>NW_028270162.1:39658346-40950346 GCF_037043375.1 Chiloscyllium plagiosum | reverse complement strand
GACATTAGGAATAAGCCACACTTAAGAGTCATGCATATAATTCTGGTTGTCCTGTTACAGAGGAACCTCGATTATCTGAACAACACGGGCAGGGAGTATTTTGTTTGGATAATTGAATGCTGGATGACAGTTTAGCCAAGCATCGGAACCTTGCGATCTTGTTCGGATAATCCAAAATTCAGATAATCGAATGTTGGATAGTTGAGGTTCCTCTGTAAATGAAGGATGTTATTAAACTGGAAAGGATGTAAAAAAAGGCTTACAAGGATGCTACTGAGATGAGAATGTTTGAGTTATAAGGAGAGGCTGGGACGTTTTCTTTTCCCTGGGTTGTAGGAGGCTGTGGGGTGACCCTGTTGTGGGTTATAAAAACATGAGGGGCACAGATAAGGTGAATAGCATGGGTTTTTTTCCTTAACACAGGGGAGTCCTAAACTGGAGGGCATAGGTGTAAGGTGAGGGACAAAAGATTTAAAAGGGGCCTGAGGGGCAACGTTTTCACACAGGGTGTACATGTGTGGAACCAGCTGCTGGAGGTAGTGGTAGAGGTGGCTACAGTCACAACATTCAAGTCATATTTGGGCAGTTACGTGGACAGGACAGATTTTCAGGGATATAAGTCAAATGCAGGCAAATGGGATGAGTTCATTTTAGGAAACCTGGTCAGAGGGCCCTGTTCCCGTGTTGTATGCTTTTGTGACTCTGAAGAAATTTATTAACTAATAAAATGCCTTTTTTTAAAACTGAAGCCCAGTAGCCTCCTTTTAAAATATAAGTTCATTTGGTCTGGCAGTAAGTCGTCCACAAGAGAGGAATGTTCTGTAAAGTAACCTTGTTGAGACCAACCAAGAGGGCAGGTGAACAAAGGGGAGCTAGTTCAGTCCTCGATACGCAAGAGATTAATGATTTGTGTATCCTGACTGGGGCCATAATAACTTGGGGAATCTTGCCTGAGGTCGGCTGTACCAAGGGGAAGTGTGATCTGGTAGCTGTAGGCAACTCATTAATTAAAGAAACAGGTGACCTCTTTTATATAAAAAAAAATTGAGAATCATTTTATAAATCATTAACTGGAAAGTAGTGTCAGATGAAATATTCCTAAACTGGCTGAGACTAGCGACAAAGCAGAAACAATATATAAGCAATCAAGAAGAATTTAAGGTAAATTTGGATGGGGCAAATGTGAAGAAAGGAGGGCTAAGGTGAAAAAGTTTGTGTCAATTGTAGTTGTATAGAAGGAATTTAAGATCTTGAAATTTAAGACTAGTGGAAATTGTATATAGGCACCTTGGTACTGAAGTGATAGGATACATAATGCATTTGATTAGACCAGTATGTATGAATGGGAGAATGGTTTTGATAAGATGACTGGGAAGGATTTGAATTTAACTTCTATAAATTGGAAGTAGTAGTCTAAACCATCAAAAAGGTAGGATGTTTCTGGAATTTATCCAGAATGATTTTCTGCAGTAAAGTACCTTGGAGTCAACAAAAGCACACCATATTAGATTTAAAAACAGAAATTGCTGGAAAAAGCTCAGCAGGTCTGGCATCATATGTGAAGAGAAATGAAATTTTAATGTTTTGTCGAATGACCCTTCCCTCAGAACTCTTGCACCATTTGCAATTCTTTCGATTTTTATTCCATATTAGATTTAGATTAGATGAGATTACTTACAGTGTGGAAACAGGCCCTTCGGCCCAACAAGTCCACACCGACCTGCCGAAGCGCAGCCCACCCAGACCCATTCCCCTACATTTACCCCTTCACCTAACACTCCGGGCAATTTAGCATGGCCAATTCACCTAACCTGCACATGTTTGGACTGCGGGAGGAAACTGGAGCACCCGGAGAAAACCCGCGCAGACACTAGGAGAATGTGCAAACTCCTAACAGTCAGTCGCCTGAGGTGGGAATTGAACCCAGGTCTCTGGCGCTGTGAGGCAGCAGTGCTAACCACTGTGCCACCGTCCTGCCCACTGCGACCGTGCCGCCCACTGCCACCGTGCCGCCCAGTTGTTGTTGTTAATGAGCCAGACTGATATTTTATAGTAGAGATCATAATATGGTTGGGTCCAGCATAATGTCTAAGAGCAAGAAATGCAAAGAAACGACTAAAATTTCAAACCGTGTTTAGTTAATGCGGACTTATTTCTGATATGGAAATGGCCATTGTAAATGGTCCATTTATCCATTCACTTTATGGGTAAAGTCCCAGATGATCAGCTGGAGATGTTCAATGTTTTACCAGGCCACTTTATATCCCAAAGGAGCAAAAGTTTTACTTGCCGAAAAGACTATGGGTGATAACTGAGCTGAAGGATGACGTAAAACTAAAAGGAAAACACCCAAAATAATTTGGAGAGGAACAAAGAATGAATGATGTGTTGCAAAAATGATTGTAAAATTAAACATGAAAAGAAAATCAAAATCAGCACTGTGAGCCTACGCAAAATAATTTTATTGCTATTGGAGGTGGAGAAAAATAAGCAACAGACAAGGTTGGTTAATTACTCTGTGCCAGTATTTCTGATAGAAGGAGAGGATAGTTTCTTAGCCAAAGGAAGCAAATGTTTGAATCTGGAACAGGTTTTGACAAAGTAGGTGGACTAAAAATTGACAGGCCCCCCGACTAAATTGTTTCCTTTCCAAACACCTGAAGGAAGTAGGGAAGAACATTGCAGATGCCCTGACTTAAGTTCTCTCAATTTAGGAGCTGTTTCATTAGCTCAAAGTTTTGCACAGCACTTTTTCCAAAAAGGAATTGTGCAAGGAATCCATACATCTGTTGGAGAAAGTTCAGATGACCGAACACCTTAGATTTTCAGCTGCTTAGAGAGCTAACACTGAATTCTGGGGCCTGTTAGAACTGTTGTGATTTTT
Organism: Chiloscyllium plagiosum; assembly: GCF_037043375.1. Classification (NCBI taxonomy): domain Eukaryota; kingdom Metazoa; phylum Chordata; class Chondrichthyes; order Orectolobiformes; family Hemiscylliidae; genus Chiloscyllium; species Chiloscyllium plagiosum. Next base: position 40,947,462 of record NW_028270162.1, on the reverse strand, counting down.
CATAATTTTCTTCTTTTTATCAATTTTGATTTGGAGCTGTGAGCTGACAGCTGAAAAGCACCTTGGACTGTGGGCAGCAGCTTGTTTCTCTTTCCAAAAGAAAAGAGCAAACAAGCTGTTTGTTTGTGAGGCCAGGTCTGGAAATTAATTGTAGGTCCATTCTTGATCGAAAGGTTCCAACGATGCTTTGACACTGGGGGAGAACAGTATGTTTAAACAGATAGTAGATGTTGGCCATTAACAAGATCAGGATCTGAGAATCGGTTCCAGCAAGTCTGGGAGAGACCTAATGCTCCATGGTGGATGTTGACTGGTAATTGGGATCGTGTGGGGAAATGATCTGTCTAATAGAAAGGCCAGAGTTTGGCTGGGTTTTGGACTCTTTGCTCATTGTGAAGGAGTTTAACTGTTAATGCTACAGCATGAAGATTTGAAAGCTCCCTGTCTAACCTCTAGTTATCAAATCTTGGAAGTTGAGAGAAGACAATCTGTTACTGACATCTGAGCTGAAAATGTGGTCCTGATTTGATTTTTCAAATGTCAACCAAGAAATAATCATCTGTGCCTGTGGAAATACACATCATGAAAACCACTGTTATTTTTTATTTATCCCTTAACTGTATTGTCAAAAACTTCAAATTTAGTGGTTGCAAAGTTATATATGCAACTAGAAATCACAAAGACAGGCGAACATTTGCTTCACTCTATTTTATTCCACATTCCAAAGCCATGTAAATGCAAACAGCCTACCTACACATCACCACCAGGAGCAATGATCCTAAGAATATGAATAGAGACCATCACCTACCCCATTAAGATATTCAGCTAAGTGGGAATTTGGATGTGATCACTTTTGACATGGGATTCTGGCTATGAGAGGAATGCAGTCATCTAAGCTGGACAACTGGAAACCCTCTAGCCATCATCAGTATTTGGGTTTACTGGACAGTTGAGAGAAGGGTCATGGGGCAAGCCAGCCAGCCTTTGTGTTTTAAGCACCAATTTGTACTGCAGACAGGGCAATAAGTGCATTCTGCTGACTTACATCTCCACCCCTTGTCGTCTTGCTTGCTTCCACAAACACTCCCGTTGCCCACTTGCTCTCTATTGCTTTTTATCTCACCGTCTCCCGCTCTCTCTCGTGCGCATACTCTGTCTATCCCTCCCCTTTCTCTATCTCTATTCCCTTCCCCTTTTTCTCTTTCTCTGACCCACCCTCTTGCTTTGCCCCCTTCCTCTCTCTCTCTCTCTCTCTCTCTCTCTCTCGCTCTTCTCCCCATTTGTCTCCTTGTTTCCCCCTAACCCTCACCCCTCCATCCCCTCCCTCTCTGGTGCTTGCTCTCTGTCTGTCTCCCTCCCCTCCCCTTCCCACCTCTAGCACTCCCCATCCAGCTTGCTTACTTCATGCCTTGTTCCCCTAAAGCCCGTGAAGTCACGAATATTGAAGACCTTACCCCCTTAACATTTAGTGGCCATCTGTCCCCTTTGTCTATATACTGCGTATTTGCATTTAAATCTTTTACTTCAGCAAGCTTGATGCAATTGATTTGTTTTAAAATCTCAAGGAAACCTGTCTGTGATTTTACAATCACAGCATGTAAACACCTTCGTTGAATGGTAAGCAACTTCCTTTAAACGAAAGCCTGATGTGATTAAGTGAGGAATGAGAAAGAGGGAAGCCTTCCTATCCTATCTCACCTGATCAAACCAGTGCTGACAATGAATCTAATTCAATTTCTTCTCAATAAAGAGGTGACTGAGTTCGTGGAAAGGAGAATGTTTGTGGATGTTTACCTGGATTTCCAGAAGGATTTGATTAACTGCCTCCTATGAGCCACCATTAGCTCAATTTGAAGCTTATGGAATTGAAGGGAAATTTGTGATTAGTTAGGAGTTTGGTCAATGGCAGGTGACACTCGGGTATAATGAGCAGGTATTCTAAATGGTAGAATGTGGCAAATAATGTCCCACAAGGACCTATAGGAACTTAATTGTTCAGTTTATTAATTTCATGACTTGGATAATGGGATACAGAGCTGCATATTCGGTTTCACTGATGTCATGAGGATTAGCAGAATTGAAACCATGTGGATGGAAGTATAAATTTAGAAATTTAGATGTCAAGTTAGAGGTAAAAATGGTTTAAATTAATGAGCAAAACTGACAAACTTGTTTCAAGGCAGGTATGAAGTCTTGCCATTGGACCGAGAAAGGACATCACCAGATATTTCCTAAATTATGAAATGCTCGAATCTTTGATAGACAAGAGAGACTTGGGGCTCCATGTGCATCAGTAAAATTAAAAATTAGGCTCAAAATAACAAAGAAAATCTATGAATCAATTGCCTTTTTGGTCAGAAAATCAAAGAGAGATAAAATGAAAGATACAATTCTAACAGCAGTTGTATAAAACTCTGGTGCGGCCGCATCTGGAATATTGTGTGCAGTTTTGGTCGCCATACTATAGGAAGGATGTGGAGGCACTGGAACGGGTGCAGAGGAGGTTTACCAGGATGTTGCCTGGTATGGAAGGAAGATCGTATGAGGATAGACTGAGACACTTGGGGCTGTTTTCATTAGAGAAAAGAAGGTTTAGGGGCGACTTGATTGAGGTGTACAAGATGATTAGGGGGTTAGATAGGGTTGACAGTGTGAACCTTTTCCCGCGTATGGAGTCGGGTATTACAAGGGGGCATAGCTTTAAATTAAGGGGGGGTAGATATAGGACTGAAGTTAGGGGTAGGTTCTTCACTCAGCGAGTCGTAAGTTCATGGAATGCCCTGCCAGCAGCAGTGGTGGACTCTCCCTCTTTATGGGCATTTAAGCGGGCATTGGATAGGTATATGGAGGATAGTGGGTTAGTATAGGTTAGGTGGGCTTGGATCGGCGCAACATCGAGGGCCAAAGGGCCTGTACTGCGCTGTATTCTTCTATGTTCTATGTTAACAGCGACACAGAAGCAGAGGGCCCGAGGATGTGGGCATTCATTCATAATCACTGAAGGTGGCAGGAAAGGTTGACCAATAAGGCATATGTGATCCAGTTTTTCCTAAATAGAGGCTAAGAATGCAAGATCTAAGTATGATGAGCTTTTTATGTAAAGTCTGGTTTGGCTTCAAGTAGAGTTTTGAGTTTCAAGTATCAATCTGAGAAAAGATCTGGAGAGGATCCAGAAAAAATTGTGGAGAGTTGTCATGTTTAAGTGACTTCAGTGATCAGTATTATTTTGACAAAGTGGGTTATTGCTTTTAGATGAATTTGAAAGAAGATTTGTTTGAGGTGATCGAAATCTTGAGGGGTATGAGCAGAACATTATTGTTGTGCTGCAGATCTCTAGGAGTCTGGGTTGTTCAGGCAGCATGCAGCTCACACATGTTGCTGTCTAGAGCTATGGATAGTGAGGATAGAAGCTCTAACTCTTTGCCGTCACATGCCAAAATCAATCTGCCTTTCTAAAGGGATTGACTAATTATTTCTAAAAGAGGTTTGCAAACTTGTGGAGGGAAAGATGGGAAATTGTGACTGAATTTCTGTGGCTTATTGCTTCTTCCTATGCTGTAATGATTCTGAAGTAGCTTCATTATTTTTAGTTAATTTTATAGCGGACCTCCTTTTTTTAACCTGTTAATACATTGATTTTTGTGATCGGTATTTTGGTAAGACGTTTGACAAAAAAAATCCCTTATTGTGAATGACCGTTTCATGAATAATTACTGCTAAAGCAATTTTATTAACTGCAGGGAACAGCTTTTTAATCATTATTCAGGTGTTTTCAACATGAGTCTATATTGAAAATGTAAATACTGAGAAGAGTTGCTTGACAAAAATCTTTGTGCAGACAGAACTAATAATAATGTAGTTTCATTCTTAGTGCTTAGTTAGCCATAACAAAGGCTGAAGTTAGAGTTCTTGCTGTGTTAAAGATGTAATTCAGTGATTTTTCTGAAAAGGAGGCTTCTCACAGCGAAGCTTTCAAGGCCTGGAGGATTATCAAGCTTTTTTTGATACAAAAGATCTTTTTGTGGTGCAAGTTGTATGTAACAAGGAATACTTCCATTAGAAAGATTGACTTAAGATTAGTAGTCACAGTTGGTGTTTGTGATAAAATAGACGTTGCAATTATGAAGTTCAACTTGCTTCATTCCATAACTGATCTCTCTCTCAACAATTCATGTCAGAATCCTGAGCTGTTTATATAAATAGTCAGCAGTAGGAGGAACAAGTTATTTGATTAGATTACATTACAGTGTGGAAACAGGCCCTTCGGCCCAACAAGTCCACACCGACCCGCCGAAGCGAAACCCACCCATACCCCTACATTTACCCCTACCTAACACTACGGGCAATTTAGCATGGCCAATTCACCTGACCCTGCACATCTTTTGGACTGTGGGAGGAAACCGGAGCACCCGGAGGAAACCCACGCAGACACGGGGAGAACGTGCAAACTCCACACAGTCAGTCGCCTGAGGCGGGAATTGAACCCAGGTCTCAGGCGCTGTGAGGCAGCAGTGCTAACCACTGTGCCACCGTGCTGCCCACCATATACAACTTCATTAGCTTTTTATTAAACATTTACATTTGTTTTTCCTGAATAAATTGAAGATAACTATTTCAGTACCTTTTTAAATCCAGGGTTTCCAAATTGAGGTTAACCAATAGCGGGTTCACTAGTTTGAGACAACAATAATGACTGCTGAGCAGTGACTGCCTGAAATGTGACTTTTTTTTTGTCTCAGATAATTTCTCAATGAGAGAGCATTTTTTTCTACCCTGATTGGTTGTTCTTTAAATCCTCTGGCTGTTTACTTCAGCACCAATGGGACCATAATGGAAGAGATACTTTGAGTGCTTGTTGCAAGCTTGGATGGTCTTGGGAGCATGTGTATATGCATGTTTATTAGCTGTAATGTGGTCCTCAAAGCTGCTATGAACAGAATCATTTGCTCCCACTCAACACCCATGCTCTTTCCCCAACAAAAAACACCCAAAGCAATAATTTGAAGTTGTATGGAGTGCCAGATTTGTCTGGATAGGTTTGTTTACTGTGTTGCCAAGTGTTGTCCTTTGTTCCAACATTAAATTCAAGTTGAATTCAATATTTGTTCAATTATTGCTTATATTAGCAAACAACTTTGCTTTTTAGCACAATCTTTTTTTTAAATGGACACTTGGCTTCTGAGTCTCATCTGTATGGCTGTGGGATGGTAATTGGGAAGTCTAAATTACATTCTGAATGGGTGCAAGCCAACAAAGTTAATTGACAGTGAAGTTTAATTGTTGTTCTGTCTCAAGGACAATGAGCAATCGCAGAATAAATTGTACTGTTGCAAGGATGTTGAGCTTGAATTTGTTGACCTGTTTGGCTTGGATGTGTGTTGGTAGCTTTACATATCAGATTCTTACTAATAACATTACACAGCAACTATATCTGTAGAAATTTATGGATGTTTGTGTCAGCTTTTTAACCAATACAAGCCATAAGAAAAGAAAAAAAGTGACTCCATGTGAAATGTCAGTGCTGAAAGGATTGACTGTCAAGCCAATTATTGCCATGTTTGTTGGGGAAATAGGAAGTTGGAGTTGTCTTCAGGAGACCATTATTACTGGCTGTATGAGGAATGAGTTGGAAGCTGGTTGAGGGTACAGTGCTGGAAAAGCACAGCTGGTCTGGCAGCATCTGAGGAGCAGGAGATTCGACATTTCATGCATAAGGGCCTCATCCCTGATGAAGGGCTTATGCCTGAAACATAGATTTTCCTGCTCCTTGGATGCTGCCTAATCGGCTGTGCTTTTCCAGCATCACACACTCTACTCTGATCTCCAGCATCTGTAGTCCTCACTTTCTCCTGGGTTGGAAACTATCTTGATCTGAGGGTAAAGCGGATATGGAATGGGTGCTATACTCGGGTGAGCCTATTTGAATGGTCTGGTCTTACCATACAATTTTTTTTGATCCTAAGTATGAATTTACCATTGTTTGAACCTGCCTAGAAATGCTGACATCTACAGATTTACTACAAAAGCTGTGGTTGGGTGCAGCTTCAGGAGCAGCAGGTATGGGCTCAATGAATCCACTCCAAGTGAATGTGCAGTGTGTGCTGGCTGATGCTGGATAAGTGTCATGGCTAAGGAACCAAGTGAGAGGATACGTAGGTTCTCTTTTTGGGAAGGTGTGGCACATTGTGGGGAGGGGAAGGTTATTAGAGCTGCTCTGCCTGACTGCTTCCTCTGCAGAGCAATAGGTCCCTCAGTAAGATGCCCAGAATCATGTATTCCCTTTCTCCTGTTGATTCTTATCACCCGAATTTACTGAGAAGCAGCAATGACATTCGGATTGCCACTTTTTTTTTGCATTAAGAAAGATCTCTTTAAATGTGGCAGGAGATTCCTATGACATTATTAAGAAACGTGTAGCATCCCTTAAATCTAGCATTTCCTCATAGTGCAGGATACTTGTGACTCTTTACCCCACCCCCAAAAAAAAAGACAGTAGCAGCTGTGTTCAGAGTTTCAAGTGTCTAACTTTGACAGCTTCTGTGAAAAGATGTGTATGTATGAGTGAGGTTAAAGTGTCAGGTGGGTTGGTAAGGGCACAAGGTGGAAAAGGTGCCTGGTAAGTGACATAGCAGTTTAGAGTAGGGTGGGTGTGGTTATATCTGGCAGTGGAATGAAGTGTTGCCAGTTTAGGTTCTGGGAGGTGAGGCACCTGCCGACTGGTATTGTCATTGGACTATTAACCCAGAGACCCAGGTAATGTTCTGGGAACCCAGGTTTGAATCCTGTCAGGGCAGATGGTGGAATTTGAATTCAGTAAAAAGAAATCTGGAATCAAGAGTCTAATGATGACTATGCATCCATTATTCATTGTCAGGAAAAACCCATCTAGTTCACTAATGAACGTTAGGGAAGGAAACTGCCATCCTTACCTGGCCGGAACTCGATGTGACTCCAAACCCACAACAATGTGGTTGACTTTAACTGCCCTCTGGGCAATTAGGAATAGATAATAAATTATCGCCTAGCTGGTGACAACCTCTGCATTTCTACAGGGTCCGAACAATCCTATATTCACTGCAGAAATGATTATCTGGCTATTATGAAATCTGGGTCAGTGTGTTCATTAGTGTTGAGCAATATTTCACTTTCATAATGAAGTCCTTAAGAGTTTTTTGCTTCACAAAGAACTATTAAAGACTTGACAGTGTCCCATAATGTTTCTTGATGTACTCCCAAAATTACAAAATGCTATTGGGAAGTTTGCCATCTCCACCAGTAAATGAACAGCAAGAGGTGATAAATCTTTAATCCACCAAAAGCTTGTTTACTCCTCAGCAGGTTGCTGTTTGGAGATATCATTGAGCAAAACACTTTTCAGCAAAATGCTATGCATCCTCATTAACCATTAGTAGATGATGTCCCTTCATTCCTTAATTATCCTTTGGTTGTCTGTTCCTCATGCAAGCCTCAATTCCACCTAGACTTCCTAGCTTCTTGCCAACGGTGTTTTCAGTTACCAATGTTGTATCCCTCGGATTTTTTAAGCCATCTACCTCTGTGGTACAATAAATCCACTCTAATGCTTGAATCTTTGATCAGTTGTTCAGTCCATCCTAATCCATCTCTTACATGTTTCATTTTTGTCTCAACATCATATGAAGCTTTTCTAAATTCTAGCGAGTTTTGAGAGGATTTGTAGCTTTGCTTGCTAAGCTGCGAGGTTCATTTTCAGTTGTTTTGTCACCATACTAGGTGACATCTGCAGTGAGCCTCCGAATGAAGCACTGATAGTGTAGCCCGCTACACCACCAGTGCTCCATTCAGAGGCTCACTGAAGATGTTACCTAGTATGATGACGCAAAGTCTAAAAACAAACCTTTTCTAAGTTCTATTTGAGCTTCTGCTATTAGAAGTGGGGTTGATGCAGTGCTGGTTAATAACGCTTCATAATCACACTTTTGTTTAAATTTAGCAGGTGAGTGATATTACAGCCAGGTATCCTTCTTCCCATTACCTGTCCCATTTGTTTGCACTGGGTATCAACTCTGTTATATACTGTTTTGCCTGCAGCAAATGGGTCATACTTTTTTTAAAAAAATGAAAGGCACTGTGCCCGTCATATAAGTGCTATTAGAGTGAGAAAACTATGCACAACTTTGCCAGACGAGCATTGTTTTGTTGGCACTTTAGCTAATCAGAAAGAACCACTGGAACACCAGAGGCTTCCAGTATTGTTTTGATTAAAAGTAGAACTTAAATTCTTGCCTCCTCAAACCATAGGACCTGGCAAGGGTAAGAACAACTTGGCCTTGTGCATGGACTGCCACCTCTCATTGTTGCAGTTAAGGAAAGAGTTATGAAAGGAAAATTTTGGATGACTGTTGAAATGTAGTTCAATGAATTGAGTGGAGCAGTCCTACTTTTGTGTCATGCTTTCTTATTGGAAAATACTTTAAAACTTGGTGTTTTTAGTATTTATATTTCCTTTTACTGCAGTCACGTAAAATAGTAATGTTGACAGCATTGACAGTGGAAAGCAGAAATTCTTCATTTTAATATAATTGTACTTGCTTTATGTTTTTTTTGTAATTGAATAAAGATGTTCTAAAATGTTTTCTCAAGAATGGGATTAGAGATGTCACAAACTGATTGCTTAATAGTGAAAATCATTCAGATATATCTCTTAGATCAAAATAAGTTGATGCCTCATGTCTTGCAGCACTAGCTTCCCTGTGCATGGAAATTTTTTTAACCCAGTTTGAAATTTAAACTACATTTCAGTTTCAGTTTCTTGATTTTATTTCTCCCAAACTTTAAAAAGGAAGCTACTTCTGAGATGTATAATGTCAGAATGTTGTATATTGAATTAAATTGAAAAGTGTAGAATCTGGAGTAAATCATTGGCTCATCACTATATGTTTAGATCATTGTGAAAACAGACTAAAATTGCTGACTGTACAGATATGTAGCTTAAAATGTTGAGTAGAAATCCAGAAAGTGGTTTTCTGGTTTTATTGACACTAGTGAGCACATTTGGAGTGCTTTCAGTTCTGCTATAATGGTGTATAGCTTTGTAACGGTAATGAAACATGAAAATGCAGCTGAGGAAATGGGAAATACTGGATGTTCGAAGTTTGTAGGTTAAAGGGAAAGCCTGTAAAGCTACATGCGCTAATTAGTACACACAAAATCGGAAGGATGTTGCGAAGACCAAATTAAATCTGGTGAAAATGAATCTCGAACTAATGATACATGAAAAGTTAGTTTACTCAAATTTCTGGAATACCTACTAAATAGGATAATAGAAATGTACCTTTTTGGAGTTATTTAAAATAAGCTGAGGGATAAATAGCAAACTAAATTGACTATTAATGATCTTGTTAATGGTGGTTTGAATGCAGCAGGAGGACAATTGCCAGTAAATTCTAATTTGAAATAAGGTGAAATGAGAGATTAGTTATCAGAATTGAGATTTTGTCAGCTTAGTTCTACAGGAAAATAATTGTTTTCATCGACACCACAAACTGCCGGTCTCCACATTACGGGGAATAAATAACACAAAGAACTAAGTTAATATTATGCGGCAGTACGATTATTTGCCACAAGAGGGAACTATAGCATTATTGTAAATTGCAGTACTTTTGTGGATAATCTGATACAGGGACGTAATACCCGGGGGCAGATCTTCCGATTAAGTTTGAAAACTCTACTTCAAAAATACGATCTCCTGGAAGAGGAGTCCTGAGTCGGCAGTCTTCTCAGCTGAAGCTGTCAACGCAGTTCGTTCCAGCAACGAATTGAATCGGCATTTTAACTGGGACCTTTTTTTTTTCGTAACAATTCGAACTCTATTCCAGGACTTAATGGTCTAGAAACCACTTCGGTACCGAGGGAAGGTAAGTGAGACGGCATGGGTGCTAGGTGGTAGGAGGACATGCGTGCCAAAGTGGAAGAATCGGGTCTGGTAGTTAGGGGTGTGTATGTTGGGTTGACATATGGTGAATGCTGAGTCGCGCGGTTCCAGTTTTAACGGTTATCTCGGAGTTAAAGCAGGTGCTAATTCCTTTACCTTTTCCGAGTTAACTATTACGCTTAGTCTTTCCAAAGTCTCAGAATTGGGTTCGAGGGTACCCAGCACAAGATAATTTCCTGGCACAAGTTTCAACTTTGAGTTTTGCCTGGGGAGTTAGCTGCATGGTCCCGCCACTCAACTCCAGCCTACCCTGCTGCACCTTACATAATATAAACGATGAAAAGTAAAATAAACGATGAAAATCCAACAGTCACGCTTTTGTAAGATGTATGAAATTTAGGAAGAACGATTATCTGCAAGTAAGTCTCTTTAGCAAATGTAATTTGTTCATGTAGGTAGAACTGAAGAAATCATCTCAAAACTGATATTTCACAGTCATCAAGCATTAATCAATATAAATTTTGTTTGATTGTAGTTATCTCCATGATGGTTTGTTTTAATTAATTAATTGGCATTTAACTGCAGGATGCACAAACTTGTGTTCCAATGGCAGCTTTTTTTGGGCAGCTCAAACTGTCTTTTCAAGTTAGTATAGGACTAGACCTAATAATTGTACAGTGCTATCAAGCTGCTCAGTTAGTTAAAATGTATGATCATGAAGTCCTTGTTCCATAGGACCAATTTAATTCCAGGATTATGAGAATTTTTAAGTGCAGCATTAGCTACAAGTTGGGCACAAAGCAAATTCTATACTTTCTAATGCTCACCTAACCTTAAACTACAACATAATTTTAATAGTTGAGAATGTACCGCTGGAAAAGCACAGCAGGTCAGGCAGTATCCAAGGAGCAGGAGAATTGACATTTCAGGTATTAGCCCTTCACTAGGAGTTCCTGATGAAGGGCTTATGCCCGAAACATTGATTCTCCTGCACCTCGGATGCTGCCTGACCTTTTCCAGCACTACACTCCCGCCTCTGATCTCCAGCATCTGCAGTCCTCACTTTCTCATAATTCAAATAGTGCAAGTTCTACTTTTGAGGATTCAGTACAAAAATTGTTAATTTAAAATCACAAGCTTTTGGAGTTTCTTTGTCAGTCCACCCCAGTCCAACACTGACCCCTCTACATCAAAATTAGTGTTGTTGATCCACTTATGAATGTTGCAGTGTTTGAGGTGCTGGAAAAGGTTTACAGCATAATTACAAATATTGCTAAGTGATTTCATTTTCCCAGACAGATCAAATATTGTGAAAGGAGCCATATCACAAACCAAATTTCCCCACAGAAACTAGAACACTGTCTTGAATAGTTGGCAAGGAGCAGTTTAACTATGGAGCTTTGCAAAGTTCCATCAAGGTGCATTAGGTGGATGGCGCATTAAACCAATTCTGCTTCATAAACTGGATATAAAAGATCCTGTGGCGACATTTCAAAACTAAACAGGCCTGCTATCCCATTGTTGTTTTCTGGACAACATTTATCCCTTAATTAACATTATCTAATATAGATAATCTGTTCATTATCACTGTTGCTTTTAGTGGGGCCTTTATTTGCACAAAATTGGCTATTGTGCTTATCACATCATAACAGTGACTGCAGCCAAAATTACCTTATTGGTCGCAAAGTACATTGAAAGGTTCTATGGTTGTGTAAGATATAGTGTAAGTTTGAGACTTTTAAAATGTTAACAGCTGAGTATTTGAGACGTCCGTGCAATGAAGGGAAATAGAAAATTAAACCAAATTTGATTTTTTAAAAAAAGTTCAAATGTAACTTGTCATGCAGCCAGTAACTACTTCTACAGTCTAAAAATGTGTTGGAGCTGTAATTGATAGCTGCGTGGTTTTGAGCCAATTACGTTTACCAACTAAATTTGGATTTGAGCAGCCATTGTGGAAAGTGATAACTCGATTTCCCATTTTTGTATCATTGTTGATCACTTCTGTAAATGGACTACACCATATAAATCGAGTAGTATTTAAGATGTCTATCAGGTCTTTTGGCAGGAACTGCTCTACATTCATCAGGGAGTCTGAGTGTAACTGCTACAGCCTGATCCGTTTTTAATAGGGCTTTGACAGGCGCCTGTCACTTTATTTGATATGTTACTAGTGCTTTCTCTTCTCACCTCATTACATCTGAGTTGGGCACCTTGATGGAACTTTGCAAAGCTCCATAGTTAAACTGCTCCTTGCCAATTATTCAAGACAGTGTTCTAGTTTCTGTGGGGAAATTTGGTTTGTGATACGGCTCCTTTCACAATATTTGATCTGTCTGGGAAAATGAAATCACTTAGCAATATTTGTAATTATGCTGTAAACCTTTTCCAGACCGTTTTAGCTTCCAGGCCAAGCAAGTTCATGTTCTTTGCCAAGATTCTGTAGAATTTTTAATGAGTGAGTTTTGAAAAGATTTGTAGCTCAGGTTGAAATTCCGGATGCAAGTTTGCTTGCGGAGCTGGAAGGTTCGGTTTCAGATGTTTTGTTACCATGCTAGGTAATATCAGGGAGCCTCTGGTGAAGCACTGGTATTATGTCCTGCTTTCTATTTGTGTTTAGGTTTCTTTGGGTGTATGGTGATGTCGGTTCCTGTTCTTTTTCTTAGGGGGTGGGAAATGGGATCCAAGTCGGTGTGTTTGTTGATAGAGTTCTGGTTGGAATGCCATGCTTCTAGGAATTCTCGTGTGTGTCTCTTTGGCTTGTCCTCGAAAGTTGGATTTCTGTTCGGGATATAGGGACACTGCTGAATGTTGAATGAAACAACTTGTGCAAACAGTAATGGAGCTATTTAAAATAAAATCCCAAGCAACAACTTGAAAGGTAATTTGCAATATTCTTGTATCGCTGGTATTCAGTGGGACATGTAATTTGTCTCTTATCTTTACAAGTAAAGACTGCCAATAATGTTTACAGTTTTGCATTTCAGTGCACATTAAAAATAAATGTCTAGCATGTTCACTGTTGTCTCTATAATGATTGGAGCATTTATTCTCACTGTACTTTTTTTAAATATTTGGCAAATAAAAGCAGAATTTTCCAAAACCCTTGTGTATCTATCTTGGTGCACAAGTCCCTGTTTAGTTCCTATTACGATTTTAAAATTCAAATCTTCTGCCATTGCCCTGGGCACTTCTAAAACAAAGCAATGCAGTAAAATGATAACACACATTTGGATATGTCTTTTGTCATCCTGCTATAACTACCAATGCTTTTACAAGTTTGAGAGGAAGGAAGTTACACAACATTGCAAAAATATTCACTGTCTTCTTTCCTCCCCCTTGAATATCTGGTCACCATTGTTCACCTTGACCACTTTGATGTCAGCATGGTTTTCCCATTGTTTGCAGCTTGAAGGTGTTTGAGAAGCCCACATTGTCCACTTGTCAAAGATTAAATTCATGTAATCATCAGCTAAAGCCACCTAAAGTGGAGCCAGGTTATGCCATTTTATTATTTTTAAGTTAGACTGCATTTGTTTTTTTACTTTGCAGCAAGATGTTATATTATTATAATTGTTATGTCTTTCCAAAGTTTAAAGAATCGATGGAAAAACAAGTTTTCAAGCTGGCAGGAGCTCTAGAGGACATGAGAAGGTACGAGGATGGCAGAGGGGAAAGGATTTAATGACAGATTTGCATTTTAGCTGCCAGAATCCTGTTCATAATGGGGCAACTTTTGTCATGACCTGCTCTGGCTATGACATTACATTAATGTTATTTGCTGATCTAGTTGACTATCTGGCTAAGTGAAGGAAATGTGTTCGAATGGTATTCTTATACACTTCCAAAACCTTTTAATTCACAAATTTCCAAGGCCTTAAGTTTTTCAGCCACACTGAAAACTATTTCCGCAACTCTCTGCAATTTTTGTTTTGCTAATCACTGGATTTTGCTGTGCTCCTATTTTCAAATTTCCATTTCTTTTAATATTGCAATGATGTTTCAAAAGACTAACTGCTTTTAAAGTTATATTAAAATAGACAATCTCTTAAGAGGGCTGCAGGTTAATTGAAATTTGGATTACAATTATGCGCTTGGGTAGGCCCTTTCAAATCTAGCCATGTTATTATCTGGCAGATGTTGGTGTTCAGCGCAACTACAGCAAAATGCTTGATTTGGCTAAGAAGTAATTCAGCATGTAGCACTGTAGTACCTTGAAAGCAACAGAATTGATTTTTTTTTGTTTTGAATATTTTATAGTAGCAATATGTTGCTTGCAATTGGGCCTTTACCTCTCCAGGTTTGTGACTTGTGTATGTAATTGAGTTACCGTATCTGATTGCACTGGTTGCCAAGAAAGGATTAGAACTATTTGGAAGTTAAACATGATGTAGTAACATATGTCAGACCCCTTTTCAGTTCTGTTACAGAATGCGTTCTTGGCATTATTAGTCAAGTAAGGAGAGGAAACAGTTTCTTCCAGTGTTGTCATGTGGACAGTATACTGAAAGGTGCTTAAAAAGTTTGGATTAAGAAAAATGTCTTTTATGGCTGCTGTGTGGCACTTATTTCTTTTGTTGAAAATGATCTAACCTAGCCAAATATATCAAGACATTAATGTTCCTCTCTGCAATATGTATAAACCACAACATAAATAGTAAATGAAATAACTGGTACCATATTTCCCATCTCTTTTAAACTGGTGAAATGATGGATGTGATGGGGGAGATGTGTATGTCCATTTGCCTGGATGGCTAGTTTATAGTGCAGTTATGCCAGCAGCGTGGGTTCAATTCCTGCATCAACTGAGACTGTCATGAAGGACTTTCCTTCTCAATGTCTCCCCTTCTCTGAGGCATGATGATCCTCAGGTGAAACCATCATTAGCTTTCTCTGAGAGCGTAGCTCAAAAGTTAAACGAGACTGTGGAGATTTTACCTCAACTGGTAGGCAAGCAGTTAAGTTCTCAGTTGTGATATAAAAATCTGATATTACTTTTGGACTTCAGTTGTCACTATTGTCTTTAATTTAATTAATTCTTGCATGAAAGGGACAAGTTTGTGTATACTTATGAATATAAGCTACTGGAATTTAAAACAGTGCTATTTCAAGGGCCAGTTTCTCTGGATTTTACATTCCAGCCATTTTTATATCTTTGGAAATGAATTTAATGGATATATTTTTGTCTAGTAATGATAGATAGGAGCAAGACTGGAATTGGAAGCCAGTGGTATCCAAATACAACTTTAATAATATAAAACCATTAACTTAAATGAACTGCAAGATTTTCCTGTACTGAGAATGGGGGGATTAAATAAAAGGCTATTGAATTTGTAGAAGCTTGCACTAAAATGAAACCCAAGGCATAATGATAGCTTGCTTAATTTGTCAGCTCTGAGAAGCAAGCAGGTTCTTGGATTTGAATACGCAGCTGGCATTTTGGTGTGAAGTTCTGAAGTTTTGGCTGCATTATATTCAGCATTAAACCAATAACTGCATGAATAGTTTCAAGAAAATATTTGAGAAAGAAAAGCGAATTTTGTAGTTCAGGTCAGAATTAGTCTGAACTATCATCTGTTATTCACTTTATCAGCTTCTGTGTTGTACATGAACCTGAACTTGTTTTTGAAATCATGATTAAATGCAAAATGTCTGTAGATGCAAGTATTTAAACTACTGCAGATGTTGAAAATTGGACATAAAAACAGAAATTAGTTGTGGAGATAGAAAGAGTTGATGGCCAAGGTTTACTGCTGGTGTGTTTATTTATGTATGCCTGTTTGAGGTGGGAAGATGTTAATCTGTTTATTGCTGTTTTGGAGCTGGCCATCCTACTTCCAGCATTTTCTTATTTTATTTCAAGTTCTTGCTTATCTTATCAAGATGTGCAGTAACTGAATATCATTGGTATTCTGTGTGACGGGTCAACAAATCTTACATTGTTGTGTGTACTCTAGCAAATAGCTTACCGGAATGTATTCTGTAAGCACACTTTAAATTATTACAACAGTAAAAACTTTGAAGTCTAAAAAGTTTTAATA
Organism: Chiloscyllium plagiosum; assembly: GCF_037043375.1. Lineage (NCBI taxonomy): Eukaryota > Metazoa > Chordata > Chondrichthyes > Orectolobiformes > Hemiscylliidae > Chiloscyllium > Chiloscyllium plagiosum. The sequence continues at coordinate 40,931,508 of NW_028270162.1, read as the reverse complement.
AATACTAAATTCTCCTTTTTAATATCTTGTAACAAAAAATGTTTTATATATGCATTGCCTCATAAAATCCTGTTTTTATTAGATTCCCTACTGTTGTTTTATCATCAATAGGCAGGACTCAGCAAGTAAAAGCAGGGAGGCATTAAGAATAGATGCAGCAGCCTTGACGTTATTTGGAACCCATGCTATCTTTTCTTGGGATTCCTGATTGTCTCTCGCCCTCCCCTCCCCACCCCTCCCCTCCCCCCACCCCAAGATGCTGTGTGACCTGCGATGCTTTTTCCAACACCATACCTTTTTAGCTCTGACTCTCTAGCATCTGTAGTCCTCCCTTTTCTCCTTAGTAAAATCTTGTCACAATATTTCCAAGTAGGATTTAATTCTTTTCACAACCATGCATTGAAGTATAAAATAAATTTCAATTTTCAAATAACTACTTAATCACTGCTTCATTTTAGTGTCGGCCAGCGGTGAGCATGATTGAAGTCTGTTCCATTGCCAAGACAGAACCTGTCTGTTTGCTTGCTCATGATTGCAGTGCTGGGCCATGAAAAAGTTTTCTCACCTCTCCGGACAATTTTAATACTTTTGCTTCCATTCTTTCAAATCTGTAAGACTTCGTAATCTTCTCCAGCGGTAATCAATGTCCTACATGCATTGCTGAAATGGTGTGAAGCCAATCGTCTAAACACTATCTTTAAGTGAAATAATATGTACATATTTACTACCTGCTGGGAGAAGTAAGAGCATGGTACAAGATGTTCAATTTCTGCATGCTTTGGCTTTGTTGTTTTAGATCCAAAGCTGTATTTTAAAAGTAGTTTTGTCAAGCATTTCATACGAGTAGCCTTCAATTTTGTGTAAAGGTTGTCACTGTTCTATTCAGCTTAAACCATTTGTGCAAGGGCATAAGTATGTGTTTCAATTAATGTCAAGGCTGCTGAATCTACTCTGATGCCTCCCTGTTTTTACTTGCTGAGTCCTGCGTGGTAAAACAATCAACTTAATGCCTCAACCATGTCTTTGTTAATGATTGAGTGAGTACTGCAGAAAAGCCAATAATGAAAATTGGATTGAATATGAATGTGATTGGGGCAATTTATATAAGAATTCAAAAGAACAGGAATATATCCAATTTTGGGGGAAGTTGAAGAAGTAAAATGATGGAAAGATTTGCATGCTACCTATGTGCAGCCATGTATGCTTACCTCGGCTGAAGAAATTCAGGGTGATTTTGGAGAGAAAATTGGCATGGCTTGTCAACGTGTTGAAAATGAGGGCTCGATGAAAGGTTGGGTAAAGTTGGGTGGATGCTTAAAGGAGGAGCAAGTGCAAGAAGAATCTGGTGAGCATCAAGCTAGTAACTTTGGTGAGTCATGTTGGAAATATGCATGCAGGAGAAAGGTTTGGTGCTTGTATCCTAAGTTTGTCAGATGAATTTGACTTCAGTCCACTTAAACAACAGGATTAGTCTGGTGTTTAATCATTTAGTGCTACATTAACAATCCATTTGTAAATATTTTCCTGATGTGTTTTCACTTGAGTGAAGGGAATGAGACATTTTACTTTATTGGAGAGAATCATACCTATTCAAAGGCCTTTAACATTATGTTGTGGGTAAATGACTGCAAGCTACCTTTTAATTTGGCTAGTTATTAATAATTGTCTCAAATATTGAAACAATGATTTAAACTTTATTGCATGAAGCAACCAAAATAAGATCCCTCAATTAAGCAAGTTTCGTCTCATAACCCAACTTGGCTATTACTTGATTAATGGTAGAATTTAGCTATGATTCTTACCATATCTAGATCTCTTGGGTTCGATCCATGTGTAGTGCTTTGAAGTTCTGCTGAATATTGCTGGTGTTGAATTCTTATACAGTTTTTCTCTTGTTCATGTTTGTAGTGTGGCATTGATCCTTTAGATTCTTTCATTTATAATATTGACTATCCCTTTGGAGCTATCAAGTCTGCAACTTGCCTCCTTATTAGAAGTAGCTTTCTTGTTTCTTATTACATTTGGCATTGACGGTCTGTTTGAAGACTCGTTGCTCCTACGATTAACTCCTTAAATTCTTTTCCAGGGCAATCACTTGCCCTAGTGGCATAAGACAGGCAGCTGTTAAAATTCCTTCACTTCCCTGCCTGGCATGGATTTCAATTCCGGCACAACAATTTATCCTTGTTCCATAACGGTTTATTCCTGACAGAGTTATTGCTGCTGCTTTCAATCCGTGAATAGTTACTAAATTTGTGAAGTTTACACTAGAAACAATTATGAGAAGTAACTATCAAGTCTGTATTCTACCCTTTCCCAAAAAAAAGTATGAATTATGAATCTTTGAATGTTACTTTTCACTTTGTAGTGTTGTTGGTAAGCCAGCATGTATTCTGAATCCCTAATTCCCTTGAGAAGTTGGTGAGCTGCTGTCTTGAACCAATCTAGTCTATATGATACAGATGCACCCAGTGCTGTTCAGCAGGCAGTTCCAGATTTTCTAGGTAGCGCTGGTAGAGGTCATGGATTTAGAAAGCGTTGTGCAAAGCATTACAACATGGAGACGAGCTCCTCAGTTAATTAATCCAAACACCCAGAAAAGCTCGCCTTTCCTTGTAATCTGTTAAAATATAAGTGACAGAACGGCTGTTTTCCCTGGAGCGTCGGAGGCTGAGGGGTGACCTTATAGAGGTTTATAAAATCATGGGAACATGGATAGGGTAAATAGACAAAGTCTTTTCCTGGGGTGGGGGAGTCCAGAACGAGAGGGCATAGGTTTAGGTTGAGAGGGGTAAGATGGAAAAGAGACTAAGGGGCAACCTTTTCATGCAGATGGTGGTGTGTGTATGGAATGAGCTGCCAGAGGAAGTGGTACAATTGCATCATTTAAAAGGCATCTGGATGGGTATATGAATAGGATGGGTTTGGAGGGATATTGGGCCAAGTGCTGGCAAATGGGACTAGATTAGGTTGGGATATCTGGTCAGCATGGATGTGTTGAACTGAAGGGTATGTTTCCATACTGTACATCTCTATGACTCTATAACTCCCAAATTTCATTATTTAAAGAAAATAACATCAGTTTATTTTCTAACTCTAAAAGTGAACATTAAACAAAATCTATCCTCAAATCTAAGCCCCCCCTTGCTCTTAACTGCTTACTGTCTGCTTCCAGCTCTATAACAGTATCCTGTTCCAGTAAGACACTTAATAAAATTACATCAACTTAATATCAAACCCACAAAGTTTCTGTCATCTTCTGTTATCACTCTTTTGGCTGTTGGTCTATCTGGGTCGTCATCTTTCTTTTTACTGCGAGTATGTTTCACGTGAAAAGCTACATTTGATAGAGAGTGTTTTCTAATTTCTTGGAGAGCAAGATGTTACATTGGCAGTTGCTCTCTGACCAATTTTCACAATGTCAGCATTCTTATAACCCTCAACATCAGATCGTCTCATTGGTTTCATGTAGGAAAAACAATAAGTTCAAACTCGATTTGGCTTTTAGTATCCTGGGGCGTAATTTAAAGTGACTAAATTTGAATTGCTGCCAAAACAGCAACCAAAATTCAGGTTTCCATTTCACAGCCAAATGTTACATATTTCTAACTTTCCAATACACTCTGGGGCTGCCATCTACTCATAAACTGGCTTGTAAGCTCTCCGTTCAGAACAGCATTCTCTTTCTCTTAAAACCTTCACCTTCATAACAAACGAGACTTGATGAGTTGCTGCAGTGTATCTCGTTCTACTATCTGCCTGTGTTAGAAGGTTAGAATTTTTAAAATAGTGGATAGTTTCCAATCCAGTGGCTACTTTTTCCTGTGTGAAGTTCTTGAGCATTGTTGGAACTGCACTTATTGAGGCACACTTTTTTTTTAAGATTGTACTTCTGACTCCAGAATGATGAGGGATTCAGTAATGGTAATGCCATGGAATATCAAATATTACTCCCCACTTTATTAGCCTGTTCCTGAATGTTGGCTAATTTTTTTACATGCACACATTGACCTCATTCCGTGAACATTTGTACTAACACTGCAATCATTAGTGAGCCCTCCTGTTTTTGCTCTTAAAATGGACGGAAGATCACTGAAGAAAAAAAACTGAAGAGATTAGATCTAAGATATTGTGTTGGCAGAGATTGGACTGCCAACATCATTCACTATGTCCACGAGGTATGACTCCAACCGTACTGGAATGTGTCCCCTTGATTTTCGTTACCTTTGATTTTGCTCAGACCTCTTGACCAAGTGTGACATCAAATACTGCCCTGATGCCAAAGGCAGGCAATCACTTCTCTTCTGGAATTCAGCTCCTCTTTATGTTGGACTAAGGCTATTCTGATGTCTGGAGGCAAGTGGCCCTAATAGAGCCCAGTCTGAATGAACATCAGCGTGCCATGTTGCTTGAGAGCACAGTTGCAACATCTTCCGCAGTAGGTTACTAGGTGACGCAGCAAATTTTGTAGGTTACTAGGTGACGCAGCAAATTTTTTTCATATACTTGATGCTGTTTCTAAATATAAATATTGTACTCCTGTTCAGATCAGGAGGAAAGATCATGAAGAGTAGCAGGCTAAGGACTGATCTCTCAGACACTCCACTAGTAACGTGTGTCCTTTCGCGTATGGAATTGGGACTGCTTTATAAGCCAACGTTGTTACTCAAATGCTTTCTGAAAATCCAGATAGATGTCTAACAGATGTTCCTCACGTACTACTCAAGATTTCCAAAATAAAAAGTAAACTCAGTATTTGTTATACATGGCCTATCTTTTTCTAAATGATCTTTTCCATTTCCTGTTAATCATTAAATGCTTCTTGTCCATTCTAGAAATTTTCCATTAGTAGATTTTACTTTGTTAGGTCAATAGTTCCTTGTCTCTGATTTATCTATCTCTTCAGTAAGACAGTACACCACCATGAAATCCAGGACAATTGGGATGGACACTAAGTGCTGGTGTAATCAGCAATATTTGCATCCTGTGTATGAATTTTCAAAACACATAATTTGACTTGGAGGGAAAGTCCATGCAGTTCCTTAGTATGGCTCAAGTATTGAAGATGGGGTAAGTGACACTCAGAGCATCAGCCCATCTCTTATTACTTAGCCTGACCTAACAATTTAATTCCCCCGCCTGCATCTACCTGTTGGCTTGGTAGCTATTCTAGCCCCTGCGTGTGTGCATGCGGGTTCGCTTCCCCCCCTCACCCCACAGTCAAGGGCTTATGGCTAAAATGTCGACTCTCTTGCTCCTCGGATGTTGTCTGGCTTGCAGTGCCTTTCCAGCGCCACACATTTCAATGGCTAACAATTTAAATATCAACAAAATTATTCAAAACATTACCTAATAATGCTAGTAAAATCCTACCTTTAAACTGATTCTGGAATGATGAGAATAACAACCACCTGCGCAACATAACACCAAGAGATGTGATAGATTTACTAAGCAGTTTTTCAATAACCTTGAGAATATTTCAGATATGCCCTTAGTAGCCCTATATAGCAGTAAGAGACAACATACATTTTCTGTATGGCTATAAACTGAACTAAAAGTTGCACTGTTATATAGCTGAAATACGAGGAAGGTTTTGCAGCTTGGAAGATTCAAAGTGGTGCACATTTTTAACTTTGTAAGATGATACTGCTTTTAGAAGCAGTGAAGGGTATCATTTGAAACAGAGTGGTGCAAAGAATCTGAATTAAGAAAGGTCTGTCTGATAACAGTCCTTGGATTGGCAGAGCTGCTTTTTTTAAACAAAGATCTCAGTGCAGAGCAGGAATAGATGCAAACCTCTGAACGAGAACAGACCCCCTCCCCCTAATAATCCAGAAATCGACACTAATACTCTAAGTACATGAGCCGTGGGCAGCATTGTGGCTCAGTGGTTAGCACTGCTGCCTCACAGCGCCAGAGACCCAGGGGTTCAATTCCCACCTCAGGCGACTGACTGTGTGGAGTTTGCACATTCTCCCCGTGTCTGCGTGGGTTTTCTCCGGGTGCTCCGGTCTCCTCCCACAATCCAAAAATGTGTAGGTTAAGTGAATTGGCCATGCTAAATTGCCCGTAGTGTAAGGTGAAGGGGTAAATGTAGGGGAATGGGTCTGGGTGGGTTGCGCCTTGGTGGGTCAGTGTGGACTTGTTGGGCCGAAGGGCCTGTTTCCACACTAAGTAATCTAATCTAAATCCCTCCATGGAAGGTAGTAAAATTTGAATTTAATAAAAATCTGAACTGATTTTTTGGCTGAGTGTGTACAAGATTGGCATTTACTACAAATCCTTAGTTGTCCTCGACTTGCTATGTCACTTTAAGCATCAGTTCAGCATCAGCCGTATGGGAGTCACTTTAAGGCCAGCCAGAGTGATTGGTAGGTTTCCTTCTCCAAAAGGCATTCATGAGCTAATTGGGTTTTTACAACTGTTTGACAGTTCTAGGTTTTGTTTAAATTGAGAGCAAGTTGTTATTTCCAGTTTATTTTCAACAGATTGTATTCAAATTCTTAAAACACCCATGATGAAATTTGAATTGGTGCTCTTATGCTGTTACTGGACTAATAATCCAGTACATTATTGTACTCCCACACCACTTGAGAAATGCTAACAAACTTTTTCTGTTTAATCATTAAATAGTAGAAGCCAAATACTCAGCAAGTTTTGTTATCTCTGCAATGGTGCAGTGTAGGTTACTTTTTATGTTTATTTCAATTTATATAGGTATTCCAGTATTGTCGCTTTCACAAGTTGTGAATCAGATTTCAAAAGACAGCTGAATGGAGAGTTGCATTACTGTTGATTGAAGAAAAGCACAAAAGGACAACAGACTTCATTCTTAGTTGCACATTGAAGTTGATTTGTGTAATAGCTGCCAGACCAGCTAGAATGGGAGTATAGATTCATGTAATCTTTCAGGTTTCCATCATGTCACCTTTGGTTCCTCAATATATTTTAACTGTTTCCAGTTTGAAGTGAACATTGATTTTAATTTGTTTTTGTGCTGAATTTATTTTGGAAATTGTACTAAATTTGCAACCGTTGATGTGTTCATGTTTTGGAGTGTATAAAGAAGAATTTATAAGTTGCTTGTAAAATTTACACAAAATACCAGAGATCTTTGAAAAGTATGTGACCATGTGTTTTGTCTAATTGATTCTCAGATTTGATTTCATGAAACATTTGCCTGATCTGATGGGTGACAACAATGCAAAACACAATATTACTTTTCACTAGTGGTTGTTCTGCTGCCTCAAACAATCCATATTTAATTTAATACTGTTGGTCAAGATAAATGCTATTGAGCAGTGTTTTATTCTGCCATAAATCAATCTGTTTTAGTAATGGTTGACTTCTTAAAAACAACCAAGTAGTAAGTTAGGTGGTATTACAATCCAAGTCCAGACTGTTCAATTTATACCAAGCACACTGAGAGGTCAGAAGACTTATTAAAAGATTAAAGCCACAGATGCCACTGTTTTGAACAAGTACCAATGAAGTTTACAAATTAGAACAGAAATGTAACCTACGTGTGTGCAGCTGGCTTCCTAACACCTAAAACTAACTTAGTAAAAGTGGGTAGTAAGTTGTGGTTGAACACTACAAAGCGCACATCAAATAGCAGATATGATCAAGACAGTTCCCAAGATCTCTCAGCAATTCTTCCCTCACCCCAATTAATGACAGTAGATCATTAAATCTCATGATGCTTCAGGGCTTACAATTCTTCACTTTTGCAGAAATTCCCACTCAAATGGCTCAATCATGAAATGTCCTCAGAACTGATCTGTTCTAGACGGTTGTTCTCCTTTCCTCTAAGTATAATAATTTCTGAGCATAAATACGGATTTGATTGAAAAGCATGTATAGTTAACTAGGTTGGATACACAAGCTTAAAAAGAAAGTTTCATACAGAAGTTGAGCATAAAAGTGTCATCACAGCTAGCAAAAAATGGAGATACTAAAAGGTATCTAACAGATACTAACAGGCATAATGCACGTGCTGTTTATTATATAATCACATCCAACAAACAGGCATAAACAATAGATTAATTTTTTTTCAAAAAGGCGTAGAAAGATGCATAGCAACATCAAACGTGGACATGAAGTTATTTACAGAAGAAGAAAATAAACCAGGATAATGCAATGTCCATAAAAACCAGGAAATGAAACCTCGTCATTGCTAAATCTCTAATGAGGGATCATTTTAAGATTAAAAGAATAAAGAAATGATGAAAGGAGTATAAATATCAAAGTTTGTGCGAAGATTTGTAACTCGGGTGCTCGTTGTTGTGGTTCTGTTCGCCGAGCTGGAAGTTTTTGTTGCAAACGTTTCGTCCCCTGGCTAGGCGACCTCATCAGTGCTTGGGAACCTCCTGCGAAGCGCTTCTTTGATGTTTCCTCCGGTGTTTATAGTGGTCTGTCCCTGCCGCTTCCGGTTGTCAGTTTCAGCTGTCCGCTGTAGTGGTTGGTATATTGGGTCCAGGTCGATGTGTTTTTTGATGGAGTTTGTGGATGAATGGCATGCCTCTAGGAATTCCCTGGCTGTTCTCTGTCTAGCTTGCCCTATGATAGTAGTGTTGTCCCAGTCGAATTCATGTTGCTTGTTGTCTGCGTGTGTGGCTACTAAGGATAGCTGGTCGTGTCGTTTCGTGGCTAGTTGATGTTCATGTATGCGGATTGTTACATTAGTATTCGCCAAAAATGGATACCCGCGCAACTTCATCAACAGATGCCTAAGAGAAAGACCACGGAACGAGGACATACCAAAACCAAAAGGACTGGCCACACTACCATACATCAGGAGCATCTCGGAACTGACAGCCAGACTACTGCGACCCCTAGGACTCATAACAGCACACAAACCAACAGCCACGCTCAGACAACAACTTACCAGAACGAAGGACCCGATACCCAACATGAGCAAAACTAATGTAGTGTACAAAATACCATGCAAGGACTGCACAAAACACTATATAGGACAAACAGGAAGACGGCTAACAATCCGCATATATGAACATCAACTAGCCACGAAACGACACGACCAGCTATCCTTAGTAGCCACACACGCAGACAACAAGCAACATGAATTCGACTGGGACAACACTACTATCATAGGGCAAGCCAGACAGAGAACAGCCAGGGAATTCCTAGAGGCATGGCATTCATCCACAAACTCCATCAACAAACACATCGACCTGGACCCAATATACCAACCACTACAGCGGACAGCTGAAACTGACAACCGGAAGCGGCAGGGACAGACCACTATAAACACCGGAGGAAACATCAAAGAAGCGCTTCGCAGGAGGCTCCCAAGCACTGATGATGTCGCCTAGCCAGGGGACGAAACGTTTGCAACAAAAACATCCAGCTCGGCGAACAGAACCACAACAGTATAAATATCACAAATGAGTGGATAAACCTCAACTTCATAAAAGAAACTTGAGTAGTTAAGAAATGACATTCAATGATGTAACATCATGTGAAAATGGGAGGAACCTAAATGCCCCTCAAGACTCATGACCTTTCTGCTTTTCACAAATCCGAAGATCTCATGTGTTCTTTAAAGTGAAACTTTTCTACCAAGACTTGTGTATGTAAACCTTGAAGTGTTTATTCTTTAACCCTGTTGATAATATTCAATTTGTAATCTCTTTGCATTCTTTCTACTGACATGTACCATTTTAGACTTGTGTAAAAATTTATCAGCTGCTTCTCCCAATTCATCAATGTTTTAGTGAACTCTGTTTCTGTGCTCCTGGTTTATTACAACATTTAAATTTTCTGTCTTTTGTAGACTTTAAACTTGTATCCTCTATATGCAAAACCAATTATTAATACATCCTTTACAAGAACACCAAACAAAGAACTAAAATAATTGCAGATGCTGGAATTCAAACCAAACCAGAAATTGCTGGAAAAACTTAGCAGATCTGGTAGCGTCTGTGGAGAGAAAGCCGAATTAACGTTTCTGGTCCAGTGACTCCTCTTTAGAACTGGTGATAGTGAGGAAAAGTTAGTATTTATGCAGAAAATGTGGGGGCAAGAAAGGGAGAAGAAGTACATGATGGTGGAGATAAAGCCCAAATAGAGAGAAAAGCAGCTGGACAGATAAAGGAGTGGATGAGCATCAGATGGGGAGAATGAGTAGCTGCTAATGAGTCATGTATAGTAGCAGCTCATGTGATGACAAGTCCTGGTTTGTGGAAGTTCGGGCAAGGATCTGGGAGAAGGTGCTCAAGCCCTAAAATTGTTGAATTCCACATTGAGTGCAGAATTCTGAAGTGGAAAATGTGGTGCTGTTCTTCTAGCTTGTGCTGAGCTTTGCTGGAGCACTACAACAAGGCTGAGAGAGAGATTCTGGCCAGGTAACACAGTGGTGCATTGGTCAGCAATTGGAAGCTCAGGGCTATTTTGTAAAGAGAACATAAGTGTTATGCAAAGCAGTCACTTCATTTCCCCAGTGTAGAGGAGATCACTTTATGAGCAATGAATACAGTAGACTAGGCTGAATGAAGTGCCGGTGAAGCACTGCTTCACCTGGAAAAATATGTTTGGGCCTGTTTTAAAAAATTCTCAAGGTCAGGTTCGTAGGAGAGTAGTCTGACACAGAACAAACGACCAAGAGGCGAGTCTGCTAGAATATGGGCATTTTATTCCCCGCAGCGTCGCCACAACCAACGGGTCTGGCTTATACTCACTCTACATGTTACCGGAACTGGGAGCCGTCAGTTCTCGTAGAGCGGTTGCCAACAACCCACGCTCGGCGGTTAAACGTAACCCCGGAGCAGACTCACCGAACTGGAGACTTTTCCGGCTGATATACTCTTTTCCAGATATAAACATTCATGTGAACAGCAGAGCAAGGCTAAAAAACACATTCCATTCTGGTTACATACAGATAAGAAGATTCACACGGGGAGGTGTGTAATAAGATTCACACGGGACTAAGCAACACCTCCATTCCGGTTAGATTCACACATGTATTGGGACATAATTTTTAACCGTTTCACCACAGGGCCTTGCTTGGTTAGGAGGGAGGAAGTGAACAGACGGGAGTAGCATCTTTTGCTCTTTTGGGAGAAGGTGCCGTGGCCATTGGGGAAATATTATAGTGAGGGAGGAGTTGGCCATTACATCCCGGAGTGAATGGTCCCTGCAGAATGCTAATAAAGGAGTGGAGAATGTGTTCTGATAGGGACATTCTGCTAGCGGTGGCGGAAATGGCAGTTGATGATCCTACGGTTGCCGGTGAGCTGGTAGGTAAGGATAAAGAGTCGCAAAATGTGGCTGTGGAAAAGCACAGCAGGTCAGTCAGCATCTGAGGAGCAGGAGAGTCAGCACTTGGATTGTGGCTCTGTAGTATCTGCAATTCTCGCTTTCTCAGAGAGGATCGGGGGAGCTGCTCTGAGAGAGAAGAGGGGGATGAGGGCAGAGGTGTGAGTGATGGGTCAACCTGTTTGACGGCCCTTCAACCAAGGTACTGGTAAATCCTCAGTGGAAGACTGTGAACGTTTCGGAGGCCCCTTGTCAAAGTTGGCATCATCAGAACAAATGTGACAAGAGACTAAAGAGCTGGGAGAATGGAGTATGGAGAAAGGGATGAAGGTGATAGGTCGGAGAGCAGGGTGGAGTGGAAAGGAAGATAGGCAGGTAGGATAGGTCATGAGGGCGGTGCTGAGCTGGGGTGAAGTGGAGGAAGGGGAAATGAGGAAACTGGTGAGATCCACATTGATGCCATGGGGTTGAAGTGTTCTGAGGCGGAAGATGAGGCGTTCTTCCTCCAGTCGTCGGGTGGTGAGGGAGCGGCGGTAGAGGAGGCCCAGGACCTGCATGTCCTCCAGCAGAGTGGGAGGGGGAGTTGAAATGTTGGGCTACAGACCGGGGATTGATTGGTGTGGGTGTCCCAGAGATGTTCCCTAAAGCACTCTGCTAGGAGGCTTCCAGTCTCCACAATGTAGAGGAGACCGCATCTGGAGCAGCAGATACAATAAATGATATTGGTGGATGTGCAAGTAGAACTTTGGATGTGGAAGGCTCCTTTGGAGCCTTGGATGGAGGTATGGTCAGAGATGGACCAGGGGAAGACTAGAGCTTGGTAGAAATGGGCGGCACGGTGGCACAGTGGTTAGCACTGCTGCCTCTCAGCGCCAGAGACCCGGGTTCAACTCCCGCCTCAGGCGACTCTCTGTGTGGAGTTTGCACATTCTCCCCGTGTCTGCGTGGGTTTCCTCCGGGTGTTCCGGTTTCCTCCCACAATCCAAAAATGTGCAGGTTAGGTGAATTGGCCATGCTAAATTGCCCGTAGTGTTAGGTGAAGGGGTAAACGTAGGAGTATGGGTCTGGGTGGTATACGCTTCGGCGGGTCGGTGTGGACATGTTGGGCCGAAGGGCCTGTTTCCACACTGTAAGTAATCTAATCTAATCTAAAATTGGAAATTAAGTAGACAAACTTTTCCATTCCAGACAAGAGAAATAATTAGCACTGATTGTGTCATTGATATACCGTAGAAAGAATTATGGGTTGGCACAGGAGTTGGACTTGAACAAGAAATGTTCCATGTACCTCAGAGGTAGGCATAACTGGGGCTTGTGGGTACACATGGCCACACCTTTAACCTGAAGAAAGTCTGAGGAGTTAAGGAAACTTGTTCAGTGAACCGAACTCGGCCAGGCCAAGGAGGGTGGTGGTGGCTGGGGACAGTTCAGAATGGGTTTTTAAATGATTTGAGGACCTCTGTGCTCATTGTTGCCGAACTACCTTTTCTGGACTTGTGTTTTGTGTATTTTACATAGCTAAGGTGCTCACTAAGAAAGACGCTCGAAGTAGAAAGTCTTTCTGAAATTCAATGGTCAATGGAAGTTTATGGGAATCTGAAGAAGTTTCTAAGTATCAATCATTTTGGCGACCTTATAAAACCTGGAAAGCTGGCCTCGTGCTACATTTCAAAGCCTCGACTCCAGGGTAATTACCATCAGAATTGAACATCTTCCAAGACTATAATGGCTGTTGGCAGTTTAGTTCCATTGCTAGGAAGCCAAGCAGACCATGAGTCGTCATATTCTGGCCTTTGCGTTCTAGACACTTGGTCAAAAGGGCTTATTTATCCTTTAACTTTTCTTAAAAAAAGACCTTTGCAGAGACTCTGTTGTCCTCTTGTATTGAATGTGTGTCTGCCTTTGGGGTTCAAGTATATAGCTTTAATTCTGGATCATAGTTTTGAAGTGTTTGCAACCTGTTTGAAGAAATTTCTTTGATAATAAATGTATTATTAGGAGTTCATTAAAGAAACTGATGAAAATGTTTTTTTGGATACAAAAAGAAGTAATTGGACATTTTGGTAATTGAAGCAAAATATTTATGCTGATAGTGTGATTGGTAGATTAAAGAGGCTTCATTTTCAGTGTTGCCACAGTTCCTGTTGTGTCGCAAGATGAGTCTAATATTATTTTCCATTAATTTCTGCTTTTGTGTGCCTTACCAATTTTGTCTCTAAGCTGCCACTGCCTGTTCAACTAATAAGAGGTTTCACTACAGGAGAGATTAATAAGATTAATAAACCAGTGTAGAAATGAAAAAATAGGCAGGATTAACCTGTGGCTTGAGAGATGGTGTAGGAGGGAGGGGTTCAGATTTGTTGGACATTGGGACCGGTTCTGCGGAAGGTGGGACTATTACAAAAGGGACGGTCTACATCTGAACCAGACCGGAACCAATGTCCCTTGGAGTTTTTGCTACTGCCGTTGGGGAGGTTTTAAACTAATGTGGCAGGGGAATGGGAACCAGAAAGGAAAACAAGTAGGCAGCGAGATGGAGACTAAGAATTATGAAGATAGCATTAATAAAGGAAAGAAGGGCTTATGCCCGAAACGTCGATTCTCCTGTTCCCTGGATGCTGCCTGACCTGCTGCGCTTTTCCAGCAACACATTTCCAGCTCTGATCTCCAGCATCTGCAGACCTCACTTTCTCCTCAAAGAATAGGCAGCGTGCAGGTGAGCACAAAAGAACTGGTGGCTTAAAATGCATCTACTTTAATGCAAGGAGTATAGTGTGTAAGGCAGATGAACTTGGGGCTTGGATTGGTGCCTCGGAGTATGATATTATTGCCATTGCAGAGACTTGGTTGAAGGAAGGGCAAGATGATTGGACAGGGAGAGAAGTAAAAGAAGGGGTGGAGTTGCATTGCTGGTTAGGGACGATATCACGGCTGTGATAAAGGAGGATACTATGGCGGTTTTGGGTAGTGAGGCATTACGGGTGGAGCTGAGAAATAAGAAGGATGCAGTTACACTGTTGGGGCTGTATTACTGACCTCCCAACAGTGAACGTGAGGTAGCAGAACAAATAGGTAAACAGATTATGAATAGATGTAGAGGCAATAGGGTAGTGGTGATGGGAGATTTTTATTTTTCTGACATTGACTGGGATTCACTTAGTGTCAGAGGTCTGGATGGAGTAGAATTTGTACCAAGCATCCGGGAGAATTTTGTAGAGCAATATGTCAATAGTCCAATGAGGGAAGGGGCCATATTGGACCTGGCACTGGAGAACAAGCCAGGAGAAGTGGTAGAAGTTGCGGTGGGGGGTTTCTTTGGAAACAGTGACCACAATTCTGTAAGTTTTAGAATATTGGATGACGGGAGAAATTGTATGACTAACCAAGAGGAAAAGGAAAGCTTACATCAGATCTAGACAGCTAAGAACAGAACGGGCCCTGGAGGAATATCAGAAGAGTAGGGCAAGTCTTAAACAAGGAATCAAGCGGGCTAAAAGGGGTCATGAAATAGCTTTAGCAAGCAAAATTAGGAAAAATCCCAAAGCATTTTATTCTTATATAAGAAGCAAGCGGGTAACTAAAAAAAGGATTGGTCCACTAAAAGATAATGAAGGAAGGCTGTGTGCCGAACCTGAGAGAATAGGTGTGATTTCTGAATGATTACTTTGCATCATTGTTCACTGAGGAGAAGCACATGATGAATGTTGAGATTAGAGATAAAAGTTTGATTTTAGTCTGGGTCATGTTGGCATAAGTAGGGAAGATGTGCTGGGTATGCTAGAGGTTATTAAGGTGGACAAATCCCCAGGATCGGATGGGATCTATCCCAGGTTGCTGAGGAAGGCGAGAGAGGAAATAGCTGGGGCCCTGACGGATATCTTTGTGGCATCCTTAAACACAGGTGAGGTGCCGGAGGACTGGAAGGTTGCTCATGTTGTCCCCCTGTACAAGAAGGGTAGCAGGGATATTCTGATTAACTCCAGACCAGTAAGCCTGACGTCGGTGGTGGGAAAGTTGCTGGAGAGAGTACAGAGAGATAGAATCTATTTATACTTAGAAAAGAATGAGCTTATTAGTGATAGCCAACATGGTTTTGTGCGGGGGAGATCATGTCGTACCAACTTAAGAGTTCGTCGAGGAAGTGACCAAATTGATAGATGAAGGAATGGCTGTTGATGTCATATACATGGACATGGAGAAAGTGAAGTCACATGATGTGCAGGGTGTTCTAGCTAGGTGGATAAAGAATGGTTGAGCAACAGGAGACAGTTGTAGTTGAAGGGAGTTTCTCGAAATGGAGAAAGGTGACCAGTGCTGTTCCATAGGGGTCCATATTGGGGCCATTGTTGTTTGTAATATACATAAATGATCTGGAAGAGGGCACTGTTCATATGAGCAGCAAGTTTGCAGATGACACAAAGATTGGTGGAGTAGGAGAAAGCATAAGACACTGTCAGAGAATACAGGAGGATATAGATAGACTGGAGAGTTGGGTGGAAAAGTGGCAGATGGCTTTCAATCCAGACAAATGTGAGGTGATGCATTTAGGCAAGTCTAATTCTAGAGTGAATTATACAATGAATGGAAGATCCTTGGGAAAAGTTGAAGGGGCAGAGAGATCTGGGAGTGCAGGTCCATTGTACCCTGAAGGTTGCTGCACAGGTGGATAGAGTGATCAAGAAGGCATATAGTATGCTTGCCTTCATCGGACAGGGTATTGAGTATAAGAGCTGGCAAGTCATGACAACATTGTACAAGACATTGGTTCGGCTGCATTTAGAATACTGTGTACAGTTCTGGTCACCACATTACCAAAAGGATGTGGACGCTTTGGAGAGGGTACAGAGAAGGTTTACGAGGATGTTGCCTGGTATGGAAGGCGCTAGCTATGAAGAGAGGTTGAGTAGGGTAGGTTTATTTTCACTAGAAAAAAGGAGATTGAGGGGGGACCTGATTGAGGTTTACAAAATCATGAGGGGTATCGACAGGGTGGATAGAGACAAGCTTTTTCCCAGGGTAAAGGATTCAATAACGAGAGGTCACGCTTTCAAAGTGAGAGGTGGAAAGTTTAAGGGGGATATACATGGCAAGTACTTCACACAGAGGATGGTGGGCGTTTGGAACGTGTTGCCGGTAGAGGCAGGCACGGTAGATTCACTTAAAATGTGTCTGGACAGATGCACGAGTAGGTGGGGAGCAGAGGAATACAAATGCATAGGAATTGATCGACAGGTTTAGACAGTACATTTGGATCGGCTCAGGCTTGGAGGGCTGAAGGGCCTGTTCCTGAGCTGTAAATTTTCTTTGTTCTTTATGATGCGAAAGCCAAGTTAGTAATGGATCTTGTAAGGAGCTGAAAAGTTCTACCCAGATAATGTGTGAATAGCTGTGTAGCAGCCATCTGAATGCAACAAAAAGGGATTAAAAAAGAAGAAACCAGCAAGATTAAACAAGGAAAATATCAAACAAAAACTCCTGTAAAACCAAACTCTCAACAAACCTCAGAGGTTGTCATCAAAAAAATTCTCAGTCCAGAAACTGTAAGAGTGCTGAGATGACAGATGAGTTGCTGTTCCTTGAGCTTGCATTTGAGAATTTTTGGAATACTATAGCAGATTATAGACAGAAATATCAGTATGCAATGGCTGCAGCTTGATTGCTGTTCCTTTTAATCCCCCCAAAAAAGTAGTCATGTGCTGAACATTTTGCCTCAACTACAATGCAATTCTGAACAGTTAGTAACTTCTGTTTTTACTGTTAAATGGATGAACATGTAAAGGTCTATTTAATGTTTTGTTTGTAGTCTTTTATTTATGAGAATTAAGTTAATTATGGAATTATCAGTTTTTTGATGTGTGGGTATAATGGGCAAGACTGACATTTATGCTAATTCTATTATTGATAAAAATGTAAAATGCAATAGATAAGCGAGCGAGGCAAAAGTTGAATTATGATGTATCAAACTGAATGTGCCCACCTGTAAATATCTCATCCTTGTTATTTATCTTGATTAAATTAAGTATTTCCAGCGTTTTTTTCCCCCAGATTTTCAGCATTGGCATCTTATTCCCTCTTTATTCCACTCCGTATACAGCAAGGCATTAGAAGTAATAGGGTTTTACAGTTCACTGTACTGATGGAATTCTTTGAGAAGTACAGCTATTTCTCATTCAAAACTTTTAATGTTCCCAAAAAGCACATACTAAAACACTCTCATAAGAAAGCCTGTAATAAGGATGGGTTATGTCCCTTACCAGTAATTGAGTTAATGTGTTTCCGACAGAGAACTTAGACTACAGCACAGCAGATATAAGATTTTCAGTCAATGTTGCTTAAGATATTAAGTAAGTGAAACTAATGCACCAGCAATATGCAGTCTTCCACAGAGCAATGAGTTTCTAACCGGTGCTTTGACTGTAGATGATATTGGCACACTTATTAATGCAGACTCAGTGATGATTTTACCAAATGCTTTTGTTTGGCTATGTATAACAGTGCTTGAACAATAAAATGAAAATGGTCAGGAGATTGTCAGGAAAGTTCCCTACTTGTAAAACATCTGTGAAACAAAAACAAGCTTGCAAATTGGAAGTTATCTGTAGTTTAAAAAAAATAATGGATAAAGGCACATCAGGTGTTTTTCAGATGTCATTTTACACTCTCAAGAATGGTTTAATCACTGATTTTGTCCAAATGAGTTAGCTCATCAACAGAAGACAGTGTGAAAATTACAATGTTTACTTCACCCGAAGTAGTAATTGATGATAGCTAACAACTGGTTACTTGCATTTTTTTTGTGATAGATCTGAAAAATGCTGACTGGAATAACATTAAATTTGTTTGTGACCTGAAGTTATTTGGACAAATATTAGATTATACCTTGAAATGTTTAAATCTGTTTTATAGATGTACTGAATTGTTCAAGTTACAGTATAGCTGGTGAACAATTTTGGCTGTTACTTAAAAAAGGAAGTGGCTGAATTGATTTTGGGTTTCACTGAGTCCAAGTTCGGAAAATGAATTGAAGACAACCTGTATGTGCATAGAATGATTAAAGACTTGAAATTTCAAGTGACAAGTGTGCAACTTGATGAGTTTATTAACTTATTTAAATATCTAAAAGTATTGATGTTCGAAATCATTCTCTCGATAGTGAACATGCAGTGCTGATGTAATTATGACAAACGTTGGACTATTATCAATTGATAAGGGTGCGAAAAAAGGAAATGATGACTTGCATTTATACAGCGTTTTTAATTACTTCAGTGTGCCAGGGAAGGTAGATGATGTTGATAAGTCATAAAATGGGAATATTCTGCCATCAGATTTTTGTTCAATCCTGGGATGCTACTGAGAGATTTGTTGTCCACCTTTGAGTTGATATGTAGTAGTATCTAGGATATGTGAGCTATTCTTAAACAGCTAGTACTGGTGTACTAGATGTATTAGCAATGTGCTGTAAATAAAATGAGGTATTTACTTTCAGGGTATTCATAGCAGATGATATGATAACTTATTTTAGCTTCTATAACATCAGAATGAGATGTGAGTAAAGTGCCACTGATGGATTCAGTAGACTTTCATTACAGTTCCTTGTATCTACATATGTTACAGTCACAGACATTTGCGTCTGAGCTCAAGCTAAGCAATTTTAAAATGTAAAATTTTGTAGCACACCTCGCTCAGTGTGTTTTGTAAGATAGAATTTGAGACATTAGATCACCTACTGTAATACAATGACATGAATAGCAAAAGTTTTTTTGTTGTATATAATTATAGAAAGAGTGGCTAAAATAAACATTGGTCCTTTTATGGGATGAGAAGGGGGATTTAGTTATGGGATACGTGGAAATGGCCGAGGCATTGAATAGGTATTTTGTCAGTCTTCACAGTGAAGGACATGAGTAACGTGCCAATAATTGACAAAGAGACACAAAGGTAGCTGTGGATCTGGAAGCAATCGTTATCACGAAAAAGAGAGTGTTGGGCAAGCTAATGGAGCTAAGGTTAGACTAGTCTCCTGTCCCTTTTGCAATGCATACCAGAATGTCCTATTCATACAATAGAAATAGCAAACACACGTGTGGTAATTTCCCAAAATTCACTGAACTCCGAGGCAGTTCCAACAGATTGGAAAACAGCAAATGTGACGCAACTGTTTAAAAAGGGAAGTAGTCAAAAGATGGGCAATTATTGACCAGTTAGCTTAACTTCTGTAGTGGGAAAGAGAGTGCTTGAGTCTACTATCAAGGAAGAAACCGCAAGGCATCTAGATAGAAAATGTTGTTGGGAAGGCGCAGAATGGGTTCATGAAGGGCAGGTCATCCTGAACAAATCTTGTGGAATTCTATGAAGGCATTGAGAACGCAATGGACAATGGGGACCCAGTAGATGTGTATCTAGATTTCCAAAAGGCATTCAACAAGGCGCTGCAGAAGATGATGATGTTATGGGCAATGTATGAGCATGGATAGAGGATTGGTTAACCAACAGAAAATAAAGTGTGGGAATAAACGATTGTTATTCAGGTTGGAAATTAGTGACTAGTGGTGTGCCTCAGGGATCAGTGTTGGGACCACAATCATTCACAGTTTACATAGATGATTTGGAGTTGTGGACTATGTGTAGTGTGTCAAAGTTTGTGGATGACACTAAGATGCGAGGTAGAGCAAAGTGTGCAGAAGACTGACACTTTGCAGAGGGTTATAGTTTGAGTGAGTGGGCAAATGTCTGGCAGGTGGAGCATAATGTTAATGTGAAGTCATCCATTTTGGTAGGAATAACAGTAAAAAGGGCTGTTACTTGAATATTAAGAAATTGTAGCATGCTGCTGTGCAGAGGGATGGGGATTTCCTTGTGCATGAATAACAGAAGGTTGGTCTACAGGTGCAACAGGTAATTAAGAAGGCAGAGGAATTTTGTCCTTCATTGCTCAAAGGATTAATTTTAAAAGCAGTGAGGCTATGTTGCAGCTGCGTACGGTGTTGGTGAGGCTACACCTGGAGTGTTGCATTTTGGGAAAGCAAATCTTAGCAGGACTTGTACACTTAATGTTAAGGTCCTGGGGAGTGTTGCTGAACAAAGAGACCTTGAAGTGTGGGTTCATAGTTCCTTGAAAGTGGAGTTGCAGGTACATAGGATAGTGCAGAAGGCATTTGGTATGCTTTCCTTTATTGGTCAGAGTATTGAGTACAGGAGTTAGGTCATGTTGTGGCTGTACAGGACATTGGTTAGGCCACTGTTGGAATATTGCGTGCAATTCTGGTCTCCTTCCTATCAGAAAGATGTTGTGAAACATGAAAGGGTTCAGAAAAGATTTACAAGAATGTTGCCAGGGTTGGAGGATTTGAGCTATAGGGAGAGGCTGAATAGACTGGGGCTGTTTTC
The DNA here is from genome assembly GCF_037043375.1 of Chiloscyllium plagiosum. NCBI lineage: Eukaryota > Metazoa > Chordata > Chondrichthyes > Orectolobiformes > Hemiscylliidae > Chiloscyllium > Chiloscyllium plagiosum. The sequence continues at coordinate 40,910,847 of NW_028270162.1, read as the reverse complement.
CCTGGAGCGTTGGAGGCTGAGGGGTGACCTTATAGAGGTTTATAAAATCATGAGGGGCATGGATAGGTAAATAGACCAAGTCTTTTCCCTGGGGTGATGGAATCCAGGGGAATCTTAGAGGGCATAGGTTTAGGGTGAGAGGGGAAAGATATAGAAGAGACCTAAGGGGCAACTTTTTCACACACAAGGTGTGTATGTGTCGAAGCCACCCCGAGAGCTCCCTACTGGAGTCTACTCAATCTTCCCTGGTTCTTTCCCTGAGATCATTCAATTGCCTGAAATAAAATTCTTAGAAGCAGTCCATTAAAGGTTTAGTACATTTATTTAAACATTTACTACAGTGTCACTGTTACAGAGTTAAAAAGACACCAAGCCCTAGTCTAAGTAGAGGTTCTCAAACCTCAGCAGAGTAGCAGTACTCGCACTTAGCAACCTCGTGCTCTCTCAGACTACTCTGAAAATGGTACACTCAATCTTTAGTATTTATACAGTTTTTGCCCACTAAACATGTGAGTCAAACAACTGCTGATGAACACGATGTCTTCCCCACATTCCTGATGAGCTTGTTAGTCTTTTGTTGACCAATCACATTACTAGAATAACAATAACAAAACTGCTCTTGTACTGACTTGGGTGATGACATTAAGTGTTGATATCCTTTAAAGTTTGATCACATACTCATCACCTCATGTCCTTGTTTCAACCTGATCACTGTCTTTTATGTCTGAAACCCATTCCTCATTGTTTTCCACCTCACATATTTGGTCAGTAAACTCTTTATTCAAATGCCTATTGTCTTTCCTTATGGTTACTTTCAGTTTGAAGTGATCTGTCAAAGGTTTTAATTCCTCCTTAATGACTAATTTTTAAATTTCATTCTTGTACAGAGCTGGACTTCCTGCTTTCCCCAGCAAAGCTTTCTTGCTTTTCCTTTTTGCTTTATCTCTAGCATTCTTTGGTTTCTTTAATTCTATGCTTTCCCTTTGTGTCCTTTCTCCTATGGATTGAGCTGCCAGAGGAAGTGGTGGAGGCTGGTACAATTGCAACATTTAAGAGGCATTTGGATGGGTATATGAATAGGAAGGGTTTGGAGGGATATGGGCTCAGTGCTGGCAGGTGGGACTAGATTGGTTTGGACTATCTGGTCAGCATGGACAAGTTGGATAGAAGGATCTGTTTCTGTGCTATACATCTCTATGACTCTATGCTGAAACAACCTTTATACCAACCTACTGTGTAAAGGATACAGCTCCTAGTGGAGCATTTTCCTTGATTTCCATTTTGCTGGGGCTTCTTGATCCCACATTTAGTCAAATCCTGGCTTGATACAATCATAGTATCCCTACAGTGTGGAAACAGGTCCTTCAGCCCAACAAGTCCACACTGACTCTTGAGTATCTCACCCAAACCCGTTACTCTACATTTACCCCTGACTAATGCACCTAACTTACACATCCCTGAACACTATGGGCAATTTCACATTGCCAATTCACCTAACCTGCACATCTTTAGATTGTGGGAGGAAACCAGAGCACCTGGAGGAAACCCACACAGACACACTAAGAACGTGCAAATTCCACGCAGATGATCACCCGAGGCTGGAATCGAACCCGGTTTCCTGGTGCTGTGAGGCAGCAGAGTTGACCACTGAGCCACCGTGCCACCCCACCCTTGTTGAATACTGTCAAAATTTGCCTTCCTCCAATTTAGAACTTTGGATCTGGTCTATCCTTTTCCATAAATATTTTAAAACTAATGGAATTATGGTCAGTGACCCCCAAAACGCTTCTCCACTCAGAGGACATTCCCTTCACATCACCTCTGAAGTTCATTATTTTTTCAGTTTAGACTCAGACCAGAATGAGGTCTGGAGTGGAATGTCCATGCCAAAACCCAACTGAGCAGCAATAGGGGATATTTGAAAGAGATGGTTAAAATTTCCCGTACCAACAATTTGGAAAACTATTTGTTAAATGCAATTCCAGGAACTGATTTGATATTTGTGATCGTAATTATTTTGAAATAAACTTGTATTTCTGTCAGGCATGTGCTAAGTCTCATTGTGTGTTTTTAAGGAAAAAATATGTTGAGGGATTAATCCAATTTGTAAAATAAAAAAAAATCACCTTTATGCAAGTTTAATAATTTAATTCGAAGTGGGAATTTCTGAATACACTTGCACCCCTCTCAGAAGATTGCTAGATTCTTATCAATTACTAGTAACCAGTTGTAGCTGATCTGAATAAATTCTATATAAATTCAATGCGCTGAGAATGAATTTTCTCTTAAATGTAAATGTGATTCAAACAGCTTTTTAAAAAGCAGGACTTCCTAAATAGACACTAGATAAATTTTATATGTATTTGGTGGCAATATTTCCTCAGTGAAAAGGCAATGGACTGAAGCTTTGTTCCAGAAATGGCAACATAAAATAGTCTGACCCTTCAGTACAAAACGAATGAGGTTCTTCACTATTGTTGCTGTATACTTAGTTTATGCCTTAAAAGAAAACCCCATCCACCCATTCAGGATATAAGTTTTGCTTTTGACATATTTCAGGCGGCTTAGAATAGAGAGGTGCTGCTGGTATCTTGACCAGCAATAATCCTTTAACCGGCAGCAACAGAAAACTGGGTTTCATACCAGTTGGAGTTTCCTTTACGTAGTTAGCTACTGTATTGTTGCTTGTTCCTGTGTGTAATTGGCTGCTGCAGTTCCTACATAAGATTTGAACACTTCAAAGTTACTTTGGACGTCCTGAGACATTGCAAATGTTTTTTTTGCTTTTGCTTCCCCTGACTTTGGGGCAGTGGTTAGCACTGTTGCCGGAGTGTTAGGGACTTAGGTTCAATTCCACCCTCCGACAACTGTCTGAGTTTCCTTCCACAGTCTAAAGATGTGCAGGCAAGGTGGATTAGCCATGAGAAATGCTGAGTTACAGGGATAGATTGGGGGAAAGGCTGGGTCTGGGTGGATGCTCTTTGGAGGGTCATTGTAGATTTGATGGACCAAATAACCTGCTTCTACACTAGAGATGCAGTGTTCTTGGTGATGACTGAGGATTGAATGCTGTCATACGGATATGTTTTGAACTGACATGATGTCCTGTTGACAGTTGAGTCTTGATACTGTGAGCAAGCTGTTGGACAGTGTCAGTTGTGATGTTCTCTGTCTAGTCTCTATCAATGACCTGCGCACATACTTCATGTAGATTAATTGAGAAACAGGAATATTTGTTGTTTTGCTTCCTTGCATGCAGTAATATCCTCCTAGTAGCATAGTTTGCAATCAACGAGCACCACACGTTATAAATTAGAAATAGGTTTTATTGTCACATGTACTCAAATACAGGGATACAGTGAAAAATGTACAAGTTGCCATTTCCAGTGCCATCTTAGGTACAAAGGTGCCGATGTGCAAAATCTTATAGAAAGGTAAAGAAATAAAGTTAAAAATTCAACATTGCAGACCTTCAAAAGCAGAGAAAGGGAGAGGAAAGAAAAAGCAGATGGAACAGACAAGTCAATGGTGAGATTCAGCTCGTGTCTGTGCTGGGCTTCGACTGGAGTCCTCAAGTTCACCTCTCGGCCAGGAGTCTGTGCTGGGCTAAGCCTCCAGTCCGTACTGGCACAACTTGCCACCACTGAGGATGGAAGATAAGTAGAGAGAGAAAAGAGGAAAGCAACAGTCAGAATGGAGGAGCTCTGGCTCGAAGCCTTACTCCACTGCCACCTTGTACCCATTCTGAATGGAATCTGGGACTTTTCTGTTGGTTGTGGCTAAAATCTTAGTGAGCCATCAGGAAAACTCTGTCAACACTTTACGTGAGCAAAAGTACCTTTGAGTGTAACTCTCCACCTTGTCTACTTCAGCTTAGCTAACAATCTTCTCACAATGTTAAAAATCTCTCAACACCAGGTTATAGCCTAACAGGTATTTTTGGAAGTATTCCAAATCAATCCCCCTTCAGTTGACTATGAAGTGTCAGGTAAAGAAATCTAAAATTAATTATATTAATTTTGTTGATGAGTCATTGCCCATGTATTAATATTGTGTACGCATGTTAAGAATCCTCAATCAATACAAAAATTACTTCAGGATTTGTTGGTGGTATGTACATTGATTCTCACTATAAGGTAATTGTGGCACAAGACAAAGTTTATTGAATGTATTGTGACAAAATAACTTCAAGAATGGAAGGTTTAGCAGCTTCCAAAAATTGGAATGACCTTAGTAATATTCTAAATTTCCCTTCAGAAGCAAATAATTACATAAATTTAATTTACTTTAAAACCTGCTGGAATGGAGACCACTGAGTTGAGTCATTTAACTGCTTCAGTACCATCCATCATGATGAGCTCCCCAGCGTTTTCTACCGGAAACAGGAAGATGAGTAATTTGAAACCAGCCTCCGGGTTGTTGTAGAGATGTGGCACTCTGCGAATTAACACACATGCAGAGTTTTGTAAGGTGCATTGTCTCAATGGCTTCTTCAGTGGGAACTGAGCAAGCAGTGGATTCTTGTAATACTGTTTCAGATCCAGATGGTCTGAAATTTGTTGGCTTATTTAAAAGATGTAACGTTATGTATTTTTTTCTCTCAATAATTGAGAACAAACTTAATATAGTAGCAGATTAAAATTTCAGAATATCCTGAAGGTCTTTGCAAACACTGGATCACTTTTACAATGCAGCCACTGTTGCAGCCTGACCAATAATTTACAAATGCAACTGAATGAATGACCAAAACTTGATGGTGAGTGTTACCCAGGACCTGATGGATGTGGGAGAAGGAACTCTTTTTTTTTTAGCTTGGCAGCAGAGATGTGGATTTTTTAAATGATCTTCTGAGTTGATAGGTCTTAAATAAAAGATGACATATTCAGTCTTAAACTGAAAGTTCAGGCTAGATTATATGCACAGTTCTCTGTGTTGGAACTCTAATCTATGTTTTTCTGCCTCAAGTGTGAACGCTCAAACTGAACCAATAAGTGAAATTACCCATCAAATTACTTCATGGCAATTTTACCCCACAGAGTGGGAAACTGGATCAGATGTTATTTCTAACGAAGCAGTCAGTTTGACATAATCTCTTCTGCAGAGCAGTATTAATTAGAATTTATACTATTTGTAACTGAAGAAATATGTTAAGAATCCTTAATGCCGATATCGTCATTGTGGGTGCCATTTCCTCCTCCTCTATTCAACCTGTCACAGTTTCTATGCCATTTAGCAGCTGCTGAGTTCATTCACACTACAAGAACCCAGCATTTAATGCCAGTGTAAGTTCAGTAAATTCATGAGCTTTTGTTGTACTGCAACTATTCATCTCTGGAGGGGAGAAAACTGCATGTGGTTTGAAAACCCATCTTTTTTTAATAGCGACTAATTGTCATGGCACTTTCTTTTGTGTAAGTATGAAACTTGTCATCAAATCATTGTAGGAAGATGACGTAATTTGGGTAAATTTTTCTCACAAGAGTAAGTGGTTTTGCTAGCTTTGCTTTTTCCATATTTGATCCATACCTCTCTACAGTGATGTCCCTGCAAAGTAGCTGTTGACTAAAGGCTGGCATATGCCCTGTGATTCTTTAGTCATTTTCACTGTAGCAGCTAAAATGTGGATGCACGTGGAAACTCGCAAGAGGAGAATGGTGTTGGTGAGGTGATGAGTTATTTTCACAAGGATTTCAGTAAAGCTAAATATTTATGTGAAATGAGTTTCTGCATTCATTTTGAACTGTTGGACCATGGGGAAAGATTATAGATTTTGATCTTTGAAGTGATCATCATGCCTGTAAAGAGCATTCTGAGAAATCTGGGGATTGCTCTTTTCCAGATGACCCATATCTTTGGGAACAATTCGAAGTAACAAATCGCAAATGCAATGTATGCTGATTGTTTCTGCTGCCCACTCCCCTGAATCTAGTAGATGAACAAGCGTATTTCTAACACGCTGCACATAATCTCCGATATTTTTCTTCCTTGTCATAGCCCTTTTTGAGGTACGTTTGGTTCATGACATCAAAGTGAATTGTATGACCTACTACAAGATCAGTAAATAGTGTTCTGAGATGTCTTTTGGACTTCCTAACTGCATCCAATTTAAAATAGTCAACCAAAATTTTGTATGAATGCTAAAGATATTACACTGTAGTGTGCCTGTCAAACAGATTTAGTGTGGTGAGCTGTCAGTTATCTGTGAGTTAGTTTCCTTCTCTTGGTTCTGCTGTGACATAAGGAATGAAATCTCATGCAAAGACTTGTCTCAGTAGTGATTGATCTTGCAAGTCATGGATTAGAATATGCTAATATACTACATCCATTATCTGAAGAGTAGAATAGAGGGAATATAAAGGATACATGAGCAGCATCTTTTGCAAGTCTCTTTGCACGTGCATATAAAATTTCGGAGACAATCTTCCAGTAAGTAGTTACAGTGGATAGTTTGTGCTTGTGGGTTATAATAAACACTTTTTTGAAATGTGGTATGACAAGATTATTTGCAGTATTTTGTCTTTTTGTATATAGTCTGTCTTCAAGCTTTCAAGGGGAGAAATTGCATTGGCATGTCACTGTAAAAACTCCAGATGAACTGAGCATACCCAGACCATTAAAATGGAAAAATGTAGTGTATTTATTAAGTATTAGTAAGATAATATTGCAACTTGTTATGGAACATTACAATTTCTGAAAGAACGGAACCATTCAGTTCTTGACCGTTGCTGCCTGAGAAACAGCTTTCCAGCTTAATCCCACTTTTTAGTTTTAGTTTAGAATTTTGTATGTTTTAGCAGTTCAAGTATATATCCAAATACATTTTAAATGTGAGGCTTTCTGCCTTAATTGTTATGACCCCAGTTGATATCATTACTAAACTCTTCAGAGCCAGACTAAAATTTGGCTTACTGCATTATAGTTTTATCTAACATGGTCTTTTAGTGAAACACAAGTATGCATTGCTGCAGATTTGGTTTTAATAATAACTGAAGTTAATATACAAAAGACTAAATAGACCAGTCTATTTGAACACACTATATAAACAGTTTAAAAGATTTCAAACACAACAAAATAAAATTCAATTTGTTCCCAACACTATCGCTTCACAGTGCACAAATATCAGAGACACCCCCCCCCCCCACCACCACCAAATCCAATCCTCACAGTTTCATGACCCTTTCCTCAATAATGCAGAGAACTGCACTTAAATGTACATTGGCTTCAAATAAATCCTTCAGGGCTCTATCTAAATAGTTCAAGTCTGGAATGTTTGAGCTAAAACCATTGCACAAACCCTTGAGGCAAACTATTTCTAACTATTTTGAACTTCCTCCTTTCTACAGGAGAAACTATTCTTACGTCTATCTCTGTGCTCTCTAATCTTAAAACTATCAGTTCAAACAAATGACGCACACGAGCACTGTAGGAGGGCCCTGGTCACCTGCTATCTGACAGATGCTGGTTTAAAATTGTAGCTCCAAAAAGACTGATATATTAGTTATTAAGCTACCTCTTACATGTAGACCAAATCCCCATGCCATTAGTTCAAAATTCACATACTAAAATAAAATGTTTTTGTGTGTGTACGTACGTGTACACACTGGGCACGTGCACACAAAAACCAGGCGCACACATACACAAAAACTATTCATGTTTAAGTTCCTCAGATACAAACCCAAACAAGTAGACACAATACAACCAAAAACGATAGCCACATTACCTTACATCAAAGACGTATCCGAAATGACTTCCAGACTAACCCACAAACCTACCAACACACTTAAGCAGTGACTAATGACCTAAAGGATCCATTAGGTACTACCAGCAAAACTAACGTCATTTACCAGCTACCATGCAAGAACTGTGAAAAAACTATATTGGACAAAGCAGGAAACTTGCCACCAGGATACATGAACACCAACTAGTTACCAAAAGACACGACCCACTATTACTAGCTTCTATACATACAAGAAGGACACCACTTTGGGACGGCACACACATCCTAGGACAGGCAAAATACCGACACACTCAAGAATTCTTAGAGGCATTCCATTCTAACCAGAACTCCATCAATAAGCACATCGATTTGGATCCTGTCTACCTTCCCTTTTAAAAAAAATACCCTTAAATGACATTACACATCTTAAGAAACCTAGACTTATAAATAGAGAGGTGGGACATGCCACCGGTGCCTCACCGGAGACACTCACGATGATGTTACCTAGTATGGTGACAAAACATCTGAAAACAAACCTTCCAGCTCAGCAAGCTAGCTAATTTGGTATGTTATACTCATACACGCGTGCACACTTTTTAAAAATGTATTTATGTACATGTGCGCGCACACAGCCCTTACCCTTTCAGACAGTTGGCCCCAGACTTTCATTATTATCTGGATAAAAAGTCTAATCAATTTCCCTTACATCAATCTAATAAGTAGTATGTGCCCTTTTAAACGTCAATTAGATAGCCTTCAATTTTCCAATAATTTTTCACGACTACTTGTTAACAGAGAATATTTGGAAGTAGAGCTTCCACTGTTGCTTTGTTCAACAGACTGAAATTAATTTCATTTGACAGTTTATGTACATTCAAAATTTCTGGTTTCCCTCGGTGACTCCTCTTCCAACTGTCTTCACTTCCTGAAACTACAGTGTCTGCAATGTCCCTTTCATTTGTGTGAACAGCTGAACAATATTCTTGACCTGTAGTGTGCAAGTTGATATGTTTTTCTTTGAGGAGTTTGATCCTTGTATTATGTTGGTGCTGTAAGAGACAGGATTCATGATGGAACAGAAACAAGTCATTGGAAAAGCTCAGCAGGTCTGCCAGAACTGGAAGGTTCTGAGGAAGGGTCCCCAGACCTGAAAAGTTAACTAGAGTTCTCTTCACGGATGCTGTCAAACTGCTGAGCTTTTCTAGCAAATTATTTTTCTTTCTGATTTACAACACCTGCAGTCCTTTTTTTGGTTAATATTTAGGATTCATGATGGAATTTGGTTCTGTGGGTAACAATCTTTCCTTGCTCTCAAAATTGTTATTTTTTTGTGAATTTGCCAGCTGACAATTTAACCTTGGAAACGATTTGAACCTAATATTTATACAAAATTTCTAGAAGGGGGTCACTAAAGAAATGGAAGCAGAAATAAAAGTTGCCAAGCTGATTTGTGCTCCAAATTGTTGTGACCTGTCCAACATCTGATGAGATAGAGACTAATCCCTTCTTATGATTGTTGTCGCCTTGATGTCAATCAATGAGTTTGAGTTGAAAATGGGCTTGCGTTTTTGTTAGAACTTCCAGTCTGTCCCAATGAAGGGTCCTGCCCAAAATGTCGACTGTCCTGCTCTTCGGATGCTGCCTGACCTGCTGTGCTCTTTCCAGCACCACACTTTATCCACTCTGACTCTCCAGTATCTGCAGTCCTTGCTATTTCCTCATTGCTGCTAACCATACTACAAAGCCTTTTCCAGGGATACCCACTTTGAACTAGTTTTACTCCTCATTCTGCAAAAATCTGAGAGTCTCTCCCCCACTGCAACCCCTGGTTGTCATCTCTGCCTTGAAGCTCTTCAACCACATCTTGAAACAGTCCCGTTGCTACAGCCATATCTCCTTCCTCAGCACCTACTTATGAAACCGACTTATTCCCCCATGGGCTCAAGATGCAATCCTGATGAAGGGTCCTGCCAGAAATGTCAACTCCCCTGCTGCATGGATGCTGCCTGACCTGCTATGTTTTTTCTGCCGCGATGCTTTATCGACACTGACTCTTCAGCCTCTTCAGTCCTCAGTATCTCTTGAATTTATATCATACTCCATAAACAGCAAAATTCGATTGAGGTTTGAACCTTATAATGAAAGTGACGTGATTTCTCCAGCAAATTACATTTGAGTGGAAGCAGTTACGTAATGAAAGTTATGTAGTTTGTGTAAAGTTAGTGACTGTCATTGATGATCTGGGGCTTATTGAAGAGTAACCAGGCATTTTTAATGTGCAGTGAGTAAGAGAATATTCACAAAACTCTTAACCCTTAATTTGGCATTCCACTATCCCTCTGACAATTTCCTTATTTATTCTCCTTAATTCCATGTGGTATGCAAATAAATCCACTGTGGTTTTATCGTCACTGTTTTATACTGCTAAAAATTCTAAACTTGGTTAGGCGCAAATAGACTCCTTCAAATTCTCTATGTCTACGATTAATTTGATTTGCCAAATAATTTCATGCAGTGTTACAGATCTAGTAATTTACCAATAATTGGAAGAACATTAACTGGCCTACAATCTCCTCACTTCCAAAGATTGTTGAAGAGGGAAATATTTGTCAAGTGACTCAACTTTGCTCGGTGCTATATTGTGGAAAAACTATAGTGAGAACTTTGTTTTCCACAAGTTCCATTAACTTTTACCTGTTATGATCAGTTGAGGAAAGTTTGAATGTGTTTCCCCTCTCATGCTTGACTGCAACATGTAGTTTGAAAGGAGGCATTGCCAATTTATCAAGTCCTAGACTATTTGTCGTGTAAAATACACAATCAGGCATGTTTTCTTGAAGTAGTAATTCTTGCCTTTTAACCATCTCCCTTGTCATTTTCCAAGGAGCCAAACGCTGCTTTTACTTTTACTTCAATTTAACATACTGTATTTGCTATTCACAATGTAATCCCCTGTATGTTGATGATATGAAGTGTAAGTTGACTACTTTGACAAGTATGATCCTGAACTTCTGAATTTGTCATTTTATTTCTCCAGCTTGCTTCCACACTGACTATCCTGCTAATGGCCTGATACGGTGAAGCTCAGTGCAAGCTTGGAGCAATGCATCTTTTGACTTGCACTTTATTCTTCTAGATTCAACATAAGAGTACAAAAGCTTTAGATCATAACTGCTCCCTCCATTCTGCTCTGTGATTTTGTTTCATTCCTTTTCATTTCTCCCCTTTTTTGGTTTGTGTGCTTGATCTTCTCACTTCTTTATTACTCTATGTTGCATTCAAAAATTTATTTATCTAGCAAATTGAGCCTCATTTGGATACAACATTTGCTTTTTAAATATATCCATCCCACTATCTTTGATTCCTACATCATGAAATATTTTTTCTCCCTTGACCTCTAGCCCATCCCTAATCATCATCTGTTCAGTTCTCTCCCTTCCCTGTCCCTGGCTTAAAAGTTCTTGCATCTTTCTCTTCAGTGCTAATTGAAGATCATTGACCTGGCACTTCATTCCCCACAGGTGTTGCCTGACCCAGTGAGCTCTTCCAGCCTCCTGTTGTTCTTTCAGATTTTCTAATTTTTCCTTTCATGTAAAAGGATATCTTTTATTGTACCTAACCAGGTACCATTTAAAAACAAACTGACTTTCTCACCTACCTTAGCTCTGAAGTGTTTTCTCATCCATTTTAATAAGAGTATGGTAGGATAGATTTAAGTCAGAGGTTGCGAGGCACTAGGTTATAGTCCCAACAGGTTTATTTGAAATCATAAGCCTTCAGAGTGCTGTGTTTCAGGGGGAAAGACGAAGGCTTGTGATTTCAAATAAACCAGTTGGACTATAACCTGGTGACTTAGTTCACACTAGTCCAACATTGGTATCTCCACGTCAAGGATAGATTAAGTAATTTAGAGTTCAGTGAAATTAAAGGGGTTTCTGGCTCTTGAGTTTTGCCTTGGCTAATTTCATGCTGTTTGGTATTGAGGAGATTTGTAGCAGCCAGTTTTTGTTTGAGGTATGGTTGTTTTATTTGTAAAATCAGTGGCACCTAGTTAATCAAAATTAATAGATCTTGTTTAATAGAATATTTTGCAAGTTGAATGGCAGTATAGAAAATGGACTTCTTAGGAATCTTGTTCCTCCAGCAACTCAGTTCGTGTCTTGTTCTACAGAGAGCAGTAGTTAAATATTTTAAAGAGCTGGCTTGCCCCATAACTTCACCTGCCCATTTATCCAAATATAGTCATGGTTAATGTACTTCAGCTGCCTGCTTTACATTTTTAGATATCCGAATATATTTTTTTCATGTCCAAGTGATTGTCTGTTCGTGAGAGGGATCATGGATTGCAAGAACAAGATATAGAATGGGTGGAACTAAAGGAAACTTGGCAGGAGTTGTTCATAAATCACCCCGTAGTGGCAGTACAGGATACAGTTCAAATCAGGAAATTAGAGGTGTATGTAACAAGAATAATGCAATAATTGTGGATTACTTAAATCTATTTAAAGACATGGCATATTTAATGAGCACCAATACTGTGAAGGCAAAATTCATGCAACATATGTGACATGGTTTTCTAGACCAGTGTCTTTACCTTGAGAAGCTAGCTAATAGTCATGTCAAAGAAACTTTTGAACCTGTCTTTAAGTTTGAGAATTATACAGCTCAATCCAAAATGAGGTCTTGAATCCAAACAGAGGAAACAATTAAGTTATGACAGGCGAGTTGACTCTGGTGGATTGGAAAAGTACATAAAATGAATGGTGGTAGATACGTAATGGCTAACGTTTAAATAATTGACATATGGTTTACAACAAACCTAACATGACTTTTAAGCCCAACAGGAAAAGATTGTATTCATTTAGAAGTTGCCAAAAAAAGTTTTCAGCCTGAGGTCCAGGCACATTTTAGAATTTAGCACAGAAGGACTAAAACTGCTAGAAAAGGAGATTAGAATATGATTGTAAACTGTAGTAAGAAACATAACCGAGCTGTAGATATGAGTCCATTGTAGGCAAAGACAGGAAATTTGTAATGAAATGACAGAGAAACTGACAAATGACTTGGTGTTTGACTTCACAGAAGATGTACTCAATCTCTCAGAAATAGGGGATTCAAAGGAACTGAAGAATCAATCACTGAAAAAAGTAGTATTAGTGTTTTCAAAAAAAAGCTTCTCGAAATTGAATAGGACTGAAACTGCATTGTCACTTGGGACCTAGATGTTCTACATCTCATTACCTGCATAAGTGATTTGGATGTGGGGATGAAATGGAATATTTCTAGGTTTACAAAGCATATAATACTAGATGAGTAAGTGTTGTTGGAATGATGCAAAATGACTTCGAGGATATGGACAGGTTGAATGGATGACAACAACATTGCAAATGGATTATAATGTGGATAACTGGTTATATACTTTGGGAGGAACAGAGGTATTCCTGAAATAGTGACAGTTTGGGAAATATTGCTGCCCTCAACCTGAGTGTCCTTGTTCAAAAGTTACTAAAAGCATTCGGATGCATTAAGCAGTTAGGCGGGAAAATGGTACGTTGACTTTTATCACAAGTGGACTTGAATGCAGGAATAGGATGCTTTGTTTCAATTGTACAGAAGCTTGGTGTGACTATACCTGAAGTATTGTGTGCAGCTTTGGTTCTTTACCTATGGAATAGTATTCTTGCCATAATAGGAATGCATGGAGGTTCACCAAGCTAATTGCTTTGATGACAAGACTGTCCTATGGGAGATATTTGAGGAAATTGGAACTGTGTTCTTTAGAATTCAGAAGAACAAGGTGTGACCTCATTCAAAAGTACAAGATTCTTGAAAGAAAGCGAAGGGTTGTTCTCGGAAGGATGTTTCTGTCTCAAATTGGGGAAGAAAGTCTCAGAATAAAGGGCAGTCCACTTAAGAAGGAGATAAGGATTCAGTTACTGAATCCTTGGAATTTTCTACTCCAGAGAAAGGTGGCAACTCAATCATTGAATGTGTTCAAGATAAAGATGAATAAATTTCTAAATACTAGCAATGTTGTAAGGTCTGACATGTTCAATTTAATTTTAATTCTAAGACTTAAAGACAACTGCAATTATACTAGCTTAGGAGAGTGTTCACTCTGGGGATGGTGTGTATTCATAAGTTCCACAGAATTTATTGCATTTCTAGTGAGAACAAGAGCAATGCAGTCTAGATTTTTAAAATTAATTTAGGGGATGTGGGCATTGCTGACTGGACCAGCAGTTATTGCCCATTCTTAATTACCCTCAAAGTGGTGATGACTGCTGCCTTGATCCACTGGAATCCATTTGTTCCAGGTAGGTCCACAATGCTATTTGAGAGGGAGTTCAAAGATTTTGATGTAGTATTGTTGGTAATTATATTATAAAGTTGATTTTAAAAGCAGTCCATATAAGGCAACAAGGTGCTCAATATAGATATGTGATATAAATGTCTGCTTACTTTAAAAGGAAGTGTCTGTTACTCTTTCAGGCACTTTAACTTAAAAGGATAAAACAATTTAAAGAAAACTATTTGTAACAAAAAAGCTTTAGCTTGAGATCCAAAGCTGTTTTCTCATGCTGTTTGCTTTGATAAATAAGCTGCAAATTAGCCTTTTGGTTGTCCATAAATAAACATAAAATCCAAGACCCAAGGCAACTGTGGCTTATCTCATTTTATAAGCAAAAAATGCACTGACGTACAAAGGCCCACATGGTATGATACTCAGGTCGTATATCCGTAAGATATAGGACCATAAGTAGGCCATTTGTCCCATCCTGCCTGTTCCACCACTCAATGGGATCATGGCTGATCTGATAATCCTCAACTCTGCCTTCCTGCTTAGTGATTTAACCCTTGAATCCCTTACTGATTAAAAATCTAGCTATATCAGCCTTGAAAATATTTTGTGACATAGTCTCCCACCCAACTAAACTGAAGCTAATTGTGAGAAAACAAATTCAGTTCAACGATGTGAAGCAATATGGGAATAATGTGGGAAAAATGACATTTTGAAGTCTACAATCAACCATGATCTAGAATGATGAAGTGGGCATGAAGTGCTAAATGGCCTATTCCCATTCCTGTGTTCCTCGAATATCAAACAGTTGGAATCCACCTAATGGACCATGCCACGTGATTGTGTGGATTTTTTTGCTGATGGTGTAAGAGATGTCAACTGTTCATTCTCTTTGAAGGGCATTGTTCCTAATATGACATATACAGGAAGGTCGTCTTCTTTTCACTGGTTTTGAAAAAGACTGATTGGTGCACTCCTAATCATCTTTGTAGATACAGCTTTTTCAGGCATTTCTGGAAAAAAAAATCAACCAAGAGTTTCCAACTGGTAGCTTCAAAAGATATTGATGTGAAGCATGGTTTCATAGAAAACCGTATGATTTCTACATTCTGGAAATTTCGAACGACCTCTTTGTACCTTTCTTTGAATGTAATCTTGAATTTGGTGATTGGTGAAACTTTCAAATTAGCCGTTATTAAAGGCTGTGAAAGTTTAAACTTTCGGTTTTGAGTATTCATGAACAGAGATTTCACCATCTTCACATATTTTCTCCTTTCTTTCCCATTGCATCATCAGCATACATAAACCTTTTCCTAACTAATATCAGTTCTGAAGAAGGGTTACTGGATTCAAAATGTTAACTGTGTTTTCTGTCCAAAGATGCTGCTGGACCTGCTGAGTTTCACCAATTTCTGCAGATGCACATCACTATAACTGAGGAGGGAATGTAAATGGTGATATGCAGAAAAAAATGTAGCAGATGCTTCTGTCATTAATATTGATGTTAAAATTTAATTCTGTTGAGATTTGATATACAATAAAATGGTAGTAAGTGCCTTGTTAAAATCTCCTGGCGTTACATTTTTCTTTAGCAAATATATTGACTATACCTTTACCAGTCTGTGCAAGAAGTGCTTAAGGTGATGTTTTTTTTTATAACCATTATTTTGAAAGAAAGTTTCATGACTAACTTTATGGCTGTTGTCCATGCCAATTTAAATGCAGTGCTGTCTAAAAAATTTGATGCTTTCATTGTGTTTTGTGGCTTTAAGTTTAACAGAAGTTTGATCATTTCTTGAGGATAATGTAATCTCCTAATTCTTCTGTATGAATATAGATGTTAACCCAAATATAGAAGGTATTGTTATTATATGACTACATCACCTATGCAAATTAATTCTTCGTAATGCAAAAGGAGTGCCTGGAAAGTGAAAAGTGATCTTCTAGAAAATCCCAGTTAGAGCCCTCAAAGATGAATCCAGGTTGACTTCAGGACCTTTTTTTAAAAAAAGTAGATAAATCCACGTGTAATTAAGCAATCTGGACTTTGAGTGAATTTGAGTGAGAAATGCTTCATCTGAAGCTGCCTCTAGGAGTGGGCCCAAAGCTTGCACTTGCAAATAAACCTGTCGCACTATAACCACCTATCATGTGATTTTTGACTTCATCTAAAGGAAGTCGATCATAATTGCAATTGGTTAGAGTTGTCACTGCGAGGAAGCATTGCTGTGCTCAATTAATACAGAGGCAAATAAATAAAAGCTTCCCCTCTCTCTGACACAACAGGCTGAATGGATTTCTTCTGTGCTATAGCATGCTGTCTGTTCTATTTGCAGGTTGCATACGTGGATCTTGATTGTTGATATTTTCCTAAAAGGTTAATTTCTGTACTTGATTCTGCCTAGCTATAATTCTTGCTATAATTTTGACTTTTAAGTTAATGTTTTCCTTATTTTCTTAGTGACTCCTTGAAGTGATGACTCATTAACATTTGCACAATTGTAAAGTTCTCCAATTCTCCTTTGCTCAAGCAGGCATTTTCTCTCTATTTCGGTTTTGTCTCATGTTAAACCTCCCTGTTAATATTTTGGCTTATATGCATTGTACAATAGGTATGACTTGAAGAGTGGAGCAACATGCTAATATTGCCGATTTATCTTTTTTTGTGTGTTCTATCCTTTTAGGTATTAAAAGCAAAGTACCAAAGGTCTTTAAAAAAAATGCTTTTATCAACTTGTGGTTGCAATTTCAAGGGTTGTCTATTTGCATAAATAAGTGCCTCTGCTCCACATGCTTTCGGTGCTTTTTCATTGTTAACTCTCCCATTCTTGTTTTTCTTTAAAGAAAAGAGAGAATTTTAAAGATTACCACATCCAGATTAATTTAATCTGCCGTCTGTTTGCCCACTTTGCTATTCAGCTCACCAGTTAATGACCAGCTGAAGTCTGTCTTATTGGCAGATTGGCTCTATTAAAATATGGACTGAACAGTGAAAGAAACAAATTACTCTTGGGCCATTTTTAGTTTTGATGCATGCTCAAGGCTCCTCACTGGATCATTATTGTTCAGGATCAAACTATATATCGTCATAACTATGGGTTTTAAGGGAAATGTGGCAAGGACGATTACTAAACATGCCAGAGTTTTAGGTTTGTGATAGCTGAAGGAATAACCAGCAGTGATGATACGGTCAACGGCAGAGATGATAAAGAAGCAACAATTGGAGAAGTGTATACATCCTGGGTTATCAGCCGAGAGAGATTAGTGTTGGGAGTGCTGAGGAAATCCCTACAAAGAATCCCTATAGTTTGGAAGCAGGTCATTTGGCCTATTGAGTCCACAGCAACTCTCTGAACAACATCCCATTCAGACCTACCTCACTGCCATGTAACCCTGCATTTCTCATGGCTAACCCACCTAGCCTGTAAATCGCTGGACATTATGGGCAATTTAGCCTGGCCAATTCACCTAACCTGCACATCTTTGGAATGTGGAAGGAAACCAGAGCATTGGGAGGAAATCCATGCAAAACACAGGGAGAACGTGCAATTTCCACACAGTCACCCAAGGCTGGAATCAAACCTGAGACCCTGTCGCTGTGAGGCGGTAGTGCCAAACACTGAATGAATGTGCCACCCCATGAGGAACAGAATTTTAAAATTTGAGGAATTACTTAATTAAGAGCCAATGCAGCTCAGCAAGCACAAGGTTGGTGGGTGTGAAACTTTGAGATTGTTAAGACATGGGTAACAAGAGTTTTGGATAACTTTATTTTTAAACTGAGGATAAAATGTACAGTAGTTTTGCTTCAGGAGGTATACAATTGGGTTATTTCCTGAAGTAGCGTACTAATTTTTTTAAACAAATATTTTGGGACATTTGAATTGTGCAAATGTGATTCAGCAAATATTTGATTTCAATGCTCTTTTCCCCTACGAGATGACTGCAACAGTGCAATGACTGTGGGTAATGCAGTAATGTTTAGTCCAAAACAACCAATGCCGTCATGCTGTCACTTTGCTTTACTTCTGTATCTGTTGAGAATTATCAGCTTGCAATTACAAATAATCTCAGTTTTTCTTTTGATCAACTTTTCTTCAATGATAACAGCTTGGATCTTAAATCGCTAACTGTTAGCGGTGGCTTCTGTATGAATTTCCCTATGCTCCTTTTAGAAATTCAGACCATCAGTGTCTTCTCTATATGAGACTGATTATATAAATTTGTACAAAATGAAAGGTGAATGCAAAAATGTGTACCATTTGTGGCTTTAGCAAATGTGGTTAAAATAATTTCAATAAATTTTATTAAAATACTAATAATGGAATGCTTATATGTTAAGCAGTCAGCGTTCATATGGTTGTTCAGTTGCATCTTTGTACACAGTGAATGCAAACTTAAATTGATATATTTAATAGTTATTTGTGCAGGGAAATAAAATACAAATGGTAATAATGGCTAACAATGTTAAAAGATTGAAGTACAGAGTTTCTGCAGATAATTGTGAATGGAATAAAGTAGGTATTTTAACTTTTAAATTACCACTTTATTAACGTTATGGGCTATGCTGCAAATTTCTGTTAAGCTATTTAAATTATTTTGGTCTGAAAGTGGAAGGAATGTTTAAATACTAATATGGCATGGGAAAGAGAAGCCAAGCAGCTAATAACATCTAACTGTCCCATGTTCAACTATTGCTCAATGCAAACAGCACATTCTGCATCTTTCAATAATAATTGAACTTTCAGCAGAAATGATTATTAAACTATAAAATGTGGCTCAGTGGTTAGCACTGCTGCCTCACAGCACCAGGGTCCCAGGTTTGATTCCAGCCTCTGGTGACTGTCTGTAGAGTTTGCACATTCTCCCCATGTCTGCGTGGGTGTCCTCCGGGTGCTCCGGTTTCCTCCCACAGTCCAAAGATGTGCAGCATTGGCCATTCTAAATTGCCCATAGTGTTACATGCATTAGTCGGAGGGGAATGGTTCTGGGTGGGTTACTCTTCAGAGGGTCAGTGTGGAATTGTTGGGCCGAAGGGCCTGTTTCCACACTACAGGGAATCTTAAATTTCATCAACTATTTTTTATATCATATGGAGTCCATGCTTAAAGCAAGCTGAGGGCCCTTCTAGTGGGGACCACTGAGGACACTGAGACCACAGGTGGACCACTCCTCCCATTAAGTCCACAAGGAAGTCTATTTGATAGTATCCATGTGTATAAGTGCATGTGTATTAGAAAAATTCCTGCAGCAGAAAGAAATCTGTGAGGAAACAAAATCCCATGAGGCCAGTGTGCTGAATGGAGAGTTTAGATTAGAGTGGTGCTGGAAAAGCACAACAGGTCAAGCAATATCCGAGGAGCAGGAAAATCGGCGTTTCCGGCAAAATCCCTTCATCATGAAAGGCTTTTGCCCGAAACGTTGATTTTTCCTGCTCCTCGGATGCTGCCTGACCTGTTGTGCTTTTCCAGCACCACTCTAATCTAAATTCTGGTTTCCAGCATCTGCAGTCCTCACTTTTGCCCCTATAAATGAGACCCTATTCTGTGGTTCCATTTAAAATGTGTTCGGTTTTTGTGGTGGAAGTGATTTAACACTTTTGCTGACTTCAAGTACTTTCTTTAGGTGCCATTTAGAAGTTATAACTTTCAAACGTTTTTATTGTGTATCACTTCAATGAATCAATTCAGTTTTTAGATTGAAGAATTAAAATAGTGCCAATTTTTCACAGTTAAGTGATGTATGCAAGGCTTTCTTTTTTGCTGTTTAGTTGAATTTAGTTTCTCATGAGTAACATGGTAATTCTTTTTTGCTTTTCAGTGGTGGAAGATGGTCTCTGGGAAAATGGACTTACGTATGAATGCCGAACACTGCTCTTCAAAGCTATTCACAATTTGCTAGAAAGGTAAAACTAAATCAATAATTTACCAGAGAATATTTTGTACTTAATGGAAATGTGCAAATTGTTATGCAGTACAATATTTGTATTATATTATCTAGCAGTACTTTTGCATTTAATGTCCAGAGACTTAAATCTAAATATTAAACTGAATGCAGTATTAATGGGGCTATTTAATCAGTTTAACCATTGTGCTGAAGTATTCTATCATATTTACTAGTATGAGAAGCATTTATTGAAACAGTGTAACACTTGGAAAACACATTTGTAAGTTTTTTTTGCAAAATGTAGATGTACATCTGCTTGCAGAAATATTCAAATACTAAGAATATTCCAAAACTTTTATAGCACACCATGGAATCAGTTATTACTGAGCAGAGACTCTTTAACCCATTGTGCCTGTGCCATCTCTCTGAAGAGCCATCCAGTCTGTCCCACTCTATCCCCATAACCCTACAAATTTATTTTATTCAAGATGTCACCTAATTTCCTTTTGAGATCATATTCTCAACTTTTGCCATCATTTCGAGCTGTTGGTTCCAGCTAATTGCTTCTGAGTATATGTGTTTAGATGACCAGTTCATAAAAATACCAGTAGTAATAAAGTTACTAGCAGTGCCTTATTAGTTTTCAAAACATTGTGGGACAAATATTTTTGTGCTCCTCGTTAGAATGATCAAATTAGTTCTTTACCAGTTGAACATGTCAACGTTGGGTATTTTCTTATTCTAACCAAATTATGTTGTCATCCATCTTATTGTGACAATCGACTGCTGTCATTTCGGTTTGCATCAAAATTCAAAATAGTAAATATAAAATAAAACTCCCAAAGACGTAATATCTCCCATTTTTTTGTTAATTCAAGCAAGTACATTCAGTATGTTTGGCAACTATTTTCTATTTAGTTCTGTAAAGTCGTTCTAATAGTGTCGCAGTCCACTTGGGGAAAGCACACTGACACTCGAGCCCCACCTGACACAGGATTGTCACAATCTAAAGATGTAATCAAATTATTCAAGTTCTCAATTTTCTTGTTTGATGACTGTTTCTGTTCTTAAGAAGAAACTGCTATTTATTACAGATAAATCACCTCTGACCACAGGCAGGCAAGATACCAATTATCAACTTTACAGCTCCTTAAACTCCTACACACATGCAGACAGATATAAACAAGGAAAACACAAGTTAGGGTGGAGAAAAAAAATTAGAGGAACACAGTTCAATAGCACTCAACCACAGGATTCAATGCGACGTCTTTCTGTTTCTTGCAGGTTCTTCTGATCACCTTCTTTTCAAGTATTTTCACTTCTTTACTGCAGATGCAGGGCGCTTGGCACACTACTTCTGCAGTCAACCTCTGGTTGGAGCCAAGAGCTTATGAGCAAATGATGAGTGGAAATTACTTGTCTGTGAAGAAAGGTGCCATTTTTTTGAATCTGAAGGCTTTCTGCCATGTTATTGTTCACACATAGTTGTGAACCTGCTGAGCTAACCAGAGTTGTTTCAAGCTGAACACTCTTGACCCCCGCAATCTGACCTGATTGGGTTTTTAAACTCCAGGCTGTCACTGCGTAAAACTGTCCTGAACACACGCACTTGATGCTGACGAGTGCAACAATCTTTCCCCACTACTGTTTGAAGAAAGCGACCATAGAAGTACAACTTTGTGATGAATTCCAGTAACTCGTTTTAAAACTGCAACATATTCTTTCACAATTTCTTCAGTTTAAATTCATATCCTTTCCCCATTTTTGTCCACAAAATCCAGCATGGTTTTTTTTAAAAAGAAAAGTGATCTTACTGCTACATGCCCTCCTGTCTTTTTCCTTCTCTATTTTACATGAATTCTTGATAACCTGGAGTGCTATCATACTCATGATTTTCTTTGAGTCATTATCTCTGTTATTGGTTAAATAAAATTTACTAATTATATATCATTCTGCAAGTTTAATTATTGCCTCTTATTTTAATCTATTAACTAAACTTTTAATCTATTTCAATCTTTCAATCTAACTAAACTTTCAGTCTATTAACTAAACTCACTCCCAATTTGATGCCAACTGCAAATTTTGAATTTTCTGGGTCCCCATCATCAATATGAATTGAGAGCAGTAGTGGTTTCTTCCCCACAACCTTATCTCAGAAGATCCCTTCCCAACTTTTGTCAGTCAGAGTAGCAAAGCCTTAACTTAACCTACAGAACTATTTCTAAAATGTCCTTCATGAACTTAGCTTTCTCAGCCATAAGTAAGAACTCAGCTTTTAAGTCAAAATAGTAGTCCACTTGCTATCAGTCCTCTGATTCTGCATGCTGGCACATTTTTCTGCTTCAAAGTCCTGCAACACTTCAGGCACAGGCTATTCCCGTTGGACCTTCTGAAAAAAGGAGAATCACTGAATCAATTTTGTATTATCATAGTTTTAGATGCATGCAGAAAATAGATCAATGCTTTGAGGTAACAGTCTATTAGTACAGTTTATAGTTTTCTATTTTATCTTGGCTAAGAAGGCATTTAGTATGCTTTCCTTTATTGCTCAGAGCACTGAATGGGAGGACTTAGGTGGTCATGTTGCAGCTGTACAGGACATTGGTTAAGCCATTTCTGGAATATTGTGTGCAGTTTTGGTCTCCCTCCTATAGGAAGGATGTAGTGAATCTTGAAAGGGTTCAGAAAAGATTTACAAGGATATTGCCAGGGTTGGAGGATTTGAACTATAGGGATAGGCTGAATAAACTGGGGCTATTTTCCCTGGAGCATCAAGGCAGAGGGGTGACCTGAGAGAGGTTTATAAAATCATGAGCATGGATAGGGTAAATAGATAAGGTTTTTTCCCTGGAGGTATGGGAGTCCAGAGCTAGAAGGCATAGGTTTAGGGTGAGAGGGGAGAGATTTAAAAGGGACCTAAAGGGCAGCTTTTTCACACAGAGTTTGGAGTGTGTGTGGAATGAACTGCCAGAGGAAGTGTTGGAGGCTGGTGCAATTACAACATTTAAAAGGCATTTGGGATGCGTATATGAATAGGAATGGGTTAGAGGGATACGGGCCAAGTGCTGGCTAATGGGACTGGATAATTTAGGTTATCTGGTTGGCATGAACGAGTTGAGCTAAGGGGTATGTTTTCGTGCTGTACATCTCTGACTGAATGTCCCTATGATACTACTTTTTCATTGTACACGTCATGAATTAAAATCAGATTAATTCCCTAAAGTATTCACTTTTCAATTACTCCAGTAGTTTCTACACATTACAGTCCTACTTTCTACACATTTCAGTCCTGTGCTTTGGACCATGGCGACTATTGCTCTGAGAAAGGTCTGTCTGGTGACTGTCGCTTGGTATGAGCTTTACAGTCCTTGACACAGGCTTATTCTGCTCCTTGCTCAATTGTGTTCAGATTGCCTCATGCTGTCAAGAGTCCACTATAGCTGATATTTCAAAGGATGGCACCACTTCTGGCTCTTACGCATCAAATGTAATCGCTCAAATCATGACGTTTTGAAACCTAAAGTGGCACAGGTTTTTATTCTTCTAGCAAACTTGTACCATGTTGAATATTATACTTGCGATCTTGATGCAGGCAAGGTTGCAATTCAATGGGAAATTACATGTTAGGATATGTATGGTATCAGCATGGCTTGTGTTTGTCCTGAGGTAAGAATGAGGTTTGTCTTTCAACCATTGCAGTATAGGTAACCTGACATTTCTCTGCATAACTTTCCCAATTTTTATTTAACTGCACTTAACCTCTCCAAATCCCCTTGAAGCATCTTTGCATTCTCACAACTGTCACTCCCACCTAATTTTGTGTCATCTCCATATTTGAAATTTTGCATTTGATTCTTGCAACAAAGTATTGTGATATAGATTGTGACAATTGGGGATCTCCAGCTGCTTCAGCCTTCACCCATTATTGTAGCTGTTAATATCACAGGAATATCTTTTGCCTGGATTGACTTTATGGGGTCACATTTAAGTTGGATGAGAGGAACTAAACTAAGTGTGACCCCATAAAGTCAATCCAGGCAAAAGATATTCCTGTGATATCAACAGTTACAATAATGGATGAAGGCCGAAGCAGTTGGAGATGCCCAGTTGTCTTATTCTTTATCACAGTCTTGAATGCAAAATTTCAACTAAGGAGATGACACAAAACTTGGTGGGAGTGACAGTTGTGAGAATGCCAAGGTGCTTCAAGGGGATTTGAAGAGGATAAATTGGGACTGTTATGCAGAGAAATGTCAGGTTATCGACACTGCAGTGGTTGAAAGAGAAACACTTGAGCTTCTCTACTGCAGCATGGTGGCAATCCATAGAAAGATCAAAATTACCAAAGGATTGCCTACTCTCCCAGTTGCTGGGAAGATCATTGCCTGAATCCTCGCTAATTGCCTTCTCCCAGCCTCTGGGAAAATGCTTCCTGAAAGTCAGTATGACTTTTGACCCAATCCTGGAACAATGAATGTGATTTTCACAGATTGGCAACTCCAAGGGAAATGGCAGGAACACCAACTGCTGTACGTGGCTTTCATTGATCTGACTGAGGCTTTTGAGTCAGTCAGTTGCGAAGTGTTATGGAAAATTTTAAAGGCTAGCTGTCCAGAAAAATTCATCAACATCCTCCACGACAAGATGTTGGTGATGGCCCTCCCAACAACGGTAATATGATAGAAAGTTTTGAGAAAAGGTGAGGACTGCAGATGCTGGAATCGAAAAGTGTGGCGCTGGAAAAGCGCAGCAGGTCAGGCAGCATCCGAGGAGCAGGAGAGTTGATGTTTTGGGCATAAGCTTTTCATCAGGAGCATTTCTGATGAAGGGCTTATGCCCAAAACGTCGACTCTCCTTATTGGATGCTGCCTGACCTGCTGTGCTTTTCCAGCACTACAGAATTCTTTGAGGTTAGGATGGGTCAAGCAGGGATGTGTCACTGTGCACATCTTTTTCTCCATCTTCTTCATTGTTTGTTCTTGACAAGATAAATATACAAGTGTTGTAAATATTGTGTACAGACTGGATAGAAATCTTTTTGGACCTTAACTGGTCAAAATCCAAGAAATTGACAACGACGCAACTTATGGAACTTCAGTATGCAGATGACAATGTCATCTCCGTGCTCTCAGGACAACTCCCAAACTTCACTTTGGGCCATCACGGAAGTATACCAATGAATTGGTCTCAGCCTCAATCTCAAGAAGACTCCAATCCTTTACCAGGCTGTTCCAGGTCAAGTTCCGTTGCATCCTGCCATTAAGATGGCAGAGTAATCCCCTCAAACGTGGAAAATTTTCCGTACCTGGGAAACTACTTCTCATCTAAGGCTGATAACGATGCAGAGATACAACATTACATCCAGTCTGAGAGCTGCCTTCAGATGCCTAAGGATGGGTTTCCAATTGTGACATTTGTACTGATTCCAAGATCCTTGTTTATAAGGCAGTCATCCTTTCAATTCTGCTATATGGTTCTTAAACATTGGGGGACATATACACGCCACGTCAAGGCTCTTGAAGTGCCAGAGGTGTTGTTTGAGTCGGGTTCTTTGCATCATTCAGAAGGACGGGTGTACTAACATCAGTATCCTTGAAGTAGCCAATAGCACCAGCACCAAGGCTGTGATCATCCAAAACCAAATCTGCTTGGCTGACCATGTGCTCAGGATCCTTGAGTACTGACTGGCAAAGCAAGAGCTCCAGGAAAGCACTCAAAAAAAAGAGGACAACAAGGGAAGTGTTTCAAAGACTTCCTGATGGCATGCCTCAAAAAATACGACATCAGTGTCGACACGTGGGAGACTAGTGTTCAGAAGAAATCAACTTTGAAGAATCTTTTGTATCTTGGGACACACTTCTTCGAGAAAAGTTGTTGGCAAGAGAAATTATGAGGAAGGAATGCCAATGTTCTTGAAGCCAAAAATCATTTCCACTTCACAGAAACACCAGCCAAATATGTAATGAGATTTGTAGCTCTCGGGTCATGCTCATCAGCCACGCAAGATCCATTGAACCCATTGCTAGTGATAAGAATTTTCGAGGTGGGCAACCCTACTTGTTGGTCAGTGAATGCTGATGACGATGGATTGTAAATAGCTATGGCCCAACAACAATCCTTGCAGGCCCTCCAATCACAGCCTGTCAATCTGCACTTCACCGATTTATTCTAGCTATTTACTGTCTGTTAATTAGTTCTCAATCCTTGTTTGTATTTTGTCCCCCATAACTGGATCCCAAAAGCTTTAATCTTGTTTACCAATCTCCTATCTGGGTGCTAGTAAAACGCCTTCTGAAAATGTAAATATACTTTATTTGCCTTTATCCATTCTGTGAGTTACATGCTCAAAAAAAACTCCATGACTTTTATATGAAAGTTCCATGTTGACTCCTCGCAATCTTCCTATTATTTTCTGAGTGTCTTATTAGGGCATCCTTTTATTATAGATTCTGGTATTTCCCTTTGACTGATATTAGAAACTTGAATTTTTCTACAAATTTATAGATCTGTATCTTCAACTGTATGCGACCCTTTCTTTTGAGGCGCAGGCTTAATTCAAATTGGTACTGCTTTTTGATTTGCCTTTTGCACTCTGTGTTAGAGCTTATTTAAATATGGAAATGTATATCCTTCTTTTCATTTATTTTGCAGCCAGCTGGACTAATTGCAGTTTAAATCTGGAACATGTTTTCTAATGTTGCTTGCTTTTGGTATTTCACTTTTATTTTTAAATTTGAGCTGCAGTTAATGGTGTAAAATGCATAGTATTCAAGCAAAAGGTGATTGAATTTTGGAAGTATAAAAAGTATTGTTCTTTCTCTGCCAGCTGTCTGTGTTAAAACTTCAGAAAAGTCCAGGTCTACCTCATTTCAGAAACATCATCCAAAGACATTCATATTTGCTGCTTCTAAATTTTGAGTGTAGTGAATGCATGACTTTTTTTTTCCCTGGGGCCATGAATACTCACCTCCGCTCATGTGGCCTACTGAAAAAATGTCAGTCCTGCATTACTATTAAATTCCCACATGGTTATCGGAATGCATTTGGTGGTTACCCACATTCATTTTGAGTTCACATTGATTAATGATTCTAGGATACTGCTACCTGTTCTGATATAACGCGACAGTACCATACCTGTGAGATCCCACTTTATAAGAAAATGACATAATAGCAGCACCATTTAAACCAATGGGACCAGAATCATGTTTTAGCTAATACAGATAAGAAAAGTTTGCATTCGGCAAATAATGGTCTAAATTCTTCAATCACATTATAGCCAATTTGTGTTGAAGAAATGTGCATTATAGCAGAACCGATTGTATTTGATGGGCATAACAAATTACAGCATTTCAAAAAAAATGATCAATTGATAGTATGGCAAAGGATGATGATATCAATTGGAAATTTGAATTTTAAAGCAGGACTTTTCATTTTAGATCTAATGAAGATTACTCTTTTCTTTGACAAAAGGTCAGAAAGTCAATTATGAACAGTGGTCGTTCCAGGATTAATTTTTAAATAAATTACACAACTTAATCTAAATAACTAGATGAGCCAGTCTGAATTAATTAATAACTGTTTACCAAATTGAATTTTAATGATGAATGAAAAGACAAATCAGAGAGCATAATCCAGTTTCATTTGAGATCAGATTCACACCAGTAATATGTCTATTTAGGCTTTCAGTGCTGGAAAGAAGTCTTGGAACTGCTGTAGTAGTTTAAACAGGGGTGTTCTTAATGTTCCATTAGGAAAAGTCAGTGATGTAGCCAGTGATTCTATTCCTGTGAAAGAATGGAGAGAATCATCCAGTGAATGTACAGAAAGTTGCTGAAAGGAAACATTGGTAAATGATTTACAGTTAATTTTAAAATTAGATTTAAAATGGATGATTACTTCAGTCTGGTTGTCTATAAAGGATATTTCAGAAGTGTTAAATTCTTTTGCTTATATTAAGAGCTTTCTACGTTTTTATACACTGCATACACACAGCAGTGTAACAAAAGTGTTCTTTTGTTCAAAACAAATTTGTCAACCTTGTGTAAATTTGTTTGGGGACTGACTACCACACTAACCAAACTGTAAAAGAAACTAATTTATGATCTATTAGATCAGGTTTCACTCTAAGATCTGACTTGTCTAATATTGCCATCAAAAGGAATCATTGCAGTTTTGAAGCACTTCTGTGTCACTTGCCTTAATGCCTTAAATTATCTTAAGTTGGAATGTGTTTGCATGGACTAAGACTTTTCTGGGGGCAAGGTTGGGGCCAGGGCAGGTGTGGGAGTAGAGATCTCAAAGGGGCACAAAATATCAAAGAAAAAGCACATGCTTAATTTTTCTGCTTGTGATGTAGTTTGATGTATATGGTTGAGCATCAATGTGGTTTACGCAACATTTCACTGAAGAACATATACCCAACAACATTCTCAGAATTCTTATTTTGTGCTGTTGAAGTTAGTACTTCCAAATAAATTTGTTGAACTATAACCTAGTGTTGTGTGATTTTAAATTTGTAAATAGAGAAGCAAAGCGTTTTGAACTGCTGCAATTTTAAATTGTGCTATTCCTCCTCATCCCCTCAACCCCTCCTTCAAGCTAACCTATTCTATCAATGTCATTGAAGAGAGAAGTATAGTTAATGCCCTGAGTCTGATATTAATTTTTCTTTACAGCATTGTTTATCAGTTTGGGTCTTGCTGCAGAGACTTCAGCAAGCATCGTGGAGGTTGAGTGAGTGCAGTACTGTCCTTCAGATGAAGCATGAGGCTCAGACCCTAGGTTGGAATGTGAGCAGTTCTGACTTGAGCAGGATTCAGTAGGGTTTCACAAGATAACTTTTAAGAAGAACATGGACATTCTTCTGGTATCCTAGTTATTTCCTTCATTCATTTTCGTTTAAAGTTTAGACAATCTCATTGTTTATTTAATTGTTGCTAATGGGGACTTGCCAAGTACTAGTTGATTGCCACTATTGTAAGATTAAAAAAAACTCAACAATGTTTGAGAAGTAGGTTGCCTTAATCATTGACCTCACTTGATGTTTTTGTAGCTACCAATAAACATCTCCATACATTGCTTTTATTTTAGTCCTAGTCATCATCATCATCATGATCATTACCATCTCTTACCCTGCTATGAGCTAAACCTCTACTCCATTTCGTCCAAGGGCACATATGTCAATGGATACAGCAGTCAATTAGTTTATCAGGTGGATTATATAAAGCAATATTGAGTCCTACTCTTGTCAGCTGAAACTGTTCAATATTCACCATCAACTGAGCTTCTGTTGTCTCCTGCAAACCCCACTCCTTTGTCATGTCCAATCGCACTTCCAACAAGTGAGAGGAGTTCGTCTACTTTGTTTACTGATATCAAGGTAATTTAATTAGTTGTCTTGGTCATTTCCTGTCCCCTACCTTGGTTCCTAGACAAACTTTCTTGAAGGGCTTTTCATCTTTTTCTTGTTTCTCTCTTCCCTGAATCTTCTCTTCAAGCTCATCTTGCCCTAAAGAATCTCTCACTATTCCCACAACCCGATTCCACAAGAACTGCTGAACACCAACTTTCCTTCTGGATCCCATGATAGCTTATATTGTTGTTAGTGCCCTCATCCATACTAACCACCTCATCAAAAATCCCAATCCCTCAGTTCTTGTGGACTACTTGATCCTACCTTCAACCTTGATACTATCCAAAGTCTTTATGTGTTGCCGCCTCCAAAATACCTGCGTTTCCTTTTAACAGAACCACATGTTTGAAGCCCTACATCAAGTATCTTTCATGCTATAGCTCTGAGACAAGTTCTGTTAAAGTGATGAAGCACAACTTACTGCCTGTAGCTGCTCCCCCTCATCTGCGTCCTGGCACAGTAAATTTGAGGTTTTTTTGAGAGCTATCTTGGAAACCTTTACCTTGTCAAAGCCCATCTCTATAAAAACATGAACCTCGCAGGCTTTGTTTCAGGTAGCAATGCTGATTTTAATTATGCTTGACCTTCTCTTGACTTGGAAGTAAATGAACTGTTTAAAGTACAACTGCTTCCAATCCAGATACTTTTCTGGGACTTTGAAGAAGCAACCTGTGCAGTTTGAACACAGGCTCCTGCCATTGCTGCAAGTTTTAACATCTTGTACCTTTGACTAATAAAAACTATTCAGTTCCCCTTTACTGGCTAATGATCAAACCATCGAGTTGGCTGTGAAGCAATCTTCAAAACATGACACGGGGGTGGGGTACAGGTTCATTGTTCATTGAAAATGGAGCTGCAGGTAGAAAAGATAGTGAAAGCGTTTGGTATGCCTGCCTGCATTGGTTAATGGTCAGAGTATAGGAATTGGGAGGTCATGTTGCAGCTGTACAGGACATTGGTTAGACTACTTTTGGAATTATACATTCAATTCTGGTTTCCTTCTGGTAGCAAAGATGTTGTAAAACTTGAAAGGGTTTAGAAAAGATTTCCAAGAATGTTGCCAGAGTTGGAGGCAAACTGAATAAGCCTCCAGGGTTATTTTCCCTGGAGCGTCAGAAGCTTAGGGGTGACTTTACAGGCATTGATAGGGTGAACAGTCGAGGTCTTTTCTCAGGATAGGGGAGTCCAAATCAAAAGGGCATAGGTTTAATCGAGAGGGCTAAGATTTAAGAGGGACCTAAGGGGCAACATTTTCTTGCAGAGATTGGTGTGTGCATGGAATGAGGTGCCAGAGGTGATAGTGGAGGCAGGTACAATTACACCATTTAACAGATGAGTACATGAATAAGAAGGACAAATGCTGGCCATTGGAACTACATTAATTTAGGTTATCTGGTCAGCATGGGCGAATTGAATGAAAGGGTCTGTTTCCATGTTGTACATCTGACTCTGTGCTCTCACTTCTTTTTACATTCTATTAAAGACAGTCTCAAAGCATAACTCTTCATGTTTTCACCAAGTCTTTCAAAGGAAAACTGGATATTATTTGCTTTGGTTTTACACATATTTTTATACAGATGTTATGTGGAGGTGATCTGCCATTCTTTTGAAGAAAGCCTTAATGTGTTTAGTTTTGGGTATTCAAATCATATATCTCGTTCTTATTCAATCTTTGTATTTTAATGTGTGTATAGTGTGTGTAGGACATCAGTGTTTCACATAGAGTAACAGCTTTGTCAAAATAGAGTCTTTAGCATATTAAAGCAAGTTTTGGCTAAATCCATTGCAAAACAAAAAGTGGAAACTGTACCAAGGTAATGGAGCTTATAGTAGGCATTGCGAAAATAAATAGTCAGGATACAGCTTGAGGGACAATTACCGGTGATTTGTGTACTGGTGTGAAACACTGTACTCCTAACACCTTGGCATAACTGTTCAAACCCTTGTTGATTTTTCTCACTTTTTCCTTATCTTTTTTGGTTCGGAGTTGAGCTGAGAGCTGAAAGGTAACCTTTGGACTATTCGTAGTAGCTTATGTTTGTTTTTCTCAAAATAGCACACATGCATACTCGCAGCCACGCGCACAACTTTTTGCTGCAACATTTTGATAAGTTCCACCTTTGCCCTGTACAGGCCAATGTTGGAGAGATTATCTGGGGAAGGGAGATTTCAGGGTACATGCCTGTGTAGAACTCCAGGGAAAGTGTGGGGAGAGAGGGCAGGTGGTCAGTCATTTGGAGACACTGCCTGGGCTCCCATCAATGTCCAGGGCTGTTCTCGGCAGCATTTCCGTAAGCCAGGTTCACTTTTAATCATTGTAAACAAAAGACACGATCTGTGTTGAAACACCTCTTTGATGTAATGTTTCTATCAGGACCTTGAGATCTTCGGATAATCCGAAATTCGGATAATTGATACTTGGATAATCAAGGTTCCTCTGTATTGTGAATATAGAGATTATGGAACTGATTTGATCTAGCTGTCTGTCTCAGTGTCATGACATAATAAATATTTGGAACTGTGGTATTTCAAACTTCATCTCTAATTTCTTACCAATTCTTTCAAATACTTGGTGCAATCTTGACAGAAGATATACCAAATCAGAGAGGTTATTAGATTTTTCTATATTTCAAGATAATCATACTCATTCAAATTAAGCTTTTTTGCCTCAATTAGAGGATTTCTCCCTCCTCTAGTTTCTTTTTTGTAACTGACTTGGAGCTTTCATATTCAATAATTAAAGCTTTGTTTGCCTACTATACTTTGGATTTCAATGCTTGCTCCTCTGGGATAAGAGTTGAAGATGAGGATACTCCATTTGTGGTGACCTGACTGTTGAAGGGGTAACTTAAATGGAAACCAAAAGAACTGTGGATACTCTAACTCAGAAATTGGAAGTTTACTGGAAAAGCTCAGCAGATCTGGTAGCATCTGTGGAGAGAAATCGAGTTAATATATTGTGTCGAGTGACCCTTCCTCAAACTTCTTAAATGTATACTTGGCACTGATTGCATTGATGTTTGTGGAAATATTATTGACTGGTAAAATAACATACATTGCTTCACTGCACATGTTTGTGCTCATCAACTTTACAAGAAACTGGTGATTCAAGCACCTGTAATTGTGGATTAATGATATAAGTGGGGGAAGGGTAGATGGTTGCTGTGAGAGGGAAATTATTTGAGTTGAAAAAAGAAAATTAAACGTCACACAATACTAGGGTATAGTCCATAATAGGTTTATTTGGAAACACTAGCTTTTGGAGTGGCGTTCCTTCATCAGGTGGTTGTGATTCTTAACTTCGTCCACCCCAGTCCAACACCAGCACCTCAAAGTCATGAAAAAAGAAAGCACACTTCTCATGAGAGCAGAAGTAAAATTTTGATTCAAGACTGTGCCTACTTTGCATATCCTAGCCTGTGCTGAGAGTATTGCCCATGTTCTCGGTGACGTACAATAAGAAATTTTAAAAATCTCTGTTCCTGTTGAATGGTTCTATGGCTTCTGTCTTATTTTCTCCAATCCAAGTACCACCTTTAAATCTTGCACTCTTGCATCGTCTCCAACAGCTTGCAGATCACTGACTACACTTCCTGCTGCTTAAGTACCACTCCAGAAATCTATTTTTTAATGCCTCCACCTCTTGGGGCCCTCCTTAAAATGGATCTCCTTAGTTGACCAAGCGATTGTAATGTTTTTCTTTTGGATATGGCATCCTCCTTTTTTGATTCTTCTGTAAAATTGCCTTCATAATTATTCCTAGATACTTCTGGTTCTGGGAGAAGATTTGCAGCTCGGGTGCTCGTTGTTGTGGTTCTGTTCGCCGAGCTGGGAATTTGTCTTGCAAACGTTTTGTCCCCTGTCTAGATGACATCCTCAGTGCAATGTCAACCGGAAGCGGCAGAGACAGGCCACTATAAATGCCGGAGGAAACATCACAGAAGCGCTTCACAGGAGGCTCCCAAGCACTGAGGATGTCACCTAGACAGGGGACGAAACGTTTGCAAGACAAATTCCCAGCTCGGCGAACAGAACCACAACTTCTGGTTCTGCTGCTGATTGAGACAAAGTTTCCTGTACACCTGATGAATGTTTAAAATTCTTAATCTTATAAGTAATCTTGATACAGGTATTGAATGATCACTGATGATATCAGTGTTCTGAAAAGTGCTGTTTTGAAAACTGGAATTAATGGACACTTCTTCTGTGGTCGAAGTCACATCATCGATCATGATTCATAACTGCAATCGAACTTGCAATCCAGTACCAGAAATCGCAACAGGCCATTGAGCTTGTTCTGCCATTCAGTTAGTTCATGGCTGATCTGTAGCTTGACTCCACTTATCTAATTTTAAAAGCTTCTATCGTTTTGTAAAAATGAAATACAAATGTTGGTCCATTGCAGAGTCTGGAATGGTCCATTGCAGAACCAGAAGTATCTCGGAATAATTATGAAGGCAATTTTACAGAAAAATCAAAAAAGGAGGATGCCATATCCAAAAGAAAAACATTACAATCGCTTGGTCAACTAAGGAGATGCATTCTAAGGAGGGCCCCAAGAGGTGGAGAGATTAAAAAATAGATTTCTGGAGTGGTACTTAAGCAGCAGGAAGTATAATACAAATGTTGGTCCATTGCAGAGTCAGGAGCAGTATTTACAATGGTGAATAAAGAAATGCCAGAGAAGCTGTACTTTGTATGTTTTATCACCGAGGAAGGCATAAGAAATCTCCTTGAATTAGAGTTTCACATGACTAGGGAGAATGAGGAGTTGAAGGAAATTAGTGTTGGAATGTTGCACTGGAATTAATGGAGCTGAAAAGTCCCCAGGACCTGATATTCTGCATCCCCAAATATTGACTAGTACAGAAATAGTAGGTGCATTGGTGATAATCTTTAACTCTGCAGATTCTGGAATAATTCCCACAGATTGGAAGTCAGCAATGAACACGGAACATTACAGTGCAGTACAGGCCCTTCGGCCCTCCATGGTTCCACAGGTCTTGCAACAATCTGAAGCCCATCTACTCTACACTATTCCATTCTCGTCCATGTGCCTATCCAATGACCATTTATTGCCCTTAAAGTTGGTGAGTCAATCACCCCTCAAGTTAAAGCTATATCCCCTCGTGCCAGCCATCGCCATCCGAGGAAAAAGGCTCTCACTGTCCACCCGATTTAACCCTCTGATTATCTTTCTTGTCTCCATTAAGTCACCTATCAACCTCCTTCTCTCGAACAAAAATAGCCTCACGTTCCTCTGCCTTTCCTCATAAGACCTTCCCTCTATACCAGGCAACATCCTTATAAATCTCCTCTGAACCCTTTCCAAAGTTTCCATGTCCTTCCTCTAATGCGGTGACCAGAACTGTACGCAATACTCCAAATGTGGCTGCAGCAGAGTTTTATACAGCTGCAGCATGATCTCATGGTTCAAAAACTCAATCTCTTCACCAATAAAAGCTAACACACTGTATGCCTTCTTAACAACCCTATCAACCTGGGTGGCAAATTTCAAGAATCTATTACCTGGACAGCCAGATCTCTCTGTTCATCTACACTGCCAGGAATCTTACCATTAGCCTAGTACTCTGTATTCCTGTTGCTCCTTCCAAAGTGAATCATCTCTCACTTTTCTGCATTAAACTCCATTTGCCACCTCTCAGCCCATCTCTGCAGCTTATCTGTGTCTCTCTGTAACCTACAGCATCCTTCCTCACTATCCACAACTTTACTGACTTTAGTGTCATCTGCAAATTTACTAACCCATCCTTCTATGGCCTCATCCCAGTCATTTATAAAAATGACAAAACAACAGTGAACCCAAAACAGATCCTTGCAGTACCCCACGAGTAACTGAACATTTTGCATTAACCACCACCCTCTGTCATCTTTCAGCTGGCCAATTTCTGATCCAAACCACGAAATCACCTTCAATCCCATGCCTCAGTTTTTTTGTGCAGTAGGCCACCATGGGGGACCTTATCAAACGCCTCCTGAAATCCATATACACCACATTAACAGCTTTACCCTCATCCATCTGTTTGGTCACCTTTTCAAAGACCTCAATAAGGTTTGTGAGGCACGACCTACCCTTCACAAAACCGTAATGACTATCCCTAATTAACTTATTTCTTTCTAGAGTCTTATCAATCCTATCTCTTATAACCCTTTCCAACAGTTTGTCCACAACTGAGGGACGGCTCACAGATCTATAATTACCAGGGTTGTCTCTACTCCCCTTCTTGAATGAGGGAACATTTACTATCCTCCAGTCTTCTGGCACTATTCCTGTAGACAATGACAACATAAAGATCAAAGCCAAAGGTTCGGCAATCTCCTCCCGAGCTTACCAGAGAATCCTAGGCTAAATCCCATCTGGCCCAGGGGACCTATCTATTTTTACACTTCCCAGAATTGCTAACACAACCTCCTTATGCACCTCAGGCCCATCTAATATTGTAGCCTGTATCTCAGTATTTTCCTCGACCATGTTTTCATTTCTCGTGTGAATACTGACATAAAGTATTCGTTTAGCGCTTGCCCTATCTCCTCTGACTCCACATGCAACTTCCCACTACTATGCTTGATTGGCTCTAATCTTAGTCATGTCATTCTTTTATTCCTGATATCGCTATTTAAAACCTTAGGGTTTTCCTTGATCCTTTCCGCCAAAGACTTCTAATGTTCCTTCCTGGCTCCTCTTAGCTCTCTCTCTTTAGGTCTTTCCTGGCTAACTTGTAACTCTCAAGCACCCTGAGCCATCACATCTCATCCTAACATATGCCGCCACCTTCCTCTTCACAAGACTTTCAGCTTCCTTAGTAAACCACAGCTCCCACGCACGACAACATCCTCCCTGCCTGACCGGTACATACTTATCAAGGACACGCAGTAACTGTTCCTTGAATAAGCTCCATGTTTTTATTGTGCCCATCCACTGCAGTTTCCTTCCCCATCCTGTGCATCCTGAATCCTGCCTAATCACATTGTAGTTGCCTTTCCCCTTGCTGGAGCTCTTGCCCTCCAGTATATACCTAACTCTTTCCATCGCTAAAATAAACCTAACTGAATTGCGGTCACTATCACCAATGTGCACACACCTACCTTCAAATCTAACACCTGACTGCGTTCATTACCCAGTAGGAGAAAGTGAGGTCTGCAGATGCTGGAGATCAAAGTTGAAACTTTATTGCTGGAACAGCACAGCAGGTCAGGCAGCATCCAGGGAACAGGAGATTCGACGTTTCGGGCACAGGCCGAACGGGCTTCATTCCTGAAGAAGGGCCTGTGCCCGAAACGTCGAATCTCCTGCTCCCTGGATGCTGCCTGACCTGCTGTGCTGTTCCAGCAATAAAGTTTCAACTTCATTACCCAGTACCAAACCTAATGGGCCTCGCCCCTTGTTGACCTGTCTACATACTGTGTCAGGAAACCCTTCTGCACACATTGGACAAAAATGCTGTTCCACTGTTTAAGAAGGAAGTGAGAGAGCAAGAAGGAAACTGCAGACCTGTTACCTTTACGTCAGGAACAGGGGAAATGCTAGAATCTATTGAAGATGATGTAATAAATGCACATTAAATTGTAGTGATCTATTGGACATAGCATGGATTTTGTAAAGGGAAAAATAGTGTTTGAATAACCTTTTCTGAGAATTTTACTAATAAAATTGATAAAGGGAGTTGAACACAAAGTATAATTGGTTTTTCAAAGGCTTTTAGTAAGGTTCCTCATAGGTTGGTGAGCAAAATGTAAAGTGTCTGAGATATGAGGTAATGTGCTGTCATGTATTAAAGATTGGTTAGCAGGCAGAGTTGCTTAAGTGTGACGCTGGAAAAGTCGCAGTCGGTCAGACAGCGGCTGAGGAGCATAACCCTTTTCACAGTAGGAATACATGTGTAGACCAATTGTGACGAGCATGGTATTGAAAGGATCAGTTCTTGGATTCAAGCTGTTCACAACCAACATTAGTAATTTGGAAATGGAGTTCAAATGTTTCCAAATTTGTGGATGATACAAAGCCTACTGGGAATATGTATCATGAGGAAGATGTAAAGCATTTTTAGAAAGATTTGGACAGACTTAGTGAGTGGGTAAGAACATGATGGATCTAAGTGGTTCTTGTGGTGTACTGGTAATGTTTCTACCTCTGGGCCAGAAGTCTTGTGTTCAAGCCTTACCTGCTCCATACATGGGTTGTAACATCTGAAGAGATGGGTTTTTTTTTAACAAAAATATATGACTGATGGGATATAATTTGGAAAACTGAGAA
The DNA here is from genome assembly GCF_037043375.1 of Chiloscyllium plagiosum. Classification (NCBI taxonomy): domain Eukaryota; kingdom Metazoa; phylum Chordata; class Chondrichthyes; order Orectolobiformes; family Hemiscylliidae; genus Chiloscyllium; species Chiloscyllium plagiosum. Next base: position 40,873,256 of record NW_028270162.1, on the reverse strand, counting down.
GTTACCTATTTGGTAGGGGCAACTGAATTGCAGAGGTATCTCATGGTAAGAGGATGGAGAGTGCAGATATAAAAAGGGAGCTACGTGTCTTTATCTGTGAATCAGTGAAGGCTTGCATGCAAGTGCACCACGCTATTCAGAAGACTAATGGGATGTTAGCCTTTATCACAAAAGGTTGAGTACAACAGTGGAGTCTTGCTTCATTTGTGCAGAAGTTTGGTTAAACTACACTTTTGGTTTCTCAGGAAGAATAGAATTGCTAAAATGGGTGTGCAAGTAGTTATTTCCTTTTGTAGAGTTGTGAACCAAGGAATACAATTAAAAATAAGAGGATTGCCATTTGGGATGAGATGACAATTGTTTTTTGCTCAGAGGTTTGTGAATCTTTTCAAAGCTGTATCCCAGAGGGCTAAAGAAGTTCAGTGTTTGAGTACATTTAGAAGTTGACAGATTTCTGGCTACCATTGAAGTCTTCAATCTACCATGATTGCATTAAATGTCACAGCAAGCTCAACAGTCTGAATGGCCTACTGTTATTCATGTGCATTTGTTCTGTGATCCTCACTATATTTTCCTGTTCAAAATTTAATATGATTTCCTTAAGATGGATATTGTAATCTCATAGTTGCATTCCCAAAATGTGTCTGACATGTTGTGTAACTGAATATTACATGGGCCCTACACTATGAACGTTCTTTTCTGTCATTGACTTCGGGTTCATGACTGATATTCATCTGTGAACTGGAAAGATTTTGGATCCTATTTACTCTTGGGAACCAAATTACACAGTAGTTAACACGAGACTCATCTGTTCAGGACCAAAAGTACTGTGGCTGCTGTAAATCAGAAACAAAAACAGAAGTTGCTGGAAAAGCTCAGCATATCTGGCAGCATCTGTGAAGACAAATCAGCATTAATGTTTCTGATTCAGTATGAGGGCAGGGTCAGTGAACCCAAAACGTTAATTCTGATTTCTCTTCACATATGCTGCCAGATCTGCTGGGCTTTTCCAGCAACCTCTGTTTTCAGCTGATCAGGACATTGGCATCTTTGTTTAGAGTCATAGATGCACATCACAGAAACAGAACCTTTGATCCAACTCATCCATGCTGACCAGATACCCTAAATAAATCTAGTCCCATTTGCTAGCATCTGACCCATATCTGTCTCAACCCTTTCTATTCATATACCCATCCAGATGCCTTTTAAATATTGTCATTGTACCAGTCTCCACCCCTTCCTCCGGCCGCTCATTCCATGCAACACCACCCTCTGTGTGAATAAGTTGCCCCATAGGTCCGTTTTAAATCGTTCCCCTCTCACCTTAAACCTCAGGCCTCAAGTTTTGGACTGAGGGGAAAAGACCTTGTCTATTTACCCTGTCCATGTGCTTCATGATTTTATAAATCTAAGTTCACCCTGAAGCTCCAAAGCTATAGGGAAAACTGCCCCAGTCTATTTAGCCTCTCCCTATAGCTCAAACCTTCCAACCCTGGCAACATTCTTGTAAATCTTTTCTGAACCATTTCAAATTTCACAACACCCTCCCCATAATAGGGAGACCAGAATTGAATACAGTATTTGAAAAATGGCCTAACTAATGTCTTCTAGAGCTGCAATATGACCTCACCCCAGTTGCTATGTTCAATACTCTGTCCAGGAAAGACAAGCATCCCAAATGTTGCCTTCACAGTCCTCTCTATATGTAACTCCACTTTGAAAGAACTGTGATTCTGCGTTCCAAGGTCTCTTTGTTCAGTAACACTCCGCAGGACTTTATCATTAAGTATATAAGACCTGCCCTGATTTGCCTTTCGAAAATGCAGCACCTGACATTTATCTAAATTAAACTCCATCAGCTATTCCTCGGCTCACTGGCCCATCTGATCAAGGTCCTATTGTACTCTGAGGTAACCTTCTTTGTTCACTACACCTTCAGTTTTGGTGTCATCTGCAAACTTACTAACCATATCTCCTATGTTCACATTCAACTTATTTATATAAATAATGAAAAGCAGTGAACTCAGTACTGATCCTTGTGCCATGCTGCTGGCTACAGATCAACGGTCTGAAAAGCAGCTGTCCACCTCCACCCTCTGTTGTCTTTCTTCAAGCCAGTGTCCAAATGGCCATTATTTCTGTTTGAGCTGAAAATGTGTTGCTGGAAAAGCGCAGCAGGTCAGGCAGCATCCAAGGAACAGGAGAATCGACGTTTCGGGCATAAGCACTTCTTCAGGAAGAAGAAGGGCTTATGCCCGAAACGTCGATTCTCCTGTTCCTTGGATGCTGCCTGACCTGCGGCGCTTTTCCAGCAACACATTTTCAGCTCTGATCTCCAGCATCTGCAGCCCTCACTTTCTCCTCGAAGATTATTTCTGTTTGGGCATGTTTATTTTAGAAAACATCTTGCTCTATAGTTTAGTGTCCACCTGACAAATTGCATGGGAGCGGAAACCATTTTCGCAAGAATTGTCTACTAGTAATAAATTTTTGTTTTCAAAAGTGAAACACCTTTGAGCAATAGACCATCAGTTGCAGTAAAATGCTTTTCAGAATTCAGCCAGCAGCGAATTCTCACTTAGTACCCAAACGGAGAGATCTTTAGTATAATGAAAGGTGACTGTTTTATGTCCTGATGGGAAACCATTTTCAGCATTAAACATGAGATTAACTTGGTTTGTGCCAGCTCATCACAAAATAAATATTGGTATAGCCATTTAGTACATTGATACAATCAGGCTGATGCAAAATGTGACATGCATTAGTGTTGATTATTTTTGCTGCTTATGTGGGGATTAATGCAATGTTTATAAAGTATTTACCTGGTTTATATTTATTCTCCACTTTTCACGTTTTTCCATTTTGTACTTTTTGTTCTCTTCTGTAAAAGTTTGGTGATTTCAATTGAAGATGCAGCATGCTCTTGTTAAGTGGGAGTCATATTATTTTCTTTGCAATTGTGATTATAGAGCTGGTTCACTCTCACCCACCAGATAACTTCCGGTTACTTTATAATAATGGGGTAAATCTTTCCTCCATAGGATAATGAATCATTTTTGGTCTCACTGTAGCCAGTATTTCACTCTTAGAGTATTTTGGACAATATCTTCCTTTTGCCTGCATGAGAAGTATTTTAACCTAAAACTGGATTGTTTTACCGTTCAAATCTGTTAGGAAAATTCACTGAGCTGGAAGGTTCATTTCCAGACGTTTCATTACCCTGTTAGGTAACATCTTCAGTGGGCCTCAGGCGAAGCAATGCTGTAAGTTTCTGCTTTCTGTTTAGATGTTTGGGTTTCTTTGGGGTGATGATGTCATTTCCTGTGGTGAAGTAACTTTCTGTTCCTTTTCTCAGTGGGTGGTAGATGGGGTCTAACTCGATGTGTTGAATGGTTGAACTTGAAATGGTTCAGAAAAGATTTAACATCGAGTTAGACCTCATCGACCACCCCCTGAGAATAGGAACAGGAAGTGACTTCACCACAGGAAATGACATCAACCCAAACCTATAAATAGAAAGCAGGAATTTTCAGCATTGCTTCGCCTGAGACCCACTGAAGAGGTTACCTAGTAGGGTAACAAAATGTCTGAAAGTGAACCTTCCAGCTCAGCGAGCAAACCTACATCCAAAACCTCAACATGCGCTACAAATCTTCTCAAACATGAGGAAAAGTTACATTAATTCTAGCGCGTTGGTCCCTATATGCTTGGGTTTCGTGACAACCACGTTTCCGAAGGAATTACTTAGATACTTCAGGGTAAATGGCAGCTCATTGGTTGGTTTTCCAATGCAATGCACCTTGAAATGAAGACTTAGCATTTTATCAGAGGCGACGTTTCCTGTGCTAACCAAGCTATTGCACTAAGTAAGGAGCAGAAATCATTCATTTTTGGAAAGAACTATTTTTAAATGTTTATATGGCACCTTTCACATTCTCAGGGTAAGTTCAAGTGCCTTATAGTTATCTTATGGTCAAATGTATTGCGAAAGTCATATATTTCTGTGTTAATTAAGATAATTAGGTTTACTCATTCATTATTGTAGATAAAGGCCAATTTTGATGGTATTAGGCAAGAACTTTTTAAAGCTGATTGGAGGCAGATGTTCACAGGTAAAGAGACAGCTGGAAAATGGGAAGCCTTCAGAAATGAGATAACAAGAATCCAGAGAGAGTACATTCCTGTCAGGGTGAAAGGAAAGGCTGGTAGGTATAGGGAATGCTGGATGACTAAAGAAATTGAGGGTTTGGTTAAGAAAAAGAAGGAAGCATATGTCAGGTATAGACAGGATAGATCGAGTGAATCCTTAGAGTATAAAGAAAGTAGGAGTATACTTAAGAGGGAAATCAGGAGGGCAAAAAAAGGGACATGAGATAGCTTTGGTAAATAGAATTAAGGAGAATCCAAAGGGTTTTTACAAATGTATTAAGCACAAAAGAGTAACTAGGGAGAGAAGAGAGCCCCACAAAGATCAGCAAGGCAGCCTTTGTGTGGAGCCACAGAAAATGGGGAAGATACTAAATAAATATTTTGCATCAGTATTTACTGTGGAAAAGGATATGGAAGATATAGAATGTAGGGAAATAGATGGTGATGTCCAGATTTCAGAGGAGGAAGTGCTGGATGTTTTGAAACGGTTAAAGGTGCATAAATCCCCAGGACTTGATCAGGTGTACCTGAGAACTCCGTGGGAAGCTAGGGAAGTGATTACTGGGCCTCTTGCTGAGATATTTGTATCATCGATAGTTAGAGGTGAGATGCCAGAAGAATGGAGGTTGGCAAATGTGGTGCCACTGTTTAAGAAGGGCGGTAAAGACAAGCCAGGAAACTATAGACCAGTGAGCCTGACATCGGTGGTGGGCAAGTTGTTGGAGGGAATCTTGAGGGACAGGATATACATGTATTTGGAAAGGCACGGACTGATTCGGGATAGTCAACATGGCTTTATGCGTGGGAAATCATATCTCACAAACTTGATTGAGTTTTTTGAAGAAGTAACAAAGAGGATTGATGAGGGCAGAGCAGTAGATGTGATCTATGTGGACTTCAGTAAGGCGTTCGGCAAGATTCCCCATAGGAGACTGATTAGCAAGGTTAGATCTCATGGAATAAAGGCGGAACTAGCCATTTGGATACAGAACTGGCTCAAAGGTAGAAGACAGAGAGTGGTGGTGGAGGGTTGTTTTTCAGACTGGAGGCCTGTGACCAGTGGAGTGCCACAAGGATTGGTGCTGGGCCCTCTATTTTTTGTAATTTATATAAATGATTTGGATGTGAGCATAAGAGGTACAGTTAGTAAGTTTGCAGATGACACCAAAATTGGAGGTGTAGTGGACAGTGAAGAGGGTTACCTCAGATTATAACAGGATCTGGACCAGTTGGGCCAATGGGCTGAGAAGTGACAGATGGAGTTTAATTCAGATAAATGCGAGGTGCTGCATTTTGGGAAAACAAATCTTAGCAGGACTTATACACTTAATGGTAAAACCTGAGGGAGTGTTGCTGAACAAAGAGACCTTGGATTGCAGGTTCATAACTCCTTGAAAGTGGAGTCACAGGTAGATAGGATGGTGAAGAAGGCATTTGATATGCTTTCCTTTATTGGTCAGAGTATTGAGTACAGGAGTTGGGAGGTCATGTTGCGGCTGTACAGGACATCGGTTAGGCCACTGTTGGAATATAGTGTGCAGTCCTGGTCTCCTTCCTATCAGAAAGATGATGTGAAACTTGCAAGGGTTCAGAAAAGATTTACAAGGATGTTGCCATGGTTGGGCAATTTGAGCTATAGGGAGAGGCTGAATAGGCTAGGGCTGTTTTCCCTGGAGTGTCGAAGGCAAAGTCTTTTTCCCTGGGGTCTGGGAGTCCAGAACTAGAGGGCATAGGCTTAGGGTGAGAGAGGAAAGATATAAAAGAGACCTGAGGGGCAACTTTTTCACGCAAAGGGTGGTACCTGTATGGAATGAGCTGCCAGAGGAAGTGATGGAGGCTGGTACAATTGCAACATTTAAGAGGCATTTGGATGGGTACATGAATAGGAAGGGTTTGGAGGGATATGGGCCGTGTGCTGGCAGGTGAGACTAGATTGGGTTGGGATATTTGGCCGTCATGGATGGGTTGGACCAAAGGGTCTGTTTCCATGCTGTATATCTCTATGACTCTAACCTGTTCAGAGATGTTATTACACAGCACTGGAACAGGTGAAACTTGAACCCCGGCCTCCTGATCAAATGGTAGGGTCACCACCACTACATTTCAAGAGTCCTCATTCATCTTGTATCCTTGTATCATGTCTAGTTTGTTCTGTCTCTGTAGATTATATTAAGTGTTAAAAAATGTAGTTTTGGTTTCTGTTCAAAGTGAATTAGAGGTGTTTGCTTTCAATTTCTTTCCGTGTGCCTGTGAGTGATTATCGTGTTTGCATTTTGACCTAGTTTAGAGACTTGTAGAGGCAAGAAAGCTTTGAGATTACGTGGCTAAGTTGGTGCTATGCTGTTCATAAAAACCAAAGAGTTTTTTTCATGTTAAAAAGCATGGAGAGGAATATTGACCTGGACGCTACATGAATGTATTCCGTTGTGCTTAGTTATTCAGTTTTGTGTGTTCAGAAAGAGTGAGTTCTAAAGAATTAGGAAGGGTCAGGTAGCTCTGTGAAGAGACATTCAGCAACAGAATAGATGCTCATAGGTCTGTTGATGGGTTGTGGCATGTAATTCCCACTGAAGCCTATACTTGGACAGCAATTCATGTTGGTGGGCTTCACTGTAAACCTGAACTTGGATTTACATGGCCAGATCCAGAAGAAAAGGACCAGCCTTCCACTGTATGAATGAATATGTTGAAATGCCTATCAGAATGAAGGATATAGTAAAACCAAAATTATACTGGATTAATCCATTGGATTGAGTCTTAGTCTATTTGACTGTTAATAATTACTATATTTCATGTTTGGTGTACCCATATAGTTATTGGTTATGTTTGTTTTGTTCCAAATTTGTATAGTAAAGATTCTTTTGCTAATTTGGTATTATTATGGAATCTTTTTTTAAAAACCTTTTGATTTTTCAAATATTATTCTTTAAGTATCTCAGGGGTCTCAAAACAGATCCTAACATGGCAGGGGTATTTAGTATTTCCATTGTCTGGGGTTATAACAAGATCTAATAGTAAAGTCAGCTTGGCTGCAGAATGCAATATTAGGGTCAGAAAGTGGAAGAAATGTTTTGTTTAATTTTATTCCTTATCATTTTCCTAGGTGTCTGATGGATAAGAATTTTGTTAGGATTGGAAAGTGGTTTGTCAAACCCTACGAGAAAAATGAGAAGCCTGTCAACAAAAGGTAAGCATTATCTTATTGATGCCTCTACGCACAAAAGTATGTTTATTTGGTTTGGTATCTACATATTTCTAAACTACAAAGAGAAGATCATTCGTGAAACACAAAATGATTAAAACTGCATGGTGTACTCGAGCACAAGGCTAATGATGACCGTCTGACTGTTGTAGGTTGTCATAAAAGCCCTTCTGGTTCACCTATATCTTTACTTGGTCTGGCCAATATGCGACTCCAGACCCACAGCAATGTGGTTGACACTTAAATGTCCTAGATATGAGCCATAAATGCTGGGTAGTCAGTGATGCTTTCAACCTATGAAAGGATTAAAGAAAATGCAGTTTGTCAATTGATATTAGGATGCCACTTCTCTAAAAAAGCTTGGCATTGTTTCTTGCAGACTGTCGAAACTCTCCAGCATTATATAAATTCCGCTTAGTCTTCAGAATCAAGGATTATTTAGCCTTACTTGTAACCAGCCCAACTCAAGTGACTAGAAGTTAGAGCCAAAAATAGCTGGCAAAACTTAGCAGGTCTGTCAGCGTAAGTGGAGATGAAGCTGAAAGAGAGAGAGATATATGAAAGGAGTATGTAAACAAGAATGATTTGGAGATGACGGTGTTGGACTGGGGTGTACAAAGTTAAAAATCACACAACACCAGGTTATAGTCCAAGAGGTTTAATTGGAAGCACACTAGCTTTCGGAGCGACGCTCCTCTAACAGACAATCAATTCTTCAATGTATAATTTCAGTTACATCACACTGCAAATTTTTGCTATAAATTCTGTGTTACGATCGAGTCCTCCACATTCACCTGATGAAGGAGCGTCGCTCCGAAAGCTAGTGTGCTTCCAATTAAACCTGTTGGACCATAACCTGGTGTTGTGTGATTTTTAACTTTGTAAACAAGAATAGTATGGATAGCTGGCCAGCTACTGCTCAGAATTTGCCTGGGGCAAGACCTGCGGAGGTTTGCCAGCAATTTCTGTATTTATTTCAGATCTCCAGTATCTGTGGTTCTTTGTTTTATTATATCAGGATTTAAGGACTTAATTTAATGGGCTTTTAAGGTTTTCAACACAGTTTTTGCCAAAACAATTTCCTGTGTTTTTCAGTGCACTGCAACGAAAATTATGGAGACTAGATTTACGTGACTCTAATGTGTCAGTGCTTTCATCAGTAATGGTAACTGTTGTGAGCCAAAAATGTGCAGACATTGTCCAAATGGTGCACTTCAGCTGTGCAGTGCAATTAGTCTTGGCCAGCTGATTATTTCTACCTTAAAATTCAGATCAGAAGTACTCTTAAGTACAGAGTATAAGATGCTAAGAGAAAATAAGGAAGCTTTATATAGGCAAAGCTACAGGTAGATATAGTCTGACCTGTTTAATTGTATTTGGAATAGGGCAGAGTTCATTTGGAATAAATAGAACTTAATGGGCTCTTGTTGTTGACAGTGCTTTATGTAACAGTTGAGTTCAGAGTTAAACTTATAAATATTATAACTTCATTCAACGTGATTCAAGAATGTCTTATTTATATTTTAGGCTATGAAAATCTCAAAAACAACTTGAAAAGCCCAATTATCACAATTTGCCTCCACATTGATGCGGCAGTGCATGTACAGTTTGTAGTTTGATTTTTGACTGTTGGGTAACTAAATTTATTCAGCCTCATTATTTAATGGTTTGGAATGAATAATTAATAATTCTGCAACTGCGATTTCACACTATTTAATACTGCAAAAGTGATCTATTTCTGATTATTGAACTTCACATACTGTTTGTTCCACAAATCTTTCAAACTATTTTTGCAGTTGCTAAATTCTGAGTTACAATGCCAAAAAAACAGTTGTGCAACACATCTCCACAGACCTAATGGCAGAGTACACCATTTCCTCACAATGACATTGAAAGGTTTCATTTAGTTATTCACTTCAGATGTATTCCCTAGTCTAGTAATTCAGGGCAGACCCACCACAATATGGTTCACTCTTCAGTGTCCTTTGTAATAGCCTGGCAAGCCCCTCATTTGTATCAAACCACTGCATAGTTTTAATAGAGGAATGAAACTGGGCACACTACCTGGTATCAAGGTAGACTTTGGAAATGACATTGGTAATTCCATTCCCAGTAATCCTGCGAAGTCCTCCATACTACCTACTCGGGGTTTGTGCTGAAATTTGGACGACTGTCCCAACAATTCATGCAAAGCCTGATGCCTGTGTGATTCCATGAAAATGTCTTTGCCAACACCATCCCTGAGTCTGTCGTGACCCACTGTCAAGAAACATCAAAGATGGTAAGGGCGCAGAATATACCCGAGGTCAGGGATTTCAATGTCCATTAGCAAGAATAGATTGATATCACCATCTACCTGTTGCAGATGCAGCTGTCCATGACAATATTGGCAGAATTAACCACCGCACTTCTTTTGTTGAGATTGACTTACACCTTCTTGATAGCGATACCTTCCATTGTGTTGTGTGGCACTCTACCTGTGCTGAATGGAGGCACCTAGAACAAATCTAATAACTCATTAATGAGTATCTGTGAGGTACAATGGGGTTTCAATAGAATTGAATTCAACCGCAATCTCTGACCTCATGACTCAGCATTGTATTCCATTTTACCATTAGCATTAAATCAGGAGTTTCAGCATTGATTCAGTGAAGTGTGCAAAAGGAAATGACAAGAGCAGCAGTAAGACATATTGAAAATAAAGGTATTATCCTGAAGAAGCTGCAACATATTTGTTTTCATGTCAAATAGCTAAAACAGAATGCAGCAGGCAGGACTTAGCGATCTTACAGATCAGATCAAAGCTGTCTTGTCATGTTCAGTTGTGATGGACATTTGAACAACTAACTGAAAGGGCTGCTGCTCAGATATCCTGAACCACAGTGATGCAAGAGCTAAGCACATTCATGCAAAAGATGAGACTGAGGCCCCAGAATTAGCTGTGACCCCAGCCAAGTGTTTCCAGTACAAGTACAATTTTGAGTACCCAGCAGTATGAACACGGAATGAGCAGGCCACTTGGCCCTTTGCCCCTGTTCTGCCATTCATTAAGATTGTGCTTGATCTAATTTTAATTTCTATGTTTTTGCATCCTTGGTTACCAAGAATCCATCTACCTCTATCTTAGAAATATTTAATGATTCCACATCAATGTCTTTTGAGGAAGAGAATTCCAAAAACATTCAACTCTAGAAAAATGGTTCCTCATCTCTGTTTTAAGAAAGTGTCCCATTATTTTTCAACTATGGCACTTAGTTCAAGATTCTCCCATAAAAGGAAATGTCCTTTAGGCGTCTATCTGGTCAAATTCTCTCAAAATGATGTGGTTTGATGAATCACCTCTGACTCTTCTGAACTCAAGACGATAAAGATGTTGCCTGCTTGGCCTTTGCTCGTTCTGCCCAACCTAGGTACTAGTCAAGGAATCCTTCTCTGAATTGCCTCCAACACCTGTTGGCCAAGCATGACCCACCCACAAAAAGTAGAATGCATCTAACGCAACCACTTATTATTCCATCAGTCTGTTCTTGATCATCAGCAAAGTGGCTGGTGTGCTTGTGGTGGAGGGCATGAATGTTTAAAGTGGTAGATGAAGTACCAGTTAAGCTTGTTTTTCATGGATGCTGTCTAGCTGCTTTGCATGTTGTTGGCACTGCTCTCATCTAGCAAGTGGGAGCTATTCCATTAAACACTGATTTATATCTTGTATACAATGGATAGGCTTTAGGGATGCAAATAGTGTTTTACTTGCTGCTTGAATTCCAACTTCTGACCTACTCTTGTGGCAACTGTATTGACATGGATTGTTCACCCACCTTTCTGGTTAAAGGTAGCCCTCCAGGATATTGATGGGAATGTCAACAGCATATGGTTAGAATTTCTAGTTGGAGATGGCCATTGTGTGCGGTGCACATGATATATGTAAGCAATGTAAATCTTTGAAAGCTTTCTTTGTTTCTTTATGATTAAACATGTACAGTTCATCTTTCTATACAAGAGTGCCAGTAAGGTTGACTAATCTGTAGGAGACCTCTATGAGCAGCTCTGAAGTGAAATCATTTGGACATTGAGTATTCTTGTCCAAATTTGCAAAATTTGATCCAAATTTTGGTGATAAGCAATCAGCAATTACTGTCATTATTCTGAATCTGTGTGCCATTCCTTCAGTATTTAACAGAAATGCATATTAATGAGGAAATCATTAGAGATAGAGGGCTGCCATTCACTAAGCTCTCAAGGTATTTTCTGGGAGCCACTCAAGCTAGAAGACAACAATTGATCTTAAGAGTGGGTTTTTATTCCACTCACTTTTAGTAACATTGATTTAATGAGGTGTAACTAACATTTTTTTAATGGAAAGCTGAATGACTACTTCTGAACAACCAATCTGGACCTGAATAATTTATGAGATGCTGTCTACGTTAATGATTGCTAATTTCTTTAACAAACTGTTTTATAATTAAAATTTTCTTTTATCTGTTTTGAGTTTCATCCCAGTGTTTTGCTATGTATATGTGTAAATATATTTTGTGCATGAAAAAAAGTCCGAATTTGTGTTTCCCTGTTTTTCTTTCTGAAAGTACCTTATTTTGAGCATGAATGCAATTCAACTCATGTACAGTAAACTATTGTACATAAGAATAGTTAAATTTGTCATCACTGAGATACTTGGATCTCTTAGGAAAGTTTTCTTTGAGGTCAACAGAAGTGCCATTTTTTAAGAAAAATATTCCTTTCTGCACTTTTGTTCACTAATTAGTTAAATGTTACATATAAATGCAGAGGCTATTTATTAAAAGGAATAATAGTGTTTGTTAAGTATATTTAGTTTTGTGCCAGTGGTAGCTATTAACTGGGGCTTCTTTTGTGCTGCTTAACTGAAACCATGGCTGTGTTAGGTACAGACTTGTAATAAAACCAGAAACTGTTGAAGTATATTTGTAATATTTATCTTTTGTAAATACTTGAGATAAATTGCAGCATTTAAGGCGATTCTATATTACTGGATTTGAAAATTGTGTTTTTGTATGGCTGATATGTAGGTCAGCCCTATCTTTTAAATCCTCCCTACCTTTTCAGCCATTGCATGCCTTATTCACTGCAGCACTCAGGCCTAATATTTCAATCCAGAATGCATATTTTGCTTAATAATACTTTGCACAAGCAATCAAATGGGAGCTACAGGCTTTGTTAACAAAAATGCATGTGTGTTCAAGACATGCTCACATTTGTATCAGTTGCTGATAATGTTTCAAAATGCTGCCCATGTATACCTTGGTATGTAAGTTGACACCTTTTTGGAAGGATTTTTCAAAGGTCAGCATCTAGCATATAATAGGACGTAAGATTGGCTCGTGTTTTTTTCCTTCAAAGCTGTCTTTTCTTATGGAACATCAATTCCTTTCAATTGTTGTGACAAGACAGAAATCATTAACGATGGACATGATACATCACCCTGTCTAACGTGAAGTAGAGAAGGTCTTGTGATAGTTGTGTGGAAAGATGGTTCTCCTTGTGGATGAGTCTAGGGCGAAATGGTGTAATGTCAGAATAAGGGTTTGAAGAGGGATGTCTTCTGAGTATTGTGAATCTGTGCAGTTCTTTACTACAGAGGACTGTTGAGACTGAGCCTTTAAATATATTCAAGACTGAGAAAGGTTTTGAATCAGTCAAGGATTATGGGGGAAAAGGCAGGAAAGTAAAGTCAGATCTACCAAGGTCTCATTGAATCGCAGAGCAGACTCAGTGAGTTGAATGGAATACTTCAGCTCCTATGTCTTATGGTCTTAATAGAATGTTGAGTAGGAATTATAAAAAAATTATGAAGTTATCAATGAACAAAATATTTAAGTGTTGAAAGAAAAACAAGGGTGGGAATATGGCCTCAAGGTTGTAATCAGGATAAAATTACGTAAGATTCCAAAATGGCAGAAATCTCAAAATTACTTTGGTACATATATGAAGAAGTAATATCTTAACTGTTGAAACTCATTATATATGGAGAAAACTAGTGAACATTACAGATGGTTAGGACTGGCATGATCTCATTTAAAAATAAGCATAAATATTTAATAACCCAATAAATTCAAGGCAAATAAAACCATGATCCTGCTGAATTACTTTCAAAGCTTTTAAAATAATCTGGAAAAGAAAGAGATGATTTACAAACTTGCTTTTCTTTTTTAAAACCAGTGCCCAGCTAGAAAACAAGCGGTTAGTTGACATTGCCTCGATATGTTGGAGAGAAGAAACATGTCCATGAGTCTAAAGCTTGACACTATTATGAAAAGTAATTGAATCCGTACTAAAGGAGAAAGTACCTAGAACAGAAAAGATTGATAACTTAGATCTGTGTTACCAACTCGAAGATTCTAAAGGGTGTTTATCGAAGAGTATCATAAACTAATGAATCAGATAAAAGCACACAAGGCTGGGACAGTTCACTGAATTGGCAGTCAGAGCTGCAGGAAAGAAAACACTGCGCATGCTTAAAGGGAGCTTCTCTGTGATAGAAGTTGGAAGGTGGAGTGCTAAGAATCTCAGCGCAAGAATCACTTGATGATAACTTGTATTAACAATTTAAATTTCTGAAACCATTTTGAAATTTTGTAGATGAAGCCCATTGAGTGTTTGAGGTGGGTGGGTGGTGCAGTAGTGAAGGATAATCAGTACCGAAAAGAATAAAAATAAATTACAAGACAGCATTAAAAAAATACACAAATGATTAACTTATGCTTAGCAAATAAATTTCAAAACCTCATACTGTCTTGGTACAAAAAAATTGCATGTTACTGGAAAAGAAATGGGAAAAGAAATGTAATTGCATTCAGAGAGTGTCCTTCAGAACATCCAATGCACTTTACAGCTAACTATGTCACTATCATATAGCTGTTTGTGGGAATATGCATATTACCTGTATACTTCCTACACTTCAGTGACTGTACCTAAAGTATAAGATTTAGCTATTTTGATGGTGTTGATTGATGGGTAAATACTGGCCAAGTCACCAAACTGACATTCATATCTGCCACAGATGGCAGGTGGGGCCTAACTTAAATAGCTCACTGGAAAGTTGATGGAGGCATCTCAGTAGAACAGCATTCCCTCAGTACTACACTGGATTGTTGGCCTATTTTTGTGTTCAAGTACTGGAATGTAAGTAGAAGCACAAATCATTAAAAGTCATTACTCAGTTTAATAAGACCTTTTTAAAAATGACGCATCAAAACCACATGGAATATTGTGTATAGAGGCAGAGAGACATTCGAAAGAGTGCAAATAAAGTATAAAAGTTGTACCAAAAAATGGTTATATATGTCAGGAAATGAAGACGAGGCTGGGTGCGATTTTTTTTTTAAATTAAGGGTGCAAAGTGACTGAACAGATCTTCAGTAAGAAAAGCTCTTTCAGAGGAGACAAAGAAAGTTCATTTCATTTTGATGTGAACAGCAAAATTAGGAGTTATCAATGTTGGATAATCACGAAGAAATCAATTGGTTCAGAATTGTCCATTTCTGAGTATTGAGGCAAGTACTTTTGCTGTTAAGGAGTAGTTAGGTAAACATAGGAATGAGAAAATAAATTGGCTGGTTGTTAGATGTGGAAAAGTTGGAAGAGGTTTGAAAGGAGCATAAAAACCACAAGTTTTACCATGGTTTCCTTTTGTTTAAAAACAGAAACGTTTAGCAACTAGTGTTTTAGATGAGATATGAAGTGTTGGAATTGTCGCCTTTACAAGGTAAACCTTTGAAAGTGAAATTTAGTGGTCCTTAAAACAGTAGCTGGAAGTCTTAGTAAAGTGACTTGACTGCTAAGACTCCTGATTGTCAGAAGAAAAATTGATTATATCACAAATGTGCTGAAAAGATATTAACACGGAGAAGGAACAAATGTGCTCAGGTGATAAGAGCAATTGAAGATGACAGTGATAGAGGTAGAAGGAGGTGTAAATAGTTCTCAAAGCGAATCTCCTACAATTTGAGAAGCTGATGCAGAAATACTGGGACGGTTAGACTCTGTTCTCATATTTAGAGAATGGACAAGAGGATCTTTGTAAGACTACTGAGAAAGTACAAAACAATCTGTAAAGGTACACCAGGATGAACTGTACTCGCTAGCCATGACATAAATATAGGCGAGTTACCTTTATATAACTATACACAGTCTAGTTGATCCATTTGGCTTGGCATCTAACACTGTTGTTGAACTCCAGCTGCTCTGACTAGGTTCAATCAGGTAATTCTCTACCATGTACCGAAATTCTGTTTCCACCTGAGCTTGTTTTTCTGGGTTCCAGTGAAAAGTCTTTTTTTCAGTAGTGAGGAAGAGTCACTGGACTTCAACACATTAACTCTGCTTTCTTCCAGCAGATGCAGCCAGAACTGCTGAATATCTCCAGCAATTTCTCCTCTTGTTCCAGATCCTTTAGCATCTGCAGTTGTTTCTGTTTTTATTATACTTTGTTCCTGTCGTAGTTTGTGATAACACTTCAAAAGTGAATGCAAGATAAGTCGAGACCTGTTCAGGCAATTGCAGTTACTGGTTTAGTGGTAAATTTAACAATAACTTAATTTGTGAAAGCGAGAGTGACTTACTTGGGACATGTGGTTGGAAAAGGACTGATGTTGCCAAGGATAGCAAAAGTGAAAGCTTTAATAGAACTCCTTGTTCCTTAAACTAAATGAGAAATCATGAGGTTTTTAGGAATGTGTGGATTTTCCTGGAAATTTGTGTGTACTTTAACAGGTAGCATTTGAGAAGCTAAAGACAACCTTAAATGATTCAGCATTGGCCTCCCCTGATTTTTCCAGACCTTTCAAAATAGCAGTTTATGCTTGTGATTTTGGGAGTATGTATTGTCATTTTGCAGGATGATCAGTCAAGAATAGAGAAATAAGTTCTTTATTTTTGTCTGTAAAATCTATGGACGACAAGGAGAAGTTGCTGTTTTCAAAAACAGGGATTTACCTTGATGACTGCCTAATTTCCCAGCTCTGTTCTGTGGATGTTAGTTCCTGTAACGTGCAGATGATCGGGGCAGAGGAATTGCTTACAAGTGAAGCTGATTGATCTTCAGCTAAGAAAGCAGGCTGAAACTGGAAGCAAGCTACAGAGTGGATAGAGAGTTGAGCTAGAAAAAACACAGCAGGTCGAGCAGCATCAGAGGAGGAGGGCAGTTGACATTTCAGGTTGGAACCTTTCATCACTGCTCCTCACGAAAGGTTTCGACCTGAAACATCGACTCCCCTCTTCTGATGTTGCTCGACCTGCTGTGTTTTTTCCGACTCAACGCTATCCTTTCTGATTCTCCAGCAGCTGCAGTTCTTACTATCTCCAACAAACTACAGAGACATAGACAGAAAAACACAAAAGTGTGTCATGGTTCTCCCCAGCAAAAGTTGCCTGTTTGCTGTTTAAAAATAAGCTCAGTTTAAACTTGAAGTAAACCTTTCCTGCAGCAGTTGCTATGAGTTGTGACTTTTGAATTGACAATTTGAAAACATTTTCCAAATGAACCAGTCAATCTATTACTTACAAGTCAGTAGAAACTTCCAGAGAAAGACAGCAGAATACCAAGGACCCGGCTAACCGAAATAGGATCATCTCAAAATCTGAATTGACAAGCAAAGATGATTGACCCGACTTTACGATTTTTTTCTACCTATGCCAATAATCAATTTCTCCTCATTTGTGTGTGTTTGTCAGGGGCAATTTATCAGGCAGTTAGAATGTGTGTTAGTACATGTGCAGTGATATTTTAAATTATCTTGTAAGGGGAGTCTGTTGGAATAATTAATTTTAGAAAAAATGGATAAGAATTTGAGCAAGGGTAGGGACGTTACTGAGTGGAAGTTAGCAATCTTCATGATGGTACAGATATGTAGTTGGAATCTCAATCCATGGTCAATTATGCCAGCAAGTTTGGGGAACACTCTAGTTCAGTTGCCAGGAAGAGAGATGGAGTCAGTATCTAGAAATTGGAATTTGTGTTGGGGAACTCAAAATAGTGCCAATAAAATAATTAACCCCTTATCTAATTGGAGAACGTTTCTTGCGTAGTATTAGATGCCCAACAAGCAGTTTTGACAATTTGGTGTAGAAGATTAGTTTTACCACTGTTTCAGTGTTCAGTGATCTTACTACTTCAGAATGAATGAAACACCTTAACATCTTACATTTTTGAACAGCCTACATAAATGCATATTATTGTTAAGAATGTACCTCGTCAGACAATTCTATGCTAAAATTAATAGACTAGGACAAACTTAGATGGCTTCACCTTTTGCCTGGTATTGCATTTTTAAATGACTGAAAGTAAGGTGACATGTGACCATGTTAAATATAATTTTTTAAACGCAGTTCCTAATGTATGATCAAGCAAGATTTATAGATTTGCGTGAAAATAGCTAAGCCTAGTTTTGCTCCGTTATATTAGCTATGCTTTTATTTCAGTCTCTTTGTTTCTTGCTCATTTTTGATACTACTGATTTCCAAAATGTTCCTGGAAAAAAGAATGAGACCAATGCACTTCGATTATTGCTCAACTAAATTTAACTCTAGTTTTCAAAGAAAAGGAATAAATAATCTGTAAAGAAGCTACGTTCCCTTTAGGTGGACACACACAGCCAACAGTTCTTACTGCAGTTACTTTTCTGTTTCATCATTAGTAACATGGTGAATAACATTGCCTGTTGCTATGAAAGCAAACCTTTGAGTATTGTGTATAAAATGCTTTTGTGATCTTTTCTGCTGTGTTTTGGCACTGAAAACTTCAAAGTCTTGTGGATGCATGAAATGAATGATTTTCAGCAAAGGAATAGCAACAATTTGTGGGGGTTTTTTTTAGTAGGCAATGCATTTTAATACCTCAAAGAGCAAAGAGATAGCAATTTGGGAATGTCTTAAAGGACACAAATGTAATAGAAGCTTGTTTTTCTCTCCCTCATTCCCCCATAGTCCCAACTCCACCAGTGGTGGAGTGATGAAAATGAGCACTTGATATTGGATTTAGATTACTGAAAATTTTTTAAGTGATATGGGGCTGGAGAGGGATTTGAAAACATGAATGAGAATTTTAAAAACATCCTTAGACAGCACCTTTCAAACCCATAACCATTTCTATTTAGATGGACAGGGACAGTAGATTCTTCAGAACACTGCCATTTGCAAGTTCCTCTCCAAATCACTCACCATCCAAACTTGAAATTGCATCGCTGTTCTCTCATTGTTACTGGGTCAAAACCTCTCTCTAATGACATTGCAGCAGTTCAAGAAGGCAGCTCACCGTCGCCTTCTCAAGGGCAACTAGGGACTGGCCAGCCAGCAAGCCCCACATTCCGAGAATGAATAATAAACTAAACAAAATCTGGAACCAGCTTGCTTATTTTTCTCCATATAAATTGAAAGATGAATTTCAGTGTTATAGTATCATGCTGCAGCATAATGGGTAGTTCGTGTGAAAATGTTCAATGTGTACAAATAATACGTATCTCAGGAATTGGTTAGCTCAGTTGGCTAGATGGCTAGTTTGTGAGGCAGAGTGATGGCAGAATTGAACCCACACTGTTAGCTTTGGTTGAAGGGCTCTCCTTCTCAACTTCTTCCTTTACCTAAGATGTGTGGTTAAACCATGACCAGTCATCTCTCCAAATGAGAAAGTAACCCCATGGTCCAGTAGGACAGTGGCAACTTTACTGTTACCTGATAAGTGAATGGTGACCCTGAAGTGTAATATGGTTAACTTTTTGCCTTTTTTCAAAAACTGCATTTTTTTTTCTCCCTCGTTGTACTCTGGGCACCTCCAACCCATTTTCATTTCTCTAAATTAAACTCAAATGTGTGGAAATTAATTTCAAACTAGTTCTGAGTTAATTTGAGGGTTTAGCTCTGTAAATAATGCAACCAATATTCAGATCAAATTTTCCATTCACCTTTTGATGATGTAACATTATGGAATCTAAGTCTTATGAAATTAGTGTGGTCACTTTATTAAGGAAGTAAGATTAAATTGTACTTTTAAGACAAAACAGATCCATTTCATTGTTTTTAAATGAATTCAATATGATGGTTAATTTGACTGCTTGTGAATTTATTGCATCTAGAATATGCTAAAGATGACAAGATATAAATTGGACTTATTATCAAATATGGGTTAGCTATAGTTGACATTTACTGAATAAATTTTGTAATGAATAAAAATTGTTAATAATTCAAGAAAAATAAATGGGTTTACAAAATCTAAATACCTCTCCTGGTTTTGTCTTATTAATGTATATGTGGCATTGTGTGTGTGAATGTTGTTTCATCATTGGCAATAAACTATTTGCAAAGCTTCGTCAAGGTGCACACTAAATTCCTTTCACTTAACAAAGTCTTACTTCTCAGTGCTGTAGTGGAGTTTCTGGGCTTCAAAGCAAATACTGGTCAATTTGGAGTTGCGGGACTGAATAGTCTTTCTGTATTTGAGAAAATTTTTGATTTAGTGCATTAGATTTTGCTTATTTTTTAAAAAGCTCTTACTACAAAAGATAATATTACAGGTGTTGACTGATATTCTCAGATTTAATATAGGTTTAAATAAATTGATGCATAGCCATGGTCATTATGGCACAGAAAACCATTTGCCCCATCAAGGCTAAATTATATTGGTGCTCAATATTAGAGTTTTTGGGGGCAGTTTTTTAAGATGCAGTTTTGTTTTAAAAATCAAACTGTATCTTCCTGATTGTGTTTCCATTATGGATGTTGGAACGCTGCTAATCGATGAGAGAAAATCCAGAACAACTTGGTGCAATTCAGGGCAGTAGGGTGGTGCAGACATTGTATTTGTGAACTCATATTGTAGGGAAATGATTTTTTTCAAGTGCATCAATTATGCCTAAAATGAAATAAAACTGGAGATATTTGATGCACTTAATTTCAGGTCACTGGCTTTTCACCAAAAGTAGAAAAGGTTAGATGTCAACAGGAGTTACACAACTACAGAGAAAGAGAAGGAACAAAAGGCCTTTGTTAGGGTGGAGGGCAAAAAGTGCCAAAGCAAAGATGGTGCAAGACAAAACCAGATTCTACTCAGAGGTAAAGAAACAAAAAAGGAGTCTGGAAAAGGTGTAATTGGCAGTGGTGCAGTATTACCAGTAACAACTAACTGGGTTTTGGGGTGGGGTTGCACCGGAGAAAAAGAACTGAAGCAGTAAGTACGTACTTTAAGGAAAAATTAGACATGTTTGGGACAGTGATGTCCAGCTAATGCAGAAGGGGAAAGATCATCAGGCGTTCTTTTATAGACCGTGGAGAAATATCGTTAAAGGGTGATAATTTTGAAAAATTTGTGAAGTTGACTAAAAGAAGAGTTCCTGTGTTTATTTCACTAATTTCAATACTGTGAATCTGCCATTTTGGTTTTGTAAAATAAATAAACCATTTTATATTTTATAAGGGATTAGAATATTGTGCCAAAAAATTCATGAACATTGCATAGTGTTCACATTTTTAAAATGCTTGAAATCTTATGTAGCTGGGGACTGATGAAAGATAAATCAGTGCTAAAAAGAGAAAACTTATTGACTGCCATTACGAAGTAATGGTAACAAGCAATTTTGCTAATGTGTGATATACTAGAAATTTGTTCAGTTCTGGAGTAACAGTAATTTATGATTTTACTTAACTGTTTTGAATTAGATTGTGTAGCTGTATATTTATATTGATCCAGAGCTGTGATTATTGACTTGCTAAGGTAAACCACTTTGTTGCATTATTGTGTGTGGCTAGATGCATAATAATATAATATGTCCATATAACACAATATTTTAAAAGATGTGTCTTGCTTTTTTTTAAATAACATTTGTAAAATGAACATTATATATCAATGTATACATATTGTAAGTATTTTGAATTTAAGTACTCCATCAAAATGGATTTTTAAAAATGTCAATCCAGTTCACCTCCAGGAATAAGCCTAATAATTATGTATCAATGTAGAAATAGTTAATGACAGGTTTGCTTGCTTTCATCGTTATTTACAAAATGGCAGGGCTAAGCTGGAAATTGGCATGAAATTAAGGAACGTTATGTCTTCCTGCACCCTTGTTGACTTGCTTCCAGATAAATCCTTTAAATGTCATGCCAGTCTTTCTTTTGATCTGCCAAGGCAAAAATTGTGTTGACTATTTTGGCAGCAAATTCTACACATGATACATTAAATGCAACTTTGCACATCTATAGCGTGGTTCTGAGTTAAAATTCCTTTTGGCTAGAAGTTGTTTTGAGTACATTCAGTGTAGTTTTATTATTCACCGAAGTCTAATTCTACTGTTATTTCCAGCAAGGTTGGCATGTACATTGTGAACAGTCACTCTTAACAGACGACATTCAATCCAACCCCGTAGAGGACTGCAGTAAATCTGTCATTTTGAATGAGACAAATTGGCACCTGTTCTAAACATTTTATATAGTTGTGGAATTTGAGACTTTGCCAGAACTGATGAACAGGCGATTCGGAAACCTAGATTTTGAGTTCCAAGCACAGTTGTAAAGCAACCTCCAAGATTTAAAAATAAATCTTAAGTTTTGCTTTTTTGATAGCAAGACTTAAATGTCAGAATTGGCTATATAGAGCTGTATTTACTACTGAGCTACAGCTCATCTTTGTGCACTGCAAACAAAACTGATTTAGTACAAGATTTTTAGGATGTATGCCAATTCCATTCTACAAGCATCCGTGGTGATCTGCTTCAGTTTTTACCTGTGGAAATATCCTTAACCGAAAAGGTGCATTGCTCATTTTTAGGTTTTAATTTCCCTTCGGCTGCAATTGAATAAATTATCTGCAGCATGTAAATGTGTAAAAGATGACTTTAGAAATTTCATTTTAAAACAACGTCACTTTCTTGATGGTAAGCAACTTATAAACTTGCCTCGTGTTCTGTATTTGACTTGACGCCTGTATAGGAACTTTGAAACCGTGCCTAGATTTTTACTGGATCACAGACTTTCTTTGCATTGATCGTGGGTTATATGAGACTCTCTTATGTTCTTATTCCTCTCTGGTTCTCTCTTTTATTGCGTTAACTTAGGAACTATAACGGTCCTCCATTTCTTTATAGCATTTCTTTCTCCATTTACCATTACTTATTTCCTTTTGTTCTTGTAAAAATAAGTATTAAACAATAATAATGTGTATTGATTTCTCTTACGTTCTTTCACAGTGAACACCTTTCCTGTTCCTTTACCTTCTTTCTGCATGGAGAGAGCAATGTCTGCACAAGTGTTGAAATTGCCCAACATCAACCTGTGTACCTTGTCAATGAAGAGCACATCAACATGGCACTATCATCAGCCTCACCTTTCCAAGGTTGATTACTGCACTATTTTACTGTAACACATTAAGTTCAGCCTTGCAATCTGTTTGTGATAACAATTTACAGATATTTATGCTTTTTTGTCATTTTTTAAGATTGATGTAGAAGTTTGAACTAAAGTTAGACTCAAAGTTACATGTTGAATATTTTGTGCAGTTCAGAGGTCTTGCTTCTCAGATGCATGCCTATTTTCCTCCTTTAAAACTTTGTGCTGTATTTGACTTCATGCTATACTCAGGGAGCAGAGGAGGCTGGGTCATCAATTATATTCATGTTGAGTTAGATTTTTGAGTAACAAGCGAATCAGAGTATATAGGTAGATAGAAAAGTAGATATGAGATGACAATCCCATCAGCCATGTTGTTGAATGATATAGCAGGGCATGAATGGCCTTTTCCTGATAATTGATATGTTCATATTTATGTTTAAGCACAGTGCATTAGCATTGTATGCTGAGTGTAAATCTAATAGCGTTTATGTAGTTGTAGAATGAGATTCCAAGGGTTTCACAGTCTTTGTCTAAAGTAGAGACCATGCCAAACAAGGAGATGGAAGGATGACCAGAAACTTGTCTTCGGCTCTTTTAAGGAGGGAGAAAAGGACAAACTGAAGGGGGAGCTTTTAGGCAGAGAATTTTAGATGTTTCTGCTTCCGCCAGTATTTTGAGGTGTTGGAGGGAAATATACAAGAGCCCAATGTCAGAAGAGGAGTGAATTAAAATTGAGAGCATAAACAAAATAGATCACTGGAGAAACACAGCAAGTCTGGCAGTTTCTATGGAGAAAAAGAGACAAAAGGTGTGGCACTGGAAATGCATAGCAGATCAGGCAACATTCGAGAAGCGGGAAAGTCAACATTTCAGGCATAAGCCCTTCATTAGTTCTGATGTCCGAAACATTGATTCTCCTGCTTCTTGGATGCTGTCTGATCTGCTGTGCTTTTCGAGCGCCACACTTTTTGTCTCTTATCTCCAGCAACTGCAGTCTTTACTTTGTCCTCCACTATGAAGAGAAAGCAGAGTTAACGTTTCAGGTCCAGTGACCCTCCTTCAGAACTGGAGAACTTCATTGGATCTGAAATGTGAATTCTGCTATTTCTGCACAGATGCTGCCAGTTTTGTGTTTTTCCTGCAAATTCTGTTTTAGTTTGATTCCCAGCATCCAAAGTTCTTTGTTTTTGTTTTTAATGTTGAGAGCATGACCAGGTGAAACTAGCATGGGATCTTAATAGATTCAAATTTTTAATTTTGAAGTATAGAACTGGGAACCTTGTTGCTGGAAAAGATGCAGACAATAAGTTCAATAAGAGTCTAGATTAGAGTGGTGCTGGAAAAACACAGCAGTTCAGGCAGCATCCGAGGAGCAGGAAAATCGACGTTTCGGCCAATAAGACAAATGGAAGGTTGGATCAAAGTGGAATGGGTTTGCATACATTTGTAAAATGGCTGAAGAAGTTAGGTGGTGTTTGCAATAGAGCAAATGTTCAGAAGCTTCTTTAAGATCACTTAACAAACCAAGGTTGTGAATAGCCTTGCTCAAACTGAGACAGTGGCCGAGGAAAGATATTGATGCCAAGGATTTGATGATTTATTTCAGGGTATAGGAGGTTTTAGTCCTGTTAAAATGGTCATTGTAGTGTGATAGAAACATGCTGCATGTATTTGGTCTTCCTGCTAAATCCAGATTCAGTGGTGGTACCTACAAAAACCTTTTTGTTTTTGAGAGTTAAGTGGGTCACCTGAATGTAGTTTTAGAATGACTTTTCTTAAGCTTTGAAAACCAGACTTCAGTCTCATGCTGCAAATTTCTGGACTATTTTGAGCACTCGTCCACGATTCTCAAAAAAAAGCTTGATTAGGCATCAATAACAAAAGATTACGATTTTTCTGGAAAAACGTTCAAAATATCATCTGCTTTTCACAGTCATCATTAGTCCGTTTGGGCTGAATGGCACACTTACAGGCCAGACATACAAGATGTCTGATCCAGCTACAAGGAAATTGATTGAAGAATGGCAATACTTCTATCCAATGGTACTGAAAAAGAAAGAAACAAAGGAGGAAGAAGAGATGGATTGTGATGATGACTTCCCTGTAGCTGTTGAGGTTATTGTAGGTGAGTGTGGAATAGTGTTACTAATGCAATGTCCTTTCAAGACTATTTAACTGTGTGTATAGTTAAAGGATTGCATTAATGCAATTTCTGTTCACTGTTGAATATTACAGCCATCGTTGTTCAACCACCTTTCACTTGTCACGGGCATAATTTTTGATAATACAGAAAGCTCTCTGTTTGCATTGTTGTGGCAAACAAAGGTCTATGTTGAGTGTCTCTTTAAAACAGCCTAGTTACTTTGGAATCATAAAACCAAGATTCCTCTTGTATTGAAAAAAGCTTTTATCTTCTGATTAGTTACAAATTCCATACAAAAATTTAAGTATTAAGTAATTTTACTCCTCAATTTTAATCAACTACAGTTAAGTAAACTAACTTTTCTTAAAAAAAATTAACTGGAATTTTCACTGCGCTTTAACCCTGGGTCTTTGGTCAAATCTGGGATTAAATTTATGGGCAGCATCATGAGCTGCTCAATTCTTGTTTAAATAAGTTTTGATTGCCTCATTGCATTGTCCCATTGAGAAAAACAAGTATTTTTAACGAAAAAATGTTTGCCAAATCAAATAACACACACACTTCCCATTCTTATCCAAATTTGGCCTTGTGCTTCTTAAAAGTGAAAACTTAGTTGTCAGATCTCTCTTAGCCTCTGTGAATTATTCACATTTTCCACATATTTTAAAACAGAACTTTGATAATATGCAAGATTAAAATTAAGTAATTGTGCAACATATTATCGCTTTGCAATAATAATAAGTCACGGCTCATTATGATCAACAGTTTAGTAGTAACCTGTGGCTGCATGCACACACAAAGAGAATGTTTTGAGTACTTTGTATTTGATCAGTCATCAAGTCAGAATTGATAAGATGTAATCCTTCTGTAACTTGAATACTCACAAACCGTTTCTGTTTATGTTAATAGCTTTTATGGCTTTTGAGCATGATGCATGCAAGATCTGCTTAAAAACAGTTGTGATGAAACTGTGCATTTTGTCTTGTTTGTGCTTTTGGCTGAAAAGAATGATCAATTACTTTCACTACGACTTGTATAGTAGCACCCCTATAACTGTTAGACTGAACTCCCTTCAAATGTATTCAGAGATTGTCTGGACTCTAACTTTTATCTTAAAGGCAAATGTAAGGTGCTGTGTTTTAGGTGTCATTCAATTGGTTTCACTACTTGACTGAAAGCAAAGCGCACTTTACTCTGAGGAAGGGTCACCGGACCTGAAAGGTTAATCCTGATTTCTCTTCACAGATGTTGCCAGACCTGCTGAGCTTTTCCAGCAATTTGTTTTTGTTTCTGATTTACAGTATCTGCGGTTCTTTTGTTTTACTCCTATCCTATACTTAAAAGATAGAAGGATTACAATTTTTAACTATTATTCTGTTAAGTTTTCCAATAGATTATTTAGCTAATAAATGGCAACTGTTCCAATGTCGTAACATGCTGTAAACACACCGTTGGAAAAGGTAAATTTTGTCAAATAGATTGTCTCACATGTAATGATTCTCCAATCCAGGAGGAAAGAGCATCAAGACAAAATTCTGGCAGAGAGAAAGAGAAGTCAAGCTTTTAATTGTAAACAAGAAATGTATGCCAGCTTTGAAACCCCAATAACTACTGAAAGTTAACTTCTGTGGGAACCTGCCTCTACCCATTCATGCTGCTTCACTTGCTCCAACCTTTTAAAATAAAAATTCGAGGTGCCTCAAGTTTGCTTTATTGGCTTGGAACAGATTGCTTGGGGCCTCTGTCTCAAGATCGCTTCATAAAAGAAAACCAAGACAAAACACACTTCTTAAATGCCATACTGCCGTTACATAATGAAAAATGCGTTTCGAGAAGATTTGTAGCTCAGGTTGAGGTTCTGGATATACGTTTGCTCACTGAGCTGGAAGGTTGGTTTTCAGATGTTTCGTCACTATACTAGGTGAGCCTCTGGATAAAGCCCTGGTGGCATGGCCTGCTTTCTATTTATATGTTTCGATTTCCTTGAGTTGGTAACGTCATTTCCTGTTCTTTCTCGGGGGTGGTAAAAGGGATCCAAGTCAATGTGTTTGTTGATAAGAGTTCTGGTTGGAATGCCGTGCTTCTCTGAATTCACGTGCGAGTTTCTGTTTGGGTTATCTTCCTCATCTCTATGTAAGGATACTAGCGAGAGTGGGTCATGTCTTTTTGTGACTAGTTGATCATGTATCGTGGTGGCTAGTTTTCTGCCTGTTTGTCCAATGTAATGTTTGCTACAGTTCTTGCAAGGTATTTTGTAAATGACATTAGTTTTGCTTGTCTGTATAGAGTCTTTCAAGTTCATTAGCTGTTGTTTTAGTGTGTTGGTGGGTTTGTGGGCTACCGTGATGCCAAGAGGTCTGAGTAGTCTGGCAGTCATTTCTATGATATTTTTGACTTTGGGGAGAGTGGCTAGGATTTCTGGACATTTTTTGCCTGCATGTTGAGGTTTATTGCTGAGAAATCGGTGGACTGTGTACATTGGGTACCTGTTCTTTTTGAATACACTGTATAGGTGATTTTCCTGTGCACTGCATAGTTCCTCTGTGCTCCAGCGTGTGGTGGCTCGTTGGAATAATGTTCTGATGCAGCTTCGTCTGTGGTATGGTGTGGTGATGAAACATCTGAAAACGAACCTTCCAGCTCAGTGAGCAAACTTACATTCAGAACAAATAATATGCATACTTTTGAAATTACTTCTATTTTGATTGTTTTCAAAGCTTAATCCTCTAATGTATATAATTTCTTATGAAATGAAGGTGCTTTAAGAATTGAAAATATTTTACTTTTAGCCAAGAAAAGGGGGAATATTCCTTTTTCTGTGAATCAAATGTATTACCTATTATGTTCAGATGAAGTTGCACTGTGATCTTCCAGTGAATAGCTTTAGCGCTTCTTCATATTATTTGTTTTTGCGTTTTTGTAGGTGGAGTGAGAATGGTATACCCATCAGCTTTCGTGTTGATTCCTCAGGGGGATATCCCTGTAGTTTCAAATGCTGCTAATGCAGGAGGCCATACAAATCCAACACAAGGATCAGTAAGTGTGAAGGACACCTTAAGTTGTGGATTGCCACTCACACCACCCACCTCTCCTGAGCAGGCCATAATAGGTATGTTTTGCATGCATAATTAGTGAAATTAATTATCTTAACTTCAGTGATTTATACTTTGTAAAACAATTATTGTGTGATAAAATCTAATATCATCCAGCAGATGCATATTAAATGTTGTTGAGTTCTGTGCCTTTGATTTTTGAGTTCAGTGATCTACTTTGGTGTCCAATACTTGTCCAAAATATTCCTATCGGGAATGTATTTTCATTTTTCTTCTTTTCCCCCCAGTTCTGTTTATAAGCCATTTTGTAGATTTATGCAATGTCTCTTCATAATTATCTTTCTTTATAGACTAACTTTTGTTATCTTGACCATAATTTTTATTTTGAATGTCTATAAACAGATCTAACAAAAAATTGTTTTCCTGATTGAACCCATATTTGATGTTATCACATGTAGTTATTCAGTTTTAATTGTGTGTTGGATTATAGAAACCATGATCACTGGTGCGTCCTTTACCCTATAAAATAAAATCGCAGGATTTGTTTGGAGGGTAGGGGGATGAGTTTTATTTGTTATACGTGGTGCAAGGTTTCAGTATTTGCAGAGTACAGAGCAAATAATTCATTTTGTAAGCATTTTGAAGTAATAACTTTAATCATTTCTGCATTTCTCTTTCCCTCCCATCCCCACTTTGTGAAATTTTAATGCAGTTCATTCGACTGTAGCAAGCTACGTAGATGAATAAATGCCAAAGGTTTTGGACAGTTTTAGCCAAGTTTATTAAATGGTCATAAGTATTTTGGGGTTTGACTAAATAAATATTTAGGTCTGTCGCAAGATGTGTATATTGATTTATTTGATCTTAATGCTCTGAAAGTTGCTCTATCGTGATTCAAGAGGATGTGCCATTGGTGTTTTGTTTTCTTGATTTGTCTTTTTTCCCCATCAAGTACAACATCTGTTTTTCATCTATTTGTATTTACCATGTGATACAAAAATAAGTGCAAAAATTATCATTTCAATGTGACGACATTGTCTTAAATTGTGAAATTCTTCCAGTGAATTTTAATCTCTAACTCCTTTAATGGATGTTAGGTGATAGAAACTGCACATTTTCTAACATTAAATCGTTTATAAAGTGTTGAGTAAAATATGAAAGTAGAGACCCCTCTGTGTTTGGAATCATTCTGTAACTTGATGAACTGTTCAAACTTATCCATTAACAAAACTGACATAATATTTTAATCTCTTTGAAAAGTTGCTTTTAATAAACCAGAGACATTTGGGTATTTGACTAAACAATTTAGTATCCTGTATGAGTATTACCCCTATGCCAAATCTAACCTTTTAAGAAAAACTATTGAGGAGAAAGTGAGGTCTGCAGATGCTGGAGATCAATGTTGAAAATTTATTGCTGGAACAGCACAGCAGGTCAGGCAGCATCCAGGGAACAGGAGATTCGACGTTTCGGGCACAGGCCCTTCTTCAGGAATGAGCAGAGAGTGTTCAGCAGGAGAAGATAAAAGGTAGGGAGGAGGGACTTTGGGGAGGGGCGTTGGAAATGTGATAGGTGGAAAGAGGTCAAGGTGAGGGTGATAGGTCGGAGTAGGATGGAGGCGGAGAGGTCAAGAAGAAGACTGCAGGTCAGGAAGGCGGTGCCGGGCTGGAGGGATTCGGCTGAGACAAGGTGGGGGGAGGGGGGATGAAGAAACTGGTGAAGTCCAAGTTCATCCCCTGTGGTTGGAGGGTTCCCAGTCGGAAGCTAAGACGCTCCTCCTCTGACCGTCGCGTTGTTGTGGTTTGGCGGTGGATGAGTCCAATGACCTGCATATCCTCGGTGGAGTGGGAGGGGGAGTTGAAATGCTGTGCTACAGGGTGGTTGGGTTGGTTCGTCCGGGTGGCCCAGAGGTGCTCTCTGAATCGCTCCGCAAGTAGGCGGCCTGTCTCCCCAATATAGAGGAGGCCACACCGGCTGCAGCGGATGCAGTAGATGATGTGGGTGGAGGTGCAGGTGAATCTGTGGCGGATATGGAAGTTTCCTTTGGGGCCTTGGAGAGAAGTGAGGGGGGAGGTGTGGGCGCAAGTGTTGCACCTCCTGCGGTTGCAAGGGAAGGTGCCGGGAGTGGAGGTTGGGTCGGTGGGGGGTGTGGATCTGACAAGGGAGTCGCGGAGGGAGTGGTCTCTACGGAAAGCTGATAGGGGAGGGGAGGGAAATATATCCTTGGTGCTGGGGTCTGTTTGGAGGTGGAAAACTATTGTCAATAGCACTGAGAGTTGTTAACAATGTTTATATAAATACACAATACCTGACTTTACTGATGCACTAAGACGGTCATTTAAAAATATAACTATTTAAGTATTATCTATTTTCTTCTATCCTGTCGCCATGTTTAAAATAAAGTACATTAAACTGTTTGTCCTCAAAATCTGTATTTTAAAAAATGCAAGTTGAGGCAAATACTTTAATTGGCACATCTTAAAAAGAAGAATCTATTGAGTATATTCAGTTTTTTTTTCTGAACTTGGTGCACTGTAAACATTTGATTAAAAATAACTCCAGAAATAGCAGTGACCTGTATCCTTTAATCAGCTTTTTGGAATTACTGCGCAAAAATGGGTTGGCTTCATTCAATTTTGAACTCTGAGCTCCCCCTACTGATATTATCTGGCAATTGCAGGTTTTTAGAATGTCTTTTGGTGTGGAAATTGGACAAATTGCGTTTGACTTGCACTTTTCATTTAGAATACTTTCTTCATGTATACTAATAGTTTTTATTTCTATGTTTCAACTTGCAAATTGAGCCATGCTGAATGCAAAATATAGTTACATCAATGCCAAAGTGGTCCAATTAATCAGCAGCTAAATTCTGTAATGCCATAAATAAATAATTCTACAGAATGGCAATTAATTATGGATTCTCTTCTTAAAACAAAATGAGGAAATTTATCTGTTTTTAAATCATCATCCAATTCCATAAATAAAACCTGGGATTTGTAGAGTTGCAGGAAGATTTTCTGTTTACTATTTATGTATTTTTCTTTGATAGGAACAGGAATGGCCCGTTAGGTCTGATCCACCATTCTAAACCATGGCAGATCATGTCTTCAGTGTCAATTTTGGGATTATTTTCATATTTCTTCATGTCAATAGTCTCCAGAAATCTATCCATTTCTGTCTTGAATCTGCTCAATGGTTGTGCCTCCATAGCCCCATGGGGTAGAGAATTCCAAAGATTTGCAGCCTTCAGTGAAGAAATTGCACTGTGTTAAATTATCTCCCCCTTATCCTGAGGTTAGGTCCTCAATTTTAAGAGGCACAGCTAAGGCAAACAGCCTATCTAGATCCGCACTGTCATGCCCAGCATGAATTTTGTAAATTTCAATGAAACATCGCATTCTACCCAAGACAGATTTCTCAACCTCAAGACAGTCCTGTCACCTCAGGGAGTAACTTGTTGACCCTTTGTAAAAATCTCACCACATCAGGGTATAGTCCAACAGGTTTATTTGGAAGCACTAGCTTTCGGAGCACTGCTCCTTCAGGTGTTGAACCCTTGTTGCATTCCCCCTGGCAAGGATATATTTCTTTCGGCAAGGAAACAAAAAGTGTACACAATACTCCAGGTGAGGTATCATCAAGGCTGTGTGCAGTAAGACATCTTTGCTTCTGTACTCATTTCCTTGAAATGAATGCCAAAATACTATTTGCCTTTCTAGTTGCTTGTTGCACTTGTATATTAACTTTTAATGGCTCATGGACAAGGGTACTGAGATCATTTTGGACACTTGTACTTCCCAGTCTTCCACCACTAAATAAATATTCAGCTTTTCTGTTTCCTTGATCAAAATAGAGATCTGTCACACTTACTTACATTATATTTCATGTACCATATTCTGTCATTCATTTAACCTTGTCCAAGTCCCCCTGAAGCTACCTTGAACCCTCCTCACAATTTGCTTTTCCTTAACAAAGATAAATGTTAGCCCATAACAGCTGGGGATAGGAGAATTTATAGTGGCAATTCATAGTTTGATATCATAAAATGTGGAAATATTATTTTTGATCCCCATATGTAAATCATTTACAAAGATTGGAACTGTTGTGGATCTAACACTGAGGCTTATTATATGCCTCCAGTAACAGTAAACATCATAAGAATGATATGTTTATTCTCTCATTTGATTTCTCTTCGCCAGTTTTCAATCCATGTATATTCCTTCAAATCTCTCGAGGGACTTTATACAGCAAAAAACATCCTTCAAAAAAAATTGTCAAACATTATTTCCCTTTAAATCCATGTTAATTCCACCTATCGTTTGCTGTTATTTTCCAAAAGTACTATTATAAAGTTCTTTATAACAGATTCTAACACTTCATCTATGGATGGCATGCTAACCAGCCTTTTGTCCTCCAATATTCTTTTTCCTGTCCTTGAGTAGTGAGGTATTTGCAACCTACTAGTCAGCAGAAACATTTCTAGAAACTGTAAAATTATGCAAAATGAACTCCAATGCATTCACCATCCCTTTTTCTACTTCCTTCAAAACTCTGGGGTGATGGCAATCTGACCCAGGAAATTTATCAACCGAAATTTCATCAGCTAATTTTTCAAATGCTCCCTATTTACAAATATTAATTTTTCTTAGCTTTTCAGTTGCGCACATTCCTTGGTCATCTGGTATATTTGAGAGATGCAATGCATTTAAGTTTCTCCACCATTTCCCTGTTTGCAACTATAAATTCTCCTGTCCCTAGTTCTTGTAGGCCAACATTTATCTTTGTTAAACATTTTCCTCTCACATTGATAGAAACTTTTGCAATCTGCCTTTATGTTCCTCACTAGCTTGCATTCATGTTCTCTCTTCCCCTTCCTTATCAGTTTCTTGGCTGTTATTGCTGGGTCATGAATTGTTCCCATCTTTAGCCTCATCACTATTTCTGGCATTCTTATAATCAACTTCCTTTGATCTGATGTAATCTTTCACTTATTTTAGGTAACTTAACATCGGAGTTTTCATGTCTAGGGTCAAGGTGCTTAATTATTTTTAGAACTCGAATTATTAATTTAGATATGCGTGTGCCTAAGGAAACTTACGGAATGTGCTCAATTTAGGTACATTGTTTTGAAATTTAGATTGAAGTTAACTCTACTCTGCTTCAGCAATCTGATTCATCTGTTGAAAAGAATTAACAATTTCTCCATTTGTCACTTGGAATTTGACACTCCCTGATTAAGATTTGTTACCTTTTTTGTGTGTGGTACTTCTATTTGTACACTCAGCTTTTATTGACTACCAAAACCTTTTGATATGGCATGTTATTAAATATCTTCTGTAAGACTAAGTGCATTGCATTCACTATAACCACTTTAGCCATGTCATTTACTCAAAGACCTCCAATAAATTGGTTACTTATGATTTCTCTTTTGCAAAACCACCCTGACTCTGCCTGATTATCTTGAACTATTCTGTGTGTCCTGCTGTAATGGCTTTAGTAATGAATTTTAACATCTTTCTTACAGTAAATGTTATGTCAACAGGTCTGTAGTTTCCAGCTTTCTGTCTCTCAACTTTAGAAGAAATGTGTTGATTCAGTTTAAAGGAATGGGCGGCACGGTGGTTAGCACTACTGCCTCACAGTGCCACAGACCCGGGTTCAATTCCCGCCTTTGTGCAAACTCCACACAAACAGTTGCCTTTCTCCCTATGCTAAATTGCCCGTAGTGTTAGGTGAAGGGGTAAATGTAGGGTAATGGGTCTGGGTGGGTTGCTCTTCGGAGGGTCGGTGTGGACTACTTGGGCCGAAGGGCCTGTTTTCACACTAAGTAATCTAATCAATCAAATATACAAAATTTTGGAAAATTAAACCCAATACATCAGTTATTTCTAGTTGTTTCCTTTAAGACCCTAGAATAAATTCCATTAGGACCCAAGAATCTGCAGCTCCAACAATTTACTCTTACCACTTCTCTGGTAATGTTTAGTTTTCCAGAGTTTGTTCCCCTCTTCCATTTCCTGATTTAAAGCTATTTCTGGGATGTTACCTGTACCCTCTAAAGCGAAGCAGATGCAATATACCTCTACATCGCCTTATTTTCCATTATTTATTTCCCACATATGCTTTCGTGCTCCCTTTTTATAATATCCATAGAAACTCTGATCTCCTTTCTATATTTATAGCTGTCTTTCACTAATGTTTCCCTCATTAATCTTTGTCATTCTTGGCAGTTTTCTGTATTTTGTAAATGGTCTGATTTACCACCCATCTTTCTGCAAATATATGCCTTTTCTTTAAGTTTGATACAATCTTTACCTTTTATTTAATTAACCATAGGTGTAGATCTTCCCATAGGGACTTTTCCTCTTTGTTAGAATGTATCTATTGAGTATCCTGAAGTAAGTGTGTTTACGACTACATGTGTTGTGACCTGTCCCTTAAGCAAAGTTTTCATTACACTTCAGTTCTATTTTTATGTTTTTGTATTGCCCTTATTTGATATTAAAGTATTAGACTCTGACTCTCTGTTCAATCCCTCAAACTGGACTAAATTTCGATCATAATATGATAATTACCACATAGGAGTGTCTTCACTATGAGGAAATTAATTAATTCCATTTTTTTTGCACAGTGCTAGATCTGGCTTGGTTTCTGAACAACTCCAGAATTTCCTATTTTCAGAATCTTTCCCAAAACATGCTGTAAATTCTTCAACTCAGCTACCTTTACACAAATGATTTTTCTAAACTCTAGGTAGATTAAAATCTGCTATGATTAACACCGTATATTTGTGACATGCTTTCACTGTTTTTCTTTAATCCATCCAACCATATATTTATTCTATCATTTCTACAAGTGACTTAATTACCTTTATCATTTCCTGGTTTACCATTTGCGAATTCTATGCTAAGATTGACTGCTTAACCTACTACATGACATAGCTGTTAGTGTATGTCAGGCATCTCCTGATGCGATGGCAGAATGAAATGAATATTATTAAAGTGAAATTAATAACAGTGTTGCCACTACTCTCCAAAGTTGCCTGCACTTTGAAGGCAGTGGTGAGTGTCATCACTCTGCTCTCAACAAAAGTTATGCAAACCAATGGCTTAAATTTTATGATTAAGAATTAGAGGTTTCCCTTTTCGGGCAGAGATAAGAATATTTTCTCTGAGGGTTGAGACTTTGGAACTGTCTGCATCAAGAGGTGGTGTGCATTGAATATTAGTAAGACGGACATAGCTATGGTCTGGTTAGACAAGGAAACTAATGTTTATTCGGGATGGGTGGGAATGTGGAATTCAAAATGCAAACAGATCAACCATATTCTGTGTGAATGATGGAGCTTGGAACAAATGACTTCTGTTTCTTATTCATGAATTGTGAAAATTCATAAAATGTGCAACTATTCTAGAGTAAATTAGTCATAGGGAAAAATCTCAGAAAAGAACATTCTGGTTGAGGTGAGTAATATTAACTTCATACTGAAAATTGCCTATCAAGTTCAAAACTATTACAACACTACAAGAAACAAAAGTACGTGTCATATTCATGATAATTGGATAGAAGTATGTTGTGTACACTGCAATAGGATGGCTGATACACTGAATGGCCTGATTAAGAAAGATCTTTGGAAATTCTGAAGTCATCTGCCCTTTTTAATGTACCACATTGGTTGTCAGGAACTCGTTCAACCAAATTTGCCAAAAAAAAACCCTTGTGGACTACTTAAACTTCATTACCTTCTCTTAATGCTATGGTACGTGATGAGGTTAATTTCTGGGGAATGTAATGTTGCAATATGTAAAATTCCACAACATGTCCTTGAGTTTAAGAAGCTTAGTAAAATTATTCTTGATTTAAAAACTTTCTCTGAATATTGAAAGCAAAATATATTTTACAGTAAGTGGAGAAGTTTGGCAAGTTCCACTTTTAAATTATTTTTAGACTTCTCATTTAGGAAAAGTGTTTATTTCCTGTTATCTTGACGGGGGTTTTATCATTGAATAGATACAATACCTTTAACTGAAGTCAGTCTGAGGATTATTATTTGGATGCTGTCAGGACTTTCCATGTTTGCTTTTTGTAAAGCAGGTGATGGGATTGCACCGACTGTGACTGGTCAAATGAGTGGACAAGAAGGAGTGGCAACTGCATCAAGCCCAAAACACACTGGTCGAATTCCTCAGAAAGTAACCAATCAGATGGTTCAGAATGTCTGGAAAGAATGCAATGTGAACAAAACACAACTGAAGTAAGTTTAACTCAGCACGATGTGCCACAAAATGGTAAAATGTTAGGTATGCACAATTCTGTTAGCAGGCAGAAATTCCTGTATACTTATACCCTCGTGGAGTCATACAGCATACAAGCAGACCCTTTGGTCCGACTTGTCTGTGCTGACCAGACATCCCAATCTGACCTAGTCCCACTTGCCAATATTTGGCCCATATTCCCCAAACCCCTTCCTATTCACATACTCATCCAGATACCTTTTAAGTGTTGTAATTGTACCAGTCTCCTCCACTTCATTTGGCAGCTTGTTCCAAACACGCACCACCCCCTGTGTGAAAAAGTTACCTCTCAGGTCCTTTTTAAATCTTGCCCCTATCACCATAAACCCATGCCCTCTAGTTTTGGACTCACCCACCGTAGGAAAAAAGAACTTGACTGTATGACATGTTTATGCTCCTCATCTTATTAAACTCTATTGGTCATACCTCAGCTTCTGATTCTCCAAAGAAAAAAATGCTCCAGCCTATTCAGCCTCTCCCTTTAACTTGAACCCTTCAATCCTGGCAGCATCATTGTAAATTTTTTTCTGTACTGTCTCAAGTTCAACAACCTCAATCCTGTAAAGGGACGATCAGCAGTGAATGCAATATTCTAAAAATGGCATCACTAATGTCCTATACAGCTGCAACATGATGACACAACTCCTGTACTCTCAATTCTAACCAGTGAAGGCAGGCATTTCAAACACTGCTTTCACTACCCTGTCTACCAGCAGCTTCACTTTAAAGGAAATTTGTACCTGCATCTCCAGGTCTCTTTGTTTGGTAACACTCCCCAGCACCCTATCATTAAGTGTATAAGTCCTGAACTGGTTTGTCATCCCAAAATGCAACACCTCACATTTATCTAAGTTAATCTCTATCTGCCACTCCTCGGCTTATTGGCCCATCTGATAAAGATCCTGTTTGTCTGATCCACTACACCACCTATTTTAGTGTCATCTGCAAAGTTTATGAACCATTCTTCCTGTATTCTCCTCTAAATCATTTTATTTAAATTACAAAAAGCCAATGGACCAGCACCAATCCTTGTGGCACACCATTGGTTACAAGCCTCCAACCCAAAAAGCAATGCTCTACCATTACTGTTTTGTCTTCTGCCTTCAAGCAAATTTTGTATCCAGTTGGATAGCTTCCCAATCCCACGTGATCCTACGTTATTAACCAGTCTACCATGCAGAACCTTGTCGAGCACTTTACTAAAAACTGCATAACGTGTGCCACTCTGACATCAACCTTTCCTGTCATCTGTTCAAAAAAAAACTCAATCGAGTTAGCGAGGCATGATTTCCCATGCACAGTTGATTCTCCCTCATTAGCCCTTGTCTTTCCACATGCTCGTAAATCCTGTCCCTCAGAATTGCCTCCAATAATTTATCCACCACCGGCGTAAGGCTCACCAATCTGTGGTTGTCTGGCTTTTCCTTAGTCTTTTTAAAAAAATACTGGCACCACATTAGCCGACCTCTAGTCTTCCGGCACCATACTTGTGGCTGTCGATGATACAAGTATGTCATTAAGGGACCCAGTAACCCCTTCCCTTGCTGAGGTGTGCAGTCAGGATACAAATTACATAGGTGACTTCAAAAATGGCTGAATTTACACATTGAGTTTTACACACAAATTAGAGGCAACTTTATTGTATTATACTGTTTTAATGTGAATCTGTCCACTGTTGTACGTGTCCACCCCAACTTAGCCCTACAAACAAGTTTACTGCAATTTCTGATTATCAGAGACTGTCCAAGTTAAGACTAGAGAATTAGGTCAAACCAGAAGGAGATAAATAGTGTCTTTTAATGTCAGATGTCAGAAAAAAATTGATTTTTTTTTCAAAATAATAATAAATGATATTAACTGGCTTCCTATGCAAAGGAAGGCCTGTGGGTTTTTGTCATTATGTTTTGGAACTTTGACCAACTTTAGTTTAACTCAATAGTTTAACTAATGCTCTTGTAGTTGTTATAACTCTTGCCCCTCTTTTGATTAATTTAGAGCTAGCCTTCTCCCTAACAGCATCTTTGAAATCACCGTAAAGTACTTGTTAATTATCCATGTTAAAGAATTTTTATTCTGGACTTCATGTGTGTTACTTTGTTCCATTTCAAGGTTTACAAATCAATTCATCAACAGTTGCAGAAAGATCATAGTAAAATGATAATGCCCATTGTTGACATCTAATTGGAGGTATCATCGAACGTCTGTAGAATGGATCAATAATATTAAGATCAGGAGCAATATGCTACTGTGTTAGTTGGATGTGCCCTATATATTAGCCCATTGTAGTTAAGTAAACCAGAGTATAAGTTTTAGTTTCACACCATCATGCGGTACTGTTAAATTTAATAAGAAAGCATACTGTTAACATGTAACATTGTACAGATGGTAACATTGTTTTTGTGACTATTTCATCAACATGTTCTGCATTTGCACCAGTGACAGTAAACTCATTTGGAGAAAAGATTCAATACCAGTGCTTGCAACCTAGAGAAATGACAAGATCTAGAAGAACTTCTATCTTTTTTTTTCTGATATTCTTTTTGTGTACTTATTTCATGCAAAGGTGAAATCCTATTTTAATAGTAATCTTTATAGGGTTAAAGGTCAAATGACTCCTGAGCAATAAGGTGGAATAAATGGACATCATGGGACTTTACTGTCAGAAGCCTTCGAGCTCACAAATGTCTGTCTGTATATATATCTTTTGAGAGTCTATAATTAAATCTGTTTCCTTGATCAGCAAGTCTGAAGTCTTCGTGGTTGTTGCTGCTCACTCCAATATATTTGCAGTATGTTTTGCACAGTACATTATTGCAGTCTTTCAATTCTTCAAAAAATCTCACTGATGTACCAAGATAGAATGAGATAATAGGTACATGGACAAAAGGATACAATTCAAGTCAGTCTAAAAGACCCTTAAGAATCATGTGCAAGGTAAACCTTGTTACTGATTTTACAATTAGCTTTTTTGTCCTAGAATTTGTATCTCACAATGTCTGCTCACCATGTATTCCAGGTTGTATCAATTCACTGTGAAAACAAAGACTTTTACTCATCATGCCTTTTTTCTTTAAATCTGTGCCCTCTGTTCTTGGTTGTTAAACAATACTTCTACCAAATCATCCTTTCTGTAAGGAAAACAGTCCTAACTTATACCATCCATCTTCATAACTACAGATGGTCATTGCTGAAACCATTTTTTAATCAATCCTTTTTACACCCTCTAATTGTCTTCAGACTATGCAGAACAATAGCCGTATTTAATTTTGTGGTACTAAAACTTAATACCCAACCTCACGCAAACAGTGGCTCTAAAATGATACCAGGGATATGGCTTCACATTTTTGAATCAGATTTTCAAAAAAAACACATTCCTGATGGTTGCTGCAGGCCTGCCAATAGGAACTGATGGTACGAACCTCACAGCTTTGTGGCTTTTGGCAGGCTTTTAAAAAAAATAAAATTTGAATATCAAAGTTGCCCAAAGGTCAGAAGCAGCAGCACAGCAACTGCCTTTCTTTCCCGACACCTGAAGCAGAAATTGTGCTGTTTGTCACTGTTCAACTATGTGATAGGTGCTTAACATCAGTTGCTGATTGTTATGGTTTATTACATTTCACCTATCCCAGCTCACTTTCCTGGAACTCTTTGTCACATCATTCAGCCTAATGTGATCTGAGTATTTGCCAATTTTGTGTGTTTATAAGTTAAAATCCTACATTCTTGACACTTGTGAACAGTTATTTCCCAGGAAAACTAGATAAGCTCATCTAGTCTGAATCTTCACATTTGATCCACACTTAGGCTTCTGTAACATGCACGGGGAGGTAATGGTGAAATGATAATGTCAGTGGACAAATAATGCAGTGGAATATGTTCAGAAAAATCTGGTGTATAAAACTAGCCTCATTAATGATGCCATGAAACTACAAACAGTTGTCATAACCCATCTGGTTCACAAGGCAGGGAAGTTTGCTATGTGACTCCAGAGCCAAAGTATTGTGGTTGATTCTTAATTGACCTTTGAAGTGGCCTCGCAAGCTACTTATTTCAACAGCGATTATGAGTGGGCAACAAATGTCAGCAACACCCACATTCCATGAAAGAATAAAGAAAAAGTGGACAGTCCTAATGATTTCAATTTGGAATAATTACCTAGAGAATATTGCATGCATCTTTGCCTTCACTTATGAAAATTTACTTTAAGCAAAAGATACCAAAATTTCTTATGCCTACAAGAAGAAGCACTCTTAAATTTAGCCGATTTCCATTTCATTAAAGTATATAAATGAGATTAGATTAGATTTCCCGACAGTATGGAAACAGGCCTTTCAGCCCAACAAGTCCACACCAGCCCTCTGAAGAGTAACCCACCCAGACCTAGTCCCCTACCCAAATTTACCCCTGACTCATGCACTTAATGCTATGGGCAATTTAGCATGGCCAATTCACCTAACCTGCACATCTTTGGACTGTGGGAGGAAATAGGAGCACCCAGAGGAAACCCACACAGACACTGTGAGAATGTGCAAACTCCACACAGACAGTTGCCCGAGATGGGAATTGAGCCCAGGTCCGTGGCACTGAGAGGCAACAGTGCTAACCACAGTGTCACCATGCTGCCCTAATTAGATACTTTATATAATTTAATGAAAAGAAAATTAAATTGAAGAATCTCTAATTTTTTAAATTTTAGAAGGCATTTGCCAACAATGCCTGCATTGGTATCAATGGAAGGTAATTTATAAAATGGAAACATTAAATCTTGAACAGCAAAATTTGATCATCCATGTAATAGTGTCTTAAGTTGGGAAGTTGAATATTTTAAGAAGCATGAACAGTGTCACTGACTTGTTTTTTAATACGCATGTATTAAAGAAGACATTCAACTAGTGAAAATTCTGAGGAAGAGATGGCCAGCAATGCTGCTTCCTGGGATTTTACAGAGCCTGGCCAAAGAGTGAATTGTTCTTGTTCAAGGTAGGATATTGCTTCATATTTAGCACACATATTTTGTGCATTGCTCTGCTTCTGTGAGTTTGAGGATGGCATTTTGAATATTCTTCATTCCCTGTCCCCAGACTGTCTTGTTGAAGCCGAAGCACCATATAGAAATCTCCAACTGGATAGATGAGGCTGGATTGCACAGCAGATGTTGCTATTCTCCCCTCCCCTCCAAATATTGCAACAATTCTGCTTGTCAAATAATAGCACATTATGAATCGAGTGAAAAATGCTAGTCAAGGTGACTTTCCTCTTCCTTCTTTCTCTTCTCACCTATTCCATCCCCATTCCCAAAATAAAAATTCTCATTCCTAAATCACCACAAGACAGGAATGTCACCCCATTGTGATGTAAGAAGTATCACTTCAGGTAGTTACGTACAGATCTTCGGTAAACTCAGGGTTCCATTCACTATTTCTGGGTGGTAAATTTTCAACTGCTTGTCCCAAGTGTGTTTGTTTTGATTACACCTAAACTGCCAAATATTGCAAAATTTGTACATCACTGTTATGATCATCTTATTCTTTTATAAAATTTAATTTTAGTCTGCCCAACGTAGCTAGACTTGAAATACGAATATTGATGGAGAATGCTGATCAATAGAATTATAGTAATAACATTCAATTTGAAGTAATATTTTGACCTAATCTTGACTAGACCAGGTAAAGTATAAAATATATTTGAAACACTGTAAAGGTTTTGAGCAATGA
This sequence comes from Chiloscyllium plagiosum, assembly GCF_037043375.1. Lineage (NCBI taxonomy): Eukaryota > Metazoa > Chordata > Chondrichthyes > Orectolobiformes > Hemiscylliidae > Chiloscyllium > Chiloscyllium plagiosum. The sequence continues at coordinate 40,831,353 of NW_028270162.1, read as the reverse complement.
CATGACAAAGAATAACTCTCGGGAGAAATCATTGTAGCATTCACATCTACAATGGCCATTTTCTGAAAGAAAAACTAGCACTAAAATCAATTGACTGTTGTGCTTATATTAAAGATACAGGTTTGATGGTATCAGCCAGTGTTTCACAAGAGAGGGGATTGCAGTTGACTTTTAAAAAACCTGCTTTACTGTGTTCTTCATTTGGGTCAGGTTACCTTCCATTTGCCATGATGCTTTGTTGTAGTTAGCAGCTGAAAATGGTATCCCCCTGCATCTTCTGCCTATTATTTATATAATTTAGTACTATTTTGATCAGCTGTTCAAGAGATTTATCGAAGGACAGCCATCAGTTTTTGGAACTTTTGTATGAAATATGTACTTGAAAAAAAATTCCCAAAATATTTATTTTCATGGTTTTTTTTCCCCCAATCCCTTTCTGACCTTTTGCTACTTGGAACTGCTTCTGAAATTGTTATTTCCTTCCAACATACTTTTCAGGGTTCAAGTACTACTACCCTTATCAAAGAACTCAAGGTGTGGTGCAGAGTGACATCTTTCTCGAATAGAATGCAGGGAGATCTACCTCAGGAGACTTTGTAGTACCATTAACTTTTTGGGAGACAATTTCTTCTCTTGGCCCAAAGTTAATTACATTCATTTGTGTATAAGAAATACTTTTTTTTTAAAAATTCTGTCTTTTAAACTATGCCCTTCACAATTATAAGACAATCCCTTATGCTGTGCAGTTAATTAAATGTTTTGAATGTTCTTCTCTGAAAGAGTGCCTTGTTGTCTCAATGTAAAGGTTCTGAAAGTGCTTTCAAGATTCTGCCACACTCTTGGTACAGTCCTGGAGTTTAGCTTTTGTTTGTGCTCCAGTGCTGGAGTGAGTCTTTAACCCACAGTCTTCTGCCCAATGACAATAGTGTTGCCAACTCTGCTAATAAATCCATCTCCACTGCTGTATGTCAGACATAGTGTTAAATAACATAATTGTCCAACATAGTCAGAGAACATTTTGTCTGTACAATATTCGTACTGTGGATCATCAATTTTCTTTCAGCTTCAGCCACTTTGCAGCGTTGATATTGGTGCAGACTCTACAATGTAATCAATCCTAATTTTTGTTTTGCAATTTTTGGTATTGCTGTTTCAATATGGGGTTTAAATAAATGAGATTAACTGTATGTTATTAATGCAATTTTTCTGTAATAGTTGGAAAAAGTATTTTGACTTTTCAAAGGAAGTTTTCATCAGTGTTAGTCTCTCAATTATGTCTGACACACTGCTACACATAGTCATGTTTGAAGTTTTGCATTATTTATTCCATTGTTGTCAAATATGACCTCTGACTATTGGTATTTTTCAGGCAAAAGCTTCTAAAACAGCGAAGTACAACGGGCGCAAACCGCCCTCCACCCATCTCTCAGCCTGGCTTTAATGCTGGTCTCCCTTCCGCTTCTTCTTTGCCATCATCTGCGTCTTCTAAGCACAAAACAAATGAGAAGCAGGAAAAGGGAGATAAGCAGCAGAAGCGACCTATGACTCCATTTCATCATCGGCCTTCGTTAACTGATGAGCTTTGCATGGAGCAAGATCCAACAGGACAGAAGCTTGGATTAGTTGGTATTGATGTCTCCTTGGAAATGCACAGCAGCAGGAAGTATGGCAAGCCAGCATCTGGACATCCAGGAAACCAGAGCAAGCCACTAAATTTGAATCCTATGGATTCTCCACATTCTCCCATCTCTCCACTTCCACCAACGCTCAGCCCCCAACCTAGAGGTCCAGAAGCAGAAGGTTTGGAAGGTGCTCCGGAGCCCATTAATCCATTACTATATAGTAATGGTCTAGAACTTCAGGCGATCCCCAGCCTTGATGATAAGACTGGGCTTTTATCACAAAGACTACCACCAGTGCCGGAGGTCAGCGAGACTACTCTATATAGTGGTATCACTGCACAAAATTTGGAGTCATCGGACAGAATCTCATGGCAGTGTTATAAGACTCCAACCCATGTAGAGGGAGAGTTCAGGCCACCAGAACTGCACTGTGACAGATGTGACAACAAAATTGATAATCCAGATGGTTCAGCACTAAGACGGTAATATTTGTGGTATATTGTTTCTTTTGTTTATTCAGCTTGTTTCTTTATTGCATCCAAGTTTTTCAGTTGATCCATTGAAATTTGATTTGAGGTTATTTTAAATGGAGGTAATCCATGATCTACCCATTTATAGGGGTTCATTTGTTTTAAAACTAAGGTTTAAAGAGTATTTGATGCACTATTTAAAACTACTATTTAACACAAGCTAAATCGAAATCAAAATCAAGATGGAGGCTCAGTGACTGATAAATAGGGCAATGGACCGTTTAGGTGAAATGGTCAGTTGGCATTTGGACTCTGTGAATCAATTTGTGTCTTGCATAATCAAATTGTAAACTTAAGGGCAGTAGACACAAGCAATTTCTCAATTGTCTTCCTGAATCCAACTTTACAGTTGAAATGATACTTAAAATTCAAGTATGGTTTTTTAAAAAAAATTGGATTGCACTGCAGGCTCTGTTGTAGTTAGTTTTTTTTTGTACTTTGGTCACTGATGAAACAGTATCTACATATTTGCACACCACCCAAACCATGAGCATGTGCACGCACCCTAAAACACTTCAATGGTATTGCGTAGTGGACCTTTTCACTTTCTCAAATGCTAAACACTTCGTTAACCAGTACCTGATCAGTTCAAATTCAAAATTTTTACCAATAATTAAGCATATTTACCACATCTTATTTAAAAAAAACTATAAAATGCAAATTGCATTGTTTGGCAATTTGGGCTGTGTAAGTGTTAGGCTGCTTTTCAATAAGTATGTTAGTACTGAATGTTTTGAGTGAATTTGAGAGAGTGCATGTAATATGATTTTGGTTTTCCTTTATTTTTCAAATGTTGTGATGCTGCAAAAGACTATATATTTCATCAAGATTATTTCTGGAAAATAGTGGCTTGAATTTCTCAGAATCTGGAGGATGAATGAAATTTAATGGGAAAACTGAAATGGCATTTAATGGGATAATAACTGAGAAGATTAATGAGAGGAAATTGAATTAGTTACCTTTCTTGTGTAGGAAGTATGCAACAAAAAAAGGGTGAAAATATAAACGAAACCTAGTAAAAGAAAGGTGGAAAAATAGCAAAGGAGAGTGACTACTTAGAGCTGATATGTAAGTGGATATTTTTGAAGAAATGGGATATATATTAGTTCATGAACTACAGTACTAAGGAACAAGGTTACTATGAAAGATCTTACAAAATTTTAAATTATTTGTACAGGTCATTTTCATACTGGTGCCTCAGGTATCATTCAAGGTTCTATTGTTGGACACCACCTAGTTATTTACATGCCATCCCTTGGTGACAGCATCCAAAATAATTCAGGTTTTGCAAGTATGCTGACAACATAAACTCTAGCTTACCAACATCTTGTGCAACTCTTACTGTTGCTAAATTATAAAAGTAATTTAAAATGCACTAGTGCATAATCAGAAGTTTCCTGCAGTTGAACATTGTCCTCTGTTTTTGGCCGCTGTTCCATATTTTGACAAGCTTACTAATTCCATTCCTCTTGTGGCAAGACTCTGAAACTGAACCAATCTGTTCACAACCTTGATAAAGGGCTTATGCCCGAAACGTTGATTCTCCTGCTCCTCGGATGCTGCCTAACCTACTGTGCTTTTCCAGCACCACCCTCTCGACTCTGATCTCCAGCACCTGCAGTTCTCACTTTACATTTGACTCCTGGATGAGCTTCCGAACATTTATTCCAGTGCTGTTTTCACTCCAGTGACATTGACTTTACTACTGTCTGGTTCTTCATCTGCTAAAATCCTCATTCATGCTTATGTTTTCTTTGCACTTGTGTATTCCAGTGCACTGATGGTTGGTCTCCCATGTCCTGCCCTCTAACATAGGCCTTAACCCTCCCTATCTCCTGTACCCCCCCCCCCCCCCCCCCCCCACACAACCGTTCGAGATGACCAAGATCCTTTCATTCTTGTCTCTTGAGTATCCCCAATTTTAATTGCTGTGCAATTGGTGATAATGCCTTCAGCTCCCTCAGTGCTAAGCTCTGGAAATCCCCCTCTGCCTTTTCATCTCTATCTCACCCTCCTGGAAGCTCACCTTTTTAAATCTATCCCTTTGGTCTCGCTTTTGGTCTTCATGCACTTCATATTTGGCTTGGTGTCATATTTTGTAATAATTTAGTGAACTTCTCAAAATGGTTTATTATGTTAAATATATTGTGTAATCTCAGGGCAGGCATGGTGTCTCAGTGGTTAGCACTGCTGCCTTTCAGCACCAGGGACCCGATTCCAGCCTCAGATGACTGTGTGAAGTTTGCACATTCTTCCTGTGTCGACATAGGTTTCCTCCGGGTGCTCTGTCTTCCTCCCGTACTCCAAAGATGTGCAGGTTAGGTAATTGGTCTTGCTAAATTACCCACAGTCTTCAGGGATGTGTAGGCTAGGCGCATTCGTCAGGGGAAATGTAAAGTAATAGGGTAGGAGAAAGGGTCTGGGTGGGAGACCCTTCAGAGGATCGGTGTGGACTCGTTGGGCCAAATGGCCTGTTTCCCCACTGTAGGGATTCTATGATGAGAAAACTTGGTGATCTTTGCATTTTATATTTCCAGTTTAATCCCTCCAAATTGCCTTTTCAACCCCTTTTCTAAGCTGCTCATAATCTTTACTGATGTTGACTGAGTTGTTTATTTCCAATATTTTCTGCTTTTCACGTAAAATTCTTTGCTTCACTTTTAGACTTCTAGCACAGCCTCATAAACGATTCAAAGTTTCAGAAGAAAGAATACAAATGCAAATCCAGGAAATGAATTATCTGGATCCAACTAGACTTATCCAGCAGCATAATGAAGGTCCTGGAGAACTTAATGACCCTTACACTTTTGTGGATGGTGATATTGAATACAGCTTCACTTCAATTAAGAAGTCAAAACTTGGATCTGAGAAAGATACATCAAAGAAATCTCAACCGAACAAGGTAACATTTTAAAATCATTATGTAATAATGCTTGCAGGTGTGCATCCTATCTTGAGATGCATTTTCATCATTTTTTTTTTGTTCATGGTTGGACTGTTTATATCAACGTTATGAAAGATGGAACATTGATTAAAAGCAGATGGTTCCCGAACGTTTGCCATTATATCACAGTGGGGACAATTATTAACTTCGAAGGAAGATTTAGAATCTTATTTCAGTGCTATAATTTATTTTCCTTTGAATGTATTTTTACTATTTTATGTATCCGAGCCAAACACCAAAAACTTTCATCAGTACAATATTGTTCTCAAATTTGGCACATCAGCGTGTTTCCATATTGTGGAAATTCTTTTAAACCTCGAGACATAAATAATTCTGAGACTGAGTGATTAAGGTTTTTTTTATTCCTAAGGTTCAAAGTATATAGCCGCTAGTGGAAAGGCTAATGAAATATATAGAAATATATTTAAATACAAAATTACATGTAATAATTAAGCAGTTACTTAAAACAAGTTAAAGATGGTGGGACAGGCAGCATTATGGTTTCTCGGTATGTGTGTTCCTGGATACCTGTTTATTTCAGAGCTAATACGTTGTAGCCAGTGTTTAAAGATTTGACTCAGACTTTCAGTTGGAGGCCGAATTGCAGACACTGCATCCTGGAAGGGGAAGTTACCTGGATTTTGTTTGTGCCAGAAGGCAGTCACACCTCTGGGAGTCGGTACTCTGGTAGAGGGATAATAGGGAGCAGTGTATTCAGTGTTCAGTGCAGCACAGAACATGAGTCCTTGCAGTTGTAATGCCTGCCTAGTTCTAGGGTTAAGGACCTTTGCTCAAGACTGGAGAGCTACCTGATGAAGGAGCAGCGCTCTGAAAGCTTGTACTTCCAAATAAACCTTTAGGATGATAACCTGGTGTTGTGTGAATTTTAACTTTGCAGTGGGAAGGGGAGAAACCAATAATTGTGGTCCATGTAGTTACCGGCAATATCGGCAAGATAAAGGAGGAGATTCTGCATAGTCAGCGTGAGGAGCTAGGTGCCAAATTGCATAGTAAAGCCTCAAAGTTCATAAATACAGAAAGAACTGCAGATGCTGTAAATCAGAAACTAAAACAGAAATTTCTAGAAAAATTCAGCAGGTCTGAAGCATCTGTAAAGAGAAATCAGAGTTAACATTTCAGGTCCACTGAGGGTTCTGAGGTCTTCTGTTTTTGTTTCAAAGTTCATTATCTCTACATTATTGTGTGAGCTGCATGCACATTGTCATAGGCAGATTAGGCAGATCAATGTGTGGCTTGAAGACTTGGAAGAAATGGCTTCCTGTTCATGAGACACTTTTGCTGGGAAAAAGTGCGATCTGTACCGATTGGTCAGCTTCCACTTGAACCATGATGTGGGCAATGTTGTTGCCAGCTGCATCACTAAGGAGGTGGGCATGATTTTAAACCGAATGGTGGAGAAGATGTAATATATCAGAGTGCAGTCAAGGATAAAGAGAAGGATATAAATACAGGAAATGATAAACAGCTTATGAATCTGAGTCTGCTAACAAATAGGATTAGAATTTACAAAGCCTCAAATGATAGAGATTTTGTATCTGGATGCAAATAGCATTCGAAATGAAACAGTGTATAATTAAAATGAAGCACGATCTGGTAGTGGTTAGAAACTTGGCTGCAGAATGATCTAAATCTTGAATATTACAGGACATTTGGGAATAACAGGAAATTAAAAGTGGCAGGATGGCTATGTTAGGTAATGATCGTATTAGCACAAAAGACAAGGGTGACCTAAGTTTAAGAAACCAAACTATGGAAATGGTTTGGATAGAATTTAGAAATGCTGAAGTTAGGAAGTCAATTTTGGGAGTGGTGTACTAGCCATAACGCTAACCCCACAGAAGGATGGGCATAAAGTAATAAATAATGAGAGCTTGTCAGAAACTATAATCATGGGGAGATTTTGGGCAAAGTCAAATGCACAATGGAAGCATAAATGAGTTGGCATTTTAGAATGGCACATTTGTAGCTGACTAGTGAACAGGCTATCTTTGACCTGGTATTGTGAAATGAAATCACATTGATTAGTGGTCTTGGTCAAGGTGTCCCAAGTAGCAGTGATTACGGTATGATTGAATTTTACATTGTGATTTGAGTGAAATGCTTTTATAGCTCAAATGCAAGTGGAATGGAAGTTTCAGACTATAGTTATGGTCTTGTTTAAGGCAATGGTTAATTTAAATGTGCATTTAATTTATATTACTAACATTTCGTCTCTAAATAGTCAAAAAATGTCGACTGTATATTGTTAACAATGAAGGACATTTCATAAGGATAAGATCATCTTTGTGTGAAAAGTTGCAGGGATGATTGTGGTTTTAAAAGCCTAAAACCACTTCATTATAAAAAGCTGGCATGCTTAGTTATATTTGAATCTTTCCATTGATTTTACTGAAACATTATTGTCACCTAACAGCTTGATCTATTCAGTGCTGTTATTTTTTAGTTTAGATCTGTGTGCCATTTGATCCATTGGTCAAGTTTCAAATATTTCTTTAAAATGTAGTTGTAAGTTAGTTACTTTTGGGAGGAATTATCTGATTACTTGCCTTCAGCTTTTAAACAGGGCACTCTGTTATGGGGACAATATTATTAAGCTCTGGTTATAGGAAGGATACTATTAAGCCAGCGAGAGTTCAGAAGAGATTTACTTGAACATTATCAGTTATGAAAATTGAGTTATATTGAAAGGCTGGATAGGCTGGTACCTTTTTCACTGGAGTGTAGGAAGTTCAGAGGTGACCTGATAGATATTTATAATATTGTGAGGCATATGGTTAGGGTTAATGGTAGGTATCTTTCCCTGAAGGGATGGGTGATTTCAAGATTAGGAGGTGTATTTTTAAGATGAGAGGACAGAGATTTAATGAAGACGTGAGGTGGTTCACGTGTGCAATGAACTTCCTGAGGAAGTGGTGGATTGGGCACAGTTACAATAATGAGAGAGAAATGGATCCAAGGCTATTTTTAAAAATTTAAATAAGGTACTAAAGCAGATCTGGCTAAAATGAATGGGCAAATTAAGTTAATGGGTAGATCAATAGCAAATGTAACTTCTTGTCCTCCTTTTGAACCAAAAAACAAGAATATGTGGGCCAGTTATTTTAACATCACAGGGAAAATATTAAAAGCTTTTATTAATGCATTTGTTAAGTAAAGGCAGACCATCCTTTGAATGTGTTCACCTGTAACAGATTGATGATTACAGAGATAAAAGTGTTTTTAGTTTTAGTTCTTTGGTAATTTACTTAAAATAGAACAGAAAGTAACATTTGAACAGTGTTCAACATCATTTCCAAGAAGCCATGTAACATGAGCTCAGTTGTTAAATGAACTGTTGAGGGAATTAATTGTTCAATGTTTACCAAGTTCAGTTTTATGATGGCTTGAGGCCACTGACAGGTTAAGTTTAGAAAAGAAGTTGTTAAAGCAGCAGAGCAAATTTATGTTTATAGAAGCCTGATGGCTGAGAGAGTTAGCCTGTCTGGCCATGTCAGAGCGGAAAATAAGTCGTGAGCTATTTCAGCAGTCTAGGAATAAAACGGGAACGAGTGAGTTAGTCTGCATTTGTGTGTCTCTGGGAGAATGAGAGCTAATCCTATCTGACGAATGTGCAGAGAGTCAGTTAAGTACAAAGTCTTAAAAGTGAAGATGGGAGTGATACTTGAGTTTGAAAAGGGTATCGCTGGGAAAAGAGTTGAATTTTTCTTTTAGTTGTTTAAGATGGCACTATTCTGAAACATATAAAGTTGCATTTTCTTTTGTGAAATAAATTTGTTATTTTCTTGAAAGAACATTGGCACTGTTATGTGAATATGTTCAGTGACTGACATCACTGGAACCAAATTGCCAAAAACAAACTTATGAACTAATCAGCCTGATTTCCCTCTGGGATCTGACCTATCCTAAAATTCCATTTGCTGGGTTCATAACACCGATGACGTGAACAGGCCAAGGAATAGCAACAACCTTAGATGCAGCTGCAGCATTTTCAGACTTGAAGTTTAAAACCTATATCTTGAAGAGATGTCTGGTGAAACTGTAAATTATTTAGTTTGAAGCTATTAATAGTAATATCAAAATACATTCCAAGTCAAAATAAACTTTTCTGTAACTATCCAGATTGCTTGTGAAACACATTTAGGATTATTTAACAATCCAGTTTTGTGGAAGATATTTCTTTAAATTATCATCTTTTGAAAATAGACCAGTATATTTTGAGATTGCTACCTAATTATTTCACTTGGACTATGACAATCTGATTTTAAAATTGATGAGATGCAACAAAAATTGTTTAAGATCGTGGATAATCCACACAAATTCATTGTGTTGCACATAGTCTTTTTTTTAAAGAATTTGATTTGGAGTCCAGATTATAAATATAAATTAATTGGGTGGAATAGAACTGATTTTTTTTCCCTGAGCCTGTGTTAATTACATTCCAAAAAAAAATGAGTTGGATTGAATGTTTAATCTGAAGCAAGTATGAGGAGAAAAATATTCTGGAGCCTTTAAATCCTGCTTGTCAGATAGAATTTGCAAATTTTTTTCTGTCATTGCATAATTTGTATAATGTTGTAAACAATCTGAAGATATTTCAGGTTATACTGATTTCCTTTTCAGCTCGAAGATGGATTTGGTACAAGGGAAGCTCCATCTAGTCATGCTGCACAGTTGCCTGATGGAAAAGATGCCATGTCTATTTTTAACACTGCTCCAAAATCAGGTATCTGACATTCTTGACATTTTGAAGAGCAGCTGCTGTTTTCAAGAGACACTAATGCAATTTTAACAAAATCCTACAAATCATCTAGTTGGTAAAACTATTAGATTTTTTTTCTCTTTAGAAACACGACAATCTCCAACAGGGCGGATAGTTCCTGCAAGCCTCACACGAGAGACTGACCTAGTGGTATCTTTGAATGACCTGGACAATCTTTTTGACAACTCTGATGATGAGGAAAATGGAGTAAGTGCAATTATATTTGCAGAAGTCAACACAAATTAAACAGTGCATCATATTTGAACATCTATTGCTAATGAGATCTAAATGTCATCAATTTATCTCTGTTGGCTTGATTCAAGAGTTTGGAATGCTGCTTACTCTTAATTTATTGAGCTCCCAAAGATTTAACAATTAAGTGCTACATATGCATATGAATGAAAACATAGACTAATGTAACAATCTAAAAAGCTATGAACACTTTTTTTTGATTTAGTCTCCCAACAAAATATTTTGTCATTTTGTGTTGAGCTTTTAGAACGGAGTTACCCAAAGTAAATTTCTCTCAGGACTAGTTAGTTAAAATTCTTGTTTTAGCCTATATTTCTCAATTCAGAGCATATATATAAAAGCTAATCAGATTGTTTTCATGCCAGTATTTTATTTCTTGCGTGGAACATTCAAATTGTCTTTTTATCTGCACATTTCTAATTTTATGAAGTAATTGAATTGTTTTGAACAGAATTTTGAATAGACTATCAAATCTGATCTCTCTCGATATAGTGGTTATTTGTTTTAATAAAGTTTCATACATCTGAGTTAAGACTTGCCAGTTTTTATGATGGTTTTGCAACTCTAACTTTTATTTTCTACTACGGAAAGTTCCTCCCTTCCCTTCAGGCTGTTTTGATATTCCAATGAAAAGAATTATTTAAAAATGCACGTGTTGTTCTTGGCATTCAAATAATAGATCCAACATCTGGTTTCATTGCTCCAGCATGAAACCTCTAAGGTAGATTCTCTGAAGCAGTTGTTAACAAATCTCCGTGAAAAAGGAATCCTTATTTGAGCCCCAACCGTTCGTGACTCGTGAGCATCAGGAATCCTTGTCCTTTGATGCATATAATCTTCTGCGCTTAAGTGTACCATCTCCTTAATGTTATTGATTTTACAGAGCAACATGGTAAACAAGGATTTACAAATGTAGCGTCAATTCCACCTGTTTGCTTTATTCAAAATGAGCACAAAAAGCTCAAAGTCATGTTTGGATATCTCAATTCACAGATTACAATGCAGATGGAGACCATTTGGCCCATTGTGTGTGCACTGACTCTGATATGGGCATTATTAAGCTTTTTGCCATTTTCCTCTTCCCCATAACCTTGTACATTATTTGTATCCAAGAAATCATCGAATACCCCCTTCACCCTTTGAATGCACCAACTGAACTGCCTCTACCACACTTTATAGCAGTGCATTTCATACTATGACCACTCACTCTGTGAAAAAGTTTATTCTCAACTTGCATTTGGTTCTTTTGCAAATCATTTTTAATCTGTGCCCTCTGTTTTTTATATCCTTATTACAAATTGAAACAGTTCCTCCTGATCTACTCTCTCCAAATCCCTCATGGCTTTGAAAATCTCTATCAGATCTCCTCTTTGTCGTCATCTGTTCAGGAGAATAATCCCAACTGGTTTAATCTATCTTCATAACTGAAATTTTTCATTGCATGAGCCATTCTTGCAAATCACTCCTACATACTCTCCACTGCATTTACATCTTCCTATGCTCTGGTGTCCAAAATTGTAAGTCATCAATGGACACCGCACAACCAGCACCAGCCAGGAATATTCCCTCTCAATTGGGAAATATTTCAGCAGTCCGGGATATTCGGCCTTGGACCTTCAGGTGACCATCCTCTAAGGCAGACTTTGGGACAGGCAACAACACAAAGTGGCCGAGCAGAGGCTGATACCCAAGTTCGGTACCCATGGGGATGGCCTCAACCGGGACCTTGGGTACATGTCGCACTATAGGTGACCCCACTGCACTCTATGTATCTATATGTGTACAAACACACACACACATGTCCATGCAGGCTCTCTTTCAAACACTGTCACATACATACACACTCTCACACACTCACACCCCCACACACATGCCCTCATGCACGCACACACTCTGTGTCCCCTGCACATATACATTATATATATATATATATATATATATATATATAAAAGTTTGTGGGATAAATATGTACTCACAGAATTACAATTTTTTTGCTCAAAAACTGGATAAATCAATGTAAAATTCTGTAAATCCCACTTTAGAAATAAAATCAGTCTGACCTAACATTGGAACTCAAACAGACTTTAATTTCACACCTTCAGTCCATTATCTGAGCTGAGATAGCACCTATTGTTAAAAGCTATCTTGAGAATGTAATTTTAAGAGTTTTTGGGATTTACGTATGGAGGAACCAAAACTAACATGATGACTCTAAAAGGTGAAAAACTTGAACTAAATTTGTTTAATATTATATTCCAATGACGTGCAATCACTTGGTTATAAATTCTGTGTCGTATGATTCTACTCCACAACCACCTGATGAAGAAGCAGCACTTTGAAAGGTAGTGCCTCCAGATAAACCTGTTGCACTATAACCTGGTGTTGTGTGATTTTTAGAATTGTAAATAGTAGGTTAATAAGAGATCTAACTGATGATTTGTACAAGTTCAACGTCTCTCTTTGTCCTTTTGCTCTATGTCCCTATTAATAAAGCTAAAGGTTCTGTATGCTTTACTAATGGCTCTCTCAACCTGGTCTGCCAATTTCAGTGATCTGAGCATATTTACACCCAGGTTCCTCAAAGTCCTACACCCCCATTGGAATTGTACCCCCTGTTTTATATTGTTTGTCCCTCTTCTTTCTATCAAAGTGCATCACCTCACACTTCTCTGCACGCCTTTTTGTTCTACACAGTCTTCCTCACAGTTTTAAATTCTTCCACTCGCAAATTTTAAAATTGTCATCCACAAATTTTAGCATTGTCCCTTACAAACCAAGATCAAGTCCATTAATATATATTAGGTGAATCAACGGTCCCAATACCAGCTACTGGGGTGCTCTGCTGCAAATGTTCCTCTCGCCTGAAAAACGTCTATTCACACTGCACTCTGTTTCTTTTCTTTTAGCTAGTTTTGTAGCTACCTTGCTACTTTCTCTTTTATTTCATAATCTGTAACTTTCACCACAAGCCTGTTTGGCACTGTGTCAGATGCTTTCTGGAAGTTCATGTGCTCCTTATCCACAGTGCTGTCATTATTGAGTTCTTCAAAAAGCTCCAAGTTAGTTAGACATCATTTCCAGGTCAGACATTCATTCTGACTCTTCCCAATCAGCCCAACTTTTTTTTCCTATGTCACTGTTAATGCTCTCCTGAATAATTGTTTCTTGAAGCTACAACACCACCAAAGTTAAACTGACTGGTCCATAATTAGTGTGTTTACAACCATTTTTCAACAAGGCTGGAATATTTGCTATTTTAGACCATAAGACATAGGAACAGAAATTAGGCCATTTGGCTAATTTCCCAGTCTTTCCGCCCTTCACTGTCTCTAAAGAAGACAAAGATAATGGCCAGTGCACCTGCAGCCTTCACTCACTCCCTTTACTTGGATGCATCTCATCCAGGTATGGTGTTTTGTACCAACAGTCAGTCCAATGCAATTTCTGTATCAATTTTTTAAACCCTTCCAGTTGACAGGGTTTTGTTCTCAGTCACTATGGCCTGGTAGTATTTCTCTCCTTGGTAAAACTAAATCTAAAATATTCATTTAATGCCTCAGCCTGCCTGCTACCTGCATGTGTAAAATCCCTTTCTGGTCTCTTATCAGCCCCATTCCTCTTGGTTTCCTTACCAGTTATATGCTCTAAACCTTAAGGCAATCCTTGATGTTGGCTGCCAGACTTTTCACACAATTCCGCTTTGTTTATCTCGTTTGCCTTCTCACTTCCCGTTTCAACCTTCTGTATTCTTCTTGGCTGTCAATTATATTTTCTACCAGACACCTATCATAAGCACTTCTTTCTCTTAATTTCTATTTCCTTTGTCAGCCTGGGAGCTCTGGATTTATATTTCCTGCCTTTGACTTGAGGCAGTATACCCTAACTGTACAGAAACTATCTCCTTTTCAAAGGTAGTCCATTGCAGTGCTACAGTTTTTTCCATCAGTGTCTCATTCTAGTTATTTCTGCCTTGCTCAGACCTCGAGTGACCCTTTTTAAGAACTCACTTGTCCCTTAACGTTAATTCTGATTTCTCTCCACAGATGCTGCCAGACCTGCTGAGCTTTTCCAGCAACCTCTGTTTTTGTTTCTGATTTACAGCATCCACAGTTCTTTCAGTTTTTCTTGTCCCATTGAAGTCAGCGATCTGCTGATTTGTTTTTCTTATTCTGATTGATGTGTATCATTCTCCACCATTATCCTGGTCTTGTTATCGCAATTGCTGTCTTCTAAATATTCCCCCACTGACATTTGATCCACTTGGTCCACCTCATTTTCCAAGAACCAGGTCAAACAGTACATTCTTCTTTTTTGAACTGGGCACAACGTGCTGTAGGAAACTTCCTTGCACACAATCCAGGAACATTTAAAGCCCTTGCTAAAAAAAACCAACAAAACAACCCACAAGGTGCATAATTCCTTCTTTGTACAGTTGCCATCATCTCCAGAACAAATCCAAGTGTCCCAGGAATCTGAAGAGTCCTCTTCTGGCCATGCATTCTCCTATTTCTGTCCTCATTTGAACACTTGGCACTGTGCATGATCCAAAGACTATTGCTTTGAAGTCCTGCTTGCTAACTTTTATACCCACTCCCTTAATTCTGATTGTGGGGCTACATGTCTTTCCCTGTGCACGTCATTATTATTAACCAATACCTCTGGCTGTTCACCCTCTCCAGGAGAATTCTACCAGCTGCTCTGTGACATACTTAATACTGGCACAAGGGAAGCAATGTCACATTCATGGCAACAGAAATACCTGTCTGTCCACTTAACAATTGAATCCTCTATCGCTGTTGCTCTTCCTTTCTACTTCCTTCCCCGCTGTACAGCTGAGTTGCTTGTGATGCACAAACTTGAATCTTTGATTCCTAAAAGGGACTAATTTCCAAAACGGATAACTGATTTGCGAGCAGGATCCCTGGGGATTCCTGAACTACCTGGCCTGTTTCTCTGGGACTGCCTGAAGATCATCCATTTCCTTCCTCTGGACTCATAAGTTGCAGTGTGACCACCTTTTCACCTAACGCTGAAACCCAGAGCTCAGATTTCCACAACTGAAAATGCTTCCTGCACATCTGGTCATCTAGGACATTGATATTTTTCTGGAATACATAGCAATTAATGAGAACTTATTGTTTAAAAACTAAAACCAGAAAGTTTTAATACTGATGGGAATCCTGACCTATAAAGACAACATTTCCCCCCTTCTACCAGAAGAATGTTCATCCTAATTTTAAGTTGCAACTAGTTTCAGATGTTTCATTCTTTCACAGGATATGTTCTATGTTGCTAGTCAACATAGGTATGTCAGCTTCATTCGACTTCTAACCATCGCAACTTTGTTCTCATCATAATGTTGTCTTGCTCTCTGCATGCTGCTGTTAAAAACCACAAATTCTCAAATATGCCTTCAGAATGATCACTCGCTGGATACAGGGCTTGAAACTTAATAAAACTGCATCACATTTGGATAACTCCAGTTCTGCTGAGTATAACAATTGCAGGAGTATGTAGTTTTGCAATTATTTACATAACATTAAGATAGCTTTCTTTCTTGAATTATTGGACGTTGAGAATTAAATTTCTACAGAGTTTTCAGTTATAATTTTGATAGAGAAAGGAATTAAGTACAAGTTTAACATTTGTACTTCTAGTATATTTTGCTGCAACTAAAAATAAGTCAGTTAAGCCATGATGTAAAACTATTATAGTGTATGTACATGCTTGTGAGAATGTACTTGAAGGTATAATGCAAAATGCATTCATGTTTTTCAATTATCACACTACAAACTTTCCTCTTGATCCATAATTCTTAGTCTCATCCAAGCTAAGCCTAAAACATTACTAAGATATATTTGCAGAAATAAAACAACCCAGAAAGTTTATTAAAAGAAGACAACTATTTATTGCAGACATCTTCCCCAACACGCTCTAAGCAAGCAAATGCAGGATCAGAAGACAAAGCTGTTGGAAAAGATGTGAAGACAACTGGGCCTTATCCTCCAAGTAAGTGTTTACGGTAGTGCTACTGTTTTCCAGGATGTTATAGGGCTTAGTACTTAAAATATTCAAAAGAAGTAAATTTTAAAAGAGAATTTGAAAATGAAATACTGACATTTATAAACATCGCTTTGGGGTGATTTTGACATTGAGTTTGACAAAAATAAACTGATGTTGAAACTGAATTTTTGAGTAGTTCCAGAGCATGATTTGAAATGAGCAAATATAAATTTGGATTTGTTTGCAAACAGTGAACAAGAATTTGATAAAGCTTAATTTCTTCCAGCTGTCGCAGATCTGCAAAGAATGTTTCCAACCCCTCCATCTTTGGAACAACATCCAGCATTTTCTCCAGTAATGAATTACAAAGATGGTGTTAATTCTGAAATGCCTGCAGGGATGAGTAGCATGGAGAATCCAGTTGGTACTATGACCGCAGCTCAATTCACAGAATTCAAAATGCAAGTGGAAGATCGACTGGGCAGTCCTAAGCCTGAAGAAATAACAGTTAGTAAATGAAAACAAATTAAGGCAGTTTGGAAAGTTAATGTCAGAGTTGTGTATTCTTTTAATATTTTTAAAGGGCTTTGTTAATATTTTAATAATGTTTTAACATATCCTGAAGTTTTATTATATTTTTGTTTGACTGCATGATGTCTGTTTCAAAGGTAATTTTTTTTAATACTTTTTTATAGGATTTTTCTTACGTGCACAAGCCCCCAAAAGCTAAGGCTTTTGTTGGGTCTTCAATGTTTGCACCACTAAAGGCCGTGCCCAGTCAATGCCTTGCTCCACTGAAAATACCAGATGCCTGCATATACCGACCGTCATGGGCTATTCCTCCAAAAATCGAACAATTGCCTGTACCACCACCTGCTTCACTAAATCGGGATGGATATGTGTAAGTGCTGGAAAGCCTTTGTTGCAAGTTACGTGCATGGAACTGAAAAGGAACTATCAAAGTTGAGTTTAGTTAGTATCTAAACCCAACTGTGTTTCAAACGGATGACAAGAATAAAATTAGTTAAATGGATTAATATTTAGAACATTTATTGTTGGAATTGTTGGCAAATTTTCTGTAGTTAAGTGACATTCTGTAAGTTAGACAAGCAATGACTGGTTGTAACATCGGAGTTTCCTTAAATGTTACAAGTAAGGTGGTAAATGCAACATTTTAAGTAATGTTTATTTTGATATTTTGACAGTGTCATTGCATTTATACTTGGTTATTTCCTACAAAGCATACTAATAGCTACTTCAATTTATACTCGAGCGACAAATCAATATTTTTCTAAAACTGCCCTTGTTCTTACAGCAATGTGCCTAGTGTTGGGAGTCTGACAGAAGATTATATTCAGATGAGCACTCCTCAAATGAGCACACCTTTGGCAGTAAGTTCTACTGCACCTGCCAGCAACAGTGGTGCTGGTGTGTTGCCATCTCCTGCAACCCCTCGCTTCTCTGTCCCAACACCTCGTACACCAAGGACACCACGAACTCCACGGGGTGGGGGCACTGCCAGTGGGCAAGGATCAGTGAAGTATGATAGTGCTGATATGTGTTCCCCTGCTTCAACACCTTCAACCACACGACCATTGAACTCCGTGGAGCCAGCAACCATACAGTCAATTCCCCAGGCACACAGCTTGTACGTTACGCTAATCCTTTCAGATTCGGTGATGAATTTCTTCAAAGATCGCAACTTCGATAGCTGCTGTATCTGTGTTTGTAATATGAATATCAAAGGGGCGGATGTTGGTTTATACATCCCAGATCCAACCAATGAAGCCCAGTTTGGATGCACCTGTGGATTTAGTGCTGTCGTAAACCGCAGACTTGGATATAATGCAGGTCTCTTTCTCGAGGATGAATTTGATATTTTTGGGAGGACATCAGAGATTGGTCAAGCTGCAGAAAGACGATTGATATTGTGTCGGAATTCTGTTGTTCCTCAAGGATTTGATGGGTCGAAGAGGCTACAAGACCTAACAGCGAACTTAATTTTTCTTGTACAGGATCAGTGTACAGGACCTTTCACTTCTCTAAGTTCTCTGGACTACATTTCCTTAGATAGATCAGCACTTCAATCAGCAAATTGGAACTATGACAAGCTGAGAGCAGATAGTAGCGATTCTTGCACAGAGTGTTTCAATGCCCTGGAGCAGGGTCGACAATATGTGGATAATCCATCTGGTGGAAGAATAGATGAAGCACTAATTAGAAGCAGGAGTTTACACCCATGGCCCAATAGTAATGGTAAGTTTTCTGTAGCATTTAAATGTCAATTATGTGAGATTACATAAATTGGTCAGGAAGTGTAATTAACTCTGTATCAGCTGAGATTAAAATAAGTGCCATTTTTAAATTTCCTGTTAATTTTGACAAAAATGTCTTCCACAGGACTTTTAATCATTGTAACAAAATGTTTTTTAATATGTTGAGCAAGAAAGGCTTTAAAAAGGCAATGCATTAGCATGGATAGAAGATTGGTTAACCAACAGGAAGCAAAGTATGGGAATAAATGAGTGCTATTCTGGTTGGAGATCAGTGACTAGTGGTGTGCCTCAGGGATCTGTGTTGGGACTGTAGTTATTCACAGTTTGCATATTTGATTTGAAGTTGGGGACCACATGTAGTGCGTCAAAGTTTGCGGATGATACTAAGATACGTGGTACAGCAAATTGTGTAGAAGACTGTGAAACTTTGTTCTCCATCTACCAGACCTTTGTCCACTCACTTAAACTTATCCCTTTGCAATGTTAATAAATGGGAAGTCCTCTATTTTGGTCGGAATAACAGTAAAAAGGACTATTACTTGAATGGTAAGAAATTACAGCACGCTGTTGCTGGGTGTCCTTGTGCATGAATCAAAGAAGGTTGATCTGCAAGTTCAACAGGTAATTAAGAAGGTAAATGAAATTTTGTCCTTCATTGCTAAAGGGATTGAGTTTAAAAGCAGGGAAGTTATTTTGTAGCTGTATAGGGTGCTGATAAGGCATTGAAATTTAGAAGAACGAGGGGGCATCTCATAAAAACATATTAAATTATGAAGGGAATAAATAAGGTAGAAGTAGACAGGATGTATCCATTGGCGGGCGAAACTAGGACAAAAAGGCACAGTCTCAAAAATAAGGAGAGCAGATCTAGGACTGAATTGAGGAAGAACTTCACCCAGAAAGTTATGAATCTGTGGAATTCCATGCCTACTGAAGTGGTTGAGGCTTCTTCAGTAAATGTTTTCAAAGCTAAGATAATTTTTTGAACAGTGAAGGGATATGGGTTATGGCGAAAGGGCAGGTAAGTGTAGCTGAGGCCTCAAAAAGATCAGCCATGATCTTGTTGAATTGTGCAGCAGGCTTAAAGGGCCAGATGGCTGCCTCCTGCTCCTAGTTCTTATGGTCAACATATTCCTGAAATCATCAATCTGTACTATCCCTTACTCAGGAAAATTTCATAAACATAATTTATGTTGAAATCAAGCATTGCCATTATTTCTACACAAATATGAGGATGGGAGTCTATAATACAGGATATCTAAAAATTCTATAGTTTTCATGTTGCTAACAGGAAATGCATTGATATTTTATGCATGTATTGGGAGTTATGTCTCAATGGAGAAGCTTAGTTCTGGACTTTAGTTGGATTTTGTTTGTAAAGAGAGGTCTTGTTTGATAGAATTGTTGGGTTTGAGTATTGTTCTGGACTGAATTATTAAGGAAATTTTTGATATCTGTTTTCTTGCCATGTTAATCTGTATGTTTTATCTTAAGATTTATACGAATTAATTTTTGGGAAGCTGTGAAGAGAAGGTTGAATTTGATTTCTTAAGCGTTTCAAGATCAGGGCAGGGTAGTACTTTGTTTATGGAAGTGAAAAAATTACAACTGACCTGCCATTTAGCTGCTTCAATTATGAATATACTATCCTTCATAATAGGAGATGCATCTTGCAGCTAAGACTATTATATTCAACTGTATAGTTTGCGAGGGTTAGAGAATTGGAAAGAGCTTTGCATTGAAACATTTGTCTTTGTGATTTTTGAACCTGGTGGGATCATGAGGATATCATTGGCCTGTTTTGACTAAAATTAGAATATTGGTTTGAGAGTATAATTGGCAAGAACATAATTTCTGCAATTCAGATGACAAAATAAATTTTAAAAATTTGAGACAGGCTTGTATTCTAAAGTGAATTGACACTTACCTGGTCTCTTTAACTTTGGAATATAACTGTCAACAGGGGTGGTCAACTTCACTGTCAACAGGGGTGGTACCAGGGGACTGGAGAGTGGCGAATGTTGTGCCCCTGTTCAAAAAAGGGAATAGGGATAACCCCGGGAATTACAGGCCAGTTAGTCTTTCTTCGGTGGTAGGCAAAGTAATGGAAAGGGTACTGAGGGATAGGATTTATGAGTATCTGGAAAGGCACTGCTTGATTAGGGACAGCCAGCACGGATTTGTGAAGGGTAGGTCTTGCCTTACAAGTCTTATTGAATTCTTTGAGGAGGTGACCAAGCATGTGGATGAGGGTAGAGCAGTGGATGTAGTATACATGGATTTTAGTAAGGCATTTGATAAGGTTCCCCATTGTAGGCTTATGCGGAAAATCAGGAGGCATGGGATAGTGGGAAATTTGGCCAGTTGGATAGAAAACTGGCTAACCGGTCGAAGTCAGAGAGTGGTGGTAGATGGCAAATATTCAGCCTGGAGCCCAGTTACAAGTGGAGTTCCGCAGGGATCAGTTCTGGGTCCTCTGCTGTTTGTAATTTTTATTAATGACTTGGAAGAGGGAGTAGAAGGGTGGGTCAGTAAATTTGCAGATGAGATGAAGATTGGTGGAGTTGTGGATAGTGAGGAGGGCTGTTGTCGGCTGCAAAGGGACTTAGATGTGATGCAGAGCTGGGCTGAGGAGTGGCAGATGGAGTTCAACCCTGCCAAGTGTGAGGTTGTCCATTTTGGAAGGACAAATAAGAATGCGGAATACAGGGTTAACGGTAGGGTTCTTAGTGAGGTGGAGGAGCACAGGGATCTTGGGGTCTATGTTCATGTTTGAAAGTTGCCACTCAGGTGGATAGAGCTTGTAAGAAGGCCTATGGTGTATTAGCGTTCATTAGCAGAGGGATTGAATTCAAGAGTCGTGAAGTGATGTTACAGCTGTACAGGACTTTGGTTAGGCCACATTTGGAGTACTGTGTGCAGTTCTGGTCACCTCACTTTAGGAAAGATGTGGAAGCTTTGGAGAGGGTGCAGAGAAGATTTACCAGGATGTTGCCTGGAATGGAGAATAGTTCGTACGAGGATAGGTTGAGCGTGCTAGGCCTTTTCTCATTGGAACGGAGAAGGATGAGGGGTGACTTGATAGAGGTGTATAAGATGATCAGGGGAATAGATAGAGTAGACAGTCAGAAATTTTTTCTCCGGGTACAACAGAGTGTTATAAGGGGACATAAATTTAAGGTGAAGGGTGGAAGGTATAGGGGGGATGTCAGGGGTAGGTTCTTTACTCAGAGAGTGGTGGGGGCATGGAATGCGCTGCCTGTGGGAGTGGCAGAGTCAGAATCATTGGCGAACTTTAAGTGGCAATTGGATAGGTACATGGATGGGTGCTTAAGCTAGGACAAATGTTCGGCACAACATCGTGGGCCGAAGGGCCTGTTCTGTGCTGTATTGTTCTATGTTCTATAACTAAAATAGATTGCCGAAAGCCACTTTACAACGATTGGGATTCAAGTGCAATGGAAAATAAGGTAGAATTCAATGAAATGAACTCTTCCTCAGACCTAGTACTGACTATTGTGTTCAAATCTCAACACGTCCCTCAGGAAGGAATTATTAATTTCATCAAAGGTATAGCAAATTTCCTATAATGATACCACACTTTAAAGTATTTTGTTTGAGGACAGGATATATGCATTTAACTTGAGTACATGGGATCAATGTTATGTAATTGAGGTGTTTTGAAAATACATAGACCTGGATTTTGTGGGTAATATTTGAAGAAAACAACCTGCAAAGATCTTGAGAGCTCAGAGCCCTGGATTTTGTAACATTAATTTCACCAAGAATGTATCCAGCAGAAAAGATGTCATCGAAACAGCTCAGCAGCTAATGACTTTGGAAATGTTCTCAGACAAGTTGAGGCACTGATCAGCCATGATCTAATTCAATTCAGAAATAAGTTCAGAACTGAATAATACTTTTTTAATGACCAGCTGTAAGCATCTGTGGTGAAGAATATGAAAATTGCAACATAGAAATATTCCAATCCCATAAAATGATTATCTGTGAGCAGGCAAAATTAGCCAGCCTATTCCTATGTCCCATCATCCTCCTCACTTTTACTCATCTGTCAAATTTTATCCTGAACTATACAACCCCAAACCGTGGAAAATAATTGCTCTTTGTGAAATCATAATTACATAAAGCTTATTCTCGTAATTTCATAAAATGTTGAGTCTCTGGCCCTTAGCTACAGCGCCGATAGCCATTAGAAACATCTGTTTCTACATATTTCATCTGAACTGTTTGAAGTTTTAAGCAATTATTATATCAACCTGTAAATTCTAACATTTTAAAAGAACAGTCCAATGTTTTAAAACAAGCTAGTTAATTTTCATATTTGCAATTTCTCATACCAGGCAGCATCCTAATAAATATGTGTTGCTGCTGCTTCAGAGCTATAATATTCTCCCTACAGCACTTTGATGTTGTCATAAAGAATGGTTTCAGCAGCGACTGTAACTATTTGGCCCTTCATGCTTATGTCCGCTTTTTGCAAGAGCAACTTAGCTAGCCCCACTCCCCTTTCCCTGTAACCCTGCAATAGTATTTGACTGTAATCTTTAATTGGTGTCCTATATTTCCATTGCCAAAAAAGAAGAATCAGTTTATACCTTTTATGATTTTAAATATCCCTGTCAAATTCCCTCTCCAGCATCTTTGAGGGGAACAACTCGCCTTTTCCAGTCAATCTATGTAACTTAAATACCTCTATTCTGGAGCCATTTACAAATCTTTTTAAAACCTACTCTAAAACCTTCATATCCTGCTGAAAGTGTAGTGCCCAGAATTGGGCATGCTACTCCAGTTGAGCCCAAACCATCATTTTTAAAGGTTCACCATTAAATATTTACTACTTTAAAAAAATTACATACCTCTATTTTGTTACGATTTCTGTAGAAATTGATGACTTTTTAAAGACTTAAATCCCAGGGACTATCAAAAGGATCACATGACTAGATGCCCAGTTTTAAGACTTGCAATAATGAGCTAAAAGCAGCATTGACTAATGTTAGGAACACAGGAATAAACTGAATTTACCAAAAATTGAAGTCCAGCAGTTGAGTATGAGCTCTAAACAGTCTCTAATTGCAGAAAGTCAAGTAACTTATGAAGAACATCAAACAAACTGTTAATAAGGTAAGAGAAACTTATTGCCCTTAATTGCTGGAAAACCTGCATTGGAAGGAACTGTAGGCCACTGTACTGTTTGTCTAGCAACACTAGCCTGTCACAACCACCTGATGAAGGAGCAGCGCTCTGAAAGCTAGTGCTTCCAAATAAACCTATTAGACTACAATCTGGCATTGTGATTTTTAACTTTGTACACCCCAGTCCAGCACCAGGCATTTCCAAATCATCTCTCTAGCCTTTGTTTCTGTTTCAATGTCCAGGGAATTGGAAGGAACAAATCTTCCAAAACCTGCTATGCAGGCAAGTACTCTCTTTGTTGAAATTTTCTCTTGGGTGAAGTATTTAGGAACCTGTTCAAGTTTCCATATCACAATATCTTGACTACATTACTAACCCTGAAATACTGAGCTCTCAGTTTTCTAAGGACTTGGGACAAGCTCTATTTCTCTCATAGCCAAATTTGATCTATCAATTTATGCTTGTCAGCAATTTGAAAAAGTCAGCAAGAAAACTGGTAGGCTGTGTTTGGCGAGTTATATCTTTTATTTTTCAGACTGTTGGTCAATGCGGTGTTTTATCTTTTTGCCCTTTATAAATAATACCTGTGTCAAGTTGTGTGTTTATTTGAGATTAAAGTGGGATGTTTTAATTCTGGATTAAATTGTAGTTGTTGGCCAGTTTTGCAACTTGATTTGAGAAATGAATTTGATTTTACAGCGGTTTATTTTTGAGGTCATTAAAGAAACCTAGTGGAAGTGTTTTCTATTCTGGACAGCAGTACAATAGTGAAGCACTTGGCCATTTTGTTGATTTGAATCTAAACAGTAATACTATTGATGCAAAGGGTAGAATTCAGTTACCAGCACTTTTCTCATGTCTCAGTCATGACACTAAACATAGTTTTGTAGGCAACTTATACACCCAATTGCAGGGCTAATGATTGCCCCATTCCAACTTGGAAAACAATCAAAGGGAAATCATGTTTGAATAATTTATTGGTGCTTTTGAGGAAGTATCAAGATAGAGGGGAACCAAGGGCTATACTGTATTTGTCGAGGTGTGACATCAAAGGTTATTAGACAAAATATAAGCTTATGGTGTAGGGGCAACTTATTAGCAAACAATTCTATCTATGCTAATCAGAAACAGAGTGGCATAAACGGTTTTTCACGTTGGCTGGATACTAAGGGGAATCAGTGTTGGGATCTCAATGGTTTACAATCTGTATAAATGGCTTGGATGAACCAGACACCAAATGTGATACAAAGATAGGAAACTAAGTTGTCTCAAAATCTTAATTCTTCCAGGGCTGTTGATAGGTATAATGAGTGGCAAACGTTTAGCAGATCAAGTACTGTATGGCAAAATATGAATCTATGAACTTTGGCAAGAAGAGACAGCAGTATGTTATTGCTGCTGTGATAAAACTCGATGTAGAGAAATTTTGGGTGTGCTGGTGCACGAATTACCAAGTCAATATGCATGTACAGTAAGTAATGATTAGGAAGACAAATGAAAAGTTATTTATAAGCAGAATGGAACAGAAGGTTAAGAATATTTTGCTGTAGTTGTGCAGAATGTTGATGAGGTATAGTATAGGAGTATAAGCTATAGTTTTAGCTTTGTGTAAGAAATGATATAAATCCATTAGGAACAGTTCAAGAAGTTTCTTCTTGGAACTTGACTGATGCTGGATGGAGGGATTATTTTATGTGAAAAGGTTAGTCTGTCCATTGTATCAATTGGAGAATGAACTATGTTCTTATTTAAACATGTAAGGTCTTGAAGGAGCTTGACAGGGTGAATGTTGAAAGATGCTCTCCCTCTGTTGGAGGGATTAGCATAAAGTGATATAGATTAAAAACAATGGGTCTCCCATTTAAGATGGAGATAGGAAGGAGTTCTTCCTCTTAGGAGAGGTCTTTGGAGCTCTTTGTCATAAAAGAGCAGCAGAGGTTGGGATCTTTCAATACAATTAAGGTAAAAGTAGGATCGTATAACACAGAAGCAGACTTTTCACTGGCTTCTGGTTTGAAAAGTAACACTGTACCACCACCCTCTGTCTTTTACCTTCAAGCCAATTTTGTATCCAATTTGCTAGCTCATCTAGATTGCATGTGATCTAATCTTACTAATCAGTCTATCATGCAGAACCTTGTCAGACCATGTAGACAATGTCCACCACTCTGCCTTCATCAATTTTCTTTGCAACCTCTTCAAAAAGCTCAGTCAAGTTAGTGAGACACGGTTTCCCATTCACAAAGCCATTCTATCTCTAATCAGTCTTCGCCTTTCGAAATGCGTGTATATCGCATCCCTCAGAATCCTCTCCAATAACTTACTGACATGAGGCTCAGTGGTCTATACCTCCCTTATTTTTTCCTTTCAGCCTTTCCTAAATAATGGCACCACATTAGCCAACCTCCAGTTTTCAGGTACCTCACCTGTGGCTGTCGTTGAAACAGATATCTCAGCAAGGGACCCAGCAATCACTTCTCTAGCTTCCTACAAAGATCTGAGAAACACCCGATGAAGTCCTGGAGATTTATTTATCTTTATGCATTTTAAGATCTCCAGTATCTCCACCACATCCACATAGTACGAACTCTTTTCAAGACACCACTATTTATTTCCCCAAGTTTCCTAGCTTCCACTGTAAATACTGACGTGAAATATTTGTTTTGTATCTCCCCCCATCTCCTGTGGTTCCATACGTAGATGGCCACGTTGATCTTTACGATGCCCTATTCTCTCCCTCGTTACTCTTTTGCCCTTAATGTACTTACAGAATCCCTCTGGATTCTCTTAATTCTATTTGCCAAAGCTATCTCTTGTCCTTTTTTTGTCCTCCTAATCTCCCTCTTAAGTATACTCCCATTGCCGTTATATCCTCTAGGGATTCACTTGATGCCAGCTGTTGAAACTTTTTTCTTGACCAGAGCCTCAATTTTTCCAGTTGTCCAGCATTCCCTATGACTACAAGCCATGCCCTTCAAACTGATGGGAACACAAGGTCTCTGAGATCTGGTTATCTCATTTTTAAAGGCCTCCCACTTCCCAACAGTCCCTTTACCTGCGAATAGCTTCCCCCAATCAATTTTTGAAAGTTCCTGTCTCATACCATCAAAATAGGCCTTACTCCAATTTAAGTTTTAATGTTTAAATCAGTTCTATCCTTTTCAATAACTGTTTGAAAACTAACAATTATGATCACTGCCCCAAAGTGCTCCCCCGATGACACCTCAGTCACTTGCTTCTGCAGCATATGCCATATGTCAGCATATGTCTGCAGCATATGCCTTGGTGAGCCTTTTTCTGTTGCTTTCCACTTTGCTTGCTAGAAGAGGCTTCTAACTATTTAGCTTTGACCAAATATAAAATGAAGTTCACTAAAACAACTGTAGGTATGAATCAGGATTTTGAACTTCACAGAAAATGAGCAAACCACAAAAAATTTTTACTTTAATGAATTATCCAGTTTTCAAATATACGTGGGTAAGTTTAACCTCAAACGTCAGTGGGTTTGGGATAGGTGGAATGTTAAGATTCTAAAATTTTGTAACACATGTCCACTTAGTTTTGAAAGCATGCAGGTCAGTTGTAAAACAGAGGCAAGGCAAGGGATAGATGAGCAGCATGCTACTTTAGTGAAGAGGGATTAGAGAACTCTGTGGGACAGAACATCTGGGTGTCCTAAAGGCTAATATTTGGGTACAGGTCCTTTATCCAAACATCTGAAGACCGAAAAGCTCCGAAATCCGAAGGCTTTTGTGAAGTTTTTTTTCTCATTAGCAAGATTGTTTGGTGAGCAAACAGTTAAGTCTACACCCACTCGATGTACGTCACTCAGATGCAACGTGGGGAGGTGCGGCCAAGCACCAACAGGCCTAGGGTTTCTCTGTGAGTGCTCCCCAAGTCGACACACACTCAATTGTGTCACTCAGATGTGACATGGGGACGTTCCCAAGCACGTTCTTACTTAGAAGTCTGCTCCTCAGATAAGATTTGTAAGAAATTTCACCATTAAACTGTCACTTATTCTGAAAACCGAAAAATTCCGAAAAGCAGGTGGTCCTGAGCATTTCAGATAAAGGATCTTCTACCTGTACTGAGTGTGATTTAGGTAGATTCTTGATTAACAAGGAGTCATCAGGGATGAGTAGACATGTGGATCTAAGACCACAAAGATATCAATACAATCTTATCAAATGGTAGAGCAGGCTAAGGTATTAAAGCTGATTCCCGCTTCTAATTTTTTGTGTTTTACATAATGTTTGTACTCACACCATGCTTCCAAGGGTTTGATCCAGTGACCATGAACGAGCAATTGTTTTAGTTCCAAGTCAGAATGATGTGGCTTGGAACGAAACTTGCATATTGTGACTGCAGCCCTTGCCCCTCTGAGTGATGGAGGTCATGGTTTTGTAACATGCTGTCAAAGGAGCCTTGCTAAATTCTGCGCTACATCTTGTGTCTGCTGCATACTACTACATTGGTGGAAGGAGTGAATATTAAGTTGTTGGATGAGGTATGATCAAGCTAACTGCTTTGTCCTGAAAGGAGTCCAGCTTCTTGAGTTGGACATGCATACCACTTGGAAATTGGAGAGTTTTCCATTGCTTTTGTTGTTTGCAATTTATACTTCAGCTTTGGTGATTCAGGAGATAAGCTGCATGCTTCAGAATTTCAATGTGATTAATTCTTGCCTGCCTTCTAGGCAATCATGAATGGTCTGTATAGAATAGATGGGGAAGAACTGTTCCTGGTCATTAAGAAGGATCGAGAATGAGATGACTGATTAATTTAATCTGATTTTCAAACACTGCACATGTGATGAGAAAAAACTCGCAGTGCATGGTTGAAGTCTGGAATATCTGGAAATGTACTGGAGGCAGAGTCAGTTGAGGTGTTCAAGAGGCCATTAGCTGATTATGAATAGAAACATCTTGTAAAGGTAGAGTAAAACATAGGACAATGCCACAAAGTCAGCACTATTTGGAGAAGCAGTGAAACATGATGGTCCGAAAGACTGCCTGCTATGATTCTGTGACAAGAAATAATGCTCTTATTGGCCAATGGTCTGAAAGTTGAGAGACAATTTGACAAATTTGTCCACCAATTTATTTTCACTAAATCAAACTCCTGATCACTGCAGACCGTTTTAGGTTTTGGCTTGGATTGAAATTGGGCCGTTTTAAGTCTTGAAGCATTCACAGTTCAGCTTCTCAGGGTGTATAAGGGAGTCATAGAAATGGACTGAGGTATAGAAACTTAGTGGTTTCCAAATGGTTGAACCAAGACACAATTTTAGGAAGGGAAACTTTCCTTTACATGTTTTAGAATTTTTTTCTTCGTAGACAGAGGGTGGTGGTAGAGGATTGCCCTTCAGACTAGATGTCTGTAACCAGCAGTCTGCTGCAAGGATCAGTGCTGGTTCCACTGCTTTTCATCATTTGTATAAATTACTTGGATTTGAATTTAGGAGATATGGTAGATGACACCAGAATTGGTGGTACAGTGGGCAGCGAAGAAGGTTACCTCGGAGTGTAATGGGACCTTGATCATATGGGCCGATGGACTGAGGAGTGCCAGATGGAATTTAATTTAGATAAATGTGAGGTGCTACATTTTGGTGGGGAAAATCAGGACAGGACTTATACACTTAATGACAAGGTCCTGGGGTGTTTGCCAGGCAAAGAGATCTTGGAATGCAGGTTCATAGTTCCTTGAAGGTGGAGTCGCAGGTAGATAGGGTAATGAATACAGCATTTGGTATGCTTGCCTTTGTTGGTCGGTGCATTGAGATAGGAGTTGGGACATTGTGTTGCAGCAATAAGGAACATTGATGAGGTTACATTTGGAATACTGCATTCAATTTTGGTCTCCCTGCTACAGGAAAGATGTTAAATCTTAACTGAACCTTTTCAAGTTTACAGCAATGTTGCCAGGGTTGGAGGGTTTGAGTTATCAGGAGAGTCTGAATAGACTGGGGCTATTTTCCCTGGAGCTGAAGGGTGACCATGCAGAAGTTCATAAAATCTTGAGGAGCATGGATAGGGTGAACAGCCAAGGTCTTTTCCCCAGGGAGGGGAGTCCAAAACTAGAGGACATATGTTCAAAATGAGGGGAATGGTTTAAAAGGGAACGAAGGAGCAACATTTAGTGCATAAGTAGGTGGGGAGCAGAAGGATACAGATACTTAGGAATGGGGCAACAGGTTTAGACAGCAGATTTGGATTGGCTCAGGCTTGGAGGGCCGAAGGGCCTGTTCCTGGGCTGTTAATTTTCTTTGTTCTTTTTAAATGGGACTAGGTTAATTTAGGACACCTAGGTAAAAACAAGGACTGCAGATGCTGGAAACCAGAGTTTAGATTAGAGTGGTGCTGGAAAAGCATAGCAGGTCAGGCAGCATCCAAGGAGCAGGAAAATCGATGATTCGAGCAAAAGCCCTTCATCCTGATGAAGGGCTTTTGCTCGAAACGTCGATTTTCCTGCTCCTCAGATGCTGCCTGACCTGCTATGCTTTTCCAGCACCACTCTAATCTAGACCCTAATTCAGGATATCTGGTTGGCTTGGACAATTTGGGCTGAAAGTTCTGTTTCCATGCTGTGCATCTCCATGACTCTCTGACTTCTGATGTATTTCACCTAAAGCAAGACCGAAAAGGGTTCAATACAGGGCTCTGTAGTCTCCCAAGCAGGTTTTCAAGCATTTAAAGGCAAAAACCCCATTCTCACCTCCTTAGAGCTGTATTTAGCTGCTTTAAAAGTCATGAATTTCAGTTAATATTATGTGGGTAACAGCCCACATTACAGTGTTGACCTAAACCCTTTTTCATCCACAGCATGTCAAAACTCTTCTTTATCTTCCAGTTTTTTTTCCATATTCTATGAGTATAGTATAGAGTCTCAGCCCAACCAAATAATGTTAGTCTCAGTCTTTTGCTTGAATTTGGTTTCCTGCCTTCATCAATTCCAAGTTTCAATCCCTCCCCCCCCGGCACAAAAGAAAGTCAAATTCTGTGGTTATTGTGTATTTATCTCCTAGTCTGTCTTAACAGCTCTAGAGACTTCAACCATATAATTCATCTACAGTACCCCTCCTGTGTTGGCACGCTTCCTGCAACTGCCTTTGCTGGTTTCCACATGCGCATATTGGATGAATCCTGAGCATCTCTTCAATACTTTCTCTTCACACCACGAGAATTCTCCAAGAATTCCTCTTTTGTAGTTCCTTTTTCTTACCTCCATATTACTGCTTGTTGGCATCATTCACAAACATTAAGTCTGACTCTGTATGAACCGATGATATTCCGCTCTTTCTCCACACCACAGCAGCAATGCCTAACCATTTCTTTCCACTGATGCTTCTGATTCATTCCTCTGCATCTGTGTTGTGATACTGTTTATTAATATTCAGTCTCCGGTAAGCCTTATTTTTATTAGCACAGCATTGGAATAGTTGTCTCAGTCAGCTGTGGGAAATTTGGTGCTTCATAAGTTAGTTTGTCACCTTCCCAGGTCTGTTTGTTAGATGGCATTAGGTTTATGACTGGCATTGTTTGTGATGCATTAAAAATATAATACTTAATCTGGACGGTATTGCAGCAGTACTATGTTGGACTGATATTGACACATTTTGAAATTAGATACATTTCATATAAATAATACATTCAATTTTTGTAGAATGGACGCTGAGCAAAATCTTTTAATGTGTGCATTTGTTGGCTTTCTGGTAGCTTCACCTATAGTCTCCTGGAAGACTAATCATGTAAATCCACTGGTTTTGAAATTGGAGTGACAGGAATGGAGCAGGAGGTGTATTGTTTGATCCCAGTTGGATGAATCCCTGTCAGATGATTAAGTAGAACAGCAATAGATGAATGCATTGAGTTTAAATATGGGCAGCAGTGTTTTGGGTCATTTTCAGTTTATGAAGGATGCTGTAGAAAAAATTGACTAAGAAAGCATTGGAATGGTAGATTCTGGAGTGATAAAATCACAAAAATTGACTTGAGGATTTCATCAGTGGATGGGCTGAGATGTGGATGGAGTTGATGTTAGTACAGAGTGGTAGCAGATGGTCTCTTGATTGAGGAGACTTGGGGTTGAAGGCTGAGTTCGGAATTCAACTCTGGTTCAAGCTGAAACAGGCAAGGAGGGATTTGGAATTTGTAGCCAGGAAAAAACATTTTATGACAGGGACCCAAGACAATAATATGAATATCCTTGATGGCTCTTCGGAGGAGGTTTTGGTCTATCTATGCGTGTTAAATGAGCAATGAAGTCGTTAGGGTCAGTGGGGGTGATGCCGAGCTGGGTGTCACAAACTAATTAGAAAGAAAGGCATAACAAAATACTTCCTGAAGATAATGGGCAAATAAGACTTGAAACAGACAAGTAGGAGAAAGTGAGGATGCAGATGCTGGAGCCAGAGTTGAAAAGCGTGGTGCTGGAAAAGCGTAGTAGGCCAGGCAGCATCCGAGGAGCAGGAGATTCGACGTTTCGGTCATAAGCCTTTCTTCAGGAATGAGGCTAGTGTGCCAAGCAGGCTGAGATAAAAGGTTGGGGGGGGGGGGGGGGGGGGGCGGAATTTGGGAGAGGGGTGCTGGGAATACGATAGGTGGAAGATGGTGAGGGTGCTAGGCCAGAGAGGGGTTGGGGGTAGAGAGGTCAGGAAGAAGATTGCAGGTCAAGAGGGCGGTGCTGAATCCAGGGGTTGGGACTGAGATAAGGTGGGGGAGGGGAAATGAAGAAGCTGGATAAATCTACATTCATCCCATGTGGTTGGAGGGTTCCTAGGTGGAAGATGAGGCGCTCTTCCTCCAGGCGTCGTGTGGCCAGGGTCTGGTGATGGAGGAGGCCAAGGACCTGCATGTCCTTGTCGGAGTGGGAGGGGGAGTTAAAGTGTTCAGCCACGGGGCAGTTGAGCTGGTTGGTGCGGGTGTCCCAGAGGTGTTCCCTGAAACGTTCCGCAAGTTGGCAACCTGTCTCCCCAATGTAGAGGAGACCACATTGGGTGCAGCGGATACAGTAAATGATGTGTGTGGAGGTGCAGGTGAATTTGCGACGGATATGGAAGGATCCATTGGGGCCTTGGAGGGAGGTGAGGGGGGAGGTATGGGCGCAAGTTTTGCATTTCATGCGGTTGCAGGGGAAGGTGCCGGGAGTGGAGGTTGGGTTGGTGGGGGGTGTGGACCTGACGAGGGAGTCACGGAGGGAGTGATCTTTTCGGAACGCTGATAGGGGTGGGGAGGGAAATATATCCCTGCTGGTGGGGTCTGTTTGGAGGTGGCAGAAATGACAGGATGATACAATGTATCCAGAGGTTGGTGTGGTAGAAGCTGAGGACCAGTGGGGTTCTGTCCTGATGGCAATTGGAGGGGCGGGGTTCAAGGGCGGAGGTGCGGGAAGTGGAGGAGATGCAGTGGAGGACATCATCAAACAAGTCGGAGGGGAAATTGCGGTCTTTGAAGAAGGAAGCCATTTGGGCTGTTCATTAGTGGAATTGGTCCTCCTGGGAGCAGATGCGGCGGAGGCAAAGGAATTGGGAATGTGGGATGGTGTTTTTACAAGGGGCAAGGTGGGAGGAGGTGTAATCTAGGTAGCTGTGGGAGTCAGTCAGCTTGTAGTAAATGTCTGTGTTGAGTCGGTCGCCCGAGATAGAAATGGAGAGGTTTCAGAAGGGGAGGGAGGAGTCTGAGACGGTCCAGGTAAATTTGAGGTCAGGGTGGAAGGTATTAGTAAAGTGGATGAACTGTTCATCCTCCTCGTGGGAGCACGAGGTAGCGCCACTACAATCATCGATGTAGCGGAGAAAAAGGTGGGGGATGGTGCCAGTGTACCTGCGGAAGATGGACTGTAACACATATCCGATGAAGAGGCAGGCGTAGCTGGGGCCCATGCGGATTCCTATGGCTACTCCTTTGGTTTGGAGGAAGTGGGAGGATTGGAAGGAGAAGTTGTTAAGAGTGAGGACCAGTTCAGTCAGTTGAAGGAGAATGTCAGTGGAAGGGTACTGGTTCGGTCGGCGGGAGAGGAAGAAGCGGAGGGCTTGGAGGCCTTTGTGATGGGGGATGGAGGTGTATAGGGACTGGATGTCCATGGTGAAGATAAGGCGTTGAGGGCCAGGGAAGCGAAAATCATGGAGGAGGTGGAGGGCGTGGGTGGTGTCCCGAACGTAGGTGGGGATTTCTTGGACTAAGGGAGACAGGACAGTGTCGAGGTATGCAGAGATGGGTTTGGTGGGGCAGGAGCAGGCTGAGACAATGGGTTGGCCGGGGCAGTCAGGTTTGTGGATTTTGGGCCGGAGGTAGAAACGGGCGGTGTAGAGTTGTGGGACTATGAGGTTGGAGGCGGTGGATGGGAGATCCCCTGCGGTGATGAGGTTATGGATGGTCTGGGAGATGGTGATTTGGTGGTGGGGGGTGGGATCATGGTCAAGGGAGCAGTAGGAGGAGGTGTCCGCGAATTGGCATCTAGCTTCAGCGGTGTAAATATCGGTGCGCCAAACTACCACTGCGCCTCCCTTGTCTGCCGGTTTGAGGTTGGAGCGGAGGGAGTGGAGGGCTGCGCATTGTGAGGGTGAGAGATTGGAGTGGGTGGGAGGGGTGGACAGGTCGAGGCGATCAATGTTGCGGCAGTAGTTGGATATGACAGAGGGCCCCAGCTATGCCTGCCTCTTTGTCAGATATATGGAACAGTCCATGTTCCGCAACTACACTGGCACCATCCCCCACCTTTACCTCCACTACATCGATGATTGTATTGGTGCTACCTCGTGCTCCCACGAGGGGGTTGAACAGTTCATCCACTTTACTGACACCATCCACCCTGACCTCAAATTTACCTGGACTGTCCCCTTCCAAGACCTCTCCATTTCTATCTCGAGCGACCAACTCACAACAGACGTTTACTACAAGCCGACTGACTCCCACAACTACCTAGATTACACCTCCAACTACCCTGCCCCCTGTAAAAACTCCATCCCATATTCCCAATTCCTTCGCCTCCGCCGCATTGCTCCCAGGAGGACCAATTCCACTACCGAACAGCCCAAATGGCCTCCTTCTCCAAAGACCGCAATTTCTCCTCTGACGTGGTCGACGATGCTCTCCACTGCATCTCCTCCACTTCCCGCACCTCCGCCCTTGAACCCCGCCCCCCCCAATCGCCACCAGGACAGAACCCCACTGGTCCTCACCTACTACCCCACCAACCTCCGGATACATCGTATCATCCACCGTCATTTCTGCCACCTCCAAACAGACCCCACCACCAGGGATATATTTCCCTCCCCACCCCTATCAGCGTTCTGGAGACACCACTCCCTCCGTGACTCCCTCGTCAGGTCCACACCACCGACCAACCCAACCTCCACTCCCGGCACCTTCCCCTGCAACCGCAAGAAGTGCAAAGCTTGCGCCCACACCTCCCCCCTCACCTCCCTCCAAGGCCCCAATGGATCCTTCCATATCCATCGCAAATTCACCTGCACCTCCACACACATTTACTGTATCCGCTGCACCCAATGTGGTTGGGGAGACAGGCTGCCTACTTGCGGAACATTTTAGAGAACACCTCTGGGACACCGCACCAACCAACCCAACCGCCCGTGGCTGAACACTTTAACTCCCCCTCCCACTATGCCAAGGACATGCAGGTCCTTGGCCTCCTCCATCACCAGACCCTGGCCACATGATGCCTGGAGGAAGAGCGCCTCATCTTCCGCCTAGGAACCCTCCAACCACACGGGATGAATGTAGATTTCTCCAGCTTCCTCATTTCCCCTCCCCCCACCTTTTCTCAGTCCCAACCCCTGGATTCAGCATCGCCCTCTTGACCTGCGATCTTCTTCCCGGCCTCTCTGCCCCCACCCCCTCTCCGGCCTATCACCCTCACCCTCACCTCCTTTCACCTATCGTATTCCCAGCACCCCCCCCTCCCCGTCCCCCGCAACCTTTTATCTCAGCCTGCTTGGCACACCAGCCTCATTCCTGAAGAAAGGCTTATGCCCGTAACGTCGATTCTCCTGCTCGTCAGATGCTGCCTGGCCTGCTGCGCTTTTCCAGCACCATACTTTTCAACCCTTGAAACAGACAAGGGCAACCTTGCTCAGCCAGACCATGGCTGGATGAATTGGAGGAGAATATTGTAAGTTGTATTGGAACTTGCAGATGTGCTGAGAAGGGTAAATGTAAATAGTGCCACCATGATTACATTGACATTGGATTTCATTTAATTTTGACCTCTGTCAAGGTCATTGAAGCAAATATGGAAATCTGATTAAAGTTGTCCAAATTTTGGTTTATTGGAATGTGATAACACCTACATGGGAAATATCAGAAATTTGTGTCAAACATTGGAGAAGCAATGTTGGAGATTGGAGTGCAAGGTCAGGCTTCAGAAATGGGTTTTATTGTGGATGGGGTTAAGATGACAGATTTCAAATAGTGAGGAAGTCTTTAAAAGCAAAAGCTGGTTTGTTTATTGACAGTGGTAAATTTGTGCCCAGGACATAACTTTTGAATGCATTGCAGTAACAGAGTTTTTTGTTTGCAGTTCTGGATATTAGCATCCTTTCATCCCAGGATGTGGTCCGCATGCTGCTGTCACTGCAGCCTTTTCTCCAAGATGCCATTCAAAAGAAACGGACAGGAAGGACATGGGACAATATCCAGCATGTGCAAGGACCTCTCACCTGGCAACAATTCCACAAGATAGGCAGAGGATCCTATGGTAAATTCCAGTTTTCATTTTTATACATAGTAAAAGAAAATTCTGAACAATGTTTTGATTATTGCTATTCCTATTTAAGTTGCTTCCCTTGAAGTAATACAGCATTCACCAACTAAGCTTTCAATCCTTCTGTTTCCTGATGATAACAGGAGATTGTTATGCAAATTAAAACATTTTCCAAATTTTGAAGATTCTGCACGCTCATTTTCCTACTATTTAAAATATGTACTGTAGAATTATATGAACATGAATGTTAAATGAGACAAATGTTTACAAAGCTCAACATGTGACAAAACAAATTGTGTGGAGTAGTGGAGTTCCATTTAATAGGATAGTAGACTAATACTGGGAGTTGGATCATTGGGATATTTGTACCTAAACTCCAAAAAAATTGGTTAAACATGATTTCCCTTTCACAGAACCATACTGACTGCCTGATTAACTTGAACTTATCTAAGTGCCCTTTTTTAATATCATTTCTGATATTCCTTATGTCAAATGTTAAGCTGATTGGCCTGTAGTTCCCTGATTTTTGATATGAGCAGTTTTCTGCCCCATATATAAGGAAAGATGTGCTGGAGGGAGTCCAGAGGTTTACAGGAATGAAGGGCTTGTATTATGAGGAATTGTTGAGAACTCTGGGTCTGTACTTGACAGAATTTAGAAGGATGAGAGGGAATGTGATTAAAATGTACAGAATATTGAGAACTCTGGATGGAGTGGACGTGGAGAAAATGCTTCCACCAGTAAGACAGACTCAGAGTGAAGAGACAACTCTAGAACTGAGATGAGGAATTTCTTCAGCCAGAGGGTCGTTAATCTGTGGAATTCATTACCGCAGAGAGTTGGAACCCAAGTTACTGAGTCTGTTCAAGACAGACGGATAAGTTTTTGATTTGGTAAGGGGTTCAAGGGTTACTGGGAAAAGGCAAGAGAGTGGGATTGAGGAAAACATCAGCCATAATTGAGGGCCGAATGGCCTAATTCTGCTCTTAATCTTATATTCTTTTTGTCTGTGCCCTTTTTGAATGAAGGAGGTACATTCTCAATTTTCTAATCTAACAGAACCTTCAAAAAAACTAATTAATTTTGGAAAGTTTAAATCAGTATATTAATTGTCTCATTCAGTACTGCTTCTAAGACCCAAGGATGACGTCCATTAGGACCTGGGAGCCTGTCAGTTCACAGCTCCCACAATTTGTTCAGTACGCTGATGATTGTGCTTTCTAAGGTTCCTCCTTCCATTCTATTTCCTGACTTAGAGCTATTTCTGAGCTGTTACTGGTATCCTCACCAGTGAAGACTGATGTAAATTGTCAGTTCAATTCATGTTGTTTCCTTAATTAATAATGAGATAATTCTTCAGATAGATTTTCCAAAGAACCAATGCTCACTTAATGTTTTTGTAAACATTTGCAGAAACTCATACTTTCTGAATTTATATTTCTAGCTAGCTTTCTCATCTTTTCCCATGCCCCGTTAGTCTTTTGACCATTATTTTCTGTTTCTTCTGCCTAATCCTGTAGCCAGCCATTCATCATTGCATAATTGTGTTTTTTCTTTGTATGATACTATCTTCTAACTTTTTTAGCTCATGAGAATGGTGACTATTGTACTAACCCTGGTAGGTTTCGATAATTCTAAATAAACTGACAGGAAGAAGTAGAAAACTGAAAAGGAGTTTAGTTATAGCCTAGAGGAATGTATCTTGGTAGTAGTATTCATAATTTAGTACGATTGAAGATTAGAATAGTGAGATGATAAGGACAAAAAGCTAAGGTAATTTATTCAAAAACTGGGAAATATTTTAATCTGAGATGTTCTCAACTATAAGTATATATTGACTGTTAGAAAGTTACATTTAATTGTACCATAATACGAGGCAAAATGGTTGTGTGAAAGTAGTCCTGGTATTTACAAAATTCTGATGTTATCTCAAAATTTAAATGTTCCATAATTGTCTTTTGTTCAGGTTCAGAAGAATCACCAGAGCCACTTCCCATTCCCACACTGCTTCTGGGCTATGATAAAGACTTCCTGATGATCTCTCCTTTTGCACTGCCCTTTTGGGAGAAGCTGCTTCTCGAACCGTATGGTTCTCAGCGTGACGTAGCCTACATTGTGGTCTGTCCAGAAAATGAGGCCTTGCTCACTGGAGCCAAAAATTTCTTCAGGGATCTTAGTGCTGTATATGAGGTCAGAATAAATGCTCAACAGCAACAATGAAATGTATGCAATTGTCCAATGATGCTATTACTGTGGAATAAAAACTTAGAATATTGCAAGAATTTTGATTGTTACAAATAAATTAATATCCTTATCTAGTTTTTCAGTATCACTGATGCAAAAAAATTAAAGTTATTGGTAATTCAACATGGATAATTCACTGTTTTGGGCTTTCAGAAACTTCTACTGGTGTATTTCACTTGAAGTAACCTTCAGTATTTCAAAGCAAAGCTGAATAATTGTAATTTGAACCAAGGCTAAATGGGGAATGCACCTTTTTATAGAGTAAATGCAAAGTTGTTCAGGTCAAAAGTGCGGATAATTTTTTAAATTGTTACAATTGTGAAGTTCCCCAATTCATTAGAGTTCTCAATTAGATTCCTCAAACTGTTAAGCTTCCAGGATAGGATGGATGAACACTGATTCTTTGTCTGTTAACCCACCTCTTAATGGTTTGTAACAAGGTTATTTTAAAAAGGATCCTTTGTTCCAGACCTAAATGTCCCTATGTTTTAAAAGGAACGTATTTAACCAGAATATCTTGAATTAACAAATAGTGTATTTATTAATTACTATTTTTTTGACAAGACTTAATAATGCAACAGATACATGCAATCAGATTAGAAATGAGATGAGTTAAAAAAGATAAAAGTTTAATTTTTTAAAAATCAATCTCTGAATTGTTTGCCAAGAGTGGATTTTTGAGCTTTACAGCTGTTGTGGTGGAAGTTGCTGGTGACATTCTTAGTATGTGAACCATTGATATCATGAACCATAATTTTGCAGATTAGTCAAGTTTCTGTAGTCCTTGATACCTTTCAATTGTGAATGGAATCCACCATTTGAGCTTGTTGTTGATCTATTTCCTTTTTAACTGGTTTGAGTTGGGGTGTCTCTACTGGCATCACAGAGGTAACGAAGGGATAGTTCTTTAACTATGATCCTCACAGAATGCTAGTTTTAGTCCTCCTTTTAGAAACAATATATTTTGTAATTAAACGTTTTTTAATAAGTCTATAAACACTTTAGGGTTCTGATCCATCTTCATAACCAAATGTAAACAACATACATGATTAAACAGGAGTAGAATATATCTAGATTTACAAAAGGATAGAAGTTTTATCACTTGAATGTTTTAAGTGCTTAGTAAGATTTTGCATTGATAGTATCGGTTTATGGAAAACAGCTGACCAATTTTGAGTATATTTAGAATTTCAGGAAATGCAGGTGTGATCAACAGTTGTTTGCAATTTAATCAAAAATATTCTAAGTATTTGCATATTGACTTAGATGCTTTTTTGTTGTAACAGACATGCAGACTTGGTGAGCATAGACCAATCTGCAAAGTATTGAGAGATGGAATTATGCGGGTTGGTAAGAGTTCTGCAAAGAAGTTGGCAGATGAATCTGTTGATGAATGGTTCTCCCAAGCGTGGGTTAGCGATGAAAATGACAATCTTGCCAAGTTAAAGCTATATGCTCAAGTCTGTCGCCATCACTTGGGTAAGTAAAATAATTGATATCAATACTTCTGAAAAGAATGAACGATCTGTTCTCATTAAAGAAGAGCAACCTTGTTCTTGTAATTAATTGATTTATTTACAGCTTTATTGTAGGGTATTAATTTGTATGATACTGACATTGATTTGGTTTTTAGTTTTTTTTAATCAGTGAAGTGCAATGTATGTACATGTTTTTATAAGAAATATTGCTGAAAACCAATTTGGACTTGGTTCTTCAAAGTCTCTCTTTTTTTTAATGCCTTTTTCCTTATAATCCAGCACCTTACCTGGCTACACTTCAGTTGGACAACAGCCTGCTGATTCCACCTAAACACCAGCCAACATCATCTTCTGGTACCCAGGGGCAGGCAACAACTGGAAGCGCTGGGCCATCATTGGGAACTGGGGTTACTTCTGCACCAGTGACAACTGGCACCACAGCTACTGCCACAACCAGCACTGGCAGTAGCAATGCAACAACTGGCAGCACTGGTGTTGGAAGTGGGTCAACAGGTACCTGCTCCACTTCTACTACCTCCACTACCACCACAACCACTACTCCAGTTTTGCATCAAACAGGTACAATCCCATCCTCTTCAGGATTTGGTGGGACTGTTGGAGCTGCTCAGGTGCAGAGTGGTAGCTCAGGCACCAGTACCGAGAGGCCTCCAGCAAATACACCCAGTGGCAGTGGAGATTCAGATGCCCAGAGTTCTGCACAGCAGCAAGAAGTGCAAGAGAGGTAAGTGTGATGTAAAATAGATATTAGTGACAAACAAATCTATTTATAGGGATTTGTATGGACCTTATAACTCCAGTTAAGAGCTTGTATAATTACTCATTGGGATTTGTTAATAGGCAGCCTAAGGACTTCTGTAGTAACAGCAGTGTGAAGTATTTGAACCATGCTCGCTGGCATACTTGGTGTATGTATGATTTGTAAAATTTGAATAAATAATAGAGTAATGTGTAGTTACACATAGCTCATTGTGTACTTTCAAAATTTGGAAGCCACCAAAATTTACTTAATCATCTATTAGATATACTTTTTAACAAAATTACACAGTAGCAAATTGATTATGAAGTACATAATTGGTCTTTGAAAGTTCTTTCTAATAGTTCTTCAATTGAGAATTTTATCAACTCCCTTCAAAAAAAAATACATTGGAGCACATTGGGACACTGAGACCTTGGCGACTGGCTAAATGGAGAAAGATGAGGACAGGACAAGACCAGGCAAAAGCAATCATTGAGGAGCCAAGTTGTATCTGCACCTTGCTCATAGTAATGCCATGGGAGACTGCTAATAACCGAATTATTGATTTTCAGTGTGCCTTTTCATTTCAAATGGGACAATATGTTAAATTATGGGAATTCATAAATTAATTGAGCAATTGTTTGACTGTAATTTTGTATCATATGTTTTACTATTACAGTACCACAGAAAGGGAACGGATAGGAATTCCTACTGAAGCTGAGTCGGCTGACAGCAATGCATATCCACCAGCTGTCGTCATTTATCTTGTTGATCCTTTTACATATTCCTCAGAAGACGAGTCATCTTTTACTAGTGGATGGCTGTTAGGCCTGTTAAGGTGCTACATGGAGATGCTGGATAATCTACCAGAGCATATGAGGAATGCATTCACTGTCCAGGTAAATTGAAATTTAATCTTTTTTTATACATTGTACAGCAATTTTTAAAACTTGCTAAATGGTCCATAGCACTTCAATTTTTGTTTTTTATTCAACATTTTGGACTAATGCAGAACATTGGAATGGCTAACCTTCATCATACAGAGAAATTAAGTTGTAAATGAGCATGCTTCCCGCAATTTGAAATCTTCTATCATTTAAAGTTGTTACCTAGCAATATGATGCGTAGAAGTGTGAAACTTCTGTTTCATTTCAGATTGTGCCTTGCCAGTATCTACTACAACCAGTGAAAGATGATCACACTTTCTATATCCAGCACTTAAAATCACTGGCATTCTCGGTTTACACACAATGTAGACGGCCGCTTCCCACACAGATCCACATTAAATCACTAACTGGCTTTGGTCCTGCTTCCACAATAGATATGACCCTTAAGCATTCAGAGGTGCGTATTAGTTTGTAACTTCTGTTCCTGTTTACTGTTTATGCACTAATTATTGCACATCAGTCTTACTGTATGCATTTTGAGTAAAATTCTTTGAGTAAAAGGTCAGGTGTATACCATTTATAAAAATGTTAATTATTCTAACTTTTTGACAACTTGCTGTAGAGTTTGTTTCCATTTACATCCTCTTTTGATATCTGCTTGCGTTTCATGCTATCCTAAACGCAAGAGAAATCATCAATACACTGTTTAGTCTTCAGTTCTATTTCCTTCATACTTACAAGTATATTCTAAAATAATATAGACTGCTTCTGAAAGAATTATTTTATTATAGTGCTGTGGAACCTTTTGTCATCTGTAATAATTTAGTGATCAATTATGATTTCTTCTCATTGTGGCCTAATTTGTGTTGAGAGAATAGTAAAACAGCCCGCCTCATGTTCTCTTCTGATGCGTTAACTAATAGAAGCTGATACGTACTTTTCTTTAATTATTCCCTCCTTATTGTTAAGAATCTAGCTGTTGTTCAATCTGTTGTCGAAAGTTACTGTTTCTTTAACTATAAAAAGGAGAAACACATTTTCTTTGTACGGACTGTCAATTTTGTTTTTCAATTCCAGCGTCCCCATCCTATCCAGGTATATTCGCCACCTTATATCTTGGCACCAATTAAAGACAAACAAACAGAGCTAGGTGAGACATTTGGAGAGGCAAGCCAGAAATACAACGTGCTCTTTGTTGGTTATTGTTTATCACATGATCAGAGGTGGCTTCTAGCATCATGTACCGACCTTCACGGGGAATTACTGGAGACATGCATCCTGAACATTGATGTCCCAAACAGGTAACAGTTTAAGTCCAAGTTGACTTTACATTAAGAATCAAATTTACTTCAACTAGGTCAAAGGTAGTCTGCACAATAACAACATATTCACTAGTTTTTTTTAACGATTCATTCCTAAACTGACAAATACTTCAAATTATTTTGTTAAAACAATAATCAGCAGACATTGAACATAAAATAACTGCAACATAATATATTTTGAACATGTTGCTGTGCTGGCAAAATTACAGTTTAGCTTAACATCTATCTTGGGGAAGATGTTAGAAAATATTATTAACAATATTCTAGAAACATCAAGATGATTGGGCAGAGTCTACATTTTTTTTCTGAAATGGAATAGTATTTAATCAATTAATGGAGTTCTTTAGAAAATTATTGCTGTGCATTTATTGTTCTTGGATATCCATGAGGCATTTAATATGTTATCACATCAAAGATTATTATGGGAAATAAAATCTCAATGTATAGCGGGCAATATTTTGGTATGAATGGAATATTAGCCAGTAAACAGGAAACAGTATATTTAAATGGGTCATTTTCCAGTTGGCACAATATGTGCCACAGTGCTCAATTTTGGGGCCTCAACATTTTGCAATCTATATAAATTAGATTAGATTAGATTAGATTAGATTACAGTGTGGAAACAGGCCCTTCG
The DNA here is from genome assembly GCF_037043375.1 of Chiloscyllium plagiosum. Classification (NCBI taxonomy): domain Eukaryota; kingdom Metazoa; phylum Chordata; class Chondrichthyes; order Orectolobiformes; family Hemiscylliidae; genus Chiloscyllium; species Chiloscyllium plagiosum. The sequence continues at coordinate 40,787,744 of NW_028270162.1, read as the reverse complement.
GCCCAACAAGTCCACACCGACCCGCCGAAGCGAAACCCACCCATACCCCTACATTTACCCCTTACCTAACACTACGGACAATTTAGCATGGCCAATTCACCTGACCCTGCACATCTTTGTGACTGTGGGAGGAAACCGGAGCACCCGGAGGAAACCCACGCAGACACGGGGAGAATGTGCAAACTCCACACAGTCAGTTGCCTGAGGCGGGAATCGAACCCGGGTCTCTGGCGCTGTGAGGCAGCAGTGCTAACCACTGTGCCACCGTGCCGCCCCAAATTACTTCGAGGAAGTGGTCAAAGGTATGGCTGTTAAATCTGTTGCTGACACAAGGGTAGGTAGGAAAGTCATTTGTGAAGTGGAAGTAACTCGGCTTCAAAGAGATCAGGAAGAATGAGCAGATAAAGGTCTGCCAGATAGAATATACTGTGAGAAAATGTGAAATTGTCCATATTGGTAGGAAGAATAAAAATATGTTCTCTCAGGTGAGAGATTCGAGAGCTCTGTGTTCAAGTAATCAGCTTATTTTTGATCTCATTGAATGACAATAGACTTGAGGGGCCAAGTGACCTACTCCTCCCAATTTGTATGTTTGTTTGTATGTGTTAATTACAGTATGAATCTGTTTCTTTGGAGTTTGGTTTTTGTCACAGTCTGTTTGATAGTTCCTTTCTTTTCAGACTATGAACAAGAAGCTTAAACCTGATAGTGACTAAATATGACTCAAACAGAGTTCTGGGGCTTGTGTCTAAATGCAGCACTATTGGATTGACTCATAAGCATTCTGTCTTCTGTCGATGATGCATTTTTTCAATGATAAGCAGGTAGTTTAGAAATAATCAAAAGAGAGATGTGGCCTCTGCGTCACAGTACAATTCTGTGCTTAGTTTCACTTAAAGGATAGTGTGAATTTATCTTTTAAAAGCAACTGTGGTGCATTCACTCTGAATTTTAATTGATGAGAATTTGGAACAAATATGTGTGATAGCACATTATAATATTCATTCGTGTCTGTGCACGCTAACAGATACAGGGAGCAACTTAGCTTTGCCAGAAATTGCAAGGTACAAAGCTGAAGCATTGAACTAACACAACATAATGTTTTCAGGTCAAGGAGAAGTAAAGTGCCTGCTCGTAAAATTGGCTTGCAGAAACTATGGGAATGGTGTGTTGGAATTATGCAGATGACATCACTGCCATGGAGAATTGTAATGGGGAGACTTGGAAGAGTAGGTCATGGAGAACTGAAAGGTAGGGAACTTTGAATTAAAGCTGAAATTATTTTTTTACATACCTTAAAACTTCAGAAAATATTTTCGGAAATCATTGTCCATCCTTATTTCTTGTCGTGCAATTGTAACAGTCTTCAAATATGCCAATAATCAGTCAGTTTGTTTATGTTCAAGCGTCAATGAATTTGTGCATTCAGTTATTTATCAGACAGTTAAAATGAGAATAAAGTCCCTACATTTGATTGGTTTTATACAGTTTAACAAAATATGGATAAAGTATTTGGCAAGTATTTTCTTGCACTTCACCACTGCTCTACCAATTTGTGATTGAGAGAAAATGAGGACTGCCGATGATGGAAAGTCAGTGTCGAAACGTGTGGCACTGGAAAAGCACAGCAAGTCATGCAGCATCCGAGGAGCAGGAGAGTCCATGTTTCAGGCATAAGCCCTTCATTAGGAATGATGAAGGGCTTATGCCCGTAACATTGTCTCTCCTGCTCCTCAGATGCTGCCTGACCTGCAGAGTTTTTCCAGCGCCACCCTTTTCAACAGTACCTATTTGTGGACAGTCGTCTTTAAACCATGATGTGGAGGTGCCAGTGTTGGACCGAGGTGGATAAGGTCACAAGTCACGTGGCACCAGATTATAGTCCACCAGGATTATTTGAAATCACAAGCTTTTGGAGCTTTGCTCCTTCATTCACCTGATGCTGAAGGATTGCTCTGAAAGCTGTTGATTTCAAATAAACCTCTTGGACTACAACCTGGTATCGTGTGACTTCTGACCTCCTTTAAACCAAGCTGTTTTATTAAAGATTTTTTAAAAAGATGTAACGAATTATTGGTTAAAATAGCAGTAAAGCATCCTCAAGTTATGGTGTGTATTAAATGTATGAACAACCATGTAAGTTCTAAAGGGACAGTAACACATTGTTTTGCAAATTGGAGATGATTTTTTTTATCCCTCAAATACATATCTGACTCTGTGAAGGGTACATTTCAGACAATCAAATGCTTGTTGCAATTACCCACTCGTTCATTTTATTGCAAAGTTGTGCTCTTAATTTTCTGATGTATGTGCCCAAAAGGGAAACTCTTGCATTCTTCTAAAATGCAAAAATAGCTCACTGAGATGGGCATATATATATATATATGGCATTTTAGGTAAATTTGTTTGCTAAATACAGCCTAAAGAAAACTTGGGTTTCCTTTTTTTTTTAACTTAACAAAATTAATCTTTCTGCAGATTGGAGTATCCTAATTGGGCGACGCTCGCTACAGTCTACCAGTAAACAATTGAAGGAGACTTGCACAATGTGTGGTATATCTGCAGCAGATTCTCCCACAATTCTCAGTGCCTGCTTGGTTGCCCTGGAGCCACAGGGTTCATTTGTTGTTATGCCTGGTACGGATTTTGTTTTGAAAAGAAATTTTGAATATTTAGTGGAACATGCATTGCATAATAGTTTCAATGTAATTTCACAATTGGTATCTCATTAAGTTAAACTCGAATTGACAATTATTTGTGTTTTGGAACTCTTAAGATGCTGTCACAATGGGTTCTGTGTTTGGGCGTGGTACAGCTCTCAACTTGCAAACATCTCAGTTGAACACCCCACAAGATGCATCCTGTACGCACATTCTGGTTTTTCCAACATCTGCTGCTACGGTTGTTGCCAATACTGAAGCTTTGGAAGCTCTTGGTAACCAAGGTGAGTAGACCTATTTAATGACTGTAATTGAGTTTATTACAGCTGCAGAATGTGCAATTCCCAATTAACCGTGTTTTGGTGAAGAAGCTGGTTGCAACCAAAAGGTTTTATTATTGTGAAAAGTGAAGAAAACTGATTTGTAAAAAAAAAAAATATATTCCTGTCAGTTTATGGTGATGGACTTTTCTGCTTAGTGCAAGGACAATACTTTCCAACGAGGAATTGTGTTTTCAGTGCAGAATGAGAAGTAGACAGATTTTTCACTCTTTCCACTCCTTGTTGGACAGCAACAGGTTATTGAATTTTTAAATTGAAAATTTACGAGGATGGTGTATTAGCAGTTGAGTCTGTCCTTGTCTCTGTAATTTTTAAGGATTAAGCCAGGCAGGTGAACTCAAATTTAACAAGTTAATTTTATTGTGCTATAACCTAATCCAAGTTCAAAGAAACATTAAAACAAAAATTTGTAAATGCACCCTACTTCTCACTAACACTTCAACCGAAAAAGCCAAAAATAATATCAAAGTATCAGAGATTAAACAGGACAATGTTTTAAAAATGTATTTTAAGAAAAGAAAAAATCAGTAAGGATTCCTTGTATCCCAATATGCTAGTTCTTCAAATAAAACAGTGGTTTGATCTTGTGAAACAAGCACAGAAAATGCTCGAGAAATTTACTAAGTCTGACAACAAATATGGAGAAAGAATCGGACTTCCTCAGAAGTAATATTGGACTCCACATTAACTTTGTTTCTGTCTCCACAGTGCTGACAGACCTGCTGGGTTTCTGCAGCACTTTGTTTCAGATTTCCAGCGTCCTTAATATTTTGCTTTTATTTAGTTTGGTGTTGTGGCTGGTATGTCTGTTCTCTTATGGAGGGTATCATTGTAGAACTTCAATGGCTTTCAGTAAAGTTCTGTCTATTGGAAGCCACGAGATATGTCATTTGAGCTTTTAGAATCATAGAGATGTGTACAGCATGGAAACAGGCCCTTCGGTCTAACCCATCCATGCCGACCAGATATCCCAACCCAATCTAGTCCCACCTGCCACCATATCCCTCCAAACCCTTCCTATTCATATACCCATCCAAATGCTTCTTAAATATTGCAATTTTACCAGCCTCCACCACTTCCTCTAGCAGCTCATTCCATACACAAACCACCCTCTGTGTGGAAAAAGTTGCCCCTTAGGTATCTCTAGTTGCCCCTCTAGTTCTGGACTCCCTGACCCCAGGGAAAAGACTTTGCCTATTTACCCTATCCATGCCCCTCATAATTTTGTAAACCTCTATAAGGTCACCCCTCAACCTCTGATGCTCCAGGGAAAACAGCCCCAGTCTGTTCAGCCTCTCCCTATAGCTCAAATCCTCCAGCCCTGGCAACACCCTTGTAAATCTTTTCTGAACCCTTTCAAGTTTCACAACATCTTTCCGATAGGAAGGAGACCAGAATTGCATGCAATATTCCAACAGTGGCCTAACCAATGACTTGTACAGCCGCAACATGACCTCCCAACTCCTGTACTCAATACTTTGACCAATAAAGGAAAGCATACCAAACTCCGTCTTCTCTATCCTATCTATCTGCTACTCCACTTTCAAGGAGCTATGAACCTGCACTCCATGGTCTTTTTGTTCGGCAACATTCCCCTAGGACCTTGCCATTAAGTGTATAAGTCCTGCTAAGATTTGCTTTCCCAAAATGCAGCACCTCGCATTTATCTGAATTAAACTCCATCTGCCAATTCTCAGCCCATTGGCCCATCTGGTCAAGATCCTATTGTACGATGAGGTAACCCTCTTCACTGTCCACCACACCTCCAATTTTGGTGTCACCTGCAAACTTACTAACTGTGCCTCTTATGCTCGTATACAAATCATTTATGTAAATGACAAAAGGTAGAGGACCCAGCACCGATCCTTGTAGCACTCCACTGGTCACAGGCCTCCAGTCTGAAAAACAATCCACCACCACCACCCTCTGTCTTCTACTTTTGAGCCAGTTCTGTATCGAAATGGCTAGTTCCCCCTGTATTCCATGAGATCTAACCTTGCTAATCAGTCTCCCATGGGGAACCTTGTCGAATGTCTTACTGAAGTCCATATAGATCACATCTATGCTCTGCCCTCATCAATCCTCTTTGTTACTGCTTCAAAAAATTCAATCAAGTTTGTGAGACATGATTTCCCATGCACAAAGTCATGTTGACTATCCCTAAACAGTCCTTGCCTTTCCAAATGCATGTATATCCTGTCCCTCAGGATTCCCTCCAACAAAGCCCACCACCGACGTCAGGCTCACTGGTCTATAATTCCCTGGCTTGTCCTGACCACCCTTCTTAAAAGTGGCACCACGTTTGCCAACCTCCAGTCTTCCAGCACCTCACCTGTGACTATCAATGATACAAATATCTCAGCAAGAGGCCCAGCAATCACTTCTCGAGTTTCCCACAGAGTTCTCGGGTACACCAGATCAGATCCGGGGGATTTATCCACCTTTACCTGTTTCAAGACATCCAGCACTTCCTCTTCTGTAATCTGACATTTTACAAGATGTCACCATCTATTTCCCTACAATTTATATCTTCCATATCCTTTTCCACAGTAAATACTGATGCAGAATACTCATTTAGTATCTTCCCCCATTTTCTGTGGCTCCACACAAAGGCAGCTTTGCTAATCTTTGAGGGGCCCTATTCTCTCCCTCGTTACCCTTTTGTGCTTATTATCTTTGTAAAAACCCTTTGTATTCTCCTTAATTCTATTTGCCAAAGCTATCTCATGTCCCTTTTTTGCCCTCCTGATTTCCCTCTTAGGTATACCTCTACTTCATTTATATTCTTCTCAGGATTCACTCGATCTATCCTGTCTATACCTAACATATGCTTCCTTTTTCTTAACCAAACCCTCAATTTCTTCAGTCATCCAGCATTCCCTATATCTACCAGTCTTTCCTTTTACCCTGACAGGAATATTCTTTTTCTGGATTCTCGTTATCTCATTTCTGAAGGCTTCCCATTTTCCAGCCGTCCCTTTACCTGCGATCATCTGTCCCCAATCAGCTTTTGAAAGTTCTTGCGTAATACCGTCAAAGTTGGCCTTTCTCCAATTTAGAACTTCAACTTTTAGATCTCGTCTATCCTTTTCCATCATTATTTTAAATCTAATAGAATTATGATTGCTGGCCCCAAAGTGCTCTCCCACTGACACCTCAGTCTGTCCATTGTGAGGGAAAATTTGAGAAGTTACCGTTATTCACCTTATAACACAAATGGTTAAGAAGTGACCACTGTGATATTTTACATGCGATGGGAGGATTTGACAGAGAAAACAAGTGCATCAATAACTAAAATTCATAAATTTGACACTTGGCAAATTATCTGAAAGGAAGATGAACGTTTTTCAGGGAATTGTTAGGATCTGGAATGCTGTATCTGAAAAGGCAGTAGAAGCTGATTCCACTGATACTTTTTAACAACAGATTGAATAAGGACAAAAGCCATGAATATTGGTCTAAGTATAATTGCTCTTTTGAAAGGCCAGTAGAGGCACAATAGACAGGATGGTTTTTGCCTGTGCTTTAATCCTCTGGTTATAGTGCCAAGATTATCTTAACCCCATGATTGCAATGACATCTGGGGGAAATAATAGTTAGGTATCAATCTGTTGAACCATTCTTGCTCACACCGTAGATTTCCTGATCTTCCATCCACCATATGAAGAGATGTTTAGAAGCAATGGCCAGGCAACATTTGCGGACCCCTCTACAACCAATGCACCACAACATTGAAGTAGACCCTGGAAAGTTCAATAGAATGATTAGAGCATTACTTTGTTAAAATAGCTGGTTCAGAAAGTCAAGCATGCAATGTTGATTAGTAACTTTTGGTTAAAGAAAGTGATTTTGTGTCTTTTTGCGTTTATTTTATTTGCTTCCTGTTTATTTTGTTTCTGTTATTATGAACAGATGGTATAGGAATTTTGGAAGAGGATATTTTTGCTGAAGACTTTGACAATGACATTCGGATCCTGATAACTGGTAATCTTCACCCATCTCCCACGTCTTCTCCTGTACTGTCTCCTGGTTCACCTACTGGCACAGGAGCAGGCTCTCATTTTCAACACAGCAGTGAAGCTGGCAGGGTAAGATGGTAATATCAAACCAAAAGCAAATTTTTCTGGGAGAAATGTTCATGACTTTTACGTTCAAAATTGAGTCTCCTTTCAAGTCAGCTTAATGGATGTTTGTGTGGATTGCTTCAAGGTTCTTTGAAAATTTTGTGCACTCTGTGGCAAACATGTTTATCAATATTTTGTCGATCCAAGTTTAATATATGATTTTTGTTTTAGTATGCTACTCAACAGTTTCAGATTTTGGAAGTGACTTTGAAATCTTGGCATACTTAGGTTGGCATTACTGAATCATGTTATCTTAGAACCTTAAAATGGATATACCAAAGACTTTAGTCAAAATGCAGGAGTTTGAAAGTTGTGAAGGACAAAGATGAATAATATGAATTGCTTGTTTTTTGTTTTGTACTTGTCCAGTCAATTGTTGAATTTTTATCATTTAAGAGAGAAAATATTGCCAATATTGTAAATGCCAACTCCTACAAAGTGTGCACATGACAAATTTGCATTTCAAATTTGGTTTATGTGGCATTTTGTTAGGTGCATAATGTGAATTTTAGAGTTCCAATCTGCTCAAACAGTGGATAAACCCCAAATACTATATTCTGCATAACATTTGAATATTTACATGCTGCACACAGTAAAAGCGTGTGATATTTGTTTGTTCCTAATTTTTCTGTGTTCCTTATATTTTGCCTGTTGAGAGGTGCATTTTAGTAGATTAAGTAACAACCCAGTTTAGGGCGAGGTGTAAAGCCAAAAAGATGACAATGGTCGTATGATGGACGATAACAGTAATTTCTGAATAATCTAGGTAGGCTTCTTTTAAGTTTTATCCTTAGAACAAATTTTTGTTTAAATCATTGCACAGATTTGGTGGAGCATGTACCATCGCAAAGTATACCATGCACAATTTTCCTTGTTTGGGATACTAAAACCACTAAAGTGGCCATAAAAACTGCTTTTTATTGACTCGCTCCTTGCATATTTGTTTCATTTTAAATGCATTTATTTCTAAGTGTATAATTCAGCTTTGCCAGTCGGGTTCCTCAGACAACTTAAATACAGATACTGTTCACATAAGGTACCAAAATCTCAACCATATTCCCGAAAGCATCATGTCTTGTTCAGGTGTTGAGATTTGAAGAATGAATATTCTTTTTCCTGGAGCAGCGCCACCAAGTGGTATAGTGAAATAAACGCAACAGCAGTAAACACAGAGGAACCTTGATTATCCGGCATTCAATTTTCTGAATTTTGGATTATCCGGCAAGGTCGCAAGGTCCCGATGCTTGGCTAAACTTGTTATCTGGCATTCGATTATTTGACAAATACTCCCCGCCCATGTTGTTTGTACATATTTGAAGAAGTTAAAAAATCACGCAACACCGAGTTTATTTGAAAGTACAAGCTTTCAGAGTGCTGCTCCTTTAGGTAGAACAGACATCTTGTTTCTTAAAGAAACTGGATTAGAAATTATTCTGCAGACACAATTCTGCCTTTTAAATTTAATTAAATATTAAATTATTTCAAAAATTTAAGTGTTAGCTATTCAGAAAACTGTAAGCAACCAAATTTGCTCATTTGAAACTATATTGACTTGTATGCAAATATTGGATCAAATGATGATAAATTACTGGATCTTCAAAGCTAGATTTAATGTGTTAACCCTCCACACCAAAGCAAGTTCAACAAAATAAGAAATACTACAAATGCATTTCAGGCCTGCATGGATCCAGGGGGGAGCAAAGTTAGACTGTCTCGTGGAATTTGGTGTTTCAATATGGCAGTTGGAATTTAGCCCTGAAAAGTGAGGTGACAAGTACTCTGTGAATGGCAGGGCACTGGGAAGGTTAGAAGAACAGAGATTTTGGCGTGTTTGTCCACAGATCCCTGAAGATGGCAGGACAGGTTAATAAAGTGGTTATGAAGGCATACAGGCCACTTGTCTTTCTCAGCTGTGGCATAGATTTATAAAAGCTGGGAGGTTATGTTGGATCTGTACAATACTTTTGTTAGGCCACACTGGAGAATTGTGTAACTACATTTCTGGTAACTACAATATAGCAAGGATGTAATTGCATTGGACTGGCTGCAGAGGGGATTCACAAACATGTTGTCTGGGTTGGGTTGTTTTAGCTGTGAAGAGAGGCAGATTGGGGTTTTGTTGTCATCTTTAGAGCATATCAAGCTAAGAAGTGAATAAGATTATGATGGGAATGTGCAGGGTAGATAGATAACAGCTATACCCCTTAGTTGAAGATCAATAACAAGAGGACATAATTTTAAAGTAAAGGGGAGGAAGTTCAGAGAGGATTTCAGAAATCTTTTTTTCACTGAGGAAATGAATCACCTGAGAGGGTAGAGAAGAAGGGAAACCTTGGAATCTTTAAAAGAAAACATGGATGAGCACTTGAAATGTAGCAACATTTAAGGCTATTGGGGCAAGTGTTAGAAAATGGGATTAGTGTAGATTGGCACAGGCTCAGTGGACCAAGGGCTGCTTCTATAGATGTGGAATGGGTGAATGGGGTACAGAGGGAGAATTATTTTAGAGAGTAATGCCTGAGCTGACCTTTTACACTCAATTACAAGTGAATTTGTCTGCAAAATATTGACCGGCAGAATTTAAAACGTGTATTACACATGTCAAGAAATTCAATGAATTGAATGGATTTGAATCACCTGGACAAACTAAATTTAAGTCTGACTTGAAATGGATCATGTATTGTTAATATTTTAGAAGTTCAAAAAAGTAAATGATGCATGCAACTAGATAGTAGCAAATTGATTCTGTATTGAGTTGGACCGTACCAGAAACCATCTAACAGTGGTAACTGAAATAATCAAGCATTTTGCAGGATGCCTGTTGATACCAGCTGAAAAGCATAGAGATTGTTCTGTTAAATTTAAGCTATGTCTTACAATGTATTGCAATCTTTTTTGGGATTCTGAGAGTAGGTAGCTAAATGTTATTGGGAGAGTGTACTTGATGAATGTTGTCACAGCTCACTGGGGTAATGCTCTGAAAATCAAGCCCTGTTGTTGCCAAAGTCAACATGAGTTAAATATTTTAAAATAAAGTCCAAAAAATTTCCCAATTGACCTGATTTCACATCAGGTTGCTGGGAAACACAGGGACCACGTTTCTGGACTTAACAAGAATTACTATTTATTACAAGTAATGAGACTCGAGTTACAGGTAAACAGATATAGACCATCAGCACAGCAAATTAAATTGCTGATTTTCTTTTTTTAAACTCCCCCTATAAACACACACAGAAAATAGGTTATGTGCAGAGGAAAACTGGGAGGCATTTTCGTAGTGTCCGTTCATGTGTTGCTGAGATCCATATTTTTATGATGGTCCAAATGTTGCTTTTCAGTTGACCTTCTTCAGATGCTCCACTTGCGAGAGATACAAGGTGGTTAGTTACCTTATAAAAGGTTTCTTATCAGTTGAATGTCACAACTTAAAACAACTGCTGAAGGAAAGATGAATTCGGTTTTTTTTCAGGTTGAAAATGGCTTTTAACTGCAGAGAATAGAGAAACCGTTCCTGTGCAGGTGGAGATCAAATTCCCCTCTGTTACTAGCCCCAAGTTATTCTGACAATCAATCACAAAGTTGTTGGCAAGCAAAAAGGCCCTTGTTGTCAATAACTGGTCAGTAGTCTTTGTTATCAACCAAAGCCTCATCTGAATGCACACACCGGTGTACACACCCTTCTGCCCAGAGAATTGCAACAGTTTGCATGTCTTGAAATGAGATTTTAGTGGTGAAAAAGTGTGGGATGTACTGGTATATCCTTAAAATCAATATTATTGGAACTGCAGTAAATTATATCATCTCTCAAGAATGTTATGATATTTGCTTAGTTCACATCTGATCTGTACTCTAATTCTACTTGCCTTCCTTTGTTCCATACGCTTGTTAGGTTTTTACTAAGTATCAAACTCAGCCATGGGTATTTCAACTAACTAACCAGTTTGGCTTCTTGTTCTGGATGCTATCACAAGAAGACAAGGTTACTACTACTCCACTAACATACTTCAGCAAATATCTTAATAATTTTTGGATTAGATTGCCCCAGAACCATCTAAACTCTAAGGAGTGCAAATGAGCCTTGTGTAATTTAACATGTTAAATTGTAGTATCATCCTGTCTTCACACTCACTTCTTCCTCAGCCAACATAACTTTTGAGTTTTGTGGCAAAAACTGACCAGTTACATCAGTGGGGGTTAACAGTATTTTGTTAGTTGAAGCAAGGTATTCCAAAAAATATTGATTCAAATGAGATCACATTGGAAACTGTATTTTCTGTAACAACTCTGGTGATCCAATTGCAAGGGCTCGTCGTTTTAAGTAGTATGTCAAAACACATTTATAGTTAAGAGATTTTTTTTAGTGACCCTAGTTTATAAGCAATTTCTAAACCTGTTCAACCTCAAAGTGAAAGTAAATGATTTAGTAATTGATTACAAAAGTATTGTTTATAGATCTAAATGTATAGAAATAAATTAGTCATAATTTAGTCATTTCAGAATATTTGTATGCAATAATAGGGTTTGCTGTGGTTCTGTTCGCCGAGCTGGAAGTTTTTGTTGCAAACGTTTCGTCCCCTGGCTAGGCGACATCATCAGTGCTTGGGAGTCTCCTGCGAAGCGCTTCTTTGATGTTTCCTCCGGTGTTTATAGTGGTCTGTCCCTGCCGCTTCCGGTTGTCAGTTTCAGCTGTCCGCTGTAGTGGTTGGTATATTGGGTCCAGGTCGATGTGTTTGTTGATGGAGTTTGTGGATGAATGCCATGCCTCTAGGAATTCCCTGTCTGTTCTCTGTCTGGCTTGCCCTATGATAGTAGTGTTGTCCCAGTCAAATTCATGTTGCTTGTTGTCTGCGTGTGTGGCTACTAAGGATAGCTGGTCGTGTCGTTTCGTGGCTAGTTGATGTTCATGTATACCAATGGACCCAATATACCAACCACTACAGCGGACAGCTGAAACTGACAACCGGAAGCGGCAGGGACAGACCACTATAAACACCGGAGGAAACATCAAAGAAGCGCTTCGCAGGAGACTCCCAAGCACTGATGATGTCGCCTAGCCAGGGGACGAAACGTTTGTAACAAAAACTTCCAGCTCGGCGAACAGAACCACAGCAACGAGCACCCGAGCTACAAATCTTCGCACAAACTTTGAATAATAGGGTTTTCTAGAGGTGAAAGCATTGATTATGTACTATTTAATGGAGCACTAAGTTTGTGAAAATGCATGTCACGTTATGTTGTTTGAAAGCAAAGCAAAGCATTCAGTGTTCCTCTGTTTAATTGCAGTCTGGCATTGTCTTGTATGCTAAGCAACCCATGTTTTCATAAATGTGTCTTTGCTGCACCTGCTCATGATAAAAAGAAATATTACCCATTTGAAATATTTATGACTAGCTTTGTAACTAAGCTGACCAAATATCAGAAAAACAGAAGAATATACTTTATTTTCACAATCCAGTTAGTCTGGAACTCCATCGACTGCATTGCATACTACATGAATTGGTAACACATTAAAGAAGGTGTTTAGTAAGTAAATAATCTAATCAACATTATCTTAAAAGTTGATCTTTTTAAATATCTGCATTCTTTCAGGGTCAAGGAGGTGAACGACTCCTCTCCACAGAAGCTCATGAGGAAGTAGCGAATGTATTGCAGCAACCTCTTGCTCTTGGGTACTTTGTTTCAACTGCCAAAGCTGAAAATCTCCCTCAGTGGTTCTGGTCTGCCTGTCCCCATGCCCAAAATCAGTGCCCGTTGTTTCTAAAGGTGATTTCTGTTTTTTTCAAATTCAGATTTATCAATCAATCATTTGAAGTGTCTATCTATCTTTAATGTTTGCCACGGAGCAGAGTAAGATTGTTAAAATGTACATATGGAGGTAACTGTTTTGAATGCAGGCAAAATATTGGAACATCCATTTGTTTCCATGTTATAGAATCATTCTCACATGTTATATACTCTGCTGTCATCAACCTGTACTGATGAACATTAGTAATATTTATATGCAGCAAATTGAAAATTGAATGAAGGTGTGTTCACTCGCTGGTCCCTCCATTAACTTGTCCTTCGGCAGAAGGAGCATTGAAGACCTTTTCGCAATCTCTTCATCCACATTCTCTGGATCAGATTTGAACTTGTTGCCAGATTAAAGTAGAGCTGAAATGAGTTTGAGCAATAAATGAAGCTTATGTGCACCTTGGCTGGTTCGTTATATAAAACTTCCATAATAATAAACACCTAAAAGAAAATTAAAACCTGCTGGCATTTGAGTTTGAAATAATTAAGTCAATGGTGTTTCACATTGTTTCAAAAACTACTTATAGTTACTATGTTAAATTTGGCTAATCTGTTATTGTATTCCTTTTTATTTTAGGCCTCATTACATCACCATGTCTCCTTGGCACAATCTGATGAACTACTTCCTGGCAAGCACTCTCATCCTCACCCTCTGGATTCCAATAGAACTTCAGATGTTTTGAGGTTTGTCATAACTCTGTCACCTACTCTTTAACAAAACTCTTCTATTACTAAAATGAATACTAATATGTTGGCTCTTCCTTTTCCAGATTTGTACTAGAACAGTATAATGCCTTATCATGGCTCAACTGCAACCCTGCCACACAAGATCGCCAGTCCTGTCTACCCGTCCACTTTGTGGTGCTTACTCAAATGTACAATGCCATTATGAATTTACTTTGAGACTAGGAGTCGTGTTATACACAGACTTAATCCCTTTCCCTGACCAAGAACATGATGCATCATCAGCTGTATTGCAATGATATGAAGATCTTGTAAGGGAAAATATCAAAATTTGAGCAAGTACCATTTCCAAGAGAATTGAATTCACTCCGTCTAATTTTTTCAAAAGTGTGAGCATTACCTTGCAAAGAACTTTCCTTGGATATTGGTGCATCAGCGGCATACATTGTAAAGCTCTTCCACATCAGTAAATTTTTTGGAATTTTTATGTTACAGCTTCTGAAACTATACTTGTCATCATTGCTACAACACAGAATTTATTTTTCATGATAAATTGTACATTCTTTAAAAAAAACACAGTATTGTGAAATTGAGGAAAATATAGTGGAGAATATCAACTAGCTAGTGCTTGTAAATGATATTTTATTGTGCATTTGAGTCACCTTTGGTGGCTTCCTTTGTATTGTAGATATAAACCAGATATATGAAAACAGTTTGTATCTATTGTGTACAGTGTAAAATTGACAAATTGCAGTACTATTTTTTCTTAATCAGAAAAATTTCACAAGGCCTTTTGAAGAGGAAAATCAAGATTGTAAAATTGTACAAAAAGTTAACTTGGTGAGAATTGTAAGTAGAAGTTTGTAATTTTTCCATTTTATTGTCATTCTCCCTCCCAAAATTCATCAGCTATGGATGAAAATGGGTTGTTTCGATTTCAAGGCCATTTTTATCTCGGACTTGACTGATGAAGATAAATATTCATCTTCATATTTTTGGAGGTGCAAACTCAGACCTCTGTCATTTTATTTAAGATTTAAGTTAAAAGATTCTGGTGAAGTAATATTTATAGGTTTTTGTGCAAAAAAATAAATAAATGGCAATAGATAAAATCCTATATTATGTACTTCAATGTGAGAAAGTTGTATGTATATTTCTCATGGATATGCATATTTTAGTTGTGGATTTTTAAAAGTTTGAGCATACAAGCCCCAGTTGAACAACAGAATCCTTTAGCAGAAGATTTTCATTTTTCTTCTGTTAGAACACATTTAAGGTTCAGAAATGGCATACCAGTTTGTCTCCCGATAACCTGGATTTGCTAGCATGCTTGTATGTATATTTCAGAACATTTTTAAATGTAAAAGCTGTACATTTCACGCCAATATGAAGTTTTTTCTTCTGAGCATTTTGCTGTGGGCTTCTTTTATATAAAATAAAATAAGTGAAGTTCATTTTAATTCTGTATTGCTGAAACAAATACACTAAAAGCGAGTTTGATAAACCTGCAGGCATTTTAATGTCATTCATATATCTTGTGGATGAGAGCTATACTTTTACACACTTTTCTAGATTAATAAATTATTAAATTATCGAAATACAATCTCCGGGTACATTTCCTTATAGAAACTTTTTTAGCAAGTTACAGTAAGGAGTGCATGACTCAAGTGGATACTTTGTGAATATTGGAAACTTGATGCTGTTCTGTAAGATAAGTCTATTACTGCAAACAACAAAGAAAATTATTTCTTAACTTCTGTGACCTGAGGGTTTTCATTTCCATTATGAAGTTAGTGCCTTTGTGCTCTACAGTTGAATGTTTTTATTAATAGATTGTTCTCCTAGTTTTCGCTAATTATGTAGAATCTATTCAAAAACTGTAGGATAGTTTTTTAAAAAGCTTTTTTAAAAAATGATCACTTCCTTAAATCAATATTAAAGCGTTTTTTTTTTGCAAGTAGGTAAAAACACATGCAAGAAAATTGTTTTATATGGCAGCAGCAGCCTGTCTTCCAGCAGTCTTTATTCAAGCATCCTTGGTGAACTTTCTGTCAGGTTTCACTAGAATGACTGAAATGCGATTCTGCATTTCTGTATACCCTAGGGCATGTGATTTCCAATCATGGGTGTAAAGGTGCCACAGGGTAAATTTCACAGCTGAAAAACATACTTCTGAATTGGCAACTCAGGAGTCTTTTCATTAGCAAGTCTATTGGGCTGTGAACACAGGAATAATATATCCCATGAGAAAAGTGAATCTGAAACTAGAATGCCATCATAATGTTTTTTCGCTCCTAATTAAGCTGGAGTTCCCTATCCTGATGGCCATCATGAACTGTGATGAATGGAAAGGGAGAGAAAATGAAGCTTGCAAAAATAAATGTTCATGTGCTCATTGCAGAAGGATACTTACACTTTGTAACAGGATGCAAATGATCTCACCAATGCAGTTACTTATTACCAGGTAAGCAAAATACTTTAATTTCAAAAAGAAAATTTAAAGTGTGTTGGATGGGCCCATGCATTTCCTTGTTATTTTGCTCTTGACATGAATGTTTAATAAAATTAAATGGAAGTATTTGGAGACCAAGACACCTGATAGTCTACAATTGACTGCTGTTACATCATTTTTGTCTGCATACCATATTTCTGCCAATCTGCCAAAGTTGCCATAGCAGAAGTGGAGTAGGGCATAAGAATTCCTGGCGTATTTTAAGTGAAAGGATGTATTAGCCATTCGCCTGTATTAGTTTCAAGAACATGATGAAAGAATGTTCTTTTAATAGATAATGCGCTGATCCAGAGATGACTACCTTTGATAAAGGCAAGTTCAAAAGCTAAAGATATAATTTTTAGAGATTCAGTGAAATCTGTAGGAGAGCTAAATTTTTCACAAATTTCATGAAGATTATTTGGACCACTGCATGGCATGGTGGTTCGTAGTCACAAAATATCTGCTTTGATTTTCCTGTATCCATCTCAATCTGAAATGTTTAACACTAGATTTTACAAAAAGCTGAAAGTTGAGGAAGATGTTCTCTGTCATTAGATACCAGTGTCCTAAACTTAGCACAATAAGATAGGTAAATAGTTGAAACAAAAGTAGAATCTCAGCAATAATGGTATTTCTATGCAGAAAGTCCATCTATATTAAAGTGGGCAAATTTAAGTGCTATCCAGTCAAAAGCAGAATTTGATGTAGTGAGGGATAAATTTACAGCAAACTGCACTGGGCTAACAAATTATGAAACTCACCAGATTAAACCTAAGAATTTGCAAGACATCTTCAAAGAAAATCAGCTGTCAAAGCCAGTGCTGGAACTGATGGCAGCTTGCAGAGTTTACCTAATGAATGATTTGAAGTTGGTTGACCTTCTATTGAGAGAAAAGATTTTGAATTTATCTCTACTTTGAAGAGATTGCTGCCTCATTGACCCACTTTACTAGAGCATTTGTCTAGCAACACGTTTCTTTTTATTGTACGCTGCTAGGGGTCAGAGCTTTTAACAGATATTTCTGATGCAGGTATTTGTTGTGTCTGTCGTCTGAAGTAAAAGTATAAAATCTTTTATAGGAAAAAAAAAGTCTGCAGAGAGCAGTCAAAATTTGCATCTTCTATAAATATATTTTGAATGTTGTGAAGATTAGATTAGATTATTTACAGTGTGGAAACAGGCCCTTCGGCCCAACAAGTCCACACCGACCATCTGAAGAACAACCCACCCAGACCCATTCCCCTACATTTACTCCTTAAGACCATAAGACATAGGAGTCGAAGTAAGGCCATTCGGCCCATCGAGTCCACTCCGCCATTTAATCATGGCTGATGGGCATTTCAACTCCACTTACCCGCATTCTCCCCGTAGCCCTTAAATTCTTGATGTCACAAGGAATTATCAATCTCTGTCTTGAAGTCATTTAGCGTCCCGGCCTCCACTGCACTCCGTGGCAATGAATTCCACAGGCCCACCACACTCTGGCTGAAGAAATGCCTCCGCATTTCTGTTCTGAATTGATCCCCTCTAATTTTAAGGCTGTGCCCACAGGTCCTAGTCTCCCCGCCTAACGGAAACAATTTCTTAGCGTCCACCCTTTCCAAGCCATGTATTATCTTGTAAGTTTCTATTAGATCTCCCCTTAACCTTCTAAACTCCGATGAATACAATCCCAGGATCCTCAGCTGTTCCTCGTATGTTAGACCTACCATTCCAGGGATCATCCGTGTGAATCTCCGCTGGACATGCTCCAGTGCCAGTATGTCCCTCCTGAGGTGTGGGGCCCAAAACTGGACACAGTACTCCAAATGGGGCCTAACCAGAGCTTGATAACATCTAACACTACGGGCAATTTAGCATGGCCAATTCACCTAACCTGCATGTTTTTGGACTGTGGGAGGGCACTGGAGGAAACCCACGCAGACACTGGGAGAATGTGCAAACTCCACGCAGACAGTTACCCGAGGTGGGAATTGAACCTGGGTCTCTGGCGCTGTGAGGCAGCAGTGCTAACCACTGCGCCGCCCATGATAATTGTCCACTTTGCAGAAATGAATGGGAGAATCCTTGGCTAGACTTGCTTCAAGTCTTGTCAACTGGAATTAATGACTTCTGAATTGATTCTATCTATATCTTAGGAAAATAAATTAATTGTAAGGTCATGATTTGTGATTCATTACGTGGTGGAGTCAGACAGAACAGTTTACTTATAACTTCGATTGTTCTTTGGTATCATGGATGTCTAATATATTATTGGCTTCTTGAGATAATGTGGCTTAAACTTCATGTGGTATTCAACAGACTGGTTACATGCACATAAGACATTGGACTGATCAATATTGCAGAGCGAGTCGACTAAATGTGGAGAAACTGGTGGAGGTGGTGGAATGCAATAGGAGAGTAGGTGTGAACTTAAAGCAAGCAATGCATCCATTTCCAAAGCTCTGCTAAGTTTGTATCTTTTCGCTATATTTATGAAATGAATTTGAAAGGTAATAGCCACATATTCAAGATTTACTGATGATACTTAGGTGTACAGTGAAATGTGTATATTTGCTGACAATTGTGCAAGTATTTTCTTTGCTAAACTGAGTAGGTTCGAGATTTGCTGGAGGCATTACATTGAGGTTGTCATCACTATTTTTAAATGGTGAAGATAGGAACTATGAAGATGCAGAAAGATTTGAGGTTCAAGTACAGATAACACAAAGTTAGTCAACAGAAACAAAATTAAAAGCTGAAATGGAACATTGGCTTTTATCTCACGAGCTGCAGTTCTGAAGTGTTCTGGGAAATGTTAATTATATAAAGTTCTAAACAATGTTTAATTCTGGGCACTGTACCTCAAGAATGTTATCTTTGGAAGGTAGAAAAAGCAGATTTACCAGAGTGATATCTAAGATTGTAAGTTAGCTTTCATTAAAATCTTTTATTGACCAGGTCTGTGTTCACTTCAGTAATCTTCGAGGAGAAAGTGAGGCCTGCAGATGCTGGAGATCAGAGCTGAAAATGTGTTGCTGGAACAGCGCAGCAGGTCAGGCAGCATCCAGGGAACAGGAGAATCGATGTTGCCTGACGTTCCCTGGATGCTGCCTGACCTGCGCTGTTCCAGCAACACATTTTCAGCTTTCACTTAAGTAATGAATGGTCTAATTGAGGTGGTTAAGATGATTAAAGAATTACAGATTGGATGGAGAGGAGCCGCCTTCTGTTTTGAACTAAGGTGGCATAATTTTCAATATTTAGAACGAGGTTGTTCAGTGTGAGGCCAGGGTACACCACAAGGATAATGCAGAAACACATTGTCTAAATTAGATCAGTTGAAAAGTGCAAAACTGAGATTTCACAATATTTGTTATACAGTTATCTCAAGTGTTTTGGAATCAAGGCAGAATGACAGCTAAAGCCACAATCTAATTTGAATGTTGAACAAGCATGGGCTGGATGAGTCTACATATCACTCCACAGAACCCTAGCCAGGAATTATACCAATTTTGTTACAACTAATGATCCTTCGTAATTGTGTTCATACAAAATGTGAAAATGAATAGAGTGAACAAAAAAAAACTTTCATTTTAGAATCAATGATAAGAATAATCGGGAATCCACTACCCAATGACGAGGGACCCCTGAAAGATTAGATGTCGGAACAGAAGTAGGCCATTCTGCCCACAAAGTCTGCTCAGCCATTCCGTGAGATCATGGCTGATTTGATCATCCTTAACTGTACTTTCCTGCGTTTTCCCTATAGCTGTTGATTCCTTGACTGTTTCAAAATGTATCTGTCATGGCCTGGAATATACTTAATGACCCAGCCTTGACAGTATAGAATTCTACAGATTCACAACCCTCAGAGAAGAACTTACTCTACGTCTAAAATGTGCAAACCCTTACTCTGAGATTATACTCTCGTGTCCTAGCCTCTCTGCAAGGGGAAACAACCTTTGTGTCTACCCTGTCAAGTTCCAGAGAATATTGTATGTTTCAATAAATTTGCCTCTCCTCCTAAACTCCAAGGAGTACACACCTAATCTACTCAACCTCTCCTCATAAAACAGCCCCTCCATACCTGGTATCAGCCAAGCGGACATTCTGTGAACAGTCTCCAATGCCAGTATATCTTTCTTTAGGTATGGGGTTCAAACCTTCACAGTATTCTAGCTGTGGTCTGATTAGTGCCTTGTATAATTTTAGAAAAATCTTCCAACTTTTATACACCACATCCTTTGAAATAAAGGCTAATAATAGACAATAGGTGCAGGAGTAGGCCATTCTGCCCTTCGAGCCTGCACCATCATTTAATATGATCATTGCTGATCATCCTTAGTCAGTATCCTGTTCCTGCCTTATCTCCATAACCCTTGATTCCACTATCTTTGAGAGCTCTATCCAACTCTTCCTTAAATGAATCTAGAGACTGGGGCAGAGCATTCCACACAGCCACCACTCTGGGTGAAGAAGTTTCTCCTCATCTCTATCCTAAATGGTCTACCCGTATTTTGAAGCTGTGTCCTCTGGTTCGGTACTCACCCAACAGCGGAAACATGTTTCCTGCCTCCAGAGTGTCCAATCCTTTAATAATCTTATATGTCTCAATCAGATCCCCTCTGTCTTCTAAACTCAAGGGTATACAAGCCCAGTCGCTCCAGTCTTTCAGTGTAAGGTAGTCCCGCCATTCCAGGAATTGACCTCGTGAACCTACGCTGCACTCCGTCAATAGCCAGAGTGTCTTTCCTCAAATTTGGAGACCAGAACTGTACACAATACTCCAGGTGTGGTCTCACCAGGGCACTGTACAGCTACAGAAGAACCTCTTTGCTTTGATACTCAATCCCTCCTGTTATGAAGGCCAGCATGCTCTTAACTGCCTTCACTACCTGCTGTACCTGCATGCTTACCTTCATTGACTGGTGTACAAGAACACCCAGATCTCTCTGTACTGCCCCTTTACCTAAATTGATTCCATTTAGCCTTCCTGTTCTTGCCACCAAAGTGGATAACCATACATTTATCCACATTAAACTGCATCTGCCATGCGTCTGACCACTCACCTAACCTATCCAGGTCACCCTGTAATTTCCTAACATCCTCCTCACATTTCACCCTGCCACCCAGCTTAGTATCATCAGCAAATTTGTTAATGTTATCACTAATACTATCTTCTATATCATTAATATATATTGTATAAAAATGTGCGGTCCCAGCACTGATCCCTGCAGTACCCCACTGGTCGCTGCCTGCCATTCCGAAATGGAACCCACTACCCTTTGTTTCCTGTCAGCCAACCAACTTTCAATCCAAGTTAGTACTTTGCCCCCAATACCATGCGCCCTAATTTTGCTCACTAACCTCCTATTTGGGATTTTATCAAAAGCTTTCTGAAAGTCCAGGTACACTATATCTACTGGATCTCCCTCGTCCATCTTCAGAGTCACATCCTCAAAAAATTCCAGAACATTAGTCAAGCATGATTTCCCCTTCATAAATCCATGCTGACTCTGACCTATCCTGTTACTACTATCCAGATGTGCCGTAATTTCATCCTTTATAATAGACTCCAGCATCTTTCCCACCACTGAAGTCAGACTAACTGGTCTATAATTTCCTGCTTTCTCTCTCCCACCTTTCTTAAAAAGTGGTACAAATTAGCCACCCTCCAATCCGCAGGAACTGATCCCGAATCTATCGAACTCTGCAAAATAATTACCAACGCATCCACGATTTCTCGAGCCATCTCCTTCAGTACCCTGGGGTGTAGACCATCCGGCCCCGGGGACTTATCAACCTTCAGACCTAACAGTCTCTCCAACACCAATTCCTGGCAAATATAAATTCCCTTAAATTCCGGTCCTTCAGCCACTGTTACCTCAGGGAGATTGCTTGTGTCTTCCCCAGTGAACACAGATCTGAAGTACCAATTCAATTCTTCTGCCATTTCTTTGTTCCCTGTAATATATTTCCCTGTTTCTGTCTTCAAGGGCCCAATTTTAGTCTTAACCATTTTTTTTTGCCTTTCACATACCTAAAAAAGCTTTTACTATCCTCCTCTATATTTTTGGCCAGTTTACCTTCATACCTCATTTTTTTCTCTGCGTATTTCCATCTTAGTAATCCTCTGTTGTGCTTTAAAAGCTTCCCAATCCTCCGTTTTCCCACTTATCTTTGCTATGTTATACTTTTTCTCTTTTAACTTTATATGTTTCTTAACTTCCCTCGTCAGCCACTGCCACCCATGCCTCCTCCTAGGATCTTTCTTCCTTTTTGGAATGAATTGATCCTGCATCTTTTGCATTATACACAGAAATATCTGCCATTGTTCCTCCACTGTCATCCTTGCTAAGGTATTGCACCATTGAACTTTCGCCAGTTCCTCCCTCATAGCTCCATAGTTCCCTTTATTCAACAGAAATATTGTCACTTCCGATTGTACCCTCTCCCTCTCAAATTGCAGATTGAAGCTTATTGTATTATGGTTACTACTTCCCAATGGCTCCTTCAGTTTGAGGTCCCTGATCAATTCTGCTTCGTTGCACAATACCAGATCCAGAATTGCCTTCTCCCTGGTAGGCTCCAGCACCAGCTGTTCTAAGAATCCATCTCTGAGGCATTCCACAAAGTCTCTTTCTTGAGGTCCAATACCATCCTGATTCTGCCAGTCTACCTGCATGTTGAAATCCCCCATAACAACTGTAGTAACATCTTTGCGACAGGCCAATTTCAGCTCCTGATTCAACTTGCATCCAACGTCCAGACTGCTGTTTGGGGGCCTGTAGATAACTCCCAAGAGGGTCTTTTTACCCTTAGAATTTCTCAGCTCTATCCATACTGACTCTGCATCCCCTGACTCTAGGTCCCCCCGCGCAAGGGACTGAATATCATCCCTTACCAACATGGCCACCCCACCCCCTCTGCCCGTCAGTCTGTCCTTACGATAGCAGGTGTAGCCTTGAATATTCATTTCCCAGGCCCTGTCCACTTGAAGCCACATCTCAGTTATCCCCACAATATCGTATCTGCCAATTTTCAAAAGAGCCTCAAGCTCATCCATCTTATTTCTAATGCTTCATGCATTCATATGTAGTATTTTTAATTTGTTACTGCCCTCACCCTTCCCATCAACTCCTATTTCACTCAACCTTACAGCACGATCCCTTTTTGAGTTTTCTGCTTCATTGATACAGTTGTCTTTCTTGACTTCCCTTGTTCTAACTTTCCCTTCAATTTCCTTCTTAATTCCTCCCCCCCCGGCTACTTATTTTAAATGTAGCTGTGTTGCAGTAGCAAACCTGCCTGCCTGCCAGAATGCTGGTCCCTAACCTATTAAGGTGCAAACCGTCTCTCTTGTATAATTTATGCTTACCACAAAACATACCCCAGTGATCCAAGAATTTAAATCCTTGCTTCCCGCACTAGTTCCCCAGCCACACGTTCAAGTCCATTATCTCCCTGTTTCTGGCCTCACCAGCCCGAGGAACTGGAAGCAAACTGGAGATAACCACCCTGGATGTCCTTCTTCCTGGTTCTCCGAAGTCCGACTGTAATATGTTCCTCTTCTTCCCGACATCATATGTGCCGACATGTACCACCACCTCTGGCTCTTCACCTTCGTCCTTGAGGATTTCCTGCACTCTGTGATGTCTTTAACCCTGGCACCAGGAAGGCAACACACCATCCTTAAGTCACGCCTGCTGCCACAAAAACCCCGGTCAGTTCCTCTCACTATGGAGTCTCCTGTGACCACGGCTCTGTGCGATGTCCGATTCTTCCGCTCTGCCTCCACGCCAACTTTTGATTGACAGACCTGGCCGCCTCGCGGACTGGCAGTGTCATCCGTCTCTACTCTTTCCAAAAGATTCAACTTGTTCCTGACAGGTACTTGCCCCAGGGTCTCTTGCACCTGTCTCCTCTCTGCCTCCCTCATTGTCTGCCCTCTTCTGGTATGGTCGGTGTAATAGCCTCGCTGAAGGTCTTGTCCAGAAAGATCTCGTTCTCTCTGATGAGCCTAAGGTCCTCGAGTTCTTTCATCAGTGCTGCAATATGCTCTGTCAGTAGCTGAATGTGCACACACTTTCCACATATATATGAGCCAGACACACCAGAGTCATTGACCTCCCACATCAAGCACGTAGCACACTGAACCAGCTGGGCAGTCATGTCTTCACCCTCTTCAAATGTGGCGTAATCACTTCACTCAACCTCCTTGTCAAAGACTCCTGAGCTAAAGCCTCACTCTTCAATCCACAGGAACTTCCTTGGACCCTCTTTTTGGGGCAAGTCTGTGGACTTTTAGGTTAGAGGAGGAGAGTGAGAGGGAGGTCCTCCTTTGTAGGACCTGGGGTCTAGAACACACCCACTCAAATAACAATCACTTACCTTCCCGACCGGCTTTGCGCTCCGACTTCACTTCCGCCCAGCTCCCGCTGCTCTCTGCTGCAAAAAAGCTATTTGCTTTATTTACCTGCTGATCCAGAATGCTAGTTTTTTTTGTGATCCATGGGCAAAGATGCCCAATCTTGCTGTTCTGCAGCTTTCAGCAGTCTTTTTCCATTTTAAAATAATATTCAGCTCCTGTATTGTTCCAAAGTGCATAACCCCACACTTTCCCACACTATATTCCATCTACCCTAGTTTTTGCCCACTAATGCAACCTGTCCATATCCCTCTATAGACTCTGAGCTGAAACATGTGTTGCTGGAAAAGCGCAGCAGGTCAGGCAGCATCCAAGGAGCAGGAAGAATCGATGTTTCGGGCATAAGCCCTTCTTCAGAGTCTATGGACTCTGCCAACCTCACCATTTGCCTTTCCATCTATTTATGTTGGCTGCAAACCTAGCTCTAGTACCTTAACTTTTCTAAATCATTCATATATGTTGTAAATAACTGATTCCAGACTGATGTCTGTGGCATTTCATAAGTCACAGGTTTCCATCCTGAAAATGTCCCCTCTTACCGTAAATCAGTTTTAGTTGCCAATTTTCTATCCATGCTCACGTGCTACCTCAACACCATAGGCCTTGAAGAAACTAAATGTGTGATACTTTGTCAAACATCTGAAAATCCAAGTACATTACATTTGCTGCTGCTTCATATCTGGCCTACTTGTTACCAGCTCAAAGAATTCTGGTAGATTTTATCAGGCATGACTTTCATGAAGCCATGATGACTGCTTAGTCATTAATATACATTACGAAATGCTGTGCTCTTGCACGTTTTATAATAGACTTAATATTTTCCCTTGGAATAGACATAGGCCAGTTAGCTTATCTTCCTTGCTGATCCAAAGGACTGCAGTAGTTAAAGAAGACAACTCATTCACCACCTTCGAGAGCAATTACGGATGGGCAATAAATGCTGGCCAAACCAGTGTTACCTGCATTCCATAATAATTTTCTTTACAAGTCAAAAATAATATCTTGAATGAATGTCACTCATAATTCCTACTTTAATTGCTCTTACCAGGTGTCAACTGAGAAGGAGGAAGTCAGCAAAACAGTCAACGGCTGAATAGATTTGTGGCCAAATACTTATGTACATATTTTATTACATATTATGAATTTGACATTTTTATTCTTCGATACTTCACGTTCATACTGAGAATGTGGTTTGGCTCATATGTCTTAACATTTTCAAGGAACAGTCCGAGATATTAATCTTTATGCTTTCAGATTGTACTGTACCTTTGCTAAGCTATGGACAATTTAGAGGATGCTCGTTGAATTTCTGTAAACCAAAAATGAAATTTGACAGTGTAGTAGATCATGTGCAGACCTGCGGTAACCTCTGCACAACTGGAACAGGCAAAGAGGGAATGTGGTAGTTTCTGAAGAGCTGGGAGAGTGGAAGCAGAATTCCACAGAGGACAATGAGGGCATTGAGAAGGAGGAGCATC
This sequence comes from Chiloscyllium plagiosum, assembly GCF_037043375.1. Lineage (NCBI taxonomy): Eukaryota > Metazoa > Chordata > Chondrichthyes > Orectolobiformes > Hemiscylliidae > Chiloscyllium > Chiloscyllium plagiosum. The sequence goes on along the minus strand of NW_028270162.1, from coordinate 40,761,759 downwards.
TTCTTCAGCATGATGTAGTAATGCAGTGTTGGTCACAACAAGCCAGGCACAAGTTAATTGAGACCTGGTTCCAGTAGACATAATCATTCAGGACTATAAGTATGTTGTTTGAAAGCCAAACAGCCCATTTGTTCCCAGCAACAAATGTGGCCTTTTTTGTTTGTCTTTTTACTTTGTATTTCCTGTTTTTCAATAAATGGAGGGCTATAAATTGCGGAGCAAAAAAATGAATAGCATTGCAGTGGCACAAGAGATCAAAGGTCCAAATGGAAGTCAGCAGGAGAAGTAAAATTGCAAATGACCATAAGCTCAGCTGAATTCATGTACCAGGAAATGTTGAGATGTGCAAACAAAAAATCTGACTAAATCTTGTCTTGTACAGTATTTTAACCTCATGTCTGTAACCACATCCAACAAAAAAGTTCATCAACTGTGTCAGTATGTTGTCAAAATAGCCAGACTGGATGTTGAACAAGTTTAGAATTTGTAAAGTGCAAAGTAACTGCATTTTATATGTTCCCATTTTCAATATGTTTAAACATGCAAAGAAGGGTGTAACAAAATGGAAAAGAAAGGATATTACTCTTCATGGTTTACAAAAATGCTCAGAATTTTGATAACGTATTTTCTTAAATTTAATGAATACTGTTCTGTTTTGCTGAAATATTACTCAAAATTGCAAGTGTTGAGAGATTTGCAATTATATTGCACCTCATCTTTCACAAGCACCACGTGTCTCTGCTTTACAGGGAATGAGCCTTTATTACACTATGGGTACACATCAGGGAATGACTACATATTACCTTGAAAGAAATTTAAAAATAATTCTGTGATTTCCCAAAGTCCATAACTAAGGGGTAAATGTAGGGGTATGGGTGGGTTGCGCTTCGGCGGGGCGGTGTGGACTTGTTGGGCCAAAGGGCCTGTTTCCACACTAAGTAATCTAATCTAATCTAATAACATGTTCATTGTCCCTGGAAAAGTAAAATGTTGCTTTCCCATTGTAAGTTATATGTTGAATGAGTTTTCGAATACATCAAAGAGATCCTTTAGTATACTTTTAATTTAGAGTGTGGGTGTCTATCGTGAAAAAATAAATGCAAGCTATTTTAATCTTTGTTTGCCCCCTTTGAGACATAAAATGTGCTGTTGTAGACTTTAACGTGTTAATTCAGGTTAAAGTTTATTTGCTTTAAGTAATTGAAACAGAACAATGCAGGATTTTTTGCACTCAATAAATTTAAATTGAGCAATAGAAAAGTAGCTTATTAATAGGTTTAGTAGATTTATATTGGACTTTTATTCATATCTAGACAAATTTCTGAATAAATCTGAACTTCAGAAGTGAGCTGAGAATAATTGCCAATTACATTAAGGCTATTCGTGCCAGACACTAATTATTTCTAATGAGAGAATCTAGCAATCTGCTTTGACAGTCAATTACATTTCCATCACCGAATCCCCCTATCAACAGCCTGGGGATTACTATTGACCAGAAACTGAACTGCATTCAGCCATATAAATATTGTGGCTAAAGAATAGGTCAGATGGTAGGAATCTGACTAATGCACTTCCAGACTCCCCAAAGCCTAACTAATGTCCACAAGGAACAGGTCAGGAATGTGATGGAATATTCACTTGCCAGGATGCATGCAGCTGTAACATCACTCAAGTTTGACATCCTGGACAAAACAGCCTTATTAATATTTGCTCTATCCATCACGAAAACATGATCACAGCAGTGTGCGCCATCTGTAAGATACACTTTAGAAATTCACCAAATGTTTCTAGGCAGCACCTTCAAAACGCATAACTTTGCCATCCAGAAGCACATGGGCAGTAGATGCATGGGAGCACCACCACCCTTCAAGACACCATCCAGACTTGTAAGTATATCACTCTTCCTTCAGTGTTGGTGTATCAATATCCTGAAACTCTATAACATCATTGTGACTGGACCTACGGCACATGGACAACAGTTGAAGAAGGCAGCGCAGCACACCACCACCACCTGAAAGGCAACTAAAGGTTGGGTAATAAATGCTCACCCAGGCAGTGATATGCACATTGAATAAGTGATTTTTTTTTAGAAAAACTTATTTGGGTTATTGTTACATTTTTGATTCTACCAAAAAACAGTAGCTAATCAAAATACATTGCAAAATATAAAGAATCTGATGTGTATGTGACTTACCGTGACTTTATAGACAAATAGAACACATCAACAGAACCTACAGGTTTGCTGTGTCCATGTAGCTTCCAAATAAGGAATCCACATTATTGTTGTCCCAAATGTCCTCACGGAGTATATTTACAATCAACTATAATGCAACAGAACCCAGTATGAATTTGTCCTGTATAAAGCTTAATGCGTCTCATTTATAGAGTACTGTACACTGCTCAACATGGCAGCACTTTATCCCATGGGCTTGACATAACTGTGTACACAACTCCACTGTGGCAGCAGAATAAGTGTATAATGATTTACAGTTACAATAAAATAGTTGCTGCATTTGAATTGGTGAAAGGCCATCAGTGTCATAGTGTTATCATGTCTGTCAAATGTTTTTCATTGGCTGTTGAAAACTGTGGCACTAGAAAAGCATAGCGGATCAAGCAGCATCAGAGGAGCAGGAGAATCAACATATACCCTTACTGGCATAAAATTCACTGAAGAGGAGGAAAACAACAACAAACTGCCATTCCTAGATGTCACAGTAGAGCGAACATCCAATGGGGAACTTCAAACCAGCGTCTACAGGAAAACAACACATATGGACCAAATACTAAACTACAGAAGCAATCACCCCACAAACAAAGCTGCATCAGAACATTAATCCAATGAGCCACCAGACGCTGCAGCACAGAGGAAGTACGCAGAGCAGAGGAAAATCATCTATGCAGTGTATTCAAAATGAACGGGTACCCAATGAACACAGTCCACAGATTTCTTAGCAACAAGCCCAAACAAGCAGACAAAATGCATCCAGAAACCCTAGCTACTCTCCTGTACATAAAAGACAACTCAGAAACGATGCCAGACTACTTGGCATCCTGGTAGCCCACAAACCCACCAACACACTAAAACAGCAGCTAATGAACTTGAAAAACACTACACAGACAACAAGCAAAATTAATGTCATTTACAAAATACCGTGCAAGGACTGTAACAAGCACTACGTTGGACAAACAGGCACAAAACTAGCCACTAGAATACAAGAACATCAACTAGCCACAAAATGACCCTTTGTCACTAGTATCCTTGCATACAGATGAGGAAGGACACCACTTCGACTGTGCCAATACATCCATCCTAGGACAAGCCAAACAGAGACACACACGAGAATCCCTAGAAGCATGGCATTTCGGAATACTATCAACAAACACATTGATTTGGACCTGATTTACCACCCCATGAGAAAATGAACAGGAAATGGCAGCACCACAGGAAATGACATCACCAACCCAAAGAAACCCAAACACACACACAAAGCAGGAATCATCAGTGCTTCGGCCAGAGGCTCACTGAAGATGTTACCTAGTATGGTGATGAAGGGTCTGAAAATGAACCTTCCAGCTCAGCGAGCAAATCTACATCCAGAATCAACATTTCAGGAATATGAAACATCAATTCTCCTGTTCCTCGAATGCTGCTTGACCCGTTGCGCTTTTCCAGCGCCACATTTATTTACTCTGATCTCCAGCATCTACAGTCCTCTCCTAGTTTTTCATTGGATATTGAGTCTTGGGATACCCAGAGGGGTGTTATAGGCATGTATCAGTGCAAAGTCTTTTTCTCTCCTTCATACTCCAAAAACGGGTGTGCACACCTCAACATAAATTCGATTAATTTTTAATGACTTGCAATTTTAATTCTCCATCCTCTTGCACTTAGATCCCTCTGACCTTAGTTTCCTGCTGTGTTGCAGTGATGCTTGTCTTTATCTTCTGGCCTCAAACCAATCAGCTCCAGTCCTCAACCACAGTTCTCATTTTCTTGTAAACAAGTGCGAGTAATGTTAGGGTGGACACACCAATGCTGCAAGGAATTGGTGGGAATCTCCTTTGAATAAAGAGTCAGGGGATGGTCTCCGTACTATTGACTGACCTTCAATTTGAAGATGTCAACTTGGGGTATTGAGTTTCTACCCTGGGTGTTCATGTGCCTAAAACAGGCTGTTTCTGGACCTATAAATCATTATATACACAGGCATACAGTATGGAAACAGAACCTTTTGTCCAACCAATCCATGCTGAACATAATCCCAACTAAACCAGTCCTGCCTACCTGCTCCTGGCCCCAATCCCTGCAAACCTTTCCTATTCATGTCCTTATAAAAATGTCTTTTAAATGTCCACATCCACCACTTTCTCAAGAAGTTCATTCCACACACAAACTACCTTTTGTGTGAAAAAAAACTTGCCCGTCATGTCTTTTTGTTTGTTTCTTTCTTCTCACCTAAAAATGTGCCCTGAAAATCCCCCACCCTAGGGAAAAGACATGTACCATTAATCCTATCCATACCTCTCATGATTTTAGAAACTTGTATAAAGTCACCCCTCAACCTTCCACTCTCCAGTGAAAAAAAGGCCCAGTTTATCCAGCCTTTCTTTATAACTCAAACCTTCCATACTTAGCAACAGGCTGGTAGACCTCTTCTGAACCCTCTTTAGCTTAATAATATCCTTCCTATAACTGGGTGACCAGAACTGGACACATTATTCCAGATGAGGCAAGGCACTAGGTTCCAGAGTGTAGGATTTGCATCTCCTTCTGTTAAGTGCTGCTGCTGCTGCTCTTCCTTAAGTTGTGACTGCCCTTCACCATTAAAGCTACCTTCATGTGGCTGGTAAGATTTTTGATTCTTTCCATCCTCCAGGTAGAAAATAGGTTGAACTATTGGCTCGCCCTCTTTTAGGTACTTTGTACAAGCAATTTTTGAGAAGGTTTGTAGCTCAGGTTGAAGTGCTGGATGTAAGTTTGCTGGCTGAGCTGGAAGGTTTGTTGTTAGACTTTGTCACCATACTAGGTAACATCATCAGTCAGCCTCCAGTGAAGCACTGGTGGTATGTCCCGCTTTCGATTTGTGTTTAGGTTTCTTTGGGTGGGTGATATAATTTCCTGTTCCTTTTCTCAGAGGTTGGTAGGTGGGGCCCAAATCTATGTTTATTAATAGAGTTCCAGTTGCAATGCCAAGCTTCAAGGAATTCTAATGCATGTCTCCATTTGACTTGTCCCAGAATTGATATGTTGTCCCAGTTGAAGTGTTGTCCTCCTTCATCTGTACGTAAGGATACTAGTGATAGTGGGTCATGTCTTTTTGTGGCTAGTTGATGTTCATGTATCCTAAAAAGCAGGAGAGCAACAGCAAACTGCCATTCCTAGTTGTCACAGTAGAACGAATAATCAATGGAGAACTTCAAACCTGTGTTTGAAGGAAAACAGGAAAACAACACATAGACCAAATACTTATCTGCAGAAGCAATCACCCCAACACCCACAAACAAAGCTGCATTAGGACATTATTTCAGTGAGCCACCACACACTACAGCACCAAGGATCTATGCAGAGCAGAAGACCCATACCTATACAGCATATTGAAGAAAAACGGTTACCCAATAAATACAATCTATCAATTCTTCAGCAACAAACTTAAACAAGCAGGCATAACACACCCAGAAACACTAGCTACTCTACAAAGACATCTCTGAAATGACATCCAGACTCATCAGACCTCTTGGCATCATGGTAGCCGACAAACCTATCAACAAACTTAAACAGCAGCTAATGAACTTAAAAGACCCTATACAAACAACAAGCAAAATGAATGTCATTTACAAAATATGTTGCAAGGATTGTAACAAACACTATATCGGACAAACAGGCAGAAAATTAGACAGGAGGACACGAACGTCAATGACCCACTACTACTTATATACAGACAAAGAAGGACACCACTTTGGGACAACACATCCATTCTCTGACAAGCCAAACAGAGACACTCACGAGAATTCCTTGAAGTATGCCATTCCACCCAGAACTCTATGAATAACCAAATTGATCTGGGCCCCGTCTACCATCCTATGAGAAAAAGAACTGGAAATGACATCACCCATCCAAAGAAACCGAAACACACAAACAGAAATAGGACCATACCACCAGTGCTTCACCGGAGTCTCAGTGATGATGTTGCTAGTCATGGTGACGAAATGTCTTCCAACTCAGCCAGCAAACTCACATCCACATACTTTTTCCTCCCCACTTCTCTCCTATACAACTCCTTTAGTCATGCATGACCATTTACTCATCTCTGTTTTCCCTAATTGTGGAAACTTCCTAGAGTGTTGTCTGGTCTGCTTTCTTTTGATTTAACATTTATCCAGATCTCCAATTCTAAATGTCATAGTATATAGATTTAAGTGGGTGATAAACCTATTGGTGACATAGATATGACTGGATAGTTGAAAAATTACCTTCTAAGTAATTGTATCCATTTATCAATCAACAAAATCGAACTAGACACCAGATTGTTTTATTGGCACACTGTACATTTCATACCTAAATATGCAATATCTTATTGCTAATAATCATTTTTCCCCTAGATATATCAATATTATGTTTCGTCCTCTGCAATCCATTTAGTGAAAAAGTTACGAGTAGATCAGATGCAATGGATGAAGGTAAATTCGTGGGAGTCTTTCAGAATGAATGTGTTCTTATAATGCCACGTTGTTAATAGCCGGATTGGCCTCGTTCGGTTTCGAACAAGATTAATTTGCAGCAGGTTAATAGTCCACTTAAGTGTAAAGTGTGCTATTTCTGCGTTCTTAATGTACTCTCTAAGGGAAGGGAAAAGTGTATGCCTTAGAGGCAAGTGTTGGGGATTGTGGCACAAATTAAGAAGTTAGTCATTTTTATTGCAAACACTGAGCAGAACACGTAAACATAATGAGATCATTAGAGTTCTTTAATTTTACTGACACCAAAGGTGTCTAAAGTTGTTTTCTCGTATCAAGGTTCTGGCGAAATGTGTTCGCGTAGACAGGATATTGTACTTCACACCACTTCTAGTTCGAAAAAAGAGCACTGCAGCATTTTAAACAGAAAAAAGGAGTAAAATGCGTAATTTAATTCATTTTATTATCGGGTAAACGAGGTAAATAGTTTGACCTTGGAAGCCGAAGTGTTAAATCGATTACCATTTTCAGGATGGCTGTGGTGGGAACGCAGTGTGTTCAGAGGGAATTGCAACGTCTTTATTTTCGTTAGTTAACGATCTCTAATGTATTTTTTCTGGATATCTTTGATTTGAATAAATCAGAATGTTCAGTGTTATCTGAATAAACAACTCACATCCTCAAAGAATTCCCAACCAGTGAAAGTGAGTATTTTCTGAGCGAACTGGACTATTCTAACCGATATATCACACCACCTCGATCCAGAATGTTCTTTCTTCTAATTAACTTTATCTTTCTCCAACAAAATTTGCCGTTCCTGTGTCTCTTCGCCCCCCCCCCCCCCCCCCCGCCCTGTATATTATCCAAATCCCCTTTATTCCCAACTAAGTTCCTATTCTAGGAGTTCTGCATTTCTGCCTGTGTTTTTCTCTGGTTGGACGTTTTCCTGCAGCTCCACATGCGACACTTAGACATTGGGCAACACCACCATCCCACCCCAATCCGAAAATGAATTGACCCTTTGTTACCCCTTTGGGTAGTTCATGATAGTTAGGTGGCAGTTTCGTTGCCAATTTCTTTTTATAGGTAATAAATAGAAGTGTTGAAAACCCGAAAAATGATTGCTTAATAACTCCGTGAGTTGCTTACAGCCTTGACCGCTATCTTACTAATCCTGAGACATTGACTGTCCTTTTTGTAACCTTTGAGTTTCTTTGCTTCTGTTTATCTCTCTATGATGCTCGGAAATTATGAATATTTCCCCATTTGTATAATAGCATGCATTGTTTGACAATGAGAGAGATTATGCAAAGATCTTTAGATTCGATTTTTACTTCACCTTAAAACCCTGGAGAGCAAAGTGTCAATGAATTACACCAACTAATCGAACAATGCATTCTTGCTGTTGCTATATTTTTCGTTGTAAACTGCCCGCCTGCAGAGTTGCACATAGGTTTTCAAAAGACAGTCTGGCAAACTTGTACCCCTTGTCCAGAATTATGTCCAGTGTGTTAGCATTGTACATTCTTCTGTAATAATCACAAAGGTGACACTCTTTTTAAATTATCCAACAGTGTATAACATATCAGACAAGAAGTGTTGGAAACTCAAGTCACTCTTTCTCACTCAATGGATGCTGACGGATGTGCTGAGTATGTCTAGTAGTTTTGTTTTTATTTCAGCTTTCCAGAATCTACATTGCTTTGCTTTTATAATAAAATATTAACTGGTGTCTATTCTCTCTTTCCCTGTTGTAAAATGATAATTCTGGAGGAAAACAGATTTTGTTTATCTTCATAATGAAAGTTTATAGAACTTAAGCATGGATGACTTTAGGCTTTTTCATTTGGATCATCTTTCGCAATCCAAAACCAATATCTCTCCAGAGCATATGCTAAACATTGTGTCCAAAAGTTATTTTCTGTTCACATTCTGTCGTCAGCAAACGACTTGCCACATGCCTCAGACTCCTTTTCAATAAGAGACTTTTGTTTTCTGACTATGCATAATAAATTAAGTTCTTTGGGAACATTTTTATACTTTTTTTTCCCAATTTTAAATTTATCAGAAATCGCAGATTTTAAAAGGCCTAATCTGTGATTTCTGATGTGTCAATCTGGAAAATAAGCACAAGTTTTACATCTGCATCGAAACTCTAGAGACTCAATTGATTTGTATGGCATACTTGTTAGTGTAACTTTAAAAGTTTTCACGCATACAATCACGCCATAGAATATGATATATTGTGATAATTGGTGTTGAATGAATTTTCAATCAAGTCAAAACTTCTACCTTTTTTTCAATCATGCTTTGAACTAAAAAGAGCCCATTTAATTCTATATACTTCTGAGTTTGAGGTTCTGATGCTAAATTTTGCAGAACACCTATCCTGTATTGGTACAGAGAGTACTTTTGGTGGAAAGCAACTGTGTTTTAAGATTTATATACAGATTAAGTTGACTTCCTATAGTGTTGCATTGAGAACTGAAGATCTAGTGCAGTATTGGGCCCAAGAACATTGAGAGTGAAGGGACGTGGGGTGGCAAATTGGAGGAGGAGCTGAGAGAAGGGAAAGCGGGTCAAGAAGCAGGTGGATTGGAGGAGAAGTTTAGGAGATGAGGATGGAATGGGGAGAACAAGGGGGATAGAAAGGAAGGGGAGTTGTGAATCTGAACAAGGATCAGGAACTTGGAAGCAAATATGAAGTGCAGGGTGCCTGCCTGATTTATGTTGACGGGGAAATTTCCTCAGCTCTGTTTTAATGTGTGATGCAGGAAGGAGCAGCAGAGTTGAAATGCTGCCATTCACTGGAAAAGAGAGAGCCAAAAATCTGATTAATAATGTGAGACATGGGTGAAATGCTGCTGAAGGGCATAGGAACGTACAGGGATCAAAATGCTTATGTGAGAGAGTGTGTGTGTGTGTCTGCATGTGTGAGGGGTTGAGAGAGTACAGTGGTAGGCAAAAGAGTGAGTGTTCTTTGCAATGATAGGAACCAAGGGTCAAAAGCAGGACAGAATGTACTGAGGGGTTTGGATGATCCGGAAGTTTCTGGAGGTTGATGACAATTACTCCAATTAGTGGGGTTTAAATTCTAATGTTTTGGGGTGACCTTAATTCTTCTGATATGATACAGAGGTTCCTGTGAAGTCTAAATTGAATGATTACAGGAGCCTAAAAGCTGCTAGTTCAGGATACTGAGAGGATTTGCAGGAGGGAAATCATTAGTATGAGTGAGGAAATGGGTGTAATTGACATGGGTTTGGGGAGCACAAACATGAAAGTATTTCTGACAGGATCAGGAAGATTGCAGAAGTTGGCAGTGTGGGAGTTGGTGACAGAGTGCAGTGAGTACTGCAGATTTCAGAAATTAAGCTAAAGTCACCTACTGTGTGGAGTGAACTTCCAAATGCACAAGTTGGAGGCTGCTGTTCTCATGAGTGATTGGAAGGGCCAGGCAGAAAACAGGCCAAAATGGGCAAGAGGCTTGACAAGTGGAATGGTGGGAGCAATTATTACATCATGAAAGCCATAGGGATGGATGACTGGGCCGTTGGAGAAGAGGCCATTGGAATCATGGATCCACTGAGGAAAGCAAACCATGTTCAGTGAACTGAATTGAGAGGAAGACCATGCGAAAGGGGGGAAAGAAAAGGCTCGAACAGGTTTAAATCTGCTGAAATATCCAGACTTACCATGTATGCACCCATGGCAGTTGTTGAGAAGCCTAAGCTGTGACTGGATCCTCCAGGGATCAATGCTGGACTCCTCATTGTTGTTTGTCTAAATAATTTTAAAGAGACATTGAAAATTTGCTTTAGTTCCAACTAAAACTGCAGCTTTTTTCAGTCATCATTCTTTTGGCTGGAAAAGCAATTTTCTCAGCCAGTTCTTCCTAAGCCAATGACAAACAATATACAAAAACATGCTAACCCTTCAAATATTTTGCAAGGGAAACATATTTTTCCTTGATTTGAAACACCAATTCTGTTTACACGTAACATCAGCTGCTTCTGTTTTATGAAGTGGTGGAAGAGCTCTGTGAATTCTGCCAGTTGTTTGTGGGTGGTTGGGAGGCAAGAGGTCTCGTGTTTTGGCAGAGAAAAGCAGCAGGAAGGGAGCCCACAGCTTCCTGCCACCATGGTATACTGCTGGCAGTAAGAGACTCTGTGTACTAGAGCCCATTAGGTGGGAGGAGAAAGTGAGGACTGCAGATGCTGGAGATCAGAGCTGAAAATGTGTTGCTGGAAAAGCGCAGCAGGTCAGGCAGCATCCAAGGAACAGGAGAATCGACGTTTCGGGCATAAGCCCTTCTTCAGGAATGAGGAAAGTGTGTTGAGCAGGCTAAGATAAAAGGTAGAGAAGAGGTACTTGGTGGAGGGGCGTTGGAAATGTGATAGGTGGAAGGAGGTCAGGGTGAGGGTGATAGGCCGGAGTGGGGTGGGGGCAGAGAGGTCAGGAAGAAGATTGCAGGTGAGGAAGGCGGTGCTGAGTTCGAGGGATTTGACTGAGACAAGGTGGGAGGAGGGGGAATGAGGAAACTGGAGAAATCTGAGTTCATCCCTTGTGGTTGGAGGGTTCCTAGGCGGAAGATGAGGCGCTCTTCCTCCAACCGTCGTGTTGCTTTGGTCTGGCGATGGAGGAGTCCAAGGACCTGCATGGACTTGGTGGAGTGGGAGGGGGAGTTGAAGTGTTGAGCCATGGGGTGGTTGGGTTGGTTGGTCCGGGTGTCCCAGAGGTGTTCTCTGAAACATTCCGCAAGTAGGCGGCCTATCTCCCCAATATAGAGGAGGCCACATCGGGTGCAGCGGATGAAATAGATGACATGTGTGGAGGTGCAGGTGAATTTGTGGTGGATATGGAAGTATCCCTTGGTGCCTTGGAGGGAAATAAGGGGGGAGATGTGGGCGCAAGTTTTGCATTTCTTGCGGTTGCAGGGGAAGATGCCGTGAGTGGAGGTTGGGTTGGTGGGGGGTGTGGACCTGACGAGGGAGTCACGGAGGGAGTGGTCTTTTCGGAACGCTGATAGGGGAGGGGAGGGAAATATATCCCTGGTGGTGGGGTCCGTTTGGAGGGGGCGGAAATGACGGTGGATGATACGCTGTACATGGAGGTTGGTGGGGTGGTAGGTGAGGACCAGTGGGGTTCTGTCCTGGTGACGGTTGGAGGGACGGGGCTCAAGGGCAGAGGAGCGGGAAGTGGAAGAGATGCGGTGGAGGGCATCGTCGACCACGTCTGGGGGGAAATTGCGGTCCTTGAAGAAGGAGGCCATCTGGGTGGTATGGATTTGGAACTGGTCCTCCTGGGAGCAGATGCGGCGGAGACGAAGGAATTGGGTATATGGGATGGCGTTTTTACAGGGAGCAGGGTGGGAGGAGGTGTAGTCAAGGTAGCTGTGGGAGTCGGTCGGTTTATAGTAAATGTCCGTGTTGATTGGGTCTCCCGAGATATGGAAAGGTCGAGGAAGGGGAGGGAGGAGTCTGAGACGGTCCAAGTGAATTTGAGGTCGGGGTGGGAGGTGTTGGTAAAGTGGATGAACTGTTCAACCTCCTCGTGGGAGCACGAGGCAGCACCGATGCAGCGGAGGAAAAGGTGGGGGGGTGGTGCCAGTGTAGCTGCAGAAGATGGACTGTTCCACATATCCAACAAAAAGGCAGGCATAGCTGGGGCCCATGCGGGTGCCCATGGCTACTCCTTTGGTTTAGAGGAAGTGGGAGGATTGGAAAGAGAAGTTGTTCAGGGTGAGGACCAGTTCAGTCAGTCGAAGGAGGGTGTCAGTGGAAGGGTAATGGTTGATACGGCGGGAAAGGAAGAAGCGGAAGGCTTTGAGTCCTTTGTGATGGGGGATGGAGGTGTACAGGGACTGGATGTCCATGGTGAAGATAAGGTGTTGGGGACCGGGGAAGCGAAAATCATGGAGGAGGTGGAGGGCGTTGGTGGTGTCCCGAACGTAGGTGGGGAGCTCTTGGACTAAGGGGGACAGGACCATGTCGAGGTATGCAGAGATGAGTTCGGTGGGGCAGGAGCAGGCTGAGACAATGGGTCGGCCGGGGCAGTCAGGTTTGTGGATTTTGGGCAGGAGGTAGAAACGGGCGGTGGGGGATTGTGTGACTATGAGGTTGGAGGCGGTGGATGGGAGATCCCCTGAGGTGATGAGGTTATGGATGGTCTGGGAGATGATGGTTTGGTGGTGGGAGGTGGGGTCATGGTCAAGGGGGCAGAACCAAACCTCACTATCAAACCAGCAGAACCCAACCTCACTATCAAACCAGCAGACAAGGGAGGCGCGGTAGTAGTTTGGCGCACCGACCTTTACACCGCTGAGGCGAAACGCCAGCTCGCGGACACCCCCTCCTACTGCCCCCTTGACCATGACTCCACCTCCCACCACCAAACCATCATCTTCCAGACCATCCATAACCTCATCACCTCAGGGGATCTCCCATCCACCGACTCCAACCTCATAGTACCACTTTACCAACACCTTCCACCCCGATCTCAAATTCACCTGGACCATCTCAGACTCCTCCCTCCCCTTCCTCGACCTTTCCGTTTCTATCTCGGGCGACCGAATCAACACGGACATTTACTATAAACCGACCGACTCCCACAGCTACCTAGACTACACCTCCTCCCACCCTGCCCCCTGTAAAAACGCCATCCCATATTCCCAATTCCTTCGTCTCCACCGCATCTGCTCCCAGGAGGACCAGTTCCAAATCCATACAACCCAGATGGCCTCCTTCTTCAAGGACCGCAATTTCCCCCCAGACGTGGTCGACGATGCCCTCCACCTCATCTCTTCCACTTCCTGCTCCTCCGCCCTTGAGCCCCATCCCTCCAACCGCCACCAGGACAGAACCCCACTGGTCCTCACCTACCACCCCACCAACCTCCATGTACAGCGTATCATCCACCGTCATTTCCGCCACCTCCAAACGGACCCCACCACCAGGGATATATTTCCCTCCCCTCCCCTATCAGCGTTCCGAAAAGACCACTCCCTCCATGACTCCCTCGTCAGGTCCACACCCCCCACCAACCCAACCTCCACTCCCGGCATCTTCCCCTGCAACTGCAAGAAATGCAAATCTTGCGCCCACACCTCCCCCCTCACCTCCCTCCAAGGTCCCAAGGGACACTTCCATATTCACCACAACTTCATCTGCACCTCCACACACACCATCTATTGCATCCGCTGCATCCGATGTGGCCGCCTCTATATTGGGGAGACAGGCCGCCTACTTGCGGAACATTTCAGAGAACACCTCCGGGACACCCGGACCAACCAACCCAATCACCCCGTGGCTCTACACTTCAACTCCCTCTCCCACTCCACCAAGGACATGCAGGTCCTTGGACTCCTCCATCGCCAGACCATAGCAACACGACGGTTGGAGGAAGAGCGCCTCATCTTCCGCCTAGGAACCCTCCAACCACAAGGGATGAACTCAGATTTCTCCAGTTTCCTCATTTCCTCTCCCCCACCTTGTCTCAGTCAAATCCCTCGAACTCAGCACCACCTTCCTCACCTGCAATCTTCTTCCTGACCTCTCTGCCCCCACCCCACTCCGGCCTATCACCCTCACCTTGACCTCCTTCCACTTATCGCCTTTCCAACACCCCTCCACCAAGTCCCTCCTCCCTACCTTTTATCTTAGCATGCTGGACACACTTTCCTCATTCCTGAAGAAGGGCTTATGCTCAAAACGTCGATTCTCCTGTTCCTTGGATGCTGCCTGACCTGCTGCGCTTTTCCAGCAACACATTTTCAGCCCATTAGATGGGAGTTGAGTTAACCAAAGGTGCAATTAAGGGGCCACCTCCTCCCAACATGGGAATTTATGCTGTCAGGCAAACCCAACAGCATTTGGGAAAATAGGTTCTGGGGGAGGCTGATGATGGAGGGGGTGACAAGCTATCTTGGTGGGTATTCCATAGTTCACAGTCACCCCAGCAGCAATGCCTACCCTTGGACCCAACTTACTGCCTGTGCATTAAGGCCATCCCAACACTGGGAGCTACCTGCACTAACTTCCTCCTAACCGCCTCCATCCAAAAAAATGCATTTCTTGAGGGCGCCTTGGTATTGACGTGCCCCTAACCTTGAGCTGCAAGGTCAGTGAGCTGCCAGTCCTCTGGTTGGGCAACTTAGAGCTGGGCAGCAGCAGACTGGCCAGATTGTTGGCTATTGCTGATGAAATGCCACCGGTGTCTGACCTGCTGCAGTGGGGTTAGCTCCCATGCCCAGCTCTGGCAGTGGGTCTCAGTGTACAGTGTAAATGTTCAGCCCATTCTTGTTTAGTCAATATTCATATTTGGCATTAAGTCAGGGCTTTGCAAACTGTGGGGCGTGGAACCAGATTTTATGGTGATGAGCTGTGATGTACCATTGCCTGTTGTAATGCTCAAACTGATCATGGGAGAGTCTCTGACCAGAGGGCATAGCCTCAGAATAACAGGGTGCTAACTGAAGATGGAGATAGAGGGATTTCGTTTGAGGGTTGAAAGTCTTTGGAGCTCCTGCCCCAAAGAGTTGTGGGTACAGTGTCCTTGAGTATATTTAAGGCTGAGGTAGTTTTTTTTTCTTGATCAGGAGGGGAATCAAGGTTAAGGGGATGGGGCAAGAAGGTGAATGTGAGGAATGTTGGATCAGCATGATCCTACAGTATGGTGGAGCAGGCTTGAGGGGCCGAATGGCTCATGGCTGCCTCCTGTTCCTATTACTTAAGGTCTTATAAATGCTTTGTCCATTGAAAAAGTTTGTGTTTTTCTATAGGACAGTGCAGTCTTCACTGATGCCTGATCCCTCCATTGTGAGAGCCATGGGCAAAGGTATCGGTTTATCCACTTTTTCACCAACCGCCCCATTAGAAAAATGGGAGGGGAAGGAGGGTGGGATTTGGGTAGGGTTTGTGGAGGAGGGGGGTTTGGGAAGAGTGATGAAGGAGAGGGGGAGCTACTTCAAATAAATGTGTTGATCTGTTGATGGATGTAGCTAATTACCTAGCAGGTTCAAATTGTAACCAGCTACCAATGACTTTAAATTGCTGATGTTTTTACTTTGAAAATGTGTATTTTCTCCTCCACATGTTGTACATTAATTAGTTAATGCTTTATAGGTGATCATTTAGCAATCTTAAATTGTTGGGCTTTTCATTTGTTTTCTGTAGTAAACCCATTGCATAATTTTTTTATTATTATTCTGCCTATCTTTGTGTGGTGATTAATTGAAATTGTGAGTGAGTGGGGGAGGTCAGTCACCTCAGTTGACTTGACGTTAACATTTCTCGAAGAATGCAGAATTCCAGCCCCGTACTAGCAAAGGGACAGCACGGTGGCTCAGGGTTAGCACTGCTACCTCACAGCGCCAGGGGCTGGGTTCGATTCCAGCCTCGGGCAACTATCTGTGTAGCGTTTGTACATTCTCCCTGTGTCTGCGTTGGTTTCCTCCGGGTGCTCCGGTTTCCTCCCACAGTCCAAAGACATGCAGGTTAGGTGGATTGGCCATGCTAAATTGGCCATGCGAAATTGCCCATAGTGTTCAGGGATGTATAGGTTTGGTGCCTTAGTTAGGGGGAAATGTAGAGTAATAGGGGAATGGGTCTGGGTGGGTTACTCTTTGGAGGGTTGGAATGGACGCTGGGCCAAACGTCCTGTTTCCACACTGTAGGAATTCGAATTGTAAAAAAAGGTAGGCTTCAAATCTGTCTCCTTACTTTGTCCCAAAGTAAATTATTGCGTAAGCCATGGTTCAACAAACCGTGAATAATTGGGGATGTTTATTCGAAGAGCCTGGCTGAATTTTTGGCATTTTCTGCCCATAATTTGAAGCTTGAATAGGCGATGAGCAGGACACTTTTTGCTCTCACACTTTGTGAATTTTCCTGTGGATTTGTGTAGCATGTTGAATCTCAGTGCCCACTATGGCACTGTATTTGGTGACATTGTGGTGACTTCACTCTGATGAACTGGAAGGAACTCCTTTTCAAATAACCAGCAGATGGCAGAAAGGGACTGTCTATAGTGTCTAAAGTCAGTGTAATGTGTTGTCAGAATCTACAAATAATGATTCTGAATGTGTAGGCAGGTTGTGAAATGCTGATATTTCAATTCTAAAATGACTTGCGTACTACTTTTTCTGTAAACATATTGATCATTTTTCCACAGCCTGCAATCCATTACGTCAATTTTTTTTTAACCAGCTTCTTGCATAACTACCAGCATTCCAAACTCATTGTGTCGGAGGGAAGCTGCCTCTGGCCGTGGAATCCATCCTTTCAGACACTCTGAGAACAATTGGCGATGAGAGATGTCCATGTTAATTTTTGTGGTACATCCCAGTGACAGTTTTATAACGGATATTGGAAGGTGCTGCTGGCTGGTTATCTGATCACTGGACACGATGTGGGAATGGAGCGACCCAAAAATGATGGAAAACCATTACTTTTGAACAATGTCAGACGTTGTGGGCAACTGGCATGTTTATGTTCAATGACTAGCATTGGTAAGACAGTTCACCAGCAACATACAGCCATGAAAAGCTCTTTAATAATGCACAGATGGCCTCACAGCTGAATGCAATTAAGAATGTTGCCACCCTGTTTGTGAAGGTTTCACTGCTTTCTTAGCGATCAGTCAGTGGTCTACATTTCAAAGTGGCAGATAGAGAATTTTCATTTTATCGTCCAAACGTGCTCACAGAGCACAATGTTATTTTACCTTGCTTGGGATTTTGTTGGCATTTTCTTGTCTGTCAAAATAATGTCATACATCATGAAAACTGCTCACTAAATCATGGGTCCAAACTTCAGGAATCTTTCATTTTCACATGGGCACAGTCAGAAAAGCAGCAGACGTTAA
Organism: Chiloscyllium plagiosum; assembly: GCF_037043375.1. Classification (NCBI taxonomy): domain Eukaryota; kingdom Metazoa; phylum Chordata; class Chondrichthyes; order Orectolobiformes; family Hemiscylliidae; genus Chiloscyllium; species Chiloscyllium plagiosum. The sequence continues at coordinate 40,744,218 of NW_028270162.1, read as the reverse complement.
TATTCATTCTCTCAAAGGTTTGACTGTCCATGTGATGGTGAGCCAAGCTCTGGTGGAATGGTTGATTGAGCAAGAGAAAGATCTGACCGTAGGTCTTGTCAAATAGGAGCCCCACGTTTGTGTTCCCTTTTTGATTTTAAGAAATAAAAAGGCACTTGTTTTCATTGGTTTTGCTTTTCTTCTCTTCCTTCCATTCACAAGGAAGAAAAACAATTAATTCTCAACCAATGCTGCTTGGGACGAAACTGTTGTAGTCTGGAGTGATCTTGGTCCCCCTGCCATGACAGTCCTTCAGAGCTAATGTTCTGTTTTACACTCCTCCCTGATAGCAAAGCCCAAGCTCTTGCCACCAGAGTGCAAGGAGGCACAGCAGTACATCCAAGCCTTATACACTGCCTTTAAACAGCAGCGTGCTCCCTCAGCGTGTTGCCTAGTTTCACACCCCTTCAATCAAACAGCAGTTAAAAACACCTAGAGGGCACAACATGCTGCACTGCTCATATCCAACTGCTAGTGTTTGAGTGTAACTATTGCTGTAGAGTAAATGTAGCATGACCGTAGCTGGCGAGATTACATCTTGGATACAGTGAATCACTACTCGCAGGAAGGAAATTCCTGTGCTCCCCGGGGGGGGGAGGGGGGGGCAGTGAGGTTACCTGACAAAGGAGTTAATGTAGTATATCACCTCAACATATGAAACTTAAAATGAGAAAAGTCCTCTCCAAAAGATGTCATATGTTGTCTACATTTAGTTTTCATCGCACCATTTTGAAGTTGTGACGTTTTGATGGTATATGGCCTTGTAATGGAACATTTCCATTGATCCAATCTATGTACACGTTTGGTAAAGAATGGTTAGTTTTAGCAATTCCTTGGTGAATTTCCCGAATTAATATCTGTACTTCGCTGTTCTGTGTGTCATTTTAGGTGTTTTGAAGAGCGGCCTATGGTTAGTATTTGACTGATTACGAACAAGTGTTTACAACATGTAGATAAAAAAGTCTGTTGGATTGTTATAAATGACAGGAAGCTGAGTTTGCAATATATATCAGCACTGTATCTGGTGGTTTACTTGATTTTCTACAAAAGCCCAGTTGCCTTCAGAGCTCAGAGCTATCCATAAAGCCACATCATCAGCACCCTATCAATCAGGGCACTGTTTCCGTATCCATAATTTGTAAAATGCCCCAGTGGGCTTGATTAATGGAAGCAAAAAGATATTTCTCTGGTGTATACATCTGGTAACCATATTTTGTTCATCTGGAGCACATACTATTGGTATAATAAATGTATTTTTTCATTTTCATAGTGATGCTGTTTGAGCTAACACTCGTTTCAGTAGAGGTTACATGAAAAGGTGTTGAAATTAAATTCTTGAATAGAAGAATCTAAATTGCAGCATTAAACGAAGCATAGATTGCTATCAATCCAAATGTTATTGAATTAGATGTAACCTCAGAGGTCAGAAAAGATGGTGTAATATTAGTCATCTTGGTGCAACTTTTACTATGTGGTACAACAGATTCTCTGCACTTTTTTTATAAATGCTATTTTTAATTGTAATAATTGCATTAATGAATGATTATTTTTGTAACTCTTGAACCAATGTTTAAATCAAACCCAGATTAATGAAACACAAGCCTTATCACAGCGTTTGCTGCAAGAATTGCAACAAATGATTAATTTTGGCAGTCAACAGAAATTTTGCTGCACTGACGTTTGAAGTGCAAATTAGTGACACTCCTATAGTCCCTGAGGAGTCTGGTGTTGGAATGGAAAAATACACTTTGATTTAATTTGGGAGGGAGGTAGGGGTGCTTGTCTAATGTTTGGATTAGAGCAAAACTTTTGAGAGTATAGAAGGATTTTTATTTCTAATTCTTGTACCGATCCAAGAGTGTTTCATTCTAACACTAATGTCAAAGGTGGAAATTTCAACCTTTACTTTCAGCACAAAAAAAGCTGTTTCAAGATGACGCAACATGTTGATGCAAACAAACGATTGCTCTGCTGACGTAACATGTCAGCAATTGGGTTCTGCACAGTTGATCATTCTGCAATTGTCACAGCGTGTGGTACCAGTGAGACAGATCACTATGAAGAACGAGGTACCATTGCGCTGTGATTTTTCCAATCTAAGGGAAGTAGGAGCAGAGCAAGTTGGGCTTATCCATTCTTCTGTCTGAAGAAAGAATAAATGTGCATTTGTACTTTGTCTTTCAGATCTTTGGAAAGCCCAAAGCACTTTAAAGGCAAAGAATTACTTTGTCAGTATATAATTATTCTTGTATGTAGCATCCCATAAGCACCAAATAAAATGAAGTAAAGGGCATCCTGCGGTACTTTGAATAGTGTTAAAGAATCTTTCATACTAACAGGACCAAACAGTTGAGACTCTAATGCCCTATCCAAAATAAACCACCTCTCTACTCAAAATGTCAACTCAGAATTACGAATGCTGTGGGGTGCTGGGGTGGATAAGGTCAGAAGTCACATGATACCAGGCTATAGTCCAACAGGTTTATTTGAAATCTCAAGCTTTTGGATCACTGCTCCTTCATCTTTTCACCTGACATAGGAACAGATTCCTGATGAAGGGCTTATGCCTGAAACGTCGATTCTCCCGCTCCTCAGATGCTGCCTGACTGGCTGTGCTTTTCCAGCACCACACTCTTGACTCTGATCTCCAGCATCTGCAGTCCTCACTTTCTCCTAATTCAAATTAATTGTTGGACTATAACCTGGTGTTGCAACATCTGACCTAGAATTAGCAATGGAGATCAGATTGCTAATAATGGAATTGCCCACTTAAGAATGGCAGATCGCTTGGAATAAGCTGACCATGTCGATACTTACTCAGCTGTGAGGGAATAGGGAAGATTCAAAAATACAGTTTGTAAATAAATATAGGAGAAAGGAAACTGATTAGGTTTCTCCATTTTTGTTTTAATAAAATAATGTCTTAAAGGAACTATATGCTATAATTTGAATAATACTAACAGATTCACAAAGATTCCTTTATCAACAGGATAAATAAAACTCTACCCAGCAACTTGACTCCATTCTCAGGATATACACAGTGCTGGAGAATACAATTGTTCCAGTACCTCATCCATCACTGCCAGACTTGAAGATGAATTGAAAGGAAATTGAGGCATTGCATTCCAAGCCCTTAAATCAAATCTTAATTGTGGGTACAAAATATTTTCTTCTCTTGGTCTGCGTGGCTACAAAACTCCGATTGATGAGGAATCATTTCGAGTAACTGTTGCCAGGCAACCTCCTAAAGTTGCTGTGAGGGACGTGAGCAGACCTTTCTCCAAGAACCCACCCACCGCACGACACTTGTGAGCTCAGCCAAGTGTGAGTGAAGCAGAGTTCCTTTGCTTTGTGGTGATGGTCTTTAGTGAACCAAGAACTGTGCCAGCCAGGCCACCCATAACATAGGAAACTATCCAAAGGTGCTTCAAAAGAAATCCAGTCAACGAAGGATTGACACCAAACCATGTAACAAACTGTTTAGAAGCATGTTCATTTCACCTTTAGCTGTACAGTTAGTTTTGTGAGGGGGGTCTTAGAGGAATTTGGAAACCAAATTCCTAAATTAGGGCCCAGTTGGATGACTGCATGGTTAGAGTCTAAAGGACCTACAGCACAGATACAGACCCTTTGGTCCAAACCCAACCAGTCCCACCTGCCCGCTCCTGGCTCAGGAAACCTCCCTCCAAAGCTTTCCTATTCATGTAGTTATCGAAATCTCATTTAAACATTGTACCTGCATCTACCACTCCCTCTGGAAGTTCAATCTACCCATGACCCACTCTGTGTAAACAAAGAAAAGTTGCCCCGCATGTATTTTAAAAAAAATCTTTCTCCTCACACCTTCAAAAATGCCCCCTAAGTTTTGAAGCACCCCGACACTAGGGGCAAAACAAAAATCAGCCATTCACCTTTTCTGTGCCATTCATGATTTTATAAATCTTTATAAGATCAACTCTCAACCTCTCACACTCCAGTGAAAGAATGTCCTAGCCTATTCGGCCTTTCCATACAACTCGAACTCTCTGTTCCTGGTTGCTGATTGTTCAATGAAGTGGATGGAGATGCACAAGAGGCTAGAATTAGAAAAATGCAAGGCCCTTGTAGGATTTTTACAAAAACAATTCATTGACAGGATGTGGGTGTTGCTGGCTAGACCAGCAACTATTGTCCATCCCTAATTGCCCAGAGTCAGCCATATTGTTGTGTGTTTGGATGTATACATCGCCAGACCGGGTAAAGATGGCAGTTCCTTTACTTAAAGGACATTAATGAGCTGGGTGAGTTTTTTCGACAATCGACAATGATTTCATTGTTATTATTTAATTCTTAATTCCAGATCCTTTGTTGGATTCAAATTCTACCATCTGCTGTGATGGGACTTGAACCTGGATTACCCGAATATTATCTGCGTTTTTGGATTAATAGTCTGGCAATAATAGAGACTGGGGAGGATGAATTCACGAATGGATTTGATGTGAATTTTAAATGGGTTCATGTCTATGAATGTATTAAGCATGGTATGTGAGGTTAGTGAATTGCGGGCACAGTTCAGTGCCTATAGGAAAGGTGTGGAAGCTTCTGAGAGGGTGCAGAGGAGATTTACCAGGATGCTGCCTGGACTAGAGGGTGTAACTTATGAAGAAAGGTTGAGGGAGCTAGGACTTTTCTCATTGGAGCGAAGAAGGATGAGAGGTGACTTGATAGAGGTGTACAAGATGTTGAGAGGCGTTGATAGAGTGGATAGCCAGAGACTTGTTTCCCTTGGCACAAATGTCTCTCATAAGGGAGTATAATTTTAAGGTGATTGGAGGAAGGTTTAGGGGAGATCACAGAGGTAGGTTCTTTACTCAGAGAGTGCCGGGTATCCGGAAAGCATTGCCAGCAGTGGTGGTAGATTCAGATGCATTAGGGACATTTAAGTGACTCTTGAATAGGCACTTGGAAGATAGTACAATAAAGAGTATGTAGGTTAGTCTGATCTTCGATTAGGATGAAAGGCTGGCACAATATTGAGGGCTGAATGGCCTGTACGGTGCTTCTACATTCTATGTTAAGTCTGTAGGAATATGCTGCCCTCAGTAACAGAGTGGTAAGACTATATAATGAATATTTCTTGTAGGCAAACAAAGACAAGTATTATTGATTAAGTAGTGCAATAGAATGCTAAAGAGAAGGACCAGGCCCAATTCCATTTTGGTTAAGAAATGAAAGATACAAATACATTGGCTATACTGACCAGTCAGAAAAATGTAGAGGAAGTAATCTGCAGAAAGTTAGAGCTTCAAAAATGATAATGGGGGTTTTTAAATGGCCTGATATAGATTTGAGATAGGGTGGAGGGGGAAGAGCTGCAGAAGTGTTTTCAAGAGAATTTTCCTGATCAGTATGTGCTTGGCTGGACAGTATAGGGCCTGATCGATTGCTGGATCTGGTTTGAGGAATGTAATTGGTCACATATCAGGAGAAGATCATTTAGGGAAGAAGGTGTGCATGTTAGTCCCTGTCCATGCAGCAGTGCCTGCTCTCTCTAATAGTTTTGTTGCCCTCATTGCAAGGATTGAGTGACTGGACGTCGATATGTCAGTATGCTGTTTGGATTGTGCAGAACCTTAGAGAAACTGTGGAGTGGCTGTGCGGCTAATAGGAACCATTGGCTTGGACCCTATAGGCAAAAGATAAGGAATTCTATTTGATCAGCTTTGGTCAGCTGTTGTTCCATGTTACAAAGGACAGTGAGCTGGTTCTCTTTGGTAACTGTCATGCCAGAGTTGGAAAGGATACAAACATCTTGAAAAGTGTGATTCAAGTTTTGGAAACCTGGTCAGCGTGGCCAAGTTGGGCCAAAAAGTCTGTTTCTGTGCTGGATGACTGTATGGAAGGAGGGGAACAAGGGATCTCATACACTGGCACTGGGACCTTTTTCAAGAAAGACCAATTTCAGAAACTACATATGTGTTTCCCTGCTGTCCATTACTGTGGTCATTAAAGGAAAAGTGATCCCGGTATCATAAGATTTTGTTTAGCTGTGGTAAAAGACAGGGAACAATCTAGCGTAAACTACTATATGGAACGTGGATTAATTGTAGTGCGGTGAGAAAAGATCTGTCCCAGGTAAATTGAAATCATAGATTGGTAGGAAAAATCAATCAAACTAATGGCTGACCTTAAAGAGGGATTGATTCAGATACTGTTGAGGAATAGTCTATGGAGGAAATGTAGCGCAACCAAAGGCAGAGCTCCCTGGATGATTGAAGAGATGCACAATAAGATAAAGCAGGAAATGGACGGGTACAATATGTGTCAGATGGCTAATCCAGTTGAAGACAAGGATGAATCAAATAAGTTCAGAGGAGATGTGACAAGCAAAGAAGTAAAGAGACTGTGTGTTACGACACCAGCAGTTATAAATCCAAGTATGAGACAGCAACACATAAGGAGACATTACATCTGATGCAAGAAGTAGGTTCTTAAGAGCATTTTAAAAGAGGATAGAAGGGTTTAGGGACAAAATTGCAGAGGTTGGGACCTTGGCAGCTCAAAGCACTGTCACCCATGGAGTTGCAGAAAGGGCTAGAATTCGAGCAGTGGAGCATATGTTTTGGTGAGACGTGTTGGCTTGCATGGATAGAGACGGTGAGGATTTGTAAATGAGACTACGAATCTTAAAATGGAGGTCATGCTGGTCAGAGGGCAGAGATGATGAGTGAACAGGATGTGACCTGAATTAGGATATAGACAGAAAAGTGATGGATAGCCTTAGATTTATTGAAGATGGAGAAGATGGTAGACTGGCCCAAAGTTGATTGGAAATATTTGAGACATTTTTCATACTGCAATGCTTGATTTGTTTTGTTTAAAGGGACTGGGTGGGTAGTTAAGTGTAGATTTAATGGGCTTTGGATATTGGGAAAATGTACAAGGTCAACATACCCAAAGTTCTTGTGTGAACAGATCAAAGACAATGCAATAGTAATGCATTTCAGGTCAAATCTCATTCTCTGTGTGTTTTTGATGGTCACTGACTAGTGGACTGTAGTTTTATCAGTAAAGGTAAAAAATTAAATCCAGAACACTTAACGTTTTATATGTTCCACGCAGAAAAAGCAAGTGATTAAATTTTCCACTGTTTCACAACCAAAAAGTGGAAAATGTGACTTTGTTTCACTGAAGAGAGCAGTGAATCTGAGAAAAACATTGGATCCATCATGAGGCAACATTCTCTTTATAAATGTAAGTTCCACCTTTGGTGTGATTTCAGAGAGCTTTCAAATAACATGAAGCACTGATAGTGTTTCAGCTTCATTGTGATCCACTTTGTATAGCATGTCAACAAAAGTGGGACAGCTATTATGGTGATGTAGCCCATTTCACAAATGGGAAGCATGCCTTGTCAGACACTCCAGGAATTTTTCCATGTTTGCAGTTCTTTCATTATCTCAGGCACAGAGATTTTAGAGCTATTAGCTAAACAGCCTAGGACAACCAAGCGATTTTTCACAAACTGCTGCTCAAAATGGCAGAACTGTGTGACTAGAGTTGAACTAATAGGTTTCTTGAGAGGCAGAGGATTGTGCGGTGGTCTGTGCATTGATCAGAAATGTAAGACAACGATGTCAATACCCCTCTGAACTGTAACACCCCCCTGAATATAGGTCAAGTTCAGAAATTAAAACAAAAGGGCAGTAGGAGTGGGGGCAATGGCCAAGATCTTCTGGTCTTCCTCATACAGGGCTGATGTCAGAGGTTTGGAGAATTCCAAACGTTACCCTTTGTTCATTCGCAGCAACAGGCCAGCCAGTTCCTCCTTCGTAAAGATCTTTGAAATGGCCATCCGAACAAAATTAGCAGCGAGTTGGGTAAGTATAGAGAATTTAGAGACAGCTGGCATGGATCTCTAAAGTGGAAAGCATTTTTGGATGAGGTTATCAATGAAGTAAGAGAAGGGTAAATAGTGATTATCTGAAAAGCAAAAAGTACAGGACGACAGGAATAAGATGGGAGTGGGCCCAGCTGAGTTAATCTTGCAGAGAGCCAGCAAGGACAAAATGGCTGAATGTTCTCAATCCACACTGTGCGGCAGTTCTCTGATACATTTCAGAGACAGTTACTGCTGCATGAGGGCTATGCATCCTTAACTACATCACTTACTGATAATTTTAACATGAAATCTGGGTAATAGCTAATTACACAAGCACAAAATATCCGACAAAACTGTTTTAAAAAAAACTGCTGCCCGTCATCATTTCTTGAACCTTATTTCCTCCCCTGAGTTTTCCCCTTCTCCTGAAAGCACTGACTAAGGTCAGGGTTCAGGTCATAACAGCTTGCAGCTTCCAGTTCCTTCAATCAGTGGCTGTTCTTTAGCCTCGATACAATTAGTATTGAATACTGGAGGGGAAGCACCACAGCTAAAAATGAATGTTTTCAACTCGTTTTTGGGCAATGATCAGAACATCATTGCCCAAATTGTGTCCGTTATTATTCCACCACTGTGTGTTCCTTTTGGGGATACAGAAGCCAATTGCAATAATATTGTGTAGCTGAGGTCTTCTAACTATGCAGAACAGAGACAGTGCCTCGTAATTGTTTCCTCCATATAAGTTCATACCATCAGCCACTCCGCTCCATAATTGGAGCTCCATAATTTTTTTCTTAAAATGTGTCAATTCTCATTGTCTATTCGTATGGTCTGACAGCATCTATGGAGACAAAGCAGAGTTAACATTTCGAGTTCAGTGGCTTGTGGATCTTCTGAAGAAGTGTCACTGGACACAAAATGTTAACTCTGCCTTCTCTTCAAAAAATGTCAGATCTGCTGGGTTTCCCCAGCATTTTCTGTTTTTGTTTTCGATCTTCAGCATCTGCAGTTCTTTGTTTTTTTTTAATGCATTCATGTCTTTGATTCGATTTGGAATCTACTGTCTTTGGATGCAGAGGAGGGAGTGCAACCAACTGATCCAAAACCTGATGAACAGAGTAGCTTATAGCAGGAGTTTAGCTTTGTTTAAGAATACATTTGGAAAAAGCGAGGACTGAACGTGAAACAGCCAGTCAGCACTTTTTAAAAAGGAGCAAATGCACAGTTGTGTACAGGATTCTAGATTTGACAAATGTGGACTGTCTGAAACTTGTATTCACTCGGTGAAGGCTAATATTGTCTGTTATTGTTATTTTTCTCTTGATTCCTTCAATGCTTCTGCTGTCATCTGTGGCACCATGTATGTTTGCCTCTAATGAATGAACAGAAGATGGTTCAAATTTGAGCATATTCAAAGTCTCAGAATATTTATGAGAATGGAAGTTGTTAATTATGTCAAAAATCAACACCATCATTGGCAGCAGGAAAAACATTGTGACCTTTGGTCTCTCTCTGTGTTGCTGGATGTTTGGTTCGCAATATATTTAACTGTGTCTCCATTTTATTTTTACACTTTTGTTCTTTCAAAGAAATAACTGCCAAGGAGAGAGTGCATAATTTTATTTAAAAGGTTAGGCTTCCAGCAAAAAGTCATATTTCACAACTTAAGAGGGGCCCTTAATATAAAGATTTCCTTTTAGCTGTCCGTTGAGAAATCAGCAGTTAGTGTGAAAAATTACTTGGGTTACTGATTGCCAAGATTCAATGTCCCAGTGAATACTGGAACATGCTGCTAACACTTTTCAGACAAGGTGTTTGGGAAAGTTCTGTCAGCACACAGTGCAAAGGTTACAGATGTCAGTAACAGTGTAACCAGAGCATTCCCAATGATATTTGTATGGAGATTTCATAAATTGTTTATTAGTATGTTTCTCTTTATTCCATTTCTTTATCATCATAGATGCACATTGTGTCATTATGGATTAATACACCACTAATTACTAGGTATTTTAGCTATTCAGCAATAATTGTTTTTATGGGGCTGTGAAGGAGAGAGAGTCATGGAGTCATAGAGATGTACAGCACGGAAACAGACCCTTCATTCCAACCCATCCATGCCAACCAGATATCACAACCCAATCTAGTCCCACCTGCCAGCACCCGGCCCATCTCCCTCCAAACCCTTCCTATTCATATACCCATCCAGATGCCTTTAAATGTTGCAATTGTACTAGCCTCCACCACTTCCTCTGGCAGTTCATTCCATACATGTACTCTGTGTGAAATGGTTGCCCCTTAGGTCTCTTTTATATCTTTCCCCTCTCACCCTAAACCTATGCCCTCTAGTTCCGGACTCCCCCACCCCAGGGAAAAGACATTGTTTATTTATCTTATCCATGCTCCTCATGATTTTATAGACCTCTACATGGTCACCCCTCAGCCTCCGATACTCCAGGGAAGACAGCCCTACCCTATTCAACCTCTCTCTATAATTCAAATCCTCCAACCCTGGCAACATGCTTGTAAATCTTTTCTGAACCCTTTCAAGTTTCACAACATCTTTCCAATAGGAAGGAGACCAGAATTGCATGCAATATTCCAACAGTGGCCTAACCAATGTCCTGTACAGCCGGAACATGACCTCCCAACTCCTGTACTCAGTACTCTGACCAACAAAGGAAAGCATACCAAATGCCGCCTTCACTATCCTATCTACCTGCATCTCCACTTACAAGGAGCTATGAACCTGCAATCCAAGGTCTCTTTGTTCAGCAACACTCCCTAGGACCTTGCCATTAAGTGTATAAGTCCTGCTAAGATTTGCTTTTCCAAAATGCAGCACCTCGCATTTATCTGAATTAAACTCCATCTGCCACTTCTCAGCCCATTGGCCCATCTGATCAAGATCCCATTGTAACCTTCTTCTGTGTCCACTACACCTCCAAGTTTGGTGTCATCTGCAAACTTACTAACTGTACCTCTTACGCTCACATCCAAATCATTTATATAAATGATGAATAGTAGTGGACCCAGCACCAATCCTTGTGGCACTCCACTGGTCACAGGCCTCCACCCTCTGTCTTCTACCTTTGAGCCTATTCCGTATCCAAATGGCTAGTTCTCCCTGTATTCCATGAGATCTAACCTTGCTCACCAGTCTCCCATGGGAAACTTTGAACACCTTACTGAAGTCCACATAGATCACATCTACCGCTCTGCCCTCATCAATCCTTTTTGTTACTTCAAAAACCACAGTCAAGTTTGTGAGACATGATTTCCCACGCACAAAGCCACGTTGACTATCCCTAATCAATCCTTGCCTTTCCAAATACATGTACATCCTGTTCCTTAGGATTCCCTCCAACAACTTGCCCATCACCAATGTCAGATTCACTGGTCTATAGTTCCCTGGCTTGTCCTTACCACCCTTCTGAAACAGTGGCACCACGTTAGCCAACCTCCAGTCTTCTGGCACCTCACCTGTGACGATTGATGATCCAAATATCTCAGTAAGAGGCCCAGCAATCACTTCCCGAGCTTCCCACAGAGTTCTAGGGTACACTGATCAGTTCCTGGGGATTTATCCACTTTTATGCATTTCAAGACATCCAGCATCTCCTCCTCTGTGATATGGACACTTTTCAAGATGTCGCCATCTATTTCCCTACATTCTATATATTTCATGTCCTTTTCCACAGTAAACACTGATGCAAAATACTCATTTAGTATCTGCCCCATCTCCTGCGCTTCCACACAAAGGCTGCCTTGCTGATCTTTGAGGGAGAAAGTGAGGTCTGCAGATGCTGGAGATCAAAGTTGAAACTTTATTGCTGGAACAGCACAGCAGGTCAGGCAGCATCCAGGGAACAGGAGATTCGACGTTTCGGGCACAGGCCCTTCTTCAGGATTCCTGAAGAAGGGCCTGTGCCCGAAACGTCGAATCTCCTGTTCCCTGGATGCTGCCTGACCTGCTGTGCTCTTCCAGCAATAAAGTTTGATCTTTGAGGGACCCTACTCTCTCCCTAGTTACCCTTTTGTCCTTAATATATTTGTAAAAACCCTTTGGATTCTCCTTAAGTCTATTTGCCAAAGCTATCTTATGTCCCCGTTTTGCCCTCCTGATATCTCTCAGGTATGCTCCTACTTCCTTTATACTCTTCTTAGGATTCACTTGATCTATCCTGTCTATGCCTGATATAGGCTTCCTTCTTTTTCTTAACCAAACGCTCAATTTCTTTAGTCATCCAGCATTCCCTATACCTACCAGCCTTCCCTATACCTACCAGCCTTCTCTTTCACCCTGACAGGAATATACTTTCTCTGGACTCTCATTATCTCATTTCTGAAGGCTACCCATTTTCCAGCCGTCCCTTTACCTGCAAACATCTGCCCCCAATCAGCTTTTGAAAATTCTTGCCTAATACCGTCAAAATTAGCCTTCCTCCAATTTAGAACTTCAACTTTTATATCTGGTCTATCCTTTTCCATCACTATTTTAAAACTAATAGAATTATGGTCATTGGCACCAAGTGCTCCCCCACTGACACCTCAGTCACCTGCCCTGCCTTATTACTCATGAATAGGTCAAGTATTGCACCTTCTCTAGTAGGTACATCCACATACTGAATCAGAAGATTTTCTTGTACACATTTAACAAATTCCTCTCCATCTAAACCCTTAACACTATGGCAGTCCCACTCTATGTTCAGAAAGTTAAAATCCCCTACCATAACCACCCTATTGTTCTTACAGATAGCTGAGATCTCCTTACAAATTTGTTTCTCGATTTCCCTCTGACTATTAGGGGGTCTATAATACAATCCCAATAAGGTGATCATCCCTTTCTTATTTCACAGTTCCATTCGAATAACTTTCCTGGATGTATTTCTAGGAATATCCTCCCTCAGTACAGCAGTAATGCTATCCCTTATCAAAAATGCCACTCCCCCTCCTCTCTTGCCTCCCTGTCTATCCTTCCTGTAGCATTTGTATCCTGGAACATTAAGCTGCCAGGTCTGCCCATTCCTGAGCCATGTTTCCGTAATTGTTATGATATCCCAGTCCCATGTTCCTAATCATGCCCTGAGTTCATCTGCCTTCCCTGTTAGGCACCCTGCATTGAAATAAATGCAGTTTAATTTATTAATCCTACCTTGTCCCTGCTTGTCCTGACTGTTTGACTCGCCTTTCTTCTCAATTGTACCAGTCTCAGATTGAAATCTTTCCTCACTATCTCCCTGGGTCCCACCCCCCACCTTACTAGTTTAAATCCTCCCAAGCAGCTCTACAAATTTACCTGCCAGTATTAGTCCCCTTCCCATTTAGGTGCAATCAGTTCTTCTTGTACAGGTCAGTTCTACCCCAAAAGAGATTCCAATGATCCAAAAATGTGAATCCTTCTCCCATACACCAGCTCCTCAGCCATGTATTCATCTGCTCTATCCTCCTATTCCTACCCTCACTAGCTCGCAGCACTGGGAGTAATCCAGATATTACTACTCTCGAGGACTTCCTTTTTAAATTCCTGCCTCTCTGTAATCTCCCCTCAGAATTTAACCTTTTCCCTTCCTATGTCATTGGTTTCAATGTGGACAATGACTCCTGCTAGCCCCTCTCCCCCGTGAGAACATTCTGCACCCTCTCTGAGACATCCTTGATCCTGGCACCAGGGAAGCAAAACACCATTCTGATTTTTTGTTGTTGGCCACAGAAACGTCTGTCTGTGCCTCAGGCTAGAGAGTCCCCTAACACAATCGATCGCTTGGAACCCGACATACCTCTCATTACATTAGAGCCTCCCTCAATCTCACCACCTTTAGAAGATGACTTTTGCTTGCATAGGTTCTGTAAATGCTGGTCAGCTTTGGGAAATTCCTCCGTGTGGCTAATCTTTGTGTGAACATGTGCATGTATGCACACCAACAGTCAGCATGAGTTGACTATTCAACCAGTAAAAGGTATCACAGTTGCTCTCAATCCTATTCTCAGCTGACTGCCACATGGGTATTTTTTCTGCCTAAAGGTTGTCAAGTCAATGCAAAACTGTCATTGATATTTTCAAGCTTTTAATTGCATTTTTGAAAAGAGGATTTCTGCAAGCTAAACAAAAGATTGTGCACTGAATTTATATGCTTTGTGACAAAGTTCTACATGGAGACCATGGCATGTCATAGCTGTGGACTGTCAGGCAAAAGTCAACAAAGAGTGAGATGTAACCAGAAGAAACAATGAGCAGCCTGACTAATTTCCTCTCGGAAAGCCACCTCTTGCAGACTTGTTTTTCTGTTTTGTCCTTCCATGGATATTCAAAAATGAGGGTTGAAAAAAACCTGCAACCTTGGTTTTTGTGTATTTGTGGAAAAAGGAGTGTCAGTGAATGTGTTCTCGCCTGAGTTAGAGCACTAGTGTACTGTGAAATTGACAGTCCAAATCCCACCCACTAATCACCCCTGTGTTGTAGGTAAAATAATGCTCTCACTCCCTGAGTGCTGGAAGCTAACTTGCCAGCAAGACATTGGACTGTCAAAAGAAACAGGACAAAACATTTCAACGAACCTTCAAAAACCACAAATTCTGAAATCACCTTTTCAACTACCAGCATTCCAATATCTACTCTTTATAAGCAACCCAGAAGGAATCCTCTGTCTATGTTTTTTAAAACTTTTTTTCTTGGACTCCCTTCTTTTTCTCTGTATATGTTGCATTGCTAATTAATTATTTTTATATTTCATAAGTAATAAGCTCAATCTTTTGCTAACTTGAGCCTGATTCAATTTTTGTTTCATTCCTTCTAGAGACGAGGCCATCACTGGTTAGTCAACATTTACTGCCCATCTCTAATTGCCCAGAAGGCAGTTAAAGTCAACCAATCACCACATTCTAAAGCATAACTACATTTGGTCTGGAAGAAAGGCATAGACAAGGGAGGGAACTTTTTCTAAATTAATGACTAAGTGAATGGCAGGCTCGTAAAGAGAGCCAGATCCTCCTCCTCCTCCACTGGGGAATAACAACTTGGCATTTCATGTCTGGGATTGCAATAACTTCGAGAATGCTGTTCAGAGTCTAGTTGGAAAATGTTCCTTGTCAGTACCTGATGGAAGAATTCCAGCAGATGTCAAAGGATGAGAGGGTCATCACATCATCACACTGGAGACTGGTTAACTTATCAGTAAGTAGGAATTGAAGTTGACATTATTTGTGCTACACCATCTAATACTCTTCAGATGCTGCCTGACCTGCTGTGCTTGTCCGGTGCCACACTGTTTGACCCTGATCTCCAGCATCTGCAGTCCTCACTTTCTCCCATGAAGATATGTTACAGACATGGAGCAGATGATCAAGAACCACAGGACTGCCTTTAATGTCTTTTATTTTGGTAAATGTGGAAGTGTGGTGAATTTAGGAACAATTTTGGGGTTTTGTTGTTTTTCAATGGGAAAGAGATTAAATGGATTGCTGTATCGTTCACATATTTAACAAGTGTGAGCAACAACACTACTATTACAGGACAAGCCAAACACAGAACCAGGGAATTCCTAGAGGCACTCATCCACAGATTCAATCAATAAGCACATCGACCTCGACCCAATATACCGACCACTGCAACGGACAGCTGGAACTGACAACCGGAAGCGGCAGATTCAAACCACTGCAAATCCCGGAGGAAAGATCACAGAAGCGCTTCACAGGAGGCTCCCAAGCACTGAGGATGTCACCTAGACAGGGGACGAAATGTCTGCAACACAAATTCCCAGCTCGGCGAACAGAACCACAACATGTTTTTAAACTAATTGCATTTTGTTTGCATCTCAGCATCAGTTTAATTTCAGTGCCATTCTTTAAAACTCGCCTGTAAATTTCCAAATTGTTGGTTTATTCTTCTGCTTTTTCTTTCAACTGAATGACTTGTTTGCCTGAACTAACACACTGTCGAAGTTCCAGACAGGCAGCTTTTTTCAAAGGCTGCAAGCCAAAC
The DNA here is from genome assembly GCF_037043375.1 of Chiloscyllium plagiosum. Classification (NCBI taxonomy): domain Eukaryota; kingdom Metazoa; phylum Chordata; class Chondrichthyes; order Orectolobiformes; family Hemiscylliidae; genus Chiloscyllium; species Chiloscyllium plagiosum. Next base: position 40,728,340 of record NW_028270162.1, on the reverse strand, counting down.
CCTCTGGAGGGGGGTGGGGTGGCAGATAAGAATCGTGGCTTGGATTGTTCAAGTTTATATGCTTGAATTGAAAAAGATATTTGAGTGAATCGCAATTGGGTTTGTTGTGCAACTCTTCATTTTAAAATCTGAACCTTTTGAAGATGCTCCGAAACATCAGTTTGATTTATTCAGTGCTCAGAAATCAATAGGAATTGCAGGGAAGTGTGTTTTAATACAGTGCACAGTAGGTCTGTATTTAGTGTTTGGTTTCAGAGGTGATGCCCTGTAAAAAGATTAATTCTAAGAGGAATAAGGAAAAGACTTGTAAAAACAAGATACAAAGAGAATTTCTCTCTCAGGAATTAAATGAAGAGTTTGTTCAAATTGTCGTAAATCATATTTGAAGTCCAGAAGGTTTCTTCATATCTAATGGAGAAAACATCTCACTAATTGGTCTTGTTTGGTAAATGGATAGGTTCACAGGAAACTCTGTTAATGTGTTGGCTAGTTTAACCCAAAAAATCATTGCTAGTCTTTCTGAAATTTAAATAATTACATGATGTATGTGGACAATGATACGCTAAACCATTGGGAAGCCTGTTTAACTCAGAGAGTACAACAAGTGTCATCCCTAGGGGATTGTCTGATTGCTGTGTTTTCCATGCACTCTCACTGTAATGCACAATTTCTGCATTGATTACACTGACGTTGCCCTTTGCACGTTAGAGCAGGACTGGGGAGCTCCTGGGGGTAAACCACATTTCTCAGACAGGAAGCTTTGATGGCGATGTCCAAGAGAAAATATGCCTCCCAGAAGTAGTTCATACATTTCTGTTTAAGAATGAATGAGGCTATGTTGTGTCACATTATATGTTTTTTTTCTCAATTCATCTCGGGTGATTTACATTTCCACACCACATTTTCCAAACACTAAATATTCCAGAAAAAGGAATAAATAAATGTTTCTGCAATTTAAGATCTATCGAAAGTATTAATTGCATTTTAGTCTGTTACTTTTCTCATCCTTAACGTATTTCTCCTCCATAACGGATGCTTTTCTTTTCCCATAGGGCTGCTTGCCCTTTTGTTTTATTTTCTTTTTTGACCACAAATTATTATTTTATTCCTCCTAAAAATGGTGTGATGCATGTGTAAGGTTGACTTGGCCAGCTGATCTTAGCCCCTACTCTCCATCTGTCTAATTGAGCTGACCTCATCTGTCATCCAGTAAATACCAGTCTGAGACCAGAGTTCAGTGTTGCTATGTTAGCTGACAGTCCTTGTCTTTGAAAGGGCTGATCTGAGTTTGATGCGATGATGCACATGTACAGAGTTTGTGTGATCCTTGCCCATTATTCACTCCCCTCTTTCCCCCTCAGCAGCTAATTTTACAGCATGGAGATGGTGAATGAGAATCTTCACTTTGTCCCATTTTGAGCAGGATTGTTTCTAAACTCTTAAAGTTACCTCAAGTACACATGATCAGGTCCTTTTAACATTGGCCTTCAGATTTGGAGTTGTGCAGCAACTGGTGCTAAACAATTTGTCTGAGCTGGTCTCGCTTTGGTTAACCATTGGCCATCTGTACTTTGATTTTTAAAACTCATTTCATTTTATTCATGAGCTCATCACTCCTTATTTCTGTAACATCCTCCAGCCCAATAACTATCCAAGAACTCTCTGCCTCTCCTATTCATTACCTTATGAACCTAAACCTGTGCATATTCTGTTCTCTTTTCAGTTACTCTGTAAAATCTTGCTTAGCTTTTAGTCACCTATTGTATTCTGCTTAAGGTTCTTCCTTTGTAAAAGACAAGAATTAGCACTGAGACATTCCTGTGAAGTACCTTGGGATGTTTGTCTCCGTGTTATTGGTCCCTGGGGAGGATTTCACTTGGCTTTTAGAGCTAACTTCTTCACCTCAGCCACAATGAGAAATGGCTATCCATCTTCTTGTTAAAGGGGCAAACAAGTCCGATTGTCGGTAATGCCTCTTAGAGTGGAATTTGCTGCTGTATGTCTACCTTCCAAATGATTCTTTTCATGATACCTATTTGAAACCACTTTCCTTCAACATAAGTTGTGGTTCAACTGCAATTGATGAGGTACATAGTGGTGAACCGTTCCCAAGAAAGTTAGAGATGAGCTAATGACTTGGGGTCTCTCTCATGGATTGTTTCTCTTACCTTTCATACAGGTTTCCACATGTTTTTATCTTCCTGTACTCTTACTTGGCCTGTTTTTATTGTGTCTAATGGTCAGTTGATAAACTGTTGGACACATGGGGGGCTACTCAATCTCCAAAGCCTGTGAAGTTATTCCGTCTTCAGTAAAGATAATTAACTTCATCTGTTACTTGTGCACTCCAAATAAAATCTTACTCATATGCCATAATTTGGCAATTTAGCCGCCAGTATTGAATTTACAATGCCCACCATTATATTCAAAAGAGCTTCTCCAAAGGGCATATGCATAATTCTTCAACTGTTCAGCTATACAAATCCACAAAAAAACCTGCAATTTTCAGACTCTCAAACATTTAACACAGAATGTTTTGAAGTAGTTTTGGTTTGTAATATAACCAAATTAATACTAAAGTTCAGTTAGAAGTTTGAAGATTCAGTGTTTAATTGGCAGAAACCATTTTGTCAAGTCAGTTTAAATGTTGGGCACAGTTGTGTAAAATGGATGCATTCTGCAAGAAGGGCACTTGGTGTGAAGCACATGGCGTAAAACTCTAACTATTTAAGTTCCCAGGCTCAATATGCAACTACGTCACAGAAATGGAAAAACACGATCCGTGACTCCAGGCTGAGGGTACATCTTTGAAAGACGTGCAGGCCCAGTGCGTTTCTAGTTCAGTTTTCGAAAACCATGTGTGAGCATATAGAAAGCAAAATGAGAAATTATATTTATATAACACTTTTCATATCCTTGGGCTGTTGCAAAGCACATCAGGCCAATGAACTAATCTGAGTTTCAGCCACTTATGAAACAACTCTGGCAACCAAATTGTGTAAGCATGATTTCAAATCACCAAACCAACAGAATGACCAATTAATCTGTTCATGACTGTGGTAAAAAAAAATGTTGATTAGGATATTGGGAGATGTTACATTCACCTTTGAATCTTGGGACCTTCTGCATTTATTTGACCAGGCTTCCATATAACAGCTTATTGAAAGGAGTTCAGAATCCAGCAGCTCTATGTTTTCTGCACAAAAGTAAATTTAGATCAATGGCTTGCAGAAAACACCTTGAACACATAATCTTCCGACTATCAACCAAGTCGAACTGACAATGTCTATCTGTCTTGTTTGCTGGAATGAATTATCCCTTCCTCCGTTGTCAGATCACCAAAACAGGCACCAGCACAGTGCTAAGATACTAGGACTCCAAAAGTAGCCAAGCACATTGTCTTCCCACAAGCATTGTTCATTTACAAATATCTCCGCTTTTGTATTCATGCTACATACCAGCTGACATTAAATTCAAGTAGCTTCTACTCACCTACTGTCTATTTCTGGGTGAAGAACCTCTCAATGAAGTCAAGTTGCTGCTCCTTTATTGCCTAGGTTGTGGCTATTATTGTCTGTTGCAAAGTTATTTGCTGACTTGAGGCATGCCACATGAAAATGTATTTTTATTATTGGTCCACAAAACAGGTTGCAAACTTACCCACAACCAATTGCATCAATGCAGCTTGTTGTAAGAGTGGACGCAATGTTAGGATAAAGAAACAAACAGGTAAGAGATTTTTATATTAGTTTTTTATTTATACCGATTTACGTTGAGGAAGTACTTAATGCTAAAAGCAGCATTACAACTCAACACCAACTTTCTAAAGACTGTTTTCTCAGAGATTTAGCTTGGTGCAGATTAAAGGAATCCATTGAATACACAGCAGACAATGCAATTAGACTCTGAACATGGTGTGCAATTTTAAAAGTCTGGAGATGCTGCCCTTCAAAGTTTTAAAAATTATGTTTAATGTAAGCAGTATTGAGCCATGATTTTGTTTTCCATGTGAGGGTACAGACCTTTCAAATGGATATATATAAAACCATTTATTGCCACCTTTCTGCTGCCAGACTGCTTTTCTTTTGTAACACAGTGAAAGACTGGGAAGACCAGGTCGATAACCGTCACCCCCACTGCAAATACCTGTTCATGGCTCTCTCACACTTCCCCTGCCCTTCCCCATCTTTCAACATTGATCTAGATCACCCCAAATAGTCTGTTACTATTGATCAACTGATCAAACCTGAGTTTAGTTTTGATGTCCTTGTACTTTCTAAAGCAAGAGCCACCTATCACTGCCAACTTTCATCATCTATTATTTAAAAAAAGACTTCCTTCCATTTTACCTCAGCACCTCCAGGCTTGAGTATTCCAATATCCACTTGACTGGGCTCTTGTTCTTTACCACCATAAACTTCAGCTACTCAAATATTTGCTCAGTATTGAGCCATCATTCTACCTTCTGTCAGTTAATGATTGATCATTGCTTATTTCCAATGTGAGATTTTGATAAGCCAGTTTGCTGGGACTATAATCAATGCATCGGCTATTCCCTAAGGCAGAATATTTCTGTCTTTGTTACACACTACATTTACTCAATGCTTTTGTTATACTTTTACTGATACTTGCACAGTCTATGCTTTACCTGTGATTCTTTCTATTCTCCATTCCCATAGTCCTCATTTCTCATGTGTGCCAGCCCATCTTTTGCATTCCCTTTCTTTTTGTGCAGCCTTCTTCATTTGATGTCTTCCTCTTGTGAGCATGTTCATCATTCTGCTCTGTTTCTTTCCAATCCCCTTGACCAACAGTTAAATAGTCATTAATCTTCCAAGTCTGCCTCAAACAATATCAGACCATTGTCTGCATCATGTGTTGTTTCACCTTTACGGTCCTTGCACAATGCAGGGTCATTTTGCATCTTGTTTTATTGTTGTTTTGCTTCATGGTATCTTAATGTTATTTTTTTGTGCCAATTCAATCTGTAAACTTTGTCATAGTCATAGTCCAAGGTTCAGTTTGAGGCCCTAATATTGCACTGGAGCATGATACTAAATACTGCTCAGCTGGTCCCAAATCTTGTATGCATGTGATTGTGAAAAGATATGTTTGCAATAGATTATTACTCACAAAACATCCATTAATCAGTTTTCATGTATGTCCAGCTCTACCACAACACTATCTTTATTAACATCTCCCCGTCTCTAAATTGACAGGGTGTTTATCTGACAAACAATACAGGATAAGCAGAGATTTCCTCCAATTAATCATTGTGCTGTATTCAGTCTCTGTCAAAACCTTTGGTTAATCCATCTACTTGGCAGTTTGCACCAGAAAGTTTGCAATCTGATTGATGTGATTGACCCTGAGATGCGTTTTCAGATATTCAGAGTAACCAAAAAGCCTGTTTTCACTTCGCATAATACTTGTCTCCTCCCCTGCCTCAGCTCTTCTGCTGAAAAGTCCATTGAATCCTTACCTTACCTCTGGGCATTATTAGTCCACTGCACTTCCACATTCTGTTAGCTTGAGGTCCTACAAACTGGACTGCATATGCACAAATATTGTTTGCACATTGCGCCTCTACTCACTGACTTCCAAATAATTACAGTCCCCCTTTGAAATTCTTCTCTGTTTTTAAACCCCTCCGTGACGTGCTTCCTTCCTATCTCTGTAATATCCTTCATGATGCAAAATCTTTGTGCTCCTTCAATCTTGGCCTTTTGTGCATCATCATTTAAATAACTGCACCGCCGGTAGCCGGGTCTGACGCAGTACCCTTGGCTGTGAATTTCCATCCTCTATCTCTTAGCTGTTTAGCTCTATGTGACCAAATCATCTGCTTTAATATCCCTGTACGTAGATCGGTGTCAAAATTTGTTGTAAAATGCCCCCTCATATGAGAGGTGCTGTACAGGTTACAAATTGTTGTCATTACAAAGAATAGTTCAGAACATGATCAGATATTATAAAAGTATTAGGTGATTGGATAGGCCTGTAGCTCTTGTACAGTCATATGGGTGGAATGCTTCTCCTGTCCGTTCAGGCAGTTTACTGTCTTGCATTTTGTGATTCTTTTACATCTCAGATAGCAATGATATAAATTCAACGTCTAATTGCTTTGCCATAACAATACAACACGGGGTATTTAACACGTTAAAGCATGTTCAACATTATTGATTCTAAAATAGTCGTAATCTGAAAATTCTGACTCAGCTACTCTCACACACTCTCGCTCCCTCTGATCCTGCGTCTAAACTAATGCTCGTTCTCTCTCTCAGTCGCGCGCGTGCTGGAACGCTCGCTCTCGCTCTCATGCGTGCGCTTGCACTTGTGCTCTCTCTGTCTCTGGCTCGCTCGCACACACTCTCCACTCCTGAGCTGCTGCAGCAGTTATCCTGGGAGCGGACAATGTTATGCCGCAGTGTAAAGTGGGAGCAGTCGCTCACGTAACTGAGAGCTTCAATTTGTGGATCAAAGTCACCCGTGGTCAGAGTTTGCACTAGTTTGTCCCCACCCTTCTGTTTCTGCAAGTTCAATAACTAGGTCAAAGTGGCTGCAAAGTCTCAGTACAAAGACCTGGCCTTTGCTTTGCTGTGTCCTCTGCTATTTGTCAGGATTGATGTTTGTGGCATTATTGATCGATGGTGGGCTCAGAGGTCCATTTCCTGTGTGTTAACATTCTCTCCCTACAATGGATCTGTGGCACCCGGGGCGAAGCACTTCGATCCACTATAAATCTATCTGCTCAGTATGCAATTGCCTGACCCACTAGTTTAAAGTTAGTTTGTAAAGGCACAATTTAACAAATGAGATACAGTTTGAGGAAGCAAATTGGGGTAAACCTTTCCACTCAGCTTTGTGTCTGAAAAGCTCTGAACTACATTTGGAAATGTCAAAGAAAAAATACTGAAATCAGGTTTTATTTCTCAAGTCATTTAACATGTGAATGCCTTGAAGAGGAAAACTCACTGTGAAATTAACGCTCAGCATAAGTAGTGGAAACAGGAGAAGCAGATCACTGTAACTGAGAAAATCAAATTAATCAATGATATGCAATGGTGAATAAGTGTCACTTATGTTGAAGAGTGTTTTGTTAACATTTATTTAAATAATTTATACCTACATTTTAAAACTTTGGAATATCAGAGGAACATGCTTTGTACTGTGCGCGTTAGTCATAACATTGTCAAAATGTTGACAAATCGTGGGATTGGGCTTCATAGGAATAAGCGTACTTATGAGTATTTGAAGATGTGTCATGTACTTATAATATTAAATCAAAATTGAAATACTGGAATGCCCACAGTTATTATGTAACCAAGATGATCAGAAGTCACAATGAAACTATATAAGCGAAGACCATGTATAGGAAATCAATTATAAGTCCCAATGTGAGGGGAAAATGCTGTAGTTGCAACCTATACAATTATAAATACATCCTTACCAATGCTCCATGTTCTAGTCGGAGAAATTTTACCCCATAACAATGTATTTAACGAAGAATCCTTGTAGAGGTTTTAAGTAGGTCGAATATTTACACGGGGGAAAATGTTGGTATTTATCACATGCTAACATTTGGAAACCTGCCATGATTCCACCTCTGTCCATATCTCCTTTTAGATGATGCTATTGTACTGAATGCCTTCACTTAAAGTTGGGTTTATGTCTTAGAAATTTGACTTTAAGTGAAAAGACTTTAAATGAAGTATTAATTCCCAGGCAAATCAATGGTAAACCTGAAGTTTACCATTTAAAATTAAAGTATTTCACCTATGCCCTCTATATTGAAATGCAGTACCACCCATCCTGTAAATATCTAAATTCCTACATTGGCTAAAATGAGTAATTATCAAAAGTAAAATAAAAATGTGACACTGTACTTTCTGTACCTTTTTGTAATGAAACTTCAGAGAATGGAGCCATCCGGCCACTGCCTGGGCTACCTCCTATAGTGGGCTTTCAGCTGGTGTTGGATGGTCAGCTCTCTTGCTCCTCGTTAGAGACAAATAAGCTGCAGATGTTGGAATCTAAAGTAGACTGGCAGGAGGCTGGAAGAACACAGCAAGCCACTCCTGCTGCTGCCTGGCTTGCTATGTTCTTCCAGCCTCCTGCCTCTCTCTTGCTCCTGGCTGCCATCTGGTGGTATCTTCTTGGAGTTCTCTCTCTCTGTCTTTCTTGTTGGCAAACATCACCATCGCCCAGGGTCCGTTCAGGCCATTGCTCAGTGGCACTGCGGTTCGTGATTAGCTGTATGGCCTTGGTTTAGCCAACATTTGTGTCTCAAGCCGGTTGTCGAGTTGCAGTGAAGTTCATCATGAGCTGGGGGAGTAACACCTTTATAGCCTGCACGACCTAAGACTGAATTTAATTTCAGAGCATGAAATGTTCCTTTCTTTTATATGATCTAGCCCCACAGTCCCAGGCCGTGTCATGAAATGGTTTGCTTTCAGCACAGCCAACCCATTTTCACCTTCTCATAGTCTCCATTATCACCCATTTCACTGCTTTTTCTTCCTGGTTTGTTATCAATAATTCCTTTGTCCAACTGTTGTCTTTCTTTTCTCCTTTTTCTCTGGGCTCCATGTCCACTTTCCCCCCCCCCCCCACCCCACACACACACACACACACACACCATCAGCACCTTTTAGTAGCTGCTCATCAGTTCTGAAGAAGAGTCATTGGACCCGAAACAGTAACTCTGTATTTCTCTCTACAGATGCTGCCAGACCAACTTAGTTTCTCCAGCTATTTGTATTTTTGTTTATTTCAGATATCTAGTATCTGCAGTTCTTCGTTTTATTTTAGCACTGTGATAGATCGAGTCTTGTTTGGATCTGGTCAGTGTATGTGGCCACAAGGAGTAAAGGGCCAGTCTCTTTCTGCCGTGGGGAGGGGGGAGCTGGTATTGTTGATAATATGCATTGGCGAAAGGAGCTGGGGCATGTTAGCAATGGCGGATCTGGTGAAGTGTTGAGAGTAGAGGAGGACATTGGGGGCAGGAAGGATGTGGTGATTTTGAGAGCAGAGGAGGTGGGGCATGATTGTTGATGGCTTGACAAATGCAAAGCACTACCACCACAGCTCTGATCTACCTGAGTCTGGCACTGCCAATTTGACACCCCTCCTTGAATGTGAACTGGACAGCATCAAATTGCCACCCTGTCATCGCCAACACATGGCAGACATGAGGAATGACAGAATACATCCCAGATACGATGGACCTGGGATGCATGACAAGATGGCAAGGTTGGTTGGTCATTCCACAGATTGTCCATTAATAAGCATTCTCTGAATGAAACACTTGCCTTTTCATGTGTGATGTTTCCACTTGTAGTCTGCGTGTAATTCGAAAAAGGAAAGGCATTCAGATTGCTGTTTGGCAAAAAACAATTAATATACATGTACTGGGGAGACATTGGTCTAGTGGTATTATTGCTAGACTATTAATCTGGAAATTCAACGGGGGAACTGGGTTCAAATTCCACGATGGCAGAATTCAACAAAACAAAATCTAGAATTAAGAATCTACCAATGAGTATGAACCCATTGCTGATTGTCACAAAAACCAAACTGGTTCATTAATGTCCTTCCAGGAAGGAAATCTGCTATCCTCAACTGGTCGGGCCTACACAGGACTCCAGGTCCACAACAATGTGGTTCACTCTCAGCTGTTCTCTGAAATATCCTAGCAAGCTACTCAGTTCAAGGACAGCTTGGGATGAGTGATAACTTCTGGCCAGCAAGTGACTCCCCCTTTCTACAAGTGAATAAAAGTAAGTTGTACTCTGCAGTAGGGCACAAAAATGTGATGATAAAAGTATTTTTTTCAATGGCATAAAGCAATATTGTGTCAAAAACCTTCCTGAAGTTTCCTAAGCAATAGCAAGTGGCAGGTCAAAGTTCAGTACTTTTATCCTAATAAAGAAGCACAGGACTTTTCATCTGGAAAAATAAGCATTCATCTTGAGATAATCCGTTAAGTAAATGAATATTACATTCTTGTGTTTGGCAGCCCAACACCTCACCCATCACCTTCAGCCTTCACTGCCATCACGTGTCTGTCACCTGCAAGATAGACTGAAGTAACTCACCTTAGACACCACCTCCCAAACTGGTGACCTCTAATACCTTGAAGGAGAAGGGCAGCAGATGCACCCCATCCACTGTAAGTTCTCCCTCAAGTCCCACACCAACCTGACTTGGACCGATATCAACTTTCTTCCATGGTTGCCTGGTCAAAATCCTGGAACTCCCTGCTTAACGGCAGTGTGTGTGTATCCCTACACCCCAAACACTGTGGTGGTTCAAGGCAGCACTCTGCCATCACCTCCTTCAGGGAAATTAGGAATGGGGTGGAACTGTTGACTCGGTCAACAATACATACACTCCATGAATACATTTTTCAAAACTACATTACAACAGTTCCTACATGTGAAAGGATTGAACTAGCTGCACATCTCTCAGGACATGTAAAAGGCACTATGTAAATGTATGCTTTTCATACAATGATCTATCATAGAATCACACAGAATAGAAAAGGCCCTTCAGCCCATTGAGGCCATGCTGACCAAATTACACTATTGCTGACACTAGTCCCACTTTATTGCATAAGACCCAATGCCTTGTAGAGATGCGCTTCCTTCTTTGGAGGTTATCAAAGAGAACAAAATCAGAGGTGAGCCTCAAAGCTGCAAATTCTTTTCAAATGTATAGTATCTGTTCAAATGTATAATATCTTGTCAGAAAATCTCAAAGTATCTGTACATTTTTTTATTAGAATTGCTTGATGTTGATTCTGATTTGGTCTGGACTACAGCTGTAAGTGTGTAATACCAACAGTGACAGTAAAATTGGAATATACAATTCACTTCCAAGATTGAACATTGATTGCTTTTTGGAAATATTAATTCCCACCACAAACGCTCTGGCTTTACCTGTCTCCTCCTTCGGGAGTGTATTACTGGCAGTGTGATTGCTTTTGGCTTCAGAACTTATGACACTGCAGTTGAACTTGCTGAGGAAATTATTGCTTCACATTCGCTTTGAAGTATCCGTTGCTTTGTGTGTTCATCAAAATCATCTTGTCACTTGTCATCTGAAGCTTCATATTGAATTCCACTTTGAATTCTGAATCTTATTGAATGTGCAGTTTGAAATCCAAGAGTAAAAGGCTTTAGCTTCCATGTCTCAATGAAATCCAAGGAGAACCAAGATCAAGTGTATCTGATTGGCACTTCAATGTTACCACAGTGACAGCAAGTTATCAAGATCACCAAAATAACCACAGAACAGAAATAATTAAATTAGAGCTGTTATGGTGGTAAATGTGTTTCTGCACAGCTCAGGCATGTTTTTTAAAGATGCCTTCACTCATTCAGGGGACGAGTGAAATTCTCAACAGAATATTAGCTGCAAATTAAAATAAAGTACAAAGAGTATCTCAGGGTGACAGGAGAGGATTGGTAAGCAGAAAGTTTTCTAACAACAAATCGAAAAGTATTATTAGCGAGTTTTAAGATTTGTAGCTCAGGTTGAGGTTCTGGTTGTAAGTTTGCTTGCTGAGCTGGAAGGTTCGTTTTCAGACATTTCATCACTGTACTAGGTAACATCTTCAGTGAGCCTCGTTTGAAGCTTTACCACTAGTGTGATGACGAAACATCTGAAAACAAACCTTCCAGCTCAGCGAGCAAATCTACATCCCAAAAAGTGTTATTTACTGAAGTACATTTTCAGAACAGGGATTCAAAGAAACAATGTAGTCAAGTAAACTTTATAACCAATGATCTAATATAGTTACTGATTTCTGTATCCCCTACATATCGTTCTCAAGTGTCACTTGTAGCTTCGTTGGACAAACTTGGGCAAACTTCGAGACAGAAGCTTATGTGTTCAAATTCTATCCCTACTCCTTCAGCTGAAAAATCTCAGCTGATGGTCCAGTGCAGTAATGAGGGAGTGTTGCACTTTGATACACTGTCTTCAGTCTGAGATGTTATGCTGGGGCCCCTTCTATCCTGTTGAGTTGATGTGAAAGAGCTGTTTCCAAATGCAGTTATCCTGTATATCCAAACCAATACTTATTTTTCACTCAACCCCACAAAGGCAGATGACCTGATCATCATGGCATTGTTTGTGGGAGTTGGCTGCCATGTTTTCTAGATTGTTATAACAGCGACTACCCTTCAGAGATACTTAATTGGTTGTAAAGCATTTTAAGACAACCTGAGGTTGTGAAAGGTGCTACATAAAGCAAGGTTTTCTTTTTGCAATATAACTCACTTGGGAGTCTAGAATACAGACTACTTTACAAGCATTGTTATTGTCAGGCGATGCACTTAATGGGCATAAAAGTTCTTACTCCTAATTATTCTTTTTCAATACCATCTTGCGTCATAAGACAACAGATAAAGAATGACAAAAAATACCCTCCCTTTAATGTACAATGAAAAATTATTGCAAATGCTGAAAATTTCAACACTCATACTTCAATTTTTAAAAAAAGTCCTTCATGGGATCAGTGCATTGCTTACTAGGTCAGCATTTATTGCTCATCCCTACTTGACCTGGAAAAAAGATGGAGGTGAGCTGCCTCTTTGAACCATTGCAATCTTTGGGCTGTAGGAACAGAAACATTTCTGTTCGGAAGGGTGTTCCAGAATTTTGACCCTGTGACAGTGAAAAGATTCCACGTTAGGATGATATATTACTTGGGGAAGGACCTGCTGGTGATGGAGTTCCCATGTATCAATTGCCATTGTATTCTCAGTGATAGAGGTTGTGGGGCTATTGTAAGAACAGACTTGCTAAGTTACTGCATGGACCTTACACATGGTACTCACTGCTGCTACTGTGCATTGGTGTAGGGTGTGAATGTTGAAGGATAGATGCCAGTCAAGCAAGCTGCTTTATCCTGGATGGTGTCAAGTTTACTAGTGTTTTTGGAGGTGTGGAAGTTGAGAGAGTCACGTTCCTACGAGTGATGATAACCAACAAATTGTCCTGGTCTTCCCACGTAAATGCAATAGTAGAACAATGCTGCCACTTCCTCAGGCAGCTCAAGGAATTCGGCATGTCTATAAGGACCCTCACCAATGTTTACAGATACACCATAGAGATCATGTATCCATGTGCATAATGGCTTGGTATGTCAACGGCTCTGCCCAGGACTGTAAGAAACTACACAAGGTTGTATGCACAACCCGGACCATCATAGAAATCAACCTCCCATCCATGGACTCCATTTACTCTTCTCATTGCTGCGGAAATGCTGCCAAGGTCATCAAAGACCCCTCCGACCCTGATAATGCTCTTCTATAACCTCTTCCATCAGAAGCTTGAACACACGCAACAGCAGTTTCAGGAACAGCTTTTACCCTGCCATGAGTGGACTGATAAATGGTCTCTCAAGTTTCAAATAATGATCATCTTAATGTTGATCTTGCTTCACGCACCTCCTGTACAGTGTAACCGGTATGCCTCACTGTCCAAGCACTCTATGATCATTATGTCCTGGCTTATGATGATCTGCCTGCACTGCTCAGAAACAAAGCTTTTCACTTCACTTAGGGACAGATGACAATAAAGCAAATCAAATCAATCCCTAGCACTTGTATCTTTGAAATGTGACTTTCCGCTTATCAGACCAAACCTGGAACTTGTGCAGATGCACATGAACGTGAGCTGGTTCAACGTCTGAGAAGTTGTGAATGATGCCGAACATTGTACCATCATCCAAGCAAGCAAGCAAGCATCCATACTTCTGACATTATGGTGGAGGGAAGGTTAGAGCAGCAAACTCTGAGTTCAAGTCCCACATGCAGCAGGAAAGTGTCGCAAACTGGAACCAACAGGTCGATTCAAAATACTTGTAAGGAATGTTATTCATGAACCAGCTGAAGATGGTTGGGACCGGAAAGGGTGCTTGTGGCACAGTGGTAGTGTCCCTACCTCGGAACCAAGAGGCCTGGGTTCAAGTCCCACTTGCTCTGGAGGTGTACTAGTCTGAGCGGGTTAGAAAATATCGACACTGAGGAGTTCCTATTGGAAAGATGTTGTGAAACTTGAAAGGGTTCAGAAAAGATTTACAAGGATTTTGCCAGTGTTGGAGGATTTGAGCTACAGGGAGAGGCTGAACAGGCTGGGGCTGTTTTCCCTGGAGCATTGGAGGCTGAGGAGTGACCTTTAGAAGTTTATGAAATCATGAAGAGCATGGATAGGATAAATAGACAAAGTCTTTACCCTGAGGTGGGGAGTCCAGAACTAGAGGGAATAGGTTTAAGGTGAGAGGGGAAAGATATAAAAGGGACCTCAGGGGCAACGTTTTCATGCAGAAGGTGGTGTGTGCACAGAATGAGCTGCCAGTGGAAGTGGTAGAGGATAGTACAATTGCAACATTTAAAAGGCATCTGAATGGGTAGATGAACAGGAAGGGTTTACAGGGAAATGGGCCAAGTGCTGGCAAATGGGATTACAGTAGGTTGGGATATCTGGTTGGCATGGACGAGTTGGATGGAAGGGTCTTGTTTCCATGCTGTACGTCTCTGACTCTGTCAATTGATTGAGACAATTGACCTCGAACTATCGCAGCCATCATCAACAACAAAAACAGAAATTGCTGGAAAAAACTCAGCAGCTCTAATAGTATCTGTGGAGAGAAAGGAGAGTTAATGTTTTGTATATCAGGGTAGACCTTAAATTATAAAAGCAAACCCAAGTGCTCCCAGCATAAAGTGTGGCTGGTAAAAGGGTGCAAAACGCTGGGAGCTGAGCTTAAGTGTGGGAGTTTAGACAAGTATGGGAGGGAGGCATTGCTGTGTCTTGTTCCAGCCATCTTTGCAAGGAGCTCCTTTATGGTTGAGGTGCTGCTGGTTAGATCAAAGAGGGGGTCCCAGGCGAATGTTGAAGAAGGCGAGCAGTAACACTGTGATAGTAAGACCTTTTCTCCCCCCCCACCTTAGTCCACTAGCTATTAAAGGGGCAGATATGGCAGTCAGTGGAGTGGTATCCTCCCCCGTCAGATGTGGGAGATCAGGGAGCAGTCAAGTGTTCTTGGTGACTATGTTGCAGGAATTGTGTCCAGCTGCAGCTCCTCTCAGACCCCATGGATTGATGGGGGTTGGAGAAACTGAGGAGCAGACAGAAGGCAGAGTGTGAGATAGGTAGCAGCTTCAGGGTGGTGGTCACACAGCCGGATGAGGTAAGCAGGTAGTGCTGGAGTCTTCTCTGGTTATCCCCCTTTTGGATGGGGTTTGGAATCTTAGGGGGAAATAGCAGCCGCAGCCAGAACTTGGCATCGAGCCGGGCTCTGCTGTAAAACTGGGTATACCAAAGTCCAAGTGAGCAATTGTGATGTGAGGCTATCCAGTCAGGGGCACAGGTAGACATGAACGAGGTTCCAGGATGGTCTGTTGCCTCCCTGGTGCCAGGGGCGAGGACATTTCAGTGCAATTGCTGCAACTTCTCCAAGTGGTGCATGGCGCAACCAGAGGTGATTGTATACATTGATATAACCAACATAGGGAGAGAAAAGGATGAGATCTCGCAGAGTGGATGTAGAGAGTTAGGCAGAAGGTTAAGATGCCAGAACTTAAGGGTAGCAATCTCCTGGTGCCATGTGCTAGTGAGAGGAGGACAGGGCAGATGATTGTGTGGCTGAAGAGCTTGTGCAGGAGGCAGGGATTCTGATTTTTGGATCATTAGGATTTCTTCTGGGGTAGAAGTGACCTGTACAAGAGGGGCGGGTTGTACCTGAACTGGAGGGAGAGTAATATTGTAGTGGGGAGATTTGCTAGGTGGTTTAAAGTAGTCTGGCAGGGGGATGGGACTCTAAGCAGTGGTGAGGCAAGAGAGAAGGTTGAAACTGATGCAGAAGTTAAAGGGAGCAAGTTACATAGATAAGGCAGGCAAGAGCACAGCAGAGCACAAGGGAAGACTGATGAATTAAACTGCATTTATTTTAATGCACGAGGCCTGACAGGTAAGGCAGATAAACTCAGGGCACGAATGGGAACATGGGATTGAGATATCACAGAAACACGCCTGAGGGAAGGACAAGACTGACAGCTCAATATTGCAGGGTACAGATGCTATAGGACGGACTGAAGGGGAAGCAAGTGAGGAGGGGGAGTGGCATTTTGATTAGGGGAAACATCACAGCAGTACTTAGTGAGGATGTTCTTTGGGGGATTACCCAATGAAGCTGTGTGGATGGAACTGAGAAATAAGAAAGGGGTGATCACTTTGATGGGATTGTACTATAGGTCCCCCCAGTAGTCAGTGGGAAATTGAGGAGCAAATATTTCGGGAGATCACAGATAGCTATAAGAATAGTAGGGTTATAATAGGAGGGGATTTAAACTTCCCAAACACACACTTGGACTGTCCTAGGGATAAGAGCTTGAATGGGGAGGGATTTGTAAAATGTGTTCAAGAAAACTTTCTCAATCAACATGTAAATGGCCCAACTCAAGCAGAGGCAAAACCCAACCTCCTCTCAGGAGATAAGGCAGGGCAAGTGACTGAGGTGTTAGTGGGTGAGCACTTTGGGACCAGTGACCATAACTTAATTAGTTTTAAAACATTTATGGAAAAGGATGCATGTGGTCTGCAATCCCAAGTTCTAAATTGGGGTAAGGCTAATTTTGATGGTATTCGACAGGAACTGTCAAGAGTTGATTGGGAGAAGCTGTTCGCAGGTAAAAGGACATCCGGTCAGTCAGAGGATTTCAAAAGTGAGATAACAAGAACTCGGGGCAACATATTCCTGTTAGTATGAAGGGCAAGACTGGCAGAAGTAGGGAAGCACTGGATGACGAGATGTTGAGGCTCTGGTCAAGAACAAGAAGGAGGAATAGATCAGGTATAGAACGCTGGGATCAAGTGAATCCTTTGAGGAGTAAAGGGGGGTAGGAATATACTTAAGAAGGAAATCAAAAGGGCAAAAAGGGGACATGAGGTAGCTTTGACCGATAAAGTTAAGGAGAATCCAAAAAGATTCTGCAAGTATATTCAGGGCAAAAGAGTCAATGGAGAGAGAAAACGATCCCTTAAAAATCAATGAGGCCATATATGTGTGAAACGCAGGAGATGAGTGAATTCCTAAAAAAAAATTCACGTCAGTATTTACTATGGAGAAAGACATGGAAGCTAGAGAACTCTGGGAAATAAATTGTGATGTCTTGAAAGGAGTTCATAAGATGAGGTATTGGACGTCTTAAAATGCTTAAAATGTATAAATTCTCTCGACCTGATCAAGTACCTCCCAGGACATTATCGGAAGCTTGGGAAGAGATTATGGGGCTCTGAGCAGAGGTATTTGGATCATCGATAGCCATGGATGAGCCATGAAAACTGGAGGGTGACTAATGTGCCATTATTTCAGAAAAGGCTGCAAGGAAAAGCCAAGGGACAATAGACCAGTGAACCTGACCTCAATGGTGGCTAAGTTGTTGAAAGGGATTTCAAGAGAGAGGGCCTACATGCACTTGGAAGGGCAAGGACTGATTAGGGATAGTCAGCATGGCTTTGTGTATAAGAAATCATGTCTCACAAATGCGATTGAGTTTGTACAAGAGGTGACCAAGAAGATAGATGAGGGCAGAGCAGTAGATGTTGCCCATATGGATTTTGACAAGATTCCACATGGAATCTAGGGAGAGCTAGCCAATTGAATACAAAATTGGTTTGACAGTAGGAGACAGATAGTGGTAAAGGGTTGTTTTTCAGACTATGACCAGCTTTTGTTTTCATTTACAATTTGGATGAGAGGATAGGAGGCATGGTTAAGTAACTTTTTGGATAACACCAAAATTGGTGGCACAGTAGACGTGAGGAAGATTATCTAAGAGTACAGTGGGATCTTAATCAACTGGGCCAGTGGGCTGAGGAGTGGCAGATGAAGATTAATTGAGACAAATGTGAAGTGTTGCATTTTGGTAAGACAAACCAGGGCAGGAGGTACGCAGTTAGTGCTGGGCCCTGGGGAGTATTGTCCAACAGAGGGACCTAGGGGTTCAGATACACAGTTCCTTGAAAATGGCATCACACATGGACAGGACGGTGAAGAAGGCATTTGGCACACTTGCCTTCAGTCAGAGCACTGAGTACAGGAGTTGGGGTGTCATGTTATGACTGTATAAGACATTTGTAATCTATATTGGAATACTGCATACAATTCTGGTCACCCTACTAAAGGATGGATCTTACCAAAACTGGAAAGGATGAAAAAATGTTTTACATGGATCTTACCAAAACTGGAGGGTTTGAATTATAAGGAGAGGCTGGATAAGCTGGAACTACTTTCCCTGGATTGTAAGAGGCTGAGGAGAGACCTTTTATAGAGGGTTATAAAATCATGGCGGGGCAAAAAATAAAGTGAATAGCCAAGGTCTTTTCCCTAGGGTCAGGGAGTCCAAGACTGGAGGGCATAAGGTGAGATGGGAAAAATTTAAAAGGGACAACTTGTTCATGCAGAGGGTGGTGTGTATATGGAGTGAGCTGCCAGAGGAAGTGGTAGAGGTGAGTACAATTACAACATTTAAAAGACATTTGGAAGAGGTACATGGATAGGAAAGGTATAGAATGAGATGGGCCAAATGCAGGCAAGTGGGACTCTTTCAGTTGAAGAAGCCTGGCCGACATGGACAAATTGGGCTCAAGGGTGTGTTTCCATGCTGTGTGACTATATGAGTCCAGTGTCCCTCCTTCAAGAGGTTTGAAGCTGAAGGGTTACCTTTGCTTTCTCTTCATAAATGCTGCCAGACCTGAAGAATGTCTCCAGCAATTTCTGTTTTAGTTTCAGATCTCCATTGGCTTTATTCTTGGTTTTATCACATTCATGTTAGAGATGACTCCAAACCCGCCCCCCCCCCCCCCCCCGCCCCCCAAGATTGCCATTGATGCTAATTCTGATGTCACGCCCCAACGAATGTTGCCTTGATGTCAAAGGCAGTTACATTTATGTTTTCTCTGGCATGCAGCTTTTTTTGTCCATGTTTGATCCAATGTTCTAATGAGGTCAGGAGATAAGTGGCCTTGGCAGAGCACTAACTGAACATCAGTGAGTAGGTTGTGTCTTGACAAGTGCCACTTGAAAGCACTGTGGATGCATCCTTTCGCTGATATTGGAAAGTAGATCTTCGGTAGGGGAGTAATTGGTCAATCTGAATTTGTCACTGTTGTAGCTGTAGTAGAGAAGCTCAGCTAGGCATGCAGCTAAGCTGGACCACAGGACTTCAGTCCTACTGTCAAAATGATGTCAAGGCCCAGAGCCTTTGCAGTAGCCAGTTGTTTATAGATGTCACATGGAATGAATTGAATTGGCTGAAGACTGGGGCCTGTGATACTGGGGAACTCCAGAGGGTGTTGCGATCACTCATTTGCTTGACTTTTCTGGATGAAGATGTTTGCAAATCTTTGTCTTATTGTTTGCACTGATATGTTGGGTCCCTCCATTGAAGATCTAGTGAGTTATCTAATTGTTTGCCACCATTCATAACTTAATGTGGCAAGATTGCAGAGCATAGGTGTGATCCATTGGACTGCTTAGCTCTGTGCACTGCACGATACTTCCACTGCAAATATTCCTGTGTTTGTAATTTCACCAAATTAACCCTTCGTTATTAGGGAGATTGAAACTTCCCTGGATGCCTTTCTGCACTCTTCATTGAACCAAAGTTGATCCCCTGGCTCAGTACTCATGGTGGAATGGGGGATATTCAGGACCATGAGGTTGCAAACTCTGTCTGAGTACAATTCTACTGCAGTTGTTGGCCCAAAGCAACAACATGGATGCCCAGACTTGCGTTTTTAGATCTATTTGAAGCCATCTTATTTAGCAGTGTGGGAGTGCCACTTTAGCAGATTGAGGGTAATTTGGTGTGAAGGTGGGACTCTGTCTTCACAGTGATTGTGCGATGGTCACTAACCGATGCTTTCATGAACAGGTGCATCGGGGACAGGTAGATCAGTCGGAATGAGATACCTGCCTCAACCGCAGTGTTATAAACCAGGTCAAATCCCCTCAAAATATGTTAAGATGGTAGCCGAGACTCTAACTTTTCTTATTTTAAAAGCTAGATGCGAAATGCCGTGTTCCAGATGCAAGGTGCCTGGGCAAAGTACTCGACATTTAGCAAAGCGCAATTTATTCAAACACATTGGTTCAAATACAATAAAAGAAAGAAGAACTTAAGTCGCTTAAGTTTTCTAATAAAGTTACTCTAATAGATAAAGTAACAAATGCTAATTAACTAATATAGTAACATTCTATGAACACAGTCTTTGGCAAAAAAGGCAAATTCAGACAAATAGATTTGTCTCCCAGGTAACCCAGCAGCAGAAAGAAGTCCCCAGCTTCTAGCTGTAACTGAGAAGGGGAAAGAGAGCTTTGACTTTTTCTAAACTCCAGCGGTTTTTGCTCTGTTGAGACTCCAGCCGCAAATGCTGAAAGCTAAACCATTCAGGTGGCTTCTGTTGTTCCAACTTATCAAAAACCCCCAAGGCCTCACTGGCTTGCCAAGGAGACAGCTCAGCATGTCTGTCGGAAAACCTCTCTTTTTTTAAAAAAAGGTACAAAATAACCTCTTAAAAGCCCACAGCATCGCCACAACAATCTAGCAGTCATGTCCTTTAGGTTTCTCTGAGCCCGGTCTGTAGTACTGCTGCTGTGACCACTCTTGGTGGTGGGCATTGAAATTCCTCCCCCAGAGTACATTCTGAACCCTTGCCACTTTTGGTGCTTCTTCCGAGTATTGGTCAATGTTGGGGGAGCGTTGACTCATCAGTGAGTTGGGGGTGGAAAATGACATTGGCTGATAGTCAGGAAATTTACTTGTCTATCTTCGATGTGATGCTACTGTATAGTGGTCTGTTGCCATTTCAGTTGGGTATGTCCTGCTGGTGGGACTGAAAATTCCCAGAGATGATGGTGTTTCTGTTTGGGACATTTTCTTAAGTTATGATTCTGAGAGTCAGGATTCCTGTTTCAATTTGTTGCTTTGCTAGTCTGAGAATCAGCTCTCCACATTTTAAGACAAATCTCCAGATGGATATTTTGGGATTGACAGGATTAAGTTTGCCATTGTCATTTCCTATGCCGTGATTGATTCCCAGTTGTCCGTCCAGCTTAATTCTTTGCTTGAGGCATTGTAGCAATTTTGATTGAACTGAGTGACTTCCTGCATCATTTCAGCAGGCAGTTAAGTGTTCATCACATCATTCTGGATCTGGAATCACACATCGGTCAGACCTGGCAAGGATGGCAGATTTCCTTCCCTAAAATGCGTAAGTAATAAGAACAACAATGGTTACTTGTTGGCATTTTGAATAATAGCTATCTTTTTATTAAATTCAAATTTCATCCTTGGTGCAAAGACCATTAGCCTGTGACGCTGGATTATTAGTCCAGTGACAATCGCAGTTAACCCCTGTCTCCTTCTGTAGTGTTATGACCGTGTAATTATAACATTGTACATTTTGTGAAGAAGGCTAATTTAACTTTAACATAGCTGACACAGCATGTTAGACATTATCTCCCAGAAGATACAAGGTTGATTCTTGTTGATTCATTTGAGCCAACATAAAGCAAACAGTATGTTTTTGTGGTTAGCAACCACAAAGAGAATCATTTGGAAATTGTTTATCCTTTCAGACAGCAAAAATGGAATTTTGAAAATGTAAAAATTCGCATCATGGACTTAAAAAAAATTCTTGCATTGAATTTGAATGCACCTGACTTTCCTGCATTCCTTAATGTAGTTGCCATCTTATGATAGATCTTAAAAAGCCATGGAGCCCAAGCTTAAAACCAAAACTCTTGATGTCTCTGATAGGCACCATCTCAGTGAAGACAGGCCTCAAATCCAGAGAAAGATTTGCTTCAGGAATCATCTATAGTTTTGCTGAAAGAGCCCAGAAATCTACAAATGTTATCACTGCAGAACCAGCGAGGAAGATAAAAACTTCTCTCTTCTTTCCTCTCTCTCTGTCTTCCCTCTAACCTCTCTTAAAGCCTTACTTTACCTGTGCCTATCCATCTGCGAAAGCCATGAAGCTACAGGATCTGACTTCAGTAAGACGCCTTACTGGGGCTTTCTCCTTAAATACTATTTTGTGTGAACTGTATGTCTTTTAATATTGCTTTCTTTTTAGCAAATAACTTTACATCATTAGACTTCTGGAGACTGGTGATAGCTTTTATCAAACTAACCTTTAACCTTTTTGAAAATAAGCTTCACTGCTGGTCAAATTGACTATGAATAGTACAGGTATATAAAAAAGGCTCTAAATGGATCTGTATTTATTCACAGTTCACTGAGCATGCTCTACAATTGGCACATGGTCATGACATGGAGCAAAACCATAGTCAGCTTCCACAAAGAGCAACAAGATAATCTGCTCTTAGTGATAATGGTTGAGTGGTAAATGTTGTCCAGGACATCATGAAGCTCTCTGCTGTTTTTTGAATGATGCCATGGGATATTTGACATTTACTTAGGAAGGTAATTGCACCTTCGATTTCATTATTTTATTTTGAATCATTTGAAAGATGGCACCTCCAACAGTGTAGCACCCCCTCTGTGCTGCACTGAAATAGCAGCACAAAAAATCAGCTTTAGTCTTTGTAGAGGGGTTTCAGTCAGCGTCAAGGGAGTTCCAACTGAGCCAAGGGCAGTATTATTTAAGGAGGCGCTGAGCTGCGATCCCTGATATCTGCATGTAGCAGCTGTTTAGAGTAAATGTCCACTGATGAACAATTTTCAAAGTCTACTTCTAACATTTTGATTGCAGCTGTTATCTGGCTAGTATTCAGTCATTTATATTCCAATTATGTTATACTTAAAAATATTTTTAAATATGTTTGTTTCAGCTAAGTAAAAAGAACAAAAGCTATTTTAGTTTGTATTTGTGTACATGTGCATAAAGATAAAACTGGTCATTAACCTCAAATAAGTTCTGACTAATCAGTGATCAGTATTTGTTGACACTTTTGCTATCGAGTAGCTAATTCAGCACAGACTGGCCATAGTACTGGAGACCTTCAGGCTGATGAGGCTCAGCCACTCACTGCATTAACAGTTTCCGATGATCTGGTTCACTTGCTGATTGCTGCTGCTGCCAGGTCAGCACTTCTTTTAACGATAATGCATGTCGTTCAAAACTGAAATCATTAAGGCAGCTTCAAATTGTAAATTTTTTATGTTATCTCCAAAGTCAAAATTATAAAGATGCCATTCGAGCACTTCATCTGATATAAGTCATGATCTCCCCTGCGCTGTTTTGATGCATTTATTATGCACCAGTCTCTATTACTTTGTTTTTAACTTGCCAAGTGAATTATTTACAAGGCATGTGAAGGATTATAGTGATCTTTGCTAATTGTTTTCCCATAGTTTAGTGTAATGCCTCTTAACACACCTGGTAATGATGTGTCCATCATTTCGATGAGTCATATATTAGGATTTGTCTCAACCTATGATAGCAAGTTTAATGTAATTTGCCCTGAAGTATTTCTTATTAGCATTTAGGAAATGCTACATTTGCAATTTTCCACATTTATCATCATTTTAGATCCCATAATAATTGACATCAACATGTGAAGCTAAATATTAATGTTCAAATAGTACATTCTACCATTGTCCATGTTCAAATGCAACAAGACCTGAAAAGTGGGAACTAAAATTCGTGTGATACGAGTACCAGGCAATAACTTTCTCCAATCAGAGGCAATCTAAGCGCTGCTCTTTGACATTCATTGGGATTGCCATCCCCATATCCCCTGCTGTAAACATTCTGGGGTTGTCATTAACCACAATCAGAGTTAGTCTTTAAATACAATGGCTACAAGAGTAGGTCAGAAGTGAGGAATACTGCAGTGAGTAATTCACCATTTGATTCCCCAAAACCTGTCCAAACAAGGCACAAGTCAGGAGTGTGATGAAATACGCCCCACTTCCCTGAAGAGCTCCAACAGTCCTCAAGAAGCTTGACAATAACGAAGACAAAGCAGACTGTTTGATTGGCGCTGCATCCCCAAACATCCACTCCCTGCACCACCGACTCTCTGCAGTAGCAACAATGTGGACTATTTACACGATGCACGACAGAATTTCATTCAATCTCCTCAGAAAACACCTTCCAAGCCAATGATCAGATCCATCTAGAAAGACTAGGGCAGCAGTTACATGGGATTGCCACCATCTGCAAGTGCCCCTCCAAGATACACACCATCCTGACTCAGAAATATTTCGCTGTTCCTTCATTGCTGCTGATTCCAAACCCTGGAACTCCCTCCCTAATAGCATTGTGGCTCAATCCACAGCACACTGACTGCAAGGGTTCAAGAAGGCAGCTCACTACCACCTTTTCAAGGGCAACTAGGGACAACCAATAAATGCTGGCCCAGCCAGTGACACCCATGTCCCCATGAGTGACTAAAATGAAACATAATTGTTGTTTCTATTTTGGAAAACCCCAACTATCCCTCAGGTAGTTGCAAAACATGCAATTGAAGAGGTCCATGAGAACATTTGTGGTGTCCTTGCCAATCAACATCACAAAAACAGAATCTGCACAATAGCTCTTTGCCATTTGTGGAACTGCACCATGTGCAAGTTACTATCTTATTTCTCTATCGCAGCAGTGACTGTATTTCAAAGTACTTATGCAAATTGATGTCATGAAGGGTGCGATAGAAATGCAAGTTCATTATTTTTAATGTCTCCTCTTCAAGGGAATTTGATGTAACCCTGCACTTAAATGATACTACAAAGTGCTATATTTGCATACTCTCTAGATGTATTGATGTCTTAGATCAGTTACCAATAAAATTTGGAAATAATCCACCCAGCAGCAATGGCCACACAACATTCCTTATCTTGTAATTTCTCCTGGCAGATGGGTCAATGAAAGGTGGGCAGGATCGAGCAGCAGCAGTATGTTTTATTCATTGTCATTTCTATATTTATTGCCATCCCCATCTCCGTCACACCCCATAGTGTCTCCAGGAGGTTTTGATTCCTTTCTGCAGCACTTCTTTCAGAAATTGATTGCTCTTTGCTACCTAATCTGCATTAATATACTTTTTTTTTCTAATTATAGTGTAAACTCACTATAACACGATTGACGAATTTGGGGACCCTGTTCCTAAAGCGCAAACTTTTAAAATGTGCATTGGCTGTATTGCAATTACATTGCCAATGCTTTAAGTGCTGTTTCTAAAGCATGATTTTTCTATAATATGGGGTTGCACAAGAACACAACCATCATGTTCTGGGAGAACTACCTGTAGATGGTTTACGTATTTTATCAAATCCTGAGATGAAAAGCTGTGGAAAGGTATACTGAAGATTGTTGCACACTTCTGAAACAATTGGGACTTGAACCCAAGCTTCATGGATCAGAAGCAGGGACACTACCATTGCACCTCAAGAGCCCTATCATCCATGTTTATGGATTAGCCTTGACCAATTTGTCACCTGTTATGGACCAGACCAGACCAGGCACACTCAAAATATTTGAAGAATGTTGCCTAGACCCTGACTTTTTTTATTTCAAAGGTAAATCTGAAGTGCTGTGTTCCAGATGCGATACGACTGGTCAAATTGCTCGACTTTAAGCAAAACTCAATTTATTTAAACACTATTGTTAAAATATAAACAAAAGAAAGAGGAATTTAGAATAACTTAACTATTGGAAACTTAACTGAATAATGGATACAGTATCCAATACTAATTAATATAGTAACATCCCATAAACACACCCCCTGGCAAAAAGGTAAATTCAGACACTGATCTTTACATGCAGTTCTTTAATCCAGGAGGAGAAAATGTCAAGAGAAAATTCATAGAAGATAGTAGCTTGGAGACATTCATTGAAGCTTTCAACTCTTTTGAGATCCTAAAGGTTTCTGATTAACAGTAAACCTAAAACTTAAAAAAAACTGGAAAGCCTGATCTGTGAGAGCTGACCCCCAATTCCCGGCCCCCCCCCCAATATTCTTACTGAACTAAGAATTCTTCAAGTATTTTTCGTGACATTATAACTTGAATGATAATGATTTAGCTTTAAAAATTTTCAAAAACTGTTGTTTGTTAGTTCTAGCAATACACATTTTGCTCATTTGCAAATAGTTCATTTAAGTTCATTTAAGAATAGGTTAAATTGATAACTAAATCTGACTGTGAAATTAAGAATGAAGAAACAATTCTGTCACTGGGATGATCACATCAAAAGGCAAAGAATATGATAGGTTGCCCTCTCCCTGGCAACATTAAATTCATAAAAGCAATTATAAATTGTAATTTCTTCAAACATTTCCTTGCTTCAATTGGACTTGGTAAAAGAGCTTTACTGTCCTGATTGTTTATCATTTCACTGATTTGATGCTTTTCCTCCTCCAGTCTTGTAGACAGCAATTGTAAGATGTTTTGTTTGTTTGGGGCATTAAGGACTGTTTTTACTCAATAATATTTTGTGGATTTTTTTATTCAGCTGCTAAAATGTGACAGTGTGGACTCATAAGCAATGTAAATGATCCCTTATTCTTAGAGTGAGAAAGTGTAGGCTGTTACTATTGGATAGTGATTTAGCACAACTTAATTGTTTAATTAGATAGCAAAATGCAGATTGACACAATCTTTAATTCACCATTTTACAAATTACATATGTTTTCCTTTCTTCCAGACTAATCTTTTTTTTACAGTTCTTTCTTTGAATCACTCTCAATTGAGTTGTTTTTCCAAAAAAACCTTTTATTTTCTCAGAATTGTAAACCAGTTGTTCTGCTATAATGCACGTTTCATTAGTGTAAACTCACTATAACACGATTGACTTATTTGGGGACACTGTTCCTAAAGCGCAAACTTTTAAAATGTGTGTTGGCTGTATTGCAATTACATTGCCAATGCTTTAAGTGCTGTTTCTAAAGCATGATTTTTCTATAATATGGGGTTGCACAAGAAAACAACCTCATGTTCTGGGAGAACTACCTGTAGATGGTTTACGTATTTTATCAAATCCTGAGATGAAAAGCTGTGGAAAGGTATTCTGAAGATTGTCTCGGCGCTTCACACTTGGACAGGCTTACTACTTTGCCTTTCCTTGTTGAGTGGTTCTGGTCACGTAGGAGCTGGGATTAAGTAATGAATTGCACTTGGCATTCGGTAAGTATTGTGCCTGGCATCTGGGAGTAAAGGGTTAATACAGATGTGTCACTCCTTTGTCATCTTTGCAATGTGGGGATTGATGTCATTAAGGATAGACATGGAGGAAGGAAAATTATATGTACTGATATTTTGATTTTATATAATGGTGTTTTAATAGCTCAAGGACAC
This sequence comes from Chiloscyllium plagiosum, assembly GCF_037043375.1. Lineage (NCBI taxonomy): Eukaryota > Metazoa > Chordata > Chondrichthyes > Orectolobiformes > Hemiscylliidae > Chiloscyllium > Chiloscyllium plagiosum. The sequence goes on along the minus strand of NW_028270162.1, from coordinate 40,701,002 downwards.
ATAGCACCTTTGGTTCTTTTTGACAGATAGACCAGAGATTTAGTTAATGTGTGTTTGCTTTGCAGCTGATATACCTTTCTCTTAACTATGATTTTTAATCTTCTGCTTACTTAGGAATGTTGGTGGCACAGGATGCCAGTAGACCAACATTTTCCTATCAATCTGTGATGCAACTTTAGTGGAGCAGCACTTATCCCCTCTGATTTATGATTCTTCCCCTTAACCTGCTCTTTAAGAAAACACAACTGAATGATATTTGCCTTGCATGTGGTCTTCCTTTGAGTATAAATTTGATAGCTGTGCTACAGCTCCATCCTGTGGATTGACACAGGGATTTTGCAGCTCTCTTCCTATCTTGATAGCTGAATATCCCATTGTCCTTGAGGAATTTTGCAACAATACAAAGTGATATGAGAAAAAATGCTCTGTAATATGAGATGTTTAGTGGATGCATTATATGTCTCCAGTGAAGTCTATCATAATTTATGTGCTTGTTGAGGCTGTTTCAACTTGTATTCTTAAAATGTTAACAATTGGTTTCCTCCTTTCTTTATAGTGAAGTAGAGTGTGCCAAATAAAATTATGTCCAGAGCAGATACTATAAATCATGATATATGTTGACCCATTGTATTGGAAGCCTCCATTTTTCTGCTCCAAAAATTATATTTCTGCATAGTCTTGACATAATGAGTGGATCGCCTTTTTGGCGACAACATTATTGGTAGTCAGCCTCAACTTTTCTCCCCGCAGATACTTTTGCGTTATTTATCATTACCTTCCAACTAGGTATAAGGCATCAAGCAGCTGATACAGACTGGGTTAGGAATGTGTGCAGAAGTTAAAGCCATGCCCACTCTTTGGGACAGAAGCAGATGACATTTCAAAATGGTAATTGTCATAGAATTAAACAGTATGGAAACAGACCCTTTGGTCCAACCAGTCCATGCCAAACATAATCCCAAATTAAGCTAGTTCCACCTGGTTCATATATCCCTGCAAACATTTCCTACTCATGTATTTATCCAAATGGGTTTCAAATGTTGTAATTGTACCCACATCCACCACTTCCTCAGGAAGTCCATTCGACATGCGAACTACCGTTTGTGTAAAAAAAATTTCCCCTCATGTCTTTTTTAAACCTCTCCCCTCTCACCTTAAAAATGTGCCCCCTTGTCTTGAAATCCCTCGTCTTCGGGAAATGACAGCTATCATTAGACCTATTGTTACCCCTCATTACTTTAAAAACTTCTGTCAGGGTGCCTCTCAACCTCCTACGCTGCAGTGAAAAATGTCCCAGCCTATCCAGCCTTTCTTTATAACTCCAGCCTTCCATACCTGGCAACATCCTGGTAAATCTCTTCTGAACATTCTCCCTCCACCAATGTTCCTTCTGCAATGCAGTGTTTACAGCTGCCCTAAGGTTCTGTGCACTCCGATTGGTTTGCTGGCCTGGATTGCAACATTGACTTCTCATGCTGGAAGGCAATGTCACAAGCGGACCTCAGAGATGCATATGCAAATATAATTAGACAGATCACTGTCACCCCCACTGGTTTATCACTTTTATACCAATAGCATTTATACCTAAATGTCAATGCCTATTTGATAAAGGGATTATTAAAGGCTCTGACTCAATGTTAACATTTATGAAATTTGTTATACACTTGTTAAAACAGCATAGCATAATACAGTACTGAAGGAATTTCTCAGCCCATGTTTGTGTCAACTTTAGAAAAAAGTAATTTGATTTTTTTCCATTTCCTGCATTTGTTTTCACTTCGCAATTTTAATCTAATTCCCCTCTGAAAGTTGATATTGATTATTTTTCCATTGAGGCAAGTGAAATCCATATCACAACAACTCTTGAGGAATTCTCCATCCATTTTTCCAATTGCCTTATATCTATGTCTTTTGATTATTCACTCTTCTCAGAGGAAACCAATAGCTTTTCACCTAAAGGAAGATAATTAGTCGAAGTTTAAGAGTGGGAGGTCCATAAGTCAAAGTACAGTCATGGAAAAAGACATCCATTGTGTTTCAGTTTTGAAAGGTGGAAGAATTTGTTTTGCCTGTGAGAAGGCAGGAAACCTCCAGTTTGACTGTAAAAAAAACTTAGGAAAACCCCAGTAAACAGGACAGATATACATCATTGCTATATGGCAGAAGGAAAAGTTTCAAAAGAAGGAAGAGAATACAACATTGCTATACTACATGGTTCAAAAGGTTTAAGACAAGGGTAAAAAACAACATTGCTAATTACAAGAGGTGAAAATCTTCAAGTGAGGGAGATTACAGTAACATTGAGATACTGTAGAATTGCAAAGCTTTAAATTAGGAATAAAAAAAACACATGAGAAAGACCTGGATGCGAGCATTAGCGGTACAGTTAGTAAGTTTGCAGATGACACTAAAATTGGAGGGGTGGTGAACAGCGAAGAAGGTTACGTCAGCTTACAACAGGATCTTTACCAGATGGGCCAATGGGCTGAGAAGTGGCAGATGGAGTTTAATTCAGATAAATGCGAGGTGCTGCATTTTTGGAAAGGCAAATCTTAGCAGGACTTATACACTTAATGGTAAGGTCCAAGGGAGTTTTGTTGAACAAAGAGACCTTGTTCAGGTTCATAGCTCCTTGAAAGTGGAGTCGGAGGTAGATAGGATAGTGAAGAAGACGTTTGGTATGCTTTCCTTTATTGGTCAGAGTATTGAGTACAGGAGTTGGGAAGTCATGTTGTGGCTGTACAGGCATTGGTTTGGCCACTGCTGGAATATTGTGTGCAATTCTGGTCTCCTTCCTATTGGAAAGATGTTGTGAAACTTGCAAGGGTTCAGAAAAGATTTACAAGGATGTTGCCAAGGTTGGAGGATTTGAGCTATAAGGAGAGGCTGAACAGGCTGGGCTGTTTTCCCTGGAGTGTCAGAGGCTGAGTGGTGACATTATAGAAGTTTACAAAATTATGAGGGGCATGGATAGGATAATTAGACAAAGTCTTTTCCCTGGGGTGGGGGAGTCCAGAGCTAGAGGGCATAGATTTAGGGTGAGAGAGGAAAGATATAAAAGAGACCTAAGGGGCAATTTTTTCACACAGCGGGTGGTACGTGTATGGAATGAGCTGCCAGAGGAATAGGTGGAGACTGGTACAATTGCAACATTTAAGAGGCATTTGGATGGGTATATGAATAGGAAGGGTTTGGAGGGATATGGGCCAGGTGCTGGCAGGTGGGACTAGATTGGGTTGGAATATCTGGTCGGCATGGACGGGTTTGACCAAAGGGTCTGTTTCCATGCTGTATATCTCTATGTCTCTCTGACTCTATAAATGGACCAAATAGAATAGAGGAATGAATGTCTTGGAGAAAGTTGTTCTCAAGATAGAGAATTACTTCTATTGTAGATGCTAAATCAGAAGTTGAACAAGTAACATACTTCTGTACTCGACTGGGACTGTCATTGTTGTTGTTATAGATTGCCAAGGAATAAAATAAGGCAGTGATATTTTTGATCAGGTACAACAAACTGTTACAATTACTTTAATCTGATGAAAATAAAAATGATAGAATGAAAGAGAGCAAGCTTTAACAAGAGAGTCCTGGATCCATGGGAATCTGTTGATATTTTTGTTGTATAAAATAAATGCTGCTCAACAGAAATCAGGAATAATTACAGACAAATCCTGAGAAGACCTTATCGTATGATAACATTCTGTTTATAAAATGTAAAAAGCCTAATGACACTTGTGAGATGTCCATATACCAAATAGGTCAGATAGTCAATACTGCGGAGGGAGATACACAGACAATGTAAAAGAACTGCCAGCATAGCTGATGTTATCCAGATCTATGGCATAGATAGAAAGCGTCATAGCTGCCATTAAACTGTCAGCCATGGAGACAACCAGGAATGCTGGCAAATGCATTTATGAAGTTGACCGAATACTAGTTCTTTGTTAGGTGTGTCGATCGTTCCAAGTCATGTCCTGAAAAAGCTATAGCTACAGAAACGGCTGGAAAGTTTCCCTTGATGTGATCCAGCACATGACTTCTTTCATACCTCACATATCAGAACACACAGCAAACCTCTGAGGGCTGATGACAGAGGATGTCAAGTACAAGTTGTCCAAGTCACATGACAGGATCATCATAAGGAACAGTGCTACAGGAGGGATGTGCGACTCAAAGTAGATGCTTTTACAAAAGGACTGGAGCAGCCCTGGTACAATGGGGAAACCAATAGCATTTCATCAAAAGCCATAACATCAACTGAGACCAGATATGGCATCATGGTAATGATGAATGAAAATGAGAAAATCCAGACATATTTCTATGGAAGGAAGTTCGTAGGGGAGACTGACCAATGTCCACTAGAACAGATCAACAAGACATGGATTTGAAGAGCAAATTGCTGGGGTTATCCTTGAGGCTTCAGAGTTAGGATTTCACTTTAAAATAGGAGCCAGGTGATGCTGTCATCTATCCTATCTCGTCACAAGAGAAACACAGCCTAACAATCTAGATTTTAAAAATCCATCCCCTAAGTGAAAGGAACATTGCTGAAACAGTTAAATTTGACATGAGACCAGCAAAAATAGAACGTTACAGACACACTTGCAATGCAAGATCCAGGGATGACCTGTTAAGACATAAAAATACAGGAATATAAGTTCATCATACAGATCTTCCCTCCAGATGTTTTACACTAACCAGATCCCAAATGATCTGACCATATATGTTGCAGGCAGAATTTATCTTGAAAATACTTGAAGAACACATGGATTTGGGGTAGTGTAAGCTCTGAGCCCTATCAGCTGGAGAGTCGTACACAAAGTAATTAAAAGGATGGTATTGTTGTGAATATCTCTGACAGTTCATATGTGATATGAAGCTTGCTGATGTTATTACAGGAAAACTCAGATCTCAGAAATCTGATGCAATGGATCTTTTTTTTCATTATAACATGGTCTTTCACTGAAATACAAATACAAATGCTGCAGATTCAATTTTAACAATAAAATAGAAGTTTATTGCACAAAAGAAATTAAGAAAATAATAGAAAACAAACCAATTTGAATGTAAAACAAGTTTAAAGATCTCAAGACATAAAATAAAATCCCATTTATGCCAATATCGATCCTTTCCACTATTAACACCACAGAGAAATCCTTTTTCCATCATATCAATAGGGTTTCAATTAACAACGCTTCAATTCCCCGTCTTGAGGATCTGATGACTTCTTCCTTGAGGCCACGTACATCGGAGCTTAGATACCGTCCTTTTCAAAGAACCCCTTCAGGATCTTAACCACAGTGGATGGTCTGGAGTTTCAAACTAAATTCCTCACAGTGAGGTAATCTATTTCTTTACAGTTTGAAACCAGCTCACCTCTTTACAAGCAATTATTATGTACACCCAGTTTCAGCCAAAATACCTGTTAAACTGTCAATCACTAAAAGGCTTTCTTTCACTTCAGTCAAAAAGAAACCCAGAATCTTCCAAAAAAGAAGAGTATTCACAACCATTTACTCTATTCTCTGATAAATCTCTTCTAGACAAATTTGCATTAACCTTCAAGAACTCTCTCTTCGGTAGTGTGTGTGTGTTATGAGTGTGGTAGAGCAGGGAATAAATGCCTCCAGAAATATTTGCAGGTTAATCACCAACTGCCTTCATTGGCATAAAAGCAACAAGCCATCTGTTCAAGATCCCAGCTCTAAAATAAATGATATTTTTACCACATCACAGTAAATTTAGAGATTCAGTTTTGATTGTGGATGGGGCTTCTGATTTAAAAAATTGATAGGCAACTCAAGTAAATGTACTTAAAAGCAAATTCAGGGCCAGCAAGAGAGAGGTGGTAGTAAAATGCAATTGCAAGAATGAAATATTTGAGAGTTACAGAATCTGAGTTGCATTGAAGCTAAACCTATTCATTTACACTTATGTAAGATGCTGCAGGCCATGTTGACGAGGAAATGTACTTGTTGATCAGAATGATCCTTTGTTTAATTTATCTGATTTGTTTGGACATGGCAGAAGTTCGCTTGGGGCAACAGACAGAACGAGTTGGGGCTTCGCTTTTGGAGAGACTGCATTCCACTGGTGAGAGAATCAACAACAACTTGTAATAGTTGTCTTAACAACAACTGATAATAGTTCAACCTGCATCACAAGCAGAGAAAATACTAACTTCATTGTTCATTGTATTTTCACTGTATGTAATGAGAGTCAGACACTCTCTCTCACTTTGGATTTCAATAAGGGAAAGCAGCTGGTGATTTTTGGGACAAGCAAAAAGTAGAGCTGAGTTTAGAGCTTTAAGCCTTTATAAGTTAAGTAAGTAATGCATTCTGTAACTCGATCTGTTTGCTTGTATGCTTGTGTATGTTGGAGAATTCAGGACAGGTTTTACTTTAATGTTTTACACTTCTAGCTCTGATATCAATCAAAAAAAATCTTCACTTGTTAACTCAAGGGATCTGGCTGCATTGTTACTTCACAGCTTAATGCATTGTCAATCACATGATGATGGTTGTCCTTCAAGTTTCAAAAGGGTGATGCATGTTGGTGAACACTGAAGGGCTTTGTAGGCCCAAACGGATTTTGAAACAGTTTGGCCACAAGAGCACACGTTTTGTGTCATGGACAGATCTTGCTTTAAGATGCTTATAGGTTACAATGAGATGTTGATGTTGACCTTTTACAAAATTGACAGAAACTCTTAACTCCGGTGAGTTCCTTTTTTCAGTTTGTTAGATTCAATGCCACATCATTTTGTGCTTTTATAGCACTCAGTTGACCAAATGTATTTACCAGGCGTTAATTCTCTCCACAGCAAACGACTCGAAATGCCATGGCCATCCTTGCCTAGTGCTGTTGAGCTTTCAGAAGTTATGGCTCAAGGTTTGTTGATTGGGCTCAGTTTAGGATTTTGACATTTGGAATCAGATCTTACTGATGTGCCTAGGATAGAATATGCTTGTGAAATTGTTCCACTGCTTTGTGTGCTTCCAGTACAGAAACCTGCACTCTCAGCCGTAACAGGGAAAGTAATGAAAAGAATGTTGGACATCATGATCTTTTTTGGTCCAGTGGATGATATTTCTGGTGTGAAGTCTTCCAAATGCCCTCATTCACCACGCTGATCTTAGCTAATACCTCTATCAGACAAACCATTGTTGGAGGTAATGATTCCAAAGTTTATTTACGCTCTGGGAAATTAAAAACCTTTAGCCTTGACAAGGCTGATGGTCAATCCAAACAGCTTTGAAGTGTCTGAAAATTTGTCAACTGTCAAGTTAAAACATTTAATTTTGTGAATTGAATTGTAAAAAATGGTATCTTTATGAAAAATCTAAGTCTGTTGTCAAGCTTCCAAAGTTAAAAAGGAACTTATTAACCCCTCTGGAAATGATTACATCACCTTGAAGATGTTTTATTCAGCAATGATGAACAATTTGCTGAAGAGCCACTTACTATCTGTTATTGACCTTTTTTTTTCCTTTCATTTCCCAAAGACATTTTCATATTTTTCACTGCCTTAGATTTTTCTCACAGTCCACCTTTTGATCTATTCCTGTCAGGGTGAAAGGAAAGGCTGGTAGTTATAGGGAATGCTGGATGACTAAAGAAATTGAGGGTTTGGTTAAGAAAAAGAAGGAAGCCTATATCAGGTATAGACAGGATAGATTGAGTGAATCCTGAGAAGGCTATAAAGGAAGTAGGAGTATACTTAAGAGAGGGAGGGCAAAAAGGGGACATGAGAGAGCTTTGGCAAATAGAATTAAGGAGAATCCAAGGAGTTTTTACAAATACATTAAGGTCAAAATAGTAACTAGGGAGAGAATAGGGCCCCTCAAAGATCAGCAAGGAGGCCTTTGTGTGAAGCCGCAGAAAATCAGTGTTTAGCACTGCTGCCTCACAGCACCAGAGACCTGGGTTCAATTCCTGCCTCAGGCGACTGACTGTGTGGAGTTTGCACATTCTCCCCGTGTCTGCGTGGGTTTCCTCTGGGTGCTCCGGTTTCCTCCCAAAATCCAAAAAAAATGTGCAGGTTAGGTGAATTGGCCATGCTAAATTGCCTGTAGTGTTAGGTGAAGGGGTAAATGTAGGGGAATGGGTCTGGGTGGGTTGCGCTTTGGCGGGTCGGTGTGGACTTGTTGGGCCGAAGGGCCTGTTTCCACACTGTAAATAATCTAAAAATGGGGGAGTTACTAAATGAGTATTTTGCATCAGTATCTACTATGGAAAAGGATATGGAAGATATAGATGGTAGGGAAATAGATGGTGATATCTTGCAAAATGTCCAGATTACAGAGGAGGAAGTGCTGGATGTCTTGAAATGGTTCAAGGTGAATAAATCCCTAGGATCTGATCAGTTGTACCCGGGAACTCTGTGGGAAGCTAGAGAAGTGATTGCTGGGCCTCTTGCGAAGATATTTGTATCATCGATAGTCACAGGTGAGGTGCAGGAAGACTGGAGGTTGGCTAACGTGTGCCACTGTTTAAGAAGGGCGATAAAGACAAGCCAGGGAACTATAGACCGGTGAGCCTGACCTCGGTGGTGGGCAACTTGTTGGAAGGAATCCTGAGGGACAGGATGTACATGTATTTGGAAAGGCAAGGACTGATTCGGGATAGTCAACATGGCTTTGTGCATGGGAAATCATGTCTCACAAACTTGATTGAGTGTTTTGAAAAAGTAACAAAGAGGATTGATGAGGGCAGAGCAGTAGATGTGATCTATATGGACTTCAGTAAGGCGTTTGACAAGGTTCCCCATGGAGACTGATTAGCAAGGTTAGATCTCATGGAATACAGGGAGAACTGGCAATTTGGATACAGAACTGGCTCAAAGGTAGAAGACAGAGGGTGTTGGTGGAGGGTTGTTTTTCAGTGGAATGCCACAAGGATTGGTGCTGGGTCCTCTACTTTTTGTCATTTACATAAATGATTTAGATGCGAGCATAAGAGGTACAGTTAGTAAGTTTGCAGATGACACCAAAATTGGAGGTGTAGTGGACAGCGAAGAGGGTTACCTCAGATTACAACAGGATCTTGACCAGATGGGCCAATGTGCTGAGAAGTGGCAGATGGAGTTTAATTCAGATAAATGCGAGGTGCTGCCTTTTGGGAAAGCAAATCTTAGCAGGACTTATATACTTAATGGTAAGGTCTTAGGGTGTGTTGCTGAACAAAGAGACCTTGGAGTGCCGGTTCATAGCTCCTTGAAAGTGGAGTCACAGGTAGATAGGATAGTGAAGAAGGCGTTTGGTATGCTTGCTTTTATTGGTCAGAGTATTGAGTACAGGAGTTGGGAGGTCATGTTGCGGCTGGTTAGGCTACTGTTGGAATATTGCATGCAATTCTGGTCTCCTTCCTATTGTAAAGATGTTGTGAAACTTGCAAGGGTTCAGAAAAGATTTAAAGGATGTTGCCAGGGTTGGAGGCTTTGAGCTATAGGGAGAGGCTGAACAGGCTGGGGCTGTTTTCCCTGGATCATTGGAGGCTGAGGGGTGACCTTATAGAGGTCTACAAAATTATGAGGGGCATGAATAGGGTAAATAGGTAAAGTCTTTTCCCTGTGGTCGGGGAGTCCAGAACTCGAGGGCATAGGTTTCGGGTGAGAGGGGAACGATATAAAAGAGACCTAATGGGCAACGTTTTCCCACAGAGGGTGGTACGGGTTTGGAATGAGCTGTCAGAGGAAGTGGTGGAGGCTAGTACAATTGCAACATTTAAAATGCATCTGGATGGGTATATGAATAGGAAGGGTTTGGAGGGATATGGGCCAGGTGCTGGCAGGTGGGACTAGATTGGGTTGGGATATCTGGTCGGCATGGGCGGGTTGGGCCGAAGGGTCTGTTTCCATGCTGTACATCTCTGTGACTCTATGATCTGTGACTTCAGGCCAGTGTCATTGCCATAGGTCAGCATTCCTTTGTCACCATTTGAGTGGTGTACTTGAGTTGTTTGGGAAAGGGTCCCTTCCATGTGAGGTTTCCTTATTTCTCCAGAAAGCTGGCAAACCTGTTGGAATCAATGCCAGACAAGGATGATTTAATCTTGTCTCTGAATTACAAATTATTGAGCCTCCTTACTTGAAGAAGTTTAGATCTATTATATGGTATTCCAGTATTTAAAATAAACATTGACTCAAATCTGATTTTGTTAAACCCATTTACAGAGGAAAGTAAATGCAATAACAGAGAAAGTCTGAAAAATATTTAATTAGTTGGAGCTGTGTACAAAATGGAGAAATGAATTCAAATTTATCTCTTGGAGTATTTGATTAATTTTGATAGTTGATTTTGTAAGGTTTTGAGGTTTGTGCAAATAACACTTGATTCTTCTATAGTTTCAGTATTGGGTATGTTGTTGAAAAATCCTGAGACGTCCCTGTTTAAAATGGAGTGTGGACAAAGGGTTTAACTATACATTTTCAGTGTCTCAAATGGTTATTGTTGCTTCCAAGTGGAATTCAAGATATGGACGGATTCTGCCATGACAAATTATTTAGGATTTTACAATATTGTAAGGAGGTATTTACATTGAGGAATTTGTGGAAGACTGAGTTAGTTGTAGTCAGTGAGTGTGATATGAAGGCTTCCATTCTTGAGTATTGAGAAACAAATGGAAAAAATGTTGATGTTACCTTACTTTTCTAGAGATCCCTAGATCCAGTAAATGTGTGCATGCTTTGGAAAAGTACAAATTTTGCTATTATTTAAAGCAGTGGAGATAAAGAAGCCAGGAAAATCCTGACGTGTCTTCGTAAACTGGGGGCAATTCTATGGAATCTGAGGAATGGTGAAGCAGTTGAATAACCTTGATGTGGTGAAATAGTCAGCTTTGGTTTGTGAAGTGTGCCAGACAGGAAAGTGTCCATGGTCCAGTCTGTATGAAGTTTTAGAAATAATTTGGTACGGTTCTACGCAAAAAATAATCAGCGATGAAAGAAAGGAGGTATTGTTCGGATGGGCTGATAAAGGTTTGTGAGGTAGGAGACCAAGCGATACAAAGTGAACTGGATTATGATTGATGGAATGAGACAGGTAAAAAAAGGTGGACTTTCATATCTTCAAGATCTTCGAAGCACTTTACACCCAATGAAATAGTTTTGAATTGTTCTCTGTACAGTTGTAAAGCAGGAAATGCTGCAGTCAATTAGTAAACAGTGGGGTTCCACAAATAACAAAGTGACAATGATCGGGTAATTGTTTTATTGATGTTAGTTGAGAAGTAAAGAATGATCATTATTGAAAATAACTTGTATTTTTTTTAACCTCATGTCTTGTCAGTGAAAATGAAGTAATTATATTTAAACTGATTAATTATATAGCACATTGTACAAACAGACAACCATGATGCAATATTTACTGGAAACCTTGTTTTGATAGTAGGAGAGTACATCTTGAGTTTTATGGGATAAAGGTTAAGAGACCAACACAAAGTTTAGAAGTGAAGAGTGTGCTAGTAAAGGATAGATAGTAGATTGTTGATGAGTAACCATTGACTAAACCACCTGCTTTTGTCCTCCAATTTTGAACTTTCTTTTTTCTAATGTTCTACTGGCCCACTAATTCTTCATTTATTGATAGACTTGTTGGACTGGCCAATTAGCTATGAATCATTTTTAACCTTTTGTTTAGCACTCTGGTGTTCTCATTAAGTCTATCAGGCTAAGCTCATGTTATTTTTCTGTCTAGTTTAATGGTTTAATGATGCAAATTTGGCGAATGCTCTTCTCATATGAAGGTAGAAATGTCAAGATGTGATGGTTCTATTTTATAATTAGACAATTAGCTGCTTAACTGAGTTTCTGCAAGGAAATGGGCATCAGAGCAGCGTTCTGTGTGTTTAATACAAGTTGTTTATAATCTGATGCATTCCTTTAGTCTTAATAGGGACTGCCTGTGCCTTAGTTTTCCACCCACTGGTGAGATGAACACTAACCAACAATGATGCTGAAATACTTTGATCTTGGTTTTCCGATGCTAAGTTGATAAGACTCATTTTGTGAGGAGGTTATTAAGGATAAAGAGTTTGAGCTGTTGCTGAAATGCCTGACTCTTAATCATAACCCAATAGTTTCAGTCATTCCAGATTGACCTATTCGTTTATTGTACACGCAATTTCCAAGGGCTGAAATGCTTTCCCTTTGTCCTTCCTCTTCAATGAAAACAGATCAGTTCTAAGTTAAGGAAAACAGTTATTGATTTATTGCCTATTAAGAGTTGAACGAGTATCTTGTATGAAGGGATATAAACATGACCATACTGTGTACTTTTTCTTTAACCTTGTTGACAGTCAATGGATGGTACCAGCCATTTATTGCACCAAAACCTACACCCAGACTTTGTATGGATTTTTACACTGAACCTACTGTCATTAGAAAGCTGTTTTCATGCAGCATCCTCTACAGGTGATTGGGAACTTGTGTAAGCAAGGTAATAAATTGATTTGCTCCTTTATCAATCAGATTAAAGACTTCTTTCTGAGCTAGTGTGCTAAATTTAACCAGGTGGGTTAGTAGGGAAGACTGGCAAAATGATATGGCAAGGAATGAATGCCTGACATCTTCCTGTTACCATGCATTTTTGCCAGTGTGGAGCGGTTAACAGACTAGAGGTCATCTGGCAGTTCAGTTAAGCCAATGATGTATTAGGGAGGCTTACTGCCATATCTCCTCATGGGAGTGCTAAGAGGATTCTGGTAGACTGCCCGCTGACTCACGAGGAGAGACACTTCATCATCAGTTGAGGACTCTCCTATCCCTCCCTGGGGCCAAGGTTTCCAACATATTTTTTAAAAAATTGCTCATAGGATTGGGCATCACTGGCTGGGTATTGCCCACCCTTCGTTGCCCTTGAGAAGATGGGGGTGGTGAACTGCCTTCTTCAATCACTGCTGTCCATTTGGTGAAGTTATCACTACAATGTCAGCAGGGAGGGAATTCCAGGATTTTGACCCAGCAACCAGTGAAGGAACGGTGATATATTTCCAGGTCGGGATGGTGAGGTGGCTTGGAAGGGAACATTCACCTGGTAGTGTTCCTATGCAGTTGCTGCACCCATCCTTCTAAATGGTAGTGGCTGTCTGTTTGTAAAATGCTGTCTAAGGAGACGCTGTGAATTTCTGCAATGCAACTTGTAGATGATCCACATTGCTATTATTGTGTTGGCACTGGAGGGAGTTGTGGTGCCAATCAAGCAGATTGCTTTGTCCTGATAGTGTCAAGCTTCTTGAGTGTCATTGGAACTGCAGTCATCCAGGGCAAGTGGGGAGTATTCCATCACACTCCTGCCATGTGCCTTGTAGATGGCGGATGGGCTTTGGGAGTTTTATCAGTGAGTTACTTGCTGCAGAATTCCTGGTCTCTGACCTGTTCTTATAGCCTCTGTGTTTGTATGGCTAGTCCAGTTCAGTTATAGGTGAATTGTCATCCTCAGGTTGTTGGTTGTGGGTGATTCCCAGATGCCAATACCATTTAGATATTCCCTTGTTGGAGACTGACATTGCCTGACATTTGTGTTGTACAAATGTTTCTTGCTACTTTTCAATCCAAACCTGGATATTGTTCAGATCTTTTTGCATTTGGACTGCTTCATTGTCTAATGAGTTGTTAATGGTATTGATCTTTCTGTTATCAAAAACCAATTTTATTAAAGTTTTTGGTGAGTTTCCCTACAGTGTGGAAACAGGCCCTTCAGCCCAACAAGTCCACACCGACCCTCCGAAGAGTAACCCACCCAGACCCATTTCCCTCTGGCTAATGCACCTAATACCATGGGCAATTTAGCATGGCCAGTTCACCTGATCTGCATGTATTTGGACTGTGGGAGCACCTGGAGGAAACCTATGCAAACACTGGGAGAACGTGCAAACTCCACACAGACAGTTGCCTGAGGCTGGAATCGAACCCCAGTTCCTGGCGCTGTGAGGCTGCAGTGCTAACCACTGAGCCGCCGTGTTGCCCCCTTAAAGTTTTTATTGACTTAAAATTTCCAGCAATAACTTAAACCTGAAGGATAGAGACTTGATGCATGTATAAATTGGTTATCAGGATCAGCAAGATTGTTTGGCAATAATTAAGACTTATCACACCATTAAATGTATTTAATGCTTACCCATTTCAGTTGATCACTTTCTGAAGGTTCAGCAAGTACCTATAACTGAAGTACTTTTTCCATATGTTGAAATGCTGAAGCTCTCCATGAGACAAGGTTGCAGCAGTGCATCAAGAGGAGTAAGAAAGTAACACAGTAATGCCAAGATTCTCTCTCTTAATTATACATGTGCAGTCACTGGAAGTTGCTGTTTGATCAGTGAGTGCTTTAGTTTTACTCTAGTCTCCTTAATTTTGGAGAGGAATAGACTTGACTAGAAATACTGAACCATCATAAGAACTGATGATTGAACTGCTTCTGTCAAACATTGAATGTAGTCATTTGGCAATCTTTTTCTAATTGTTTGCTTTAATTGTTCACTCTGGAGCCATCGGTCTTGAACAGCTGAATAAAACTCAAGAATTGCTGAAGGATTTAAGCAGATATTCCTAGTACACACCATACAAATGCTTGAAATACATGAACTAGGTATACAGACAAGGCTTTGTAACATTTTAATCTTATCTTTATATGTGCAGGGTGTTAAATAGTTGGATCTTGAAAGGTATTAGGACGTGGCGAGGAGTAGTTAAAGTTTCCCTCTTTTATAACCCCTTTTCGATCAGTTGCTACAAATATTTTTATTTCTTTCTCGCTCTTAGCTATATCACATGTCAATAAAAACAATGTAGTGATCTGAATCAAAAATTTGGGAGCCAGTTACTTGAGAGAAAGAAGGGAGAATTTTATTACTGTCTAACTCTGAGCAGGGGATAAAAAATAAAAACTTAATATCAAACACATACAAACCATGGGTGATCATTTTTTATAAAGGGGAAATTGGGCTGGACACCAGGAATAAAGACTATATAGTTTCAAAATCCTTGGAGCCTTTGATGTGTTAGATTTTTAACCTGAGATCTCAGTTGTTTAATTGCTGACTTGTATCCTCAGCAAAGGTGAAGTTTGTAGATATCTCAGAATTCTCAGTAAATGTTTTGACCCCAATTTACTTTTCCATCAGATACTATTTTTTGAGATGATCAGGAATTAGGGAAAAGTCTTTCAGTCCTTGGTATACCAGTTTCTGTTCTTTCTCTCGGATGGTCTACCAAGTAGCTAGTTGAAATATACTTCAATGTATGTTCCTGAGTCTGGTCTCATTGTCCTTTCATGCTGGCTAACTGGCAGGTGAAACTTTTATTTGTCAATATGTTAAATGATCATGCAATTATGAATTGAACAGGAGATGCAATTTTTTTTGACATTGATTCAATTGCTTCATTGAGATGTCTTTAGATAAATTGATACTTTGAGTGCAGACAGTTTCATTTATGTTATGTGTTTCCCAAACTTGCCTCAATCTTTGCTGCGGTGATCATGAAAGCTATTTTGGGTCAGGATTTATTCTTTTTTTTTAAGAAAACAGTGTAGTCCATGAAAGGAATTAAACATAGAAATCATGATGAACATTAAAATTCAATGACTCCTATTTAGCACTATCAGAACTAAGGGAATGCACAAGCTAAATATGATCCATTATAGTTAGAAAACCATGTTTCCAACATGAAATCTTTGTGAACTGCTCTAGATTCCAAATCAATTTCATCTTTCTGTTTTGCATTGGAGACTCTGAAGATAGGGCCAAGTCATAGAGACCCTACACAGGCCCTTTGGCCCAACAAGTCCACACTGACCCTCTGAATGGTATCCTACCCAAACCTATTCCCCATCACTCTACATTTACCCCTGACTAATGTGCCTAACCTACATATCCCTGAATACGATGGTCAAATGCCCAAAATGTCATTCAATTCATCTAACCTGCACATCTTTGGTCTGTGGGAGGAAACTGGAGCACCCAGAGGAAACCCATGCAGACATGGGGAGAATGTGCACTGGAGGTTGCACATTCAAGGGTTGAAATTGAACCTAGGTCCCTGGCGCTGTGAGGCAGCAGTGTTAACTGCTGAGCCACCGCGCTGTCTCCAATTGAACAGATACTTCTATTTAAATCAGGATTTGTTCAATTCAGACAAAGCTTTTGGGCATGTTTAGCAGTTTAGGTTACAACTGTGAAAGAGAAACAGAGTTAACAATTTGGGCTGACGATCTTCAGTCATAATTGGGAAAGCTGCAGGGAATTTAATAGTTTTTGATCAAGTACGGAGGCAGGGAGAAGGAGATGGTGTAGAAAGATCAAAAAAGGGAACCTCTGAGACATGGTGAAGGGGATGATGGTGGAAGATGAAAATGGCAAGAACAAAATTATTAACAGCACCTGCTATCTGCAATAAAAAATAGGAGCAATGGTTATTGTTGGAGATGGTTTAATTCTATGTTGAGTCCAGAATATTGTAAAGTGCGTCATCCAAAAGCTAAGGTGCTGTTCTGTGGTCTTCCATTGAGTTTCATTGTAACAATATAGAAGGCTGAGGGAGAAAGCTAATGTGGGAAAAGGGCTGAGAATGAAAACAGGAAGCAACTGGAAGCCCAAGATCACAACCTGAACAGAGGTATTCAAGAACTATCCACATTACAGTAGTAGTCATCCTTCATAATTCATTGGTTATAAATCACCTTGTGACACCTTGACTCCAGGAACGTGCCTGTACAACTATAAGTCTTACACTCATCCCTATCATTCATCAATTCTCTGATTGCTCATTTAATATGTTTATAGTCCATACCCAGTCAGAAGCCAATGAGTCACTTTTACTTTAAAGAGGAAGTTCGATAGTTCACTGTAATTTTCCAGTGTGTGGAGGTCACACATGTGGTTGCGATGTAAGAGAAACTCAGAGTGATGGTGGGATATCTTAATGCTGGAATGCAATGAATCTGCTGTGGTGACTCATCTCAGGCCTGTGCCTCAAAAAGCCAAAACACTTGCTTATGAAGCAATGCTAAAGCAAGTTGTTTTTGTCATTCTCTAGGCTAGAGATTCCATTGTCTATGAAGAAATCTTAATTGATGAAAGCAAGGCAAAGAGCCCATTTCAACCTGGAGTGAAAGCCAAGTAAAATGAAAAGAAAATCTGCTGAGTTCACAATCAGGGAGAAAGTGAGGACTGCAGATGGTGGAGATCAGAGCTGAAAATGTGTTGCTGGAAAAGCGCAGCAGGTCAGGCAACATCCAAGGAGCAGGAGAATCGATGTTTCGGGCATGAGCCCTTCTTCAGGAATGAGGAAAGTGTGCCAAGCAGGCTAAGATAAAAGGTAGGGAGGAGGGACTTGGGGGCCGGGCGTTGGAAGTGCGATAGGTGGAAGGAGGTTAAGGTGAGGGTAATAGGCCGGAGTGGGAGTGGGGACGGGGAGGTCAGGAAGAAGATTACAGGTTAGGAAGGTGGTGCTGAGTTCAAGGGTTGGGACTGAGACAAGGTGGGGGGAGGGGAAATGAGGAAACTGGAGAAATCGGAGTTCATCCCTTGTGGTTGGAGGGTTCCTAGACAGAAGATGAGGCACTCTTCCTCCAGCTGTCATGTTGCTATGATCTGGCGATGGAGGAGTCCAAGGACCTGCATGTCCTTGGTGGAGTGGGAGGGGGAGTTGAAGTGTTGAGCCACAAGGTGGTTGGGTTGGTTGGTCCAGGTGTCTCAGAGGTGTTCTCTGAAACATTTCGCAAGGAGGCGGCCTGTCTCCCCAATATAGAGGAGGCCACATCGGGTGCAGCAGATGCAGTAAATGATGTGTGTGGAGGTGCAGGTGAATTTGTGGCGGATATGGAAGTATCCCTTGGTGCCTTGGAGGGAAGTAAGGGGGGAGGTGTGGGCACATGTTTTGCATTTCTTGCGGTTGCGGGGGAAGGTACTGGGAGTGGACCTGACGAGGGAGTCACGGAGGGTGTGGTCTTTTCAGAACGCTGATAGGGGAGGGGAGGGAAGGGAAATATATCCCTAGTGGTGGGGACCGTTTGGAGGTGACGGAAATGACGGCGGATGATATGTTTATGGAGGTTGGTGGGGTGCTAGGTGAGGACTAGTGGGGTTCTGTCCTGGTGGCGATTGGAGGGGCGGGGCTCAAGGGCGGAGGAGCGGGAAGTGGAGGAGATGCGGTGGAGAGCATCTTCGATCATGTCTAGGGGGAAATTGAGGTCTTTGAAGAAGGAGGCCATCTTGGGTGGTACGGTATTAGAACTAGACTACACCTCCTCCCACCCTGCCCCCTGTAAAAACGCCATCCCATATTCCCAATTCCTTCGTCTCCGCCGCATCTGCTCCCAGGAGGACCAGTTCCAATGCCGTACAACCCAGATGGCGTCCTTCTTCAAAGACTGCAATTTCCCCTCAGACGTGGTTGACGATGCCCTCCACCGCATCTCCTCCACTTCCCGCTTCTCCGCCCTTGAGCCCTGCCCCTCCAATCACCACCAGGACAGAACCCCACTGGTCCTCACCTACCACCCCACTAACCTCCATATACAGCGTATCATCCTTCGTCATTTCCGCCATTTCCAAACGGACCCCACCACCAGGAATATATTTCCCTCCCCTCCCCTCTCAGCGTTCCAAAAAGACCACTCCCTCCGTGACTCCCTCATCAGGTCCACACCCCCCATCAACCCAACCTCCACTCCTCGCACCATCCCCTGCAACCGCAAGAAATGCAAAACTTGCGCCCACACCTCCCCCCTTACTTCCCTCCAAGGCCCCAAGGGATACTTCCATATCCGCCACAAATTCACCTGCACCTCCACACACATCATTTACTGCATCCGCTGCACCCGATGTGGCCTTCTCTATATTGGGGAGACAGGCCGCCTACTTGCGGAACGTTTCAGAGAACACCTCTGGGACACCCGCACTAACCAACCCAACCATCCCGTGGCTCAATACTTCAACTCCCCCTCCCACTCCACCAAGGACATGCAGGTCCTTGGACTCCTCCATCGCCAGACCATAGCAACACGACGGCTGGAGGAAGAATGCCTCATCTTCCGTCTAGGAACACTCCAACCACAAGGGATGAACTCAGATTTCTCCAGTTTCCTCATTTCCCCTCCCCCCCCACCTTGTCTCAGTCCCAACCCTTGAACTCAGCACCACCTTCCTAACCTGCAATCTTCTTCCTGACCTCTCCGCCCCCACCCCCACTCCGGCCTATCACCCTCACCTTAACCTCCTTCCACCTATCGCACTTCCAACACCCCTCACCCAAGTCCCTCCTCCCTACCTTTTATCTTAGCCTGCTGGACATACTTTCCTCATTCCTAAAGAAGGGCTCATGCCCGAAACGTCGATTCTCCTGCTCCTTGGATGCTGCCTGACCTGACGCGCTTTTCCAGCAACACATTCAGACTGAGCAACAAAGGGGAAGGGTTGGTGAAGTTTGAAGCACATTATTAAAGTTGACCAGTCTACTGTTTAAAGCTTGTTTGTATGTAGAATTGTGACAGTAATGTCACCTCACCCTCTTTGTGGAAGTACATTCTCTCAGTCCTGGCAATACAAAACCTACCATGTAAACTGGACTTGAGCGTTCCAGTTAGACCAAAGTGTTTGTTGTGTAAATTGAAACCCTTCATCTTAACTAAATTCGAAATCAATTTTTTTGCAGTTGACCTTTCTCTAACCAAAGCAGAGTGTTTTGGATTGTGTGCAATGATAAAAATGTCAGTATCCTGCACCCTCTGAGGGTGGAGGGTTTACTTGGCATTTGCTATGAAACCAATCAAATTAACTGTGAGACTCCGCCAGCTATTTTCATGTGGGTCATCGCCCCTTCATAGCAATTGCTGGAGCGAGGAATCTGATTGATTGTGCAAATGATCATTGGCATTTAGTATTGAGACATCAATCATAATGCTTTCTTCATAGCCTTAAGTTGTGAAGGTATTAAGGAGATGAGCACAAAGCTACAGAGTAGCTTTCACTGTATGCTGAAGAAAACCTTGACTTGAAGAATCATACTGTAGTGAACTGGGAATTAATCCATCTTTCTTTTGATTCTGGAAGCCATCTTTGTAATTTGGAATCAAATTGTGCACCGTGTCTCTACCTTGAATTATGGAAGGTATAGATTAGATTAGATTACATTACAGCGTGGAAACAGGCCCTTCGGCCCAACAAGTCCACACCGACCCGCCGAAGCGCAACCCACCCATGCCCCTACATTTAACCCTTACCTAACACTACGGGCAATTTAGTATGGCCAATTCACCTGACCTGCACATCTTTGAACTGTGGGAGGAAACCGGAGCACCCGGAGGAAACCCACGCAGACACGGGGAGAACGTGCAAACTCCACACAGTCAGTCGCCTGAGGCGGGAATTGAACCCGGGTCTCAGGCGCTGTGAGGCAGCAGTGCTAACCACTGTGCCACCGTGCCGCCCACGGCAGAAAGGAGATGAGAACACATGTAATTCAGTAATGCTGACTGAACTTTCAAGGCCATTTGTTGTTTCTTCACATATGATCTGTACAAGTTGATGTGTTATGTGTTATGTAAACATACTATGTGAGCTCTTTGAACTATTTCTCACTCTTTTCTCTTCTCTTCCTTCTAAATTTCATCTATATGTTGCCATTTTGTGACATCACCCAATAACAGTGTGTCGGCTTTCGCATGTTACCTGATGGCCCCCAACTCTGGCTAACCACCACTTCTCATTGCTACTCCACTGTTGCTAACTTATCAGACTTCCTTTCAGACATCCCATATGGAAAACCTATTCCCTCATTACCAGTACTATTTCTCTCCCCAACAACAGTCAAAGATTAAACCAATCGGTTTGCAACTCTCTGTATCATACTTGAACGGATTGTGCTTTTGAAGACATACAGGATATTGTGGTATAACGCGACAGCTGCATTTGTCTGCAACCCTGCGCTATAGCATATCGCGCTGTGAAAACCACTATAGAAAATCATGCTGTAGAAAATCACTTTACCTGTTCAGTAGAAAGTTTGCATTGTCTAAACAATGTCCACACTTCTTCAATTGCGTTACAGCTACTTCGTGTTGATAAAATGCACATTATATCAGAGTGGCCTGTAGATTACCTATTTCCAATTCCAGCCATGTACCATACCCTTCAGCCCTGTCTCAGCTCATCTGCTGCTGAAGCCCTCATTTGTACATTCTGGTCATTTGGCCATCTTCAATTTTAATTGCTCCATCATTGCCTTTCAGCTGCCTAGGTCCCTAGCTCTGGAATTTCTTTCATCCACCTCATCCCTTAAGAATCGCCTTAAAATGCTCTTCTTTGACCAAGATTTTAATAATCTAATATCTCCATATGTACTGTAAGGTTTGAGCTTGGGAATCATCGGTTACTCAAAAAGTGACTTCAGAATAATTTATTAAGTCAGATCTTAAGGTGTAGGAGCAAAAATAGGTTATTCATAATGGTTGATCTGAGAATTCTCAATTCCACTTTGCTGTCTTTTCCCACATGTACTTTATTGAGAATGAATACAGTTCAAATGTAATAGGAGAAAGTGAGGACTGCAGATGCTGGAGATCAGAGCTTAAAAATGTGTTGCTGGAAAAGCGCAGCAGGTCAGGCAGCATTCTTCAGGAATGAAGGGCTTATGCCCAAAACGTCGATTCACCTGTTCCTTTGATGCTGCCTGACCTGCTGCGCCTTTCCAGCAACACATTTTTAAGTTCATATATAATGCCAACGCTAAACAGACAGGGAAAACGTGACCTGTGAGAAGTGAAAACAGTTTACTGGTCTTGGAGGATGGGCAGATGATGCAGAAGGAGTTGATACCTCTACCAAGTTAAAAATCACACAACACCAGGTTATAGTCCAACAGGTTTAATTGGAAGCACTAGCTTTTGGAGCGCTGCTCCTTCAGGCGGTTGTCAGGTAGAAGGAGCAGTGCTCTGAAAGCTAGTGCTTCCAATTAAACCTGTTGGACTATAACCTGGTGTTATGTGATTTTTAACTTTGTATACTCCAGTCCAACACCGGCATCTCCAAATCATACCTCTACCAACGACTGGTAGCAGCAGCCCATTCTGCTTAACTGGATTCACAAGATGTTCTTCTCCAGCCTTTGGCTATCTGACAGAGGCTGAAACAAGTGAGAATCACTTTGGAAACTTGCTCCTTGCCTAGAGTTTGCCTCTTGTGAATCTTTTTTGTTGAACCTTTTCTCAGCTGGTTGGCTTGAGCATGGATTATGAGCTCCATCCTTATTAGGAATGTATGAGCTGGAGACATGTCCTTGGCAGGGATAAGAAACCTCTCCTGTATTTTTCAGCCAACAAGCTGCTATGGAAGCCTTCTTCATAGGGAATGAATTCAACACGTCGTGATAATTTTATAAGGCAATTAGAATAGTGTTTTGTTAGTGTCTCAATGTTTGTCTCATAATGTTCTCGAGAGTGTTGAGAAGTTATTGTGTAGATATAAGCAGTTGTTGTTTCATGGATATTGGCTGCTCCCAGATAAACACACTGGTGTCAATGTTTTCCTGCCCAAGTCTATCTGAATCTAATGCTGCTGGATGATATTGTTCCCATTCTTGCAGTTTGATCTCCATAGCACCTTTTATTAATTAATTTTGTGGGATGGGCATCACTAGCTGGGCCAGCAATTATTGCCCGTCCCTAATTGCCCTTGAGAAGGTGGTGGTTAGCTGCCTTCTTGAACTGCTGCAGTCCACCTGCTATGGGGTGACTGACAATACCATTAGGGAATTCCAGTATGTTGACCCAGTGACGGTGAAGGAATGGCAATATATTTCTAAGTCAGGATGGTGAGTGGCTTGGAGGGGAACTTGAAGGTGGCATTGTTCCTATTTATCTGCTGCCCTTATCCTTTTAGATGGAAGTGGTCGTGGGGATTTGGAAGGTGCAGTCTGAGGATCTTTGGTGAATTTCTGCAGTGCATCTTGTAGATAGTACACACTGCTGCTACTGAGCGTCAGTGGTAGAGGGAGTGATTGTTTGTGAATGTGATGCCAATCAAGTGGTCTGCCTTGTACTGGATGGTGTCAAACTTCCTGAGTGTTGTTGGGGCTGCACTCATCCAGACAATTGGGGAGTATTCCATTACACTCCTTCCTGACTGTGCCTGAAAGCTGATGGACAGGTTTTGGGGAGTCAGGAGGTGAGCTACCCACTGCAATATTCTTAGCCTCTGACCTGCTCTTGTAACTCTTGGTTTATGGTAAAACAGGATGCACATTTTCTCAACAATCAGAAGAAAAGAGAACCATCAAATTGTAATAATGAGGGCAATTTCCTAATTCTGTGGACGGAAGACATGTTTTTCTTTGTGCCTCAGTAAACCCAGTGTTTCTATGTTGCAGTGTTGATAGTAAAACTATGGCGTGTAACATGTGATCATTTTACAAATACATCAAAGACAAAAGGGTAACTAGGGAGAGAATAGGGCCCCCAAAGATCAGCAAGGCAGCCTTTGTGTGGAGCCGCAGAAAATGGAGGAGATATTAAATGAGTATTTTGCATCAGTATTTACTGTGGAAAAGGAGATGGAAGATATAGACTGTAAGGAAATAGGTGGTGACATCTTGCAAAATGTCCATATTACAGAGGAGGAAGTGCTGGATGTCTTGAAACAGTTAAAGGTGGATAAATCCCCAGGACCTGATCAGGTGTACCTGAGAATTCTGAGGGAAGCTAGGGAAGTGATTGCTGAGCCCTTGCTGAGATATTTGTATCATCGATGGTCACAGGTGAGGTGCTGGAAGACTGGAGGTTGGTTAACGTTGTGCCACTGTTTAAGAAGGTTGGTAAGGACAAACCAGGGAACTGTAGACCGGTCAGCCTGTTGTGGGCAAGTTGTTGGAAGGAATGCTGAGGGACAAGATGTACATGTATTTGGAAAGGCAAGGTCTGATTAGGGATAGTGTGTGGGAAATCATATCTCACAAATTGATTGAATTTTTTGAAAAGTAACAAAGAGGATTGATGAGAGCAGAGCGGTAGATGTGATCTATATGGACTTCAGTAAGGCATTCGGCAAGCTTCTCCATGGGAGACTGATTAGCAAGGTTAGATCTCATGGAATACAGGGAGAACTAGCCATTTGGATACAGAACTGGCTCAAAGGTAGAAGACAGAGGGTGTTGGTGGAGGGTTGTTTTTCAGACTGGAGGTCTGTGACCAGTGGAGTGCCACAAGGATCGGTGCTGGGTCCTCTACTTTTTGTCATTTACATAAATGATTTGGGTGCAAGCATAAGAGGTACAGTTAGTAAGTTTGCAGATGACACCAAAATTGGAGGTGTAGTGGACAGCGAAGAGGATTACCTCAGATTACAACAGAATCTTGACCAGATGGGCCAATGTGTTGAGAAGTGGCAGATGGAGTTTAATTCAGCTAAATGAAAGGTGCTGCATTTTGGGAAAGCAAGTCTTAGCAGGACTAATACACTTAATGGTAAGGTCCTAGGGAATGTTGCTGAACAAAGAGACCTTGGAGTGCAGGTTCATAGCTCCTTGAAAGTGGAGTCACAGGTAGATAGGATAGTGAATAAGGCAATTGGTATGGCTATCCTTTATTGGTCAGAGTATTGAGTACAGGAGTTGGGAGGTCATGTTGTGGCTGTACAGACATTGGTTAGGCCACTGCTGGAATATTGCGTGCAATTCTGGTCTCCTTCCTATTGTAAAGATGTTGTGAAACTTGCAAGGGTTCAGAAAAGATTTACAAGGATGTTGCCAGGGTTGGAGGATTTGAGCTATAGGGAGAGGCTGAACAGGCTGGGGCTGTCGGAGGCTGAGGGGTGACCTTACAGAGGTTTACAAAATTGAGGAGCATGGATAGGATAAATAGTCAAAGTCTTTTCCCTGGGATCAGGGAGTCCAGAACTCGAGGGCATAGATTTCGGGTGAGAGGGGAAAGATATAAAAGAGACCAAAGGGGCAACTTTTTCACACACAGGGTGGTATGGGTATGGAATGAGCTGCCAGAGGAAGTGGTGGAGGCTGGTACAATTGCAACATTTAAGAGGCATTTGGATGGGTATATGAATAGGAAGGGTTTGGAGGGATATGGGCCAGGTGCTGGCAAGTGGGACTAGATTGGGTTGGGATATTTGGTCGGCATGGACAGGTTGGACAAAAGGGACATGTTTCCATGCTGTACATCACTATGACTCTATTCCATCTGTTGCAGATACAGGACAGCAGCTAATATGTTAATTAAAATAATAAACTGCAAACCATTGAGTTCACGCCAAGGTTTGTTTTCTGTATTTCTTTCTTGCCTTTCCTTCTTGAATATATCAACAATTGCTGAGCTGCTACATACTGCTGACTGCCTCATCTGTGTGGCCTGGCAGTGCTGTTATTTGGCCATGGATAGCTCGACAATTGGCCTTAATCTTGTCATCGCCCAGTCTCCACACTTTACCGGTAGCATCAATGGATAGCAGAAGGGTGGACTGATTTCTCTTTCACTCTAAATCCAATGCATTGAAGTCAACCTGAGGAGTTTGCATCCAAGGGGTTAACGTGCCTATCTCCGTTACTGATATCCTGCTGTGATTTGTAGCATTTTCTGCTTTTATTCCACATCCCACTAGAATTCTTAAGGTGATGGTCATCTTCTGGATTTCATGATTCTCTCTCTCTGTCTTCCTCCCTTTCCCTCTCTCTCTCTCTCTCTGTGTGGAGTAGAACTGTACTCCTTCCTCTACCTTGTTCAGATCAGCTGGAAGTCCTGGTCTGTATGCTCTAGGTGTAAGATATGCAGGGTCATGGGTCATGACAAAAAGGCATTTTTATTTATTAAATGAACAGCAAGAAGTGTGTTGACGGTATGGAAAGGTATAATACATTAGTGCTGTCCGAGTAAGTGTATTCACAAAGTTGCTACCAGTGAAAGGATAGCAGAGTTTACTATATATTATGTTTTATATATGGCCCAGGATATGCAGAAATATTCCCTGCAGGCTTCACTGGAATTATTGTTAAGGAAGGCATGTCGTCAGGCAGAAATGTACAGTGAATTGCAGCCTGATGTAGCCTGATCCTCCTTCCCCTGAGACACTACCTATACATTATAGAATATAATCACATGAAAAATGATGACAATTCCTTGCAACTAGTTAATTATCACTGATGAGCACACAGTCTAACCTTACTGATTATATAGAAATTCACAGCTTTACATCCAGATGCACTTAAAAGGAAAGCAAATCTGGCTTTAAGCTGCATGTGGACTGCAGCTTAAATGTGGCTGGGCATTTTAAAATGTTGAAGTGATTAATGCTGCTTTTTAAATTCAGTGCGATGAATATCTTGACTGAGTGCTGATAGATTGAACAGAGGATGTATCACTGATGGCAGTAAATTCATTGTTCAGGGGTCTGAAAGGTCAATAAATTGCTGGATAATGAATTCTGAAAACATATTTTAGTGTGAAAATAGAATCTATCTCACTAAGTAGAAATAAAATAAGATTTAAGTACTAGTATACTGAAATAAATGTAGAAAATATTAGAAAAGCATGGCAGGTTCAGTACCTGAGGAGTTTGCATCCAAGGGATTAACGTGCCTATCTCCGTTACTGATATCCTGCTGTGATTTGTAGCATTTTCTGCTTTTATTCCACATCCCACTAGAATTCTTAAGGTGATGGTGATCTTCTGGATTTCATGATTCTCTCTCTCTCTGTCTTCCTCCCTTTCCCTCTCTCTCTCTCTGTGTGGAGTAGAACTGCTGGAATACTGTCAATATTGAACTGTTTTTCAAAAGAACTGGAGCTTTTCCTTTAGCTATTGAACTCATTGAAACTTGCAGAATACTAAAAGACGATCGAGTGAACATGAAGATGATGTTTCCACTTGTAGGATCCAAGGGCACAGCTTCAGAGTGAAGGGAGAGCCCTTTAGAACTGAGATAAGAAGGAATTTCTTCAGTCAGATGCTGGTGTGTTCTTCAGAATAACATCAACAGCAGCTGTTCGATTCCCAATCCAACTGAGGTGGAACCTGCCCCCCTTAATTGGATAAGAGATTTCAAAATCATAAGAGGTCTGGGCAGAATTGATGGGGAGAGACTGATGACACTCACAAGCATATTATGAACCAGACTGCACCTTTCTCTGTGTTTTTTTGCAAAGGAAGCAAATGTGAGATGAGGGAAAGACTTGCACACAGTGATTTGTTAGAGTCTGTTCTGGACCAGGCCAACATCCTCAGCACTGAGGCACTAATTCCCCCACCACCCCCCGACCACCACCACCCCTCCCCCCACCCCCACCCCCCATGACTGACACAAGATTCCCCAAACAGGCGCTCTATTCCCAGTTCCGAAACAGCAGACGAGTCCCCGGTGGACGGAGGAAGTGCTTCAGGGATACCCTCCCGGCCTCACTTGGAGAAGTGTGGCGTTCCCACAGACCCCTGGGAATCACCGGCCGATGACCGTCTGAAGTGGAGAAGGGAGATCTGTGAAGGCTTCGAGCACCTCGGGATTTGCCATCGGGATAAAGCGGAAGCCGAACGAAAACAGCGAAAGGAGCAAGCTGCCACACCAATGCCCCCCAGTCACCCCTTTCCAAGACCACCACCTGTCCCAACTGTAGCAGAGCCTGTGGAAGCCATTTTGATCTGTACAGCCATCTACAGACTCACCCTGAGTGGAAGAGAGTCATCCTTGTCCACGAGGGATCACTAATGGTGATGGTGAGAGTCTAGAATGTACTGGCTGGCAATGCATTGGAGACATGTTCCACTGAAGCATTCCAGAGGAGGTTGGATGTTTGTTTAAACAAAAACAAGGTTGTGGAGAGAAGACAGGAGATTGAGCATTTTCACCTGGTACCAAACAGGCTGTTTGACCTCCCCTTTCTCCAGAACAGTTCTGAGATTCTATAATCCTTGCCCTGCCCCGAGACTACAAGAAAGAAAGCAGGTCCAGTCAATAATGACAGAATGATTAATCACCTCTGAAGTGATATTAACATTTATGTGCAAGGCCAGAAGATATAGGATCAGAAGTAAGCCATTCAGCCCATCGACTCTGCTCACCATTTGATCACGGCTGATATGTTTCTCAACTCTATTCTCCTGCCTTCTCCACATAATACTTGATTCCATGAAATTCCTCAGAAATGATATTTTGCCAAATTTGGGAAGGTTCAGCCTATTACATCTGGTCCCCACAATCAAAACATTGAGAAACACCAAGAACATCCGGGGTCCAAGCACTGATCCTTCAAGTATCCCATTAGTCACAGCCTGGCAACCCAAGGATGACCCATTTATTCCCACTTCTATTTACTCCCTGTTAGCCAGCCCATTCCCCCCACTCCCATGTCTTTTATTTGTGGGAAACAACACATCTTCAGCATATATACTATCTCGGCCTGGCTACTATCAGTTCTGAAGAAGGGTTACTGGGCTTGAAATGTTAACTCTGCTTTCTTCCCACAGGTGTTACCAGACCTGCAGAGTTTCTCCAGGAATACCTATTTTTACTACTATGTTGGGACCTTATAAAATGCATTCTCAAAATCCAAATACACCATATCTATTGACTCGCTTTGATCAATTTTGTCCTCAAAGGTAATGGGTTCATTAAATACAATTACCCAGTCAAAAATCCATGCTAACTATGCCAAATCAGATAATTATTATTCAAGTGGTTATTTATCATGTCCTTTTAAAATTGTCTATCATTTTCTCTCCTGTTGATGTAAGGTTAACAGCTCTGTAGACTCCATCTTTTCTCTTCCTCCCTTAAAGAGTGAGATGAGATTTTCCACCTTTCAATGTGCAGCATCTGTGGGCTGAATCTTAACTATTTTTTGTCTCTGTCCAAACTGTGTTAAGTTTTTGGGAAGTTTTCTTGCCATGAGGCCTGGTGAGCGCCAATTAATGCAACCTTGGTTAAAGTGAGGTGATAATCATTTATAGCACATTGTTCTTTATTGGTTATTGCTTGGGCCACACAATCACAATGTTTTTCTTCATGCTTATCTCAAAAACATGAGACTCCCAACTTCAATCAATTTTCTGATGTCATTATTGACCGTCATTATACCAGACCTCATCTATATAAACACATGGAACATAGTAGGAAAACACTGACCATCCACTTAACCCACCACATTTACTTTGCAATCTCGTCAGCCTTTGAATCCTTCCCATCCTTGACCAACAGTATCCCAGAATGGCCAACGAGAAAACACTGCAGTTAATAAAAGGAAAAATATCTGGGAAATTCTTTTTCCAACACTGGCTGATTCTAGGGGTTCAGAAATTAATGACTCTTTAACCTTCAGTCCACAAATTGTATCTTTTTAGAATTTGAATTAGTATTTTCTATGGTAACCTTTTGATCCAACGTAATGAAAGGGGCTCCATGAAAACCATAGAGGAGTTCACTATCGTGATGCTTAAATCTTTTGTTGGTCTTAAGAGAGGGTGGCATGGTGACTTAGTGGTTAGCACCGCTGCCTCACAATACCAGGGACCTGAGCTTAATTCCACCCTCAGGTGACTGTCTGTCTGTGTGAATTTCCTCTAGGTGCTCTGGTTTCCTGCCGCAGTCCAAAGATGCACAGGTAAGGTAGATTGGCCGTGTTAACGTGCCCATAGTGTCTAGGAATATGCAGGCTAGGTGGGTTATCCATTGGGTTGCAGGGTTACTGGGATAGGGTGGGGGGATGGGTCTGAGTGAGATGCTCTTTGGAGGGTCAGTTTGGACTTGATGTGCCAAATGGCCGCCTTCTATGGGAGTTTCCTTTCTCAGTACAAAGAAACTTTTGTACATGTTTTATAAAGTATTTGTATTGATGAACCCTATACTGAAAATTTATGCTGCTTCATTTTCAATTCTACCTGCAATCTATGGATTAACAGTAAATATTGTTTTCCATAGGCCTACTGAGCTAACAATATATATAGCAAGCTCCTTGAGTTCTTGTCATACTGAGCCTATACCCCTACAGGCCTTTGATGGGTCTCACCAGCTGTTTGCTTTTTTAATGTTTTAGTTTGAAGCCACACCCCCTTTCAATTTCTGACTGCTACCTCCATTTGATTTTTAAAAAAATAATCATAATTAATTCCCTTGTCACAAAGATATTGTCGAAATGAAGTAATGACAGAGGAGAATGTACTCTCTTCCACACCCCACCACCCACCTCAACCAACGCTCAGTTTATTGATTCTGAGAGTCGAAGTTGCAGGATGATGCAGAATACACTGCATGATTGGGACTGAAAGGGACAGATTTAGTCACTTGATGGAAGAACCAGGAGGGAATATATTAGAGTTTTTTTTATGCAGCAAGTTGTTATGAGATGGAATGCAAGTTGGAGGAGGCAGGTTCAGTTAGAACACTCAGAAGGGACTCGAATATCTCCTCCCTCCAGGCAGTGTACATATATGGGCTCATTGTAGAGCTCTTTCAAAGATTGTGTTTTAAGTCCCAAAGATGCTTTGCAAAATGTTCCGACTTTGCTGTTTAATGCTGTTTAATGCTGTTTGAACATTTCTCTAGACTCTGTGTTAGATTTAGTGTCCAATCCAGAAGCTGTTTGAAATCGTAGGCATTGCACTTTCCACATCTGCTGTTCCACTGATCTATTCCACAGACCTGAAAGCTTAATTCCTGTCCCATGGAAATCCTAGTGTAGACAATTTTTTGTTGCATTGTTTGATTGGTAACAGGCACTTTAAATTATACTTGATTTGGAAACATATTGTAGGATTATGATCTCCTTGTGCTTTACTGTTTTTGCTGTCTTGCAATGCATTTAGTTGACTGAGGTTGTTGAATTTTTGTTGCTGTGCTAATACAACTAAAAGCTGCTAAAGAGTCAACTGCATTTAAAGTGAAATTTGGATTTCCATTACCAAACTTATTATATAGCAAAAGTTCCATTTAAGTCAGGACAGTATACAGAATGTAAGATTAGATTCCGTACAGTTTGGAAACAGGCCCTTCAACCCAACAAGTCCACACCGACCCTCCAAAGAGTAACCCACCCAGACCCGTTTCCCTCTGACTAACGCATCTAACACTATGGGCAATTTAGAATGGCCGATTCACCTGACCTGGAGTGTGGGAGAATGTGCAAACTCCACACAGACAATCACCCGAGGCTGGAATCGAACATGAGTCCCTGGTGCTGTGAGGCAGCAGTGCTAACCACTGAGCCATTGTGCTACCTGTGTGCTTGATTACTTAAAGGACAATATATGTAACTGCTGTCCAATTAATCCATAGCCCTGAACATCTGTCCTTATTGACCATATAATCAAATCATTTTTGAATCTCTTCTCCGAGATTTGTAAAGGTGTTCCTTTCCCAAGTTGGCTAAAGGAATCCTCAAAGATCTGTTGGTTGCACATATTCAAATGGCTTCTCTCAATAAGATACAATGATATTTTTGACTGTATCAGAAATAGCTGCTGGGAGATGATTCACGCCAATGTCTTCTGCATTTGATGTGTTTCTTTGTCAAATTTGATGCTATATGAATAGATTCTTGATCTTTTCCTTTATCTGGGATTTCATGTTTGGATAAATAAAATTGACTAAACTTAGTTGTTGAATAAAACTTTGAACTCATCATTCAAACAATCAAAATAATAGATTTCACTATCTTCGTTGTTTGGGCCCTAATACTTCAAATTGTAACAGCAATCTTTATTCCAGATTTATTTTTTATGTCTTTGATTGATGTTCTTTAAGCCTGTACCTGAGGAATTGCCTAAAGTTGCTGTTAATTTTTCTTTGATAAACTAGTTCAGAGTTGTGCTTATTCTCTGTTAAATGTCTTAACCATGCTCAGCCTGGTTTTTCAGATGAATAAAAACATTTTTTTTTCTTCCCTTAAGAGTTCAAATCCACTTTAGGTGTCGAATAGTCGACCTCTTTTTCACAGGTATTTGATTTGGCTTTCTCTGCTAAGATCTTGCTGACCTTTCACTGCAGGCATGGATTCCCCCTATTACTGACTGTAAAAGGCTTTTGAGACTGTGTTCTGTGGTGGTTTCTCTGGAGGATTTCTCTGTTCAGAGATGTTTGCTTTCCAACAACTGTTCAGCTCTTGTGACATTTCTGGTTGCTGGCTGGCTTTGAAGCTGCACTAATGATTTTTAAAAAAATTCTTTTCCAGACATTCTCAGGTCTGATTCTTGACCTTCTCTGGTGCTATAATTTTCTGGACAGTGAATCTCACAGTTGCCGACATCTTTTATGATGTGGTTTGATTCCAAACTGAGGTTGGAGTGAAGACAGTCTGGTCAAGGAGCAGGGAAAGTCAAGGACTGTTGGAAAGCTAAGATTTCAACTAAAGAACTATTTAATTTTTAAAAATTCACTCGTAGGACTTAGAGTCATAGAGATGTACAGCACAGAAACCGATCCTTTGTTTCAGCCCGTCCATGCCGACCAGATGTTCTTACCTAATCTAGTCCCATTTGCCAGCACTTGGCCCATATCCCTCCAAACCCATCCTATTCATATACCCATCCAGATGCCTTTTGAATGTAATTTGACCAGCCTTCACTACTTCCTCTGCAACTCATTGCATACATGTACCATCCTCTGTGTGAAAACTTTGCCCCATAAGTCCCTTTTATATCTTTCCCCTCCCATTTTAAGACTACATCCCCTAGTTCTGGACTCCCCCACCCCAGGGAAAATACCTTGTCTATTTACTCTGTCCATTCCCTTAATGATTTTATCACCCTTAGCCTCCGACCCTCCAAGGAAAGCAGCCCATTCTATTCATCCTCTCCCATTACCTCAAACCTTCCAACCCTGGCAATATTCTAGTAAATCTTTCTGAACCCTTTCAAGTTTCACAGCATCCTTCCGATAGGACCGAGACCAGAATTGCACACAATATTCCAAAAGTGGCCTAACCAGTGTCCTGTACAGCTGCAACATGACCTTCCAATTCCTACACTCAATGCTCTCACTAATAAAAGCAAGCCTACTAAACATCATCATCATATTCACAAGGATGTTGCCAGGGTTGGAGGATTTGAGCTGTAGGGAGAGGCTGAACAGGCTGTGACTGTATTCCCTGGAGCGTCGGAGGCTGAGGGGTGACCTTACAGAGGTTTACAAAATTATGAGGGGCATGGATAGAGTAAATAGGCAAAGTCTTTTCCCTGGGGTCAGGGAGTCCAGAACTAGAGGGCATAGGTTTAGGATGAGAGGGGAAAGATATAAAAGAGACCTAAGGGGGAACCTTTTCACACAGAGGGTGGTACGGGTATGGAATGAGTTGCAGAGGAAGTGGTGAAGGCTGGTAAAATTACATTTAAGAGGCATCTGGATGGGTATATGAATAGGAAGGGTTTGGATGGATATGAGCCAGGTGCTGGCAGGTGGGACTAGACTGGGTTGGTATATCTGGTTGGCATGGATAGGTTACACCGAAGGGTCTGTTTTCATGCTGTTCTTCTCTATGACTTGATAATCTGCAACTCCACTTTCAAGGAACTATGAACCTGCACTCCAAGGTCTTGGGAGTTGCTAGCTGCCTAGCATTTACTGCCTCTCCCTAGTTGCCCTTGAGAACGTGGGGCTGAGCTGCTTTCTTGAACCACTGCAGTCTGTGTGCTGTAGGTTGATCCATAGTGCTCTTAGAATCCTAGAATCCCTACAGTGTGGAAGCAAACCATTCAGTCAGCTGAGACCTCGCCAACCCTCTGAAGAGCATCCCAAACAAACCCAGTCCCCAACCCTATCCTCATTACTCCATATTTTTCATGGCTAACCCACTACGTCTGCACATCCCTGGACACTACGGGGTAATTTAACATGGCCGATCCACCTAACTGAGAGGGGAAACCGGAACACCTGGAGGAAAGCCACAGAGACACAGGGAGAATGTGCAAACCTCAGACAGACAGCCACCCAAAGCTGGAATCAAACCTCAGTTCTTGGCACTGTGAGGCAGCAGTACTAACTACCAAGCCACTGTGCTGCTGTTAGGGAGAGAACTCCAGGATTTTGATCCAGTGACAGTGAAGGAATGGTGATATATTTCCAAGTCAGGATGGTGAGCGGCTTGGATGGGAACATGCAGATAGTGATGTTCCCAAGTATCTGCTTCCCTTGTCCTATTTAGATGGGTTGTGCCTCAGGTTCTTTGAATTTCTGCAGTATATCTTGTAGGTCGTACGCATTGCTGCTATAGACCGTTGGTCGTGGAGGAAGTGGATGTTTGTAGATGTGGTACCAATCAAGCAGGCTGCTTTGCCTTGGATGGTGTCAAGCTTCTCAACTGTTGTTAGAATTGCACCTATCCAGGCACATGGGGAGTATTCCATCGCACTCCTGACTTGTGCTTTGTAGATGGTGAGCAGGCTTTGGGGAGTCAGGAGATGAGTTACTTGTTGCAAAATTCCTAGCCTCTAACCTGCTCTTGTAGCCACTGTGTTTATATGGTGAGTTCATTTGAGTTTCTGGTCAACTGTAATCTCAGAAATGTTGGTAGCGGGGGTTTCAGTGATAGTAACGCCATTGAACGTCAAGAGGTGGTGGTTAGATTGTCTCCTATTAGAAGTAGTCATTGCCTGGCATTTGTGTGGCATGAATGTTACTTTGCACTTGACAGCATAAGCTTGGATATTGTCCAAATTGTGTTGAATTTCAACATGTGATCTTCATTATCTGAGAATCATGAATGGTGATGAACATTGTAAAATCATTGGCGAACATCAGCAATTCTGACATGATGGAGAGAAGGTCATTGATGAAGCAGCTGAAGATGGTTGGGTCTGGGACACTAACCTGAGGAAATCCTGCAGAGATGTCCTAGAACTCGGCCGTCTTCTGATGCACCACGTATGATTCCAGCAGAGAGTTTGCCCCGATAGCCTTTGATTCCAGTTTTACTAGGACCCCTTGATGCCACACTCGGTTGAAGGCTGTCACTATCATCTCACCTGGAATTCAACTCTTTTTGAATCAAGGCTGTAATGAGGTCAGAAGCTGATTGGTCCTGGTAGAACCCAAACTGGGCATCACTGAGCAGGTTATTGTTGAGCAGGTGCTGCTTGATGGTATTGTTGATGACACCTTCCATCACTTCACTGATGGCCGAGAGTAGAACTGATGGAGCAGTAATTGGCTGGGTTTGGTTTGTCTTACTTTTTGTGTACAGGACAAACTTGGATAATTTTCCACATTGTCAGGTAGGTGTCATTACTGGACTGAAAAAGCTTGGCTAGGAAAGTGAAATTACTGGAACACTAGTCTCCAGTACTATTGCCAGAATGTTTTCACGATCCATGGCCTTTGCAGTATCCAATGTCTCCAAACATTTCTTGATATCCTGTGGAGTGAATTGAATTGGCTGACCACTAGCATTTATGATGCTAGGGACCACTGGAGGAGGCCATGATGGATCATCCATTTGGCACTTCTGGTTGAAGATTGCTGTGAAAGCTTTAGCCTTATCTTTTGTACTGATGTGCTGGGCTCTTCCATCATTGAGGTTGGGGATATTTGTGGAATTGCTGCTTCTCCTGAGTTGTTTAATTGTCCATTATCATTCATGATTGGATATTGCAGGACTGTAGAACTTAGATCGGTTCGATGTAGCCTTGCTTAACTCTGTTCATCAATTCTTGCCTATAGTGTTTGACATGCATGTGGTCCAGTTTGAAAACTTCACCAGGTTAACACCTGATTTTTTTTGTTATATCTGGTGCTGCTCCTGGCATGCTCTCCTCACCCTCCATCAAACCAGAGTTGATCACCTGGCTAGATGGTAAGGGTTGAGTGGGGGATATAGTGAATGAGTCATAGTGCATGGAATGAGATTGTAGATTGTGCTGCAGCACAGTTCTGCTGCTGTTGATGATCCACAGTGCCTCATGGATGCTCAGACCTGAATTGCGAAGTCTATTCAAAGTCTGTCCCATTTAGCATGATGGTAGTGCCACAAATCACGGTGGACAGTATTCTCAATGTGAAGGCAGAACTTCATCTCTTCAAGGACTGTGCACTGGTCACTCTTCCAGATATGGTCATAGACAGATACACCTGCAGCTGTCAGATTGGTAAGGATGAGGTCAAGTATGTTTTTCTCTTGTTGGTTCCCTCACCACCTGCAGACACAGTCTAGCGGCTATATCCTTTGGGACCTGGCCAGCTCGATTGGTAGTGCGGCTGCCACTCTTGGTGGTGGATATTTGAAATCCCCCACCAAGAATACATTTTGCCACCCTCAGTGCTTCCTCCAAATATTATTCAACATACATTTAATACTAAATACTTCTGTATATGGGCATCATTGATACACCAGACTCTAACTTTTAGTTACTTTAGGAGAAGACTAAATAAACCTCCTTTTGTATTCATGCCCATGTGCTCATTAAACATAAGACATAAGGTAGTCCATTCAGCCCATTCAGTGACATGGTGATAATTATTAACTCCATTTTCCTGCTTTACCCCCATAACTCTTGGTTCTTTTACTGATGAAAAATCCGTCTATCTCAGTCTTGAATGTACTTAATGACCCAGGCTCAACCAACCTCTGTGATATAAAAGATTCCAGTTTCAGTACCCTCTTAGACAAAAAAAATCTCCTCATCTATGTTCTAATCAGACAACCCTTTACTCTGCGGTTATGTCTTCTTGCCATATAAGTCTTCTAGAGAGAGTAAGTGTAGTCTAATCTAATTTGGTCTAATCTAATATGGTCTATTGTAACACTATCCACACTGAGCTTTATGTGATATCATTGCAACATTGCTCTCGGATCTTGAAACCTTTTCACAGCAGAAACCCTAGACAAATACTTCATACTTTGCCATTGATTCCTAATTGAGAAATAAAGACATTTGCAACAGTATTTAGATAATTTTTGGTAAAAACTAACTTTACATTCTGATTTTTGTTTTGTGAAGAATTCAATATGGTGATTTAAATCATCATAACAAAATGACTGCAGTAATTTCTGATATCCATTCAGAATTTGTAATTTGGAACAATACTTGTCCTTCATTGGTGTTTACTGACTCAAACCAACTTCTTTTGGGTCATCAATGTTTTGGTCACTGGATATTTCATGAGTGAATGAACAGATAGATGCTCATTTCACCAAACATTAAATTGTGTGCAGTGTTATGTACAACATCAAGGTCTAGAATAAGACTTTTGGTTGTATAAATCAGTGTTATAATATCAAATATAATAGAACATCAAACAGAATTAACTTTAAAAAGAATCTTTGCTTTAGCGTAATAATCCATTATAACTGTGCAATATTTTTTCAAATGTCTAATTGCGATATTGTGTGAGAGAACTCTTATCAACTGCATTTCAAGGTCATACATTCATTTGCAATAGCTTTCTGTGTTTGGCTATCATTTCAACTTTAGTTTCCTTGGAGATAATTGTATCTTAAAATATGAAACAAGCATTCAATTGAAATGCTCAGATTGGAACAGGAGTCAGGCGTTTAAAACAAAATGACTTATAAGTTTAATGTGCAGAAGCATCTGTGGCCTTATGTATTTGCTGAAACGCTACCTCTATGGTCTTGCTCTGTGATTCAACCTCAGCCCATTGAAAATAGCAGAAACATGTACACACCGAATATAATTCAATGTAATAAAGTGACACTCACAGTTACTTCTAAATTGATACAGCATTATAGGCCTGAGAAAGGAGCTTGCTCAGGAAGATGGAAGGTCATTAACTGCAATGCTCAACTCCCTTTCAGCCATCTCCCAATTATTAAATGACTATAATTGAAAGAAAGCTCTGCCAAGTCCTAATGGAGTTGCTGTTTTGATAGTCTGGAGTGCAGAACAATATGGACTGTTAAAAGAGCCCCTCGGGTTGTGTGCAAAAGAGGTGTAATTTGGTCTTGCTTTGCTGTGATGTGTTTTGAAGTGGTAAGTCCTTGGCTGCTCACTGCAACAGTTTTCCCTCAGAAGGGAAAGGCTAATTTATCTCTGATGGGTTGAAATCCAGCATTTAACTTTTCCTCTTTGAATTTAGTCTTATATTTTCAGAACAATTACCTTTCAACAAATGGTAAGAGCTGACAATTTTTGGAAGGGAGAAGCGAAGGAATATACTTGCCAGATTCTGGAACCGAGCACAACTTTCATTGGTAACAATGAAAAAAAAATGCTGAGTTTAAAATGTAAATTCTACTTAAATACAGTGACTGTGATTTTCATTGTGCTTATAGTTCTGGTATTTCATACATTTCTTTCCCTTAAATATTCCCAATGCCATAAATTGTTCCCGGTTGCTTAGTCATAAACTTTTAATTTCTATCGATGGAAATGCTACTAACTTTGATCAGTTACAAAATTCTAGCTTCTTTGTGATTGTTGAGGCTGTATTCCTGTTACATAGGCTAAGTAAATAAACCAGGTTAAGGGGAAATATATAAAATATAAATTTGGATTTGTTAAGAGTATTGTAGCAAATTGCAACAATTGTAAATTTTTAGCCCTTGATTTTATATCCCTTGATGTTCTCCCTATATCGGTTGTCGCCTCCTCCTATCCCATAACCCTCCAGATTTCTGTAGATCTCTACTTCTGTCCTTTTGCGCATTTCCAGTTTTAATCATTCCACCAATGGTGGCTAAGTCCTAATGTACTTTACCTAATGATTACTATCAATTATGCCTTTAGTTAATCTCTGCTGGTTTGTAACAGTGTGAGGCACATTGGCCAATTCGATATTGATGCTATTGGAGCAAATGTGTGATAAAGAAATAACACGTTTTGATAAAAGATTTTTAAAAACTTATTATATAAATACATTTCACTCAATTCTATATGTGACCAGTATGTTTATTACAGAGGTCTCTTATGCAACATTTGATTAATACAATAATCTTCAAACCAAAACCAGCTTTTCCGATGTTACTTTCCTGAATATAAATGATTTTTCATGATCAACTATACTAGTCATCTAACATAATGTATACACACTCATGATGCAGTCTCAGTTATTCTGTATAACCACCCAAAATAAACACTTTTGTTTAAGAACAAATTATTGCTTCATAGAGGGTTGAGTCACATTTTAGTTGATATAATTTATTTGTGAATTTAAAGTGATGCTGCTGAACAATTTGCACTTTACTGTCAACAGTTGAGCAAAATATTTTGAATATAACAGGTTTACAGACTAAATTTACAGCTTAACTGGATTTTAACATTCAAAATTTCCATCTGAATCAATTACAAGTAATTAGTCAGATACCGGATTAAGGTTATACCAAAAGCCCCATGCTATTTGCAAATATGACATCTACTTTTGCTGATTGCCATGGTTTCCTGTGGCCTTGGTAAACAATTTAGCTAATAGATGCTTGGCAAGCATGCTTAACTTTTGTCAGTGCTCTTTCTTGATTGGATACTTTTGTTTTTGAAGCATCTGATTACAAAATTGCATGGCCATTCGCAAATCATTTAATTACCTTTTCACTGCATGGAATATGAAGGTGCAGGAAAGTAAATAAAATTCTGTCAAGAGAATTAGTTCAGCCAAATTTGTTTTCAAGACATTTGAAGTAGAGAATTTCTTTGGGATCACCGCAATGATATCAAACATTGATTTGAATCAGATGCATTTATTGTCCAGGGTAATGGAATCAGCTCCTGTCTTGAAAATGACATTTGGTAAATACTTGAAAATTAAAAATGAAATTGCAAGCCTCAAAGATATAAGGGAACCACTGGGGAGTAAGTCAAAATCCAGTGTAGACCCAATGTGCGAAATGGAGGGGAAAGTGTGGTTGATCCCAAGAGTAAATGTTTGTGTCCTATTGAAAACTATATGGAATGAAGCTGTCATTGTCAAGGATATTTTTCACTACGTCTCTTCTCAAACTGGATGGTTAGTAAGTTCACGGGTTTGGCATGAAGAAGTGTTCACATCAAATATTAATGTTTAACTCACCAACTGAATTTATACATGGGACCAAGATACTTTTGTTAATTGAAACAAAGCAAAAGACATCAGTATATTATTAAGATTGCTGAAACTGAATACACCAGCAGGTATTCTATAGATGACCTATCTGAAACATTTTTTTGAGAGATCTGGAAGCAGTTTTCATTGTGTATATTAAATGATTTATGGAGGCAATGCGATTTAATTGCTTTTTAAAACATTTTTTCAGCTCTTCAATGTACTTTTCATGTTTGATTTCTGTTTTGTACTTTATATGGAAGAAACAAATGGACAGTCTGTTCAGGAGTATAAAATCTGACCTTGTCAAGCTCTGAAATTTAAAAGGAGACTATTATTCATTACTGCACTATTTTTCACAAAGAACCTCGTGTATCGATTGTTCTTAGGTTGACTTATGGCAATGTATTCCACTTTATCAATATATTTTCAAGGTAAACTCATTAGGGATAGAGGCTCATGAGTATCTCAAACAATGTTTCTCCACTAGGAGTCATAATATATTATAGCTTCACTTTGAAGTTGACTGAAATTAAACTATGATACATTGATATGCCAGAACTAAATGTCTGTAATCCAATTGTAGTAATGTTGTTTCACCAGAGAAGTAAGAATTGTGTGTAACTTGTTGCTTTGCCTAATACAAAAGGCAATGTTATATCTGCAAATATTAGTTTTGAGGTTTGAAAAAGTATACTTACAATGGAATAGTTTGTTTGAGTCACTTAATGTGCCAAAGGGATCATATTTAAATAAGAGAAGATTAAATATGAGCCATACAGCACATTATTCCTTGAAGAGTCAATGATGTAATGACATTTAGTTTGAAATAGTGATGCCTCATGATTGTAATTATCCAAAATTTAACACTCATCATTGAACCTACCAAAATATGAACACAACTTTATTTCGCAGTGCTTACAGTGCTGGGGACCCAGATTCGATTCCAGCCTCGGGTGACTGTCTGTGTGGAGTTTGCACATTCTCCCCGTGTCTGGGTGGGTTTCCTCCGGGTGTTCTGGTTTCTTCCCACAATCCAAAAATGGTGCAGGTCAGGTGGATTGGCCATGGTAAAAACTCGAGCTGGGTGGGGTTACGGGGGTGTGGGGAAGGAGTGGATCTGGGTTCAATGCTCTTTGGAAAGTCGGTGCAGACTCAGTGGTTTGAAAAGCCTCTTTCTGCACTGTAAGGATTCTATTCTATGAATCTTCCTAAAGTCTATACTGGTATTCCTCTGCTGTCTCACCCCAAGAGATCATTTTGTGTGAGGATTAATGGTACAAATTGGTGAATTATTGAGATGAATTTGATTTTTTTTCCTTACCAAAACCTATATCCTCCAGCAGGACTGTTTGGATTGTAATTGAGGATTAGATACATTTGTCAATCCCTCCTTTGATAAGAGTTAGTACTGAGGTAAATCAGAGTGCCCATATCATTACACTGCTGTGGTTATGTTATACAAAGCAGACTCTGGAATAGAAGTTGTTTTCTTCAAATTTCAAAATGGCAACTGAAATGACAGTAGTGCAGTAATTCATGGTTTAGCTTTGAGGGGATTGAGCTTGCAGTGTTTTATAAACACAACCGATTAATTAATATCCTTCAGGTAAAAGATTCTGCCCAGTCTAATCAATAAATTTGCTTTAGTCTAGTGATATTTGGATGCCTCAGGTACCCTCTGAAGTAACTCATTGAATCATAAAATGCTTCAAGAAGAGATGCCATTGGTTTTTCAGAGCAATGAGGAGTGAGCATCAAGTAATGGTTATCCCAATGCAGAAAGATACAATGTAATCCAGTGAAAGGATTCCCCAGTTCAGGAATGACCATAATTGCTAAGAGATTTCCCTGTGCCTGAAACCTGGAGTTGTGCTGTAATGCATCAGTGCAGAAAGGAGAGCAATGTGGGTAGGGAGGTTGTGCTGGTGGGCTGTATACTTTTTTCACCTATTTAATAAATTGGTGGAAAATCAGATTTCACAAGTGGCATTATTTTCTTCCTTGAATGATTTTCTCTTATTCACGCTGTCCAGATGATTCAAAAGAATTGGTAATCAAGCAAGAAAACTCCACTTCCTCCTCCACCTTCCTGCTCAATGGATCTGTCTTCACTCAATGTTCCTGCTTATTCCAGAATATCATCAGAAATGACTTCTCTTCCCAAACTTGCAATCATCACAATATCTATTATTTTCTTATTTACATGGTGCTCCTTGGCAACACCATCTGAAGACTTGGGATAGTTTCTACAGTTATACTGCCAATTCCCAGATCTATCTCTCCCCCACTTTTCTCAACTCTTCCAATAGTTATATAGTTGCACTGCTTGTCTATTATACACATACTGGAGAATAATAATTATGTTTGATATTTTTTGCCATTTGGTTTTAAATTTCTATTTCAGGAAAAGTTTCCAAATTTCTAATGTGGTATATAGAGTTCATATAAATGGTAACTCAGATAAAGGAACCATGTAGTCTTCAACTCCTTTTTCTTATTTTAATAAATGAGGAAGCAGTGCTAATTATATGGGTGATAATATTGTGGCTTTTTCTGTTTACTTTAAATTGCCTTCCAGAATAGATATTTCAAATTTCAGTGTCTCAGACAGGAAATTACTGATTTTAGGTTATAAAAATTTGACCTGTTTAACTTGGAGATTAACACCATTTTCAGCCCTCAGGGGTGAGGCTTGAGACTAGTTATATCATTGTTTAAGTGTGTTGCATCCACTCAGAGCAAAAATATGTTGCAAAGTATGACATTTTTTATTGAGATAAAAACAATGACTGCAGATGCTGGAAACCAGATTTTGGATTAGTGGTGCTGGAAGAGCACAGCAGTTGAGGAAGCATCCGAAGAGCAGGAAAATCGACGTTTCGGGCAGAAGCCCTTCATCAGGAATAAAGGCAGAGAGCCTGAAGCGTGGAGAGATAAGCTAGAGGAGGGTGGGGGTGGGGAGAAAGTAGCATAGAGTACAATAGGTGAGTGGGGGAGGGGATGAAGGTGATAGGTCAGGGAGGAGGGTGGAGTGGATAGGTGGAAAAGAAGATAGGCAGGTAGGACAAGTCATGGGGACAGTGCTGAGCTGGAAGTTGGAACTAGGGTGAGGTGGGGGAAGGGGAAATGAGGAAACTGTTGAAGTCCACAGTGATGCCCTGGGGTTGAAGTGTTCCATACGTTTTCAGGGTGGAGTTGGCTGGCATTTTATTTTCCCAAGTATTGCTGGTTTGGATAAAAACTTGTGAATCTAAACTAATGTTCATTATTTCGTACACATTGTGGTGTCAACAAATCAATAAAAATATTGTCACTACTTTTAATTCAGTGTGTACACTTACTACAGAGAGACAACAAAAGCAAGTGAACTGCTCTGCTTTGGAAAGTGTCTGTCTGCAATTTGCATTATCTATTTATTTTATTACTATTGTGCCAATCTGGCTCAGTTTATAGTAATTTCCCTTCGGAGTCACAAGGTATGTGTTCGAGCACACTCCAGTTGTTTGGGCATGTAATTCTAGGCTGACGCTTTGCAGCAGAAATGCCAACTTTTGCTTTTTCAGATGGACGTAAGGTATGCCATAGTGTTACTTCAGCAATGAACGGGAGATTTGTCTAGTACCCTGGCCAATGTTTACTCCTCAACTAATTTCACAAAATGGGTTAGCGCAGGTAGGTTTCATTATTCTCTTCATTGGCACTTGCAGCAGGAAAACTTAGTTGCTGCATTTCCATGTTACAACAGTGACTGCGTGTAAAGTATCACATTGGTTGTGAAGTATTTTCAGACATCTCTTTGTTGTGAAAGGCTTATACAAATGCAAGTCTTCCTTTTATCTGTAAACTTGTACTATACACTTCTGATCTTGCTTCAGTTTTGTAGTTGAGAGCTGTTTGAACGCAATTACTAGCTCAGTGACTACTGTCATCATCTCTGGCAAGTCTTATTTACTCCAAACATCGATTTTCTGTGCTGACGTTTGGAAATTATTGTCCTGCCCATTGTGGTCACAGGTGCAGACACAATATTCACTCTCAAGATCACAAAGCCTTTATTTGTAAGCAGCAAGAGAAAAGAATTAATCTGTTTTTGCCCAAGAACCTTGAATGGTATCTGCCTCATTAGTGCTGTCTGTAACCTTGGTCACATATTGAGAAGAAAACTTGCTGATAC
Organism: Chiloscyllium plagiosum; assembly: GCF_037043375.1. Taxonomy (NCBI): domain Eukaryota; kingdom Metazoa; phylum Chordata; class Chondrichthyes; order Orectolobiformes; family Hemiscylliidae; genus Chiloscyllium; species Chiloscyllium plagiosum. The sequence continues at coordinate 40,656,867 of NW_028270162.1, read as the reverse complement.
CCTAATTGTGTGTTTGGTTGCTATAGTAATAAATGCTGTTTTCAATATGAAAACCATACTGTACTAATTTATTTCGAGAGGGCTGAAGGCTTGAATAATGTCTTTTATCTCCCTCTGTGTGCCGGTTGCATTTTCAACTCAACCACAAACGTGCTGTGACATTTCGGAACAATCTGATAGGCTTCTTTGACATTCCGTAATATCTAAAATTAGTAATTATCAGGTCATGTATCAAAAGTGGGCTGGTGGTTATGGAAAGTTTATTAAAAGCCATGACTTGGGAAGTTTCAGCATTTTGAAGTCATGCTGATGGAATTATAAAAGACACTTTGTTTTTACGTACTTCAAAGCATGTGGTTCACTTGATTTCTTCACTCTGGTGAGTGCCATTTGAAAAAAAAAGTTAACTTGTGTTGTGTGATTGCACAAAGCATCCTTCCGTGTTGGATCAGAAAGGAATCCTGTGCCATCTTTTCAATTTCCATTGTCTGCTCCCCTTTCACACTCTCACCCTGCCAGTTCATGTGAACTCTCCCATACTTTTGATTCCATCCTTTATCCATTTCATGTATCTGCTAACATATTTATTTCTCCAATAATTGGGCAGCATGGTGGCTCAGTGGTTAGCCCTGCTGCCTCCGAGCGCCAGGGACCCAGGTTTGATTTCAGCCTCAGGTGACTGTCTGTGTGGAGTTTGTGCATTCTCCCTGTGTCTGCATGGGTTTCCTCCCACAATCCAAAGATGTGCAGATTAGGTGAAGTGACCATGCTAAATTGCCCATAGTGTTCAGGGACATGTAGATTAGGTGCATTAGTCAGGGGAAATGTAGTGTGATAGGGAAGGGGAATGGGTCTGGTTGGGATACTCTTCAGAGGGTTGGTTTGGACTCGTTGGGCCAAATGGCCTGTTTCCATACTGTAGGGATTCTACGATTCTACTTGCAAATAGCCCCAATATTGTGACTGATACCTGAAATCAAAGCAAATGGATCCTTTTTCAGTCTCAAAGATTGATTCTCTCTGGCTGCCGCCATTGTTTTTCTGATTATCTCCACCCCTTCTTCCTCCTCTATCATTTCTAAAGCCATAGCTTACCGAATACTGTTCCGTGACTCAACTGGTTGGCCCCTCATGACTGACTCCCAATGTTTTGGATTCAAGTAGGGCTCAATCAGAAAAATCATAACTGTCGAGTAGTGAAGGTGTGCTAGAATGTTAGAGGTGCAGTCTTTCCAATAAGACATTAAACCGAATCCTATCTGCCTGCTGAGACCGAAGCACCAGATCCCAAGGAAAAAGAACAAGCGAGTTGACCCAAATGTCCTGGCCAATATTTATCCCTCAATCAGAAACAGAACATCTCATCATTGTTACATTGCTGTTTGCAGGAGCTGTGTGCAAATTGGCTGCTGTATTTCTTAGATTATAATAGTTTCTGTATCTCAAAGTAGCTCATTAGTAATGAAGCCCTAAGATATATTCTTAGGTTGTGGAAAGAGCCATTCAAATGCAAGCTTTTTCTTCACAGTTTAATTAATTCTGTCCCTTCTGCAACTAATTTTCATTAACCCTTTTAGATTTGAATATTGCTGAAAAGAGAGACATGACGCCAAAGCTTTTTATTTGCACTCATCAAGACAAATGCAAGAAGTCAAATTTCAAAAGCTCACAACAATTTATACTGCAGAAGGAAAGGTTGCTCATTGTTTGGCAAGTTGACTTTCATTGGTTGAACTGCTTCCATGGAGAATTCCTTAGAGATTGCATGCTTCCAGGTCATTTCAAAAATGCAAGATTCAAATATATCCCTTTTGTTTGCAGAGAGCTGGTTCCTGCCTACAAAGGTATATCACTTTAAACAAGGAAATGAGCCATGTTATGTGTTTGTTAACCCTGAGCTAGTGTAATCCACACCATAGACCCGTGGGTATAGTTTTCTATGCAGTCTCAGCATCCAGAGTTTCCTACATTCTACAATCTTGAGGTATTGTCTGTTTTGTCATTGTCTATATTGTTTAATTGGTGTGCGGCAGTGAATTCTTTATGTGCTTATTGCATGAACTGATTCATCTTTAATACTAAATTACAGTTAATAGATGCTGTGTTGCTGCCTTTGCTATCGGCAGGTGAGTTTGAGATATCTTCACGCAAGGAGTTTGGTTCAAACTCAAAGAGAAACAGAAATTGCTGGAAAAATTCAGCAGGTCTGGTAGCATCTGTGAAGAGAAATCAGAGTTAATATTTTGGTTTCATTAAACTCAATATTGACAAAACAGTCGAGCAGAATACCTATGTTCTACCTGCAAAAAATGACCCTGAGCTTCCAGTTGCCTTCAACACCCTGCAATGTTTCCTGGCCAGCATCTCTGTCTCAGGCTTGCTGCAGTGCTCCAGCGAAGCTCAATGCAAGTTAGAAGAAAAGCATCTCATTTCCCATTTAGAGACTGCAGCCTTTGGGACTCAAAAGTACTTTGTCCCATGTCCTTACCCTAACACCCACATACCAGGCCTCATCATCACATTGGCTGCTATCAGACACAATCCATTGCCAGTCATTAATAGTCCCCATTAGCAGCTGTTCATTCTCCTTGGCTGACTATGACCCATTCCTTTGTCCATCCAACTGGTTTTCTCTCTTTGGGCTCTCTGTCCACCTCCTCCCACCACATCTTCTGCATAAATACCAAGCTTTTCCAAGCAACCATCACTTCTGAAGAAGGGCCACTGGACCTGAAGTGTTAACTTTGCTTTCTCTTCAAATTTACCCCCAAACTAGCTGAGCTTTTCCAGCAATTTCAGCTTTCACTTCCAGCACCTGCAATTCTTTAGGTTTTTTTTTGTTTGGTTCAAACTGTTAGATTCAAGACATTTGGAAAACCTGGTACTTTATAAGTGTTTTTGAATTCTTGTTTCTATGACAACCATGCAAATCAAATCATCTTTGCTCCAAGACCATTAAGAGTTAGTAAAGTGACAATCTTAGACAACATGACTGTACTGATGATGATAACGAAGGTCTGTCTTTGCTAGTATCTGCATTGAACCTTAGGCAAAGTATCTCAAAGCTCTCCACATCATGACAATTATTTGGATAGGCAGATCATGACTTTCTTTTAAAACAAAAATGTTTTATGGCAAATACCGATTGCAAAGTAACTATAGCAATTGTAAAAATCAGAGGGATCCCTGTCTCTTAAAGAGACATTTCCTCTAGATCTCAAATGACCTTTTACTGATTGCGTTTTCTATGAGCTGCTGTTCTTTTAGCCATCGTTGTGGATTACTTGCCTCAGATGTGATTGGTGCATGCTGCCTCTCACTGAGAGAACACAAAGGCACAAACAGAATTGAGTACCTACTGAGGATATCAAAATGTAGCAGGACAAAATATAGCAAGCTCATAACTTGTCACAAACAAAATTTGTGATTCAGAAGCAATAGTGCCAGACTATGTTTAGTGTACATGTAATATAAAGCTTTTGGATATCTTTTCATTTTTATATTAGTTCATTCATAGGCCATTCTTTGGGATTAACGATGACTTTCACATTGGTGCCTTGCATTGTGAATATCTGGGATAGCACCGTTTTTGAGTTATCTCCAATAGGAGGAATATCTGTCACCATTACTTTTCTTTTCTGTTATATGTATGGCTAGATGAAATTCATACCATTCCCTTGCCATTTGCAAATAGATCACTGCACACAAAGGCAGTTCAATATTGTCTGTGGTGGGAGCATTTATTCTCCCATTTAAGAAACCCATACTGTACCAACCTGTGTATTTATACTGTACCAACCTGTGTATTTATACTGTACCAACCTGTGTATTCCTACTGTTACCAACCTGTGTATTCCTACTGTTACCAACCTGTGTATTTATACTGTACCAACCTGTGTATTTATACTGTTACCAACCTGTGTACTTCAGTCAACAGCAGCTAGAATTCTGCAGAGACTTTCTCCTTCTGTGGGACATGCTAATGGGCACCTTCCCAAACAGCCCAGATAATATAAGTGTTTATACAGTATTTTGAATCCTCACTTAACAATGACCCGTTGATTAGCACGCCTCATTGTAACTGTGGCGAATGGGGGTTGTCCTAAATAGTGGATCCATTCGATGTTTCAGTATTCTGCACTGGAAAGTTTGGACGCCAAGCCTAGTTTCCACTATTCTGTTGAGAAACGGAATAACATCAGATAGTTGCTCTAACTCTTCAAGCCCTTTACAGCAATAATGCTGTGTAACGCAAAGCTTGATGACATCCATTTTACAGGCAGGTTTAAATGACCTTTAAAATCAAGAAACATTTGACCTGAGTGGTAGCCCCAAGAGATGTTTGCAAGACAGCCATTTAGGACACTCTGCACCTGCTTCTCGGATGCTGCCTGACCTGCTGTGCTTTTCCAGCACCACTCTAATCTAGACATCTTTATCAAATACTGTTGCTTCACCTTTTCCACCAAGAGAGAGGTAGTTTGTCAGAGATATGCTCAACTTTGTGTTGGAATATAGCAGATAATGTGGTCTCAAGACGTGTTGACGTAAGCACACAGTAGGTGGGGCCAGGTTAGTGAGACTAACAGTTAAAAGTCTACTGGTCCTTTATAATGTGTCCCACTATTGCCTTGATGAGAAATGCTTGATGTCAGTTGGAGGGCACAGTAATGATACCTTGTACAGAGGATAGCTGCATGTACAAGATTGGGTCATCCAGTGACAAAAAAATCATTTGGTTGAAAATTTCTCTTGAAACATCTTTTGCATATAAATACTGCATGACTACAATGTTGTTAAGGCACTTTAGGAAGCTTTCTGTAACTTTCATGTGGATCTGTACGCATGATGTGCACAAGCTGTCATATGACATTTGGGAGCCAACTATTATGGTGCTGAATAGACTCAGAGCTACCAAACCCTTCAGCTCTACAGTCCAAGGCAAGGTGCCTTGCAGTACTCCCTACCTTGTTGTTTTCAATGGATTTTCACCCTTTCTGTGAGTGGGTGTTACTTTATAATACAACAGTTATTCAGTAAATATTTTTCATGCACAATAATTTCATTGTGTGCTAGTGTGTCAGGTTCTTTGCTGTATGCATGTTAGTTTTCAAATGTGTGAGCTCAACATCCTTAATTTAATCTTCCTCCAGGAGACACTAACTGCATTGACATGCTCTTTTCTCTTGTTTTGTGTTTCAGTTTCACTTTTAGCATTGTCAGTTCGCTTCTACAAATTGGGTGTAAATGTCATTTTATATTTTGTGTTTTTATGGCACCTTCATCATTGAATTGTTAGCATGATGTTCCATGACAATAACAAGTTTGTTGTTTGATACAAAGTGTTTAATTTCCCTTCACTTCAAACCGAATGGATGGCCATTTCTTTGTTGAACTGTCCTAAGGACGTTAAATCCTTATCAATGCTTCTGATGAAATCTAAGTTGAAAGAGCTAAAAATGATGCCTGAAGGGTCAAAGAGGAAATTTTTAGTGCTTTCCAGCTGAAGTACCTTTTGCAAGGCCAACACATTTTTAAAAAAAAATTGATCATAAATAGAGTAAACGAAGGATAAGTTTACTTGAAGAATCCAGAATTCTGCATTTAAAGGAAAATCATTTGCATTACTCATACTATGCAGATCTTACTGTTCCATAATTTGACAGTAAGAGCAGCAATTCAGGATTGCTGCTGCTTCCTGAATAGTGGTGCATGATAACAGCAGCTGAGCTGTGTGATGTCAAAAATCATCACTCATGCAGCTAACTGATGAGAATGTCAACCTCTGCGGGGATTATGTCTTCAACTGGTGAACCAAGTGCATTGTTATTTTGTTGCTGGGCCTTGTTTATGTTAAGTATGAACTTTACATCATCCTTTGCACCTTAAGGATTGCTCAGACTCATTCTAGTGAATGCTGCACCCATTGTAGCCTCTGCAGCAGTCCTCACAACATACCTCACAAAGAACGATAAGAGAAATCATCAGATAATCTATTTCAGTAGCTTTGGTTGATAGATAAATGTGGGCAAGATACTGGGAGAAGGGGCCAGCTAATGTTTGAATATTTTAATTAGATCTTCTTTGTCCACCTTTGTTGCAGCTTATCTAAAAGGCAGCCAATGAAGTTGTAGAATTGAAGTGTCAGCCTGGATAATGTGCTCAACTACTGAGGTCTATGAACCCACTTTGTTCTGACTCAGTTAAATGCAGCATGGTTGAGCTAAGGGCTGATACCTGGATGGGACATTTTTGTAACAGACTGTATTTGACATGTCAGCTTGATATTAATAAGAACAGAGGTGGTGACGTGATCTATCAGACATTAAAAGGGTCCTGATATTTAGACAACAATAGCATAACTATAACTTGTTATTCCTCTGAGCCAGGAGGTCCCACTTGCTCCAGAGATGTATAATAACATCTTTGACAGGTTGATTTGAAAATATCTGTATTTGGTTTGGCGTGTTTAGTTGTAATTATAATGCTGCATTTGTCTATATCCTTCGATAGTTAATTAATGTTATTTCTTGCATTTCTGTTGCAAATATTGCTTGAAGACAAACTTTGGAATTCTGAACATACAGTCATAGTGCCTCAAAGAAAAATGTTATTGATCTGAGAAAGACACTTGTTTTTAAAAATCAATGACTAATGGAATTTTCTATATGCCACTGAATCATGTGGGAATCTGTAGGCAGAAAATATTTCCATGTCGTATTAAACAGAGTTGAAAAAAATAAGGTGCTTATGACTGCATCAGTTGACCTCCAGGGAATGGTTTCAAGTTAGAGGCTATGCAAATACACAGGAGACTAAAAAGATTTGCTTCCTCACTCACTAGGTCATTAACAGCAGAACATCTGAGATCCCTGCAAGTGCTAACGGTCAACCTAAAGGAAGTGATCAGTCAGTATGAAAATTTGCTTTTGTGAAAGTTCATCACAGCTTTGCATGTTGTCCAATGGTCTATAATGCATTTTGTAAACTCTTACTTGAAGAGATGATGGTGAAGATGGGATGATGGATGTGATGTATATGGTAAAATATGGGTCAAGGAATATAGATAATTTATAATTTATGCTTGGGGAATTACAAAGGAAAACTTGGAGGAATTGAGCCTGAAAAGAAAAGGAAAAGTAATATTGATAAGGGGAAAGGAGATTGAAAAGCAACTATATTTCAAGATGTAAGTAAGGTGGAACTTGAACCTAGTAGGACATTGAAGTTACATTCCAGCAGGCTCTGTCTGAGATGTAATTTATGCCGGTCAGGATCTCGACAAGATGAGTTTGTCTTGCTATTTATTACAGCCCATCCCTGAGCATTGGTTTCCAATTTATTACCATCTTTGGTAAGGAGTGAAGAATTAACTGCTCTTCTTTATTCAACCCCCTCTGTCTGTAGGTCACAATATGATTAACTTAAAGGAGTTCTGCAGTTCACTGTGGCTTTTGACTGGTCACTTGCTCCCAGAAATCAGAGGGAGATTTTGCACTCCTTTCCTTTTTTTTTAATAGATATTTTTATTAGAAATTTAACATTTTTACAAAAATAAACAAAACTCTCAGATATAAACATTGATATACAATTAGCTCAAATATACAATAGCCAAAATTTGACAAAAAAAAACAAAACAACAAAAAAAAAGAAAAGAAAAAAAAAACAAACAAACAAAACTCAACTATCTACTAATCTAACCTACAACTAACCAGGGTGTATATTTAAGTCTCTTACATGCTCGGGATGTGTTAGCATCAGACATAATAAAACCCGTATTCGTGCGGGATTCCTCCCCCGAGGGGCCGCGGACCAGCCAGGTTTGTAATCTCAATTAAATAAAAGCCCTTGTTAGGATAGCCGAAATATCTGTATTTATGTAATTCAAAAAGGGCTGCCATATTTTATAAAATAATTCGGTCTTTCGGTGCACCATATTTGTAAGGAAGTCAAGGGGAATACATTCCATAATTAGTCTGTGCCAATTTGAAAGTCCAGGGGGGCCCTCCGCCGCCCAGTTCACCAAAATATTTTTCCTTGCACAGAAAGAAAGAATAGAAAATAGTCTCTTCCCGTACGTGTTCAGGGAGGGAAAGTTCGAAAAGCCCAAGAGGAGAGATACGGGGTCCACTTTTATTTCCGTTCCTAAAATTTCTGTCAGGGTACTTGCTACTTTAGTCCAATATCTACGGATCTTATGACAGGTCCATAAGCAATGTACAAGAGTGCCCACCTCTATTTTGCATTTAGGACACATTGGAGATGCTCCTGCCTTAAATTTTGCCAATCGAACTGGTGCTATATGGGCCCTATGAAGTATCTTCAGCTGGATAGCCTGGGTTCTGTTACAAATAGTAATTCTTCTAGCATTTTCCCAGATATCATTCCACATTTCTGTGGAGATTTCTAGTCCCAGATCCTGATCCCATGTTTTAAGCAGATTATCCATATCTCCCGATACTTCATCATGTAGTAAATGATAAATATTACTGACGGAAGATACCCCCACTGGTCGTAGGACACTACATTCTCTATCGGATTTATAAAGACTATCTAATAACGTAGTCTTCTTCTGTATATAATCTCGAATTTGGAAGTATCGAAAGAGGTCTCCATTGGGTAATCCGAATTTCTGACACAGCTGTCCGAAAGACATCAGGACCCCATCTTTAAATAAATCCCCGAGACATGAGATACCCCTGGATCTCCAGAGTTTAAAAGTGGCATCTGTTAACCCCGGTTGGAATCCCCATGCTCCCACTATCGGTGCATAGGGGGATGTTTTATGTGAATTACCCTCATTTTGCCGCATTATATTCCAAGCCTTGATTGTATTTAGTATTATAGGGTTTTTACAGTGATCTGTAATGATTTTCCTCTTGTCTGAGAATAAAAGGTTAATAAGTGGGTATTTTACTTGAGAAGCCTCGATGTCCAACCAGATTGATTGTGGATCAGACAAGACCCAATCAGCTATGTAACTTAATAGGGAACTTAATTGATATTTCCTAAAATCTGGGAAGTCCAATCCACCTCTTGCCTGTGGAAGCTGTAGCTTCTTCAGCTTAATGAGGGGCCGCCTATAATTCCAGATAAAGGAACTCAGCCAGCCGTATAATTTACATAAAGCCGTCCTCGGCAGCATCACCGGAAGCATTCTCATAGGATATAGGAGACGGGGCAGGATATTCATTTTGATTAATGCTATTCTACCCAACCAGGAAATTGGCAGGTCTCCCCATCGCTGGAGGTCCTGCCTTATCCTTTCCAATAAATACACAAAATTAGCCTTATACAACTGACCAAATACTGGAGTAATAAAAATGCCTAAATATAAGAAACCCTCCAGGGACCAGCGAAAGGGAAAAAGGGAACCGTCCGCTAAGCGGGGTATCACAGCAAGGCCACCCATTGGCATAGCCTCCGATTTTAAAAAATTAATTTTATAGCCTGAGAATGCACTAAATGTATTAATAACTTGGATTAAGCGAGGTATGGACATCAAAGGGTTACTGAGGAATAGAAGAACATCATCTGCATAAAGGGTAATTTTATGTTTACCTGTACCAATCCTTGGGGCCACTATATTAGGATCAGCTCGTATAGCTTCTGCTAGTGGTTCAATTATTAGCGTGAATAACAATGGCGAGAGGGGACATCCCTGACGGCAGCCCCTACCCACACTGAAGCTATCCGAGCCTAATCCATTGGTAACCACAACTGCTTTGAGATCACTATACAATGTTGAGATCCATTTGGTAAACACCTGTCCAACACCAAATCTCTCCAATGTGTAAAACAAATATGACCATTCGACCCTATCAAATGCCTTTTCCGCGTCTAATGAAACCACTACTCCTGGTATCTTTCCCTGATGACAAGCTTGAATCATATTCAGAGCCCTTCTAACATTATTGGATGATCTACGGCCCTTAATAAACCCCGTCTGATCCTCCTTTATAATATGTGGCAGTATCCTTTCTAGTCTCAGTGCTAACGTTTTAGAGAGGATTTTAAAATCTACATTTAGCAAGGATATTGGTCTGTATGATGTACAATCTTCTGGGTCCTTTCCTTTTTTAAGGATAAGAGAGATATTTGCCTCTTTCAGCGAAGGCGGCAGACAGCCCTGACTATATGCATAGTTATACATGTCCAGAAGTGGACCAGCCAGTATTTCTATAAATTCTTTATAGAATTCAGCTTGAAAGCCATCTGGGCCCGGCGCCTTACCATTTTGAAGGTGCCTAATTGCATCAACTATTTCTTGGGGTGTAAGAGGAGCATTTAGGACCGATACTTGTTCCGGAGTTAGGTCTGGAAAAGTCAAATTTTTAAAAAATGACTGCATCCTCTTCGTCCTATCTTCACAATCCTGTGATTTATATAACTCAGAATAGAATTCTCTAAAGGTCGCATTAATCTTTTTATGATCATGAGTCAAAATACCCGTACTTTCCTTGATAGACATAATAGTCTGAGGGGCCTTTTTTTTCTTTGCAAGAAATGCTAAGTATCTACCCGGTTTATCGCCATATTCATATAACCTTTGCTTTGCAAATAATATTTCCCTCTTAGCCGTTTGAGTAAGTGTAGTGTTTAGAGCTGTCCTAAGAGCTGTAATCCTTTGCAATTTAATAATAGAAGGTCTATCAGTGCATGCTGTTTCAGTCGCTTTTAAGCGGGCTTCAAGCAGACGCTGTTGTTCTCCCTTTAATTTCTTCTGGGTCGCTGAGTAGGAGATGATCAAGCCTCGCGTGTAAGCTTTGATGGTCTCCCACATCATTGACGGGTTGCTAGCTGTACCTGAATTAATTTCTAAAAAAGTTTTAAATTCTTGAGAGAAGTACTTTACAAATTTACTATCTTTCATTAAGAAGGGGTCCATACGCCAATGCCGAGGGGATGTCCCACTGTTCCTCGCCTTAGTTTCCATATATACAGCAGCGTGGTCAGAAATTGCTATATTACCTATTTTACAGGATGATATGGAATTTAAAAAAATCGAGGGGGCAAAAAACATATCAATTCTGGTATGACATTTACGTGGATTAGAGTAGAAAGAAAAATCTCTACCCTGTGGATGAAGACATCTCCATACATCTACTAATCCTAATTTTTTGTTCAGATCCATCAATTGTCTAGATCTGGGAGATACTCCTGCAGTACTCTTGGGAATCCTGTCTATTTCCGGATCCATAATACAATTAAAGTCTCCCCCTATAATTATATGACGGGCATCAAAAGCCATCAATTTTGAAAAGGCTTCCGTTATAAATTTAAAGGGGTGTGCCGGGGGGCAGTACAAATTTAAAATCCCATATTCCTCTCCATTTATGAGGGCTTTAGTCAAGATATATCGTCCAGATTCGTCTTTTATCTGCTTTAGGATTTTGAAAGGGAAATTCTTCCGAACAAGAATAACAACTCCCCTGCTTTTTGAGCTAAAAGAAGAAAAAAAGGCCTGATCAAATCCGCCCTGTCGTAATTTCAAGTGTTCTTTATCTGACAGGTGTGTCTCCTGTAGGAGAGCTATATCAACTCTTTCCTTCTTAAGATTTGATAATATTTTCTTCCTTTTGAGTGGCGAATTACTCCCCTTGACATTCCAGGTGCACCACTTAACCGACTGATCAACCATAATCCTCTGGGCCAATCCGAGACCCCTCGGGAGGGGGAACCCTATCCAGAACATCCCGAGCGTGGAACATGTAAAATTTACAAAAATAAAGCCTCTTTAATACACCCACAACAGTACAGTAAAAACTATTTCTAAATAAAAAAAATATAAAACGTATCTAAGTGGAGACTTTCCCCCTTGTTCCCAGGGGGTGTCACTTCCTCTCCAAAAGTCCCTCATATCCTCTCCCAACCAATGCCCCACCCTTGATCCAGGCACTCCTCAATAAAATGAGGAGAATTCAAATATAATACAAAGCTAGAGTTAACCGTGAGCACCCCACCCCCACCCATACCAACACCTGGGTATATTTGGTAATGTTAATACCATATATAAACATATAACTATAAAATTACCACTTCAACAAATAATAATTAAATATGATAATATAAAATAACGAAGGGAAAACAACCCCGCTCCTAAAGACAGAGATAAAATCGAATAAGGTAACCACCTCCCCCCACCAACATTAACCAAATCCCCCAGCTTATATATATATACATATATATACATACACATACACACATACACACACATATATATATATATACACACATACATACACATACACACATGTACACACATATACATACATCCCTCATATATACATAAAATAATAACAGAAAACAACTCCAAGGGGGGGGGGGGAGAAAATCAAATCGCTCTCCCCACCCCCCATGATAATATTAAGCAGTAAGGTAAGAGAAAAAAAAGGGAGGGGATATAAACCAAAGCGGGGGGGGGGGGGGGGGGGGAAGGCAGACCAACATCCATTATGTCCTACAGTTTATCTAAGAGAGTCCAAGAATTCCTTAGCCTTTTCTGGTGATCCAAAGTTATATACGGATCCTTCATGGTTAAAGCGTAACATCGCTGGGTAGCGTAAGGAGTACTGAACATTTAAGTCCCTTAAACGCTTCTTCACCTCGTCGAATGCCTTCCTCTTTCGAACCAGAGCCGGGGAAAAGTCCTGAAATAGCATGATCTTGGATCCTTTGTAGATCATAGCTTGGGGGTCTTTTCCGAGATTTCTAGAGGCTTCTAGGAGTATCTGCCTCTCCCTGTAGCTCTGCAGCCGGAACAGGACCGGGTGCGGGCGCTGGTTCGAGCCGGGCCCGCGTATTGCTACCCGGTAGGCCCATTCCACCCTTACCTGGCCTGAGCCAGCTTGCAGATTTAAAAGTTGTGGCAGCCACTGCTCCAGGAATGCTGTAAGCTGGCCTTCCTCTTCCCGTTCGGGAAGGCCCAGCAAACGAATATTTTTTCGGCGACCTCGATTATCGAGGTCGTCAATATGATTTTCCAAGGTCCGGATTCGCTGCTCGAGAGTCCGGACCTGATCCACGGCCGATTGAGCGGTTGTCTCGGAGGTCGCGGCCTTTAACTCCGCCCCTCCGACTCGGCGTTGAATTTCTTCAATCTCACGGTCGTGTTTTTGCAGCGCGGCCGAGAGCGACTCCCAACGGTTTCTGGATTCGACAATAAAAGCATCGATCTTCGAGTCAAGCTTGGAAAGCATTTCTGCAAGGCTTGCTACTGTTGGTAAGTCCCCCGGGGCGGCTGTGGATGCCTCTGCTGCAGCTGGAGAGTGTGGGGGAGGGGTTCCTGCTTGCTGAGAGCTGTGGGCTCCCTTCCCTTTAGTCATTTTAACTTAGGATTAAGTTGTTTAAATGTTTAAACACAACTAATTGAGTTACTAAACTATTATAAATGGTTTGGTGAGTTTGGTAGGGGGTAGGTGACCCACTGTGCCCAAGTCTTGGGAGGAGCACTATAGACTCAGTCTTACTGGGTCGCCGCCATCTTGGATCCCCACTCCTTTCCTTTTTAACATGCAAGCATGCAGGTGTCAAGTAGATGCTCTTCAGCTATAGCCTTCATAGCACACTCTCATCCAGTAGCACACTGACTCTTGAACTCTGGACTAGAACATGCTGTAAGTGCAGTAAGTTTTCAACCCCTTTTCCTATGTATACATGACAAGGTAAACACAGACCTTTCTTTTTCAAGAGAGATTTATTTTACCTCACGTTATATCCACTATCTGGGAACGTAACTCTCAGACTCTGGTCTAGGTTTTGCATCATACCTCTTCCTTAAAAATGTCTCTTTGAAGTTCCTTGCCACCTTTCTGGATGTTGCATTTTATGCTTTCACTCTTGAGGCTGAATAATCCATACAGGAATGTTCTAGACAGTCACTGAGCTGCATTATTAGGTATCTCTGTTTTGTATGTTGTTTTAGAAAAAAAAAGTCTCACTGAAAAGTTTGGTATGTCTATGTAATTTAGAACTTTGATCTATTGTCATGACAATATTGAGTACAAGAATAACAGCTTATATTTATAAAGCAAACATTCCCAACAAAAGCATTATCAGCAAAATTTGACACAACTATCTGAGATGATATTAGGACAGATGGTTAAAAGCTTGGTTGAAGACCTAGATTATAAGAAGAGTCTGAAAAGAGGAAAGAGACGTGAAGAAAGATTTGTGCAGAGCCTATGAAACTGAAAGCGAACTCACCAATGGTGGTGCAAGCAAGGTTGGAGATGCTGAAGGTATGAATTAGGTGAGTGCACACGCCAGAACAAACTTATGGAGCAATGCAGGAGTGGGAAAGAAACAATTGCAGGCGATTCTCAGGCTGTTTAGAGAGAGAAAAATGGGACAAGTTGATTGTAGTCCAAGCCAGCTGGGCAATGACAAAAGGGTGTTGAAGGAGACTGGGGTGATCAACCTGCCAAAAGCTGTGGCCACTTTGAAAGGAATGAAGAGGAAGAGGTGAATGAGAAAGTGTTACTGCAGAGTCAAACAGTCTTCTCTTCTCAACGTTTAGATTTCTGCAAGAATTCTGATAATCAGATTTGTTAATATCTATTTCCAAAGAATCATTTCCAACCTTCTTTCTCCAAACTAACCTCATCATTCAGATGTTTTATTCTTGCAAAAGAAGGTACACATCTGCAGTGAAAACATTTGGAAAGGAATTCTTTTCATCCTCCAGCTAATTTCAACTAATTTGTAAAAGCAAATTTCTAAATATTGTTCAACTCCTTAAACAAAAGAGAATTGATGCTACAGCAATGTCCTTCCGTTGAATTGAAATGTGGAAAGGAAACATCGGACATTAGAGTAAGATTTGGATGATTCTGCCAGAAAGTGAAGAAAGTCTAGAAAGTGAGACCAGGATTAATAAAACTCTTAGAATTTAATCAGCTTTGATGCAATTTCCTCTAGATAGGAACTCAGTGATGAAAACCATGCTAAATTGTCCATAGTGTTAGGTAAGGGGTAAATGTAGGGGTATGGGTGGTTTGCGCTTCGGCGGGTCGGTGTGGACATGTTGGGCCGAAGGGCCTGTTTCCACACTGTAAAGTAATCTAAATCACTTAACAGGGGGACGAAAAATTATTAGAGGAATGAGGATATAATGAAGTGGAAAATGGCCATCATGTGTACAGAGTCAAGATTAGAGTGGTGCTGGAAAAGCACAGCAGATCAGGCAGCATCCGAGGAGCAGAAAAATCGATATTTCAGGCAAAAGCCCTTCTCAAAACGTCGATTTTCCTGCTCCTCGGATGCTGCCTGACCTGCTATGCTTTTCCAGCCCCACTCTAATCTTGACTCTGATCTCCAGCATCTGCAGTCCTCACTTTCACCAAGTGTACAGATGCAACTTTAACAAGATATACCATGCAATGAAATCTGATGATTCTCGAGAAGCCACCCCAGGCGCTAGAAAGGAGGCAATGCAGAATGAAGGTGAATAAACGTGTAATGCTTTTGTGTGCTGCGCACAGCTTTACACTTCTTTAATGAGAATGAAGTACTGCAAAAAAGTACTCAAATGGAAATAAACAATGGACCCATTACTTTTGACCTAATCTACTCCCTCAAAAAGAATTCCTGTGCCTTCAATTGCTTCATAAGGATATGTACCATGTGGTACTGTAGTATGTTAGTTCTAGCCTGGTTGAAGGTGCAATCCCTTTTTTCTGTTGAATTTGGATGTGAATGTGACAACTGTTACCTCAAGGTTAGAGAGGGAATCAAATAGCTTTCTCTTCTAACTGCTGTCAAGTAACTTCTGCAAAGGTCCTGGATGTGGACAGCAGGTCAGTCCAGGATTAGGTTCAATTTTGATGCCTTTTATGATTGGATGAGTTGATGAATGCAGCAGGAATGATGAAAAGTTGATAAAGTCTGGCTTCAACTTAAAGTTACCAGAGATGACAGCAGTGAGTGTGACAAGCAATGACATGCCTCAACTTGTACTTACACCTGTCAAAAGGACAATGTAGAGGTGCATGTAAGTAAACAAATTCAGGAAGATTAAGCCATTTGACTGTGTCACCTGACAGGATTTCAGTACTGTTCCAAATGTTTGTGTTCAATGATTATCTGTGCTTTGCAGTGATTATTTTGGGCTGTCAAAAAATATCATTTATTTCTTGACAGAATTTAATAAATGCTGCTGCCAAATCTAAAACCATTATCTGACTCATAGAAAATTTCACATTGTTAGTGGCTTTCCCAAGAGCTTTTGTGATGCAATGGTATTTCCCATCAGATACTCTTTCTTTATCATAAATTTACAAATTTGTTGTGTCTAATTTCATCAGTCTAACTAGAGCACAGATACTGCACCAACAAATGAGATTTAAAATGTAAGGTCAGATAAACCTGATTGTATAATTAAAGATTTATTACAAAGTAGAATATAATTTGTAATTGCTTCCATTAGAGTGTATCACTTTAATATGCGATTTAGTGCCCCATTTATGAAATGGGAAACTTGACATGAGATAGATGACGTCATCTGTTTTCTTGCTTCAAATAGAGGATCAAAGTTGTTAAACTAGAGTCTGAGCTGCAGATATTCCCAGGCACTGGAGGAAGGGACAATTCTCGGGACATTTATTTCTCTAGGAGATAGTTACACTCCTTTGGTTAAATACAACATTAGAGTTGGTTAGTGATCAAGAATAGGATGGAGTGATTGCGAGTCCAACAGATAAGATAATTCTAGATTCCCCCTATCTCCTCATCCCTTTGACCAGGAGGTAAGGGTTACTTCTATCCATGTGGATGAATGAGGATTGCAGAGTTAGATGGGCAAACTGACATGGCATAATGTTGTAGGACTCCATTCAAGTTGGGAGACTGATGAGGAATGTTAAAGTTACGGAGTAGATCTGAAATCATAACTTTAAATTCTTAAGGTTGTATTGCCTGTCGGGTCCTGGGTTAAAGGCATCTCATCACAGTTGAAAGTGAATTGGACAGTCTAGTTGCTATGATCCACATTGGAACCAAAGATACACATTGAACTAGGACTATGTTCTGTGCAAAGTGTTTGAGGAGTTAGAGTCCAAATTAAAATACTGATTTCAAAGGTAATAGTAATCCATGGATTGTTCCCTGAGCAAACCATCCATTGGCATAAGATTAAACAGTTAAAGAATTACATTGTGTCTCAGAATGGTGTTTGAAGATGGGGTGTTGACTGATTGGTATCTGCAATGGAGAGCGAGGCAGCTACCCTTTGGTGGAGGGCTCCATTTAAACTTTAGAAATCTAAAGGGGCAATCAAGTCGTGTAACAATTTGAGTAAGGGCAAGGAAATGAACAGAAAGGGTCAAAAGAAATTAATGGTAATAGTAGATTAGCAAACACATTTAGTGCAAAGAATCATAAAGGAATAAATTCAAAGACTCTATCTGATGGCATGAAGCATTTGTTTTAAGGTCAATGAACTCATGGCATAAAGAAAGATAAAACTGAGGCATTGCAAGGTGATGAAAGAAAAATAAATATTACACAGTACACAACATTTTGTTAAAAAAAAGAACAAAATGGAGAAGGAGGAGTTGCCCTTGGACAGCAATGAAAAAGATTCTTGGCTCAGAAGATCAAGAAAATAGATTCAATTGGAGAACAAGAAAAATAAACATCAGGAAATGTGAGTGGGAACAATTATAGACCCTCTAACAGCATTTACTACATCAGGCACAGCATTAAGCAAAAAAACTATTTGAACTTGTAAAACTGAGAGTGTAGTAATTGAGGAATATCAAGCTTTATATAGATTGGACAAATCAAATTAGTAGTTAATCTGGAAAATGAAATTGCAGAATGTTGTTGCGATAGCTTCCTAGAACATTGCATTGAGGACTCAATGAAGGGATCAAGCTACTTTAGATTTAGTATTGTGTGATGAGGCAGGATGGATTTGTAAACTTATGGTAAAAGATCTTATGCGAGAAAGTGATTGCAATGCATTTGAATTCCATTGAGATACAATGACACAAATCCTTGGATTCTGGAGAAGTAATTGAGGATTGGAAAACTGCAGATGTGACACCCCTATTCAAAACGTGAGGAAGGCAACTGTAGGTTGATTAGCCTAACATCTATTATTGGAAAAAGATTGTGATCAATTATTAAGGAAACAATAGCAGAACATTTAGAAAATCATAATCTAACCAAGCAGAGTCAGCATGGCTTCATAAAAAGGGCGTTGTGTCTGACAAATATATTAGGGTGTTTCAAAGAAGTATGAAACAGACTCAAGAGAGGGGAACTATTAGACACGTTGTATTTGATAAGGTACCTCACAAAAACTTAAATCATAAGAGCCCATGCTGTTAGAGGTAGTATATTGGAATGGCTAGAGAATTGACTGATGGCAGGAAACAGCAAATGGGGCTAAAGGATTCTTTTTTTCAGATTGGCAACCTGTGACCAGTGGGGTTCCATGGGAATGAGTGCAGGGACCACAACTCTTTACAATATACAAGAATGACTTGGAAGAAGGAAGCAAATGTACTGTAGCCAAATTTGCAGACAACCCAAAAATAGGCAATTTGCGAGATGGATACAAAGAATTGGCAGGTTAAGTAGGTGTACATATAAATTGATAAATAAAGTATAATGTGGCTAAATGTGGAGTTGTTTAATTTGGAAAGTAAAACAAACAAGTGATATTATTTAAATGGCAAAAATGAACTTGGAAGTACTTGTGCACAAAACATAACTTGCAAACAGGTGCAGCAGGTAATCGGGAAGGCTAACAGAAAGGGCCTTATTTCAAGGAGATTGGAATATATGAGTAGGGAAGTCTTCCTGTAACTGTGCGAGATGCTGGTGAGACCATATCTGGATCATTGTGACAGTTTTGATCCTCTTATTTAAGAGAAGATATTATTTCATTGGAGGTAGTTCAAAGAAGGTTCACTTGGATGATCCCCAGTGTGGAGGCATTATCTTATGAATAATGATAAACAGGATAGAACTCTACTGATTGATATGTAAGAATCCTGTATGTCTCATTCTTGTAAAGTTTATGGTGTCCTTGACTTCCCTCTGGTCCTAGACACACTCATGAGGGGAGACAAATTTTCAGCATTTATCCTGACCCATAAGAATCCAATATGCCTCAGCGGAGGTTCCCCTCATCAGAGATTCAAAGGTCTGAGGAGATAATGAAATGAGGGACAGCATTCAATGTGGCGAAGCTCAGTGGGCAGCTAGAGGATTGGAAAGCCTTTAAAAACTAGCAGAGGGCAACTAAAAAAGTCACTAAGTGGAGAAGAAGTTGAAATTTGAGGGTAAGTGGGCTAGTATTATAAAAGAACATTGCACGAGTTTTTGTTTAGATATATAAAAGATAGAAGAGAGGCAAGAATGGACATTGGACCATTGGAGGAGTAGAAATGGGAAAGGAACCAAATAGATACTTTGCATCAGTTTTCACAGTAGAAGATACAAGCGATGTACCAGAACTTCGAGAGACAGGCAGAGGTGAGTGTAGTGACCATCACTAAGGCAAAGGCACTGAAGAAGCTGAAAGGTCTAAAGGTGCATAAATCACATGGACCAAATGGACTACAGCCCAGAGTTCTGAAGGAGATAGCTGAAGAGATTGTAAAGGCATTGGTCGTGATCTTTTGCTAGAATCAGGGAGGGACCTAGATGACTGGAAATGGCTCATGTAATGTCTCTGTTTCAGAAGGGAGTAAGTCAGAAGAGGAAAATTACAAGTCATTGGTGAGGTTTTAGAGTTCAATATTAAGGATGAGATTGAGGAGTACTTGGAAGTGCATAGTAAAATAGGGCTGAGACAGCATGGCATAGTGAAGGGGAGGTCATGCCTGACAAATCTGTTAGAACTCACTCTCTCAGGAGTTAATGAGCAATTTGATCAAGAGAGAGCCAGTGGATTTGGATTTCTAGAAGGCCTTTGACAAGGTGCTGTTCAGGAGGCTGTTAAATAAGATAACAGTCCATATGTTAAGGAGAAGATACTGGATGGATAGAAGATTGGCTGACTGGTAGAAGGCAATCGGTGACTAGTGGAGTTCCGCATAGGTCAGTGTTGGCATCATAACTATTGATGGTGTGCATTAATGATCTGGACAAAGGAACTGAGTTTTGCAAAGTTTGTTGTTGACACAAAGATAGATGGAGGGGCAGGCAGTGTTGAGGCCGTGGAGAGGCTGCAGTAGGTCTTGGAGAGGCTAGGAGAATGGGCAAAGAAGTGGCAAATGGAATTCAATGTAAGAAAAAGTGCATACTGGTAGGAAGAATAAAGGTGTAGAGTCTTTTCTCAATAGGGAAAGGCTTCAGAAATCTTAAAGGGACTTGGGAGTTCTGGTTCAGGATTCTCTTAAGGTTAACCTGCTGATTCACTTCAGTTAAGAAGGCAAATACAATGTTTAAATTTCATTTCGGAGACCTAGAATACAAGAGCAGCCATGGGCCATATAAAGTTCTGGTCAGACAGCATCTAAGTATTGTGAGCAGTTTTGGACCCTGTGTCTAAGGAAAGATGTGTTGGCTTTTAGTGGAGGTTTTGAAGAATGATTCTAGGCATGAAAGGCTTGTCATATGAGGAGTGGAGGAGAACCTTGGGTCTGTATTTGATGGACTTTAGAAGAATGCGGGGGTGGGGTGGGGAGTGGTTGTAGTGGTGGTGGTGGAGTCTGATTGAATCTTACAGAATATTGAGAGACCTGGATAAAATGGACATGGAGAATATGTTTTCACTAGTAGGAGAGACTAGGGTCTGAGGACACAGTCTCCGAATGAAGGGACAATGTTTTGGATTTGAGATGAGGAAGAATCCCTCCTGTCAGAGGGTGATGAAGCTGTGGGACTCATTGCCACAGAATGCTGAAGAGGCCAAATAATTGAATGCATTTAATGCAGTAATAGGTTCTTGATTGGTAAGGTGATTAAAGGTTATGGAGGAGAAGGCAGGAAAATGTGGTTGAGAAAAACATCAGCCACAATTGAATGGCAGAGGAGATTGGGTGGTCTAATTCTATTCCTTCATCTTATGGTCTTATCATTACTGAGCAGGTGCTGCTTAATAGCACTGTTGATGACACCTTCCATCACTTTACTGATTGTGAGTAGACTGATGGAGTAGTAATCGCCCAGGCTGGATTTGTCCTGCATTTTGTGTACAGGACATTGTCAAGTTGATGCTAGTCTTGTAGCTGTACTGGAACAGCTTGGCTGGGGGAGCACAAGTCTTCAGTACTATTGCTGGAATGTTGTCAGGGTACACAGCCTTTGCAGTGTACAGTGCCTCCGATTGTTTCTTGAAATCACGTGAAGTGAATTGAATTGGCTGAAGATTGGTATTTGTGATGCTGGGGACCACTGGAGGAGGCCAAAATGGATCATCCACTGAGAACTTTTGGCTGAAGATTGCTGCAAAATCTTCAGCCTTATCTTTTGCCCTGACGTGCTGGGTTCTTCCAGCATTGCGGATGGGAATATTTGCAGAGTTTTGTCCTCGGGTGAGTTGTTTAATTGTCCACCACCGCTCACGACTGGGTGTGGCAGGAGTGGTAGATGGAGTTTAATTTGGATAAATGTGAGGTGTTATATTTTGGGAAGACAAGCCAGAGCAGGATCTATACAGTTAATGGTAGGGCTCTGGGAAGTGTTGCCAAACAACAAGACCTATGGGTGCAAATGCATATCTCCTTGAAAATGGAGTCGTACGTAGACAGGGTGGTGAAGAAGGAATTTGGTATGCGTGCCTTTATTGGTCAGTGCAATGAGTATAGGAGTTGGGAGGACTGGAGTTTAATTTGGGTAAATGTGAGGTTTAAATTTGAAAGGGTTCAGAAAGGATTTGCAAGGATGTTGCTGGAACTGGAGGGTTTGAGTTATAGGCAGAGGCTGAATAGGCTCTTTTCTCTGGAGCGTCAGAGGCTGAGGGGTGACCTTATAGAGATTTATAAAATCATGAGGGGCATGGTTAAGGTGAATAGGAAAAACTTTTTTTTTTCAGGTGGGGGAGTCCAGAACTAGAGGGCATAGGTTTAAGGTGACAGAGGAAAGATTTAAAAGGGAACTAAGGGACAACTTCTTTGCAGAGAGTGGTGCGTGTATGGAATGAGCTGCCAAAGAAAGTGCTGGATGCTGGTACAATTGCATCATTTTAAAAAGTATCTGGATGGGTATATGAATAGGAAGGGTTTAAAGGAATATGGGCCAATGCTAGCAAATTGGATGAGGTCAGACTGGGATATCTGGTCAGCATGGACGAGTTGGACTGAAGGGTCTCTTTCTGTGCTGTATGACACTATGAGTCTATGACTTCAGAGCTTAGATCTGATCTGTTGATTGTGGAATCATTTAACTATGCTATCACTTGCTGCTTTTGCTTTTGGCTTGCAAGTGGTCCTGTTTGAGAGCTTCACAAACAGGACCACCTCATTTTTAGCTATACCTGTTCCTGCTATGCTCTTCTGCACTCTCCATTGAACCAGGATGGATAGGAATAGGAAGTATGTTTTGCCCTGTTGATGGTTCCCTCACTAACTGCTGCAGATCTAGTCTAGCAACTCTATCCATTAAGACCTGACCAGCTCACTAATGTTCTTCAGAGAAGGAAATCAGTCTTCCTCACCTTGTCTGAATGGTGATTATGCTGGGCTATGAGGTTGCAGATTGTGCTGAAGTACAATCCTGCTGCTGATGGTTGCCCAAAGCATCTCTTGGATGGCCAGGCTTGAGCTACCAGATGTGTTTGAAGTCTGTCTCATTTACACGATCATGGACAATTGAATCTGCAGCTAGCAAATTGGTAAGAATGAGGTCAAGTATGTTTTGCCCTGTTGATGGTTCCCTCACTAACTGCTGCAGATCTAGTCTAGCAACTCTATCCATTAAGACCTGACCAGCTCACTAATGTTCTTCAGAGAAGGAAATCAGTCTTCCTCACCTTGTCTGGCCTTCATGTGATTCCAGAGCCACATTTGCTCTCCGAAATAGCCTAGCAGTTGTTTCAATCACTACAGTATCTCAATGAAGTAAGTCTGCCAGATGGACCACTTAGCATCTATTTGGTCACTGGAAAAGACAATGGCAAAAACAGCTCTGTTGACCCTGCAAAGTCTTCCTTGCTAACATTTGGGGCCTGGTCCCACAATTGGGAGAGCTGTCCCACAGACTGGTCAAGCAACAGCCTGACATCTTCTGTTCTCACAGAATCCTATCTGACATGCCATGTCCCAGACACCATTGTCACATCCCTGAATATGTCCTGGCCCCACTAGCAGAATAGACCCAGTGGAGGTGGTGGCACAATGGCATACAGTTGGGAGTAAGTTACCCTGGAAATCTTCAACATTGTCTGCATGGGCAAGGAAATCACCTACTGGTTACCGCATACAGTCCTCCCTCTGCTGATGAATCAGTACTCCTCATTGTTGAACAACATTTGGAGGAAGCAAGTGGCTCCAACCGGAACTCTATCAACAAACATATTGACTTGGATCCCATTTACCACCCCCTGAGAAGAAGCACAGGAAATGACATCACCTCAGGAAATTACATCACCAACCCAAGGGAACCTAAACACATAGATGGAAAGTGGGCAATGCCACCAGTACTTCATCTGGAGGCTCACTGATGATGTTACCTAGTATGGTGACAAAACGTCTGAAAAAGAACCTTCCAGCTCAGTGAGCAAATCTACATCCAGAACCTCAAGCTAACATACAAATCCTCTCAAAATTAGGAGAATTATCCACTCCCCTTTCATTGTTTGAATGTTTTTTTTTTCTGAAAACTTGAAAGCCTTTTGCTTGAAGCAGTATCTGTTAGCTATAATCAAATTGGCCCTAAATCCCACCCAAGCTAGACTTTTCAGAATCACTGCTTTTACAACCTCTCTGAACAAAACCCAAGGACAACATAACCTTGTACAAGGAGCAGCATTATCACACCAAAAGCAGAGAGTAAATGACAGCTGATCAAAGTTAACTTTTTAAAGTAATCAGTATCAATTGATAAATGGCATTTTAGAACCTTCAGAGACAAAGATCTCTCCAATCCCAACAATATAATCGCCTGCACCTTTGGCTCTAAAAGTGGGAGCTGTTGAGATCCTTAAATTGTACAAATATATGGCATTGAAGGAGGCTATTCAGCCCATCATATCTCTGCTGACTGGCGAGGAGCCATTTAGCCCATTGTCACTTTGTGCAAAGCTATATGTGTAGGTTAAATGAATGTCAGATGCAGTGTAAAAGCACCGTGGAACAATTAATCTCGATCAGAAGCAAAATGTAGAATGTTGTGTATGAACAAATATTAACATAGATTTTGAGGTGCCAGTGTTGGATTAGGGTGGACAAAGCTAAAATTCACACAACACTAGTCCAACAGATTTATTTGGAGGCATTAGCTTTCAAAGCGCTGTTTCTTCAATAGGTGCCAACCACTGGTGTTGTGTGATTTTTAACTATTAACGTAGAGGATAGCAAGTAATTAGGAAAGCAATTGCCTTGTTGGATTTTATTGCAAGAGGGTTGGAGTCCAAGATTAATGAACATTTTAAAAATTATACAAGCTATGCTGAGATCATTCCTGGAGTACTTTCTGCAATTTTCGTCCCCATATCTCAGGAAGGATATACTTAGTTTTTAAAATGGTATGATGAAGGTTCACTAGGTTGGCCAAATTGAAAAGGTTTAAGCTCTGTGAAGAGATCTCTTTGAAATATACATGATTATTGAAGTGATTTTTTTTTGCACACTGGTTACTTCTCCTAGTTATGGAGAGTGGTGTTCCCAAGTGCTGTTGCTGTATTAAACATTCCTGCTTGGATCAGTGAACCTCTGGGACTTAAGATCATTCTGTTCTCTGAGTAAATGGTGAGATCACTGTTTCCTGCCTGCAGGGAAGGATCAGCTTCTCCAGTATGTATATGTTGTGAAGTTGTATCTGTTTTTCACATTCATTACATATTGCTGAGGTGACAGCTCCTCCGTACAGGTACTGAGTTGCCAAACGGGCTGAATTTTGTTGAGTGCATTGAGTATCTGCACTCGGACAGGCTCCCTTATCAAAGTCAAATTTGGCTTTTTGCTATTTCACCTAGATTTTACGAGTCAATATTTCACTATTTCTAACTTTAGTAGTTTGTTACAATTGGAGGAGTTTTTTAGTCCAGTATCGTTGCACTCTTTGGGCTGGATTACTTCCCAGACCTTCAGGGGGTGCATTTGTCCTTTCAGGGATTGCCTTGTATAGGTCAATGTTGGATATTCTCAATTTCTTTCTAGTCTCTTTGGTGTGTATCACTGCCAGCTCAGCCTGTCCCTTTCAGTGCCAACAGTGTAAAGCTGATGTATGCTGTTGAGTTTCTCAATCTTTTATGAAGCTCCTGAAGGTCTCATTTGTGCATTATAGTTTATTATAACTCATCACAATGTGTGAATGCATGTGTTGGACGTTGTTCAACCCTGGTAGCTGGTTTGATTCCTAGTAGTCAGAATAATAGTTAATGGTGATAAGATAATCCGTTCCTATGGGAATGACTCCAAGCATCATCTATGTGCTGGTGGGACATCATTTGTCATAAATGGCTTGTTTTGCATGGTATTAATTGAAGCACTGCACTGGTTGATGTGGCCCTTAACCTAATTGATCATGTTTGGTCAGTAGAGCACTTAGTCTCCTCAGATTAGACTAAATTCCTTGATTACTTACATGATATGCTTCAGCATTTCTCTTCTCATCTCTTTATAGATAATGACACTATTTCCTGTGAATTGGTTACCCACCCTCAGGTATATTTACTCTCTGAAAGCCCAATGTTATCTTATAGCAACATTGCGTGATCTTGATACGTTCAGTCCATCCTTTCATCATCACTTTCTGCACCATTTGGTGAATTACATCTTGTTGTAATGTTTATTTGACTTGAGCAAGGTGCTTGCAGACTTAATTTCTCTGCTGGGTTGATGACCACCAGATCATGTCGAGCTATTGGTGCTTGTCAAGGTGGGAAGATTTCACACTGACTATCTAATACATTGATACTCTTCTGAAGCAGTCCAACAAGACAAAGAGCATGTTCAACCATTTGTATTTGCTGAATGATGTGCAGCACAATATTAGAAAGCCAGATGTACTTGGCAGTAAGCATGCTTCCCCTCAAACACAGTAAAGACTTGGCAAGCTTAAGCAACATTTCTTTGATGGTTGTTATGGGGCAGTGAGATCTTTTTAAACTTTTGTTGAGATCCCTTGCATCTTTACATTCTCTCAGTTTTCCACATTTCTTTTTCACTACCATGCTGCTAATCCAGTCTGCAGGAGTTGTCATTTTCTTAACTACTCCTACCTTTTCTACTTCCTCTATCTTGCCTGTCAGATTGGATTTGACAGGAGAAGAAACTGTCTTCGGCAGATGTGGCATTGCTGTCAGCCATTTATCCACTTTGAGATGATAACCATGAGAAATACATACAAGAGCCCTGATGCTCCACACTACATATCCTTCCTTTTTCTTGAATGTGATGTCTTGCACAATACTTACTTCTGTTTTATAGCCTTGATCTTCTTGCAAGCTTCTCTGTAAATAATTCCTAATTTTCCCCAAACCCTTTTTCTCATTTGGTCTGGAATATCTTTATGCTGAAAGATATGCCGTGTGGGCGGCACGGTGGCACAGTGGTTAGCACTGCTGCCTCATAGCGCCAGAGACCCGGGTTCAATTCCCGCCTCAGGCGACTCTCTGTGTGGAGTTTTCACATTCTCCCCGTGTCTGCATGGGTTTCCTCCGGGTGCTCCGGTTTCCTCCCACAATCCAAAAATGTGCAGGTTAGGTGAATTGACCATGCTAAATTGTCCATAGTGTTAGGTGAAGGGGTAAATGTAGGAGTATGGGTCTGGGTGGTATATGCTTCGGCGGGTCGGTGTGAACTTGTTGGGCCGAAGGGCCTGTTTCCACACTGTAAGTAATCTAATCTAATAATGCAAAGCCTTGTATTGCTTCATGAACATCCTCTGGCTAATGATTGATGATCTCGGAGATTCTGTACATGTTGCTAGCTTTCTTGAGAGTGAATTTCTCCCGTCTTAGCTGATGTGCTCTAACTGCAGGCTCGCATATGTCCAAGACAGTTCTATCCCTGATGGAGTCATCTTTCAGTTGTTCAAACTCTCAGCACCTACCTACACACATCAGTGTAGTCATATGCCAGTCAGTAGTCATCTGCTGCCCTTGAACTCTGATGTTGAACAAATACTGTTGATGATAATATTGCTTTCAAAGTTGCCTGCTGAATTGTAAAATCTCTGCAGTCTGGCGTTTCCGTTGCTCACTGAGAGCTAGTTTAGTCTAGCTTGTAGCACTCATTTCCTAGCACTGATAACAGGTTTAGTGCTCTAATTTGTTCTACTTTGACTATAATTATATAACTCTTTTATTTTTTGGCAGTCAGAATGAAAGAAATTTCAATTCTACCTCATAATACCTTTCATGCACAATAATTTTGACCCTAAGCAATTCAAATGCAGAATGTTTTGTGCTAATTGCTTGTTACTTATTTCAGTAGAAGGTTCTTACAACTCTGAAAATCCACATGTAAGCTATACCTTTTCAAATCGTAGAACCCCTACAGTGTGGAAGCAGGCCATTCGGCTCACCGAGTCCTCAGTGACCCTCCGAACAGCATCTCCCCCTAATCCAGCCCCTTAATCTATTCCTGTAACCCTGCATTTCCCAGGGCTAATCCACCTAACCTGCACATCTTTGGACTGTGGGAGGAAACTGGAGCACCTGGAGGAAACCCACGCAGATACAGGGAGAATGTCTATGTGGAGTTTGCACAGTTGCCCAAGGCTGGAATCGAACCTGGGGTCCCTGATGCTGTGAGGCAGCAGTGCCAGCCATTGTGCTCCCTAATTACTGATTCCATAAGTGATGTGGCGTAACTAGCTACCAGGGACAGTACACGCAGGTGCTCACAGCAGAAGTAGCAGTCAGGTGTTGTGATCAGTCTCTCGGAGATGGTCCCTAATTCATTATAGTCCCACGTGAGAAGAACTGAAGTGGCTTCCCTTCTTTATTTAACCCCTTTCTCAGTTGGTCACAACTGTATTAATTTATAAACATTCTTTCTCGTCTGGATGTCTTTTTCCAGCCCAAATGTATTTCTGTTTTAAAAGGAATCAATTTAACCAGGCTCTCTCGAGTTAAAGTATGCGTGAGTGTACGAGCTTCTGAAATGCAAGAAAAGATAATACACTCAGATTAGTAGTGAATGATGATTCCAAAAAGTAAAAGACAATAACTGTACAAATCAATCTTGAATTGGCCCATGATGAATAAATAGTGCAATGTTGTGGTTGTAAAGGTAGCACTGACTTTGGCAGTTGAGTAGCGGTTTGGAGATTCACAACTCAGCAATTGGCTAAAAGGAGTTTATTCAATTTCCTTCAACAATGATGTCACTGGTTTGATTTGGTTTCCAGCAATCAGCAAAATTTTATTTCTGCTTACCTGCACGCATAGATATGCAGAAGGAGCTTTCATCTGTTGCCCTTCACATCTTACTTTAATATAGTAGAATTTAAACTAGAGACTAGCACATTAGCGCACAGTGACCGGGGATTTCGGTTCTGTTGCCCTCTATTTTTTTAATATGTTTCTGTTTTTTTTTTGCTTGTATGTCTTTCTTTTAAAAGCACATGTGCTTAAAGGTTGAATATATCCAAAGTAATTTGGGGTTATGATACATTATTATGACACTTCTCCTACATGATGAATGAAATGAAATTTTTTATTCATTCATGGGGTAAGGGTGTTGCTGGCTTGGCCAGCATTTAGTGCCCATCCCTAGTTGCCCAGAGGGCAGTTCAGAGTCAACCACATTACTGTGTGTCTGATGTCACATGTAGGCCAGCCCAGATAAAGATGGCAGTTTCCTCCCCTAAAGGACATTAGTGAACCAGATGGGTTTTTCCAACAATTAGCAATGGATTCATGGTCATCACTGGATTCATAATTCCATATTTTCATTGAATTGAACTTTACCTGGGTCTCCAGGTTAACAGTCCAGCAATAATACCACTAGGCCACTGCCTTCCTGATCAATCTCATTTAATTACAAAAGGAGGAAATGGTCAAGTATAAAGCACAGACACCTTCATTCATACTCCCAGCTTCAGTCGGTATTATCTCTCACGTTATCTTAAGCAGCATTAAAAATTGATCATTTTCTAGAACTTTCTCATAACTAATCCCAAACTGTCGATTCCCTGTATTTCAATATTTTCCAATGTAAATAGTGCAGCGCAAAAGTGATAAAGAATTACTAACTGGAATAATAGAATGAATGGATAAGATGTATTGATTTTTATCACCATTGGCCCAAAATTGTCGCCACTGGCAACTGTCCCCATCGGAGATTGGGACACATCCCATATAACGATACGAAAGAGGCCCATTAAATAATTTGGATCTCATTTTCTTAATAAGCTAACCATGTACAGTACCATATAGGAGACAAGATCCAGAACTATCCAGCTGCCGAGAATTTTCTCACTTCTCTGGACCTGAGCATGATACAAGTTATTTTGTGTATCATTTTCATTTTAATATTTAATTTAAAAACATGCACAGCACAAGCGTCTTAAATTTACAGACACAAAGGAATATATTTCTTTTAAGTGTACAACAAACTTCTATTTCCCCCATGCCTGAATCCAACTTTGGAGCCATCATATTCAAAGGTTTCATGTTTGCATTGAATCATTCCTTTCACAGGGCTGCTCATTGTAAACTGTGTTGAGGTTTCGTTAATTGACGTCACAGCTTTTCAGGGAATTTTGTCTGTTGCTTGGAAATTAAAAAAAGTTAGTCCAGAAAAGTATGATATTTCTTAAATGACTAATATTGTGTGTTTTATAACTACCTCTTTACAGTATTGACATTTGCCTATTGTCTTGAGTGTGCTCAGCTGGTTGAAGGCTGGAATGTTGGAGCCTGGATTTACATCCCTCCTGGGTTTGTATTTCAGATGCTAGTGAATGAAATGAATACCACATGGAGAGCAGGAGACTTCAGACAATGTGTGTATAGTGCTTTTCTCCTTGTTACAACTACAGAATTTAACTTCTAACTATTGGGAATGTAGATTATAGACAATGGTGCCTCATGCTGCCACCTAGTGTCTGGGAGACCAGTTGGTTGGAAGGTCTGTTTTGGGAACATGGTCAAGTGATGTGTCTGTTTGGAAATGGCTACAGTAACCAAATAGATTAAATGGATCTCTACATTTGGGCTTTGTTGGCATGCTTTTAGCCAGCAACAGGATCAAATTGGCCAAAATCACAGCTGTTTATTGCAACATATTCTTTAGTGCATTAATATACTTTTCTCATTTCACTCATTTCAATCAATATTTGATCGCAGTATTAAACTGATGTGAACTGTGTTAATTCATTGAGTGGCAGTGATAGTTTAATGGGTTTTGTTGGCACTCAGCCTCAAAGTTGTTGATGACTTGTTGATGAATACACACTGGAAATGTGTTGCTGGAAAAGCGCAGCAGGTCAGGCAGCATCCAGGGAACAGGAGAATCGACGTTTCAGGCATAAGCCCTTCTTCAGGAAATGGCTTATGCCCGAAACGTCGATTCTCCTGTTCCCTGGATGCTGCCTGACCTGCTGCGCTTTTCCAGCAACACATTTCCAGCTCTGATCTCCAGCATCTGCAGACCTCACTTTCTCCTCGATGAATACACACTGCCAGGATTAGACTATAATTTCCATTTTGATTTGATATGGTTACTCGGATGGAGAAATCCATCAAGATTCATTCTCCTGATTGGCTAAAAGGGATTCCCCTGAGAAGGATTTGAATTTGCGCAGATTGCTGTGTAACATGAGGATCAGGAATACTGTTTAAGATTGAAACTCCAAAGAGAGAAATAAGTATTGAAAAGGAGTAGCTAGGTAATTAATAATACAAATGTTTAAATGCTAATAGTGGAAAGTATAATGAAGAAAGTGAGAATAGAACTGAAAATAGAGCAGGACGAGAGGTCTGTGATTGGCAATACTGAATGCTACAGATGAGGGAGAGATAAATTGAGTTATTATATTGTTCTTCTCTTCTGTCGGTGAACAGAGGTGTTTTATTTTAGCAGAAGTCTTATTCTTTTTCCCTTCTGAAAAAACCTTTGAACTGTGTTACCTGGTGCCCCAAAAACAAAAGCTATTTTTTGTAGTGTGGTTTATTCATGCACTCAAACCCAGAGTATGACTGTCATAACACATGCTTACATATACACATGCATATGTTTTAAAACTCAAAGGTACACACCATTAATTCAAATGACCTTTGACTGAGACCAGAAAGTCCACATTCAGTTGAAGTTCCTTTCAGTAGGCATTCGAGTTCAGATGGGTAAAATTGTCTGGAAGGATAGAACTCCTTTAAAGTTTACAAAGTCACAGAGGGATTCTGTTGGTGTCCATTTTACCAGGTTTTCTCCAAAGCTAGATTTTAAAGGAGTTTTAGATAACAGCCAAGCATAGCTAAGTCTGCATTCTGGCAGTTGTGTTCTGCGTTCTGACGCTAGTTTCTTAGTAGAGTGACTCCTATAGAACAGGTACTAACAGAAGGCCATCCAGATGTTACAATTCTTCTCTCCAAAAGCAAAAAGATTTTGTTCATCTGACTGTTCCTGTAGTTTGACCTGGAGTTTGTTTCTGCTCAGGATGGTTATTTATTTGTGTGTGATCTGTTTTAACATTGATGAGAGGAAAGGGCTCAGGTTCCATGACTCCAGCTGCCATACCAACAGTATAAATGTTTATTGAATCACTGAAATGGTTGATTTATCTCTCTTTTGTATTATACTCAAAATAAAAGGAATGGCCAACAGGCTTTTTTAAAATGAGCTCTAAAGTAACTCATTTATTATAGGCAAAAGCTATTCCTTAAACAAGTGCCAAAATGGTCAACAGTTAAGCTACTAGTGGGTGGCACAGTGGTTAGCACTGCTGCCTCACAGCGCCAGAGACCCGGGTTCAATTTCCGCCTCAGGCGACACTCTGTGTGGAGTTTGCACGTTCTCCCCGTGTCTGCGTGGGTTTCCTCCGGGTGCTCCGGTTTCCTCCCACAATCAAAAAATGTGCAGGGGTTAGGTGAATTGGCCATGCTAAATTGCCGGAAGTGTTAGGTAAAGGGGTAAATGTAGTGGAATGGGTCTGGGTGGGTTGCGCTTCGGCGGGTCGGTGTGGACTTGTTGGGCTGAAGGGCCTGTTTCCACACTAGGTAATCCAATCCAATCTATGCAAAATTAAAATATAACCCCTTAATCCCAATCACACACATTCATAAACAAATAAGACAACACAGCTCTGCAAAGAGAGATGTAAAAAAAAAAGCATATAAGGAACAACACACCTCTGGGTCAAAAGTGTACGAATTCAGAAGTTAGAATAGATTTACTTCTCTGTTCTTCAACTCACTGAAAACAAAATCAACTGCTGATAATCACAATTGATGGGAGATTTTCAGAGCAGATTTCAGATTCAGATGGAACCAGTTAGAAGTCCTGATCTTTGAAACTTTGTCAGATTTTCAGACTATTTCACTGAGAGAGAGCTGTCAACTGGCTTTG
Organism: Chiloscyllium plagiosum; assembly: GCF_037043375.1. Lineage (NCBI taxonomy): Eukaryota > Metazoa > Chordata > Chondrichthyes > Orectolobiformes > Hemiscylliidae > Chiloscyllium > Chiloscyllium plagiosum. Next base: position 40,624,234 of record NW_028270162.1, on the reverse strand, counting down.
TTTTAAGATTTGTCACTTACAGATCGAGGGATGCCTTCTACTCCAATCTGTCGCAACAACCGTCCACATTAAACTCTGAAAACACACAGGAGCCTCCATCCACAGGCTGTTATGAAGCAATGGACAGTACTGATTCCGATGGACAGTACTGATTCCAATGGGCAATACTGATTCCAATGGGTAGTACTGATTTCAATGTTTTCCAAGAATGTTAGTCCAGAAATTAAGGACCATATAATTCACCTTTTGTCTCTCTCAAAGGCTCCATTGGATTCTTCCCACAATTATTTGCATTTCCATTAAATAGCAGATAACAAATAGTTCTCTATGACCTTTTGACTTTTCATCATACTCCAAAGCCTCTTCAGGCCAAAAATGTTCAAACAATTCCATACTCTGGTTTCTCATTGGAATGCATATATATTGCCTTAAAAAAAATCAATGGTGGGTTGTTAACTCCAGTTCAGATGCAATACATTTCACAAGTTCACATTTGTTCAGAATTGACTGGGGAAACATCTTGTATGCTGGTCTTTTGGTGTTTGTAGACCAAACTGTCCACACATTGCAAATGTATGACATTCCAGGAAGATGAAATAAACCCTATCCTGGTTACTGCTGATCAGAACTTTCTAGAAGTGTAATCCATGTGCATCATGTGATAAGTAGCAGCCACCTTTTAGTCCAGTAAAGTTTGTTTTAAAGTTTAGATGAACAAGTGTACTTTTTAAGCCAGTTTATGATCTATCTTTATGTGTGGATGTGACACTGAGGAAATGATCTGCTCTTTGAATGTGTCAGTCAGTACCATCTCCAGGCTCCCAGAATCCCATTTTACAGTCAGCACAGCTCCTCACAATATCTTCCTGAAGATGGACAATTGAAAGTTTACCTCTCAGTTTGCCATCCAGTTAAAGATGGTGGCCAAATCCTTGAGGTTATAGGTTTAGTCAGCAGCCAAGAGAGGAGGCTGTCACTGCTGAAGGGCTAATGTGTGGTGCCCTCTGAAGCAGTCCAAATGTAACTAGGTAAATAATAACTTCAGCTAGGAAGGCAGGAAGTGATGGTTGGGGGAGAATCCTGTGTCTGGGAGGGATGGGGCAGGGAGGGCAGTTCAAACTGAGGTTGTATGGGATGCCTCAGGCCAGCAGCTGGCAGACTGCTCCAGGCATCTGCTGGGCCTGGCCCTCAGCTGGGTGCATGTTTGCTGATTAAAAATTTTCAGATGGTTTGACCCCAGTCACTTAACAAATTGGAACTTGCTCGAAGGTAAAGTCACCATAGTCTTACCAAAATGCAGGATCGCTCTTTTGTTAGAAAGAGAAATATGATTGGTGGTGGTTTAACCTGAGGATGACCATGTCTCAGGCGAGGGGAGAGGTTGAGAAGGAGAGTCCTTCATGCTGGTGCAGCGATTACGCTGGCATTGCAAACAAGCCATTCAGCTAACCGAGCTAACTGACCACTGCACTAAATTATGCAGATTGACTGTCCAGCTCTGCTGGTGCTGACTCATCTCCAAATAGCTGGCTTTATATTTCTCTGAAATTTTGCATTGAAGTTCCCATCCACATTTTTGGAAAAATGTACCTGGTAATTCTCTTTCTCTGCACACATTTTTCCAGACCTGTTGAGTATTTCCAGTATTTTCAGTATTTGCTACTTTTTTCCAACATCTGTAGTTTGTTCCTTCTTTACTAGAGCAGAAGTAACAGTAGCAGCAGCAGAACAGCAATATAACTTGAATATTAAGTGATTTCAAGAGTCTTTTAAATGTTGCACTGTATGAGCAGAAAGCTTTAAAAGCAGTTACTGTAGTAACTTGCGAGTTCCCCAGAATAGTCATTCATTTTTAGTATAAATCCTCGTTGGAACTGATGTTTGACTTAATTAATTTGTTTTTATGTTAAGTTAGTGAATTAAATTCTCTGACAGAGTCTGCCTGGATGGGAAAATCGAATGCTTTTAAGTATTCATTTTCTTACTAATAAGATTTTTCAAGTTATCAGTCATTCACAGTTAGAGAACAACTTATGTCCCCCACCCTTTTGAAGTGTTTCAAACAACACCCCATGCCTGTTTACCATGATTCTAAGAGCCATTCTTAAAAATACAGGCTCTTCCTATTAAATCACAACATTTTAATTATTCAATTATTAATTTTCCTTTCCAAAGCTACTTTCCTAAATTATTTATGTTGTTACATTCGAATTGATGGCAAGTTCAAAAGTGACCGTATTGTCAGTAGAAAGTAGATGAAGGAAAATAATATTTTATTGGGGGAAATAGCTCTTCCCTGTCCACTCCATCCAAACCCCTCAATATCGCGTACACCTTAATTATGTCAGCTTGTCAGCGTCCTCTATTCTTTGAAAGCAATCCTTGCTTATCAAATCTTCCCCTCATAGTTGCAAACACCAAGCGATGGCAGCATTCTTGTCAATCTCCTGTCGACTCTTTCTGCAGTAATTCTATCCTTCCAGTAATGTTGTGACCAGGACCATATGTGCAATTCCAGCTGTGTCCTAACCAGTCTCTTATGTAGTTCCAACATTACATTCATGCTCTTGTATTCAATGCTTCACCCAATGAAGGAAAGGATCCCAGACGCCGCCTTTATCATCTTATTGACCTGTCCTATCACCTTCAGAGTTTTGATGTTAAGGGGTTTGTGAATCACAGTTATCTAATATACACAGTTGCAGATTTGTTGCAATTTTCTGAATTTATTGAAAGCAGCAGTTTAGAAATGGTACATTAATTGGCAAAGAAAAGAAATATATGACGGATAACAGAAGTGAACATTTCCCCGATTGCAGAGTTGTTCTTTAGAATGTGGCTGCACACTTCCACATCCCACTGTTCCAATCCCCTTTGTCGTGATCTCTGATGGGATCAATGTTGACAGCTTTGTTCATCCCTCAGGTTGATGCAGGGGAACTTCTGGTCAGGTGTGGCTCATCTCCCTGGATTTTTCTGCACCTTTCTCCTCTCATGTTCCTGGTTCTTTACCTCATTTTGGAGGCTGGACGTCAATGCTATGTCAACCACCTGTCTAGCTCCTCCTCAGGCCACTGGCCATTGGACAGCTTCTCATGACATCACTGATCATTGTCCCCTTGACTGCCTCGCATGAAGGTTAGTTGACCATTCTTTCTCATAACAAATGCTTACGTTTGAAAAAAAATCATGCTGATAATAGGATGCATGTAACACCAGATAAATTGTTTGTTCAATGGCCACAATGACCTCCATGTTCCTTCCCTTTGTTTACACATGCTAGAATTTTGGAAAGCTAAGTACTGTTGACTGAAGTCTCAGATTACACAGTAAACGTTCAGAAAAGTTCAGTTTGTAAGGGATCTAAGGACATGCACTCCATGGTGTTTTGCTTCCCCTACACCTCTCAATTGTCAGTGCAGTGCTTTTGCATCTGGGTCAGGCCAGCAGGAGATGCCAAAGACAGTGTCAGAATTCCTGAGTTGGGATCAATAAAAATCACAGTAGGTCCATTTAATTCTGAGCGGTGAGTTCCCAAAGGAAGTGCTTGTGTGTAGATGGTGGATAAGGACAAGTTGGGATTTTCATCGTGTGTGTTTGTTTGTGTGTATGTGTGTGTGTAGCTCTGTCAAAGAGTTTTGCGATCCATTTTCAGATGCAGTGATGAAGCTTTTGTGTAAAAGGCTCTGACCACTTAGAAATTAAATAAACCACTAATGGGATTTATGTACCAGTTGTCAATCTGTATTAGTATGTGATTGAAATAATGTATTCACACAATTTTGTTATACCAATTTTATTTTTGAAAAGCTTGCCACTTGGTTAATGTGACTGATGCAGAGATAGTTGGTCTACTCTGCAGACCCTCAATCCCCATACTCTTAGCTAACAGAGGATAATGTTTGGTAGAGCCCACATCAGGAAGGCATATACTATTTTGGATGTGAAATTATTCTTTAACAGTGAAGTTACAGACATGAAACAGCTAAATTTGAGACTATTTTTGATGTTGATACTTGATTGGATGCTCGTCACACATTCTGCTTTTCCAGTTTTTGCACATCTGCACATTTTATATCACGTGTGTGCGTGTGTGTGTATATGCCCTGTTTAAATTCCTGCACCTCTCACCTTGAAAAATTGCTGCATTATATTTGCAGTCTATTGAAATTAACCACTAATGGCTTGAAAACATTAAGAGTACACACCCAGGTTCTGGACTGATTTCTGTTACGGTGTTGGTAACCCTGGGTGATGAATTCTCGACAGCTGCCACTTGCATCAAAATTGAGCTTTTATGCTTTTGGAAAATTACACCTGCTTTTTTAGAAGGACGTATTGCTTTGCTAAAAGGTCTGCTTGTATAAATAAGAACTTTGCTTTTTAGCAGTCAAACGCCAAAGACTAATACACAGTCACCAGTGTTGCACATAGCCTGCACTGAATACAAAGCCTGATCAAGCTCTCTCTCACTACTGCCATCACCTGAGATAAAGATGACTCTGAATTCTGCATCCATGAAATTCAGAAAAGGTTCTCACACCTCAACCTTCAACTGTTTACTTACATAAGCTGTCTGTTATTTCAAAATCTGTTTGAATCACCTGAGGGGAAAGGTTGTGGATTAACTTTTTAAAAGGACTATTTAATTCCACATGAATGCACAGCATCATTTAGACTACCCATTTTCATCTTCCTGACAATGCATCATTTGTCACAGTTTGTTTATAAAAACACAGTTATGGAAATCAAACAATGAGATCTACAGAAAAAGAATAAAAAAGAAATTTCACTTGTATGGTGCCTTTTTATGTTGTCAGTACATTCTAAAGTATTTTGCAGTCACTGAGTTCCATTTTGATTTGTAAGCACAGGTATTTTGCATGTCAGCTATGCAGCGAATTCGTGGACAGCAAAATTGCACAAACTGCAATGAGTTAAATCTTCAACTAATTTGGAGGTTTGGGTTGAAGGTGGTTGTTGGCTAAGAGAGAGTCCTCCCCTTCTCCCCTTGGAATTATGCCACAGAACCTTTTAGAGGCACTTGGGCAGGCCACTGGGATCTTGTCTCAGTGCATTTTATGAAAGACAGCACTGACCTGAAGTACCAGCCTCTACATCGTTCTCAAAACAGTCGAGTGGAAATCATGGGCATCTGAGTCAGAACTGACAACCCTACCACTGAGTGAAGCTGACAGTAGTTAGGCTTCATTGAATTTTCAAATTGAGAGACATTAGATTATTAAAATGGCCACTGCAGGTTAAAACACCATTTGAATCAACAATAGTAACTTTTATGTAATTTTCTGCCTGCGCAGTGTGGGAATTGTGGGAAGGATGGGAAATATGATCAGAATAAAAACATCAGATTCTTGACATAAATAAAAAAAACCTTTGGGTTTAAACAGCAAGTTCTCAATCTCACTACAGCATGCTGACTACCTTACTTCCATGTAGTGCTTCTCCGTATTAGCTAAGCTTGCCTTGTTTCTCTACATCTCCGAGTTCTCCCTTCCTTCTCCAAGAAGCTGTACAGCACCTAATCCCCAGTCTGTATGTCAGACCGGTTACTTGGCAGTAGTATCTCAGACCCTTCACAAAATTCCATCTTCTTGGCCATTTCACTATGTGCACTATCATACCCCCATCCACCGGCCAAAACCCAGCCAAGACACTGTTCTATTCCCCATGTTGTCCACACAATTGGGCATTACCAAACTAGCAGCCTCACCAAATCATTATGGCTAGTTTCAGACCAACTCGTGCACTATTTCAGCCCTTTAGGTCTTTCCTTTGAAGTTTAGTGATACATATGCCATTGCTTGCAGCTTCCGGTACACACATACACCCATGCATAAAGCATCATCCATTGGATTAGCTTGCTTTGCTTTTGCTTTCACTTCTTCACTATTCACTTGTTTGGTGTCAGCTTGTTTGGTTTGCCTGGCTTTTCAACCCAGAATGAGAGACTGACAACTTGTTACTGCTCAGAGCACTGAGCAGTTAAGGGATGAACATGCTGTTGTATGACATTTTGTTGCATCATTGTCCTGTAGGTCAAGTGCCACTACTGCGAGGGTTACAGGAAGGTTAGTCAGGGAAAAATGTGAAGCTCATATCTCGGATTGGATTCATTGAATTGGATCACTGAGGGAATGATTATAGTGAAAAGGGACAATTCAGGACAGCCGGGTTGGATAGAGTATGGTGTGTTGCAGGAAGGGGGGAATTTTACAAATGATGGTGACTTTGGCTTCTACATGTGGAGAGTGTGTGAGCAAATAAAAGCATAGCAATTTGCTAAGCTGTGGCTGCAGGGTTTAGATTGGACACTTTAGTAGTCCCCATGTAAGGGGTGGACATAAATGGAGAAAAGCCGAAAGGTTAGTGGGATTACAGGTACAGCACCACAACAGAGAACATGAAAGATGGGGACTTATCGATTGGCTCTGGTGGAGCTTGCAAGTCAACTTATGAGGATCCAAAGCAAAACCTTGCCATCTTGGATCTGAACTCAACTACACAATCATGAGACACAATAGCTATCATTGCATGCAGAGCAAGTAACTGTTTCTTCTTCAGAGGTGGAGTCTTTGAATGCAAAGTTCTCCTAGGGACAATTACATTAATCATGCATCCATTGATTCTTCATATCACCCATCAGGTATCAAACTGTAATTCGCTGGCAGATCATTCTTTTTGCAAGAATAAACATTAGAAATAATGGCCTCAAACAATTATGCCCATTGTATAGTTCCTTGTCATTGGCAGATAAGGAAACCTATACAGACGGCGACTTAAAAGTATCAGATGGGTTTACCATTTCTGAGTGACGTTTCATTTCTGATATTGGATGATAATGCTTTGGAGCAGCCATGTTTACAAACTGTAAATATAATTAGATTTGAATATATAAGGCAGAGAGTGCCCATAGGCTATTTAGAGAATGAGGCTGAGGAATAGGGAACCAGGAATTAGCAGAGGAGTTGAAGAAAAGCTTTGCATCAGTCTTCACAGTCAAAGACACTCACAGAAGTATTCAATAATCAAGAGCTAAAAGTGAATGTGGGGAAATAAATTCAATAACTATCACTGGAGAAAAATTAGGAAGGAAACTAGTTGGGCGAAAGATCTGATCAGTTGCATCCTCCAATATTAAATGAAGTATTTACAGAAATAGTAGATGCACTGATAAAAATCTTCTAAGAATCTTTCGAATCTCAAAGTCCCAGAGGCTTAAAAAACTTCCAACATAAAGCTCTTCATCAAACAGGGAAGGAAACAATAAAGGTAACTGTAGACGAATTAGCTTAGCGTCTGTAATTGGGAAAATGTTGGAGTCCATTGATTGTAATAACAGAGTGTGAGAGAATACAGGGAGAACTAGCCATTTGGATACAGAACTGGCTCAAAGGTAGAAGACAGAGGGTGGTGGTGGAGGGTTGTTTTTCAGACTGGAGGCCTGTGACCAGTGGAGTGCCACAAGGATTGATGCTGGGTCCTCTACTTTTTGTCATTTACATAAATGATTTGGATGCGAGCACAAGAGGTACAGTTAGTAAGTTTGCAGATGACACCAAAATTGGAGGTGTAGTGGACAATGAAGAGGGTTACCTCCGATTACAACAGGATGTTGATCAGATGGACAAATGGGCTGAGAAGAGGCAGATGGAGTTTAATTCAGATAAATGCGAGGTGCTGCATTTTGGGAAAGCAAATCTTAGCAGGACTTACACACTTAATGGTAAAGTCCTCGGGAGTGTTGCTGAACAAAGAGACCTTGGAGTGCAGGTTCATAACTCCTTGAAAGTGGAGTCGCAGGTAGATAGGATAGTGAAGGCGGTGTTTAGTATGCTTTCCTTTATTGGTCAGAGTATTGAGTACAGGAGTTGGGAGGTCATGTTGCGGCTGTACAGGATATTGGTTAGGCCACTGTTGGAATATTGTGTGCAATTCTGGTCTCCTTTCTATCGGAAAGATGTTGTGAAACTTGAAAGGGTTCAGAAAAGATTTACAAGGACATTGCCAGGGTTGGAGGATTTGAGCTATAGGGAGAGGCTGAACAGGCTAGGGCTGTTTTCCCTGGAGCGTCGGAGGCTGAGGGGTGACCTTACAGAGGTTTACAAAATTATGAGGGGCATGGATAGGGTAAATAGACTAAGTCTTTTCCCTGGCTTCGGGGAGTCCAGACTAGAGGGCATAGGTTTAGGGTGAGAGGGGAAAGATATAAAATAGACCTATGGGGCAACTTTTTCATGTAGAGGGTGGTACATGTATGGAATGAGCTGCCAGAGGAAGTGGTGGAGGCTGGTACAATTGCAACATTTAAAAGGCAGTTGGATGGGTATGTGAATAGGAAGGGTTTGGAGGGATATGGGCCGGGTGCTGGCAGGTGGGACTAGATTGGGTTGGGATATCTGGTTGGCATGGACGAGTTGTACCGAAGGGTCTGTTTCCATGTTGTATATCTCTATGACTCCATGACTCGATGCATAATATAATCAAGTCGAGTCAGCATGGCTTTAAGAAAGGGGCAATCATGCCTGACAAATTTATGAGAACTGTTTGAGTTGTTAACATGGATGATATTAAAAGAGAATGAGTAGATATTATATTTTTAAATTTCCATAGTGTTAGGCTATGTAATGAGTTAAGAATCTATGGTATTGTGATTGTAATTATCATGCATAGAAGACTGGCTAACTAATAGAAGACAGAGAATTGGGTGAAAGGGAGCATTTACAGGATGGCAATCTGTAACAGTGAATTTCCTCTGGCATCAGCTGGAGTTGCAATTGTTTACAATTTATGTTAATGGCTTGGATGAAGGAACTAAATTTAGCGTGGTCAAGTTTGCGGATCACATTAAAGTAGGTGAGAAAGCAAGCAGTGAGGATGACACACAGTCTTCAGAGGGCTATAGATAGGTCAAGTAACTTGGCAGATATACTATAACATGGGAAAATTTGTGCGTATGCACTTTGGCAGGAAGAAATAAGAACTGAATACCATTTAAATGGAAAAAGACTGCACAAAGCTGTAGCACAGGAGGTTTTGTCAGTCCTCCTGCATAAACCACAAAACTAGCACGCAGGTTTCCCAGATAATAGGGAAGGTCAGTGGGTGTGTTGGCCTTTATTTCAAGGGAATGGAATATAAAAGTAGGAAAATCTTGCTAAAACTATACAAGGCCATACCTAGAATACAGTGAACAGCTTTGTTCTCCTTATCGAAAGAAAGATATACTGGCTTTGGAGGCAGTCCAGATAAAGGTCACTGGTTTGATCCTGTGTATGGAGAGGTTGAGTAGATTGGGCATGTAATCACTTGAGTTTAGAAGAATGAGAGGAAACCGTTTTGAAACATATATGGTTCTTGGGTGGCTTGACAGGGTAGATGTGGAGAAGTTGTTTCCCCTTGTGGAAGAGTCTAAGACCAAATGGCATAATCTCAGAGTAAGGAGTGACTCATTTAAAACAGTGATAAGGAGGAATTTTGTTTCTTGGATCATGGTCAATCTGTGGAATTCTTTACACATAGGGCTCGACTGGTCATTAAGTACATTCAAGACTGAGAGAGACGGACAGATTTTTAATCAGTAAGGGAATCAAGGTTATGGGGAAAGTGAGGATTATGAGATTAGTCATGATCTCTTGAATGGTGGGGCTGTCTGAATGGGCTGAATGGCCTACTTATGCTCCTACTTCTTATGGCCTTATTGTCCTGAGCATTTCAATGACTAAGCTTCCACAGTCCACTGGGGCACCGAACATGTTCACTGGCTCTTTTTTAATAGCGTGCCTCTACCAATCCGAATTGAAATGTCAATGCAATATAATTTTCTGTTCCTTTTTGAAATTTGATATTCTTGTGAATCTGTCCTGATGAGTATAAGACAATAATCGTCAACAACATGTCATTTTTTTTTAGCAATAATCAAGTTCTACACCATCAAACAACTAATATTCGTGCTTCTGTCCCTGTTCCAAAAGTGGATTGAGCAAAAATTCTCTGTGAAACCATTGTTGAAAGTTTCAGTGCCAGTTTAATACCCAGGTTGTACTATGACTTCAATGTTGAACTTGTACGTCTGGATAGAGATATTGAATTTCACTCCGTGATATCCCCAGTGAAATCCACTCTCTGTTGTAGTGTTGCAGTGGATCATTACCATGCTGTCAACACTGCCACTATCATCGGATTGAGTGAGTGCTGTGTAGTGACTTGTTATTGAGTTATGAGTGTGAACTCTCCATGTAGAGTTAATCTTAATTTGATTTCTGATGGATCAATGGTTTCAATGGTGCCAAAAACTGATACTTTTGCACTGTGGTAACACTCTTCCTTGGGTCAGAATTGAAGTGTTGACAGTATAGTAATTTATTCTTACATGTATTTATGAAAATACAATAAAATGTGTATGTTGCCATAATTAACCCAGTGTCATTTTAATTACATAAATTACAAAAAGGAAATAATACATACAAAAGTTAAAACAGGTTACATTTTTTATTCCAATTCCTTGATTTCATAAGTGGCCATGGGACGCCACATTCCACAGTCACCAAATTATTCCCTCAGGGTATAGTACCAAGGAGGAAGCACTCTGAAACAGACCTCCACAACCGCTGACCGGACCCAGAACATCACTGCTGCTAAAGCTGCTTCATTGCTGCCATTACTCCAGCTGTTGCCAGGAGACTGTCCCAGCCGATGGACCATCCAAATGAACTCCCGAGGATTGAGGGATCATTCACTCCGCTGTTGTTGCAGATGCCACTGAAATGCCTGAGGTAAAGAATGGGACCCCAATTCATCTATACCGGAGCCATTGCTCAAACCATGACCACCATGGCCATTAGGAATGGCCCAGATCCACTGTTCCCTCCAACCTTTCTCCTCCACCACCATCGTAGATGGAAGAAAAATTGAATTTGATTCAAAAGTTAAATGCAGAAAATAATGGTAGAGAGGTTGGTGTCTTTCTACTGCTTTGATTCCATTGATGCAACTGTGGTAGGTCATGTCAGATGGGAGTGAATACTCCTCACAATCACCCTTCTCTACCCCAATGCCCACATGTGGGTGTTTCTGGATTCCCAACAGCCATGCTGCCAGAGGGCCCAATAGGTGCCCATGGCTTCAGAGAAGGGTAATGATGCCATTCTGGTCTGGCTAGGAAGATATGACTAGCCACCTGAGAGATTGACTATCATTTAACTTGTTAGAATCATAAAATCCATACAGTGTGGAAGCAATCCATTTGACCATTGAGTCCACACTGAAAAGCATCCTACCCAGACACCCCCATCCTGTCCTTGTATCCCTGCACTTAGCCCTGCAATCCACCTAGCCCATTCATCACTGGACACTTTGGGCAATTTAGCATAATCAATCCACCTAACCTTCACATCTTTGGACTGTTGGAGGAAACCAGAGCACCCGGAGGAAATTCACACAGACACGGGGAGAACATGCAAACTCCATACAGACAGTTGCCCAAGGCTGGAATCTGAACCTGGGTCCCTGGCACTGTGAGGCAGCAGTACTAACCACTAAGCTACTCTGCCACCCGCATTGTTGGCCCCCTGCTGAGGGAGCAGTGCCTAGGATTGTGAGCTAACAGACCAAAATCCTGTTGCTCATGAATAATGTGGTTTTGCACCCCCAAAATCAAAGGCTCTTTCCAACCAGCCTTTGGGTTGGGACCATGATGGCACCATAGTGACTACCTAGTTACTTTTATAATGCTCATATTCTTCATGTCTACAGAAAAATAATTATTTAGTGAAATAACTTCAGGTCAGAAATGGTTAAAAAGGCACATTGCATTTAGGAAGGTCAACATACCTTTTCAAGTTGTGTCTATCCTCCTCCTCCACTGCATAGTGAGGAGGGTATTCGTTGTCCTGTAGTTTTGAGAGTGAAGGCAGAAGATGGAGAAATAGGCGGGAGCTGTGTTGGGACTGCTGCCCACTGGATTTCCACTCTCAAAGAGAGTGCCCACCATCCCTGCCGGTGTTGGTGGGCATTGAGGAGGCTGATTTGGGCAAGTAGTTCATCCATTCCTGATGGCCTCATTCCTGTTGAAAGGCTTTTGCCCGAAATGTCGACTTTCCTGCTCCTCGGATGCTGCCTGACCTGCTGTGCTTTTCCAGCACCACTCTAATCTAGACTCTGATCTCCAGCATCTGCAGTACCCACTTTTGCCTAGTTGATTTTAACCTTACTGCGAATCCTCTTGCAAGATGCCCACCTTGAAGAAATTCTCCTCCTCTCTCTACAAGGATTTCAGTGAACCTCTTTCTCACTGCAACCCCCAGGTCAGGCCTCATTCCTGATTAAGGGCTTTTGCCTGAAAAGTCGATTTTCCTGCTCCTCGGATGCTGCCTGGACCTGCTAAGATTTTCCAGTGCCACTCTAATCTCGACTCCGATCTCCAGCATCTGCAATCCTCACTTTTGTTAAGTAGTTCATCCAGTCAGTGCCCACTCAAGGGTTCCATTTGGTCTTGACACCTGTGTCTCCAAGCCCGTGAGGAAAATCCTAATCCCTGTTTTGATCAACAGGTCAGTGTCTCCACAATAAACACACTTTGTAAATACAAAACTAAAGCTGAACAGGGGCTCCAATGTAGGGGCTAATTGTCTGATTGCTTAAAATATTAGTTTTATTTAATAACAGGAACGAGAAAAAGAACAAAATATGGCCTGCGTAAAGGTGAAGATTATTGAAGACTGCAAACCTGGCAAAATGTCCAAACAGCAGTGTGTGCAGCTTGTCAAGCAAGGTGAGTGATAAGCACAACCGGCCAGTTGTCATCTGGGTAACTCAGTAAGTCAGATAATTGATGATGCACAAGCAGAGTGTTGCAAACATAAGGCTGTGTGAAACTGTCTACTGCTGTGGAGAAAGCAGATAGATGAGACTTAAATAAGGATCAATACTAGTCACTCTCTGTATTGTTTACCTTTTTGTAGGTTATTATTTTATTAAAAATAAGAGCTTTTCAGATTCATCTCAGCTAAAACTCCAATATGGAATCCTCTCCCGCTTCAATTTGAATACGAAGCATTTTTTATTGGAAGAAAATGCACAGCTACCTAAAAATCATACCGCACAGAAACAGGCCCTTCGGCCCACTATGTCTATGCTGACCAACAAACACCAAGTTACTCTCAACCGCTTTACCTGCACTTGTTCCATAGCCTGTTATTCCCTGGTATGTTAAATACTCATCCAGAGGTTTCTTAAATGTTGCATGGGTACCTGCCTCCACCATCCTTTCAGGCATTAACATAAATTTACCATCCTCTGGTGGTTTATTTTCTCAATCTCCTCTGAACTATTAGTTCTGCACTTTAAACTTAAGTCCTCTGGTCTTCAACACATTGACCATTGGGCATACATTCTCATGATCTACTCTTGACTACACCTCTTAAAGGCACTATATAAATGCAGGTTAAGGTTCTCAATGCCACGTTCCTGTTTGTGAATATTTATCTGAAAACAGGACGACTGGGCAGCAAAATCCATCTTCACCTTCTTGAAGCCTTTCATTTGCATGTCTGCATTTTTATGCTATCACTAAAATGAATGTAACCTGACACAATCCAATGGACTTGGCATTTGCAAGGAAGATACAACATAAAAGTCGAAAGCGTGCTGTTACAGAATCTGATGAATATGTAAATAACAAGCAGCAACAGTCCCAGCACCAATCCCTGTGATAAACCACTGGTCACAGGCTTCCAAATAGGGGTTAAAGTGTAATGGTGGAAGGTTCCTGATGAAGGGCTGTTTGGATCCTGTTTGCTAACTTGCCTTGGATCCCATTGGTTTGTACCTTTTGGGCCAGCCTTCCATGTGGGACCTTGTCAAAGCCCTAACTAAAGTCCCTGTAAAACACATCAACTGCACTATCCTCATCAATATATTTAGTCACCTCTTAAAGAAAAAACTCAATTAAATTAGACAGACAGGATCTCCTTCTTAACAAATATGTGCTGACTATCCTTGATCAATCCCTGCCTTTCCAAATATTGACTAATCTTGTCCTTCAGAATTTTTTCCAATAATTTCCCTTCCACTGACATCAGATTAAATGTCCTTACCTGGCCAATGCCTTCTGTTCTCTTTGAACAAAGGAACCGCATTAACTATCCTTTCATCGTCTGGCACTTTGCCTGTGACGTATTAAATATATCTGCTAGGGTCTAGAATCTCCTCCCTTGCTCTAAGTCACCACAGATACCAGTGCCTATTTTTTCAAAGAATACCAATGATTGACATAATAGATTAGAAATTGTAATGTAGTCTGCAGTTGTGCAGATGTCTTTCAGTCCTGTTTGTTTGTGTTTTATTTGGAAAGAAAAATGCTCAAAGTTCCACATAGACACAAATGAATTGATGGACATTCGTCTAATGGAATATGTTGTTAAAAAGGAACATTACTTTGGCACTGGCTTCATCACTACATAGACTGAAGTAAGTTGAGTGGTTTATAGGTACATTTTGGACTCAGCTTGTTGCCTTTATAGGTGTGATTCTACGCCAGATTTGCAACTAATTTATTCTTGGAATAATGTTTACATATAGTCAAGCAAGCACTGTGACCCTTTAGCAATGAATCATGATAAAGTTTTCATACATTTTGTTTGACTAGACATGACTAAATATATCTTACACAACTTTCATGCAAGTAAAGTTCTTAGTTCCTGCAAGATATGTTATTTCTAATGGAAATGTGCATTTACTTTGTTAGAAAGATTAAATGAAGAACATTTTTTCACTCACCAGGTCAGTGGCCCAGGAATGCATCTCTATCCTGTGGTAAAGCATCCCGTCTACAAGTTAATTTAGGTAATAAAAGATTAAATTTGGCAACAACTAGGTGTTTTAAAATATTCATCAGATCCTATAACAGCACACTTTTGACTTTTATATAGTACCTTTCTTGCAAATGCCAAGTCCATTGGATTGTGTCATGGTACATTCATTTCAGTGATAGCATAAAAGTGCAGAAATGCAAATAAAGTCATAGAGATGTACAGCATGGAAACACATCCTTTGGTCCAACCCGTCCATGCCGTCCAGATATCCCAACCCAATCTGGTCCCACCTGCCCATATCCCTCCAAATCCTTCCTATTCATATACCCATCCAAATGCCTCTTAAATGTTGCAATTGTACCAGCCTCCACCACATCCTCTGGCAGCTCATTCCACACACGTACCACCCTCTGCAAGAAAAGGTTCCTCTTAGGTCTCTTTTATATCTTTCCCCTCTCACACTAAACCTATGCCCTCTAGTTCTGGACTCCCCGACCCCAGAGAAAAGACTTTGTCTATTTATCCTATCCATGCCCCTCATAATTTTGTAAACCTCTATAAGGTCACCCCTCAGCCTCCAACACTCCAGGGAAAACAGCCCCAGTCTGTTCAGCCTCTTCCTGTAGCTCAAATCCTCCAACCCTGGCAACATGCTTGTAAATCTTTTCTGAACACTTTCAAGTTTCACAACATCTTTCCTTTAGAAAGGAGGCCAGAATTGCACGCAATATTCCAACAGTGGCCTAACCAATGTCCTGTACAGCCGCAACATGACCTCCCAACTCCTGTACTCAATACTCTGACCAATAAAGGAAAGCATACCAAACACCGCCTTCACTATCCTATCTACCTGCAACTCCACTTGCAAGGAGCTATGAACCTGCACTCCAAGGTCTCTTGGTTCAGCAACACTCCCTACACCATTAAGTGTGTAAGTCCTGTTAAGATTTGCTTTCCCAAAATGCAGCACCTCGCATTTATCTGAATTAAACTCCATCTGCCACTTCTCAGCCCATTGGACCATCTGGTCAAGATTCTGTTGTAATCGGAGGTAACCCTCTTCATTGTCCACTACAGCTCCAATTTTGGTGTCATCTGCAAACTTACTAACTGTACCTCTTATGCTCGCATCCAAATCATTTATGTAAATGACAAGAAGTAGAGGGCCCAGCACCGATCCTTGTGGCAATCCACTGGTCACAGGCCTCCAAGTCTGAAAAACAACACTCCACCACCACCCTCTGTCTTCTACTTTTGAGTCAGTTCTGTATCCACATGGCTAGTTCTCCCTTTATTCTGTGAGATCGAACCTTGCTAATCAGTCTCCCGTGGGGAACCTTGTCGAACGCCTTACTGAAGTCCATACAGATCACATCTACTGCTCTGCCCTCATCAATCTTCTTTGTTACTTCTTCAAACAACTCAATCAAGTTTGTAAGACATGATTTCCCACACACAAAGCCATGTTGACTATCCCGAATCAGTCCTTGCCTTTCCAAATACATGTACATCCTGTCCCTCAGGATTCCCTCCAACAACTTGCCCACCACCGAGGTCAGGCTCACCGGTCTATAGTTCCCTGGCTTGTCTTTACCGCCCTTCTTAAACAGTGGCGCCACGTTTGCCAACCTCCAGTTTTCCGGCACCTCACCTGTGACTATCGATGATACAAATATCTCCGCAAGAAGCCCAGCAATCACTTCTCTAGCTTCCCACAGAGTTCTCGGGTACACCTGATCAGGTCCTGGGGATTCATCCACCTTTAACCGTTTCAAGACATCCAGCACTTCCTCCTCTGTATATCTGGACATTTTGCAAGATGTCACCATCTATTTCCCTACAATTTATATCTTCCATATCCTTTTCCACAGTAAATACTGATGCAAAATATTCATTTGGTATCTCCCCCATTATCTGTGGCTCCACACAAAGGCCATCTTGCTGATCTTTGAGGGGCCCTATTCTCTCCCTAGTTACCCTTTTGTCCTTAATATCTTTGTAAAAACCCTTTGGATTGTCCTTAATTCTATTTGTCAAAGCTATCTCACATCCACGTTTTGCCCTCCTGATTTCCCTCTTAAGTATACTCCTACTTTCTTTATACTCTTCTAAGGATTCACTTGATCTACCCTGTCTATACCTGACATATGCTTCCTTCTTTTTCTTAACCAAACCCTCAATTTCTTTAGTCATCCAGCATTCCCTACACCTACCAGCCTTCCCTTTCACCCTGACAGGAATATACTTTCTCTGGATTCTTGTTATCTCATTTCTGAAGGCTTCCCATTTTCCAGCCGTCCCTTTACCTGCGAACATCTGCCTCCAATCAGCTTTCGAAAGTTCTTGCCTAATACCGTCAAAATTGGCCTTTCTCCAATTTAGGACTTCAACTTTTAGATCTGGTCTATCCCTTTCCATCACTATTTTAAAATGAATGGCATTATGGTCGCTGGCCCCAAAGTGCTCCCCCACTGACACCTCAGTCACCTGCCCTGCCTTATTTCCCAAGAGTAGGTCAAGTTTTGTACCTTATCTAGTAGGTACTTCCACATACTGAATCAGAAAATTGTCTTGTACTCACTTAACAAATTCCTCTCCATCTAAACCTTTAACACTATGGCAGTCCCAGTCGATGTTTGGAAAGTTAAAATCCCCTACCATAACTACCCAATTATTCTTACAGATAGCTGAGATCTCCTTACAAGTTTGTTTCTCAATTTCTTTCTGACTATTAGGGGGTCTATAATCCAATCTCTATAAGGTGATCATCCCTTTCTTATTTCTCAGTTCCACCCAAATAACTTCCCTGGATGTATTTCTGGGAATATCCTCCCTCAGCACAACTATAATGCTATCCCTTATCAAAAATGCCACTCCCCCTCCTCTCTTGCCTCCCTTTCTATCCTTCCTGCCACATTTGTATCCTGGAACATTAAGCTGCCAATCCAGCCCATCCCTGAGCCATCATTCCGTAATTGCTATGATATCCCAGTCCCATGTTCCTAACCATGCCCTGAGTTGATCTGCCTTCCCTGTTCGGCCCCTTGCATTGAAATAAATGCAGTTTAATTTATTAGTCCTATCTTGTCCCTGCCTGCCCTGACTGTTTGACTCACTTCTGTTCTCAGCTGTACCCGTCTCAGATCGGTCTCTTTCCTCACTATCTCCCTGGGTACCCCCACACCCTCCCACCTTATTAGTTTAAATCCTCCCGAGCAGCTTTAGCAAATTTCCCAGCCAGTATATTAGTCCCCTTCCAATTTAGGTGCAATCCATCCTTCTTGTACAGGTCACTTCTACCCCAAAAGAGATTCCAATGATCCAAAAATGTGAATCCTTCTCCCATACACCAGCTCCTCAGCCATGCATTCATCTGCTATATCCTCCTATTCCTGCCCTCACTAGCTCGTAGCACTGGGAATAATCCAGATATTACTACCCTTGAGGACCTCCTTTTTAAATTTCTCCCTAACTCTCTGTAATCTCCCTTCAGAATCTCAACCTTTTCCCTTCCTATGTCATTCGTTCCAATGTGGACAATGACCTCCTCTGGCCCCTCTCCCCCGTGAGAACATTCTGCACCCTCTCTGAGGCATCCTTGATCCTGGCACCAGGGAAAAGCTTTAAGAAGGTGAAGGTAGATTTTGCTGCCCAGTAGGTCCTGTTTTTGGATAAATATTCACAAACAAGAACTTGGCATTGAGAACCTTAACCAGCATTTATATAGTGCCTTTAAAATAGTAAACCATCCCATGGTGTTTCACAGGAGCATTGTCAAGTAGAATATGACACCAAGACACACAGGGTATTGGAACAGGTGGAGAAAAGTTAGGTTTTAAAGGAGAGAGACAGAGACAGAGACAGAGACAGAGATAGAGATAGAGAGACAGAGACAATTGGTGACGTTTAGAGAGAGAATCCAAGAGAAGATGGTTTAGGTTGCTGAAGGTACACCTGTCAAATGGAATGAAGAGGGTAATGCGATATGCCCTGAATTCTGCCCGAGTTGCCTCGCTTGGTAGCTAAATGTTAAAAGGCAACCAGAATTGATTTGCTGATAAGGCAGTTAAAATATTTATACTTGTAAATCATGGCAAGAGTTTACATACTGGTTCTTCAGATCTCAGGGAAGTGTTAAGAATGTCAGGTTTAATAAATGGTTCTCACTTAAACTATCTATGTAATCCTAAACGAGAACTGATCTGTGGGTTTAGATTTTGGTTATTAACATTTCCGCTTGGATACATGAACCACATGAATCACATTGGCATAGAGATGGGCTATGAGACAGGAAGAAGTCATAGCAAGCCATTGTAGTATTGATTTACAGAGTAAAGGAGGTATAGGAGTCTTCAGTGCTCTGGGAGAGGGAGAAGAGAGTTAAGAGGAAGCCACATCTGCAATTCACAAACCCTGAATTTATTATTCACCACGCAGAATATGTGTAGGAGCTTACAACTGTGGTTGAACAGAGAGAAGTTCATGAAGAATTAAATGAGATAACTTTGGGTAAACTAGGAAGAGGAATCTTGAGGGTAACCTTCAACGTGAAATTCCCTTCAGAAATTAGATAGGAAGGGAGAAAGGAAGCAGTCAGAAGGAATTGAGAGCAACTTCACCTTGGTTCCAAAAGGGTTAAGGTATCTGCTTAAGAAACTGAATAAAACAACAGTGAGAGATTTACAGTTATTTCAAAAGTTAGATGTGGGGAACTCTTCTGTAATGGGCAATGTTGTTTTTCATTTATTTTGTTATGGAAAAATCTTAAAACTTGATAACCTGTCAATGAGATTCTTTACTTAAGTGACTGGAAATTCAAATATCATTTAATGAACTATTGGTCCCGAGTAATTATGATAATGGGAAAAGATTAGCAATGGGTTATATTTTATTCTGTCCCTTACATCAACACTATATTCTCCTTCAGCCAGTCCAAAGCTATTCCCTGCTCTAATTGGTTGATTCCTTTTCATTTTTTGAGGAGGTTGTGGAAATCCATACCCTCCCGTGTTCAAACATTGTATCCTGCAGTTCTCTCAAAAGCACAACAAAAGCAGGCACTGACTCAGTTATGCCAAAGTTTGGAATCACATCTGCAACCTGCTGTCAGAATGAGTACAGCATTGCCCGAGGAATCCAAGCTGAAGCCATAAATTAGTTCAGTCTGGCTCTGCAGCAGGAGAGAATTGTAACCTTATTCAGGCAGCAGTCCGTGCTTGCATCAATAACTGCGCATATATCTTTAAATAATAAAAGGAAATATTTTTAAAAATTCAATCTTGGTATCTGGGTGTCTCTGTTGAGGCCAATATTTGTTGCCCATCCCTAATTGCTCTTAAAATGCTGATCTGCCTGGTTAAGGGAGGGAGATCCAGCATTTTGACACAATGTAAGCGAAGAAATGGTGATATATTTCCAGATCAAGGTAGTGATCAAGTTGGCTTAGAGAGTAAGTTGCACTGATATGTTCCAATGCATCTGCTGCCTTGTCCTTGTAGCTGATAAAGTTTGCAGGTATGGAAGGTGCTATGTAATGGGTATTTGAGAGTTGTTGTAATGCTTAGATGGTATGCACTGCTGCCATTCTACATTGGTGGTAGAGAGATTGAATGATGAAGGTGCTACATAGAGTGCCAAGCAAGTGGCTGCTTTGTCCTGGGCGATTTGATGTTCTTGGGTATTGAAACTGTATGCATTCAGGACATCCAATTAATTAGTATGATTGATGAAGTGGGGGGAAGGATGGTGATTGGAATAGGCATTAAATTGGCATAGGTTAGGATAGCCCATAGGATGGGCAGAGGGCATTAGTTTGCATAGGTGAGGCATGAATGGGAATGATGGCTGGTGGAGGGTTGCATATATTTTCCCTTCGGAGAGATACAATGCCCATTTCTAATCTCATCCTTTCGGATTGTGAAGAGTTATGTTTGTGTGTAAAATGTGCATAAATGTGTTAGGACTTGCAAAGTTCTCAAAATTTTCCAGAAAATAATGTGTTGTCAATGATAGTCTGGCACTCTTGAATACTTTGTGCTATGTAAAACTATTTTAGAATTTGAACTGCGTGACTGATTTTCCCAAACTACCAATCTCCCAAGGTTAAAAATCACACAACACCAGGTTATAGTCCAACAGGTTTAATTGGAAGTATACGAGCTTTTGGAGCGTCGCTCCTTCATCAAGTGATAGTGTTGGACTATAACCTGGTGTTATATGATTTTTAATTTTATACACCCCAGTCCAACACCGGCATCTCAAAATCAATCTCCCAAGGGAGGGCCTATTGAGGGATAACTCCACTTGCTTATTGAATGGATATGTATTCTGGAATAAAGTTGTTGAGGTTTTGTAGGACTACTGCAAAACTGAGTACAGTTCTGTATGCCCAGTTATAGAAAGGATATTCTCAAGCTGGAGAGGGTTCAGAAGAGATTTACCAGGATGTTACCAGGTGTGTAAAGCTTGAGTTATAAAGAAAGACTGGAAAGGTTGGCACATTTTTCACTGGAGCCTAGGAGGTTGACAAGTGACCTGATAGAAATTTATAAAATAATGAGAGGTATAGATAAAGTTATTGGTAATTGTCTTTTTCTGAAGGTGGGGGATTTCAAGACAAGGGGGCACATTTTTAAGGTGAGAGGAGAGAGATTAAAGAAAGCCATGAGGCAAATTTTTTTATACAGATGGTGGTCTGCATGCGGAAAGACCGTTCTAAGGAAGTGGTGGATGTGGGTGCACTTATAACATTTAAAAAAACAGTTGGATGGATAGGAAAAGTTTAGATGGATATGGGCCAGGAGCATGCAGGTGGGACTAGTTTAGTTTGGGATTATGTTCGGTATGGACTGGTTGAACTGAACGGTTGGTTTCTGTAATGTCTGACTCTATGACTTATGTAATCCTTTGTTTACATAGGGATATGTTGGCTGTATTGGATGTTTGGTTAGTATCAGATTTGAGGGTTTTTTTTCCAAAAAGGACATAACCAATTGATTAACAATAATCTCTGTCATTATGCCTCTTGATTAATATTAATGCTGGATAAAAGGTAAATTGGCAGGAAGAGGGAAGGGCAAAGAATTTTTGGTGGAAGATGTGAGTTAGTATTGCATTGATATAAGGGCTATAAAGGACCAAGGTGACAGTTTGGATGTATGAGATATGAGGAACCATGGGAGATGGGTGTAGGTTGGCTTAGGGGCCTTGGAAATTGGTGGATGGGTGTGAAAGGGGCCAGGGAGGATGCACAGATTGGGAGGTATGAGGGGTCTTGGGGGTTCAGAGGGGTGGGGTTATACAGTAGTTCTCCCACAATGTATGTTTATTAAACACAATTTGTCTGTAACGCGATTTGTGAATTGCCGACTTTTTTTAATAAAGCAAACTCCGATTTGCTGTTATGCGATTCTCATCTCTGTCACTAGGTGTCACGGTGTGCGGAGGACTGGATGCCATGTCAGCGTCACGTGATCACGTGCGCTTTCTCATGATGAGCTTCGTGGAAGGTATTGTGACGTGTTTGTGCTAGTGGACTTGGAAAAGCATCATGAAATGTCTCTACAGCCTGAAGACAAGAAGCTGGGAGTAATCTATTAATTTAAAACCTTAAAGAGTTGAGATAAGAGTGAAATTTCACTGGAATTGACTGACAGTCAAACTCATGACCAGTGTCCAGTCCATTGTAGCTGATGGAGCTGGCTTCAAAAAGAACACACTCATTTGTCAACGGTTTGCCAATTGAATCTCAAGGATCTGGAGAATTACAGTTAGCTTTATTGTCACATGTGCACACGTGTACAGTGAAAAGTTTACAAGTCGCCACTTACAGTACCAAGGTACAGATTCTTAAGAATAAATTAGAAAAATAAAGAAATAAAAAGTCCAGCATTACAGACCTTCATGCCATTTAGGTAGAAAAGTGTAAACTCATAGGAATAAATTATGAAAAATAAAGAAATAATAAGTTCAAAATAATATCATCATTCTTCATCAAAGTTCAATCTTTCATCGGCATGGACCAGTTTAGGCCAAACCACCCTGACTCTGTGCTGTAGGACTCTATGACTCTATGCGTAGTCTTTCCAACCTAGTCCACGTTGGCACCTATGCTCTACTTTTAAGATTATGTTTCTTGTTCTGGATTTACCCTCCAAATAACTGGCCGCTGTGTATCTACCCTACATAATCTGAACCTCGTTTTGATCAAATCATCCTTCAGCCTTATGAAACAAATGATTGCATTCATGTAACTTGTCTTCAACATTTTATCTCTTGAGTGCTGGCACAATTCAGGTGAATCTGCAATCCAGTTTTTCTACTGCTCCTTGATGCCATACTAGGTCAAATGTTGCCTTGACCTCAAGGGTTGTCACTCTCACCTCATCTCTGGAATTCAGCTCTTTTGTCCATGTGTGAACCAAGGCTGTAATGAGGTCAAGAGCTGAGTGGCCCTGGCAGAACCCAAACAGCGCTTCACTGAGCAGGTACTGCTTGATAGCACTGCTAATGACACCTTCTGACACTTTACTGATGATCAAAAGTTGATTAATGGAGTGGTAATTGGCCAAGTTGGATTTGTCCAGCTTTTTGTGTATAAGGTGTACCCATCTACGTTGTTGAGTAGATGCCAGTGTTGTAGCTATATGGTAAAGTTTGGCTAGGGATCTGGCAAGGTCTGGAGCACAAGTCTTCGCTACTATTGCTAGGATGTTGTTAGGCCCCATGGCCTTTGCAACACCCGGTGCCTCCAACTGCATGAATGCAAAAGCCGTATGAATCCTCTTTGATTCTCCAATGCTGCCGTCAGACCTAAAAAAAAATGCATATACACAAAGTACACAGTTTAACTTTGTCTCTATTAGTATTTTTGTCTTTAGTTGATAGCTTATTGCCGATCACAAATTCAGAATAGGATTCATTTATTTTAATTACACAAATAAAATAACAGCATAAAATAAAATATTTTGGTGAGTGGCTTAATTTTCTCCTCTTTGCAAGTGAGAATGAGCAGCAGGTTAAAAAAAAAGTCACAGGACAGGTCAAAGTGGTTCTTAGTCGTTGTGTTTCACCCATGGCCTTCAAATGGTCAGAGTTCTGAAAGATCACACAGGATTTAATTTTACATAGTCTCTAAACCCTGTTTACTGCTCTGTAAATCCTCATTTATGGGTAGTTTGCAGTGGATGTGTGATTGAGTAGTTAGGATTTATTATTGAAAAACATTTATACTTGTCCCTTTGAACTTCCTTGGATTCACTGAATGCCTATTAGCCATTTTATCAGTGAGACAGAAATTGCTGTTCTAAATATGTCTGTATTGTAGGTCTGTGCAGATTTAACCGAATTGAACAATACAGTTAACATGGTGGCCAATTCTTCCCTTTCTTAAATTACCATACTGGTGAACCTCTGTTGAACTCAATCAGGAAAAAAAACAGGAAGACATCTGCTTTGTTACTGGGGGTTATTAAAGTAATTATATTTTATAAGGCTGTTACAGTGCATAAATAAGGCCTACTTTGGGCTTTGATACTATAAGGCAAAGTGCCTAATAAATATGGCAGCAAAGGGATGTAAAAGGTTCAGTAGTTAGAGCTGATGTCATGCAGGGACTCACTCAGCTACACTTCCAGCTGGCAGCAGGCACAGGTCACTAGAGTTGTACAATGCGGTAGGCACGGCATTTTTATTAATCATGATGTAGTGTTGCTAATTCCTTTAATCTGGGTTTTACTTAGATTTGCAACCCACAGCCTTGGTATTGAATTACTTTGATCAAAGCAAAAGCTTTGGTGGCCTGTGAAAGCTATTTTTTTTTGAAGACACGATAATGTAAGGCCTCAGACTTACATCTAACATTTGTTACTACTGGAAGGCAGGGAAATGCGTTTGTATAAATGGGAAGGCCATTTAATATAATACAAATGGGAAATACTGCTAAGTATTTCCCCTTTCTCTTTAAATGAGTAAAATTCCTAGTGTTGTTTATTTTCATAAGTAGAGAGTGATCTGTGTTAAAATCTTTCAGACGTTTACATCAAACTTTCAGCACTTTCATAGTTTCACATGCGTGCAGTTGTCTAGCTGGCAATTGCCTGCTATGGGAGGTTCATGGCTGAAGGACCCAAAAAGTATTTTACAAATATAGCAATTGTGGCTCTGATAACTATGAGGGATAGAACATGAAATGAAAGACGTAGAACGCCTTTTTAACTGCGACATTTTATAGAAAACCTTAGTTTGTTTTAATCAGCCTTGGTAATTTTGATTTGAACAAAATTATCTTATCCCTTCTATTTAAATTACTTCACTGTTTTGGAATGAAAGCAGTATGAAACTCTGAACACTTAGCACTGGTGCCGTGCTGCTTTACAACCTCCTTCCAGTCCCTGTAATACATCTGATCGGGTTCTGGAAAGAACAGCAATAAAGGCCAATTTACAGTCTTTTAAAATAAACTTTACACCCAGTACAATTTTAGAAGTAATATGCTTTAAGTAGTTAGAGGATGGCTAGTGACCCAACTAGTAATCTACGCTTCAGCTAACCCTCAAAAACTTTCTGTTTTTATAAGTTTCTTAGGTAAGTTTGCAACTTGTGTTTGAGACCCTGCCGAGAAAAACATTTATTTGTGTCGCAATATCACTATTTGTGCGCGCATTACATGTATGATCTCATTGAAATATGTAAGGTTCTGGGGGGGCTTGACAGAATGGTTGCTAAAAGGCTGTTTCCCCTCAGCTGGAGAGTCTGGAACGAGGGAGCTTATTCTGTGGCGATGCAGTTGATCATTTAGAACTGAAATGAAGAATTGTTTCCATTTAAAGCTTTGTGAGTCCTTAGAATCCTCTACCCTGGCGGGTTATGGATGTTCAGTGGTTGAGTTGTACTCAACAATGAGAGTTACAGTCAAGGCTAAGATTGATAGATACTTCAGACTCTACAGGAATGAAAGGGGATATAAAAAGCTGTTGGCATGGTCAAAGACCAGCCATGATGGTAATGAATGACAGAGTAAGCAAGCAGGCCGAAAGGTTTACTTCTACTCCCATTTCTTCTGTTTATTTTTGTCATAATGTGTAAACTTAAATGCCTATGTTTTGAAATAGGGCCAAAACATTATTTAGGTTTCAAATTAGTGTCTTGTATTCAGCTTATTCTAAAGAATTTTGCTTATTATGACATCAATTGAAGTCACTAAGTCAGTTTACAGAAAGATGGGGTAAGGAAGCATTGTATGATGGGATGCAGTTGAAAATGCAAGAAAACAAACTGGCAGATAGCACAGGAGTATGTATTCAGCACTGAGCCCACTACCGTCTCACCCACTCCATCCTGTTCTGCACGATGTAGGTGAGAGCAATAGTGTGGGAATTGCAAACAAGGACACCCCACCTTAGGCCTCTTGAAGCACTTACCTGCTCAATTAAGTAAGGCAGGTAACCACCAGAATGGACCGGAAAGTGTTGGGCAGTGGCGGATGGGGCAAAATGCAAAAGCCACTTTTGAAGCTATTTCTCTGAAACAATAGGAGGTGGGTGAACGAGGAGGGAATCATTCAAAATTTCTCCCTGGCAATCCCTTACAATCCAGGTGGAGGGACAGATAATACACTGGGAAAGGGCTAACCAGGTCAAGGGCCTGATAGTATGCTGGGAAAGGGCTATACAGGCTGAGGGTCTGATAATACACTGGGAAAGGGCTAACCAGGCTGATCTGTCAGGCAGTGTGACTATTAAGTTCTGGTTTTGCTGTCTCCATTGTCACATAAGATTGGTCAGTAGCACAAGAGAGGGATGTTTCAGGTCCACTGAAGATCGGGAGTCAGACCCTCGGCCTGGTTAGCCCTTTCCCACTGTATTATCAGAACCTCGGCCTGGTTAGCCCTTTCTGGTGAATTATCGGAACCTCGTCCTGCTTAGTCCTTTCCCAGTGTATTATCAGACGCTCCGCCTGTATAGCACTTTTCCAGTGTATTATAAGACCCTCGGCCTGGTTAGTCCTTTCTCGGTGTATTTAGATTAGATTAGATTAGATTACTTACAGTGTGGAAACAGGCCCTTCAGCCCAACAAGTCCACACTGACCCGCCGAAGCGCAACCCACCCGGACCCATTCCCCTACAGTTAACCCCTTCACCTAACACTAGAGGCAATGAAGCATGGCCAAATCACCTAACCTGCACACTTTTTGGACTGTGGGAGGAAGCCGGAGCACCTGGAGGAAACCCACGCAGATATGGGGAGAATGTGCAAACTCCACACAGAGTCGCCTGAGGTGGGAACCGAACCCAGGTGTCTGGTGCTGTGAGGCAGCAGTGCCCTTTCCCAGTGTATTATCAGACCCTTGGCCTGGTTAGCCCTTTCCCAGTGTATTGTCAGACCCTTACACTGGGAAAGGGCTAACCAGGCCAAGGGTCTGATAATACACTGGAAAAGGGCTAACCAGGCCAAGGGTCTGACAATACACTGGGAAAGGGCTAACCAGGCCAAGGGTCTGATAATACACTGGGAAAGGGCTAACCAGGCCATTATCAGACCCTCGGCTTGGTTAGTCCTTTCTCGATATATTGTCAGATCCTTGGCCTGATTAGTTCTTTCTTGGTGTATTATCAGACCCTCGGCCTGGTTAGCCCTTTCCCAGTGTATTTTCAGACCCTCGGCCTGGTTAGTCCTTTCTCGGTGTATTGTCAGACCCTCAGCCTGGTTAGCCCTTTCCCAGTGTAATATCAGACCCTCCACCTGGTTGGCCCTTTTCCAGTGTATTATCAGACCCTCCGCCTGGTTGGCCCTTTTTCAGTGTATTATCAGACCCTCGGCCTGGTTGGCCCTTTTCCAGTGTATTATCAGTCCCTCCGCCTGGTTAGCCCTTTCCCAGTGTATTGTCAGACCCTCGGCCTTGTTAGCCCTTGATGTTTTATCAGACCCTCGGCCTGGTTAGCCCTTTCACCAATGTATTATCTGACCCTCAGTCTGGTTAGCCCTTTCCCAGTGTATTGTCAGACCCTCGGCCTGGTTAGCCCTTTCCTGGTGTTTTATCAGACCCTCAGTCTGGTTAGCCCTTTCCCAGTCTTTTATCAGACTCTCGGCCTGGTTGGTCCTTTCCCAGTCTACTATCAGACCCTTGGCCTGGTTAGTCCTTTCCCAGTGTATTATCAGACCCTCGGCCTGTTTAGTCCTTTCCAGTATATTAACAGACCCTCACACTAGAAAAGTAATTAACTGACGGAAGGTCTGTTGAGACCAAGGATACTACCAGATCCACCAACATACAGCAACTTGTTGCACAAAGTATCATGGAGATTAACGGAGTAGTGGCAATTAATGATGGACTTTTGTTCATTTTCCTCCCACAGCTATTATGAAATACCCTTCCTTTTTTTCCCCAGAGTATTCACCTGCAATTTGCTAACAAAATAGCAGTAATGTGAATTGTAATCAGGATGTATTCTGTACAAATGCTGCAGCAATTCAGGCAAGAGTCAGGAATGTGATTCAGCAGGGAAATCCAAAATCTGTTCTGGATATATCACTCAGTCATTAGCTTTATGAAAGTGCCACCACGCTGTCTAACCCATCATTGAAATGCATAGGGTGTTGTGTGAAATTGCTACAATTGTGTAGTTTGCGATCTAAACTTGCCACAGAGTGTTAGAAAATAAAACAGGAAGGGTCCTTCTGAGGAAGGGTCACTGGACCCTAAAAGTCTGCTGTCTCTGCACAGATAATGCCAAACCTGCTGAGTTCTTCCAGTAATTTCTGCTTTTGTTTCAATTTTTAGCATCCACAGTTTTTTTTGTTTTTGTTGCACAGAAAGTTAGAACTGGACTGAATTGACTTAAGAACAATACAACACAGGAACAGGCCCTTCGGCCCTCCAAGCCTGAGCTGACGCATTTTGCCCTTCCATGCTAAAACTGTCTTCACTTACAGGATCCGTATCCCTCTATTTCTTTCCTATTCATGTATTCGTCCAGATGCTTCTTGAATGCTGCTATTATGTTTGCTTCCACCTCCTCTGGCAGTGCTTTCTATGTGTCTGTTTTGGAGCCATTTAACTTCTAAGCATATTTAATTAAGCCCAGAGTTACTGTCGGAGATAATAACATGCTAGTTGTTAATTACTTGCAATCAAACGCTCTGGCACTGAAAATGATATGTAATGTTTCCTTCAGGATTAAATTGCTACCCGATATTTTAAAATTGAAATGCAAAAATTTTTTTTAATTCTCTGTCTCTCTTTCTTCTACCTTAATCTAGTCTTCTTATTGTCCTCTCACTATTTCTCCTCCTGTACCTGATTTTGTATTGAATTCGCCAAATCTAATTTGCATTTCCTTCATGGTCTGATAACTTCACACTCTATTAATCTCTTTGCCTCAGGGGCTAGACAGTTACTCACCCTGTTAATTCATGTTGCCAATGTCCAGTTTCTTTTGCTGTGTGGGTATCAGCTTTCACATTTAGTAACTCGTTATGTGAAGTATCTTCAAGATCAAACAGGAAAGGAAAAGACTAACTAATGGCAGACTCCATTAGATTCATTCCTATAGTAATTTATGGCCAATACCTTTGGAACAGATTGAACAATTCATACTGTAGATGGACACCTAACAATATCTGCCTTTTCACTTGAGATGCCCCTTCAAATTTCAGCCCACAAAGTATAAGAAATTGGCCAAGAGAAAACCCTTCTCAACCACTGAAATTTAAGGATTGTGAAACAAACCCAGGGAGGTTTGAGAACAAAGCTGATTTTAAAAAGAATCAGTTCAATGTCAAATAAGCTGCTGAAACAAAGGTATAATTTTATACTTGGGATCTCTCCTGAAATTTTCAAAGGAAAGGAAATACTTGTATTTATGTGACCGATTTTCGGGTCACTCGTTGTTTCAAAGTGCTTTATAGTCATGAAGGACATTGTTGTAATGTTGAAATGTTTCATCCATAATTTGATAGCTCTGACAGTGCAGCGCTCCATCCGCATTGCATTGGATTGTCAGCTTGATTTTTTTTTGCTTAAACTCTGAAATTTAACCCAGAAACCTCTGAGTGAGAAGTAAGCGCTACCAACAAACCAAGAAAGTAGGAAGGACAAGATTCCATTCATTTAATAGCTTATTTTTAATGCTAGAAATTGTTTGACGTGAATAACACTTCTCCTAGCATTAAAAGGGTCTTGACACAAGTAATGACTATAATTAATTTGGAGTTGAGTGAATGGGCAATTAATATAGTAAATGCATTCTAAATGAGTACAAACAATACTAAGCTGGGTGGCAGTGTGTGCTGTGAGGAGGATGCTCAGAGGCTGTAGGATGGTTTGAACAGGCTGGCTGAGCAGACAAATTCTTGCAATACACTGCGGATAAATGTGCGGTTATCCACTTTAGTGGCAAAGCCAGGAAGGCAGATTATGGTCTGAATGGTGGCAGTTTAAGAAAGGGTGAGGTGCAATGAGACCTGGGTGTCATGGTGGAACAGTTGCTGAAGGTTGGCATGCAAATACAGCAGGCAGTGAGGAAAGGTAATAGCATGCTGGCCTTCATAGTGAGAGGATTTGACTATAGGAGTAGCGATGACTTGCTGCAGTTATACAGGGCCCTTAGTGAGGCCACATCATGAGTCCTGTGTGCAGTTTTGGTCCCCTAGTCTGAGGAAGGTCATTCTTGCTTTTGAGGGAGTCCAGCGAAGGTTCACCAGACTGATTCCCGGGATGGCAGGACTGACGTACGAGGAAGGACTGGATCGACTGGGCTCTGGGATTCACTGGAATTTAGAAGAATGAGGGAGACGTCTCTTAAAACATATAAAATCCTGATGGGACTGGACATGTCAGATGTGGGAAGAATGTTCCTGATGTTGGGGAAGTCCAGAGCTTAGGGGGGTCACGGTCTAAGAATAAGGGGTGAGCCATTCAGGACTGAAATGAAGAAGAATTTCTTCACCCAGAGAGTTATGAACCTGTGGAATTCTCTCCCACAGGAAGCTGATGGGGCCAGTTCATTCGATATATTTGAGTGGGAGCTGGGCCTGGCCCTTACAGCTAAAGGGATCAAAGGGTATGGGGACAAAGCTGGAGTGGGATACTGAGAGTGCACTATTCGTATTGAATAGTGGAGTAGGCTTAAAGGGCCAAATGGCCTACTCCTGCACCTAGTTTCTAAACTTCTATGTTAACTGAAAGAAAGCTAAAGGTGGGATGCCATTTTATCAAAGCAAACAGACAACAGTGCAAAGTTGATAGCAACTTTTGGATTTTCACATTTAACTTTACCTGTCAGAGTTACCTATATCATTGACCCACTAATAATGGCAAGCACCAAAAAAAATCTTCCCACTGAGTATACGGCAAACTCAAAGACTGCTCTCTGGTTATTTTCTTTGCAAATTCTCTGCCTGAAGGCAAATCCAACCCACAGTGCCATGACCTCCGTTATAGGCAAGGTAGTGGGGAAGATTCTGAATCCACTGCAGCTGAAGTAGGGAGTGAACCCTTTGCTGTTCGCACCAATTTGATCCAAACTGGTCAGCTAGCCATCTCCCCAAGGAGTCTGAGTGGCAACATGCACTTTTATATAAATGCATGTTTAGTCTGGAGCATCGGTAGGGGCGCCAATTTCTTTCTATTATATGGCTGAGTAGCAGGCCATTGACGTATGTTGAAAGAATTTACAAGTTGATTGTAAATGTATTTTTTGGCCATTGAGTCCTGGAACGAGACTTGAACTTCTGAGCTTCTGCTTAGAGGCAGGGATTCTTATCACTGCACCACAAGTTCTCTGGCTACTTTAGCTATTATTAAAAGTTAGTTTTCAGTCACAGTCATTTTCATTAGAGGGCTGGAAGCCTTGGCACAAGCTATAAACAACTAATCGTATTTATCAATTTTAATACACAATTGGAAATCTGAATATATAACTCCATGCTGGGAACTACACTTTGGTTTATCTTTTCAGAAAATTGTTCTCGGGCTGTGCACAAGGTGTTTAAACCCTACGTACATGTATGGAAGATATTATTAGTCAAATTTTTATTACAGGGAAAGGTTACTCATTTCCTTACACATTTGTAAAGTCTCGTTGTTCAACCATCGAGTTATAAAATCATAGAGATATACAGTATGGAGACAGACCCTTCAGTCCAACTTGTCTATGCCGGCCAGGTAATCTAAATTAATCTAATCCCGTTTGCCAGCATTTGGTCCATATCCTCTTAAACCCTTCCTATTCATATACTCATCCAGGTGCCTTTTAAATGTTGTAATTGTACCAGCCTCCACCACTTCTTCTGGCAGCTCATTCCATACATGCACCACCCTCTGCATGAAAAAATCACCCCTTAAGGTCCTTCTTAAATCTTTCCCCTCTCACCCTAAACCTATGCCCTCTAATCTTGGACTCCCCTACCATAGGGTAGAGACCCCATCTATTTACCCTATCCATGCCCCTCATGATTGTATATACCTCTATAAGGTCACCCCTCAGCCTCTGACGCTCCAGGGAAAACAGCCCCTACCTATTCAGCCTCTACTTATAACTCAAATCCTCCAACCCTGGCAATATCTTTGTAAATTTTTTTCAACTCTTTCAGGTTTCACAACGGCCTTCCTATAGCAGGGAGATCAGAATTGCATGCAGTATTCCAATAGTGGCCTAACCAATGTCCTGTGCAGCCGCAGCATGACCTCCCAACTCCTATCCTCAATGCACTGACTAATGAAGGCAAGCATATCAAACGTCGTCCTCATCATCCTACCTACCTGTGACTCCACTTTCAAGGAACCATGAATCTGCACTCCAAGGTCTCACCTTTCAACAGTGGGTCAAAAAATTCTTTTGTAGAAAATATTTCTTGATGAAACTATGGAGTGCCAGATTAGCCTTCAGGTAGGCCTTCCAGATACAACATTGCACAGAAACTAATTCCATCAGTCAGAACAAAAACAATGAGAGAAGCATTTCTAAATATTTCTCTGTTCCATAGACAGACCTATCAAATACACACGACCAAAAACCACTGGCTGGAAACTTCTTCAGAGGCAGAATAATTGCAGATGCTGGAATCCAATGTAGACAAGCAGTGGGCTGGAAGAATTAAAAAGTTTACAACATTGGTGTTATGGATAAATCCTGTATGATTAATGAATCTATATTTTGAACTAATATAGGCTCTGAGACAGTACAGAAGACTCAGTTTAGTAAATTATGCTAAGAGACATTACTGAATAACAAAGATATTCAATAATCTTTATGCTCGCATTTGTTTAAAATTTGTTCAAAATTCTTAGCTCTGTGGCTCAGTGGTTAGCACTGCTGCCTCACAGCAGCAGGGGCCTGGGTTCGACTGTCTGTGTGGCATTTGCATGTTCTCCCTGTGTCTGTGCGGGTTTCCTCCAGGTGCTCCGCTTTCCTCCCACAGTCCAAAAATGTGCATGTTAGGTGGGTTGGCCATGGTATCCAGGGATGTGCAAGGTAGGTGGATTAGCCATGGGAAATGCAGGGTTACAGGCTTGAGTAAGGGGGTGGGTCTGGGTGGGATGCTCTTCGGAGGGTCAGTGTGGACTCGATGGGCCAAGTGGTCTGCTGCCCCACTGTAGGGATTCTATAATTGTAACCTTCCCAAAGATAAACACAAAGATGATCCACAACTCAATATGCCTCCAAATTTGAAGGATAAAACATTTGCGTAAACTGTGAACATTTGTCTTTCTTACATTTGGAAATCCTTTTACATTTTTAACATTGTCTTTTAAAACTAAAATCGTGAATTTTAGGTGCAAGGAAATAGGATATACTTAATTATGTTTCTGCCCTAATTTGTTTTTCTAAGTTAAATGAATGTAGCTGCACACTGAATATCAGGTTCAAAGGTTGATGAAGAATCAAAGAGAACAATTTAATGGGATAAAATGTGAAATATCCAGAATGTGCCCTTTTTTGTTTAATCTACTGGGTGGCGCTGTTGACACATCACTTGAGCAGCAATCATCAGTTTGTTGAAGGCAGCATTTACACGATCGGTTTCCTTAAGTTTCCTTTCACCAGCAATTGGCAAAAGATGATCTGAAAGTCTGGTCTTTGACTCTATCAACAAAATTTATTCATTGTTTAAGGCACTGACATTTTTAACTGATCAACCCAAGCCCCATTTCAGAGGATTTAAACGTGATTTGCTCCTGAAGTCAAAGTTCAGTCTGCCTAAATATCAGCTGTCGGCAGCTGGAAGGCATTAAGGTGGCATTTACTGTTTTAAAGAAATATAAGATTAAGACAAGGGGTAGTTACTGGGTTGGCAAGTCCACTAGCATACAGCAAGGAAATGAAATCATGAAGGGGGAAGACACTGGCATGAAGAAGGTGAACACGTAAAAGCAAGATGGAAGTTGTATTGTGAAGTGCTGATTTTAGATATTGAGTATCTGTTCTACCCAGAAACGTAATGATTCCTGCTGGTACTATTTCTAGAAAGTTTTAGAATGAGATTCACATGTAAGCTGTATTTCCATTACCATAAATCACAACCTAAGCATTTCCAGATTTTGGAGAGCAGCAACAGTTTAGATTAATGGGTTAAAACAAAGTTCATATAAATTATAGGCTAGGCAATATCTCCGTTTTTACTTAATATTCTGATATTATTTCCGAAACTTTGGTTCACATTTATAGTGTTCTAAAAATGACTGCCATTAAAAAAAAATCATTACTAATAGCTCTACTTCAATTAATTACTGAGAGTATAATGTGAACTTGCACAGGATTTAACATAATGCAATAATACTTATTCAATGCCACCAATTATCTAAGAATGTAAACATTCATACATGCTAAACTTAATCTTAATGGATTAAACAGGAAAAGAAACTTTTTAGTCCAATGGTTGTGTAAATTGTGTAATTTGCAGTTGAACTAAAACATCTATCCAGTTAAAATATGTTAGCCACTTCTGAGAGTTTAACAGATGCAAAAAAAAATGTCATTAGATTCCCTACAGTATAGAAACAACCCCTTCGGCCCAACAAGTCCACACCGACCCTCCAAAGAGTAGCCCACCCAGACCCATGCCCCTACCTATATTTGCCCCGATTTGGCAATTTACCATGGCCACTTCACCTAACTTGCACATCTTTTGGATTGTGGGAGGAAACTGGAGCACCCGGAGGAAACCCACGCAGACACGGGGAGAATGTGCAAACTCCACACAGACAGTTGCCCGAGGTGGGAATTGAACCCGGGTCACTGGTGCTGTCAGGCAACAATGCTAACCACTGAGCCATCATGCTGTAAATGGGTTTCAGTTTTGATTTAATCTTTTTTAATCTTGCTATGTTTTTGATTCTTGTTTTAGCAGTGAGAAGTCCAGCTAAGGCTGGTGGCTTAGAATACTAAATTTCTTACTGTGTATTATCACCAAGTTTGAGGTGAATAGGACAAGTGAGATCAATAGGGAGGCAGAGTTGGGTGGCGTTGAGCATATTGCAAATCTGGGAGAATTTGTCTGAAAAAAAGCAATGAGTACTTATTTCATTAAAGAAATAGATTTAGCAATTGTTTCAATCTCGTTTCAAGAACACCTGAAATCTATTTGAATTTAGGTGCTGTTAAGGACACAACAATGTTTCTCAAGTGAGATTTTAACAAGGTGTTATACAAGTATTTGGCATCAAAATGTAAATATCTTGATTTCTGACGTTTGTACACAATTAATATATTTGGTATACATTCCTGTATAGGCTATTTCAACAAAGACACTGAAAATTAGTGCATTGGAAACAAATGTGATTTTTAGATGCACTGTTCCCAATCTTTTGTTTTGTTGTGAGCATGTAATAACCAAATTTATGTTTGAAAATTTCAGCTTATTCAAAAATTACCCAAGGTTCTCAAATGTTATAATTATATTTTGACCCCATCCTGAAATATTAATATTTAAGCAATTGTGGCTGGAAGTCTAATTAACTTTTAATCATGGAGGATAAGTCAAGCTCCATTTTTCTTTAAGTGCACACTTGCTCCAAAATGAGTTTGTGGATCAGTATTGCAGAATGAATAATGTCCACCTCAGCAACACGATAATAGCAGCCGAATAAGACAATTGTGAATAAGACCTATCCTATTGTGGTTATAAAGCATATGAATAAGAAACCTGAGTAATCATTAATGTGCCTGAATCCTAAGAAGTACCCTGTTTTGAAACCAATTCTATTTTTTGGTAGATTTCATTGGAAAACTACTGTTGAAATTTATCCACTCGTTATTTAGTTGGAAATAAAATGTTGTGCACAAGGCAGGAAATCTCTCGTGCTGCTTTTATGCTGAGTGGCAAGTTAAAAATCATGTCCACCAAGTTACAGTTTTGATCCTTTTTCTCTGCCATTATTTTGGGTCAGGAAATGGTGTGATGGTCAGGATCAATGTGTGAGATACTGCACATCTACTGATATATGTTACCCTTGCTGAAACATTGGCAATTATTATATAATCATTGCAAATTTAGTACGTGATAATCTCCAAATGATTACACCAAGTATCAGAAAGTAAACCAGTCAGTATATAATAAAGGAAGAGTGCACAATGGTGAGTGTCAGTTTATCTCCAAACGAAAGGGTAGCATGACCCTAGGCTCAATATCTCACAAATGTCGTGGGCTGGAGCACATTAATGGGTCTAAGTTAAAAGGCTCTTTGCCTTAAGATAAATTGCTTCTTCAAACACTGTTCATCAATATGACACCATTCATCCCGTGGAAAGCCACTGTTTTTTCCCTTAAAAGTGCTGTGCAGAAAGTAATGTTGATCAGACAGTACCAAACAGTGAGAACTCATTTACTATTTTAAACGTGGCATTCTAGCAGTTTATGATCATCTGAACCATATGAATTCACACCTACTCAAAGAAAAAAAATGTAGAGGAGTGGAAAGGTTTTAGGAGGGAGCGGTAGGGCTTCCAGCTGAGGCAGTTGAAGACACAGCAACCCCCACACCCAGCACGATGGAAGGAGGCAACTCGTGATTACCCATGAAGCTAGAATTGGAGGTGCAGAGTTTCTTGGGGGGGGGGGGGGGGGGAGTAGGACTGAAAGTGATTCAAGAGTTGGGCAGGGATGAGGCCATGAAGGATTTGCAATCAAGGATGAGGGTTTTTAAATAGAGGTGTTCTTAAACGGGAAGCCAGTGTAGGGTCAGTGAGGATAGGAGTGCTAGTGAGGTGGAAGTGAGCTGTTAGTACCCCTTGTTAAGCTGGTTCCAGCACTAGGAGACTTCATCCTGGAACTTCAGATGTAGTTACAGTGGCCATGATTTCTCCTTTGCTCAGGAAAAGTTTAATGATCTGCATTGACTGTGTTTCCTTCTAATGAACTATAGATAATCAGTTGATAGACTCATAATGATTACAGTACATCTTGAATTCCTCTGCACAATATATAATGATGCATGAACCACAAATAGTATCCGCATAGATACTCCTCATACTGGCAGTATGAATAAACCCAATGCAACTAGAGTAATGTACATAGTCAATAGCTGGCATCCTAGCATTGATCCTTATAGTTTCCCCACTAGTCACTGACTGCCACTCAGAAAATGACCCTTTATTCCTACCCTTTTATTTCTGCCTGCCAGCCATTTCTCTATCCATATCAGTACACTACTCCCAATCCTATGTATTTTAATTTTACCTGCTAATCTCATACATCGGTCCTTACTGATGTGGTTTACTGAAGATCCCAGTAAACCACATCCTCTGGCGCCCCTTATCAACTCTACTAGTTATGTCCTCAAAGGATTCCAATTGATGTGTCAAGCATAATTTCCCTTTCGTAAATTTATGCTTGCTCAATCCAATCCTGCTGCTTTTTTTCCAAATGCTCTGCTGTTACATCTTTAATAATGGACTCCAGCATTTTTCCAGTACTGATGTCAGGCTAAACAGCTAATCCCCTAGCTTCTTGGTAATGTGCATGTCCCTGGACAGTAACCACTAACCTTCAAGTACAGTAGCCTTGAAACTTATTTCCATTGCAACATTAGTTTGAAACTTGGAAGTTGCAGCAAGCAAAGGAGACAGGAGAGCAGTGTGGCCAGAGGGCTGTTTAGACTGTGGGGTTTTAATCTAAAATGCACGTAACTTTTCATTGGGTCTTTTCAGGACAGGAATCAGGTCTGAAAGATCAGTCATTTAGGTGGTTCTTAGTTTTCAAAAACATCTGAACAATTCAAGGAATCTTGCAGCTGTTAGCACGCGGATGTTGCACCATAGCAGCCATTTCTGCCTCGGAATTCGCAGCACCAAAACTCGGGTTGCAACCCACACTTTGGGTTGCTTTGTTCTAGTAAGCATCAGTGTGGCTGATTGCAATTAGCTAAACAATAGCTGTTTCATTTGTCTCCATATGATCTGGTTCACTAATCTCCTTTACAGAGGGCAATCTCTTGTCCTTACCTGGTCTGGGCTACATATGACTCCAGATGCACAGAAATGCATTGACTCTTCAATTCTTTCTAAAATGGTCTGACAAACCACTAGTTGTACTGAACCACTGCAGCAACGTTGCAAAATGGAGTAAAACTACCTAGACATTTCACCCAGTGTTGAGTAGGCAATAGAAATTAAGACAGCACACCCAGCTGTGTGACACTGCAACTTGCTTCTTACTTATATCTGGGGTTTTCTGCCAAAATTGGGACAGTCATTCAACTGGGGAGGCAAGCAACAGGCAGGCATTGTAAGAGATCATTCCATGAGTGTAACTATGTCCCGGGCACCATCACCACCATCTCTGGGTATGTCCTGGTCCCACTGTCAGTGCAGCCTCACCAGAGATAGTGGCACAGTGGTACATAATTTGCAGGGAGTTGTGCTGAGTTTGCACAACTTTGATTGTGGACCACTTGAAGTCAAATATAGGCGAGGAAATCCTCTACAAAGATTAGATTACATACAGTGTGGAAACAGGCCCTTCGGCCCAACAAGTCCATACTGACCCGCCGAAGCGTAACCCACCCAGACCCAGTCCCCTACATTTATCCCTTCACCTAACACTACGGGCAATTTAGCATGACCAATTCACCTAACCTGCACGTTTTTTTGGATTGTGGGAGGAAACCGGAGCACCCGGAGGAAACCCACACAGAAACAGGGAGAATGTGCAAACTTCACACAGACAGTCGCCTGAGGCGGGAATTGAACCCAGGTCTCTGGCGCTGTGAGGTAGCAGTGCAGTGCCACCGGGCCGCCCACTAATAGCCCCATATCAGTTCCCCTCCTGTCAGCCAATGAATTGCCATTCCTCCAAGTCAAGCACCACCAGGAGGAAGCACTGAGTGTGGCAAGGAAATAAAATATATTTAACGACTATCACCAAAAGTGGCTCAGTCCTGAAGGATGTAATGAGACAGTCTGGAACTGCAACAACTGTTGGGGAAACCAACAAGAGAGTTAAAATGACAATATCTTGTTCTCACCAACTTTTTTTTAATTTCAAAAATATACTTTATTCATAAAATTATTTTGATATCTATACAACTGGTGATGCCATACATACATATACATTCCCTTTCTTTACATACAGAGATCAGAATTAATCATTCGTAAATACAGGTCTGTACATTTACCATCCAGGTATTTTACTGAGGCATCAGTGGGGCCCAAATGACTGTGTGGGCCCCCTGTTCTTCTTAGGCAGGCAGGCCTTACATGGTGGTCTTTCCCCACCATGCCTTGGCGGCAGCTGCCCCAAGCTTCAGCACATCCCTCAACACGTAGTCCTGGACCTTGGAATATGTCAGTCTGCAGCACTCAGTCAGGATCAACTCCTTCAGCTGGAAGATCAACAGGTTTCGGACAGACCAAAGAGTGTCTTTGACTGAGTTGATGATCCTCCAGTTGATGTTTGTCTCAGTGTGCATCCCGGGGAACAGACCGTAGAGCACGGAGTCCCGCATCACGGTGCTGCTCGGGACGAAACTCGACAAAGACCACTACATTTGTCTCCAGACTTCCTTTGCATAGGAACATTCTAGAAGGTGGTGTGTGACAGTCTCGTTCCCTCCACAGCCGCTTTGATGGCAGCGTGCGGTGCGGCTGAGAGTCCGGGCGTGCATAAAGGATCTCACAGGCAGAGCCCTTCTCACCACCAGCCAAGCCATATCTTGGTGCTTGTTGGAAAGTTCTGGCGATGAGGCATTCTGCCAAATGGCTTTGACAGTCTGCTCAGGGAACCGCTCAATAGGATCTGCCCTCTCCTTTTCCCGAAGGGTCTCAAGGACACTACATGCTGACCATTTCCTGATGGGCTTGTGGTCAAAGGTATTTTTCTTCATAAATTTCTCCACGAAGGACAGGTGATACGGAACAGTCCACTACTTGGAGCGTTCCGTGGCAGCGAGGCCAGGCCCATCCTCCGCAACACCTGGAGGATCATCAACCTACCTGTCGCAGGTACATCTATCCTTGACGGTACAGATGGAATGGCCACTACACAACTTTTTTGAAGACCACGTCCTGTCTTCACATTGAGGGTACCCTCCATTGTGTCGTGTGACACTGGCGTCATGCCAAATGGAGTTGATTTCAAATAGATCTAGCAGCTCAAAACCGGACATCCATGAGGCACTGTGAGCCAGGAACAGCAGAACTGTATTCAGTTCCATAAGCTAATGACTCATTGTATAGCCCATTCTAACAAGGGATCAACCCTGATTCAATGAATAATATAAAGGAGTAGCATGGAGTATCACCAACAAGGTGTCAATCTGGTGAAACTAAACAGCAAGTCATAGAGATAGACAGCACAGAAAGAGTCTACAGTCCACTCGTCTATGCTGATCAAATATCTTAAATTAATCTAGTCCCATTTGCCAGCATTTGGCCTATATCCCTCTAAACCCTTCCTATTCGTATACCCACCCAGCTCCCTTCTAAATGTTTTCATTGTAGCCAGCTTCACCACTTCCTGTGGCAGCTCATTCCATACATGCACCAACATGAAAAAGTTCCCTGTTAATCTGCTTTTAAATCTTTCCCCTTTCACATTAACCTATGCCCTCTAGTTTTGGACTCCCCTACCCTGGGGACAGATCTTGGCTGTTTATATCCTATCCATGCCCTTCATGATTTCACAAACTTCTGTCTGGTCACCCCTCAGCCTCTGATGCTCCAGGGAGAGTCCCAGCCTATTCAGTGATGGACAGAGATAAGCAATCCAAAAACCAACAGATTTTATACATGCAAGTAGGCCTGTCACCATACAGGGTGAGAACCTCATCTCACTGTTTGATATTTGATTGGAAAATGGGAGCTTTTCTCTCAACATTGTAAAACTTCTCACTGGCTATTCTTCACACTATTCTGTCAACTCTATCATTAATGCTCACAACTTTCAGTGGCTGAAAAACAAACTCTGTATTGTTTGTAATATCGATCATAACAGTTAGTTTACTTCTGTCTGAAAGCACAATCTGATATTAGATATATTCAAATCATTGTATTGACTGGCATATTAGGCATTAATAAATAGCTGATATGTCAGCATTGACAGTCAACAGTTAATCCAATAAGAATTTGTTGTAAAAGATTTGATGCTGAGCCAGTGACGCCCAACTCACAGAAGGATGAGATACAAAACATTGGTACATTAATTATTGAATCAGACTTGTATTCTGACAGTAAGCCTTTTCAACCTGAGAGATTCCCCTTACAATGATAGTAGGAAAAAAGGTTTCTGATCATTTACCCAGGAGGAATTATTCTCAGGTTTGGTAACTGATGATGTAATAGAGTTTGCATATTCTTTTAAAGTTTAAAGTATATTGATGTAATTCAAAAAGATGCAGTGATATAAAAATATTAAATGTTAATAAACTGTGTTATGGTCTGTTCTGATGTAATACTGAACAGTCAGATTCCAGAGTGTAACCTGATGTGAAGGACCCGAAGTTTAAGTTTGCTATTTATTCACTGTGAAGATCAGTTACTCCACATATCCATGGTGGCAAAAGGCGGCACGGTGGCACAGTGGTTAGTACTGTTGCCTCA
Source organism: Chiloscyllium plagiosum (assembly GCF_037043375.1). NCBI lineage: Eukaryota > Metazoa > Chordata > Chondrichthyes > Orectolobiformes > Hemiscylliidae > Chiloscyllium > Chiloscyllium plagiosum. Next base: position 40,582,367 of record NW_028270162.1, on the reverse strand, counting down.
CAGCGCCAGAGACCCGGGTTCAATTCCTGCCTCAGGCAACTGACTGTGTGGAGTTTGCACATTCTCCCAATGTCTGCGTGGGTTTCCTCCGGGTGCTCCGGTTTCCTCCCACAGTCCAAAAATGTGCAGGTCAGGTGAATTGGCCATTCTAAATTGCCCATAGTGGTAGCTGAAAGGGTAAATGTAGGGGAATGGGTCTGGGTGGGTAGCTCTTTGGAGGGTCGGTGTGGACCTGTTGGGCCTGTTTCCACACTGTAAGTAATCTAATCCAATTATACAAAACCAATTTGAACTGTCTTATTATAAATATCGGAAAAAAATCAACCCTTTTACCCTTACAACAACCTCAGAGACACTTAAATCTCAGTGAAAGATCATCTGTCTCTACCATAAAAGTGATGATTAGTTAGCTGTACTTGGTTTCATTTTCAGAAAACTTTTGTGCATTCACTTGATGTTACTTTCTTCATTTAGTTAATGTATTTTTCTGAGATCCTTATACAACTTACTGACTTAAACTCATGAGTTCAATTAGCTTGGAGAATACCTTTCATTCTGATACCTCAATAGCCGCCTTGTTTTGGAACTTTTCTCTGATTAGCTTTGAAGGTCTTCAGGACTACTTCTTAGCCCATTCTGCTTGGAGGTTTTTAATAACAGCCCCTCTGTTGTCAGGGACCTCTTCTCCCTGAATGAACATTCACACTGCCTGACTTCTTCTGGATTTGTTTGTCCTAACTATCCCTTTCTTAATTTCTGTTATGGGATTCCTGTTTTTCTCTTTGACTTTAATTTTTCTAATGCACTGAACTGTTCACCTCAAATGTTTAAGAACTTATTTAAGTACATACAAACAAATCTCCACACCCCCCATACCAATCACAGAACAAATTTAAAATTAAATTAAAAACTTTGTCTTCCTTTCCTTAACACAAGATAAAATAAAATTCAACTTCAAGCTACACATCATTCCTCCCCTGTAAAATCTTTGTTGTCAGACCATACTAATGCAGTATGAAGTTTCATCACAACTGCATAAAAGTTAAAATCGCATCAAAAATCAATATAAGACCTTAATAAGGCCACAATTGGAGTATTGTATTCAGATTGTTCTCCGTGCATTAGGAAGGGGATTGGGATTGCAGAGAGAGGTTGAAACATAGCTTTTCTGTAATAGCATCGAGTGAAAAAACACAAATACAAAAACTTGGGTATATTTTCATTTGTAGGATATTAAGGGATGATTTGAAAAGATATAATTTGATAATTGGTCCATCATCAACAAGGATACTGGTAGAGTAAGGGGCAATGAGGGACGAATGTTCCGAAATTCCTTTCAGAATTATGTGCCTAGTTCAACAAAAATAATACACCAACATACCCAGTTCTTAGAAATGAGATGGATCAAGTATATTAAATGTCAGTGGTGGGACATTTAGGAGACAGTGATCATTGGATTGTAAGGTTTATAATGATGTTGCGAAATTATAATGGTCAATCCATAGTAAGAAAAATCAATTGGCAGAGTGAACTTCAACAGGACAAGAATGAAGGTGGGCAGGATAGACTGAGAAGAAAGATTGACGTGAAAGGCTGTAGTTGAGCAATGAGCTACCTTCAAAGAGATAGTCCAGGTATTACATATTTCCTGAAAAGGGATAGTTAGGACAAACAAATCCAGAGCTCCTTGGATGATAAAGGAGATAGAAATAAGATAAAGAAGGCAAATTGTGTATATGATGGGTGTATATAATTAAAAACCAAAAGAAATTCAGAAGATTCAGAGTGGAGATGATAAAATGTATAAGGGACGTAAACAAGAATTATGAGTAAAGACTGTTTAATCAACATAAAGGGAAATTCCAAAGTCTTCGACAGGTGTATAAATAGTAAAAGAGTGGTAAAAGCAGGAGGAGCTCCAATTAAGGGCCAAAAAGGGAAATTTACTCATCGAAGCAAGAAGCGTGGCCAAGCTGTTAAATGAATACTTCAGCATCTACTGCCTTGATAATGCTGAATGCATACAGATCATGATGACAGAGGACGAATCTCTGTCACTAGAAGGATGATATACCAGTGCTGTGCAATCACCTACCTGCCATTTATGAGTGTGAAGCTATATGAAAGATTATTTGAACTAATTTGAAAGAGGTTATTTTAGGGGAGGTGGCTTCAGTGTTAGAAACAACTACAGATATGATAACTGTATGGTGTACCTCAGAAAATTAACATGCAGAACAGTACTGAGTTGTCACTGGGTTCATTGTTAAAACTGGTACTCCTTCCAACATCAAACAGGACAATGCAAAACTTAAATACACAACCTCCCTATGTGGAGATGTATGTATCTGTGGTTGATTGGCTGGGTTGTCACCAAGACAACAAATGACAGCCATTGGCTTGGCATTCCCAAACTAGGAAGGAGCTGAAACATTCAGTGTTTCTGTCTTGACTGCTACCATGTGGTCTTTTCTCAGAAGTCCACAAATATGAGGGCAGGATCAGATTTGACTGTGATGTTTCTGCGGTCAAAGAGCCTGCTGAAACTTAGCCTCCTGTTCAAAGAGGAGGTAAACATAATATTTCATTATAAGATAAATAGTGGAATTTTACTAATTGCATAGAGAGTCCAACATGTATCATAATAAAAGATCCAGTGGTCAATTTGCAGGCTTGACTGGTATTGGATTAATTCTGCTGACTTCATGCTCATAAAGAAATGAGCAATCTTAAGGTTCAGTCTCGTGACCATGGAAGTGCTACATTGCCTGACTCCTCTTCAGATTCACTTTGGAACCGTACCTGCCTGACTGAGTTAAATTGGCAGCTTGCAATCATAGAATCAAATCTGATTAAATCAATGCCTCCAGCAGAAAGGAGAAAATGAAAGGGAAGGGGCAGGGTGGGAAGTGAAACTACAAATAAAGGACATTCCTGTGAGGAAATTGCATTCAAAGCAGGGGTGGCTGCTTTTCATTTTAAATTATTCCTTCAGAAAACAAGCAGCTTATGTGGAACTGTGTAGTCTACAATTTTTAATGTAGCAGTTGTATAAATAAAAAGTGTTTTGGTGATAATCATCAGGAGTGTTGATATAATATGCTTTTATATTCTGTAAAACAATATCATTGAATTATGATCAAATAAATAGGAACTGTTTTAATTCAGGTTTGATTTGGAATATCAATAACTCCTTTGGGTTGGTTGAACTGGGATCTCTCTGGATTAGTTTAACCATGGCCCTGCTGGATTCTTTTAAAGAGACATTTCAGTTGCATGATTAACCTGTTTACTGTCACAGGCAGCTTAAGCTTTCAACAACAATTTGCAAAAGAGCAATTTGTCCTTGGTTCATTTCTGTCTAAAGAGATGTTCAATGCATCTGTAAACAGAATTATTTTACTATTTGCTTTTGTGGAATTTTGCCAATTGAAATGAGCAGGGGTTAAAGCTTTGTAACAGAAGAGTCAGTGGTCAGATCAATTAGCAGATGAAAGGAGGCTTAATTGGCATTGGCCTTCTTTGGGTTTTTGCTGTCTCCATGCTCATAAAGAAATTAGTGACCTAAAGCTTCAGTGTCATGACCATGTAAGTGCTACATTTCCTAACTCCGCTCATTTGACAATCCACTGAGCCAGACTTCCACTGCAACTTTCGAGAATACCCAGTGGAGTGACTCCAACACAAAGAAAATATAAAAGTTCTTGACTTGGCTTTTTCTATGCTTACTTACACTTACACTTACAAGCAAGTATCAGGGGGATAATAAGCTTTGTGTGCGGAAATCCATTTGAAAGCTAGGGTTAGTTCAGAGTGTTATTAAAAAGCAGAAGCAGACACCTTGGGGAGGAACGGCCTGATCCTGTGTGCATTCTGCAGAATGTCTACCCAGCTGTAAAGTGTGCTTATGGCAGTTCTGAAAGGAAGGAACAAAATGAACATGATAGCAATTGCTTCCAAAGATCCAAATGTTGAAAAAAAATTGATTGCAGAGTAGCTGAGGGTAATTAAGAAAAAAACAGGCTTCCTTTTGATTTAAGACATGCCTTTAACTTACATTATTTTGTTTACTTTAGCTTGATGTGATTTGGATGAATTCAGGCAATTGTGGACCTCATCAATTTATAAGCCAAATTTGTGAAATGCAGAGTATGCTCAAGCTCAAGTGGTAAGCTTCAAGCGTTCAATGCAATGTGAGTTGGTGCCTGATTCTCTTTAGTACAATGGGTATTAGTTATCGTGTTACCTCTTTCACTCCACTAACTCCCTTGTAGGACAGTTCATATTTTGTTACATCGATTTGGAATATCCAATTCAAGAGCAAACTACATGGTAAATAGAAAAGTCCTGGGGAAAGTTGATGTACAGAGAGATCTGGGTGTTCAGGTCCATTGTTCCCTGAAGGTGGCAACGCAGGTCAATACTGGGCAAGAAGGCATACGGCACGCTTTCCTTCATCGGACAGGGTATTGAGTACAAGAATTGGCTGGTCACGTTACAGTAGTTTTTGTAACACTTCAGGACTTTGGTTCAGCCACATTTGGTATACTGTGTACAGTTCTGGTCGCCGCATTACCAAAAGGATGTGGATGCTTTGGAGAGGGTGCAGAGGAGGTTCACCAGGATGTTGCCTGGTATGGAGAGTGCCAGCTATGAAGAGAGGTTGAGTGGATCAGGATTATTTTCATGAGAAAGATGGAGGTTGAGGGGGGACCTGATTGAGATCTACAAAATCATGAGAGGTATAGACAGGGTGGGGGACTCAATTACTAAACGTCATGAGTTCAAAGTGAGAGGGGAAAAGTTTAGGGGAGATATGTGTGGAAAGTTCATTATGCGAAGAACGGTGGGTGCCTGGAATGTATTGCCAGCATGATAGCATCATTTAAGATGTATCTAGACAGATACATAAATGGGCAGGGAGCAGAGGGATACAGACCCTTAGAAAATAGGCAACAGTTTTAGATAGAGGATGTGGATCTGAGCAGGCTTGGAGGGCTGAAGAGCCTGTTCCTGTGCTGTAATTTTCTCTGTGGTTGTGCTTTTGATAGTCAGCTATTTTCAATCATTTAGCAAAAATCAAACTGCAGTTCAAAATTGGCCCAAAGGATTTAAAAAACTAGTAAAACTAGTGAATGAGATATATTAGTCTGACTTGTGGAGGTCCAATAAGACCAGTATGCTCATTTCAAGGTTTTTCTTTGCTGTTTTTTCTCCCGTGGGTGGGAGTGGTAGAGAGAAATGGGGAGAAGGGTTTAAGCTGAACTAGCATATGCAAACATGTTTCCCATTTCACAGCCAACAGTATCAGGGTTCTCAGTCACGTTCAGCTCATCTCCTGCACTTTGACCTCACCCCTTCCCCTCCATCCCAGAATAAGAGTAGACCATAACACGCAAGGGTGGAGGTAGGCCAGTTGGCCCATGAAATCCATTCTGCCATTCAATAAATTCTTGGCTGATCTAATGATCCTCAACTCCACTTTCCTGCATTTTTCCCATAACCCTTAATTCCCTTACTGATTTTTTTTTAAAAACTCTTCTATCTCAGCCTTGAATATTCTTAATGATCTAGCCTTGATAGCTCTCTACAGTAAAGCATTCCACACATTCACTACTCTGAGAGAGGAAATTTCTCTTATCTCTGTCTTAAATGACCAAGTACATATTCTGAGATAATGCCGAAGAGTGTGCTGCTGGTTCTGAGATAATGCAGTCTGGTTCTGGACATGACACAAAGCTGGGTGGGAGAGTGAGCAGTGAGGAGGATACAGAGATGCTTCAGTGTGATTTGGACAAGTTGAGTAAGTCGGCAAATATGTGACAGATGAAGTAGAATGGGGATAAATGTAAGATGTAAAGAAGGTATATGGCATGTTTGCCTTTATTGGTCGGGGAATTGGGTACAAGAGTCAGGATGTCATGTTACAGCTTTACAAGACTTTGGTTAGGCACACTTAGCGTATTGTGTTCAATTCTGGTCTCCATTAGGGGAAGGATGTGGAGAGGGCGCAGAACTAGGGCCCACACCGTGTGGGCGGCACGGTGGCTTAGTGGGTGGCATGGCGGCACAGTGGTTAGCACTGCTGCCTCACAGCGCCAGAGACCCGGGTTCAGTTCCCGCCTCAGGTGACTGACTGCGTGGAGTTTGTACATTCTCCCCGTGTCTGCGTGGGTTTCCTCCGGGTGCTCTGGTTTCCTCCCAAAGTCCAAACATGTGGAGGTTAGGTGAATTGGCTATGCTAAATTGCCCGTAGTGTTAGGTGCAGGGGTAACTGTAGGGGAATGGGTCTGGGTGGGTGCGCTTCGGCGGGTCGGTGTGGACTCGTTGGGCCGAAGGGCCTGTTTCCACACTGTAATGTAATGTAATGTAATCTAATCTAATCTAGGATGCTGCTTGGTTTAGAGGGTATGAGTTATAAGGAGAGGCTGGAAAAACTCAGGTTGGATTCTCTGGAGTGGCAGAAGCCCAGGGGAGACTTAATAGAAGTCTATAAAATTATGAGATGCATAGATCGGGTTGATGGCCAGAATTTTTTTCCCCAGAGTTGAAATGTCTACTACTAGGTGGCATGCATTTAAGGTGAGAGGGGGAAAGTTTGAAGGTCTGTGAGCAGCAAGTGTTTTACACAGACAGTCTGGAACATGCTGCCGGAGGTGGGGGGGGGGGGGGGGGGGGGTGTGGGGGCTGGTGTGGAAGCAGATATGATGGAGTTTAAGGGACTTTTAGATAAATACATGAATATGCAAGGAAGGGAGGGATATGGGCCAAGGGCAGGCAGGAGGGAATAGTTAAGCTTGGCATCATGTTCGGGCACGACGTGCTGTACTGTTCAATGTTCTACGTTCTACTATTTACCTTGGCAGCAAAGGCAGGGAGATAGATTATTATCTGAGTGGTGATAGATTGGTAAAGAGGGGTGTGTGATGAAATCTGGGTGTTCTTGTATACCAGTCTCTGAAAATAAGCAGCCAGCTGCAGCAGGTGGTGAAGGGGCAAATAGTATGTTGGTCTTGATAGAGAGAGAATTCAAGGACAGGCGCAGGGATGGTTTGCTACAATTGTGCATTACACCTGAGCATTGTGTACAGTCTGCTGATCTGAGGAAGGATATTATATCTATGGAGAGAGAGTGCAGCAAAGGTTTGCTGGACTGACTCCCAGAATGGCAAGACTGATGTAAGAAGTGAGACTGGTTTGTTTAGGAATATATTTATTAGAGTTTAGATGAGGGAGGGTGGGTATCTGAAATCTGTAAAATCCTAACAGGACTAGATAGGGTAAATGCAGGAAGGATGAGCAGGGCACTCCAGAACAATGGGCACAGTATGAAGATAAGGGATTAACCATTTAGGGCAGAGATGAGGAAAAATTTCTACACCCAGAGAGTGTTGTGCCTATGGAATTCTCTGCCACAGATAACTGTTCTGACCAGAAATATTTTCAAAAAGGAGTTATATATAGTTCTTCAGGCAGAAGGGATCAAAATATACGGGCAGAAAGTAGGAATAGGGTACTGAGTGGAATGGTCCACTCAGCCCCTCAATAAGCATATTGAGGGGCTGAATGGCCTACTCCTTCTATTTCTGTGTTTCTGGACTCTTATACAAGGGAAACAAACTCTAAGCATCTAGCCTGTTCAGCTCCCTAAGAAACGTAAGGTTCCCCTTGTCCTCACATTTCACCGCAATAACCTCCGCATTCAAAGGGTCATCCTTCACTAATTCTATATCCTCCAGCACAAAACACATCCTCCCCTCCACTCACTTATCACAATTCCCCAGGACTCTTCCATCCATGATATCAGTTATAAGGGAGGTTGGATAAGCTGGGACTTTTTCACTGGAATGTCGGAGATTGAGGGGTGACCGTATAGAGGTTTATAAAATCATGAGGGGCATAGTTAAGGTGAATAGCAAAGTCTTTTTCCCTTGGGTTGAGGAGTTCAAAACTAGATGGTATAATTTTACAGTGAGAGGAGAAAGATTTAAAAAGGATCCAAGGGGCAACATTTTCACATAGAGGATGGTTTGTATGTGGAATGAACTTCCAGAGGACATGGTGGAGGCAGGTACAATTACAATATTTAAAAGACGTTTGGACAGGTACATGAGTAGGAGAGGTTTAGTGGTTAATAGGCCAAGTGCTGACAAATGGGACTGGTTTAGATTCCTGAAGAAGGGCCTGTGCCCGAAACGTCGAATCTCCTGTTCCCTGGATGCTGCCTGACCTGCTGTGCTGTTCCAGCAATAAAGTTTCAACTTTGATCTCCAGCATCTGCAGACCTCACTTTCTCCTGGTTTAGATTGGGAAAGTTGGCTGGCACGGACAAGTTGAACAGAAGGCTCTGTTCCTGTGTCATGTGACTCTATGATTCGATATACCGAAACCTGTTTCCTCTCAATTGCATTAAACATAGAATGATACAGCACACAAGGAGTCTGTTCAGTCCATCATGTCTGCTGCAGCTCTTTGCTAAAGCTTTCCAATTAATCTGATGTCACTGTTCTTTCCACTGAGCTCTGTAAATCTAGTTTCCTTTTGGATTTGATCAAACTGAACATTGCAAATCTGCTTGTGGTTCGAAATTTCTGCCTCAAACCTTATGTTCAGGATGCACTTTATTTGTCCTGTGTTGAGCCCAAGTATCTTAACTTTCTTGGATCCTCCCTTTGTCAGCACTTCATACGGAGAGGCACCATGGTAACAAAAATGATAAGCTGAGCATGTTTGTGGTCATGTCTGCTTTCCCATGCCCTGTAGTTTTAGCCTGAATTTCCATCTCGAGATCCTTCCTTGTTGATTCAATTATTCCACTCCAATACAAATGGAAAATCCTGGAAATACACAGTGGAAAAAGCACTATATGTAGTGAGGACCTTTGGTAGAACTCAAGGAAGTTGGATGTTTAATAATTTTCAAGCAAGTATACAGGAAAGGGAAGAGAGGGGAACGCAAGAGAAGGTCATCAATTAGCGTGCAGGAATGATGCAATGACCAAAGGGATGATGGTGCAAGGTAAAACCTGTTGGTTTACTCAAGTAAAGTAGGTATTCCTTGGTATTATGGAACTTGAATTGTGTTGAAAAGAGTGTCATGTTGTTCAATCTTTTTATTTTGCACTAATCAGGACAAATGCAAAAATAGAATGCCAAATTTTAAACAATCACTATTCATCCTCGAGAAGAAAAGGGAGCTGGGTTGCTTGGAAAGGTGACTGTGTCTGAAATATTGCCATGGGCAAAAACTCCCCAACTCCCAAGAAATTCAAAGAAGATCCAAGGCTTCTGTGATCCTTGGATCCAAGATGAGGTCTACTGTGTATTGACGTGTACTGACAGAATAAAAACAGAAATTGTGCAGAAAAAAAAAGTTTATCTAACCCAGTAAGCTTATTCCAATGTTTTCTGCTTTTATTTCAGATTTCCAGCATCTGTGATATTTCACTTTGCCTGTGGGGTGTTTGTGAGCATCTTTATGATAACCTGCTCCATCTTTTCACCAGGAACTGAAAGTTTTATCTTTACTGATATCATGGGGTATCTTTGGGATATTTTCAGTGATGAGAATAACCCTCAATGAACAACTGAAAAGAAAGTGGAGAAATTTAGTCAGCAGTAAGGAATCTTTTCAATTTGTCTCTTCATACACAATGAGGCCCTAGTCAATTTGGTTCTCTGTTCATGTCTGTTGACTACCTTGTTGCTATTGTTGAGAGCCATCAATGCTAGATGCAGCAGATTGCTATCTGAGCTGTTCGTAGATGCCAGAAAGGAAAGATGCCTGAAAATGTTCAATATCCAGTTTATACATAGCTCTGGGATTGAACTGGTTTGATGTTTACCATGCAATAATTTTCCTTTCACCTCAATGGGCATAAGTGGAGGGGGGGGGGGGGTCCTTACTTGAATGTTTGATCTGAAAGACAGTACTTACAACAAAATTGCAGTGCTCCAGCTGGCTCTAGAGTTTCATTCCACCTTATGCAATCGGTGCTGATTATAGAGCCTTAATGTCTCAGGAATGGACAACATTATGCATGGTGTAGTCACCTTCTTTAACATAAGAACATAAGAAATAGGAGCAGGAAAACGCCATCTGGCCTGTCGAGCCTGCTCACCATTCAGTAAGTTCAAGGCTTATCTTGTCATAGTCTCAGCTCCACTGACCCACCTGTTCACCATAGCCCTTAATTCCTTTCCTGTTCAAAACTCGATGTACGTTTGCCTTAAAAACATTCAATCAAATAGCCTCAACTGCTTTACTGGGGCAGGGAATTCCACAGATTCACAACCCTTTGGTGAAGATATTCCTCCCCAACTCAGTCCTCAATCTGCTCCCCCCTATTTTGTGGTCTTTGTCACATTTGTGGATTTTGTGGATATAATTCAGAAGTATAATTACTTTATTGATTGCTGGAGGCTCTGCAAAGATTAATTTTAGGAGAACTAAGAAATGTCTCTTCTAACAGCTGATATTCAATTGTAAAATATAGACTTTTAATCTTTAATTCCATCAACTGATCTAATATTTATTTGGAAGAAAACAACTTTAAATGGCCTCAGATTCTGTTTTAAAATAGTCGCAATGGTAACTTGACTTACCAGAGAGACCAAGTTTCTGATGTGGATTAACAGTCAACATGTCAGGGCACTTCCACTGTAGAATTTCACCCTTGCTATTGTTTAAACTATCTGAAAAAGAATAAGAATAATAAGAAAGAGCTAATGTATCTGCACTAACAGCTTGAGACAAAGAAAATCTAACAAGCCCATTATGCAAAAGGGTGCTGAAGACACCCCTATTTGTTTCAATGGCATCTTGACAATGGGAGACCAAGCCCTTCTTTGTTGGCGTGAATTGTCTAATTGTGTGACAATATGGTTAATTACCACATAACAAAGTCTCCTTTGTGAAAAGTTATGATGATATGTTTGTATATTGATTCAGAAGTGAAAGTCACCATTGTACCTAGGACCACTGGCTACTCTTGTCATCAGAGATGGAGATGTGTTGCTGGAAAAGCGCAGCAGGTCAGGCAGCATCCAAGGAGCAGGAGAATCAATGTTTTGGGCATGAGCCCTTCTGCTCCTTGGATGCTGCCTGACCTGCTGCGCTTTTCCAGCAACACATTTTCAGCTCTGATCTCCAGCATCTGAGTCCTCACTTTCTCCCATCAGAGATGGAGAGACAACTAGTCGTCAATTTAACCTGAGGGTTACTATGCCGCAGGGGAGGGGGTGATGTTGAGAAGGCAGGACCTTCATGGTAACTTCAACTAGTATGGGAATTGAACCCACGCAGTTGGTGTGAGTCTGCATCAGAGATCAGCTGTTCAGCCAACTGAGCTAGCCAGCCCCAATTGTAGAAGGAAGTAACAGCAAAAAGGTCTGCAGAATGGGAGTGAGAGGGACCCTATCTCTTTTACAAGTTGGAATACATCACAAAGACTAGCAAATTAAAAATAGAAGGCACTTCCATTGCACCCACTCTGGAAAAGGGCAGGTTGGAATTTAAAGGAAACTGCATCCTGAAAGTTAAGTAAATTGCATTGTTACAATCCCACTGGAGCTGTAAGATCACCAAAGAAACATTGGGATGTATAAAATTCTTGTTGCTCATGAACGTGGAACTTGGAATGTTTTCTTTTTGATAAGTATGCTTTTTTAGTAAGTTTCTACTTTTCCTTGAGTGAATCCTACTTCGAAGACTCAAGATCAATAAACTTACTTCTTCATATGGCTTTACCAGTGATAAAGTCTACAGTGAATTAAGAAGTCATATCTTTCAAAGTTTGGAATATTGTGTCCAGTTCTTTACGCCCAGTTATAGGAAGGATATTATTGAGCTGGAGAAGGTTCAGAAGAGATTTGCCAGGATGTTGCCAACTATGAAAGGTTTAAGTTATAAAGAAAGGCTGGATAGACTGGGGCTCTTTTCACTGGAGTTTGAGATATGACTTTATAGAAGTTGATAAAATAATGAGTTGTCTTTTCCCTAGGATGGAAGATTTCAAGACTAAGGGGCACATTTTCAAGGTGAGAAGAGAGAGAGATTTTAAAAATGTGAGAGGGGCAAAGTTTTTACATGGAGGGTGGTTCCTGTGTAGAATGAACGTCCAGAGGATGTGTAGGTACAATTACAATGTTTAAAAGACATTTGGAGAAGTACATGAATAGGAAAGGTATGGGCCAGGAGCAGGCAGGTGGGACTACTTTAGTTTGGGATTATGTTTGGCATGGTCTGGTTGGACTGAAGGGTCTGTTCTCATGCATTATGACTCTATTAGCCCAGTTAGCTGGGTGGCTGCGTTGTGATGTAGGGTGATGCCAACAACGTGAGTTCAATTCCCACATTTACCAAGAAGGACTCTCCTCCTCAACCTTTCCCCTTACCTGAGGTGTGATGACCCTCAGGTTAAACCACCACTAGTCATCTTTCCCTAATGAAACAGCAGCTCTGTGGTCTGTTGAAACTATTAAAAAATATAACTTTAGTGATAGTCAGCTGTTGGATAAATGTCCTTTTTTCTGTTGTTCATATATTTTACTTTCCATTATTATTGTAAAATATTTACAATGAAATTTGTATACCCGTTGTATTTACATCAAATGAAATGCATTTTAAATTGTTCTTTCCTTTGAGTTTTAGTGAACAAGAATTCTTGCTTTCTTCTTGATTTATCTTGTATGGTTTTTCTGGTTGGCCTGTATTATTACTAAGTCTGAATCTGGAATATTGGGTTGCTATTGGTGGTGATACATTTATCTTTCACTTTCCTCAGACTGCTGTTCCTATGAAAAATGTAGTCAAGATAAGCTTTAGGTAGCTACCTTGCTATGGTTGGAACAAACCCGTCCCCAGTGGATCCAGTCTACTTTGGGGGGATGCTCATTCTAAACTGCACACATGTTTGTATCTCTGAGCAAAGTTCCTGTTTTCCCCTTTCCTCACGCTGATCCTGGTTTTTGAAGCATTTCCTGCCTGTCCTTACAACTAAGGTCATTGCTCTTAGAATATTATTCATCTGGGCTTTCCCAAGGCTAGCACTGTCCTCATTTGTCTCATCTGTTAAATTGCTTTGTGTGACAATTGGCAAACCAAAATTGACTAGGAGAAAGTGAGGACTGCAGATGCTGGAGATCAGAGCTGAAAATGTGTTGCTGGAAAAGTGCAGCAGGCCTCATTCCTGAAGAAGGGCTCAAGCCCGAAACGTCGATTCTCCTGCTCCTTGGATGCTGCCTGACCTGCTGCATTTTTTCCAGCAACATATTTTCAGCAAAACAAAATTGAGTCCGCTTTCATAATTGTTGTGGTCTATCCTTTGCATGTATTCATTTTTCATCCTCCTTATAGCCTGCTGATGTGATTATTTTATAGTTATCATTCTGCCCCCAGATTTCTGTTCATCACATTGTTACAAAACATTATTTGAGCTGCATTCATCATGTCATGAGGCTTGAAAAAGAAGAGGGCAGTTTTTATTGTACTTAACTGAGCCATATTATATAATTTTAAAATCTATGCAAGTTTCTCTTACAGGTGCATACATTCAAGGTTCAAACTCATGCAAATCAATCATGAGGAGAACAGATTTGACTTTGACTGTCAAAGCAATTTAAAGGTGTGAACAAATGATTTACCTGTACTTGCGGTTATATTGGCAACGGTGTTGAATTCCTTTCAGATCTAACTGCGGCACTTTGATAGTCAAAACCAGCAAAGAGAGTTCAAAGTTTGAAAGTTCTCTGGAGAAAAGCGAGAACCCACTCAGTGTCTTGCTCCTTTAGGGTTTCAGTTGCTCATCCTGTTCTGCAGAGAAAACACAAAAATGGCTAGTTGGTTTGTTACACGACTTTCTTTCTCCAAGAGACTAGTGACTCAGCTATGGTCATAGTTGGCTGGTGTATTCTTGTTGCTTTGTTTACATGATGAGATTACAGCTGTGCCTTTCATACCCACAATCCCATTGAAACAATTGGTCAATGGTCAATTGTTTAATGGTTTGTCTCCACCCCATTGAGTATCCAGTTGATCGTCCTGAAGCTTTGCTAATAATTTGCTAATGAGCTGGCTCCCATTCATACTTCTGCAGGGCAAGTGTACTTATCTCATTTTTTATTATTTGTTCATTGGATGTAGACATCACTGACAAGGCCATCATTTGTTGCCTACCCTACTTCCCTGAGGGATGTAGTGATGTGCTGCCTCCTTGAACTACTCCAGTCCTTGGAATGTTAGAATACTCCTCGGAAAGGACACAATGACAGCAATGGAACAGCAGTATAATTCCAAGTCAGGATGGTATGTGGATTGCAGGGGCGCTTGAAGGTGGTGGTGTACCAATTTATTCACTGACCTTGGCCTTCGGGATAGTAGAGGTTAGAGATTTGGAAAGTGTTGTTGAAGGTACCTGGGTGAATTGCCGCAGTGCAGCTTTTGGATGTTGCACCCTGCTGTCATGTATATCGTTGGTGAAGGGAGTGCATGGAGAAAATGGTGGATGGGTTCCCATTCAAATGGACTGCTTTGTTCTAGAGGATGGGAAACTTCCACTTATCCAGGCAAGTGCATCCACCACATTCATAGCTTGTAGATGTTGGGCAGGCGCTGGGGAAACAAGAGGTGAGTCACATAGTGCAGGCTCCCTAGCTTTTGATATACTCTTGCAGCCATAGTATTTATGGTTCATTTCAGATTATGGTCAATAATAACCCACAGTAAATAGGTAATATGGATCCAGCAATTTCAGTGCCATTGGATGTCAAAGGTTAGATTCTCTTATTTGAAATGGTCATTGTCTGTTAATTGTGTGGCGTTTTTACCTTGGTGTTTCTGTCTTTGCTATGTGTCAACATAGTTTGTTTCTTTCACTAGGCAGTCATGAATGGCGCTGAGCCTTGTACCATCATCCCACTTCTAATGTTATGATAGAGGGAAGGTCGTTGATGAAGCAGTTGATGATGGTTGGCCCTGGGACATTACCATGAGGAACTCCTGCAGAGATGTCCTGGAGCTGAGATGATTGAAGCCCAGCACCCACAACCATATTCGTTAATGCTATAGATATAACTCCTATCAGTGGAAGGTATTCCCAAATTCCTACTGATTCTAGTTTGCAAAGGTTCCATGATGGAACACTCAGTCAAATGTGGTGTTGATTTTAATTTCACTGCATCTCTGGATGAGCTATTTCAAGGCTACAATGAGGTCAGGGTCTTAGTGGCCCCTGGCAAACCCAAACCGAGTGCCAGTGAGCAGGTTAATTCTTTACAACTGCCATTAGATAATGCTGTCTTTTCCATCATTTTATTAATGATCAAGAGTAGAGGGATGCAATGGGAATTGGCTGGGTTGGATTTTTCCTGCTGTTTGGAGAAGAGTTTCAGACAGATTGCTTCCATATCAATGGGGTTGACAAGGAGAACTGAATTAGGGGTTTCCAACCAGTAAATTTTCAACTTGTGTTAATAATGCAATGCTTCATAGCCCTCTCCAATGGGTTTCATGATCATTACCGGCTTTGGACAAATTGGTTTGGGCTGCTCTGTTCTCAGCACCTGCTGTGCTTTTCCAGCTCCTGTGCTGTACTTTTTGACTCTGTTGTCGCCCAATTACGACTGAGACTCTGAAACTTGGAAAGAAAGCATGTTCAACAGACACAGCATGACTTTACTTAAAAGTAAAACACTGTAGATGCTGGGGAGCTGAAATTAAAAACAAAAGATGCTGGAGAAAGTCTAGCAATATTTCTGGAGAGAGAAGCAGAGTTAAAGAGCTGAATATTATATTTGTTGTCGAGAGTGGGGTGCTGGAAAAGCACAGCAGGTCAGGCAGCATCCGCGAAACAGGAGAATTGAAGTTTCGGGTAAGAGCCCTTTATCAGGAATTCCTGACAAAGGGATTATGCCTGAAACATCGATTCTCCTGCTCCTCGAAGGTTTCCTGACCTGCTGTGCTTTTCCACTCTTGACTCTGACCCCTCTTGACTCTGATCTCTAGCATCTGCAGTCCTCACTTTCTCTTATATTTGTTGGCTTAGTATAAATTGCAGTAATGTTTTTGAAGGGTTTTTCATTGCAAGGCCTAGAAAGTTCTCACACCGTATCTTAACAAACATATCTTACCACTGCCATTCCCAGAACAACACACCACTCTTCTGTTACCCCAGAATTGACCAGCATTTCTTGTATTTGCACCATCCTTAGTGCTTGTTCGTGTGCATAAGGACTTATCAGTCCAGAGCTCCCCTTCATGGTACCTGACATTTGCCACGGACATGGCAGACTGAGGAATATGGTGCCCCAATCTGGAGATCCAGCTGTACAAAGAGGTGGACAGGCAGGATTTTCTCATCCCCCAGGACCATGAGTGGAGGCCAGGACACCAATCTATGTCAGCTTTGTCTGAGGTTAAAGCAGACTCAGCCTTCTGAAGGAATATGCAGGATGATAGGATAAAAGTGAATTCTCTTCTTCACTCATTTGGCATAAGTACCACCATTTTCTCTCTGATACCTCATACTCGCTGTATCTCTACTACTGTAGCCATCTCCCACCAAGTGTCATGCTGTACCACTCTCATTGCCATCACCATCTTCCTGCACTTGCAGTCACCTATCGCAACTCTGACACCAATAACCCTGCATGCCCTCTGCATTGTCTTCTCACTGGCCTGGGACACCACCCAAATTGCACCAACTGTAACATCTGTGACACCCACTTAAGCATTTAGCATCTATGCCTTCATTGCTTGGACCACTGAGTACAGGAATTGGGATGTCATGTTGAGATTGTACAGGACATTGGTAAGGCCACGTTTTGGAGTACTGTGTACAGTTCTGGTCACCCTGCTATAGAAAGGATTTTATTAAATTGGAAAGGGTTCAGAAAAGATTTACCAGGATGTTGCCAAGACTGGAGATTTGAGTTAGAAGAAGAGACCGGATAGGACAGAAGATCTTTTCACTGGAGCACAGAAGGTTGAGGGGTGATGTTATAGGGTTTATAAAATCACAAGGGGCATAGATATGGTGAATAGCAAAGGTCTTTTCTCTAGGGTGGGGGAGTTCAAAACTAGGAGGCATTTTTTAAGGTGAGAGAAGAAAGATTTAAAAGGGACCTGATGGAGCAACCTTTTTTACAGTGAGAGTGGTTTGTATATGGAATGAATTGGTACATGAACAGGAAGATTTGGAAGGATATGGGCCAAGTGCAGGCAAGTGGGACTAGTATTGTTTGGGAAACTTGGTCAGTACGGATGAGTAGGACCAAAGGGTCTGTTTCCATGCTGTGAGACTTGATGACTCTCTTTGCCTCTGTCTCTCATTCCAGGAGATAAAGAGCCCACAGAAGAACAGAAAGAGTCAAGTTGGGTGGTGGGTTTCTTGACCATCGTCTCCTCACCCCTTATTGGAGAGTACCCTTTCTTGGATTGCCCTGAGAAGTCCCTGGACTGGTTTTTTGAGTGCCCTTGACTAATTGTGCTGAGCAAAGTCTATCCCCTTTGATTTGACCGAGACATGCTGACAAGTATGGCAAGCTTTCTTCTTTAGCGGCTGCGCTAAAAAGCGACCCAAGACAGAAGTAATGTGAGCATCCAGGAACTCAGTATGAGTGTGTGCTATGACAGTGAGTGAAGAGCCTGGAGTTGCAGCCTGGTCCAGTACACGAGCGAGGTATATGTCCCTGAGGTGCACAGTGTTCTTGCAGCACTATTACAGTCATAATTGCAGATGCAGTGCTGAGATGCAGAAGCGCCATGTATGTGCATCAGAGATGTGCCATGACAGTTCTAAAAGGCACAAATCAATGTCAACATCCCTGAATGTGGACTGTGATTGGACCATACCCACGGTTTACGCCACGAAATATTGTTACCCAGTGTCCACCATGGAGGTTCTTCAGAGCAGGTTGAATACAGTGGACACCTACTCTAGTTTCAGACACCTCCATCAGACGCCTACTGTAGGTTTAGACACCTATATCAGGTGCCTACTCTAGGTTCAGACACCTTCATCGGACGCTTACTCTAGTTTCAGACACCTACATCGGACACCTCCTCTAGGTTCAGACACCTATATCGGTTGCCTACTCTAGGTTCAGACACCTTTATCGGACGCTTACTCTAGTTTCAGACACCTACATCGGACGCCTACACTACGTTCAGACACCTACATCGGATGCCTACTCTAGGTTCGGACACCTACTCTAGGTTCAGACATCTACATCGGGTTCCTACTCTAGGTTCAGACACCTTCATCGGACATCTACTCTGGGTTCAGACACCTACATCGGATGCCTACTCTAGGTCCAGACATTTTCATCGGACGCCTACTCTAGGTTCAGACACCTACATCGGGCACCTACTCTAGGTTCAGAGACCTTCATCGGATGCCTACTCCAGGTTCAGACACCTTCATCAGACATCTACTCTAGTTTCAGACACCTACATTAGGTGCATACTTTAGATTCAGGCACCTTCATCGGACGCCTACTCTGGTTTCAGGCACCTTCATTGGACACCGACTCTAGGTTCAGACACCTACATCGGATGCCTTCTCCAGGTTCAGACACCTTCATCGGACATCTACTCTAGTTTCAGACACCTACATCGGGCGCATACTCTAGATTCAGGCACCTACATCGGACGCCGACTCTAGGTTCTGACACCTACATCGGACGCCCACTCTAGGTTCAGACACCTTCATCGGATGCCTACTCTCGTTTCAGACAAGTACATCGGGCGCATACTCTAGTTTCAGGCACCTGCATCGGACGCTTACTCTAGTTTCAGACACCTTCATTGGACGCGTACCCTATGTTCAGACACATACATCGGAAACCGACTCGAGTTTCAGACACTTTCATCGGAGACCTACTCTAGTTTCAGGCACCTACATTGGGTGCCTACTCTAGGTTCAGACACCTACATCGGGCGCATACTCTAGATTCAGGCACCTTCATCGGATGCCTACTCTAGTTTCAGACACCTTCATTGGGCGCCTACTCTAGGTTCAGACACCTACATCGGACACCTACTCTAGGTTCAGACACCGACATCAGGTGCCTAATCTAGGTTCAGACACCTTCATCGGATGCCTTCTCTTTGTTCAGACACCTTCATCGGGCGCAAACTCTAGGTTCAGACACCTCCATCAGGCGCCTACTCTAGGTTCAGACAAGTTCATCGGGTGCCTACTCTAGGTTCAGACACTTACATCGGACATCTACTCTAGATTCAGACACCTACATCGGACGCCTACTCTTGTTTCAGACATCTACATCGGGCGCATACTCTCGTTTCAGGCACCTGCATCGGACGCCTACTCTAGTTTCAGACACCTTCATTGGAAGCCTACCCTACGTTCAGACACATACATCGGAAACCTACTCGAGATTCAGACACCTTCATCGGACACCTACTCTAGGTTCAGATAGGTACATCGGGTGCCTACTCTAGTTTCAGGCACCTACATTGGACGCCTACTCTAGGTTCAGACAACTTCATCGTACGCCTACTCTAGTTTCAGGCACCTACATCGGACGCCTACTCTAGGTTCAGACAACTTCATCGTACGCCTACTCTAGATTCAGACACCTACATCAGGCGCATACTCTAGTTTCAGACACCTTCATTGGACACCTACTCTACGTTCAGACAACAACATTGGACGCCTACTGTAGTTTCAGACACCTACATCGGGTGCCTGCTCCAGGTTCAGACACCGATATCGGACAGCTACTCTAGTTTCAGACACCTACATCGTATGCCTACTCTAGTTTCAGACATCTACATCGGGTTCCTACTCTAGGTTCAGAATCCTACATCGGGTTCCTACTCTAGGTTCAGACACCTTCATTGGACACCTACTTTAGGTTCAGACACATTCATCGAACACCTACTCTAGTTTCAGTCATCTACATCGGATGCCTACACTAGATTCAGACACCTACATCGGACACCTACTCTAGGTTCAGACATCTACATCGGATGCCTACTCTAGGTTCAGACACCTTCAACGGACACCTCCTCTAGGTTCAGACACCTACATCGGATTCCTACTCTAGGTTCAGACACCTTCATCGGACATCTACTCTCGGTTCAGACACCTACATTGGATGCCTACTCTAGGTTCAGACACCTTCAACGGACACCTACTCTAGGTTCAGACACCTACATCGAGTTCCTACTCTAGGTTCAGACACCTTCATCGGACATCTACTCTCGGTTCAGACACCAACATCGGACGCCTACTCTAGGTCCAGACATCTTCATTGGACGCCTACTCTTGGTTCAGACACCTTCATTGGACGCCTACTCGAGGTTCAGACACCGACATCGAATGCCTACTCCAGGTTCAGACACCTTCATCGGACGCCTACTCTAGGTTCAGGCACCTACATCGGATGCCTACCCAGGTTCAGACACCTTCATCGGACGCCTACTCTAGTTTCAGACACCAACATCGGGCGCATACTCTAGCTTCAGGCACCCACATCGGACGCCTACTCTAGGTTCTGACACCTACATCGGATGCCGACTCTAGGTTCAGACACCTTCATCGGATGCCTACTCTAGTTTCAGACACCTTCATTGGACGCCTACTCTACGTTCAGACACCTTCATCGGACGCCTACTCTAGGTTCAGACACCTACATCAGGTGCCTAATCTAGGTTCAGACACCTTCATCGGATGCTTTCTCTATGTTCAGACATCTTCATCGGACGCCTACTCTAGTTTCAGACACCTACATTGGGTGCCTACTCTAGGTTCTGACACCTTCATCGGACACCTACTCTCGGTTCAGACACCTACATCGTACGCCTACTCCAGGTTCAGACACCTTCATCGGACGCCTACTCTAGGTTCTGACACCTACATCGGACATCTACACTAGTTACAGACACCTACATCGGGCGCATACTCTAGTTTCAGGCACCTTCATTGGACGCCTACTCTACGTTCAGACACCTTCATCGGGTGCCTACTCTAGGTTCAGACACCTACATCGGGTGCCTACTCTAGGTTCAGACACCTACATCGGGTGCCTACTCTAGGTTCAGACACCTACATCGGGTGCCTACTCTAGGTTCAGACACCTACATCGGACGCCTGCTCTAGGTTCAGACAACTTCATCGTACGCCTACTCTAGTTTCAGGCACCTACATCGGACGCCTACTCTAGTTTCAGACACCGTCATTGGACGCCTGCTCAACGTTCAGACACCTTCATCGGAAGCCTACTCTTGGTTCGGACACCTACATCGGGTGCCTACTCTAGGTTCAGACAACTTCATCGGGTGCCTACTCTATTTTCAGACACCTACATTGGGTGCCTACTTTAGGTTCAGACACCGACATCCGACGCCTACTCCAGGTTCAGACAACTTCATCGTACGCCTACTCTAGTTTCAGGCACCTACATCGGACGCCTACTCCAGTTTCAGACACCGTCATTGGACGCCTGCTCAACGTTCAGACACCTTCATCGGAAGCCCACTCTCGGTTCAGACACCTACATCAGGTGCCTACTCTAGGTTCAGACAACTTCATTGGGTGCCTACTCTAGTTTCAGACACCAACATTGGGTGCCCACTTTAGTTTCAGACACCAACATTGGGTGCCTACTCTAGTTTCAGACACCTACATCGGTTGCCTACTTTAGGTTCAGACACCGACATCGGACGCCTACTCTAGATTCAGACACCGACATCAGGCCCATACTCTAGTTTCAGACACCTTCATTGGACACCTACTCTACGTTCAGACACCTTCATCGGACGCCTACTCGAGGTTCAGACACCTACATCGGGTGCCTACTCTCGGTTCAGACACCTACATCGGAAACCTTCTCCAGTTTCAGACACCTTCATCGGACATCTACTCTAGTTTCAGGCACATACATCGGACGCCTACTCTAGGTTCAGACACCTACATCGGACGCATACTCTAGGTTCAGACACCTACATCGGGTTCCTACTCTAATTTCAGACACCTACATCGGACGCATACACTAGGTCCACACACCTTCATCGGACGCCTACTCTAGGATCAGACACCTACATCGGACGCCTACTCTAGGATCAGACACCTACATCGGACGCCTACTCTAGGTTCAGACACCTTCATCGGGTGCCTACTCTCGGTTCAGACACCTACATCGAATGCCCACTCTAGGTTCAGACACCTACATCGGACGCATACTCTAGTTTCAGACACCTACATCGGGTTCCTACTCTAGGTTCAGACACCTACATCGGACACTTACTCTAGGTTCAGACACCTCCATTGGGTTCCTACTCTAATTTCAGACACCTACATCGGACGCATACACTAGGTCCACACACCTTCATCGGACGCCTACTCTAGGATCAGACACCTACATCGGACGCCTACTCTAGGTTCAGACACCTTCATCGGACGCCTACTCTAGTTTCAGACAAGTACATCGGGCGCATACTCTCGTTTCAGGCACCTTCATTGGACGCCTACTCCAGTTTCAGGCGCCTTCATTGGAAACCTATTCTAGGTTCAGACACCAACATCGAGTGCCTAATCTAGGTTCAGAAACCTACATCGGATGCTTACTCTAGGTTCAGACACCTTCATCGGACGCCTGCTCTAGGTTCAGACACCTTTATCGGACACCTACTTTAGGTTCAGACAACTTCATCGGACACCTCCTCTAGGTTCAGAAACCTACATCGGACGCCTACTCTAGTTTCAGACACCTACATCGGGTGCCTGCTCTAGGTTCAGACACCTACATCGGGTGCCTACTTTAGGTTCAGGCACCTACATCGGCTGCCTGCTCTAGGTTCAGACACCTACATCGGACGCATACTCTAGTTTCAGGCACCTACATCGGACGCCTACTCTAGATTCAGACACCGACATCAGGCCCATACTCTAGTTTCAGACACCTTCATTGGACACCTACTCTACGTTCAGACACCTTCATCGGACGCCTACTCGAGGTTCAGACACCTACATCGGGTGCCTACTCTCGGTTCAGACACCTACATCGGAAACCTTCTCCAGTTTCAGACACCTTCATCGGACATCTACTCTAGTTTCAGGCACATACATCGGACGCCTACTCTAGGTTCAGACACCTACATCGGACGCATACTCTAGGTTCAGACACCTACATCGGGTTCCTACTCTAATTTCAGACACCTACATCGGACGCATACACTAGGTCCACACACCTTCATCGGACGCCTACTCTAGGATCAGACACCTACATCGGACGCCTACTCTAGGATCAGACACCTACATCGGACGCCTACTCTAGGTTCAGACACCTTCATCGGGTGCCTACTCTCGGTTCAGACACCTACATCGAATGCCCACTCTAGGTTCAGACACCTACATCGGACGCATACTCTAGTTTCAGACACCTACATCGGGTTCCTACTCTAGGTTCAGACACCTACATCGGACACTTACTCTAGGTTCAGACACCTCCATTGGGTTCCTACTCTAATTTCAGACACCTACATCGGACGCATACACTAGGTCCACACACCTTCATCGGACGCCTACTCTAGGATCAGACACCTACATCGGACGCCTACTCTAGGTTCAGACACCTTCATCGGACGCCTACTCTAGTTTCAGACAAGTACATCGGGCGCATACTCTCGTTTCAGGCACCTTCATTGGACGCCTACTCCAGTTTCAGGCGCCTTCATTGGAAACCTATTCTAGGTTCAGACACCAACATCGAGTGCCTAATCTAGGTTCAGAAACCTACATCGGATGCTTACTCTAGGTTCAGACACCTTCATCGGACGCCTGCTCTAGGTTCAGACACCTTTATCGGACACCTACTTTAGGTTCAGACAACTTCATCGGACACCTCCTCTAGGTTCAGAAACCTACATCGGACGCCTACTCTAGTTTCAGACACCTACATCGGGTGCCTGCTCTAGGTTCAGACACCTACATCGGGTGCCTACTTTAGGTTCAGGCACCTACATCGGCTGCCTGCTCTAGGTTCAGACACCTACATCGGACGCATACTCTAGTTTCAGGCACCTACATCGGACGCCTACTCTAGTTTCTGACACCTTCATTGGACGCCTACTCTATGAACAGACACCTACATCAGAAAGCTTCTCTAGGTTCAGACACCTTCATCGGACATCTACTCTAGTTTCAGGCACCTACATCGGACGCCGACGCTACGTTCAGACACCTTCATTGGACATCTACTCTAGGTTCAGACACCTACATCAGACGCCTACTCTAGTTTCAGACACCTAAATCGGGCGCATATTCTAGTTTCAGGCACTTACATCGGACGCCTACTCTAGTTTCAGACACCGTCATTGGACGCCTACTCTACGAACAGACACCTACATCGGAAACCTACTCTAGGTTCAGACACCTTTTTCGGGCATCTACTCCAGTTTCAGACACCTACATCGGACGCCTACTCTAGGTTCAGACACCTACATCGGACGCCTACTCTAGGTTCAGACACCTTCATCGGACATCTACTCTCGGTCCAGACACCTTCATCGGATGCCTACTCAAGGTTTAGACACCTACATCGGCTGCCTGCTCTAGGTTCAGACACCTACATCGGACGCATACTCTAGTTTCAGGCACCTACATCGGACGCCTACTCTAGTTTCTGACACCTTCATTGGACGCCTACTCTATGAACAGACACCTACATCAGAAAGCTTCTCTAGGTTCAGACACCTTCATCGGACATCTACTCTAGTTTCAGGCACCTACATCGGACGCCGACGCTACGTTCAGACACCTTCATTGGACATCTACTCTAGGTTCAGACACCTACATCAGACGCCTACTCTAGTTTCAGACACCTAAATCGGGCGCATATTCTAGTTTCAGGCACTTACATCGGACGCCTACTCTAGTTTCAGACACCGTCATTGGACGCCTACTCTACGAACAGACACCTACATCGGAAACCTACTCTAGGTTCAGACACCTTTATCGGGCATCTACTCCAGTTTCAGACACCTACATCGGACGCCTACTCTAGGTTCAGACACCTACATCGGACGCCTACTCTAGGTTCAGACACCTTCATCGGACATCTACTCTCGGTCCAGACACCTTCATCGGATGCCTACTCAAGGTTTAGACACCTACATCGTGTGCCTACTCTCAGTTCAGACACCTACATCGGACGCCTACTCTAGTTTCAGACACCTATATCGGGTTCCTACTCTAGGTTCAGAAACCTTCATTGGGTTCCTACTCTAATTTCAGGCACCTACATTGGATGCCGACTCTAGTTTCTGACACCTTCATCGGACGCTTACTCTAGTTTCAGACACCTACATCGGACACCTACTCTAGGTTCAGACACCTTCATCGGACGCCTACTCCAGGTTCAGACACCTTCATTGGTCATCTACTCTAGGTTCAGAACCTACATCGGACTCCTACTCTACGTTCAGACACCTTTATCGGACGCCTACTCTAGTTTCAGACACCTACATCAGACGCCTACTCTTGTTTCCGACACCTTCATTGGACGCCTACTCTCGGTTCAGACACCTACATCGGAAACCTACTCTAGGTTCAGACACCTTCATCGGACACCTACTCTAGTTTCCGGCACCTACATTGGGTGCCTACTCTAGTTTAAGGCACCTACATCGGGTGCCTACTCTAGGTTCAGGCACCTACATCGGACGCCTACTCTAGGTTCAGGCACCTACATCGGATGCTTACTCTAGGTTCAGACACCTTCATTGGACGCCTACTCTAGGTTCAGACACCTACATCGGGTGCCTACTCTAGGTTCAGACTCCTTCATCGGACGCCTACTCTAGGTTCAGGCACCTACATCGGGTGCCTACTCTAGGTCCAGACACCTACATCGGGTGCCTGCTCTAGTTTCAGACACCTACATCGGATGCCTACTCTAGTTTCTGACACCTTCATTGGACGCCTACTCTATGAACAGACACCTACATCGGAAAGCTTCTCTAGGTTCAGACACCTTCATCGGACATCTACTCTAGTTTCAGACACCTACATCGGGTGCCTGTTCTAGGTTCAGACACCTACATCGGACGCCTACTCTAGGTTCTGACACCTACATTGGAGGCCTACTCGAGTTTCAGACAACTTCATCGGGTGTTGAATCTAGGTTCAGACACCTACATCGGACGCCTATTCTAGGTTCAGACACCTTCATCGGACGCCTACTCTAGGTTCAGACACCTACATC
The DNA here is from genome assembly GCF_037043375.1 of Chiloscyllium plagiosum. Taxonomy (NCBI): domain Eukaryota; kingdom Metazoa; phylum Chordata; class Chondrichthyes; order Orectolobiformes; family Hemiscylliidae; genus Chiloscyllium; species Chiloscyllium plagiosum. Next base: position 40,556,139 of record NW_028270162.1, on the reverse strand, counting down.
CGAACCCTCGTCTAGGTTCAGACACCTTCATCGGACGCCTATTCTTGTTTCCGACACCTTCATTGGACGCCTACTCTATGTTCAGACACCTACATCGGAAACCTTCTCTAGGTTCAGACACTTTCATCGGACACCTATTCTAGTTTCAGGCACCTACATTGGGTGCCTACTCTCGGTTCAGACACCTACATCGGGTGCCTACTCTAGATTCAGACACCTACATCGGACGCCTACTCTAGGTTCAGACAACTTCATTGCATGCCTACTCTAGTTTCAGGCACCTACATCGGACGTCTACTCTAGATTCAGACACCTTCATTGGACGCCTGCTCAACGTTCAGATACCTTCATCGGACGCCTACTCTCGGTTCAGACACCTACATCGGAAACCTACTCTAGGTTCAGACACCTTCATCGGACACCTACTCTAGTTTCCGGCACCTACATTGGGTGCCTACTCTAGTTTAAGGCACCTACATCGGGTGCCTACTCTAGGTTCAGACACCTTCATTGGACGTCTGCTCAACGTTCAGACACCTTCATCGGACGCCTGCTCTAGGTTCAGACACCTTCATCGGACGTCTGCTCAACGTTCAGACACCTTCATCGGGTGCCTACTCTCGGTTCAGACACCTACATCGGGTGCCTACTCTAGGTTCAGACACCTTCATCGGACATCTACTCTAGGTTCAGACACTTACATCGAATGCCTACTCGAGGTTCAGACACCTTCACGGCGTGCCTACTCTAGTTTTAGACACCTTCATAAGATACGTACTCTAGTTGCAGACACCTACATCGGACGTCTACTCTAGGTTCGGACACCAACATCGGGTTCCTACTCTAGGTTCAGACAACTACATCGGACGCTTACTCTAGGTTCAGACACCTACATCGGGTTCCTACTCTAGGTTCAGACACCTGCATCGGGTTCCTACACTAGGTTCAGACACCTACATCGGACGCTTACTCTAGGTTCAGACACATTCAACGGGTTCCTACTCTAGGTTCAGACACCTACGTCAGACACTTACTCTAGGTTCAGACACCTTCATCGGGTTCCTACACTAGGTTAAGACACGTACATCAGACACTTACTCTAGGCTCAGACACCTTCATTGGGTTCATACTCCAATTTCAGGCATCTACATCAAATGCATACTCTAGTTTCTGACACCTTCATCGGACGCTTACTCTAGTTTCAGACACCTACATCGGACACCTACTCTAGGTTCAGACACCTACTTCGGACGCCTATTCGAGGTTCAGACATGTTCATCGGACGCCTACCCTAGGTTCAGACACCTTCATCGGACACCTACTCTAGTTGCAGACACCTACATCGGGTGCCGACTCTAGTTTCAGACACCTACTTTGGACACATACTCTAGGTCCAGACACCTTCATCGGGCGTCTATTCTCGGTTAAGACACCTTCATCGGACGTCTGCTCTAGGTTCAGGCACCTACATCGGATGACTACTGTAGGTTCGGACACCTACTCTAGGATTAGACACCTACATTGGACACCTACTCTAGGTTCAGACACCTACATCGGACGCCTACTCTAGGTTCAGACACCTTCATCGGACGCCTACTCCAGGTTCAGACACCTACATCGGGTGCCTACTCTAGGTTCAGACACCTACATCGGACGCTTATTCTAGCTTCAGACATGTACATCGGGTGCCTACTCTAGGATCAGACACCTACATTGGGTGCCTACTCTAGGTTCAGACACCTACACCTGACGCCTACTCTAGGTTCAGACACCGACATCGGACGCCTGCTCTAGGTTCAGGCACCTACATCAGACACCTACTCTAGGTTCAGACACCTACATCGGACGCCTACTCTACGTTCGTACACCTACATCGGACGCCTATTCGAGGTTCAGACACCTTCATCGGACGCCTACTCTAGGTTCAGATACCTACATCGGAACCCTAGTCTAGGTTCAGACACCTTCATCGGGTGCCCACTCTTGTTTCAGACACCTACATCGGACGCCTACTCAAGGTTCAGACACTTACATCGGACGCCTACTCGAGGTTCAGACACCTACATCGGGTGCCTACTCTAGGTTCAGACACCTACATCGGATGCCTACTCTAGGTTCAGACAACTGCATCGTATGCCTACTCTAGTTTCAGGCACCTACATCGGACGCCTACTCTAGTTTCAGACACCTTCATTGGACGCCTGCTCAACGATCCGACACCTACATCGGACACCTACTCTAGGTTCGGACACCTTCATCGGACGCCTACCCTAGGTTCAGACACCTTCATTGGACGCCTGCTCAACGTTCCGACACCTACATCGGACACCTACTCTAGGTTCGGACACCTTCATTGGACACCTACTCTAGGTTCAGACACCTACATCGGACGCCTGCTCTAGGTTCAGACACCTACATCGGGTGCCTACTCTAGGTTCAGACACCTACATCAGGCACCTGCTCTAGGTTCAGACACCTACATCGGGTGCCTACTCTAGTTTCAGACAACTACATTGGATGACTAATCTAGGTTCAGACACCAACATCGGGTGTCTACTCTAGGTTCGGACACCTACATCGGGTAAAAACAATGACTGCAGATGCTGGAAACCAGATTCTGGATCAGTGGTGCTGGAAGAGCACAGCAATTCAGGCAGCATCCGAGGACAGGCAAAATCGACGTTTCGGGAAAAAGCCTTCATCAGGAAGCCCTTCATTTCCTGATGAAGGGCTTTTGCCCGAAACGTCGATTTTGCCTGTCCTCGGATGCTGCCTGAATTGCTGTGCTTTTCCAGCACCACTGATCCAGAACCTACATCGGGTGCGCAATCTAGGTTCAGTCACCTACATCGAATGCTTAATCTAGCTTCAGACACCTACATCGGACACCTGCTCTAGGTTCAGACACCTACATCGGGTGCCTACTCTAGGTTCAGACACCTACTTCAGGCACCTGCTCTCGGTTCAGACACCTACATTGGACACGTACTCGCGGTTCAGACACCTTCATCGGACACCTACTCTAGGTTCAGACACCTGCATCGGACGCCTACTCTAGGTTCAGACACCTACATCGGTTGCCTACTCTAGGTTCAGACACCTCCATCGGATGCTTACTCTAGTTTTAGACACCTACATCGGTCGCCTACTCTAGTTTCAGACACCTACATCGGACACCTGCTCGAGCTTCAGACACCGACATCGGGTGCCTACTCTAGGTTCAGACACCTACAAAGGACGCTTACTCTAGGTTCAGACACCTACATCTGACGCCTACTCTAGAGTCAGACACCTTCATTGGACGCCTACTCCAGGTTCAGACACCTACATCGGACACCTATTCTAGGTTCAGTAACCCACATCGGACACCTACTCTAGGTTCAGACGCCTACATCGGACACCTACTCTAGGTTCAGACACCTTCATCGGACGCCTGCTCTCGGTTCAGACACCTACATCGGGTGTCTCCTCGAGGTTCAGACACCTACATCGGGTGCCTACTCTCAGTTCAGACTCCTACATTGGATGTTTACTCTAGTTTCAGACACCTACATCGAGTGCCTACTCGAGGCTCAGACACCTACATCGGGTGCCTACTCTAGGTTCAGACACCTACATCGGACGCTTATTCTAGCTTCAGACACGTACATCGGGTGCCTACTCTAGGATCAGACACCTACATTGGGTGCCTACTCTAGGTTCAGACACCGACACCTGACGCCTACTGTAGGTTCAGACACCGACATTGGACGCCTGTTCTAGGTTCAGGCACCTACATCGGATGACTACTGTAGATTCAGACACCTACATCGGACACCTACTCTAGGATCAGACACCTACGTTGGACACCTACTCTAGGTTCGGACACCTACATTGCACGCCTACTCTAGGTTCAGACACCTCCATTGGATTCCAACTCTAGGTTCAGACACCAACATCGGGTGCCTATTCTAGGCTCAGACACCTACATTGGGTGCCAACTCTAGGTTCAGACACCTAAATCGGACACCTACTCTAGGTTCAGACACCTACGTGTGCCTACTTTAGGTTCAGACACCTACATCGGACGCTTACTCTAGTTTCAGACACCTACATCGGGTGCCTACTCTAGGTTCAGACACCTACATCGGGTGCCTACTCTAGGTACAGACACCTTCATCGCGTGCCTACTCTGGGTTCAGACACCTTCATCGGACGCCTGCTCTAGGTTCAGACACCTACATCGGGTGCCTACTCTAGTTTCAGGCAACTACATTGGATGCCTACTCTAGATTCAGACACCAACATCAGGTGCCTACTCGAGGTTCAGATACCTACATCGGGTGCCTACTCTAGGTTCAGATACCTACATCGGTTGCCTACTCTAGGTTCAGACACCTCCATCGGATGCTTACTCTAGTTTCAGACACCTCCATCGGTCGCTTACTCTAGGTTCAGACACCTACATTGGACACCTGCTCTAGCTTCAGACACCTACATCGGATGCCTACTCTAGGTACCGACACCAACATCGGGTGCCTACTCTCGGTTCAGACACCTAAATCGGACACCTACTCTAGGTTCAGGCACCTACATCGGACACCTACTCTAGGTTCAGACACCTACATCGGATGCCTATTCTAGGTACAGACACCTTCATCGCGTGCATACTCTAGGTTCAGACACCTACATCGGGTGCCTACTCTAGTTTCAGACAACTACATTGGATGCCTACTCTAGGTTCAGACACCTACATTGGATGCCTACTCTAGGTTCAGACACCAACATTGGGTGCCTCCTCTAGGTTCGGACACCTACATCGGATGCCTACTCTAGGTTTAGACACCTACAAAGGACGCTTACTCTAGGTTAAGACACCTACAATCGGACGCCTAATCTAGCTTCAGACACCTTCATTGGACACCTATTCTAGGTTCAGACACCTACATCGGATGCCTACTCTAGGTACCGACACCTTCATCGCGTGCCCACTCTAGGTTCAGACACCTACATCGGGTGCCTCCTCGAGGTTCAGACACCTACATCGGGTGCCTGCTATCGGTTCAGACTCCTACATTGGATGTTTACTCTTGGTTCAGACACCTACATCGGACGCCTGCTCTAGGTTCAGACACCTACGGGTGCCTACTCTAGGTTCAGACACCGACATCGGATGCTTACTCTAGTTTCAGACACCTACATCGGGTGCCTACTCTAGGTTGAGACACCTACATCAGACGCCTACTCTCGGTACAGACACCTTCATCGCGTGCCTATTCTAGGATCAGACACCTACATCGGGTGCCTACTCTAGGTCCAGATACCTACATCGGGTGCCTACTCTTGGTTCAGATACCTACATCGGTGGCCTACTCTAGGTTCAGACACCGACATCGGTCGCCTACTCTAGTTTCAGACACCTACATCGGACATCTTCTCTCGGTTCAGTCACCTACATCGGACGCCTTCTCTAGGTTCAGGCATGTACATCAGGTGCCTACTCTAGTTTCAGACACCTTCATTGGGTGCCTGCTCTAGGTTCAGACACCTACATCGGACACCTACTCTAGGATCAGACACCTACATTGGACACCTACTCTAGGTTTGGACACCTACATCGGATGCCTACTCTAGGTTCAGACGCCTACATCGGACGCCTGTTCTAGGTTCAGACACCTACATCGGGTGCCTCCTCTAGGTTCAGACACCTACATCGGACACCTACTCTAGGTTCAGACACCTACATCGGACGCCTACTCTAGGTACAGACACCTTCATCGCGTGCCTACTCTAGGTTCAGAAACCTACAGCGGGTGCCTACTCTAGTTTCAGACAACTACATTGGATGCCTACTCTAGGTTCAGACACCAACATTGGGTGCCTACTCCAGGTTCGGACACCTACATCGGGTCCCCAATCTAGGTTCCGACACCTACATCGAATGCTTACGATAGGTTCAGACACCGACATCGGACGCTTACTCTAGGTTCAGACACCTACATCGGACGCCTGCTCTAGGTTCAGACACCTACATCGGGTGCCTACTCTAGGTTCAGACACCTACATCAGGCACCTGCTCTCGGTTCAGACTCCTACATTGGACACGTACTCTCGGTTCAGACACCTTCATCGGACACCTACTCTAGGTTCAGACACCTGCATCGGACGCCTACTCTCGGGTCAGACACCTACATCGGGTGCCTACTCTAGGTTGAGACACCTACATCAGACGCCTACTCTCGGTACAGACACCTTCATCGCGTGCCTATTCTAGGATCAGACACCTACAGCGGGTGCCTACTCTAGGTCCAGATACCTACATCGGGTGCCTACTCTTGGTTCAGATACCTACATCGGTGGCCTACTCTAGGTTCAGACACCTCCATCGGTCGCCTACTCTAGGTTCAGACACCTACATTGGATGTTTACTCTAGGTTCAGTCACCTACATCGGACGCTTACTCTAGGTTCAGACACCTACATCGGACGCCTGCTCTAGGTTCAAACACCTACATCGGGTGCCTACTTTAGGTTCAGACACCTACATCAGGCACCTGCTCTCGGTTCAGACACCTACATTGGACACGTACTCTCGGTTCAGACACCTTCATCGGATGCCTACTCTAGGTACAGACACCTGCATCGGACGCCTACTCTAGGGTCAGACACCTTCATTGGACACCTACTCTAGGATCAGACACCTACATCGGGTGCCTACTCTAGGTTCAGACACCTACATCAGACGCCTACTCTCGGAACAGACACCTTCTTCGCGTGCCTATTCTAGGATCAGACAAGTACATCGGGTGCCTACTCTAGGTTCAGATACCTACATCGGGTGCCTACTCTAGGTTCAGACACCTACATCGGACGCTTACTCTAGTTTCAGACACCTACATCGGGTGCCTACTCTCGGTTCAGACACCTACATCGGACGCTTACTCTAGGTTCAGACGCCTCCATCGGACGCCTGCTCTAGGTTCAGACACCTACATCGGGTGCCTACTCTAGGTTCAGACACCTACATCAGGCACCTGCTCTCGGTTCAGACATCTTCATTGGACACGTTCTCTCGGTTCAGACACCTTCATCGGACTCCTACTCGAGTTTCAGACACCTTCATTGGACACCTACTCTAGGATCAGACACCTACATCGGGTGCCTACTCTAGGTTCAGACACCTACATCAGACGCCTACTCTCGGTACAGACACCTTCATCGCATGCGTATTCTAGGATCAGACACCTACATCGGGTGCCTATTCTAGGTTCAGATACCTACATCGGTTGCCTACTCTAGGTTCAGACACCTCCATCGGATGCTTACTCTAGTTTCAGACACCTCCATCGGTCGCTTACTCTAGGTTCAGACACCTACATTGGACACCTGCTCTAGCTTCAGACACCTACATCGGATGCCTACTCTAGGTACCGACACCAACATCGGGTGCCTACTCTCGGTTCAGACACCTACATCGGACACCTACTCTAGGTTCAGACACCTACATCGGACGCCTATTCTAGGTACAGACACCTTCATCGCGTGCATACTCTAGGTTCAGACACCTACATCGGGTGCCTACTCTAGTTTCAGACAACTACATTGGATGCCTACTCTAGGTTCAGACACCTACATTGGATGCCTACTCTAGGGCCAAACACCAACATTGGGTGCCTCCTCTAGGTTCGGACACCTACATCGGGTGCCCAATCTAGGTTCCGACACCGACATCGAATGCTAACTCTAGGTTCAGACACCCACATCGGACGCTTACTCTAGGTTCAGACACCTACATCGGACGCCTGCTCTAGGTTCAGACACCTACATCGGGTGCATACTCTCGGTTCAGACACCTACATCAGGCACCTGCTCTCGGTTCAGACTCCTACATTGGACACGTACTCTTGGTTCAGACACCTTCATCGGACACCTACTCTAGGTTCAGACACCGACATCGGATGCTTACTCTAGTTTCAGACACCTACATCGGGTGCCTACTCTAGGTTGAGACACCTACATCAGACGCCTACTCTCGGTACAGACACCTTCATCGCGTGCCTATTCTAGGATCAGACACCTACATCGGGTGCCTACGCTAGGTCCAGATACCTACATCGGGTGCCTACTCTTGGTTCAGATACCTACATCGGTGGCCTACTCTAGGTTCAGACACCGACATCGGTCGCCTACTCTAGTTTCAGACACCTACATCGGACACCTACTCTCGGTTCAGTCACCTACATCGGACGCCTTCTCTAGGTTCAAGCATGTACATCAGGTGCCTACTCTAGTTTCAGACACCTTCATTGGGTGCCTGCTCTAGGTTCAGACACCTACATCGGACACCTACTCTAGGATCAGACACCTACATTGGACACCTACTCTAGGTTCGGACACCTACATCGGATGCCTACTCTAGGTTTAGACACCTACAAAGGACGCTTACTCTAGGTTCAGACACCTACAATCAGACGCCTAATCTAGCTTCAGACACCTTCATTGGACACCTATTCTAGGTTCAGACACCTACATCGGATGCCTACTCTAGGTACCGACACCTTCATCGCGTGCCCACTCTAGGTTTAGACACCTACATCGGGTGCCTCCTCGAGGTTCAGACACCTACATCGGGTGCCTGCTATCGGTTCAGACTCCTACATTGGATGTTTACTCTTGGTTCAGACACCTACATCGGACGCCTGCTCAAGGTTCAGACACCTACGGGTGCCTACTCTAGGTTCAGACACCGACATCGGATGCTTACTCTAGTTTCAGACACCTACATCGGGTGCCTACTCTAGGTTGAGACACCTACATCAGACGCCTACTCTCGGTACAGACACCTTCATCGCGTGCCTATTCTAGGATCAGACACCTACATCGGGTGCCTACTCTAGGTCCAGATACCTACATCGGGTGCCTACTCTTGGTTCAGATACCTACATCGGTGGCCTACTCTAGGTTCAGACACCGACATCGGCCGCCTACTCTAGTTTCAGACACCTACATCGGACACCTACTCTCGGTTCAGTCACCTACATCGGACGCCTTCTCTAGGTTCAGGCATGTACATCAGGTGCCTACTCTAGTTTCAGACACCTTCATTGGGTGCCTGCTCTAGGTTCAGACACCTACATTGGACACCTACTCTAGGTTTGGACACCTACATCGGATGCCTACTCTAGGTTCAGACGCCTACATCGGACGCCTGTTCTAGGTTCAGACACCTACATCGGATGCCTCCTCGAGGTTCAGACACCTACATCGGACACCTACTCTAGGATCAGACACCTACATTGGACACCTACTCTAGGTTCAGGCACCTACATCGGACACCTACTCTAGGTTCAGACACCTACATCGGACACCTACTCTAGGTTCAGACACCTACATCGGACGCCTACTCTAGGTACAGACACCTTCATCGCGTGCCTACTCTAGGTTCAGAAACCTACAGCGGGTGCCTACTCTAGTTTCAGACAACTACATTGGATGCCTACTCTAGGATCAGACACCAACATTGTGTGCCTACTCCAGGTTCGGACACCTACATTGGGTCCCCAATCTAGGTTCCGACACCTACATCGAATGCTTACTCTAGGTTCAGACACCGACATCGGACGCTTCCTCTAGGTTCAGACACCTACATCGGACGCCTGCTCTAGGTTCAGACACCTACATCGGGTGCCTACTCTAGGTTCAGACACCTACATCAGGCACCTGCTCTCGGTTCAGACTCCTACATTGGACACGTACTCTCGGTTCAGACACCTTCATCGGACACCTACTCTAGGTTCAGACACCTGCATCGGACGCCTACTCTCGGGTCAGACACCTACATCGGGTGCCTACTCTAAGTTGAGACACCTACATCAGACGCCTACTCTCTGTACAGACACCTTCATCGCGTGCCTATTCTAGGATCAGACACCTACATCGGGTGCCTACTCTAGGTCCAGATACCTACATCGGGTGCCTACTCTTGGTTCAGATACCTACATCGGTGGCCTACTCTAGGTTCAGACACCTCCATCGGTCGCCTACTCTAGGTTCAGACACCTACATTGGATGTTTACTCTAGGTTCAGTCACCTACATCGGACGCTTACTCTAGGTTCAGACACCTACATCGGACGCCTGCTCTAGGTTCAAACACCTACATCGGGTGCCTACTTTAGGTTCAGACACCTACATCAGGCACCTGCTCTCGGTTCAGACAACTACATTGGACACGTACTCTCGGTTCAGACACCTTCATCGGATGCCTACTCTAGGTACAGACACCTGCATCGGACGCCTACTCTAGGGTCAGACACCTTCATTGGACACCTACTCTAGGATCAGACACCTACATCGGGTGCCTACTCTAGGTTCAGACACCTACATCAGACGCCTACTCTCGGAACAGACACCTTCTTCGCGTGCCTATTCTAGGATCAGACAAGTACATCGGGTGCCTACTCTAGGTTCAGATACCTACATCGGGTGCCTACTCTAGGTTCAGACACCTACATCGGATGCTTACTCTAGTTTCAGACACCTACATCGGGTGCCTACTCTAGGTTCAGACACCTACATCGGACGCTTACTCTAGGTTCAGACGCCTACATCGGACGCCTGCTCTAGGTTCAGACACCAACATCGGGTGCCTACTCTAGGTTCAGACACCTACATCGGGTGCCTACTCTAGGTTCAGACACCTACATCAGGCACCTGCTCTCGGTTCAGACATCTTCATTGGACACGTTCTCTCGGTTCAGACACCTTCATCGGACTCCTACTCGAGTTTCAGACACCTTCATTGGACACCTACTCTAGGATCAGACACCTACATCGGGTGCCTACTCTAGGTTCAGACACCTACATCAGACGCCTACTCTCGGTACAGACACCTTCATCGCATGCCTATACTAGGATCAGACACCTACATCGGGTGCCTATTCTAGGTTCAGATACCTACATCGGTTGCCTACTCTAGGTTCAGACACCTCCATCGGATGCTTACTCTAGTTTCAGACACCTCCATCGGTCGCTTACTCTAGGTTCAGACACCTACATTGGACACCTGCTCTAGCTTCAGACACCTACATCGGATGCCTACTCTAGGTACCGACACCAACATCGGGTGCCTACTCTAGGTTCAGACACCTAAATCGGACACCTACTCTAGGTTCAGGCACCTACATCGGACACCTACTCTAGGTTCAGACACCTACATCGGACGCCTATTCTAGGTACAGACACCTTCATCGCGTGCATACTCTAGGTTCAGACACCTACATTGGATGCCTACTCTAGGTTCAGACACCTACATTGGATGCCTACTCTAGGGCCAAACACCAACATTGGGTGCCTCCTCTAGGTTCGGACACCTACATCGGGTGCCCAATCTAGGTTCCGACACCGACATCGAATGCTAACTCTAGGTTCAGACACCCACATCAGACGCCTACTCTCGGTACAGACACCTTCATCGCATGCCTATTCTAGGATCAGACACCTACATCGGGTGCCTATTCTAGGTTCAGATACCTACATCGGTTGCCTACTCTAGGTTCAGACACCTACATCGGGTGCCTCCTCGAGGTTCAGACACCTACATCGGGTGCCTACTCTCGGTTCAGGCAACTACATTGGATGTTTACTCTAGGTTCAGACACCTACATCGGGTGCCTATTCTAGACTCAGACACCTACATCGGGTGCCTACTCTAGGTTCAGACACCTACATTGGATGTTTACTCTAGGTTCAGACGACTACATCGGACGCTCACTCTAGGTTCAGACACCTACATCGGACGCCTGCTCTAGGTTCAGACACCTACAACGGGTGCCTACTCTAGGTTCAGACACTTACATCAGGCACCTGCTCTCGGTTCAGACACCTACATTGGTCACGTACTCTCGGTTCAGACACATTCATCGGACACCTACTCTAGGGTCAGACACCTTCATTGGACACCTACTCTAGGATCAGACACCTACATCGCGTGCCTAATCTAGGTTCAGACACCTACATCGGGTGCCTACTATAGGTTCAGATACCTACAACTGTTGCCTACTCCAGGTTCAGACACCTCCATCGGATGCTTACTCTAGGTTGAGACACCTACATTGGACGCCTACTCTCGGTACAGACACCTTCATCGCGTGAGTATTCTAGGATCAGACACCTAAATCGGTTGCCTACTCTAGGTTCAGACACCTCCATCGGATGCTTACGCTAGGTTGAGACACCCACATCAGACGCCTACGCTCGGTACAGACACCTTCATCGCGTGCCTATTCTAGGATCAGACACCTAAATCGGGTGCCTACTCTCGGTTCAGATACCTACATCGGGTGCCTCCTCTAGGTTCAGACACCTACATCGGACGCTTACTCTAGTTTCAGACACCTACATCGGGTGCCTACTCTAGGTTCAGACACCTACATTGGATGTTTACTCTCGGCTCAGACACCTACATCGGACGCTTACTCTAGGTTCAGACGCCTACATCGGACGCCTGCTCTAGGTTCAGACACCTACATCGGGTGCCTACTCTAGGTTCAGACACCTACATCAGACGCCTACTCTCGGTACAGACAACTTCATTGCGTGCCTACATCGGACACCTACTCTAGGATCAGACACCTACATTGGACACCTACTCTAGGTTCGGACACCTACATCGGACGCCTACTCTAGGTTCAGACACCTACATCGGACGCCTGCTCTAGGTTCAGACACCTACATTGGATGCCTACTCTAGGTTCAGACACCAACATCGGGTGCCTACTCTCTGTTCAGACACCTAAATCGGACACCTATTCTAGGTTCAGACACCTACATTGGACACCTACTCTAGGTTCAGACACCTACATCGGATGCCTACTCTAGGTACAGACACCTTCATCGGACGCCTAATCTAGGTACAGACACCTTCATCGCATGCCTACTCTAGGTTCAGGCACCTTCATCGGACGCCTGCTCTAGGTTCAGACACCTACGGGTGCCTACTCTAGGTTCAGATACCTACATCGGACGCTTACTCTAGTTTCAGACACCTACATCGGACACCTACTCTAGGTTCAGACACCTACATTGGACACCTACTCTAGGTTCAGACACCTTCATTGGACACCTACTCTAGGATCAGACACCTACATCGAGTGCCTATTCTAGGATCAGACACCTACATCGGGTGCCTATTCTAGGTTCAGATACCTACATTGGGTGCCTACCCTTGGTTCAGATACCTATATCGGTTGCCTACTCTAGGTTAAGACACCTCCATCGGATGCTTACTCTAGTTTCAGACACCTACATCGGTCGCCTACTCTAGTTTCAGACACCTAGATCGGACACCGACTCGAGGTTCAGTCACCTACATCGGACGCCTTCTCTCGGTTCAGGCATGTCCATCAGGTGCCTACTCTAGTTTGAGACACCTACATCGGACGCCTACTCTAGGTTCAGACACCTACATCGGACACCTGCTCTAGGTTCAGACACCTACATTGGATGCCTACTCTAGATTCAGACACCAACATCGGGTGCCAACTCTCGGTTCAGACACCTAAATCGGACACCTACTCTAGGTTCAGACACCTACATCGGATGCCTACTCTAGGTACAGACACCTTCATCGGACGCCTAATCTAGGTACAGACACCATCATCGGACGCCTAATCTAGGTACAGACACCTTCATCGCATGCCTACTCTAGGTTCAGGCACCTTCATCGGACGCCTGCTCTAGGTTCAGACACCTACGGGTGCCTACTCTCGGTTCCGACACCTACATTGGATGTTTACTCTAGTTCAGACACCTACATCGGAAACCTACTCTAGGTTCAGACACCTACATCGGATGCCTACTCTAGGTTCAGACACCTACATCAGGTGCCTACTCTCGGTTCAGACACCTTCATCGGACGCCTGCTCTAGGTTCAGACACCTTCATCGCGTGCCCACTCTAGGTTCAGACACCTTCATCGGATGCCTGCTCTAGGTTCAGACACCTACATCGGGTGCCTACTCTCGGTTCAGATACCTACATTGGGTGTCTACTCTTGGTTCAGATACCTACATCGGTTGCCTACTCTAGGTTCAGACACCTTCATCGGACGCCTGCTCTAGGTTCAGACACCTACATCGGGTGCCTCCTCGAGGTTCAGACACCTACATCGGGTGCCTACTCTCGGTTCAGATTCCTACATTGGATGTTTACTCTAGGTTCAGACACCTACATCGGACGCCTGCTCTATGTTAAGACACCTACGGGTGCCTACTCTAGGTTCAGACGCCTACATCGGACGCTTACTCTAGTTTCAGACACCTACATCGGGTGCCTACTCGAGGTTCAGACACCTACATCAGGCACCTGCTCTCGGTTCAGACATCTTCATCGGACTCCTACTCTAGGTTCAGACACCTTCATTGGACATCTACTCTAGGATCAGACACCTACATCGGGTGCCTACTCTAGGTTCAGACACCTACATCAGACGCCTACTCTCGTTACAGACACCTTCATCGCGTGCCTATTCTAGGTTCAGATACCTACATCGGGTGCCTACCCCTGGTTCAGATACCTACATCGGTTGCCTACTCTAGGTTAAGACACCTCCATCGGATGCTTACTCTAATTTCAGACACCTACATCGGTCGCCTACTCTAGTTTCAGTCACCTACATCGGACGCCTTCTCTCGGTTCAGGCATGTACATCAGGTGCCTACTCTCGTTTCAGACACCTTCATTTGGTGCCTACTCTAGGTTCAGACACCTACATCGGACACCTACTCTAGGATCAGACACCTACATTGGACACCTACTCTAGGTTCGGACACCTACATTGGACGCCTACTCTAGGTTCAGACACCTACATCGGACGCCTGCTCTAGGTTCAGACACCTACATTGGATGCCTACTCTAGGTTCAGACACCAACATCGGGTGCCTACTCTCGGTTCAGACATCTAAATCGGACACCTACTCTAGGTTCAGACACCTACATCGGACACCTACTCTAGGTTCAGACACCTGCATCGGATGCCTACTCTAGGTACAGACACCTTCATCGGACACCTACTTTAGGTACAGACACCTTCATCGCGTGCCTACTCTAAGTTCAGGTACCTTCATCGGACGCCTGCTCTAGGTTCAGACACCTACGGGTGCCTACTCTAGGTTCAGATACCGACATCGGACACTTACTCTAGTTTCAGACAGCTACATGGGGTGCCTACTCTAGGTTCAGACACCTTCATCGGACACCTACTCTAGGTTCAGTCACCTACATCGGACACCTACTCTAGGTTCAGACACCTACATTGGACACCTACTCTAGGTTCAGACACCTACATCGGATGCCTACTCTAGGTACCGACACCTTCATCGCGTGCCCACTCTAGGTTCAGACACCTTCATCGGACGCCTGCTCTAAGTTCAGACACCTACATCTGGTGCCTCCTCGAGGTTCAGACACCTACATCAGGTGCCTACTCTCGGTTCAGACACCTACATCGGGTGCCTACTCTAGGCTCAGACACCTACATCCGGTGCCTACTCTAGGTTCAGACACCTACATCAGATGTCTTCTCTAGGTTCAGACGCCAACATCGGATGCTTACTCTAGTTTCAGACAGCTGCAATGGTCGCCTACTCTAGTTTCAGACACCTACATCGGACACCTGCTCTAGCTTCAGACACCGACATTGGTCGCCTACTCTAGTTTCAGACACCTACATCGGACAGCTGCTCTAGCTTCAGACACCTACACCTGACGCCTACTCTAGGTTCAGACACCTACATTGGATGCCTGCTCTAGGTTCAGACACCTTCATCGGATGACTACTGGAGGTTCAGACACCTTCATCGGATGACTACTGGAGGTTCAGACACCTACATCTGACACCTACTCTAGGATCAGACACCTACATTGGACACCTACTCTAGGTTCGGACACCTACATCGGACGCCTACTCTAGGTTCAGACACCTAAATCGGACACCTATTCTAGGTTCAGACACCTACATCGGACTCCTACTCTAGGTTCAGACACCTACATTGGACACCTACTCTAGGTTCAGACACCTACATCGGACACCTACTCTAGGTTCAGACACCTACATTGTATGCCTACTCTAGGTTCAGACACCTACATCGGGTGCCTACTCTTGGTTTAGACACCTAAATCGGACACCTATTCTAGGTTCAGACACCTACATCGGACGCCTACTCTAGGTACAGACACCTACATTGGACACCTACTCTAGGTTCAGACACCTTCATCGGGTGCCTATTCTAGGCTCAGACACCTACATCGGGTGCCTACTCTCGGTTCAGACACCTACATTGGATGTTTCCTCTCGGTTCAGACACCTACATCGGACGCTTACTCTAGGTTCAGACACCTACATCGGACGCCTACTCTAGGTTCAGACACCTACATCGGGTGCCTACTCTAGGTTCAGACACTTGCATCAGGCACCTGCTCTCGGTTCAGACACCTACATTGGTCACGTACTCTCGGTTCAGACACATTCATCGGACACCTACTCTAGGGTCAGACACCTTCATTGGACACCTACTCTAGGATCAGACACCTACATCGGGTGCCTACTCTAGGTTCAGACACCTACATCAGACGCCTACTCTCGGTTCAGACACCTACATTGGTCACGTACTCTCGGTTCAGACACATTCATCGGACACCTACTCTAGGGTCAGACACCTTCATTGGACACCTACTCTAGGATCAGACACCTACATTGGGTGCCTACTCTAGGTTCAGACACCTACATCAGACGCCTACTCTCGGTACAGACACCTTCATCGCGTGCCTCATCTAGGATCAGACACCTACATCGGGTGCCTACTCTAGGTTCAGATACTTACATCGGTTGCCTACTCTTGGTTCAGATACCTACATTGGTTGCCTACTCTAGGTTCAGACACCTCCATCGGATGCTTACTCGAGGTTGAGACACCTACATCAGACACCTACTCTCGGTACAGACACCTTCATCGCGTGCCTAATCTAGGATCAGACACCGACATCGGGTGCCTACTCTAGGTTCAGATATTTACATCGGTTGCCTACTCTTGGTTCAGATACCTACATCGGTTGCCTACTCTCGGGTCAGATACCTACATTGGTTGCCTACTCTAGGTTCAGACACCTCCATCGGATGCTTACTCTAGTTTTAGACACCTACATCGGTCGCCTACTCTAGTTTCAGACACCTACATCGGACACATACTCTAGGTTCAGACACCTACAAAGGACGCTTACACTAGGTTCAGACACCTACATCGGACGCCTACTCTAGGTTCAGACACCTTCATTGGACACCTATTCTAGGTTCAGTCACCTACATCGGACACCTACTCTAGGTTCAGACACCTTCATTGGACACCTATTCTAGGTTCAGTCACCGACATCGGACACCTACTCTAGGTTCAGACACCTACATCGGATGCCTACTCTAGGTACCGACACCTTCATCGCGTGCCCACTCTAGGTTCAGACACCTTCATCGGACGCCTGCTCTAAGTTCAGACACCTACATCGGGTGCCTCCTCGAGGTTTAGACACCTACATCAGGTGCCTACTCTCGGTTCAGACACCTACATCGGGTGCCTACTCTAGGTTCAGACACCTACATCAGATGCCTCCTCTAGGTTCAGACGCCAACATCGGATGCTTACTCTAGTTTCAGACAGCTGCATTGGTCGCCTACTCTAGTTTCAGACACCTACATCGGACACCTGCTCTAGCTTCAGACACCGACATCGGACGCCTACTCTAGTTTCAGACACCTACATCGGACAGCTGCTCTAGCTTCAGACACCTACACCTGACGCCTACTCTAGGTTCAGACACCTACATTGGATGCCTGCTCTAGGTTCAGACACCTTCATCGGATGACTACTGGAGGTTCAGACACCTACATCTGACACCTACTCTAGGATCAGACACCTACATTGGACACCTACTCTAGGTTCGGACACCTACATCGGACGCCTACTCTAGGTTCAGACACCTACATTGGACGCCTGCTCTAGGTTCAGACACCTACATCGGACGCCTACTCTAGGTACAGACACCTACATTGGACACCTACTCTAGGTTCAGACACCTACATCGGATGCCTACTCTAGGTACAGACACTTTCATCGCGTGCCCACTCTAGTTTCAGACACCTTCATCGGACGCCTGCTCTAGGTTCAGACACCTACATCGGGTGCCTACTCCCGGTTCAGAGACCTACATTGGATGTTTACTCTCGGTTCAGACACCTTCATCGGGTGCCTATTCTCGACTCAGACACCTTCATCGCGTGCCTACTCTCGGTTTAGACACCTTCATCGGACGCCTGCGCTCGGTTCAGACACCTACGGGTGCCTACTCTAGGTTCAGACACCTACATTGGATGTTTACTCTAGGTTCAGACACCTACATCGGACGCCTGCTCTAGGTTCAGACACCTATATCGGGTGCCTACTCTAGGTTCAGACACCTACATCGGACGCTTACTCTAGTTTCAGACACCTACATCGGGTGCCTACTCTAGGTTCAGACACCTACATTGGATGTTTACTCTAGGTTCAGACACCTACATCGGACGCCTGCTCTAGGTTCAGACACCTATATCGGGTGCCTACTCGAGGTTCAGACACCTACATCAGGCACCTGCTCTCAGTTCAGACACTGACATTGGACATGTACTTTCGGTTCAGACACCTACATCGGACACCTACTCTAGTTTCAGACACCTACATCGGACACCTACTCTCGGTTCAGTCACCTACATCAGACGCCTTCTCTAGGTTCAGGCATGTACATCAGGTGCCTACTCTAGTTTCAGACACCTTCATTGGGTGCCTGCTCTAGGTTCAGACACCTACATCGGACACCTACTCTAGGATCAGACACCTACATTGGACACCTACTCTAGGTTCAGACACCTACATCGGACACCTACTCTAGGTTCGGACACCTACATCGGACACCTACTCTAGGTTCGGACACCTACATCGGACGCCTACTCTAGGTTCAGACACCTACATCTGACGCCTGTTCTAGGTTCAGACACCTACATCGGGTGCCTCCTCGAGGTTCAGACACCTACATCGGGTGCCTACTCTCGGTTCAGACAACTACATTGGATGTTTACTCTAGGTTCAGACACCTACATCGGGTGCCTACTCTAGGTTCAGACACCTACATTGGATGTGTACTCTAGGCTCAGACACCTACATCGGACGCTTACTCTAGGTTCAGACACCTACATCGGGTGCATACTCTAGGTTCACACCTTCATCGGTCACCTACTCTCGGTTCAGATACCTACATCGGGTGCCTTCTCTAGGTTCAGACATCTACATCTGACGTCTACTCTAGG
Source organism: Chiloscyllium plagiosum (assembly GCF_037043375.1). NCBI lineage: Eukaryota > Metazoa > Chordata > Chondrichthyes > Orectolobiformes > Hemiscylliidae > Chiloscyllium > Chiloscyllium plagiosum. Next base: position 40,536,772 of record NW_028270162.1, on the reverse strand, counting down.
TTCAGCCACCTACATTAGACACCTACTCTAGTTTTCATGATGACTTTTCACCAACATTTAATTTGTTCTATGAGCTTGGTAAGAACGTTAGCTGAATTCTAATGAGGTGAGTTGGGCTATTAATAAGATTTTTAATGAGCTATGACTCCAATTAATTGGCAACTCACCACCACATAGTGAGAAACCCAGTACATGATTTGTGAAAAGCATAAAATAAGGCTTGAGGTAGGTCTTCTCATCTAATATCACCTCAGCCCATATTGCTCAGACCCCTGTAAGAGCCTGCCAATATTTCAAGTCTCATGCCTCCTCTTTGGAAGGTATGACTTTGCATCTTATCGTTGCTCCATCTCGCATCTCACTCCCTTTGGATTTTATTGAGCTTCCCATTTACTCTTCCTCACTTACCCCTCTGATTTGCACTACTTTTTCTGGTCTTCATCATTCTCTGTCTGTTTTTTTTTTACCATTTTTTCACTTTGAGCTTTACATGTGGATTCCTTGCATACTTTATCTCCTTCCCTTCTCACTCTTAAAGTAAAGGGAGATGAAAGAAACTGAAAAGCTTAATGAGAAGATTGATTACCTTGAATCATTTTTTCTTAAAAGAGAAGGTTGATTAGCTGGATGATAGACGTGTTGGGGGGGGGGGGGTGGTTGGTTAGCTCAGCTGATTGGACAGCTAGTCTGTGATGCACAATGCTGCCAACAACATGGCATCCATTCTCACACTGGCTGAGGTTACCTCGTTTTCTAACTCGCCCCTCACTTAAAGTGAGGTGACCCTCGGTTTAAATTCATCAGGACATTTTCCTTAAAAGTGCTGAAAGCAGTAAATGGTTTGAATGAGGTGGCTGATATCAAAATGGCAAGACAAGGCAGGGATTCTGTGAGCATCCAAACAGGGTCAAAGTGAGTAAATGCAGGGAGAGAAATGAGGAGTCCAGAGGTACTCCCTGCTCTAGTCCATAACATGGGGGCTCTGCCCTGGAACAAAGTGTCCTGGCAGCAGCATTACAAAGAAAGGAGCTGGATTGGTCCAAAATGCAACTTTGGAACAGAGAACTGCCTTGTAAGTGGATCAGAGTTGTGCCATAATGATGCAGTGAGCTTGGTTCATGTCTGATGCTAACCTCTGTGGGCATGGCCAGAATGGAGCCTACACTGAGATGTTAGTGACTGCTGTCCTGAGTAGTTAGCTGGAGCCATCAGATTCTAACTCTGAGTTTCCTGTCAGGAACTGACACTATTCAGTTTCTCTCAGCAAGTGGACAAGTCGGAAAGGACATATCAGTTAGGTAAGGTTAGGTCCTACCATCGCTCACTTGTGAGATTCTTATCTTTATCATTCAAAACGTGACTGCAGAATAGCACTTTTTCCTTCTCAACATCGAAAGTCTCATTTTTTGAACCTTACCACATTTTCCCAACTGACTTGTTTTTTGTTCACATTGTTCAGAGGCTGGGAAGATTCCGCCAGGATATTTGACCATGTAACACCCCCTAAAATAGAATCTTTTGGAACATGAGGCTTGTGCTAACTTAAACCTGGAAGTGTCCAAGCCTAACTGACGCACACAGACAACTGGAAAGTGACTGTAAATGCCTCTTTGCTCCAGAGTTGAGCTGTTATGAGAAGTATTGGACTCTCAGAAAGTCATAAGAAGTCAGAGTATTTAGCCATTGCAAAAGTGTGAGAACAGGAACTTAAAGAAGGCACCATAGACACTTAATAACAGTGGTTATGCCACAGTCAACAAACAAAATATATTATCCACAGTGATTTTAAGAAATTATGTGATTCTTGTCCTCAAAGGCCTTTCAAATGGTAACATTGTGGTAATCTGCTGTTCAAAGAGACACTGCTTACACTAGAAGAGGAAAGGCAACAGAAATCTGGTTCTCTGATCCTAAGCCCGACTCTCTGACCAATTATTTGATTCATCCTGTTTTTGTTATCATTTTGTTATTACTTTGTTCCAATTCCAATTGATTTTATGAGTCATTTGTGTTTATCATATCACCTTACTAACTTGGAGACAGTGAGGACTGTGGATGCTGGAAGGCAGAGGCGATAGATGTGGACCTGGAAAAACGCAGCAGGTCAGACAGCATACGAGGAGCAGGGAAGTCAATGTTTCAGGCCAAAACCCTTCTTCAGGCCTGGAGGGGAGCCGGGGGGGGGGGGGGGGGGGGGGGTGTTGGAGTTGGGGAGGAGGATGGACAGCCCAGAATTATATAGAGGTAGGGGGTTGGGGCTGGGAGCTGGGGGCAAGGTTAGGTGGGATGGGTGATAGGTGAATGCAGCTAGAGGATTATTATGATTGGTCAGTGGGAAGGGTGGAGCAGAAAGGTGAGTGGGAAGATGGAGAGGTTAGGTCAGGTCAGGGAGACGCGAGCTTGGACATGGGATAAGGCAGGGGGAGGAGGGATTATGAAGCTGGCGAGGTCGATATTCAGGCCATTGGTCTGTAAGCTTCCCAGGTGAAATATAAGGTGTTGTTCCTCCACTTTCCATTTGACCTCAGTCTGACAATAAACCCCCACCTGCATCCACCTATCACCATCCCCGCTACCATCGACCACCCCGACCCAGCCCCACCCCCACTCCTTCTATCTAATTCTGGGCTCCCCTCTCCCTACCCAATCCTGACGAAGGGTTCTGGCCTGAAACATTGATATTCCTGCTGCTCTGATGCTGCCTGACCTGCTGTGCTTTTCCAGCTCCACACCTTACTAACTTGCTTGTTTTCAAAGTAACCTGCTGGTCTACTTCCACTAGTTTCAAACCAATAGTGAGAAGAGATTCCTTGCAATTTGTGAGTGGGTAGGACACACAGTATAGTCCCTCTCTCACTGCAACTCCCAGGTTATTTCCTCTGCCCTGAAGCTCTTCAACCATGTCCTGCACCTTCATCCCACCCCCCTCCTTGACCTGTCACCTTCATCCTCACCCCCACTCACCTATTGTACTCCATGCTACTTTCTCCCCACCCCCACCCTCCTCTCATTTATCTCTCCACCCTTCAGGCTCTCTGCCTGTATTCCTGATGAAGGGCTTTTGCCTGAAACGTCGATTTTCCTGCTCCTCGGATGCTGCCTGACCTGCTGTGTTTTTCCAGCACCACTCCAGACACTGTAAACTATTGCCAAATCGCGTTTCCATTTTAGCTTTGAAAAGAAGCAAAGTGAAAAGAACAAATGCTTTATTGCCCCCTTGCCTTGGTGCGCACGTTTTTAGTGAAACAGTGCCAGTTACATTGGCAGAGATAAGCTGCGATCATCATTATTCCAAGCTAATACTACAGGATTATGCAGCTGCTAGTTTTAATGGGACTGTTGTTGAACGCCAAGTCCACTTGCTACTGCTAATTGCAGTGAGGACATAGTTCTTTTGGTTCATCATCGGGTTATATGGTGACTCACGCTGTACAGTAGCTGTTGCTTTTCTAATTTTTAGACCTGGCAACAGATTCACATTCTTTGAATAATGATGTTTGAACTGGAACACCAATGGACTCAGGAGAGGTAGCAGGCGTGTTCTTTGAAGAGGCGATAACAACAGTATTAGAAGCAAGGCCATTACAGGAATTTCATTTCAGGCCTTTGATTCTAACCTTGGAATAATCAGAAACAGTTGGACTGGGCTTTGAAGAGCGCACTTGTATGCAAGTAGTATGCACACTTGTTTTCTTACAGAGGGACAGATATTGCAGAAATGTTACTGCCGCTAGAGGATTTAGGATTTCAGTTTCTTTTTCTGGTTGAGCATATACAAAATTAAACATTGTAAATGTTGGCAATCATGTAACAATTGAGAAATGATCCATATTGCCGGCCATCCAGCATTCTGAAGAGAGCAATGATGGCTCTGTGCTTCGGGCACAGGTTGTCTGGCAGAATTGAAGATGAAAAGATAACGCGAATTATTCAAGACAAGTTTGATAACAGCACCAATTAAAGTTTTTTTTCCTCCAGGCACTAATTGCTGTTTGCAACCATACCTTAGACTCTGCTTGTATTTCTGTATATAAGAAATGTACAGCTTCAGTGTGCTCACACAGCACACACCAAACAATGTTTCAAGGGAGAATGAGGCCAGCACTCAGGTAATTTGTGACGAAATGTGCACTGCAAAAGTAACTGTCAAAGCTGCTCTAGCCGCTGCAGGCTAATTTGACACACTGTACTAGAGAACATAGCTTCCATTTTTCTGTTCGCGTAATCCAATCTATGCTTCCCTGCTAGGATGTAAGCCCAGCTAACAGTGTATAGTTAATAATAGAGGGGCGCATACAGAATAAAGCTTGAAAACATTTGTACCAAATGTTTGTTGAAGTTGGCACATTAGCAGGTGCAACCGAACCAGATTTAGCTTTCCTTTTGACCTGTCTTCCCTTCCAGTATTGCCCAGTGCTATACAATGTGTGGTCACGCAGCCGCTCAGAAATTTAATTTCTCTTAGGATTTGTATTTTTAAAAGATCAGCATATGTTTTCCTTCCCTTATCTCAAACCATGCCAAGTCACTCTGGATAATTGTGGCAGATCAATAGAAATCATTTCCACATAGAATGCAATGGTGCAGTGAATTAAGTCCCTTGAATAGTCTTTTAATTTTATTTCTGATCATGTTGCTATGCTACTTCATTTTAAATTGTACAGTCTGGCCGAGTCTTGCAATTCTGAAAAGTTCAAATTTGTCATCTAAACTCAAAGACTGAAATGTGTTTTTAGTTAATCCGGCTTTCTTTTAAGGTAAGATTCAATCTGCCAATATTAGCCAACTACCGCCGCGACATTGACCGCCTCAACCTGTCCACCCCTCTCACCCACTCCAACCTCTCACCCTCGGAACGTGCAGCCCTCCACTCCGTCCATTCCAACCCCAACCTCACTATCCAACCGGCAGACAAGGGAGGCGTGGTAGTAGTTTGGCGCACCGACCTTTACACCGCTGAGGCGAAATGGCAGCTTGTGGACACCTCCTCCTACTGCCCCCTTGACCATGACCCCACCTCCAAATCATCATCTCCCAGACCATCCATAACCTCATCTCCTCAGGGGATCTCCCATCCACTGCCTCCAACCTCATAGTCCCACAACCCCGCACCGCCCGTTTTTACCTCCTGCCCAAAATCCACAAACCTGAGTGCCCCGGCCGACCCATTGTCTCAGCCTGCTCCTGCCCCACCGAACTCATCTCTGCATACCTCGACACTGTCCCCCTTAGTCCAAGAACTCCCCACCTACGTTCGGGACACCACCCACGCCCTCCACCTCCTCCATGATTTTCGCTTCCCCGGCCCCCAATGCCTTATCTTCACCATGGACATCCAGTCCCTGTACACCTCCATCCCCCATCACGAAGGACTCAAAGCCCTCCACTTCTTCCTTTCCTGCCGAACCAACCAGTACCCTTCCACTGACACCCTCCTTCGACTGACTGAACTGGTCCTCACTCTGAACAACTTCTCTTTCCAATCCTCCCATTTCCTCCAAACCAAAGGAGTAGCCATGGGCACCCGCATGGGCCCCAGCTATGCCTGCCTCTTCGTCGGATATGTGGAACAGTCCATCTTCCGCAACTACACTGGCACCACCCCCCACCTTTTCCTCCGCTACATTGATGACTGAGGAGGTTGAACAGTTCATCCACTTTACTAACACCTTCCACCCCAACCTCAAATTTACCTGGACTGTCTCAGACTCCTCCCTCCCCTTCCTAGACCTCTCCATTTCTATCTCGGACGACCGACTCAACACAGACGTTTACTATAAACCGACTGACTCCCACAGCTAGGAGAAAGTGAGGACTGCAGATGCTGGAGATCAGAGCTGAAAATATGTTGCTGGAAAAGCGCAGCAGGTCAGGCAGCATCCAAGGAGCATTCCTGAAGAAGGGCTCATGCCTGAAACGTCGATTCTCCTGCTCCTTGGATGCTACCTGACCTGCTGCGCTTTTCCAGCAACACATTTTCAGCTCTGACTCCCACAGCTACCTAGATTACACCTCCTCCCACCCTGCCCCCTTGTAAAAACGTCATCCAATATTTCCAATTCCTTCGCCTCCGCCGCCTCTGCTCCCAGGAGGACCAATTCCAATACCGAACAACCCAGATGGCCTCCTTCTTCAAAGACCGCAATTTCCACTCAGACGTGGTTGACTATGCTCTCCACCGCATCTCCTCCACTTCACACTCCTCCGCCCTTGAACCCCGCCCCTCCAATCGCCACCAGGACAGAACCCCACTGGTCCTCACCTTCCACCCCACCAACCTCCAAATACATCGTATCATCCTTCATCATTTCCGCCACCTCCAAACAGGCCCCACCACCAAGGATATATTTCCCTCCCCTATCAGCGTTCCGGAAAGACCACTCCCTCAACGACTCCCTCGTCAGGCCCACACCCCCACCAACCCAACCTCCACTCCCGGCACTTTCCCCTGCAACCGCAAGAAATGCAAAACTTGCGCCCACACCTTACCCCTCACCTCCCTCCAAAGCCCCAATGGATCCTTCCATATCCACCACAAATTCACCTGCACCTCCACACACATCATTTACTGTATCCGCTGCGCCCGATGTGGCCTCCTCTACATTGGGGAGACAGGCCGCCTTCTTGCGGAACGTTTCAGAGAACACCTCTGGGACACCTGCACCAACCAACCCAACCGCCCTGTGGCTGAACACTTTAACTCCCCTTCCACTCCGCCAAGGACATGCAGGTCCTTGGCCTCCTCCATCGCCAGACCATGGCAACACGACGCCTGGAGGAAGAGCGCCTCATCTTCCACCTAGGAACCCTCCAACCACAAGGGATGAATGCAGATTTCTCCAGCTTCCTCATTTCCCCTCCCCCCACCTTTTCTCAGTCCCAACCCTCGGACTCAGCACCGCCTTCTTGACCTGCAATCTTCTTCCTGACCTCTCTGCCTCCACCCCCACTCCAGCCTATCACCCTCACCCGCACCTTCTTTCACCGCATTCCTAACGCCCCTCCCCCAAGTCCCTCCTCCTTACCTTTTATCTTAGCCTGCTTGGCACACTTTCCTCATTCCTGACGAAGGGCTTATGCCCGAAACGTCGATTCTCCTGCTCCTTGGATGCTGCCTGACCTGCTGCGCTTTTCCAGCAACACATTTTTCAGCTTTTTTGTAATGTTGTCAATGTGTTACAATCTCTGCAGAATGATCGCCTCCAGAGAGAAATTCCAGGTAACTATTGAAAAAAATTATTTCACACTTTAAAGCATTTTGTATAGTTAGTGACTAAAAACACTTGACTAAACTCGTTTTTGTAAGTAGTTTATACATTGAAATTAAGAAAAGAGATCTCCTATTTAACGTTAAACAAGACTGAAAATTGCCTCCTGTGGCTACATATCAAATGATCAATTAAGTGGACATGCATGTTGAAAGTATTCCCAACTCCCAGTAGATTGCTTCCTTTTTTACTTTCACAACAATGGAATTCCTAATCCCATAACTGGCTTCAATGTTTGTGTGTTACATGGCAGACATTTTGCTTCTAGCTAAACTAGGTGAATCTTCGAGCCTTCTTAATTCTCATGAAGTCAAATCTTCAGCCTGAGTGCATCCCACACAAGTTCTGCAGGATAAACAATGGAGTCAGAATTTTCTCTGCTTCAGATGCAGGCCTGGCTGCTTTATTTCTTGCTGTCTACTTCCCAGATGGCAGCACACCAAAAAAGACAAAACTGCAAACTCGTCTGTGATGTGATACAGGTTTATGGGGAAACCCATAACCTCATCTTAAAAGGATTCCCTCTACCCCCTTCTCCATGGCAACAGGGAACACAATCAATTCTAATTCGATGAAAAGCAAATTAACTAACTTTGGTCTCATCTACCTTTCACCATAAAAACAAGTGGATAGTTAACAGCACAGTTGATTATAATTCAATGTCTATTAAATCTTTCTTGTACTTTGTATCCTCAGAGATATGGCTATAATCTGGGTTAGCACTGCTGCCTCACAGCACCAGGGGACCCAGGTTTGATTCCAGCCTTGGGCGACTGTCTGTGTGGAGTTTGCACATTCCCCCTGTGTCTGCGTGGATTTCCTCCGGGTGCTCCGATTTCCTCCCACAGTCCAAAGATGTGCAGGTTAGGTGAATTGGCCATTCTAAATTGCCCATAGTGCTAGGTACATTAGTCAGAGGGAAATGGATCTGGGTCGGAGGGTCGGTGTAGACTTGTGGGGGCGAAGGGCCTGTTTCCACACTGTAGAGAATCTAAAAAAATAAATATCTTGCACCTTCTCAGCGAAGCAATCTAAATTTTTCTTTGATCTTCACCAATCAAAGCTGAGGTCTTATTGTGAAACAGACTACAGAATAAGCCACTTAACAACCTGCATTGACACTAAATTTAAGCACACAATCTCAAACATACGATAATCTATCATTGTAACAGATGATTATCAACAAATTCTCAGTTGCATAGGTTTTGTTCCAGCCTAATATAAGAGTTGTGGGATAACATTTTTGCAAACTGTCACTTCTGTCTTGTTTCATGGAATAATTTTGGTGAGTTTTCCATGATGTGGTCACAATCTCACCTCATTAAATGCATAGCTTGTCCTATGGTACCCCTCTTATCCGATGCAGGCTGTGGTTTCCCACTTGGCATAGCCAGGTGAGCACCACAATTTGCTGGCAGGAACCATGCCATTCCGTTGGATTGGCAGGATGCAGAGGAGGCTGCCCAGGGACTGCCAGAGGATGTCACACCAACACACTCTGGCAGCCTGGGCTGAGGTTTCTACCCAGGTTAATGCAGTCTCAACTGGCTGCTGGAATGCCCAGGGTAAGGGCTATCATTTTCCCTCTGCAACCAGTCATGCACACAAACGCTACCTGGGAAGTAGACAGCAAGAAATAAAGCAGCCAGAAGAGGTGTGCATGTGAGGCAGCTGTGTGTGGCAGGAAATCAGTGTGTCTGTGTGCATGGGGCAGTGTCGGAGTGCATGTGATGTGTGGGGGGGGAAGGGGCAGTGTCGAAGTGCGTGTGTGGGGGTCAGTGACGGGGAGTGTGTGGGAGGGGGCAGTGTTGGGGTGTGTGTGTTGAGGGCGGCAGTGTCGGGGTGTGTGTGGGGGGGTCAGAGTCGGGGTGTGCGGGGCGGTGTCGGGGGGGGTGTGTGTGTGGGGGGGCAGTGTCGGGGTGTGTGTGTGTGGGGGCAGTGTCGGGGTGTGTGTGTGTGGGGGGGCAGTGTCAGGGTGTGTGTGTGTGGGGGGCAGTGTCAGGGTGTGTGTGTATGAGGGGGCAGTGTCGGGGTGTGTGTGTGTGGGGGGCAGTGTCGGGGTGTGTGTGTGTGGGAGGGGGCAGTGATGGGGTGTGCGGGGCGGTGTCGGGGGGTGTGAGTGTGGGGGCGCAGTGTCAGGGTGTGTGTGTATGAGGGGGCAGTGTCGGGGTGTGTATGTGTGGGGGGCAGTGTCGGGTTGTGTGTGTGTGGGAGGGGGCAGTGATGGGGTATGTGTGTTGGAGGCGGCAGTGTCGGGGTGTGTGTGGGGGGGTCAGAGTCGGGGTGTGCGGGGCGGTGTTGGGGGGTGTGAGTGTGGGGGCGCAGTGTCGGGGTGTGTGTGTGTGTGGGGGGGGCAGAGTCAGGGTGTGTGTGTATGGGGGGGCAGTGTCGGGGTGTGTGTGGGGGGGGGCAGTGTCGGGGTGTGTATGAGGGGGCAGTGTCGGGGTGTGTGTATGAGGGGGCAGTGTCGGGGTGTGTGTGAGGGGGCAGTGTCGGGGTGTGTGTGTATGGGGGGGCAGTGTCGGGGTGTGTGTGTGTGAGGGGGCAGTGTCGGGGTGTGTGTGTGTGAGGGGGCAGTGTCGGGGTGTGTGTGTGGGGGCGCACTGTCGGGGTGTGTGTGTATGAGGGGGGCAGTGTCGGGGTGTGTGTGTATGAGGGGGCAGTGTCGGGGTGTGTGTGAGGGGGCAGTGTCGGTGTGTGTGTGTTGGGGGGACAGTGTCGATGTGTGTGTGTGGGGGGCGGGCAGTGACGGGTTGTGTGTGGGGGAGCAGTGTCGGGGTGTGTGTGAGGGGGGTGTGTGTGTGGGGGGGGGCAGTGTCGGGGTGTGTGTGTGGGGGGGCAGTGTTGGTGTGGGGGAGGGCAGTGTCGGTGTGTGGGGCGCTGTGTCGGTGTATGTGTGTGTGGGGCAGTGTCGGGGTGTGTGTGTGTTTGGGGGGCGGTGCAGTGTCAGGGTGTATGTGTGTGTGTGGGGGCAGTGTCGGTGTGGGGGACGGCAGTGTCGGTGTGTGGGGGGTGCAGTGTCAGGGTGTGTGTGTGTGGGGGGTAGTGTGGGTGGGTGTGTGTGGGGGGGGCAGTGTCGGGGTGTGTGTGTGTGTGGGGGAGGCAGTGTCAGGGTGTGTTGGGGGGAGAGTGTCGGGGCGTATGTGTGGGGTGAGAGTGACGGGGTGTATGTGTGGGGGGCAGTGTCAGGCAGTGTGTGGGAGGCAGTGTCGGGGTGTGTGTGTGTGGGGGGCAGTGTCAGGCAGTGTGTGGGAGGCAGTGTCGGTGTGTGTGTGTATGGGGGGGGCAGTGTCAGGGTGTGTGTGTGTGTCGTGGGGCAGTGTCGGGGTGTGTGTGTGTGAGGGGGCAGTGTCTGGGTGTGTGTGCGTTGGGGGGGGCAGTGTCAGGGTGTGTGTGTGTGTGTGGGGGCAGTGTCAGGGTGTGTTGGGGGGGGCAGTGTCGAGGTGTGTGTGTGTGGGGGGGGCAGTGTCTGGGTGTGTTGGGGGGGCAGTGTCGGGGTGTGTGTGTGGGGGAAGAGTGTTGGGGTGTGTGTGTGTATGAGGAGGCAGTGTCAGGGTGTGTGTGTGTGAGGGGGCAGTGTCTGGGTGTGTGGGGGGGGCAGTGTCGAGGTGTGTGTGTGTGGGGGGGGCAGTGTCTGGGTGTGTTGGGGGGGGCAGTGTCGGGGTGTGTGTGTGAGGGGGCAGTGTCTGGGTGTGTGTGTGTTGGGGGGGCAGTGTCAGGGTGTGTGTGAGGGGGCAGTGTCTGGGTGTGTGTGTGTTGGGGGGGCAGTGTCAGGGTGTGTGTGTGTGTGGGGCAGTGTCGGGGTTTGTTGGGGGGGCAGTGTCGGGGTGTGTGTGTGGGGGAAGAGTGTTGGGGTGTGTGGGGGGACAGTGTCGGGGTGTGTGTGGGGGGGGCAGTGTCGGGGTGTGTGTGGGGGGGCAGGGTCGGTGTGTATGTGGGGGGCAGTGTCGGGGTGTGTGTGTATGTGTGTGTGGGGGGGCAGTGTCAGGGTGTGTGTGTGTGGGGGGGCAGTGTCAGGGTGTGTGTGTATGAGGAGGCAGTGTCAGGGTGTGTGTGTGAGGGGGCAGTGTCTGGGTGTGTGTGTGAGGGGGCAGTGTCGGGGTGCGTGTGTGTTGGGGGTGGCAGTGTTGGGGTGTGTGTGTGGGGGCAGTGTCGGGGTGTGTGTGTGTGGGTGGGCAGTGTCGAGGTGTGTGTGTGTGTGTGGGGCGGCAGTATCAGGGTGTGTGTGTCGGGAGGGCAGTGTCTGGGTGTGTGTGTGTGTGGGTGGGCAGTGTCGGGGGGGAGTGTGTGTGTGGGGTGCAGTGTCAGGGTGTGTGTGGGTTGGGGAGGAAGAGTGTCGGTATGTGCGTGTGTGTGTGTGGGGGGGGTGCAGTGTCAGGGTGTGTGTGTGTGTTGGGGGTGCAGTGTCTGGGTGTGTTTGTGTGGGGGGGAGAGTGTCGGGGTGTGTGTGTGGGGGGGTGCAGTGTCAGAGTGTGTGTGTGGGGAGGAGAATGTCGGGGTGTGTATGTGGGGGGGGAGATTGACGGTGTGTGTGTGTGTGGGGGGGGCAGTGTCGGTGTGTGTGTGTGTGGGGGGGGCAGTGTCGGTGTGTGTGTGTGTGGGGGGGGCAGTGTTGGTGTGTGTGTGTGTGGGGGGGGCAGTGTCAGTGTGTGTGTGGGGGGGCAGTGTCGGTGTGTGTGTGGGAGGGGGCAGTGTCGGGTGTGTGTGTGTGTGTGTGTGTGGGGGGACACTGTCGGGGTGTGTGTGTGTGGGGGGGCAGTGTCGGGGTGTGTGTGTGTGGGGGGGCAGTGTCGGCGTGTGTGTGTGTGGGGGGCAGTGTCGGGGTGTGTGTGTGTGGGGGGGCAGTGTCGGCGTGTGTTTGTGTGGGGGGGCAGTATTGGTGTGTGTGGGTTGGGGGGGCAGTGTCGATGTGTGTGTGGGGGAGGCAGTGTCGGGGTGTGTGTGTGTGTGTGGGGGGCAGTGTCGGGGTGTGTGTGTGGGGGAGGCAGTGTCGGAGTGTTGTGTGTGGGGGGGCAGTGTCAGGGTGTGTGGGGGGTAGAGTGTCGGGGTGTATGTGTGTGGGGGGTGAGGGTGACGGGGTGTGTGTGGGGGGGCAGTGACGGTGTGTGTGTGTGTGGGGGGCAGTGTCAGGGTATGTGTGTGGGGGGGCAGTGACGGTGTGTGTGTGTGTGGGGGGCAGTGTCAGGGTATGTGTGTGGGGGGGCAGTGTCGAGGTGTGTGTGTGGGGGCAGTGTCGGGGTGTGTATGTGGGGGGGAGTGTCAGGGTGTGTGTGTGTTGGGGGGGCAGTGTCAGGGTGTGTGTGTGTGTGGGGGGCAGTGTCGGGATGTGTTGGGGGGGCAGTGTCAGGGTGTGTGTGTGTGTGGGGGGCAGTGTCGGGATGTGTTGGGGGGGCAGTGTCGAGGTGTGTGTGTGTGTTGGGGGGGCAGTGTCGAGGTGTGTGTGTGTGTGGGGGGGGCAGTGTCGAGGTGTGTGTGTGGGGGGGTGCAGTGTCAAGGTGCGTGTGTGTTGGGGGGCAGTGTCGAGGTGTGTGTGTGGGGGGGGCAGTGTCGGAGTGTGTTTGGGGGGCGCAAGGTCGGTGTGTGGGGGGGCGCAAGGTCGGTGTGTGTGTGGGTGAGGGGGGTAGAGTGTCGGGGTGTGTGTGTGGGGGCAGAAGAGTGTCAGGGTGTGTGTGTAGGGGGGAGAGTGTTGGGGGGTGTGTGTGGAGGGGGAGAGTGTCGGGATGTGTGTGTATGGGAGTGCAGTGTTGGGGTGTGTGTGTGTGCGGGGGGCAGTGTCGGGGTGTGTGGGGAGGGGACAGTGTCGGGGTGTGTGTTGTGGGGGGGCAGTGTCGGGTGTGTGTGTGGGGGGGCAGTATTGGTGTGTGTCTGTGTTGGGGGGGGCAGTGTCGATGTGTGTGTGTGGGGGAGGCAGTGTCAGGGTGTGTGTGGGTGGGGGGGAGTGTCTCGGTGTGTGTGTGTTTGGGGGACAGTGTCGGTGTGTGGGGGGCGCAGTGTCGGTGTGTGTGTGGGTGAGGGAGCGAGAGTGTCAGGGTGTGTATGTGTGGGGGGGGTAGAGTGTCGGGGTTTGTGTGGGGGGGAGAGTGTTGGGATGTGTGTGTGTGTGTGTGTGGGGCATGGTCGGGGTGTGTGTGTGGGGGGGGCAGTATTAGGGTGTGTGTGGGGGACATTGTCAGGGTGTGTGTGTGTGGGGGCAGTGTCGGGGTGTGTGTGTGGGGGGGCAGTGTCAGGGTGTGTGTGTGGGGGGGCATTGTCGGGGTGTGTGTGTGTGGGGGGGCAGTGTCTGGGTGCGTGTGTGTTGGGGGTGGCAGTGTCCGGGTGTGTGTGGGGGCGTCAGTGTCGGTGTGTGGGGGGGCAGTGGCGGGGTGTGTGTGTGGGGGGTGTGCAGTTTCGGGGTGTGTGTGTGGGGCGGCAGTATTAGGGAGTGTGTGTCGGGGGGCAGGGTCGGGGTGTGTGTGTGTGGGGCGGCAGTGTCAGGGTGTGTGTGGAGGGGGCAGTGTTGCGGTGTGTGTGTGGGTGGGCAGTGTTGCGGTGTGTGTGTGGGTGGGCAGTGTCGGGGGGAGTGTGTGTGTGGGGTGTGCAGTGTCAGAGTGTGTGTGTGGGGGAGCAGAGTCGGGGTGTGTGTTGGGGGGGGCAGTGTCGGAATGTGTGTGTGTGTTGGGGAGGAAGAGTGTCGGTGTGTGCGTGTGTCTGTGTGTTGGGGGGGTGCAGTGTCAGAGTGTGTGTGTGGGGAGGAGAGTGTCGGGGTGTGTATGTGTGTGTGTCGTGGGAGGTGCAGTGTCTGGGTGTGTTTGTATGGGGGGGAGAGTGTCGGGGTGTGTGTGTGGGGGGGGTGCAGTGTCAGAGTGTGTGTGTGGGGGGGTGCAGTGTCAGAGTGTGTGTGTGGGGAGGTGAATGTCGGGGTGTGTATGTGGGGGGGGGAGAGTGATGGTCTGTGTGTGTGTGTGGGGGGGGGCAGTGTCGGAGTGTGTGGGGGGGGCAGTGTCGGAGTGTGTGTGGGGGGAGCAGTGCCGGGGTGTGTGAGGGGGAGTGTCTGGGTGTGTGTGTGGGGGGGCAGTGTTGATGTGTGTGTGAGGGGGGGCAGTGTCGGGGTGTGTGTGTGGGTGGGGAAGTGTCAGGGTGTGTGTGTGTGTGGGGGGCAGTGTCGAGGTGTGTGTGGGGGGCAGTGTCGAGGTGTGTGTGTGTGGGGGGGGCAGTGTCGGAGTGTGTGTGGAGGGCGCAAGGTCGGTGTGTGGGGGGGGCGCAAGGTCGGTGTGTGTGTGGGTGAGGGGGGTGTCACACACACACACCAATACTGCCCCGCCCCACACACACACACACACCCCGACACTGCCCTCCCACATACACCGACACTGCCCCCCCACACACACTTCCCGACACTCTCCACCCCCACACACACACACCCCAACACTTCCCCCCCCACACACACACACTGACACTCTCCCCCCCCACAAACACACACACTGACACTCTCCCCACGCCACACACATACCCCAACATTCTCCCCCCCACACACACACCCCGACACTCTTCCCAACACACATACCCCCCCACACACCGACACTGCCCCCACACACACACTCACCCCGACACTGCCCCCCCAACACACACACTCCCTGACACTGCCCCCCAACACACACATCCCGACACTGCCACTCCCCACACACACCCCCCGAAACTGCCCCCCACACACCGACATTGCACCCCCCACACACACCCCGACACTGCCCCCCCACGCACACACACCCCGTCACTCTCATCCCCCCCACACACACACACACCAAAACTCTTCCCTCCCAACACACACACACACACCCCGACACTGCCCCCCCACATACACCGACACTGCCCCCCCACACACACTTCCCGACACTCTCGCCCCACCCCCACACACACCCCGACACTTGCCCCCCCCACACACACACACACACACACACCCCGACACTGCCCCCTCACACACACACACCCTGACACTGCCCCCTCATATACACACACACACACCCCGACACTGCCCCCCTCACACACATACACCCCGACACTGGCTCCCCCACACACACACACCCCAGTGTTGGGATGTGTGTGTGGGGGTTAGTGTCGGTGTGTGGGGGGCGCAAGGTCGGTGTGTGTGTGGGTGAGGGGGTGTAGAGTGTCGGGGTGTGTGTGTGGGGGGGAGTGTGTTGGAGTCTGTGTGTAGGGGGGGGAGAGTGTCAGGGTGTGTGTAGGGGGGGGAGAGTGTCAGGGTGTGTGTGTGGAGGGGGCAGTGTCAGGGTGTGTGTGTGTGGGGGGGGCAGTGTCGAAGTGTGTGTGGGAGGGGCAGTGTCGGTGTGTGGGAGGCGCAAGGTCGGTGTGTGTGTGGGTGGGGGGGTAGAGTGTCGGGGTGTGTGTATGTGGGGGGGGGGAGTGTCGGGGTGTGTGTGTAGGGGGGAGAGTGTTGGGGTGTGTGTGTGGAGGGGGAGAGTGTTGGGATGTGTGTGTGTGGGGGGGCAGTGTCAGGGTGTGTGTGTGTGGGGGGGGCAGTGTCGGGGTGTGTGTGTGGGGGGGGCAGTGTCAGGGTGTGTGTGAGGGGGGCAGTGTCAGGGTGTGTGTGTGGGGGGCAGTGTCGGGGTGTGTGTGTGTGGGGTGGCAGTGTCAAGGTGTGTGGGGGGTGGCAGTGTCGCGGTGTATGTGTGGGTGGGCAGCGTTGGGGGGAGTGTGTGTGTGGGGGGTGCAGCGTCGGGGGGAGTATGTGTATGAGGGTGCAGTGTCAGGGTATGTGTGGTGGGGCAGTGTTGGGGTGTGTGCGTGTGGGGGGCAGTGTCAGGGCGTGTGTATGTGTTGGGGGGGCAGTGTCGGGGTGTGTGTGTGTGGGGCGGCAGTGTCAGGGTGTATGTGTGTGTGGGGGGCAGTGTCGAGGTGTGTGTGTGTGGGGTGGCAGTGTCGGGGTGTGTGTGTTGGGGGGGCAGTGTCAGGGAGTGTGTGTGTGGGTGGGGCGGTGTCGAGATGTGTGTGTGGGGGGTGGGCAGTGTCAGGGCGTGTGTGTGTGTTGGGGGTGCAGTGTCGGGGTGAGTGTGTGTGTGTGAGGGCAGTGTTGTTGTGTGGGCGGGGCGCAGTGTCGGTGTGTGTGTGGGGGGGAGAGTGTTGGGGTATGTGTTTGGGGGTC
Source organism: Chiloscyllium plagiosum (assembly GCF_037043375.1). Classification (NCBI taxonomy): domain Eukaryota; kingdom Metazoa; phylum Chordata; class Chondrichthyes; order Orectolobiformes; family Hemiscylliidae; genus Chiloscyllium; species Chiloscyllium plagiosum. The sequence continues at coordinate 40,520,368 of NW_028270162.1, read as the reverse complement.
GGGAAGAGGGTGTGTGTGTGTGGCGGGGGGAGAGTGTCAATGTGTGTGAGGGGGGAAGTGTCGGGGTGTGTATGGGGCTGGAGAGTGTCAAGGTGTGTGTGTGTGGGGGGGGCGAGAGTGTCGGGAAGTGTGTATGGGGGAGCAGTGTCGTGTATGTGGGGGGGCAGTGTCGGGGTGTGTGTGTTGGGAGGGAACAGTTTTGTTGTGTGTGTGGGGGGGGTGAGATTGACGGGGTGTGTGCGCGGGGGGTCAGTGTCGGGGTGTGTGTGGGGGGTGCAATGTCAGTGTGTGGGGGGCAGTGTCGGGGTGTGTGTGTGTGGGGGGCGACAGTGTCAGGGTGTGTGTGTGGGGGGGCAGTGTCTGTGTGTGTGTGTGTGTGTGTTGGGGGCAGCAGTGTCAGGGTGTGTGTGTGGGTGTGTCAGTGTTGGGGTGTCTGTGGGGGGGGTAGTATCGGTGTGTGGGAGAGCAGTGTCGGGGTGTGTGTGTGTATGAGGGGGGCAGTGTCGGGGTGTGTGTGTGTATGAGGGGGGCAGTGTCGGGGTGTGTGTGTGTATGAGGGGGGCAGTGTCGGGGTGTGTGTGTGTATGAGGGGGGCAGTGTCGGGGTGTGTGTGTGTATGAGGGGGGCAGTGTCGGTGTGTGTGTGTGTATGAGGGGGGCAGTGTCGGGGTGTGTGTGTGTATATGAGGGGGGCAGTGTCGGGGTGTGTGTGTGTATGAGGGGGGCAGTGTCGGGGTGTGTGTGTGTATGAGGGGGGCAGTGTCGGGGTGTGTGTGTGTATGAGGGGGGCAGTGTCGGGGTGTGTGTGTGTATGAGGGGGGCAGTGTCGGTGTGTGTGTGTGTATGAGGGGGGCAGTGTCGGGGTGTGTGTGTGTATATGAGGGGGGCAGTGTCGGGGTGTGTGTGTGTATGAGGGGGGCAGTGTCGGTGTGTGTGTGTGTATGAGGGGGGCAGTGTCGGGGTGTGTGTGTGTATGAGGGGGCAGTGTCGGGGTGTGTGTGTGTATGAGGGGGGCAGTGTCGGGGTGTGTGTGTGTATATGAGGGGGGCAGTGTCGGGGTGTGTGTGTGTGTATGAGGGGGGCAGTGTCGGTGTGTGTGTGTGTATGAGGGGGGCAGTGTCGGGGTGTGTGTGTGTATGAGGGGGGCAGTGTCGGGGTGTGTGTGTGTATGAGGGGGGCAGTGTCGGGGTGTGTGTGTGTGAGGGGGCAGTGTCGGTGTGTGTGTGTGTATGAGGGGGGCAGTGTCGGGGTGTGTGTGTGTATGAGGGGGGCAGTGTCGGGGTGTGTGTGTGTATGAGGGGGGCAGTGTCGGTGTGTGTGTGTGTATGAGGGGGGCAGTGTCGGGGTGTGTGTGTGTATGAGGGGGGCAGTGTCGGGGTGTGTGTGTGTATGAGGGGGGCAGTGTCGGTGTGTGTGTGTGTATGAGGGGGGCAGTGTCGGGGTGTGTGTGTGTATGAGGGGGGCAGTGTCGGGGTGTGTGTGTATGAGGGGGGCAGTGTCGGTGTGTGTGTATGAGGGGGGCAGTGTCGGGGTGTATGTGTGTGAGGGGGCAGTGTCGGGGTGTGTGTGTGTGAGGGGGCAGTGTCGGGGTGTGTGTGTGTATGAGGGGGGCAGTGTCGGGGTGTGTGTGTGAGGGGGCAGTGTCGGTGTGTGTGTGTGTATGAGGGGGCAGTGTCGGGGTGTGTGTGTGTATGAGGGGGCAGTGTCGGTGTGTGTGTGTGTGGGGGGGGGGGCAGTGTCGGGGTGTGTGTGTGTGGGGGGGGGGCAGTGTCGGAGTGTGTATGAGGGGGCAGTGTCAGGGTGTGTGTGTGTGGGGGGGGGGCAGTGTCGGGGTGTGTGTGTGTGTGTGTGAGCGGGCAGTGACGGGGTGTATGTATGAGGGGGCAGTGTCAGGTTTGTGTGTGTGTGTGGGGGGGTGGCAGTGTCGGGGTGTGTGCATGTGGGGCAGCAGTGTCAGGGTGTATGTGTGTGTGGGGGGGCAGTGTCGAGGTGTGTGTGTGTGGGGGGGCAGTGTCGAGGTGTGTGTGTGGGGGGTGGCAGTGTCGGGGTGTGTGTGTTGGGGGGGCAGTGTCAGGGAGTGTGTGTGAGGGTGGGGCGGTGTCGAGATGTGTGTGTGGGGGTTGGGCAGTGTCAGGGCATGTGTGTGTGTTGGGGGGGCAGTGTCGGGGTGAGTTTGTGTGTGGGGGCAGTGTCGGTGTGTGGGGGGTGTGTGTGTGTGTTGGAGGGAAGAGTGTCGGGGTGTGTGTGTGTGTGAGGGGGTGAGAGTGACGGGGTGTGTGTGCTTGGGGGGACAGTGTCGGTGTGTGGGGGCAGTGTCGGGGTGTGTGTGTGTGGGGGGAGGCAGTGTCGGTGTATGTGGGGGGGCAGTGTCGGGGTGTGTGTGTGTGTGTTGGGAGGGAAGAGTTTCGGTGTGTGTGTGTGTGAGGGGTGAGAGTGACGGGGTGTGTGTGAGTGGGGGGGCAGTGTCGGGGTGTGTGTATGGGGGGGCAATGTCGGTGTGTGGGGCGGCAGTGTCAGGGTGTGTGGGGCGGCAGTGTCAGGGTGTGTGTGGTGTGTGTGGGGGGCAGTGTCGGGTTGTATGTGTGTGTGGGGGGGGCTGTGTCGGGGTGTGTGTGTGAGAGGGTAGTGTCGGGGTGCGTGTGTTGGGGACAGCAGTGTCAGGGTGTGTGTGGGTGTGTCAGTGTTGGGGTGTGTGGGGGGGGGTAGTATCGGTGTGTGGGGGGGCAGTCTCGGATGTGTGTGTGTGTGTGTGTGTGTGTGTGGGGGAGCCAGTGTTGGGGTGTATGTGTGTGAGGGGGCAGTGTCGGGGTGTATGTGTGTGAGGGGCTAGTGTCGGGGTGTGTGTGTGTATGAGGGGCTAGTGTCGGGGTGTGTGTGTGTATGAGGGGGCAGTGTCGGGGTGTGTGTGTGTGAGGGGCTAGTGTCGGGGTGTGTGTGTGTATGAGGGGCTAGTGTCGGGGTGTGTGTGTGTATGAGGGGGCAGTGTCAGTGTGTTTGTGTGTGAGGGGGCAGTGTCGGGGTGTGTGTGTGTGGACAGTGTCGGGGTGTGTGTATGAGGGGGCAGTGTCGGGGTGTGTGTGTGGGGGGGGGGCAGTGTCGGGGTGTGTGTGTGTGGGGCGGCAGTGTCGGGGTGTGTGTGTGTGGGGGGGGGTGTGGTGCAGTGTCAGGGTGTATGTGTGTGGGGGGGGCAGTGTCGGTGTGGGGGAGGGCAGTGTCGGTGTGCGGGGTGGGGGGAATGTGTCAGGGTGTGTATGTGTGGAGGGGGCTGTGTCGGAGTGTGTGTGTGTGTGTGGGGGGGGTGGGGGGCCAGTGTCGGGATGTGTGTGTGTGAGGGCGGAGAGTGTCGCTGTGTGTGTGGGGGGGAGAGTGTTGGGGTGTGTGTGTGGGGGGGTGGACAGTGTAGCGGTGAGTGTGTGTGGGGGTGGAGAGTGTCGCGGTGTGTGTAGGGGGAAGAGTGTCGGGGTGTGTGTGGGGGGGAGGTGGAGAGTGTTGCAGTGTGTGTGGGGGGAGAGTGTTGGGTGTGTGTGTGTGGGGGTGGAGAGTGTCGCGGTGTGTGTGTGGGGGCGAGAGTGTCGGGAGGGGGGTGTGTGGGGGGCCAGTGTCGGGGTGTGTGTGTGGGGGACAGGGTTGGGTTGTGTGTGTGTGGGGGCAGTGTCGGGGTGTGTGTTGGGGGCAGGGTCGGGGGTGTGTGTGGGGGGAGCAGGTTCGGGGTGGGAGTGTGGGGGGCAGAGTCGGGGTGTGTGTGGGATGGGCAGGGTTGGGGTGTGTGTGTGGGGGCAGTGTCGGGGTGTGTGTTGGGGGGCAGTGTCGGTGTGTGTGGGTGCAGGGTCGGTGTGTGTGGGTGCAGGGTCGGGGTGTGTGTGTTGGGGGGGCAGTGTCGGGGTGTGTGTGGGGGGGAGCAATGTCGGGGTGTATGTGTGTGGGGGGGCAGTGTCGAGGTGTGTGTGTGAGGAGGAAGTGTCTGCGTGTGTGTGGGGGGGGCAGTGTCAGCGTGGGTGTGTGTGTGTGGGGCAGTGTCGGGGTGTGTGTGGGGGCAGGGTTGTGGTGTCTGTGTGTGTGGGGGACAGGGTTGGGTTGTGTGTGTGTGGGGGCAGTGTCGGTGTGTGTGTTGGGGGCAGGGTCGGGGGTGTGTGTGGAGGGGGCAGGTTCGGGGTGTGTGTGGGGGAGCAGTGTCGGGCTATGTGTGTTGGGGGGGCAGGGTCGGGGGGTGTGTGTGGGGTGGCAGTGTCGCGGTGTGTGTGTGGGTGGGCAGTGTCGGGGTATGTGTGTGTGTTGGGGGAGGCAGTGTCGGTGTATGTGGGGGGGCAGTGTCGGGGTGTGTTGGGAGGGAAGAGTTTCGGTGTGTGTGTGTGTGTGAGGGGTGAGAGTGTCAGGGTGTGTGTGAGTGGGGGGTCAGTGTCGGGGTGTGTGTATGGGGGGCAATGTCGGTGTGTGGGGCGGCAGTGTCAGGGTGTGTGTGGTGTGTGTGGGGGGCAGTGTCGGATTGTATGTGTGTGTGGGGGGGGCTGTGTCGGGGTGTGTGGGTGAGAGGGTAGTGTCGGGGTGCGTGTGTTGGGGGCAGCAGTGTCAGGGTGTGTGTGGGTGTGTCAGTGTTGGGGTGTGTGTGGGGGGGGTAGTATCGGTGTGTGGGGGGGCAGTCTCGGATGTGTGTGTGTGTGTGTGTGGGGGGGAGCCAGTGTCGGGGTGTATGTGTGTGAGGGGGCAGTGTCGGGGTGTATGTGTGTGAGGGGGCAGTGTCGGGGTGTGTGTGTGTATGAGGGGGCAGTGTCAGTGTGTTTGTGTGTGAGGGGGCAGTGTCGGGGTGTGTGTATGAGGGGGCAGTGTCGGGGTGTGTGTGTGTGTGTGTGTGTGTGTGTGGACAGTGTCGGGGTGTGTGTGTATGAGGGGGCAGTGTCGGGGTGTGTGTGTGTTGTGGGGGCAGTGTCGGGGTGTGTGTATGAGGGGGCAGTGTCGGGGTGTGTGTGTGTTGTGGGGGCAGTGTCGGGGTGTGTGTATGAGGGGGCAGTGTCGGGGTGTGTGTGTATGAGGGGGCAGTGTCGGGGTGTGTGTGTGTTGGGGGGGCAGTGTCGGGGTGTGTGTGTGTGTGTGGGGGGGGTGTGGTGCAGTGTCAGGGTGTATGTGTGTGTCGGGGGGCAATGTCAGTGTGGGGGAGGGCAGTGTCGGTGTGTGGGGGGGGGAATGTGTCAGGGTGTGTATGTGTGGAGGGGGCTGTGTCGGAGTGTGTGTGTGTGTGTGTGTGGGGGGTGGGGGGCCAGTGTCGGGATGTGTGTGTGTGAGGGTGGAGAGTGTAGCGGTGAGTGTGTGTGGGGGTGGAGATTGTCGCGGTGTGTGTGGGGACGAGAGTGTCGGGAGGGGGGGTGTGGGGGGCCAGTGTCGGGGTGTGTGTGGGGGGAACAGGGTTGGGTTGTGTGTGTGTGGGGGCAGTGTCGGGGTGTGTGTTGGGGGCAGGGTCGGGGGTGTGTGTGGGGGGAGCAGGTTCGGGGTGGGAGTGTGGGGGGCAGAGTCGGGGTTTGTGTGTGGGGGGGCAGTGTCAGGGTGTGTGTGTGTGTGGGGGTGGCTGGGTCGTGGTGTGTGTGTGGGGGCAGTGTCTGGGTGTGTGTGGGGGGGCAGTGTCTGGGTGTGTGTGGGGGGCAGTGTCGGGGTGTGTGTGTGGGGGTGGCTGGGTCGTGATGTGTGTGTGGGGGCAGTGTCTGGGTGTGTGTGTGGGGGGGCAGTGTCTGGGTGTGTGTGGGGGGCAGTGTTGGGGTGTGTGTGTGGTGGGGGGCTGTGTCGGTGTGTGTGGGTGCAGGGTCGTGGCGTGTATGTGGGGCGGGCAGGGTCGGGGTGTGTGTGTTAGGGGGGCAGTGTCGGGGTGTGTGTGTGAGAAGGAAGTGTCTGCGTGTGTGTGGGGGGGGGCAGTGTCAGCGTGGGTGTGTGTGTGTGGGGCAGTGTCGGGGTGTGTGTTGGGGGCAGGTTCGGGGTGTGTGTGTGTGTGTTGGGGGGGCAGTGTCGGAGTGAGTGTGTGTGTGTGGGGGGGCGCAGTGTCGGTGTGTGTGTGGGGGGGGGAAGAGTGTCGGGGAGTGTGTTGGGGGGGAGAGTGTTGCGGTATGTGTGTGTGTGTGTGAGGGGTGAGAGTGACGGGGTGTGTGTGAGTGGGGGGTCAGTGTCGGGGTGTGTGTATGGGGGGCAATGTCGGTGTGTGGGGCGGCAGTGTCAGGGTGTGTGTGGTGTGTGTGAGGGGCAGTGTCGGGTTGTATGTGAATGTGGGGGGTGCTGTGTCGGGGTGTGTGGGTGAGAGGGTAGTGTCGGGGTGCGTGTGTTGGGGGCAGCAGTGTCAGGGTGTGTGTGGGTGTGTCAGTGTTGGGGTGTGTGTGGGGGGGGTAGTATCGGTGTGTGGGGGGGCAGTCTCGGATGTGTGTGTGTGTGTGTGGGGGGGAGCCAGTGTTGGGGTGTATGTGTGTAAGGGGGCAGTGTCGGGGTGTATGTGTGTGAGGGGGCAGTGTCGGGGTGTGTGTGTGTATGAGGGGGCAGTGTCAGTGTGTTTGTGTGTGAGGGGGCAGTGTCGGTGTGTGTGTGTGAGGGGGCAGTGTCGGGGTGTGTGTGTGTGTGTGTGTGTGTGTGTGGACAGTGTCGGGGTGTGTGTGTATGAGGGGGCAGTGTCGGGGTGTGTGTGTGTTGGGGGGGCAGTGTCGGGGTGTGTGTGTGTGGGGCGGCAGTGTCGGGGTGTGTGTGTGTGTGGGGGGGGGGTGTGGTGCAGTGTCAGGGTGTATGTGTGTGTGGGGGGGCAATGTCGGTGTGGGGGAGGGCAGTGTCGGTGTGTGGGGGGGGGGAATGTGTCAGGGTGTGTATGTGTGGAGGGGGCTGTGTCGGAGTGTGTGTGTGTGTGTGGGGGGGGGTGGGGGGCCAGTGTCGGGATGTGTGTGTGTGAGGGTGGAGAGTGTAGCGGTGAGTGTGTGTGGGGGTGGAGATTGTCGCGGTGTGTGTGGGGGCGAGAGTGTCGGGAGGGGGGGTGTGGGGGGCCAGTGTCGGGGTGTGTGGGGGGGGAACAGGGTTGGGTTGTGTGTGTGTGGGGGCAGTGTCGGGGTGTGTGTTGGGGGCAGGGTCGGGGGTGTGTGTGGGGGAGCAGTGTCGGGGTATGTGTGTTGGGGGGGCAGGGTTGGGGTGGGAGTGTGGGGGGGCAGGGTTGGGGTGGGAGTGTGGGGGGGCAGGGTTGGGGTGGGAGTGTGGGGGGGCAGAGTCGGGGTGTGTGTGGGGGGCAGTGTCGGGGTGTGTGTTGGGGGCAGTGTCGGGGTGTGTGTGTTGGGGCAGGGTCGGGGTGTGTGTGTGTGGGGGGGGCAGGTTCGGGAAGTGTGCGGGGGGGCAGTGTCGGGGTATGTGTGTTGATGCGGCAGGGTCGGGGTGTGAGTGTGGGGGGCAGAGTCGGGGTGTGTGTGGGGGGGCAGTGTCGGGGTGTGTGTGTGTGGGGGTGGCTGGGTCGTGGTGTGTGTGTGGGGGCAGTGTCTGGGTGTGTGTGGGGCGGCAGTGTCTGGGTGTGTGTGGGGGGGCAGGGTCGGGGTGTGTGTGTGTGGGGGGGGCAGGTTCGGGAAGTGTGGGGGGGGGCAGTGTCGGGGTATGTGTGTTGATGCGGCAGGGTCGGGGTGTGAGTGTGGGGGGCAGAGTCGGGGTGTGTGTGGGGGGGCAGTGTCGGGGTGTGTGTGTGGGGGTGGCTGGGTCGTGGTGTGTGTGTGGGGGCAGTGTCTGGGTGTGTGTGGGGCGGCAGTGTCTGGGTGTGTGTGGGGGGGCAGTGTCTGGGTGTGTGTGGGGGGCAGTGTTGGGGTGTGTGTGTGGGGGGGGCAGTGTCGTTGTGTGTGGGTGCAGGGTCGTGGCGTGTATGTGGGGCGGGCAGGGTCGGGGTGTGTGTGTTAGGGGGGCAGTGTCGGGGTGTGTGTGTGAGGAGGAAGTGTCTGCGTGTGTGTGGGGGGGGGCAGTGTCAGCGTGGGTGTGTGTGTGTGTGTGGGGCAGTGTCGGGGTGTGTGTGGGGGCAGGGTTGTGGTGTCTGTGTGTGGGGGGGACAGGGTTGGGTTGTGTGTGTGTGGGGGCAGTGTCGGTGTGTGTGTTGGGGGCAGGTTCGGGGTGTGTGTGTGTGTTGGGGGGGCAGTGTCGGAGTGAGTGTGTGTGTGGGGGCAGTGTTGGTGTGTGGGGGGGCGCAGTGTCGGTGTGTGTGTGGGGGGGAAGAGTGTCGGGGAGTGTGTTGGGGGGGAGAGTGTTGCGGTATGTGTGTGAGGGGGGAGAGTGTCAGTGTGTGTGTGTGTGTGTGTGTGTGTGGGCGGGAGAGTGTCAGTGTGTGTGTGGGGGGGGGAAGTGTCGGGGTGTGTGTGTGGGGAGGCAGTGTCGGTGTATTGTGGGGTCAGTGTCGGGGTGTGTGTGTGGGGGGTGCAGTGTCAGGGTGTATGTGTGGGGTCAGTGTCAGGGTGCGTGTGTGTGTTGTGTGGGGTCATTGTTGGGGTGTGTGTTTGGGGGGATGCAGTGTTGGGGTGTGGGGGGGGCAGCGTCGGTGTGTGTGGGGGGGCGCAGTGTCAGGGTGTATATGTGTGGGGGGCAGTGTCGGGGTGTGTGTGGGGGGCAGTGTCGGGGTGTGTGTGTGGGGGGGCAGTGTCAGGGTGTGTGTGTGGGGGGGCAGTGTCGGTGTGTGTGGGGGCAGGGTCGCGGTGTGTGTGGGGGCAGGGTCAGGGTGTGTGTGGGGGCGGCAGTGTTGGGGTGTGTGTGTTGGGGGGGCAGTGTCGGGGTGTGTGTGAGAGGGGGAAGTGTCTGGGTGTGTGGGGGGGGGCAGTGTCGGTGTGTGTGGGGGCAGGGTTGTGGTGTGTGTGTGTGGGGGGCAGAGTCTGTGTGTGTGTGGGGGTGACAGGGTTGGGTTGTGTGTGTGTGTTGGGGGCAGTGTCGGGGTGTGTGTTGGGGGCAGGGTCGGGGGTGTTTGTTGCGAGGGCAAGTTCGGGGTGTGTGTTGGGGGGGCAGGGTCGGGGTGGGAGTGTGGGGGGCAGAGTCGGTGTGCGTGTGGGGTGGGCAGGGTTGGGGTGTGTGTTGGGGGCAGTGTCGGGGTGTGTGTTGGGGGCAGTGTCGGGGTGTGTGTGTTGGGGCGGCAGGGTCGGGGTGTGTGTGTGGGGGGGCAGTGTCGGGGTGTGTGGGTTGCGGCGGCGTCGGGGTGTGAGTGTGGGGGGGCAGAGTCGGGGTGTGAGTGTGGGGGGGCAGTGTCAGGGTGTGCGTGTGTCGGGGTCAGGGTCGGTGTGTGTGTGGGGGCAGTGTCGGAGTGTGTGTATTGGGGTGCAGTGTCAGGGTGTGTGTGTGTGTGGGGGAGCAGGTTCAGTGTGTGCAGAGGGTGGGGCATGGTCGGGGTGTGTGTGGGGGGTGCCGTGACGAGGTGTGTGTGTGGGGGGGCAATGTCGAGGTGTGTGTGTGGGGGGGGGCAGTGTCGGGGTATGTGTGGGGGGGCAGTGTCGGGGTGTGTGTGTGTGGGGGTGGCTGGGTCGTGGTGTGTGTGTGGGGACAGTGTCTGGGTGTGTGTGGGGGCAGTGTCTGGGTGTGTGTGGGGGGGCAGTGTCTGGGTGTGTGTGGGGGGCAGTGTCGGGGTGTGTGTGTGGGGGTGGCTGGGTCGTGATGTGTGTGTGGGGGCAGTGTCTGGGTGTGTGTGTGTGGGCAGTGTCTGGGTGTGTGTGGGGGGGCAGTGTCTGGGTGTGTGTGGGGGGCAGTGTCGGGGTGTGTGTGTGGGGGGGGCAGTGTCGGTGTGTGTGGGTGCAGGGTCGTGGTGTGTATGTGGGGCGGGCAGGGTCGGGGTGTGTGTGTTAGGGGGGCAGTGTCGGGGTGTGTGTGTGAGGAGGAAGTGTCTGCGTGTGTGTGGGGGGGGCAGTGTCAGCGTGGGTGTGTGTGTGTGGGGCAGTGTCGGGGTGTGTGTGGGGGCAGGGTTGTGGTGTCTGTGTGTGGGGGGGACAGGGTTGGGTTGTGTGTGTGTGGGGGCAGTGTCGGTGTGTGTGTTGGGGGCAGGTTCGGGGTGTGTGTGTGTGTTGGGGGGCAGTGTCGGATTGAGTGTGTGTGTGTGGGGGCAGTGTTGGTGTGTGGGGGGGCGCAGTGTCGGTGTGTGTGTGGGGGGGGAAGAGTGTCGGGGAGTGTGTTGGGGGGGAGAGTGTTGCGGTATGTGTGTGTGGGGGCAGAGTCGCGGTGTGTGTGGGGGCAGGGTCAGGGTGTGTGTGGGGGCGGCAGTGTCGGGGTGTGTGTGTTGGGGGGGCAGGTCGGGGTGTGTGTGTGAGGGGGAAGTGTCTGGGTGTGTGGGGAGGGCAGTGTCTGGATGGGTGTGTGTGTGGGGGGGGCAGTGTCGGTGTGTGTGGGGGCAGGGTTGTGGTGTGTGTGTTGGGGGGGAGAGTGTTGCGGTATGTGTGTGAGGGGGGAGAGTGTCAGTGTGTGTGTGTGTGTGTGGGCGGGAGAGTGTCAGTGTGTGTGTGTGGGGGGGAAGTGTCGGGGTGTGTGTGTGGGGGTGGAGAGTGTCGCGGTGTGTTTGTGAGGGGGGCGAGAGTGTCGGGAAGTGTGTGTGGGGAGGCAGTGTCGGTGTATTGTGGGGTCAGTGTCGGGGTGTGTGTGTGGGGGGTGCAGTGTCAGGGTGTATGTGTGGGGTCAGTGTCAGGGTGCATGTGTGTGTTGTGTGGGGTCATTGTCGGGGTGTGTGTTTGGGGGGGAGCAGTGTTGGGGTGTGGGGGGGGCAGCGTCGGTGTGTGTGGGGGGGCGCAGTGTCAGGGTGTATATGTGTGGGGGGCAGTGTCGGGGTGTGTGTGGGGGGGCAGTGTCGGGGTGTGTGTGGGGGGGCAGTGTCTGGGTGTGTGTGTGGGGGGCAGTGTCGGGGTGTGTGTGTGGGGGGGCAGTGTCGGTGTGTGTGGGGGCAGAGTCGCGGTGTGTTTGGGGGCAGGGTCAGGGTGTGTGTGGGGGCGGCAGTGTCGGGGTGTGTGTGTTGGGGGGGCAGTGTCGGTGTGTGTGGGGGCAGAGTCGCGGTGTGTTTGGGGGCAGGGTCAGGGTGTGTGTGGGGGCGGCAGTGTCGGGGTGTGTGTGTTGGGGGGGCAGTGTCGGTGTGTGTGGGGGCAGAGTCGCGGTGTGTTTGGGGGCAGGGTCAGGGTGTGTGTGGGGGGGGCAGTGTCTGGGTGTGTGTGTGGGGGGCAGTGTCGGGGTGTGTGTGTGGGGGGGCAGTGTCGGTGTGTGTGGGGGCAGAGTCGCGGTGTGTTTGGGGGCAGGGTCAGGGTGTGTGTGGGGGCGGCAGTGTCGGGGTGTGTGTGTTGGGGGGGCATGTCGGGGTGTGTGTGTGAGGGGGAAGTGTCTGGGTGTGTGGGGAGCGCAGTGTCTGGATGGGTGTGTGTGTGGGGGGGGCAGTGTCGGTGTGTGTGGGGGCAGGGTTGTGGTGTGTGTGTGTGGGGGGCAGAGTCTGTGTGTGTGTGGGGGTGACAGGGTTGGGTTGTGTGTGTGTGGGGGCAGTGTCGGGGTGTGTGTTGGGGGCAGTGTCGGGGTGTGTGTTGGGGGCAGGGTCGGGGGTGTTTGTTGCGAGGGCAAGTTCGGGGCGTGTGTTGGGGGGGCAGGGTCGGGGTGGGAGTGTGGGGGGCAGAGTCGGTGTGCGTGTGGGGTGGGCAGGGTCGGGGTGGGAGTGTGGGGGGCAGAGTCGGTGTGCGTGTGGGGGTGACAGGGTTGGGTTGTGTGTGTGTGGGGGCAGTGTCGGGGTGTGTGTTGGGGGCAGTGTCGGGGGTGTTTGTTGCGAGGGCAAGTTCGGGGTGTGTGTTGGGGCGGCAGGGTTGGGGTGTGAGTGTGGGGGGGCAGTGTCGGGGTGTGAGTGTGGGGGGCAGAGTCGGGGTATGTGTGTGGGGGGGCAGAGTCGGGGTGTGTGTGTGGGGGGGCAGTGTCGGGGTATGTGTGTGGGGGGGCAGAGTCGGGTTTGTGTGTGGGGGGGCAGTGTCAGGGTGTGCGTGTGTCGGGGTCAGGGTCGGTGTGTGTGGGGGCAGTGTCGGAGTGTGTGTATTGGGGTGCAGTGTCAGGGTGTGTGTGTGTGTGGGGGGGCAGGTTCAGTGTGTGTGCAGAGGGTGGGGCATGGTCGGGGTGAGTGTGGGGGGTGCCGTGTCGAGGTGTGTGTGTGGGGGGGGGGCAGTGTCGGGGTGTGTGTGTGGGGGGAGCAGTGTCGGAGTGTGTTTGTGTGTTGGGGGGAAGAGGTTCAGGGTGTGTGTGGGGGGGGCAGTGTTGGGGTGTGTGTGGGGGGGGCAGTGTCGGGGTGTGTGTGTGTGTGTGAGGAGCAGTGTCGGGGTGTGTGTGTGTTGGGGGCGGCAGTGTCCGGGTGTGTGTATGTGTGGGGAGGGTACAGTTTCGGGGGGTGTGTGTGTGTGAGGGGGCAGTGTCGGGGTGTGTGTGGGGGGGGGGCAGTGTCGTGGTGTGTGTGTGTGGGGGGGGGAGCAGTGTCGGGGTGTGTGTGTGTTGGGGGCAGCAGTGTCCGGGTGTGTGTATGTGTGGGGAGGGTACAGTTTCGGGGGGTGTGTGTGCGCGTATGGGGGGGTGAACAGTGTCGGGGTGTGTGTGGGGGAACTGTATCGGGGTGTGTGTGTGGGGGAGGGCAGTGTCGGGATGTGTGTATGGGGGGGTGCAGTGTCGGAGTGTGTGAGTGGGGGGGCAGTGTCGGAGTGTGTGTGTGGGGGGGGGCAGTGTCGGGGTGTGTGTGGGCAGTGCAGTGTCAGGGTGTGTGTGTGTGTGTGTGTGTGTGGGGGGGCGCAGTATCGGGGTGAGTGTGTGGGGCAGGGTCGGGGTATGTGTGTGTGGGGCGGCAGTGTCAGAGTGTGTGTGGGGGGGGGCAGTGTCGCGGTGTATGTGGGGGTGGACAGTGTCGGGGGGAGTGTGTGTGAGGGGTGCAGTGTCAGGGTATGTGTGGTGGGGCAGTGTCGGGGTGTGTGTGTGTGGGGGGGCAGTGTCAGGGTGTGTATGGGGGGGCAGTGTCGCGGTGTGTGTGTGGGTGGGCAGTGTCGGGGGAGTGTGTGTGTGGGGGTTGCAGTGTCAGGGTATGTGTGGTGGGGCAGTGTCGGATGTGTGTGTGGGGGGGGCAGTGTCAGGGTGTGTGTGTGTTGGGAGGGCAGTGTCGGTGTGAGTGTGTGTGTGTGTGGGCAGTGTTGGTGTGTGGGGGGGCGCAGTGTTGGTGTGTGTGTGGGGGGGAAGATTGTCGGGGTGTGTGTTGGGGGGGAGAGTGTTGGGGTATGTGTGTGGGGGGGGAGAGTGTCTGTGTGTGTGTGGGGGGGGGGAAAGAGTGTCAGTGTGTGTGTGGGGGGAAGTATTGGGGTGAGTGTGTGGGGGGGGCGCGAGAGTGTCGGGAAGTGTGTGTGGGGAGGCAGTGTCGGTGTATTGTGGGGTCAGTGTCGGGGTGTGTGTGTGGGGGGTGCAGTGTCAGGGTGTATGTGTGGGGTCAGTGTCAGGGTGCGTGTGTGTGTGTGGGGGGTCATTGTCGGGGTGTGTGTTTGGTGGGGAGCGGTGTGGGGGGGGCAGTGTCAGTGTGTGTGTGTGTGGGGCAGTGTCAGTGTGTGTGTGGGGGTGTATATGTGTGGGGGGCAGTGTCGGGGTGTGTGTGGGGGGGCAGTGTCGGGGTAGTGTGTGTGGGGGGGCAGTGTCGGTGTGTGTGTGTGGGGGTGGCAGGGTCGTGGTGTGTGTGTGGGGGGCAGTGTCTGGGTGTGTGTGGGGGGGTGGCAGTGTATGGGTGTGTGTGGGGGGGCAGTGTTGGGGTGTGTGTGTGGGGGGGCAGTGTCGGTGTGTGTGGGGGCAGGGCCGTGGTGTGTGTGTGGGGGGAGCAGTGTCGGGGTGTGTGTTGGGGCGGCAGTGTCGGGGTGTGTTGGGGGGGCAGTGTCGGGTGTGTGTGTGGGGGGGGCAGTGTCAGGGTGTGTGTGTGTTGGGAGGGCAGTGTCGGGGTGAGTGTGTGTGTGTTTAGGCAGTGTTGGTGTGTGGGGGGGCGCAGTGTTGGTGTGTGTGTGGGGGGGAAGAGTGTTGGGGTGTGTGTTGGGGGGGAGAGTGTTGGGGTATGTGTGTGGGGGGGGGAGAGTGTCTGTGTGTGTGTGGGGGGAAGTATTGGGGTGAGTGTGTGGGGGGGCGCGAGAGTGTCGGGAAGTGTGTGGGGGGAGGCAGTGTCGGTGTATTGTGGGGTCAGTGTCGGGGTGTGTGTGTGGGGGGTGCAGTGTCAGGGTGTATGTGTGGGGTCAGTGTCAGGGTGCGTGTGTGTGTGTGGGGGGTCATTGTCGGGGTGTGTGTTTGGTGGGGAGCAGTGTAGGGGTGTGGGGGGGGCAGTGAAAGTGTGTGTGTGTGTGTGGGGCAGTGTCAGTGTGTGTGTGGGGGTGTATATGTGTGGGGGGCAGTGTCGGGGTGTGTGTGGGGGGGCAGTGTCGGGGTAGTGTGTGTGGGGGGGCAGTGTCGTGGTGTGTGTGTGGGGGTGGCAGGGTCGTGGTGTGTGTGTGGGGGGCAGTGTCTGGGTGTGTGTGGGGGGGGCAGTGTCTGGGTGTGTGTGGGGGGGCAGTGTTGGGGGGTGTGTGTGGGGGGGCAGTGTCGGTGTGTGTGGGGGCAGTGTCGGGGTGTGTGTGTGGGGGGAGCAATGTCGGGGTGTATGTGTGTGGGGGGGCAGTGTCGGGGTGTGTGTGTGAGGGGAAAGTGTCTGGGTGTGTGTGGGCGGTGCAGTGTCAGGGTGTGTGTGTGTGTGTGGGGGGGCGCAGTGTCGGGGTGTGTGTGGGGGGCAGTGTCGGGGTGAGTGTGTGGGGCAGGGTCGGGGTATGTGTGTGTGGGGTGGCAGTGTCAGGGTGTGTGTGGGGGGGGCAGTGTCGCGGTGTATGTGGGGGTGGACAGTGTCGGGGGGAGTGTGTGTGGGGGGTGCAGTGTCAGGGTATGTGTGGTGGGGCAGTGTCGGGGTGTGTGTGTGGGGGGGCAGTGTCAGGATGTGTGTATGTGGGGCAGGGTCGGGGTGTGTGTGTGTGGTGTGGCAGTGTCAGGGTGTGTATGGGGGGGGCAGTGTCGCGGTGTGTGTGTGGGTGGCCCGGTTGGGGGAGTGTGTGTGTGGGAGGTGCAGTGTCAGGGTATGTGTGGTGGGGCAGTGTCGGGTGTGTGTGTGGGGGGGCAGTGTCAGGGTGTGTGTGTGTGTGTTGGGAGGGCAGTGTCGGGGTGAGTGTGTGTGTGTGTGGGGGCAGTGTTGGTGTGTGGGGGGGCGCAGTGTTGGTGTGTGTGTGGGGGGGAAGAGTGTCGGGGTGTGTGTTGGGGGGGGAGTGTTGGGGTATGTGTGTGGGGGGGAGGCAGTGTCAGGGTGTATGTGTGTGTTGGGAGGGCAGTGTCAGGGTGAGTGTGTGTGTGTGTGGGGGCAGTGTTGGTGTGTGGGGGGGTGCAGTGTTGGTGTGTGGGGGGGCACAGTGTTGGTGTGTGTGTGGGGGGGAAGAGTGTCGGGGTGTGTGTTGGGGGGGGGAGTGTTGGGGTATGTGTCTGGGGGGGGAGAGTGTCAGTGTGTGTGTGTGGGGGGGGAGAGTGTCAGTGTGTGTGTGTGTGGGGGGAAGTATTGGGGTGTGTGTGTGGGGGTGGAGAGTGTCGCGGTGTGTGTGTGGGGGGGCGCGAGAGTGTCGGGAAGTGTGTGTGGGGAGGCAGTGTCGGTGTATGTGTGGGGTCAGTGTCGGGGTGTGTGTGTGGGGGCTGCAGTGTCAGGGTGTATGTGTGGGGTCAGTGTCAGGGTGCGTGTGTGTGTGTGGGGGGTCATTGTCGGGGTGTGTGTTTGGGGGGGAGCAGTGTTGGGGTGTGGGGGGGGCAGTGTCAGTGTGTGTGTGGGGGTGCAGTGTCGGGGTGTATATGTGTGGGGGGCAGTGTCGGGGTGTGTGTGGGGGGGCAGTGTCGGGGGGGTGTGTGTGGGGGGGCAGTGTCGGGGTGTGTGTGTGGGGGTGGCAGGGTCGTGTGTGTGTGGGGGAGCAGTGTCTGGGTGTGTGTGGGGGGGGCAGTGTCTGGGTGTGTTTGGGGGGCAGTGTTGGGGTGTGTGTGTGGGGGGGCAGTGTTGGGGTGTGTGTGTGGGGAGGCAGTGTCGGTGTGTGTCGGGGGGCAGGGTCGTGGTGTGTGTGTGGGGGGAGCAGGGTCGGGGTGTGTGTGTTGGGGCAGCAGTGTCGGGGTGTGTGTGTTGGGGGGGCAATGTCGGGGTGTGTGTGTTGGGGGGGCAGTGTCGGGGTGTGTGGGGGGGAAAGTGTCTGGGTGTGTGTGGGGGGGGCAGTGTCAGGGTGGGTGTGTATGTGTGTGGGGCAGTGTCGGTGTGTGTGGGGGCAGGGTTGTGGTGTGTGTGTGGGGTGGGCAGAGTCTGGGTGTGTGTGGGGGGGACAGGGTTGGGTTGTGTGTGTGTGGGGGCAGTGTCGGGGTGTGTCGTGGGGGCAGTGTCGGGGTGTGTGTTGGGGGCAGGGTCGGGTGTGTGTGTGGGGGGGCAGGTTCGGGGTGTGTGAGCGGGACAGTGTCGGGGTGTGTGTGTGGGGGCAGTGTCGGGGGTGTATGCGTTGGGGGGCAGTGTCAGGGTGTGTGTGTGTGTGGGGGGGCAGTGTCAGGTGTGTGTTTGTGTGGGGGCAGTATCAGGTGTGTGTGTGTGGGGGTCAGTGTCAGGGGATGTGTGTGTTGGGGGGGCAGGTTCGGGGGGGTGTGTGTGTGTTGGGGGGGCAGTTTCCGGAGGGTGTGTGGGGGGGGGGGGGTCAGTGTCGGGGGTGTGTGTGTGGGGGGGCAGTGTCGGGGTGTGGGTGTGGGGGGGGTCAGTGTCGGGGGGGGGTGTGTGGGGGGGCAGTGTCGGGGTGTGGGTGTGGGGGGGCAGTGTCAGGTGTGTGGGGGGGGGCAGTGTCGGGGGATGTGTGTGTTGGGGGGGGCAGGTTCGGCGTGTGTGTGTGTGTTGGAGGGGCAGTGTCGGGGTGTGTGTGGGGGGGCAGTTTCCGGAGGGTGTGTGTGTGGGGGGGCTGTGTCGGGGTGAGTGTTTGGGGGGCAATGTCGGGGTGTGTGTGTGGGGGGGCAGTGTCAGGGTGTGTGTGTGTTGGGGGGCAGTGTCGGGGGGCGTGTGTGTTGGGAGGGCAGGGTCGCGTGTGTGTGTGTGTGTGTGTGTGTGGGTGGGGCAGTGTTGGGGTGTGTGTGGGGGGGCAGTTTCCGGAGGGTGTGTGTGTGGGGGGGCTGTGTCGGTGTGTGTGTGTGGGTGGGTGGGGGGGGGGGGGCATTCGGGATGTGTGTGTGGGGGTGTCAGTGTCGGGGTGAGTGTTTGGGGGGCAATGTCGGGGTGTGTGTGTGGGGGCGCAGTGTCATGGTGTGTGTGTGTTGGGGGGCAGGGTCGGGGGGTGTGTGTGTGGGGGGCAATGTCGGGATGTGTGTATGTGGGGGGCAATGTCGGGATGTGTGTGTGGGGGGGCAGTGTCAGGGTGTGCCTGTGGGGGGGGCAGTGTCAGGGGTATGTGTGTTGGGTGGGTAGTGTTGGGGTGTGTATGTGTGTGTGGGGGCAGTGTTGGGGTGTGTGTGGGGGGGCAGTTTCCGGAGGGTGTGTGTGTGGGGGGGCTGTGTCGGTGTGTGTGTGTGGGTGGGTGGGGGGGGGGGGGCATTCGGGATGTGTGTGTGGGGGTGTCAGTGTCGGGGTGAGTGTTTGGGGGGCAATGTCGGGGTGTGTGTGTGGGGGCGCAGTGTCATGGTGTGTGTGTGTTGGGGGGCAGGGTCGGGGGGTGTGTGTGTGGGGGGCAATGTCGGGATGTGTGTATGTGGGGGGCAATGTCGGGATGTGTGTGTGGGGGGGCAGTGTCAGGGTGTGCCTGTGGGGGGGGCAGTGTCAGGGGTATGTGTGTTGGGTGGGTAGTGTTGGGGTGTGTATGTGTGTGTGGGGGCAGTGTTGGTGTGTGTGCGCGCGCGGGGGACAGTGTCGTGTGTGTGTGTGTGTGGGGGGCCAGTGTCAGGGGGTGTGTGTTGGGGGGCAGTGTCGGGGTGTGTGTGTGGATGGGGCAGTGTCGTGCGGTGTGTGTGGGAAGGGCAGTGTCAGGGTGTGTGTGTGGGGGGTGCAGTGTCGGGGGTATGTGTGTTGGGTGGGTAGTGTCGGGGTGTGTGTGTGTTGGGGGGCAGTGTCGTGCGGTGTGTGTGGGAAGGGCAGTGTCAGGGTGTGCGTGTTGGGTGTGCAGTGTCGGGGGTATGTGTGTTGGGTGGGTAGTGTCGGGGTGTGTGTGTGGGGGGGTCAGTGTCAGGGTGTGTGTGTGGGGGGGTCAGTGTCGGGGTGTGCGTGTGGGGGGGGCAGTGTCGGGTGTATGAGTGTGGGGTGGGCAGTGTTGGTGTGTGTGTGTGTGGGGGGGCAGTGTCAGGGTGTGTGTGTGTGTGTGCGTGGGGGACAGTGTCGGGGGTGTGTGTTGGGGGGCAGTGTCGGGGGTATGTGGGTGGGGTGGGTAGTGTCGAGCGTATGTTTGTGGGGGGGTAGTGTCGGGGTATGTGTGTGTGGGGGGCAGTGTTGGGGGTGTGTGTGTGGGGGAGGCAGTATCGGGGGGTGTGTGTGCACGGAGGGACAGTATCGGAGGTGTGTGTGTGTGTGTGTGGGGGTGTAGTGTTGGGTGTGTGTGTGGGAGGTAGTGTCGGGGGTGTGTGTGTGTGGGGGGTCAATGTCGGGGGTACGTGTGTGTGGGGGGCAGTGTCGGAGTGTGTGTGTGTGTGTGAGGGGGGGGGCAGTGTCGGGGTGTGTGTGGGGGACAGTGTCGGAGGTGTGTATGTGTGTGTGGGGGGGGCTAGTGTCGGGGGGGTGTGTGTGGGGGCAGTGTCGGGATGTGTGTGTGGGGGGTCAGTGTCGGGGGTATGTGTGTGGGGGGGGTGCAGTGTCAGAGTGTGTGTGTGGGGGGATAGTGTCGGGGTGTGTGTGTGGGGGAGCAATGTCGGGATGTGTGTGTGGGGGGTAGTGTCGGGATGTGGTTGTGTGGTGGGCAGTGTTGGGGGGTATGTGTGTGTGGGGGGTCAGTGTCGGGGTGGGTGTGTGGGGGGGGGCAATGTCGGGGTGTGTGTGGGGGGCAGTGTCGGGGGTATGTGTGTGTGGGGAGGTTGTGTCGGGGTGTGTGTGGGGGGTAGTGTCGGGGTGTGTGTGTGGGGGGTAGTGTCGGGATGTGGTTGTGTGGTGGGCAGTGTTGGGGATATGTGTGTTTGTGATGGGGTAGCAGTGGAGGGTGTGTTTGTGTCGGGGGGGGGCTGCAGTGCCGTGGTTTGTGTGTGGCTGGGGAACAGCGTGCCATTTGTTGGGGCAGTGGGCTATGGGTGTGTCTGTTACTGTTTGCTGACTATTGAGGTGCCCAGGTACCTGAAACGTGCCTCACCCTCACCCTCACCCTCACCCTCACCAATGCCAGAATTTCCTCTTCCCGCTCCTGGTGTGCAGACAGCCATTTCCTTTTCCATGACACACTGGGATTTACAGGATGAGGGAAGGTTACAACAGCTGCTCCTCAGACTGTGACCCGCAGGCTCTGCCTCGTGTCGATGAACCTCCAAACAACAACAGCCCTTTCCTGTCCGCACTTCCCATCAACCCCTTGGATATCAGAACTCCTCATGTCTCCATCCAACCTATCTCTCAGAGTCTGCATCTGCA
Organism: Chiloscyllium plagiosum; assembly: GCF_037043375.1. Classification (NCBI taxonomy): domain Eukaryota; kingdom Metazoa; phylum Chordata; class Chondrichthyes; order Orectolobiformes; family Hemiscylliidae; genus Chiloscyllium; species Chiloscyllium plagiosum. The sequence goes on along the minus strand of NW_028270162.1, from coordinate 40,500,793 downwards.
CCAACTTGCCCGACCCACCCAGCTCCATGGACTCTGAAGTGAACACGCTGGGTTGTGTAGTTCAGTGTGGAACCCTGGAAGCCCGGGTGCTGACTATCTTTACTGCTCGAGAACAATGTCTGCATGACTCCCTAGACAGGGCCAATCCTTGGACACTCCATAATGCACCATTGATGTATACTCATATTGTACGAGCGTATTGGTGATGTGGCATGATGGTGCAGGGAGGCTGGCACATGTCAGAAGCATCCATCTGTGGGTGCCCAGGAACATCTCCAATGGAGCGTGCCTGAGATATTGGTACCTGGTTTCCAAGATGGCAGTCTAGAGGAGCAAGTGGCAAGCTGAAGTTGCCAGGTACCCTCCAATTTTGTGTCGGGAATTCAATCTTCATCTATTCTCATGATGTGATAGAAAACTGCACATTAATGAATGAGGTTTGGAATTAATTAGTGATTACAAGCAACAGTCTCATTGCTTGGCGCGAAGCTTTTCTTAACATTGAAATGTAAAGTGAAAATGCTTCTGATGTCAAGAATTGTTCGATTTCTCATGGGATTGTCCAGATTTCTTGCCAGAGACCACATCTTACAAAATTCTATGTTTTGTCTTTCCGTTTGCTATTACTCAGCTATTAATATAGAATGGGGCTGCGCTACCTTCTGTAAAGTGCAGTCAAATGTTTGCCAAAGTTTATTTTTCCCAGTTTATGCAGCAATAGGTAGCAGCACATCTGTCATCACAACCACGGCCCCCTGCCCCCAAACTGGCTCGAGCTGAGGTAATAACATCTCTCTCGTGCAAGTTTGTCTGTTTTTATTATGAAAGTGCAATTCCACATTTCTTGTTTCATAAGAACAGGAAGTTCCCAGGCAGAACATCCTTAATCTCAACTTTCTGTTTAAGTCGAAATGCAAAGCCATTTAGATCATCGAACTAAGGGTAGGCTGAATTGTGCAAACTCTGATCTGTGGGGTCCCACAGTTATCTGTAATCGATAGTCTAAAGATTTTAACAGAAAGTGAAGAGGAGGAAAGCTGCAGGTTTAAGGTTACTTTCCTTATATGGCTTTCTTAGAATATATCTTTAAACAGATTGTTGTCTATTCAGAACAATCTTCTTTATGTTCTCATCTATCCAAAAGCTAAACTCAGGAGGGACTACTTTAAGACAATCTGGTTCCTGGATTGGTCTCTAATCATATAAGCTATGCTGTAAGTAATGGTTTCTGCTGGACGTGCTTCATGAGAAACCCCTCTTGGGAGATTAACAGAATGCATCCACTTGCATGAAATGTCATTTTGCTACACTCTATGGAGTAACTCTCAAAAAAAAATGTTCATGTGCAAAAGTCTGACTTTCTAAAATAAAAAGGTCACAAAGGAAGAAAGTATTTTACATTAAAAGCATTTCTCCCAGCATTCTACTATTACCTACTTTTTTCAAGTAATAACTTATGTTTCTTTTATGACTGAATGGCCAGCATCTGATTATTCAAGTTGCTTTCTTAATTAATCTTTTCTTAACTTTAAACTCTGAATATTGTGAAATAGAATATATTAACATTTACTTGACTCAATGTCTTACAGTAAAACCATTTTAAACTGTGCTTTGTTATGGCAGTTTTTAAGACCCCTTTCCCTCGAAAGGGTCATTGCACGTGTACATAAGGAAATGAAGTCTGGCTATCTGTGCTATTTCAATGATTAGTCAGACACTTTTATAAAACACTAATACTGTAGGGAAGTATAACTTCAAACGAAATTTATGAATTTGCATTTCTGTTTTATTCTTTTGAAGGCTATATATATGTGTGTGTGTGTTTAGCTGTGTATTTGCACATATGTAACATAATGGGTGTATCTGAAGAAAAATAAACAAAGGCAGATGTAACTCACCAGACGGAGACCTCCAGATCAGACTCAGAGAGTTACCAGGAAGGAGAGCCGAGACATGTGGGGGTCCTGAGGAGGCAGAAGCCAAGTTAATTTTTGTGGAGTAATAAGGTGCCAGCATAATGTGAAATGATGATGCTGTCAATGTAGAGAGAACTGGAAAGGAGCAGAAACTCTACCGGAGTCTGAATAGAACACGCGTATCTATTATCTTGCAAGTGTTTTAATGGAAAGCACTAGGACCCAAGAAATAGTATTTGAGGCAAAATTGCAATTATACTATCTACCCATGAAAAAAACATGATGTCAATGGAAAAAGCAGCAACTTTTGAAGTGAACCTTGTGAAGAAGGAAATAAACTTTTTCAAGACCAATCAGATGCAACTGAACGCTGAAGCATGGCGACCCCAATGACCTAGAGCAGAGGGCAGCAGGACTAACCTAGCCAGAGTTGAAGGAATAGCTCCAGGGCACAGTGAGGCATGTGAGGTAACCTGCCATTCCAGCCATTTCATACTGTCGCTGGGTCACACCAGGCCCAGGAATCGGAGGTTTGGGAAAAAAAGGGTGAAGACGTACAGAAGACTTTCGATTTTGACAAAAGGAAATGGCAAAATGATCAGATCTGTGCATCAACGTATGTGGTGGGGCCATCCCGAGGGACGTAGTTGCAAGACAGGACATTGATGAAAATACAGGATTGTATGATGAAGTATTGATTGGCGTATGCTAATAGAACGTGTGAAATTTAATCAGGGAAAACAAAAGCCTTGACAAAACATAGATTGTTCATAAACAACCTTTGTAGACTAGCAGCAAGTTGCAAATTTGAGAGCGTAAAGGCAGAACTAGAAGATTCAGAGGGGAGGTCAGAGAGGAGTTGATGTCAGAAAAACCACCTTGGAACTCTAGGCCAGTAGCTCTTTGGAGGAAGATCAAGGGGAAATTGAAATGTGACAGAAGAAACAGAGTGAGCTGATTCAGCCAGAAGCATGCCAACTGCTATCTTGAAGAGTCTGACGTGTGGAGGGAACAATCACACAAACAGAATGATTGCCCACATTGCTACAACTGTGACATTTTAAAAAAGCCTGCAAAATTCCAACACAGTAAACAACAGAAAAAGTCTGTGAAACCAATGCTGATTCAAGACATGAAAGCACTAAAAAGCCAGAGGAAGACCACTTTGAGAGAAATCAATTTGAGGAATCTATACGCAATATTAAACTGTAAGTAAGTGGGCACCTCCGAATGCACCAACTGTCTGAAACAGGCGGAACATACATGGTGCTGAATCCAAAGGAAACCAACAGAAAGTAAATGTTGATTTTTTTTGACACAAGAAGAGGAGGAAGAAAGTTTTATCATGTGCATGGGAGCTCGAATCAACTGGAATTCCAAGCACTGCTTCTCAATTCCATAAAGGTCCGGTAATACATACATTCTAACACGACTCTGGGCAGAGTTTCTACTCCTTTCTGATCTCTCCACCACATCATCTGCTGTTGACGTCACCATTACATTATGATGCATTCTGATGTCTATATCTCTCCCTCAGCTGTTTCTTCTCTTCTCAAAGACCTTGCCTCCAAAATCTCAGGTGTCAAATTGTTATTCTTTGTAGTGCTTTGCCTAACGTTCCTAACGTAGTTTCACTCGAGTGATTTTATCACTAGAACTGCCGTAACGTTTTATAGATGGTTTACTTTCATCCATCTCAAGTAGTAAATCCTGATGATAATGAAGATCTTGCCTTTGGACTCAAATCTTTCTTCTCTTGACTGTTCATCAAACATTAAATGTTAACATCAAACATAAAATGTAATTATTGATAGCTTCTTGTGTTTGATTTGAAATCCCTGATGACCACACTGTCCATTGTCCTCTCACACATGACACTTTGTAATATCTAAATGAATTTGATAAATTCTGCAAAGAATTTGAACCTCTCATCAGAGATTAGTAAGTTGTTGTCAGTAGAATGTCCACCTGCTCAAAGTACTTACACACTATAGCATCATTCAGTGTAAAATCTAGTCAGCCTTCCAAATCGTACATTCTTCATGACATCTTCCTCAATATATTGTAGTTTTATTTCTGTAGCCAGTAAATTTGTAGTAACTTCTGATTTGTAGGCTTAAAACTCTTTGATGAAGATGTTTTTTTTTTCCTGCTGCATTTACTGATTTTCGTGATATTATGTTTGCCATTTTGAGGTAGTCACCCTGCACTTTTCAATGATAAAATCAAATCTGACTGGCCTCCATATGAACCATTGAATCCTCAACAGCATTTTAACTATTTCTTTTGTATTTAGAAGAATGACCAATGGTTTGTGGTCTTACTTTATATTGTAGCTTCATGGTGCGGCTGAAGCCTCCTTTTCAACATTGCATAGTATTGTCCTATTATGATGAGTGATGCAGAAGCATTGTGGACATGTCGACATGTCTCTGTATCTGAAAGAGTACAGCACCTAACAGTTTTAAAGATGTATTAGCTGTAGTCATGGTTGGTAGCTGCAGATGCATATCAGAGTGTGCGAGGATTTCTTTAGAGATCAAGAGTTGATTTTGTCAAACACTCTTTCCTAGGCATCATTTCATCACCATTCTTAACCCTGTCAGAGTAGCTGTCACAAAGGCTCATTTATTTCTGCTAAGTTTGACAAAAAGCTTTCTCACCTGGTTTACCATCCCAAGGAATATCTGAAGTTCAGTAATATTTCTTGGCCGTGGAAATCCTCCAATAGCCTTGGTTGTTTTTTTGTTGGAGGTCCACCATAATAACAGTTGCCTGGATGCTGTGTCCAAGAAATGCTGTCTTGGTTTTGCAAACTTGTGGACCTGCACTCTGAAACACTTTCTTGAACATCCTCACTGTTTGTTTGGTCAAATTCCTCTTTGGTAGCTCCATGTATTAATGTGTCATCTCTGTCACATATTGCCCCATCAATGTCTTCTAATGTGTTTGATATTGTTCTTGGGAAAATGTCTGCTATGAGCCATTGCGACCATACCATGGTACACTCCAAATTGGTATGTTCCTGAGTGAGGAGGATGAATGGAATGTTCCATCTTCATTCATCACACCCTCAGTTGGTCACTACAAATGAATTTAAAAACACATCCCTTCCCTTATGGATAACTTTCTCTCAGATCCAAATGAACTCATTTTAGAAGGAGCTCATTTAGTCAGGCTTTCTTAAGTTAACAAAGAATGAGTTTATTAATTATTAAATGCAAGAACAGTCAGTATTGCAACACACATACATATGATAGAAATAAGAGGTGAGTCCGAACAAATAAATATTTTTAAAAAGCGATTTATGGATCAGTCTCTTAATTGTTTGGAAAAGGTGCCCAGTTAATCATTGTAGCCATTTCAAAACAGTTCTTTCTCAATTTAGAGTTTTAAAAAACACAAAAATAAAGAGACTCAGTCTTTTAAAAAAAAACACATTGTGAATTATGGGCCAAAATGATTATAACGTTTTGAGGTTCTGACCCATTGCTATCATAGGTTGCTGGTCCAAAAGTTAATATTTAAAAGGTATGATAAACATTGTCAGTTTCTCTTCACTAAAGATATTTGCGAGAAAGCACTGATCATACCCAGATACTCTTGGCTCATTTTGCTGGAGTTTCCTCCAGTGAAGCCATTAGGTAAATTTTACATTCCTGTAGATTCTTAATGAACAATTAGGTTTTGGTATTGTTTCCATTCCTGAACATCACTTCATCGATACTGTAACTCGTGAAAATACACCTTGTCCAAGCATAGCATCTATTTGTTCTTTGACTTTATCCAAGTGTGGTGTGGCTCTCTATGGTGTGGACACGCATTCTGGTTTTGCATCATCTCTGATGATAATGTGAAATACTGCTTTCTATTTATCTAATACTGCAATCAAATTTGGGAAGTCATTTTGGAATTCACTTCCTTGGTCTACATCTTGCTTCCAATTAAACTTGTTGGACTATAACCTAGTGTTGTGTGATTTTTAACTTTGGTCTACATCAGCGGTCTTGCCAATCTTATTAATTCATTTCAGCTTTATACATCCTATTTAACAGAGAACATGCTTGATTCTGGAGAATGGAAAAACAGGTTTCAATTATTTTACCCTTATACCTGAGCTCTGCTGTGCGCTGGCCTTTTACTTTCAATAATGTTGCTCCAGGTGATTCCATTGAGGATGCCTGCAGTGTAATCTTCTTTAGCCATTGAAGTTGGTTTGGAAAGACAGAGACACATGCTCGAATATCATGGATTGCTACTCGAGATGGATGAAAGTAAACAATCTATAAAAAGTTCCGGCAGTTATTGTAATAGAATCACTCGAGAGAGGCTACGTTAGGAAGATTAGGCAAAGCACTACAAAGGCTAACAATTTGACACCTGAGATTTTGGAGACAAGATCTTTGAGAAGAGAAGAAACAGCAGAGGGAGAGATATAGACATCAGAATGCATCATAATGTAATGGTGACGTCAACAGCAGATGATGATGTGGAGAGATCAGAAAGGAGCAGAAACTCTGCCCAGAGTCTTATGAGAATATGTGTATCTACCGTACTTTTATGGAACAAACCCAGGATTTGAGAAGCAGTGTTTGGAATTCCAGTTGATGCTAGTTCCCATGCACATGATAAAACAATCTTCCTCCTCTTCTTGTGTAAAAAAAATCAACATTTACTTTCTGTTGGTTTCCTTTGGATTCAGCACCACCTATGTTCCGCCTATTTCGGACATTTGGTGCATTCATCATATTATACAACCCTGATTTCCATGTTATAAAGACTCTTGCCTGAAACAGGCTGGCATTTAATAACCAGGCAGTATATTCCTTTCAAAACGCTGTTGGAATTGCTTGTGGGCTGTTGGTATGGGAGGGGCTTATTGCAGAATTCATCAGTAAAGGGTGGAAGGTGGGGTTTTGAAGAGTTACTGATTGTCCAAAAGCACTCATGATGAGCGTTTCTGCCTTGGTATACTTAATCCTGGAGAAGGCCTGCTCCTGGCCACTTCAAGTCTGAGAGTGATACTGATGGCTCCTCCTACCCTTCCCAAAGAAGGTGATACTGAGCTTTCCGCAGCTGTGCAGCTAATGAGTACCATCACCATTGACTGAAGCAATTACCTTTCACGTATGCAAATATGCCAAGTCATCTTCATTTAAAATTAAGTAATTTAAATATTATCACTCTTTTATCGGTTTGGGAGGGATGAACATGAGTTAACTTGTAGAGATAATCATCGGAAAATAGTATTGGGATCATGATGCATAGTAAATTCACTCCCATTTAACGTAATCTGAGCAATATTTACACTGTCTGATAATCTAGGCTGCAGGTAGCCAGCACTACCTACAGTCTTCAATTGTTGTCCACTTTGAAAGGGAGCTTGGAATCATAATTTGTTCACACCTATTAAAATTAGTCTTGCATTGTTTATAACCTGCATCTTCTAAAGGGGAGTGCACTGGTGTTGATGGTCGAATTAGGTTGTGGCAATGAATCTGAAAAATGTACCACTGAAATCAATTTATTGTCTGCCCTGTTTGTTGTCATTTATTAGGTTGGGGGGTAGCTGAATTGGCTTTGAAGTGGATTTAGCACAGTGCAGGTATTGCATTATTCTCAATGTATTACACGCAGTGCAAGTGACTCCTGCTCTGACATTCGGAGTTCTGGATAATTTAGACAGTCGGCCAGATTTGGCTGGAGTGGGGCATTTAATGGCATAACCTATTAGTTAAAATTGATAATTGATATTCAAATTTGGTAAACATTTTCCACAATGTTTCTGGAAATGCAAGTTGACAGACTCAGAGCAACAAAACATCTGGGACCTGGATGAACAATGGGACAAGCAGTGTGATATAACCAATGTGATTTAATGGTTTAGACTCAGGACTGAGAGGAGGGTACATTAGAATTGTTGAATACAATATAAAATGAACTACACAGAGAAATAGAGAGAGGGAAAGCAAGATTAGATTAGCAGAGAAAAAAATGAAGGGAAAGAAAAGAAGATAACATTTTTCAACTGAACTGAAGTAAGTCACAGGCTTAATAACGAGATTTCCTAGTGATTTGTTTACTTATCAGCAAGAACAGTGTACTGTCAATCTTTAACAATCACCACATCATTCAGAGTATTCATGCTGTTGATTAGACTTAATATTTTGTGGTGAATGGAAAGCTTTTGTTTCCTGTGACTGTGTCAGTTTGAATCCAACATCCACATGCCTCTGTATCACGTGTATTTTAATTTTTTTCTTAAATATCCACCTTACAGGACCACGTCAAATGCCTGACTAAAGTCCATGTAGACAACATCCACATCATGATCTTCATCAGTCCTCCTGTAACTTCCTCAAAAAATTCAATTAAGTTAGTAATTCCTGATTAATCCGTGGCTCTCCAATTAATCCTAAACCTCAATATTGACTCCAATAATTTGCCCAGCATCAAGGTCAGACTGACCACATTTTGATTTGGTCTGTCCCTTCTACCATTTTTGAAAAATGTGCAACATTTGCAAACCTCCAGTGCTATGGTACCTTGCCTGCATTGGAAAATTATCCTCTGAGTTTCTGCTATTTCCTCCCAGGCTTTATGTAACTGTCATGGATATGATTCATCTTGCCTTGGTAATTTATTCTCTTCCAAGGAAGTCAGTTCATCCTGTACTTCCCTTTCCATTCTGCACATTTTATCTAATATTTCACCTTCTTTCTTTTTAACTAGACTGTCTGCAGCATCCATCTCCTTTATGAAGACAGAGACAAAATATTAATTTATGACTTTGCCTATATCTTTTGCATCCACATTCAAGTTGCTATGGATATCTTTGATAGGTCCAACCCTTTCCTTAGTCATGTTCTTGCTGTTAATGTACTGATAAAACATCTTGGAATATTCTTTAATGTTACCCGCTATATTTTTTTCACATCCTCTTTGCTTTCCTAATTTCTTTTTTCACTTCACTCCTCCACTTTCCATACTCCCATACGCTTCTTAAAGTTAGAGGAGTGAAAATTGTGAAATAGTTTTCTTCATGGAGGCACTTGAATCAATTTATTTTTGATTTATTATTGCCACATATACCTAGGTACAGTGAAAAGTTTTGTTTTGTGTGCAGTTCAGGCAGATCATACCACACAAAGTGCACAGGCGCAATAGAACTGAGTGAGGAATACGATGTTACAGCCGCAGAGAAGGTGCACAAAGAGTGAGATCAACATTAAATTTCAAATTGGGCTATCCAGCTGAAGATACTTCATAGGGCCCATATAGCACCGGATCGATTGGCAAAATTTAAGGCAGGAGATCTCCAATGTGTCCCAAATGTAAAATAGAGGTGGGCACTCTTGTACATTGCCTATGGACCTGTCATAAGATCCATAGATACTGGACTAGAGTATTTTTGTAAACTTGTAAAAATGTTAAATTTCCAATAAAAATATCTATTAAAAAAAAATTTCAAATTGGGGAGGTCTATTCAGAAGTCTAATAACAGCAGGGAAGAAGCTGTTCTTGAATCTTGATGGCAGACATGTTGAAATTGCTTGTTTCCTGGAACTTTATTTATGCTTATGAGTGCATTCAATGCTAGAAGAATAAGCTCTCTCCTGTTTGCTCCATTCCTCTAATCTCAAAGCATCTTTTCATAAGCTATGAATCTCACCATCAAAACCACTTAGAAATTTCCTGTGATTAAAGCACAGCTGTAAAAATAACAGCTCCTCAGATTCAAAGCTAGCCCATATTTAGGCACTTCTGTGTTTGTTTTGATAAGACTTTTAAGTAAAATAATAGCAAAATAGCATGCATGTCACTTAAACATGCAGAATTGATTAAGTTCTACAAACTTATGACAATGGGTGGTAACATTTTTTTTCTTCCATAATGTGCCACAACAAGTTTTCAGAGATGAAAGCAGAAATATTAGGGAAGGGGAGTAATCTTGACTTGTATGTTGAAGGTTTACATAAACAGGAGCTAATATCCAAAGTATTCCATGTGTCATATAACCAGGTTGCGTTTCTATCATTTTATCTGGGAACTCTTTGAAAATTTGACTGTGCCAAGGCTTTAAGTTGCAGACTACAACTTGGACATGATTCTTCATTAATGTTTTTCAAGACACCCAACACCTCTTTCTTCTTCATAGCAGCATCTCCTAGAATATCAATTTACCCATCTAAGTCTTACCATTAGCCATGTTCTTCTCCTCCGTGAACTCCAATGTGAAATACTCATTGAGGACCTCGCCCACTTCTTCTCGCTCCATGAATACATATTCCCTCCTTTCCATTTTCAGTGAATGTGCCTTTCTTGGTGACCCTCTGGCTCCTAATGCCTTGGGATTCTCCTTAGCCTACTTACTGAGGACATTTCATGACTCTATTTAGTCCTCCTAATTTCTTGTTGAAGTTCTTTCCTTTATGTTTCTCAAGGGCCTTGTCTGATTTCAGTTTGCTAAAGCTTATGTATGCTTCCTTTTACTTTATGACTAAACTTTCAATATCTCTTGTCATCCAGGTTCCTGAATCTTCTCATTCTCACAGTAGCATGTTGGTCCAGAATTCTGATAAACAATGTCCTGGATAGAGTCAAGAGTCTGTATGATGCCTAAGCGGTGACTAGGCCTACTTTATTTTGTTCCTTCTTTTCCTCTCCAGTTTCAGAAAACCATTTGAACTTGCATAGGAATATTAATCTCGTACACTTTGCTTTCTGTAAACATAAATTGAAGCAGTTATCATGGAAAAAGTCATGGTAAGTAAAACGCCAATCAAAGCTGGCTCAGTAATGGAAACTCACCGTTATATCCTTCCCCTGATGACTGGGGCTGAAGCAGAGGCAACTCCGAGATATGATGCACTGAGGGAGAATCCTGTCCTGACTCTCTAAAACACAAGAATACGTGAGGCTGATTGTTGAGCAACTTCCAACGTTATCTTTACAGATCAACATAGCAAAACCACTCAGTGCTTAATGGGTGGTATATAAGTGGCAGTTGCTCCACTCACTCATACTGTAAAATTGTAAGCAGAATCCAAAATATGTTCATGGAACCTACATTGCATATTCCACATTGGCTTTCAACACTCCAGCCATTCCAGCCACCAATCTTAGCATTTTACATTACTTGGTGGAGCCAGTGTAAACAGGCTGAAATGACCTGAAGCTATTTCATAATATGATTAGCCATTAATAGGACATATAATGAGGTAAAAACAATGACTGCAGATGCTGGAAACTAGATTCTGGATTAGTGGTGCTGAAAGAGCACAGCAGTTCAGGCAGCATCCAAAGAGCAGCGAAATCGACGTTTTGGGCAAAAGCCCTTCATCAGGAATAAAGGCAGAGAGCCTGAAGCGTGGAGAGATAAGCTAGAGGGGGGTGGGGTTGGGGAGAAAGTAGCATAGAGTACAATAGGTGAGTGGGGGAGGGGATGAAGGTGATAGGTCAGGGAGGAGAGGATGGAGTGGATAGGTGGAAAAGGAGATAGGCAGGTAGGACAAGTCCGGACGAGTCATATAATGAGCCATGTCACCTTGCAACAGCACCAGTGAGTAGGCTTACAGAAAAGTTTTGAGATTAGAGTAGTGCTGGAAATGCACAGCAGGTCAGGCAGCATCTGAGGAGCAGGAAAATCGACGTTTCAGGCAAATACCTTTCAACAGGAATGACCCTGGGAACCTTGCAGGTGGAGAGATAAATGGGAGGGGGTTGGGGCTGGGGGTAAGGTAGCTGAGAGTGCAATAGTTGGATGGAGGTGGGGGTAAAGGTGATAGGTCAGAGAGGAGGGTGGAAACGGATAGGTGGGAAGGAAGATTGACAAGTAGGACAGGTTATGAGGATGGTGCTGAGCTGGCAGGTTGGAACTGGGATAAGGTGGGGGGAGGGGAAATGAGGAAACTGATGAAGTCTACATTGATGCCATGGGGTTCAAGGGTTCCGAGGCAGAAGATGAGGTGTTCTTCCTCCATGAGTCAGGTGGGAAGGGAGTGGCAATGGCAGAGGCCCAGGACCTGCATATCCTCAGCAGAGTGGGAGGGGGAGTTGAAATGGTTGGCCACGGGGTGGTGGGATTGATTGGAACGGGTGTACCGGAGATGTTCTCTGAAGCGTTCTGCGAGTAGGTGTCCAGTCTCCCCAATGTAGAGGAGACTGCATCATGATCAACGTATGCAGTAAATGATACATAGAAGTGCAGGTGAAACATGGATGGATGTGGAAGGATCTTTTGGGGCCTTGGATGGAGGTGAAGGGGGAGGTGTGGGCGCAGGTTTTGCAATTCCTGCGGTGGCAGGGGAGGGTGCCAGGAGGGGAGGGTGGGTTTTAAGGAGCGTGGATGTGATGGTGGAGTCACGGAGGGAACGGTCTTTAAAGAATGCGGATAGGGGTAGGGAGGGAAATATATCTCTGATGGCGGGGTCCATTTGTAGGTGACAGAAATGTCAGCGGATGATGCAACGTATATGGAGGTTGGTTGTGTGGAAGGTGAGGGCCAGGGGGGTTCCGTCCTTGTGGTTGGACAGGTGGGGTTTGAGGGCGGTGGTGCGGAGTGTGGACAGAAAGGTTTGTCCACTGTTATTGAAGTTTAAAATGCAAATTGAGTATTCCTTGAGCATAATAAAAGAAGTGATTTAAGTGGCATTCTTAAGAAAATTAAAGCAGTTAAGAGGGTAGAGAACAAGGGACGTTACCTTCATATTAGCATCAAGCAGTGCTGAGGTGATGTCAGGGAGCAAGTCTTCGCACAAAAGGCAATGGATTTCTTGAGCACTCCCCCTATAACAAGGTCTCACAGCTAAGTACCAATTGAAGATTTCAAAACTCAGATGGAGAGATTTTATTAAGCAAGGATTACAGAACCAAAGTGGAATGAAGTTTAGACAGAGGTCAACCATGATCTAATTGATGGTGGAAACAGGCTTAAGGGGTTGAATGGCCTACTACTAATTATTTCACTTGTTTTCTTGACAAACATATTACAAAAAAATAAATGTTTAAAATCTGACTGATCAAAGACATCTCAAAGTATTGTTTCTTTTAATTCCAATTTTTTTGAGAAAAACTGAATAATTGGTTTCATTTGTAGATAACTGACATGGGTGGCGTGGTAGTTCTATGGTTAGCACTGATGCCGTGTAGCACGAGGGGCCTGGGTTATCCTGGATGTTTTCTCAAATGCCTACCTAAATGTTTTGAACATGAGAATGATCTGAAGCTCTTTGAATGCTCTGATGAGAACTTAAAAAAAAAATCTATGGTAAGTAGGGCAGGGCAGAAAATAAACAGCAATTGTAATTTTTACACATTAGTAAATTGATAGGTGCAAAACCTCAAAGTAAATAGATTCTTAAGATGGTGTTAACTGATGTGCAATTAATTGAGAAAGTCATCCAGTGAAAAAGTTAGAAAGTTGGGAGAGAAATTAAATCAGGCATTAAGGTGAACAGCCTTTAAAGTGCCAAATGGAAGAACAGTGATTGCATTGCATACATGTCTCCTGGCAAACATATCACTGCCTTTTGCAGTATGGTCAATGGGAAGGAAATCTAGGTTGAGCTGTGTCAAAGAGGCAACTCTGCAGCCACCAGTTTTCCACTGGAGGGGAGGTCACTCATACTAGTTTGTAAATTTGTGGGAAAAACTACAGTCGAAAGATGTGATAAATTGTTTATTCAATAGCTAAACTGGTATCATGATGCTGCCAGGTTTATATTTCTGCATTATAACATTCTTACACTTTGTAAATACTGCAAAGGCGGTAAAACAAGTTTGCAACACCCTGAAGCTGTGAAAGGGATTATATAAATGTCTTATTTTCCAAATCTCTTTCTCAATTTCTCTCTGTTATTCTTTCTTTTCCTTCAAAATTTCTGTCTCACTGACTTTTCCTTCTCCTTTCTCTCTGCCATTCTTTTCTCTATTTCTGTATTCATTTTACTTTCTCTCCTCTGTTTTCAATCTTTATTCCTTTTTTCCTTCTTTCTCACTTTCTTTCTCTCGCCCTTTTTCTTTCGCCTTCGTCCCCTTTCCTTCCTTTCCCCACCTCAAATTTCCTTTTCTCATACTAAAATATAAGAAGTATACTAATTTTATATTAGCTGTTATTATGGGGCGGCATGCTGGCTCAGCAGTTAGTACTGCTGCCTCACAGCATCAGGGTCCCAGGTTTGATTCCAGCCTCGGCGACTGTCTGTGTGGAGTTTGCACATTCTCCCAGTGTGGGTTTCCTCCGGGTGCTCCGGTTTCCTCCCACAGTCCAAAGACGTGCAGGATGGGTGAATTTACCATGCTAAATTGCCCATAGCGTTAGGTGCATTAGTCAGAGGGAAATGGGTCTGGGTGGGTTACTCTTCGGAGGGTTGGTGTGGACTGGGTTGGGCTGAAGGGCCTGTTTCCACACTGTAGGGAATCTAATTAGGCTACAGTCCATTTTCTGGATCCATAAGCTACTCTTTCTGTTTTGACAAGTCAAAAAAATGCTGGATCTATGGAATAAAAATGTCATTTGTAAATTTTTGCCATGTTATAATCTGAAAAACACTTTGGTGTTTTCTTTTAGCACATGGTAATTTTTAATAATGTTTGTTTTTTTAATATTTAATAATATTGGTTCATGGAAGCAGAGTTGAAGCGAATAAATATCAGCATTTTAAAGTTAAAAGTAGGGGAGTCCAAAACTAGAAGGTATAGGTTTAAAGTGTGAGGGGAAAGATTTAAAAGGGACCTGAGGGGAACTGTTTCACGCAGAGGGTGGTGTGTGTATGGAATGAGCTGCCAGAGGAAGTGGTGGAGGCTGGTACAATTACAACATTTAAAAGGCATGTGGATATGTACATGAATAGAAAGGGTTTAGAGGGATATAGGCTAAGTGCCAGCAAATAGACTAGATTTATTTAGGATACTGGTCGGCATGGATGAGTTGGACTGAAGGGTCTGTTTCCGTGCTGTATATCTCTGTGACTCTAAAAGGAACAAGGATCTTTGACGAATGGATCTGGAGTTTGGCCATTATTGTATTGTTAGTGATTGCATGCAGTAGCTTCCGTTGATTTATCTGAATTCACTTTACACCCAAACAGTTCAAAAGCAGAGCTCTCAAATAGTAAAGCTTAGTTAATTATATCCATTTTTTATTTGTAGCTATTAATTACAATAACGGGTTATTTTATCTTCAGACATTTTCAGTATTACTAATACTACTTCCATATTTGACAAATTGTTATTTTCTCCTACTTCCAAGTGGTGCTTGGACAGTTTCAGATGTGGTTTTGCCATGGTTCATGCTTTTCATATTGTGTTGTGAGGAGCCAAAAGCAGGTTGAGTTTGGTTCTGTCAAATTAATTAAATTTATGATCATCAGCAAGTTTCAACCCAGGCTTCCCCAGTGATTCACCCAATTGAAGTACGGGAATTGTTTTGGCACATTCTGAGATTGAAATTCATAATTAAACATTTGATCAGTGCAGCTGCCATGTTAACATAATATTTTCAAATATTATGAACTGAAGGAAAATTAGCTTGGCCGTCTGGGTAAAGCACATTGTCATCGTCTTAACTTCCAAAAATCCTTAGATCATAGAACACCCACACCAGAATCTCCACTGATGTGATGCAAAGCTCTGATAGTGGATATTGCTGAAACTTTATGATACATGAGGCATCGTATCTGTAGAAACTTATACATTGTGATAAGAAAACATTTAAAAATGAATAGTGAATAGTAAAAAGAAAAGCAATGATGATAATGCACTTTTTCCCCTGTTCATAAATAGGATAAAAATCTTTTGCCAATTGCTAGCATTGCAACTCAGCAGTTTGAGATAAATCAATTAAATTTCACTGCCAATGAGTGGATCAACAGAGCACTGGACTGAACAACGTACTCTGTGAACAAATTAACAATCTAATTTTATACAGCTATCAAAATAGGTATTACATATTGTGCAAATCACTGTTAACAAGTGAGTGAATTGTCAAAGAAAGTGTACAAGTAATTTTAAATGAAGGTGATATTTGGTTTAATAATATTTAATAATATTGGTTCATGGGAGCAGAGTTGAAAAGAATAAATATCAGCATTTTAAAGTTAAAAGTAGGGGAGTCCAAAATTAGAGGGCATAGGTTTAAGGTGAGAGGGGAAAGATTTAAAAGAGACCTGAGGGGCAGCTTTTTCACGCAGAAGGTGGTGTATCAATTGTCAAAGAAAATGTACGAGTAACGAAAGTGATATTAATAATCCAGATTCTTTTCTCTTTAATTTTTTTTATAACTGTTTCTCATTTTATTTTAAATCATCCAATTTTTCTGCTCTCCTGTGCTGTGTATTGTTGAGAGAGCAATTAGATGTTTTGGATTCCAAACCCCAAACACTGACACTCTTAGTTCCTATAGAGAGACATTAATTAATTAATTTGCTAAATCCACTTCCAGCTTCTGGGACTTTTTTCACTGGAGGTTGAGACGTGACCTTATAGATGTTTATAAAATCATGAGGGGTATTGATAGGTTTAATGGCAGCTGTCTTTTCCCTCGGGTGGGGGCTTTCAAAACTACACGGCATATTTTTAAGATAAGAGGAGAGAAATTTAAAGAACATGTGATGGCCAATTTGTTTACACAGAGGGTGGTTTGTGTGTGGAATGAACTTCCAGAGGAAGTGGTGGACGTGGGCACAGTTACAATGTTTAAAAGACACTTAGATAAGGGCATGAATAGGAAAGGTTTGGAGGGATATGGGCCAGGAGCAGGCAGGTGGGACTAATTTAGTTTGGGATTATATTCAGCACGGACTGGTTGGACCAAAGGGTCTGTTTCAATGCTGCATGACTCTATCCAGCTGAGTTTGGGAGCTAAGTAAGGGCATTACTGACATATTTGCTTTAGTCTTTGCAGTTATTTTCCACAGAGAGCTGGATCATTGAATATGTTCTAGGCTCAGTCAGGCAGATTTTTGATGATCAGAGGAGTCGAGGGTTATGGGTGCAATCAGAAAAGTAAGACTAAGGCTCTAACTGGATCTTACCGAATGGTGATGCAGGCTGTGTGGCCCACTTCTCCTTGGAGCTTTGGTCTTTTATGCTTCACATGACTCAAAATTGCAAGAGTGCTGTGCCATCAAGCTATCAAAACATTTAAAGTTCAACTAAGCTGGACGAATGATCTGAACTCTTCGGAGGTCACTTCAATATAAAATGCAACAAGAACAGTTATTTGTGCCACTGTTTAACAATATATGCCCCTCTCAAGAAAAATGATAAGGAAAGATTTTCATGACTACCTTTGATAATCGTATGTTACACCTTGTGAGCAAATAATACCCTTAGAGCTTCTTCCACATTCCCTTTTATCTAATTCAAAAGAATGTTGCATTTCGGATTATTATTTCATATCTCCTTCTATTCATACTCCTACTCATCAACATGTTAATACAAGTTGCACAGAATCAGACTTACAGCAGTTTACAGTCCAAGCATGTAAAGTAATATTTGCAATGTTTGCTTTTGCCAAGCAGACCGGAGCCCAGGCTAGGATAGAACGCTACTCAAGGTTGGATACACGTGTGCCTGCTAGCTATGTCCCATAGGCTCATTTTTCTCTGTCACCATATCCCTCGTGGGTCGAATGATATTGCGTTTTTTTCATTAAGCCTCATTTCATTTTATCCACCCACTTGATTGTTTCTTCTTACTGTTCTGATTATGCCTCCAATTCTCCAAATTGTCACATGATTTGGTCTTCATTTCCAATGTCCAGACTTAGCTATCTCTCTCTGACAGTACTTAGCAAGCCTTTTGATTTCTTAATCTTTACTCTTGATCTATACCACCTGTTCATCCTTGTGTCCATCCAATTCACAAAAGAGTGGAGCATATCCCAAAGGTTATACAGTTAGAGATTGGAATGGGAAACATTTCAAATGTCAGGTTTACAACATTTCCAAGGATCTGAACAGGGATTTACAGCTTATCCTGTGTTGTGCCAAAATACCATGAGGTTATAGCCTCCAAGGAATCTCCTTTCTCTTTGCTCAAGAAGCAGGTTAACCTCTGCAAAGTAGCTATCACTAAACTAGCAGTGTTCACTAAACTAGAAGTATTCTATCACCATGGAAATAACACAGGACATTTGAAGCAAGATCCTGAACTGAAATTTTATTTCACAGGATTCAGCTGTGATGCCAGCTACTCCAAAGTACACAAATTTCAGAGTTTGGCTAATCAGTAATTATAATCAGCGCTCTCTTATTTGCAGTACTTCAAAAGCCTATTTTATTGATACAGCTTTTTTCACTTGAACAAGTATCTGAAGTTGTAATTTGCCAACTTTGTATGTAGAAAGTGAGTGAACAATTCCATTGATTTACACTATCCTATGTGAGTACAGGCAGAGCTGTTGAAACATAGATCATGGTCACACAGCAATGTTGTTAAACAAAAGAATCATTGCCAAATCCAAGTAATTTGAACAGATATAACAGTTTTCATGACCTCAGCATATTGCACAACTCTTAACAGCTCACTAATTATTAAGTGGTGTAGTCATTATTGTAATGTTCGAAATCTAGTAGCTAGCAAGGTCCAGAAATAAGATAATGATCAGATAATCTGGTTTGTAGATTTTATTTTAATAATACCATTTAGCTATTATCAAATACATAATCGAGGTTTCTTATGATGTCCCTTTTAAGTGATAAATTGGGATGATGACTTGTCAGCAAATAATACATGTGCCAAAGGACAGCTAGCCTCTGTAAGTTATCCTTAATGAAAATGTATCTTTGTGGTGTTTGTCCTCCCACCTCCTTTTGTCTTTTATTCAAACTTTTCCTGCACACTCAATTTTCTCCACTGATTTTCACTCAGAAAACCCTTGCTTCTTGCTTTCCTATTTGTTGGGCCACTTGGAAGCAAATCTTGAGCAGTTTTTTTCAGCAAAATAAAAACAGTAACTATTTCTAGAGTCAATGTTCACAGGTGGAATACAACTTAGTCTCTGATAACAATGTCAAACTGATAAAAGAGACTTAATTCACTTTAGTTTGTTTGTGATTTTTGGATTGATGGCAAGCGAGATTATTCAATTGTTTCTGAGGAAAACTTATCACCCTGATCACTGCAAAATGGTTTCTTTTTACTGTGTGGATGCTTTCGTTTAGTGATTCTTCTCAACTTTCTATCTTTTGATTTAAAACCTGATTGTGGGTATATTTACATTGCATAGGTTCAAGAAGATGACTCACCACCACCTTCTCAAGGACAATTTGTGAAACAAACGCTTGGTGTAGCCTACAGCGTCCATGTCGCGTGAAAAAATAAATAAAAGTAAAGTTATGTCATTCTGAGAATCATTTCCCTGAACAGGTGAAAGTGTCAGGGGATGAGTCATACAAATTGCTATGATATCCTATACAGCCACAAGTGACCCAGAACAAATGCATTTGAATGTTACAGTGCTTTCTTCTCACTGTCTGTAGTTTAACCCTCTATATAATTATCATGCTATGAATAAAACAACAATTCGTATTTTGCATCTTTTCCAGTTAAAAGTAGACTGTAAAGAAGTTTATAATACACAGCCATTTTCATGCTACAGCTTGATTCTGTTTGATTAGTTTTGCTAATAAGTAAACACACCTATGGCAAATTCATGCATAGCTAAAGTTAGAATTAGTTGCAGACCACCCAGGATCTCTATTACGTCCAAGTTGCCCAAAAACATTTTAAATGCCTCAAGACTAGGAAATAAAACCTTTGGGAAAAAGAACCTGCTTTGTTACCTCCATGCCTGCTGTGTTTGCGCTCAGAGGCTTGAATTTTGAAATGTTATTACACACTATTTCACTAAAAAAAAAATGGCCTGTTTTTTTTCAGTGAACTTGGCAAAAATAGATTTGCTATTGCTAGTGATACAGTAAATCTCTATTAACCACTCTTTAAATTGTTTTCATTTAAATCATAAAAAGTTAAGTGAAAGACAGGTTTATCCAACAAATTATAAAATCATGATTATATGATTCCAACCCCTTGATTTTCCAAAACAAAATGGAATGTAGAAATGGAGAATGAAAAAAATCTGAAGAAGGTTAAGTGTTTGAAAGACTGTGATCCTGAGCAATACACATTTATAAATATGAGCCAGGTACTGAAATGCCTGACTGGCATTGCAGCAGTATTTTTTCAGTCATGATACAGGTGAACTACTTGCATGTGTTCTAGATATACAATGTTAATTGTCTTTGAGAGCATTACCACTTTGTTGCAGGCAGCACTGCAGCAGTGTCATCTCATTCAAGATAACAGATCAGATGTGCATAGAGAAGTGGAGCGTTCTTGGCTGCCATGGTTTTATTAGGGGCTTTCCCTATAGGTCCTTGTGAACATGAGAGGAAAATTTTACTAGTAATTCAGTGGTCTCATGACCGGATCACTTTCATGAGTCTTGTCAGTATTGTTCAGAAACAGCAGTTGTGTGCATTACTGTTCTATCTACTATTTGTGTGTATGATACATATATTGTAATTGAGGATCTATACTGAATAGTTATCTTATATAAAGCATTCCCACCATACTATCTTTTCCATTGTAAATAATGCATAATACTGTCAAACATAATTCCTTTTTTTGTGAGACAGAAGCTAGCCTGGTTGACGAAGAATTAAGGTATTGGCCACCTGATGGCAACACCATACTGCTCTGTGTCCAGAGTGTAGATGGAGAAAGAACTAGAAAGGAGAATCACAACCTAGAGATAGAGGAAAGAACAGTGGTGTGAGCATATGAATTCTGGTGCAATAGGACAGAAGACGACAAAGCTGATTATCAAGCAGCGTGGATCCTGTGGATGATATTCACCAGAAAACTGAAAATGCCCCTAGTCTGGAGATTGAGTATTAAATGAAGCTATCTCTAATTTAAAGGTCTGTTCTCTATCTGAGCCAGTGATAATTCATGGAAGCAACATAAGTGTCTAACAACACTTTCAAAACGTTATTTTACTCCACACTAGGTAACTCATGAAGTCTTCTAAAGAGATAATGAGCATCTCTGGAAAGTTTCCAGTGTCTCAAACTGGGACAACAAAGTGTAATTGGCTTCAAAACATCTTTTGAGCGATTCCTGTTTAAAACATCTGAGCACACTCCACAGAACTATTCACCTCTAACAATTATGTTTATTTTAAATTATACTGTTGTACTTCTGTGTATCTGTGGCGGTAGTAGCATTTGAGTTAAACCTAGGATAATGAAATCATGCTGCAATATTGTTATGAGATCATGAATGGATTTTATTTGACCAGATTCTGATCATGCAACAGGGCAATGCACAGCCTGTCAATTAAAACTAGGTTTATGTTGGCATAAATTAATTTGAGTACAAATCATGTACTTGATACATAACCAATCCAATTAGATATCCTAGCCTTAAAAAAACATGTTTTGGAACATCGAATTAACCAGCTAGAGCACGTTTCTGTATTTGTGTTCATGAGAATGATGTTATAGTTACATTAATATTAATATGTAAGGGAGTGTTCATTCAGGGAACAAATTCTCCTAATGATGTTCACACGAAATCAAACCTGACATTGTAAAGTCCAAAACTACATGCTGCTGGCGCGGGTATACCTGGTTTGTTAAAAACAAAATTTGAGAAAAAAAAACACCGCTAAAGCTATAAGTTTGAGTCGTGCAGATTAAATGTGTCTTGCCTCGAGGCGGCCTTCATGAAAGCTTGAAATCAACATTTCGATCCTATTGTTTTTGTAGGCAATAGGTCCGGAACCTTTATTTGGTTGGTAAATTGCTCGTTCGTATGCAATCAGGAAATGACTTGTTTATTCCTTAATGCAAGATCTTGTACTAAATTAATCACCTGAAAGCATTTAGGAAACAGAGCTTTCAGCATTCGGTATACTCAACCCCCCCCCCCCCCCCTTCCCCTTCCTTCGATTAAATTCTAAATTATTAGTAATAGCGGTTACACATTGTAAACAACAAATTCAACTTCAGATCAATTTGAGAAAAGTTTGTTTAAAATAGGGGCTGTGCATGAGATGCGAAAGGTTTCAAATGTCGTACATGACAGGCTTCGAGATATCAAGGTTTCTCCGATCAATCTTCCCAAAATCTATCAACTGTCATTATAAGGGGATTTCATCCTATTACATTTTACTTGATCATGCAGAAGGTTATAATACAAATCCGACAGGTTTAAATAAATACGTTGCACACTGAATCACACACAAACGCATTTCAGAATCAAAACAATTTGCAGGGTGAACGTGTACTTAATTTTAAACTTTTTTTTTGAAAATCTAGCTCTTCTGTCAAGCCAAGCTAAGCATCCGTGCCCAGCTGGTGGCTAAGGTGATGTTGGCTGCAGCCGGCTATTTCTCTACACGCTTCTATTTTAATGCTTACAGGTAAGAAATCGCTAACACAGTCAGAAAGCGAAATCGTTGCAGTCCAAAATAAAATTAATTCTTAAAGTACCGAAAGTGCTGAAAAGTAAATCCATTCAGACGATTAATAGTTTATAATTAGTACAGAATAATATTGTGTATGTACTGTACAGAAATATAACTTCTAAAAAAAATCCAGCTATAAACGGAATATATAGCTTGAAATAATTATAAATATTTTAAATCAGAAGGCGCTTTTCTCCCATTCGTTATTAGATAAGATTTTCCATTGATGCTAAATATATATTTCTGCAGCACTAAACTGCTGTATATTTGAATGGACATACAAGGATGGTTGTTGTGTGTTATAATATGTGCTCTGCAATTCTGAGCACTCACTTTGGTAATTATATGTCGACGGGCTGGAATTTAATGCACGGAAAACCTCTCAGTTTACTCAAACAAGTTAATCGGTCGGAAGTTATTCTTGTAGTTTCCCTCTTCCAGCACAGTGCGGAGCATTTAAGGTCTCCTGATTGCTTTAATATTCGTTTTCCTATTTTACTTTTAGCAGAACATTAATGTCAGGCAAGCACGATGTCCCTGGCCCGGGGTTACATCCTTCCCCTTGTCCTTTAGAGAGCGCTCTCTGCTCGCACAGGGGAACGGGCCTTTTGCATGGACTTCTCTCCATCGTACAAGAACTTAAAGGGAGAGAGGGAACAAACACAATAAACCAAATTCTTGTAGACTTCTGTTTATTTTAAATTTAAATACACGTTTGTATTGATCAGATAAAACACATGCGTCATTAGAAGTGCCCTTCCGTTATAATTTTTGCACAATTTAGTTATTAGAAAAATATACTGATGAATTCTTCCTTTTTTGTGTTTAAGAATATTATTTTTGGTTAACGACTTAGTGTGAGAAAATAAAATCGTTTAGTGTTTCTTTCGCGCTGAGCAGGAGGTTCACAAGCAACATCTCACAAGATTTGGTCGCAGTTGAGTTTTTGAGTGACAATGAAATGTATTGGACGCCCAACCAGTTCACTGTCAAAAATCGGCCACAAGGAGATTTATTCCACCTCCCCCTCGGTCCTTTCTCTTCGAAAAGTTTAGATAGTGTTGTCAATTAACTCGATTTTTAAAATTTGAAAATCTGAGCACCGCCAATACACAACAGAGATATGTGTATTTTATTGAGTAAAAGGAGACCCCTTGTTAGTCTGAACAATTGAACTGAAACCATACAGGAGAGAGGGGAAATCATAGGCTCTCGTAACTATGAACTGCCCTTTAATAAAATTAAAATATATTTGAGGGAAAGACCGTCAAAGCAAAGCAATCCAGTAGGCAAACAAATGACAGGATGAGAGCTACGCTTAACTCTGTGCACGTCTAATCCAGTATACATGAGACAGTGTTTGGGTTAACTTGTCATGCTTAATATTGTAACATGGTTATAATATTGTAATAATAATTATACTGTAATATTCCTAGTTAAATTTTGTGTCACATAACGATTTCAACAGGATACAGAGCAGAATTAGTCTGTAGGAATTATACCCGGTTCAGACTGACATACTCCGAATTCCGTTTTCAGAGCGATTATTAATAAATAACCATCTCGAGACTTTCTCAAGTTACAGAATTCGCGTCACTCGTCTGGTTAGAAACAGACGCTCTTTCGCGTGCAAATAGGAAGAAGATCGATGCGGTGCACTGTTTACATACATAATTCAGCTAAGTAGATGCTGTCACTTTCTATGGAGTTTGTTAATGGAAATCAATAATCTATATGTGACTGGGGAGTTACGTTATGGGCTCGAGATTAGCCTCTCCAGGATTCGAAAGAACTGCTATCAGGCCGACATGAAAATCTCGGTGTTATACGGTTGAGGAAATACTACGCTCGGTGAAATGTAATGTCTGTGCTGAGTCAGTCTCACCTCTGCTATGCATCAGATTCAACACTGATACTGTAGAAATAAACGCGTTACAGTCTGGCACAAACTACTAACACAACTGCGACTTGATCGGATTTTATGTAGATTAGCACGAAACATGCATTTCTTCACTAGCTTTCTATCCTGTATGTTCTGTTTGTGGATTTGATTTATTACACAAAAACATATTGTTACCAACTGCATCTTCAAAGTGTTGAAAGGCAAAAAGCTGTGGGATTTACTTATTTCCCCTTCTAAGTAGCATAAACATTACAGATTTTTGTTTGAG
Source organism: Chiloscyllium plagiosum (assembly GCF_037043375.1). Lineage (NCBI taxonomy): Eukaryota > Metazoa > Chordata > Chondrichthyes > Orectolobiformes > Hemiscylliidae > Chiloscyllium > Chiloscyllium plagiosum. The sequence goes on along the minus strand of NW_028270162.1, from coordinate 40,476,227 downwards.
ACATTTGGACACTTCCATGTAAAGGGAATGAATAGACTTGCATTTTGGATGAGAAAATGAGAAGAGTTAATAGCTGTAACTGTTCTCTGTCAAAGTTCTCTTGAATATCTGTTGTATCTATATTTCTGTAGATGTGCCTACTTCTGTGTGTCTGTACGTATTTGTTTATATTTTTATGCATGCAAGTACTTGTGTTGTCTTTACATATGTGTGCCTGTTTTTCTGTCTATTTGTACATCTGTGAATGAAGGTGTGCCTATTTGCATACCTGTGTATCTCTATGCATGTGTGGATTTTTTATGTCATTATGTATATCGATTTGTATGCGTGTATGAATGCGGGCCTGTTTGTATGTTTCTGTGTCTGTTTCTATTTGTCAATGTGTATGCGTATGTACCTGTTAGTAAGTCTGTTTGTTGAGTTGCATGTTGTATGCAACTAAATATGGCTGTTTGTCTCTGTGTACCTATTTGTATGTCTGTCTCTGTGTACCTATTTGTATGTCTCTGAATGTTTATGTGCCTGTTGTACGTCTCTATGGATGTCTACTTAGATGTTTCTAATTGTCTGTGTGTATTTGTATGTCTCTCTGTGTGAGTCTGTATGCCTCCATGTATATTTATAATTTTCTGTATGAATGTGTGTGTCTGTTTGTGTATCTCTACATGTGGCTATTTGTGTGTCTCTGTATATGTATATGCCTGTTGTATGTCTCTTTGTGTGTCTACTTACATGTCTCTAATTGTATCTGTATCTTTGTGTGTATGTATCCCCGCTTGTATAGTTCAGTGCGTGCCTATTTGTAATTTTCTGTATGAATGTGTATACCTGTATGTCTCAATGTGTGCCTGTTTGTATACCTTTGTGTGCATGTGCGCCTGTTTCTATACTTCTATATGCCTGTTTGTATTTATATGTGCATCGGTGGCTATTGGAAGTCTCTGTGTGTGTCAATTTATTTGTCTCTATATCTATATAAATATATTTGTTTTATGACTGTGTGTCTGTTTATATCTCTGTATGTATGTGTGCCTGCTTGTATGTCTCAATACAGTATGTATTTATATTTCTCTTGATCTATGGTCAGCATGGACAGGTTGGACCAAAGGGTCTGTTCCCATGCTGTACATCTCGATGAATTTATGACTGTATGTGTGTCTACTTGTATGTCTCTTGTCTATTTGTATATTTCTATATGTATGTATGTGTGCCTGTTTGTATGTCTCTAATTTCTTTGTCTTTGTATATATGTGTGGCTGTTGGAAGTTTCTGTTTGTCTATTTGTATGTCTCCTTGGGTGTCTATTTGAATGTCTCTGTACCTATGCTTGTCTGTCTGTACGTCTCTGTTTCTATTTGTATGTATGTGTGCCTGTTTGCATTGTCTTCATGCATGCCTATTTGTATGTATGTGTTTGTTTATGTGCCTGTATTTCACTGTATCTGTGTTTGTATGTCATGCGCACATGCTCTTACAAGGTATTCCCGCGCAGGTGAAAACATGCAGCTAAAAATCAGTTTAAGACAAAAGCACTCCAGAAAGTATTGAATTAGCTTAGACAAAATAAGATTTGAAATAATTTAAATTGGCTGCCCATTTTAAAAAAATCCAGTTGTAAAACACTGAACTTATGAAATGATATATCTGCAGCAAACCATCCTATTAGTTAATTTCATATTTTCAATTTTTCTAAAGTTTGACCTGAATCATAATTAGAAATACAATCTCAATTGAAAATATTGAATTATGTAAAACATTTGTAGTTACTTTCTACCTCATGTTCAATACTGTTAGGATTTTTACTGAGGGAATAACAGACACACAAAACCAAAATTTAAAAACCATATGAAGGGTGCCTGCTTACGTTATTCCCGAGGAGAGAAATAAGTGAAAAACCGGTGACGGCATTAGCTGCAAACAATTGAATCATGCTTAGTTTTTATAATTAATAGCATTATACAGAAATCGCAATCATGTCAATGGATAAATACGAGAACTGACATGTATGTTTGGTAGTTTGTTTTCTCCGTCGTGTTCTTAAGTCCAAGTGTGTGTGTATGTGGTGGACGGGGAAAAGTGGCGAGACCATGAGAGGTTTCCAACAAACATGTTTTCGAGAATAACCTCATTGTGTTTTTGTAATGGTTGAGCGATCGGATTTACTCAGAGACAGTGAACAATCAGTGAGATGCCTGGGGCTTTTCACAATCAGTCTGATCGAAAAACTTAAAACTGCGAGAAAACGATTTGCGGAGCTACAGAGAGACGTGCAGGAAAGGGGAGCTATCCATTGAGGCACCGTACTTTCACCCCCGAGTTCGCCAGGCTTGTTCGCTTTGAAATGGTCGGGAGTGGAGGTGGCCTTATGACGGGAAACATGATTCCCCTCAGTATCAACTTTTCGCACCAAACATTACTTTCGGCAGATACTTTCAATGAAATAAAGTCCCCAGCCCCAGGCCAACTTTGTTTATTAAACACGAAACATGCCCTCCATAATAAAGTGTCTTGCTTTGTTTTTAAAGGTTATTTCGTGAGTTTGCCGTCCTGAAAATAAATCCAGAATGAATGTCTGTTTTGGCTGGTCTGTAAGGAGCGAGTTAATAAATACACGCAAACATTACTTTGACTCAGTTTGTGTCTATTGGCATGCTTCTCAAATGTGTGCATGTTTTTTGAGGTTTGGTTGGGCGCTAGTGCTGTCCAAGTTGCTTCAGGTAACGACAAAGCGATAGCAGTCAGACTGACTTCGCAGTTTGAGTCATGAACAGTTCAGATAAAGTTGCAAAACATTGTCTTTCTGAGTGGAGAATTAATGCAGGGAACTTCAAACAGTTATTGCACAGGCTCGAGTGAGTGTGTGAAATTACACCAGCTAATGTTGGGATTTCAACCCTTTTATTTTTAGAAAAAGTGCAAAATTTCAACAGAGGTGCTGTGATTAAGGCGGGCTGGATTTTCTATCAAGCTGTCCAGTAACACGCCTCTGGCATTGAACCCTTGGTCACTGACTGACTCAATTTTCATTTTTTTTTAAAATTTCCTCCCAGATATGTTTATTCCACAGCAGAAATACGTAGTGGTTGGCAGCAGAGAGTGCGGGCCTGCTATATAGAGGTTTGCTGGTTTCAAACAGCAAGTGTTTGGACTGATGTATTTAACCTGTGTGCCTCTGATCACTGGAAATGAATGTGTGATTAGAAGGATTTTGTCTTAAGTCTCCCTCTGGAACGAGGTGAGACGGAGACTACAAACTTACCTGGGGAGTGGGGAGTTGTCTTTTTCTGGAACTCAGCACAGGAATACAGTTTAAATATTTTTTGAATTAAAAGATCAAACCCGATTCCAGATTATTAAACCTTAGTCAAGACACACCACAAGAAACATCAGAGGTAGGGGAACAAAACTATATCCTCTAATAGCTAAAATCGCCTTTTGTGGGTTCGATACTTTTGGGAATGAGAAGCACAAGCAAGTGATTTTTATACGCATGCAAATTTAATTAAGAAAAAAGCTCAAAGTCATTAAAGACGACTACATCTACACGATCCTGCTATCAGTAGACAGGATTTCAGAGCACGTTGCATGTGTTTGCGTCTCCCGAGGTTACTACTCTCCACCAGCCCACCCCAAGTGCCGTCAGAGGTCAAATAGTTTCGGGAACTTTCGCTGAGGAAGGAAGCGCCCAGACTGACTGTGAGATTCAGGCCAGCGGTTGGGAGGAGGATGGAGGGATCCGGAACTGTTACTTTAAGAAGGTCAATATTGTTAGTCCCTGATCTAAACTCTGTGGGTGGGGTCGCTGATATTTACTTACTAGTAAACATCTCCCTTTAGTTCACTGGGTGCTTTCAAAAAGGATATGCACTGATGTATACTAAATTTTCGCGATGTTCCTAATGTTCCATTCCCCCCTGCCCTTGTGCTTATTAAGTGTCCCCACCGCTTCGCGTTCAACATGATGTTTTCATAATTGCAGCTAAAATCCGTAACAAACCCTCTCCATCCCCCTCCCCCACATCGTCAAATTCAGATTCCTTCTTTTTTTGTGTGAAAATTCGGAATTAGGTTTAGGAACAGCACCCCAGCTATCCCATTTGTCAAAGAAACCCAATTGAATTACTCACCCGATCTGAAATTGACCCGAAATCGATTGAGTGAAAGGTCCCAGAGAGAAAGGAGGAACTTGCTGCTATGCTGCGGACTGCTGGCCTGTGGCCGAGGATATCGGGGGCAGGTTTTAAACAGATACACACATCTTGCAGGAGGGGGGAACTGAAATAAAACTGTTGCTAAGTTCCGTCATTTGTGAGGACAGAGCGTTTGATTGATAAAAATGTTGCAAAGTGAGAATTCTGATCGAATGGACCGTGAAAGTTGAACCACGGCACGTATTCTAACATGCTATTGTTTACTTAATGTTGCAGTATATTCTAGCGATGATATTTTCCCATTTCAGCTGTAGAGCACTTTTAATGCACCTGGGGATATCGATGACATCAGTGTGTTGGAACCTACACGAATGTCACTGTTTGAAATATAGGACCTGGACAGGGTCATCCGTCATCAGGGGTCTCCTAGGTCACTGGGACACTTAAAAACACGACCATTGTAAATACATTATGGGAGATACATAAATAATGAGCAGGTTTATGACTGACTCTGTCTCCAAGCGAAATGCTACCTAGGTTAGTGCTTAAATGGCGATTATGTTTTTTCTTTATGAACAGGAAATAAGTTCAGGGGACCGTAGCAATTTAAGGGTTAAAATGCTACAATGTATTGTGGAACAGTGTTCAGCACTTTACATTTCCATCATGTTGGATAGAGGACAATCTTTCAACAGTGATCCATTTGAATAGAAAATAGAGTTTATAAATTAATTGTTGTTTAACACTTTAAACATAATTATATTAAAAAATTGAGCTGAATGCTGTATACAGTGGATCTAACCACTCTAAAATAATTAATTTAACTATGGCTGTCTAACCTGTATTCAGGGCTGAGGCTAAGTTTATTGATTTACAGAATTTGTATGAAGACTTTGCAAACTGAAGAGTGGTGGGCTGTTTATTCCATACCCAAATAGTGCATTTCCCTTTCATACATCCATTATAAATTTTACATTTGTCTTCTCCTTGGTTAACTTAATACATGCGAATATTTATTCTGGTGTGGTATTGGTCCAGAGGGTTTTCCAGGAGTCACATTGTTCTCAGCCAAGAGGACAAAACTTCAGGACAATTGAGCCTTGGTGCACCTGGACTGAACAGAGAAAGGCAAGTCCCAGACACCTGCTGAAAGATACCCCAATGTGCAGGTTGGGTGAGGACAGGATCGCACTTGATTGTTGACAGTCAGCAACAGGCACATTGGTAATTTGGATCAAGCAACACACTACTCTGGGCAGTTATTGAAGCAAGTACCGACATCTTTACAAAGAGGAAACAGCGCTTGTTCTGGGTAGGACGGGGGCCAGGAGAAGTGGTGGTTAATAGAAGTATGAGTTGGGGTTGGGGTGTGGGGAGGTGTGGGAAGACTATTCACATACAGGCATGGAGTCATAGAGATGTATACCTTGGAAACAGACCCTTCGGTCTAACCTGTCCATGCCTACCAGATATCCCAACCCAATCTAGTCCCACCTGCCAGCACCCGGCCCATATCCCTCCAAACCCTTCCTATTCATATACCCATCCAAATGCCTCTTAAATGTTGCAATTTTACCAGCCTCCACCACTTACTCTGGCAGCTCATTCCATACACGTACCACCCTGTGCGTGAAGAAGTTGCCCCTTAGGTCTCTTTTATATCTTTCCCCTCTCACCCTTAACCTATGCCCTCTAGTTTTGGACTCTCCCACCCCAGGGAAAAGATTTTGTCTATTTTTCCTATCCATGCCCCTCATGATTTTATAACCCTCTACAAGGTCATCCCTCAGCCTCTGATGCACCAGGGAAAACAGCCCTAGACATCTGGGATACAAATAGAAAAGGATGGGTATGTTTAAATCATAGAATCATTGAACCCCAAAACGTATTCCTAATATCACCATGTGTAACTCAGTTTGAACCTTTCTTTGATATTACTGCTGTGAAGGGTATATTGATGTTTTGCCATATTAGATACTTTATGTAAATGCAATTTCCTAATGTTATTGATAAAGGTCAGTTGCATTTAAACCACTTATATCAATTTTTGTTACACCAACCAATTGTGCACAAATATTAGGAAAAGACATAAATAAAAATAAATTGATAAGGCTGCCCAGCAACATTTTATCTGGCATGGAGGAAGTATGTGATTTTGGAGGAGATTTGTCGCTCAGGTTATGGATCAGGTTGTAAGTTTGCTCACTGAGCTGGTAGATTTGTTCCCAGACATTTTGTCACCATGCTAGGTAACATCATCAGTGAGCCTCTGATGAAGCACTGGTGTTCTGTCCCATTTGCTATTTATCTGTCTTGGTCTGTTGTGGTGGGTGATATCACTTCCGGTTTTTTTTCTGAGAGGTTGTAAACAGGATCCAAATCGATATGTTTGTTAATGGAGTTCCGGTTTGAATGCCAGTCCTCCAGGAATTTCCATGTGTATCTTTGTTTAGCCTGTCCCAGGATGGGTGTATTGTCCCAGTCGAACTGGTGTGCCTCTTCGACTGTGTGTGGATACCAATGATAGTTGGTCATGTCTTTTGGTGGCTAGTTGGTGCTCATGTATCCTGGTGGCTAGCTTCCTGCCCCGCCTGTCCGATGTAATGTTTTTTACAGTCCTTGCAGGGTATTTTGTATATGGCATTTGTTCTGCTGGTTGTTGTTACGGGGTCCTTTAAATTAATCCGGAGCTCTTTCAGTGAGGTGATAGGTTTGTGGGCTACCATGATGCCTAGGGGCCGGAGTCGTCTGGTCGTCATCTCTGAGATGTCTTTAATGTATGGCAGGGTGGCTAGAGTCTCTGGGCGTGTTGTGTTTTCTTGTCTCAGTCTGTTGTGTAGGAATCGGCGGACTCCGCTTGTCAGGTACCCATTGTTCCTGAATACATTGTGTAAGTGTTTTCCTTGGTTTCTCGTAGTTCCTGGGTGCTGCAGTGTGTTGTGGCTTGTTTAAATAATGTCATGATGCAGCTCCATTTGTGGGTGTTGGGATTATTGCTTCTTTGGTTGAGTATCTGGTCAGTGTGTGCAGCTCTCCATTGGCTTTTCATTCTACCTAGACATCTACAGGAAAGCCACACTCACTGACCAGATACTCAACTACAAGAGCAATCATCCCAACACCCACAAACAGAGCTGCAGCATGACATTATTTAAGTGAGCCACAACACACTGCAGCACCCAGGAACTATGTGAAGCTGAAGAAAAACATCTATACAACATATTCAGGAACAACAGGTACCCAATAAGCGCAGTCTGCTGATTCCTACACAATAGACTTAAACAAGAAGACACAACACGCCCAGAGACTCCAGTCACCCTGCCATACATTAAAGACATCTTGGAGATATGATCAGACTACAACGACCCCTAGGCATCATGGTAGCCCACAAACCTACCACCTCAATGAAACAGCTCCTGATGCATTTAAAGGACCCCGTACCAATAACCAGCAGACCGAACATCATATACAAAATACCCTGCAAGGACTGTAACAAACAATACATTGGACAGACGGACAGGAAACTAGCCAGCAGGATACACGAGCACCAACTAGCCACCAAAGGACATGATCAACTATCACTGGTATCCATACCCAGACGAAGAGGGACACCAGTTTGACTGGGACAATACATTTATCCTGTGACAGGCTAAACAAAGACGCGCATGGAAATTCCTAGAGACCTGGCATTCAAACTGGACCTCCATTAACAAACATATCGATTTGGATCCCGTTTACAACCTCTCAGAAAAAGAACCAGAAGTGATATCACCCACCACAACAGACCAGGACAGATAAATAGCAAGCGGGATAGTACACCAGCACTTCATCAGAGGCTCACTGATGTTGTTACCTAGCATGGTGACAAAGCATCTGAGAACAAAATCTACCAGCTCAGCAAGCAAACTTATGACATGGAGAAAGTAATTAAATAGTACCTTTCACTTTCACAAGATATAATTTACCCTTTTTTAAAAATGTATTCACTGTTGTCAAATAAACATAACAAGCCAATTATTATGATTAATAATATTACTTGTAAATGAATGTATTTGTAGCCCTTAATGTTGATTAGAATGGTTGCTCGCACAGATCACAGGTGTGGCAAGGCACCATTTTGATGTAAATAGTCATAATTGAGCAGAATCTATATGCCAGTGTTGAAAGACAGTTTTATAAGATTTAGCTGTGACTATTTAAAAATATTATGCTATTTGCTCCACAAATGCCCTAATTGTACTAGCCTGACAAAATAGTTAACAATATAGGAAGTTGCAACATTTGGCATAAAATGATGATCAGAGTCATTTATGAAATTGCTTTGAGAATATGCCACTTGCTATTTTTGCATGTTTACACCCTATATAGCATTATATTTACTTGTTAACTGAAATTATACATTGAAAAATTGATTGTCTGTTAAGCCTTTCATCTGTTAGAATACCGTGATAGTTTCACTTCTTTCATGTTTAAATCACAAAACCATTTTTTAAAAAGTTGCATTCTCGTATTAGCTGTTAACAATGTTACTTTTTGCAACTTTTTAAAAAAAGGTTTTGTGACTTACAAATGAAAGAAGTGAAACTATCACGGTATTCTAACGTATGAAAGGCTTAACAGACAAACAATTGTTCAATGTATAATTTCAGTTACATCACACTGTAAATTTTTGCTATAAATTCTGTGTTAGGATTGAGCCCTCCACTACCACCTGATGAAGGAGCGACACTCCGAAAGCTAGTGTGCTTCCAATTAAACCTGATGTTGTGTGATTTTTCAACAGATAAATAGATCAACATTTACTTCTAACTGAAGTGAGAACCTAACATCTTATGGCAACAATGTCTCTCAATATGACAAATTGGGGAAAGTCTAATTCATTTTATACAGAAGAAATAAACATGAGCAACCATACTTTCCTCTTCAGGCAGCAAAGCCAAATTACTGACCCCAGGTTCTTGATAATTAAAAGAATTACTGTCATGCAAATTAGATGCAATAGGAGGAGCTAGTGTATTAAGTATCATTCCAAAACAGCATCTCAAAAAATTAAAGTTCAGACTTGCCCACATACTAAACTAAATCCCCACCCAGTAGTTTACTCCTTAAAACTTACGGGGTTTTTTTGGTGTTTTTATGTAATGAAAGTATTGCAATTTAAAGTGTTTAATTGCTATATTTGTCAGCAAAAGACATGCACAACATTGAATGCATAACATGGAATGGCAAACGACAGAGTGAAAAACATAATAAAGCTGAGTTAATTTACGAGTCAACTGAGGAATGCAATTTCAAGTCACCACTGTGAGTGCTCAGAAATGGAAAATGTTTTCATATTTGCCAATATAGTAACAACAATTATCAAATGAGTTTTAAAGGCTAGCCCAGCCAAACAGATCCAGACCTGAAAAGTGAATAGCAAAAGGTGATGTAACCCACAGTTGTGTGGAATTACAGTCAGTTAGAACTTCCCTAGTAAACATGTTTGAATTAAAATCCTAAGCTAATTTTGTTGTTAGTTCTGTTTTCTTTTCCAATAGTTTGTTAAATTACATGTTCCATACATTAGAATGAAGGTGCCCCATTTAAAGTTTTGCAGAGGTTTACCGTGTGGTAGATGGAAATCTTTTGTTTTAGTCAAATAAGGACTTCAATGAAAGTGCCCAAAAACATTTGTCCATCTGAAGATTAAGTGACTGGCTAATGAAGTTCTTCAGTCCTACTGGCAAACGTGATGACCACTAAGACAGATAATATCAATTTCAAGACAACCCATTTGGAGTACTGTGTCCAGTTTTGGTCCCCACACCTCAGAAAGGACATACTGGCACTGGAACGTGTCCAGCGGAGATTCACACGGATGATCCCTGGAATGACAGGTCTAACATATGAGGAACGGCTGAGGATACTGGGATTGTATTCGTTGGAGTTTAGAAGATTAAGGGGAGACTTAATAGAGACGTACAAAATAATACATGGCTTGGAAAAGGTGGATGCTAGGAAATTGTTTCCGTTAGACGAGGAGACTAGGACCCGTGGACACAGCCTTAGAATTAGAGGGGGTCATTTCAGAACAGAAATGCGGAGACATTTCTTCAGCCAGAGAGTGGTGGGCCTGTGGAATTCATTGCCACGGAGTGCAGTGGAAGCCGGGACGCTAAATGTCTTCAAGGCCGAGATTGATAGATTCTTGTTGTCTAGAGGAATTAAGGGCTACGGGGAGAAGGCTGGTAAGTGGAGCTGAAATGCGCATCAGCCATGATTGAATGGCGGAGTGGACTCGATGGGCCGAATAGCCTTACTTCCACTCCTATGTCTTATGGTCTTATGGTCTTATAGTTTAAATTGAACGTGTCAGTATTTTTGTGTGTAGGAGTCATGAGATCATGATCTTTCAAATTCCAATCCCATTCAAAATTCACTTACTTGCCTGAATATTTAGGAAACATTAGGAAAGAGTTGGTTCGCTCAGTTGGCTGGTTAGCAATATAGAGTAACCCCAATAATGTGGCTTCAATTCCCACACCAGCTGAGGTTACCATGAAGGGCTCTTCTTTTCAACCTCTCCCTTTACTTGAGGTGTGGTGAGAGAGAGTGTGGCTATGATGACTTGACCTTTTACACTAGTGTGTTGCTGCTCATGACAGGGTGGATGACACATTGGCACAGAAGTTCTAATCAGGACAATGAGTTTCATATTCAAAGAATGCTAATGCATTCTTCTCTCAAAATCACACAAAACTGATTGCCCAAATAAATTGCACATCATACAAGTGTGACCGTTTGATCTCAAAGGCACTGCAGCGTAATGGGAACATATTTAGTACTTACAATAGTTACTTCCACAGGTTTGTGAAGTTATTTTTATTTATGTTTCCTTAACTTGGCTATTTCACAATGAGAAAAGAAGATTAGAAGAGAGGCAGTTTTAAACTAGTCTGCTGTTTTTGCAAACTGACGTGATGTGATTGTGCAAAGTAAGCATTATACCTGGCGAAAGTGCGTACTGCAGATGCTGGAGATTAGAGTCAAGATTAGAGTGGTGCTGGAAAAGCACAGCAGGTCAGACAGCATCCGAGGAGCAGGAAAATCAACGTTTCGGGATGAAGGGCTTTGCCCCGAAACGTCGATTTTCCTGCTCCTCGAATGCTGCCTGACCTGCTGTGTTTTTCCAACACTCCTCTAATCTTGAAACTTTATACCTTATCTGGTTTTACTCTCCTTTGAAGTCAAATAATGAGGAGAGAGAAAATTTTGTCTTCCATTCAATTTTGAGAGTTTCTACTGAGTAATTTACATTAAAATTAACTCCACAGTATCTATCCCAAGATAATACCGTGGGTGGCACGGTGGCACAGTGGTTAGCACTGCTGCCTCACAGCGCCAGAGACCCGGGTTCAATTCCCGCCTCAGGTGACTGACTGTGTGGAGTTTGCACGTTCTCCCCGTGTCTGCGTGGGTTTTCTCCGGGTGCTCCGGTTTCCTCCCACAGTCCAAAGATGTGCAGGTCAGGTGAATTGGCCATGCTAAATTGCCTGTAGTGTTAGGTAAGGGGTAAATGTAGGGGTATGGGTGGGTTACGCTTCGGCGGGTCGGTGTGGACTTGTTGGGCCAAAGGGCCTGTTTCCACACTGTAAGTAATCTAATCTAATGTAAGTAATCTAATAATGCCTCTATCGTTCAGAACAAAATGATTCAATTTCAACACTCATGATTTATAGTCACTACTTCTCTTACATTATCTCATTCAATATTTGCATAAAGCTACATTTTATCTAACACATATGTTGTATAATTCAAATTTTTAGTAATTGGTGTTGTAAGCAGTAAGGGAGAGATTTATTTTTACAGTTCTACGCATTAGAGACAGTGTTTAGAGATGAGGTAAGATCAGGAACATCAGGTGTTACAAGAAGCCAAGTTTGGGAGTCAAGAGTCATTGCAGAATTCCCAGTCTCTGAGCTACTCTTGTACCCTCAGTAATTCTGTGGCTGATCAAAATCAATTTCTGGTTAATAGTAACACCCAGGAAGTTGACAGTGGCATACTCCACTGTCATCAATGCAATTGAATGTCAAGGGGAGGTGACGTCTTTGCTTGGCACTTCTATGACCCAAGTGTTACTAGCCAGTTATCAGCCAAGCATAAAAGTTGTCCAATTCCTGTTTGCAGCCATGGACTGCTTCTGTAACAGAAATTACTGTCGAAACATGGCAGGTCTGGTAGTGTCAGTGGAGAGAAAGCCGAGTTAATGTTTCAAGTGGCGTGACCCTTCAGCATCCACAGTTCTTTCTTTTATGTTATTGGACTGTTATAGTGTCTGACAAGTTGCAAATAGAAGACAACACTGTGTGATCATAAGGGAACATCCACAGTTCCTGTGCTGTGATAGTGGTATTGGCATAGATCTTCCAGTCTCTGGGTAGTTGAAGAATGGATGTACATCCCAAGATGCAAAGCGGAGCACTATAGGAAATTCTGTATGTTAATTACATGGTAATTCTCTGGGAAATTTGAACTTACAATGGACTCTGCTTTCTTTGATTCTTAGGAAAATGTTTCTGACTCTGAGTTAGACAGAGATTTTGCATAATTCTGATTTACTTACCAGAATATTTAACCAGAAATGTGAAACAGATTAAAATTTAGCCAAACTCCTGTATGGTTCTTGAAGAGTAGGTAAGACAATGTTCCAGCTGTTGTTGGATTGCACTGGACATGTTGACATTAGCAGTTGCACAATCAACTTCAAGATTCATGCTTTGGAAAGTTCGCGGGCATTCTGTTATTCAGATTCCTTTCGACAGTAACTGAATTCCAGCATCCAGAGTGAAAGAAAATCTTTCATTGTATTTTACCTGCAGTACAGAACTATTTAAAATGGCTTTTCTCAAATTGGTGGCCCTCACAACAGCTAGTGTATCTGGCCAATAACACAAACAGACCAGTGAATGTATAATTCCTTTGCTGGCATACTCCTGGAGGGTAAACAGACATGTCTGAAAGAGGTGGATTATTGTTAAAAAGAGGACATTTTGTAGCAGTTTTTTAAATTAAAAAAGACACATTTTGGAATGAAAAGCTTAAAAAAGGTCCATGAATGTATCAGGGTTCCGATCTGTCATCATAAAACTCGGTGTGACTCCAACCAGCGAAGAGTTTTCCCTCATTTCCCAATGGCACCAGTTTTGCTCAGGCTCCTTGATACCATACTTGGTGAAGTACTACCTTGATATCAAGGAAAGTCACTCTCCTATCACCCTCTGAAATTCAGCTCTTTCATTCATGTTTGGGTCTGGACTATACTGAGGTCAAGAGCTGAATTGCCCTCCCAGAACCCAAACGGAGTACCAGTGAGGAAATTATTCCTTTGTAAGTGTGGCTTGAAAGCATCGTCGATGATCCCTTCCGTAACTCTGTTGATGATCGAGAGTATACCGATAGGATGGTAAGTGGCTAGTTTGGATTTGCTCTGCTTTTTGTGTTTAGGATGTAACTGGTCAAATTTCCACAATATAGTGTAGCTCTCAGTGTTGTAGCTGTACTGAAATAGAGTGACTAACGGCACAGCTAGTTCTGGAGAACAAATCTTCAGTAATCCTGCCAGAATGTAGTTAGGATCTGTATCCTTTGCAGCCGTCAGTGCCCTTAACTGTTGCTTGATATCACTTGGAGTGATTTGAAGTGGTTGAGGACTGGCTTCTGTGATGCTGGGGAGCACAAGAGCAGACTAAGCCGGATCATCAATTTGGCACTTCTGGCTGAAGATTGATGCAAATGCTTCTGTTTTGTCTTTTGCATCAATGTACAAGATTACCCCATCGTTGTCCATGGGAATATTTGTGGAGCCTTCTCTGTTTGTTAGTTGATATTGGTGAGACCTCTTCTGGTTCTGGGAAAGATATTATTAAGCTGGAGAGGGTTCAGAAGAGATTTGCCAGGATGGTGTTGAGTACGGAAGGTTTGAGTTAGGAAGTAAAGCTGATGATCGAGAGTATACCGTGGCTTATTTCACTGTTGTATTTTCCCTTGGATAGGGGATTTAAAATCCAGGGACATATCTTCAAGGTGAGAGGAAAGAGATTTGAAAAAGACACGAGGGGCAAATTCTTTTACACAGAGGGTGGTTCACATGTGGAATAAACTTTCTGAAAAGTTTATATGGATATGGGTACAGTTACAATGTTTAAAAGGAATTTGGATAGATACATTTGGCCTTTGTATGCAATTCTGGTCTCTCTCCTATCGAAAGGATGTTGTGAAACTTGAAAGGGTTCAGAAAAGATTCACAAGGATGTTGCCAGGGTTGGAGGATTTGAGCTATAGGAAGAGGCTGAATAGGCTGGGGCTGTTTTCCATGGAACATCAGAGGCTGAGGGGTGACCTTATAGACATTTATAAAATCATGAGGGGCATGGATAGGGTAAATAGTTGGGGGAGTCCAGAAATAGAGGGCATAGGTTTAGGGTGAGAGGGAAAAAATTTAAAAAGGATCTAAGGGGCAACTTTTTCATATGGAATGAGCTGTCAAAGAGAATGGTGAAGGTTGGTGCTATTGCAACATTTAAAAGGCATCTGGATGGGTATATGAATAGGAAGGGTTTAGAGGGATATGGATCAAGTGCTGGCAAATGGGACTGGATTAGGTTGGGATATCAGGTTGGCATGGATAAGTTGGATGGAAGCGTCTGTTTCCTTGCTGTTATATGACTCTATAAATGGGAAAGATTTGGAGGGACATGGGCAGGAGTAGGCAGATGGGACTAGTTTAGTTTGACAGCATGAACTGGTAGGACTGAAAGCTCTCTTTCCATACTGTATGACTCTATGACCATTCATGACTGCATGTAGCAGGACTGCAAAGTCTAGGCCTGATCTTTTGGCTATGGGATTGCTCTGTCTTCTCTGTTGCATGTTGCTTTGGCTGTTTGTCGCACAAGTGTCCTCTGTTCTGGGCCACTAGATTGACACCTCATTTTTAGATGATCTCGGCATGTGCTCATACACTCTTCATTAAACCAAGGTTAATCTCCTCTGTCAATGGTAATGGTGAAGTGGGGATCAGCCAAGCCATGAAGTTATTGATTGTGGCTGAATTCAACTCTGCTGTTGCTAACCTCATTGATGCCCAGTTTTGTGTTTCTAGATATATTTGAAGTCTATCCTATTTAGCACAGTGCTTGTGCCACACAAACAATGTAGATTAATCATCAATCTGAAGAACAGAGTTCATCTCCATAATTATTATTTGGTGGCCACTCCTACCAATACACATGCAAAATATCTTGCTCTACCTGGCTCAGGCCGGCCATCCAGAATGCATGAATTTAACCACAGAAATCCACTGATGTGAAACTTTGGGTGTTGCAGTGGGTGAAAATGAAACAAATAAGCAAATTTGTGAAGGGAGGGAACATGAGTGTTGTGCAGTATTGAGTTAACCTTCTTAAACGTAGCTTGTATTTTAATATTTGGCATTTCAGCACAGCTGAAGCCTTTGTCTGGTCCCTACTCGGATGAGCACTGAACTAGGACCAGTAACTTTGCCAGTGCCACTTTCTGATTCAAGCTTCAGTGATGTTCAGGAAACTTATTTCCAGCAGTGTGTTGGCCTCCCAATATGTAGCACTACGAAATAAGGGAGCTGAGTGCAAGGTAATGCTGAAATCAAATGTTACTATATGTAACCCTGAGGGCCAGCTTTGTGGCAAGGATGGGTGGGCCTGGAACCTGCCTTAAAGCTGTACTATTGTGCATTCTTGTAGTAATCTGATAGCTGGTATTTTTTGTGGCTGTCCTGATCCATTGAACTATTAAGAAATTAAATGGCTTAATAAATGTAAGTTGCATTAAATATAAATTATTAATAGCCCATCAACCCATTAGGAATAGCTCACAAATAATATCCACACATGCTTTTCCCTGGAGTCTTCCTTAACTATGCTGAACTTCAACCATTTTTATTCGTAAAGCAGTACTGCCAAATCATAATGTTTTGGCCAACGTTAAGAGATAATTACCTGCGAAACTCACTAAGAAACTCAACATTTTAAGTAAAAGGTTCAATTTTTAAACTGAAAATTAGCACACGTGCAGAAGTTTACAAAGTCAATCCAACTTCTATAAAACGCAAAATGTAGTAGAACATGGAGATCACCACCTATTGCCGAGATAATAAAAGTACAATTATGATAGTGACTGAATTCAAAGCAGCAGGCAATTTAAAATTACATTTGTCTGCTTTGCCCATAACAATTTAATAGCTTGCTTTGGACACCATCACATAATTTGTAAAATGACAGGTTGAAATAGTATCTGAGGGTCAACCAGGAGTGTTATGTATGGATTGAACCACGTGACTCAGTTCAGGACGCCTCTGTATTGCCATGCTGTCTGACCTGAAGAGGTCACTCTGACTTCCTCCCTTGATGTCACAAACAAAATGAATAAATCTCTGTTTGGCGAATGAAAACTGAGCAGCTTGGAACCAGGCACTTGTTCCAAGTACGATAGCACTATAGCACAAGCAGAGTAATGGCAAGTAATGTGGCACACCTTTGTTTTCACTCGTCGTCCAACATTCTGGAAAGAACTTCCAAAAGAAATATGATGTGTCAAGATAAAATCTTTCCTTAGTGACATACCTAAAGTTGTTTTCATTTGATGCTGTTACATCTCCAGAGAGGCCAGGAATGATTTAAATAGCAATTTAAACTTTCACTTATGAAAGCATCCCTCTTCAAGGTTTCCCATTAAAAAAAATCTGCATCAAATTACTACAAAAAGTGCTATTGACAAAACACTTTTTTTCTTGAAAGAAACTTGAGTTTTAAACTATAGTAATGAATTATGCCTTTTCTTGTCACTCGCCACACATCACAGTCCTCATAAAACTGCAGTTCTGATCGGAAACAGTTTGCAATTGCCTGCAGCATCCATAGGAACTGCTATCTTTTACTTTTCCCAGATGGAAACTTTCTAAAGCTAGAAGTAAGGGTGATAATGTAGATTGCTTCCTTTAGCTTTAAGTTATGCATATCTTTCAGTGTTTTTACTTTGGCACAAACTCAGTCTTCAAGCAAAATACAAATTCCTACATACATTCTGTGTAGTCAATGATAGGGCCAGCATTTTCTCTGCTTATGGTGCTGGCCTGGCAATTTTATTCCTTGCTCTCTACATCTGCAGACCATATAAGGCAAAAACTATAACCACCACCTGTCTGTGATTTTGCTGGGCTTATAGAGAAGCCTGTACCTTGATCTCAAAATCCTGTCCTGTTTATGACAATGGGAAACACGTTAGCCTTGTAGATTTGTTAATTAGTTATCTTTGATTCCAACTTTCTTTCAAGTTGTAAGTAAAGTGAAAGTTTATAGTATACCTATTTATAATTTGATACTTAAAACATCTTCCTAAACTGTCAAAGAAAATCCAAAATCTACCCATTTTGGATTTGGAAACCAAATTGCGACCAACTGCAAATTTCTTGAACCTGCATCTTAATAAAATAATCTGAGTGTCCCTTTGATCATTAACAATTAAACCACCCAGATCAGGCAGACTGCAACATATGTCACATAATGCCTTTTATTTCCTCTAAATTTAAGGATACTGTCCAAAATGGAACCATTTTTTAAATCAAAATATATAGGCCTTGTATGCTTATAAACCTTGCAACTGTGACAATACCAACTCAATGGAAAATTTATTTCATTGTATTGCTATGGACCTGGCACAAAGTTGCTAGCAAACACCAAGGTATACTGATTCTTCTGATATCACTGGCCCTATTGTGCTGCTGTCAGATTCATGAGAAATAGAGATTTTGAGTGTCAATTTTCATTGTGTTGTCTCAGTGTAACAGCTGGAGTTGACACAATGTGAATGATCTTTGGTAAAGTGAGTTACTGGCACAAGTGCAACCTGTCTGGTCTAGTGAACTCCCATTGTTAACAGGGTTGAACATGTTTGGGGCTAATGGAATCAAGTCAAGCACACTGAGTGCTTGTTTTAAAACTGGACGCATGAGTTTCAGGAAAAAGTGGGACAGCAGCAAAAGAGAGAAGGGAGGTGCTTAATCTCTGCAGTGATCTTTTTCCCTGTGTCTAATTTAATTTTAAATTTTTAGTGCAACCCATTAGCTAACCCTACTGATCTGACTGTGTAAGTATCTTCAGGGCGTGGATAAGTTCTGAGTCAAATCTGTTCAGTTTATTTAATGTACAATTGGACAGCTACTTTCATGAGTTTGACAGCAAGGCGAGACAGTTTCCAACTCTCTTTGTGGAACTGGCTCTCAAGTGACCTTCAGCACAATTGAAGGAAAAGTAATTGTCGGAATTGACATGTGATTCGAAACTGATATCAAGAACATTACCATTTTTCAAATCAAGTAGGAGTTTCTGAATGGAGAAAATGCTTTCAATGAAATCTTTTCTTTTATCGATTCATTTCCAAAAGGAAAAAAAAACTGATGCTATTCTAACAATGAGAGCAACTAAAATTTAATAGTCATAGTTTAAAATGGAGGTCAGTTCATCAAGTATCACTGATTACTGTTGGCCTTCGTCAACAATAGAGATCGCAGGGAACTGGCCACTGATACAGAAGGCAGAAAGGGTTGGAAGTGAACCACCTACAATAATAACATTTTTGTTAGCCAGCCATGTGGATCGTCTGATATCATGTAGATGCTTTCCTTTCGACAAATACATTATAATTCATTAGGAGGTAGTAGTGTGATTCATTTTGAATAATTCTTCCTGCATTTTGATACTTGTATTGGTTTTCTGCACAAGAGAAATAAAATTGTTGTGTAGGAAACACTACAGATTGTTCATTTGCTGTTTATTGGAACATCTTTTAACAAAACATCAGTAAAAGTTTGTCTTATTCCAAACTTCATGCTCTTAATTGTGTTGCTGGGAGCAAGTAAGATGGCCCTGTTCTTCAACAATGTGCAATAAAGTTGAAAATAGTCTTACGTTTATTCAGGCTTAGTTCCACAGGAACAATAGGCAGCAAGACTCTGCTACTGACTGCACGCCATCATAATCTCTGCTACTCCAGCCAAAGCTCATCTCCCATTGTTGGAGTTTTTCATTAAATGTACTTTGCTCAGTCTTCTTTAATCAATGTCATTGTCTTCTTCCGCCTGGTGGTATCATTCTACTGCCTCATGGGGTGTATGTCCAGGAGCTGAAAATATGTTGCTGGAAAAGCGCAGCAGGTCAGGCAGCATCCAGGGAACAGGAGAATCGACGTTTCGGGCATAAGCCCTTCTTCAGAAAGGGCTCCTGTTCCCTGGATGCTGCCTGACCTGCTGCGCTTTTCCAGCAACACATTTTCAGCTCTGATCTCCAGCATCTGCAGACCTCACTTTCTCCTGTATGTCCAGGAGGTGAGGGATGTGTCCTGCTAGCTTCAGTTATCTGTCCAATTATATTGTCTCTCCATTTAACACCTCAGATCAGCACCAGTGAAAGGTGTCCAGCTTTGATGACATCTTTGTTGTTTGCTTCAATGAATCACTTGGAAGAATTGCAGTCAGAAGGCTACTGGACATGTAATTTCATGCCATATTGTTGGCACAGAATGCCCAGATAAAGTGGTGCTAGTGTAAAACTGATTCCTGCTTTGCTGAGTCTTGTGTGAATGTCAACCTATATATAACTCTCCAAGGAAATGTTGCTACAAAGGCAGAGGAAGTGAGCAATGTCTTTGATGTTCTGCTGCCCCAATGGTAATGGCAGGGCTTTGTTGCCACTCAATCAGCATTATCATGGTCTTCTTGCAGCCAGTCTGACACTTAAGCTTCTTGATAATTTCTTGGAGATTTATCAGCCAACAGGATAATGCCTTCTGTGAAATCAGTCTGTTATCTGTTGGTGTTTCCATAGGATGCCAGAACCTACACTATAATTACATTCAACATTCCATTTTATCAATTAATTAATTTATTTTGATCATGATCATGCAGAAAAGATCATTAAAATTGAATTGAATTTAGAATCAGTATTGGTTGCTAGATGCTATTGGTTCTAGCAACTGCAGATGCTAGAAATCTGAAATTAAAATAGAAATTGCTGTAGGAACTCGGCAGGTCTGGCATCATCTATGGAGAGAGAGTAAAGTTAAAGTTTTGAGTCCAGTGACCCTTCTTTAAAACAAAAGGGTCTGAAAAAAGTTCTGAAGAAGGATCACCAAAGTCAAAACGTTAACTCTTTTTTTCTCAACAGATGTTGCCAGATCCGCTGAGTTTCTCCATCAATTCCTGTTTTTGTTGGCAATGATTATACTGTTCAGGCCTTACAGATAATCAAGTATGATCTCATGTATGAATGTCAGTGCAGATGAAATGCCAAGCATATAAGCTATAAGACTCATCAACTTGCCAATTGAATCAAATAACATGTTCCTTCAGTCGATTGGAATAGGCAGAGGACAGACCATATGCAAGCAGCCTGTGGTTAAAAAGCCCAAAGCAAAATCATAGAATAGAATCCCTACAGTGTGGAAACAGGCCCTTTGGCCCAAAAACCCCACACTGACCCTCCAAAGAGTAACCCACTCAGACCCATTCCCCCTACCCTATACTTACCCCTGACTAATACACCTAACCTACACATCCCTGAACACTATGGGCAATTTACCATGGCCACGTCACCCTAACCTGCACGTTTGGATTGTCTAATATTTGATACGATTCTGTGATTAGTCAGTACCTACTGAATAATCCTGAATTTGACAATAGTTATATTAATAACCAATTTAAGACGAGTTGAGCTCAAACCATGGCTCATTAGTGCTTAAGCAATATGTATTCATACACAGGGTCCTGTTGAATGCAAATAGAAGGAACCCTGGCCCTCTCATTCCAATTACCTAGAACTTTGGCCGCTTATAGTTCTAGTCTTACCCCGTGGCTATACCTCAGACAATCAGAGTTGACTTGCCAACCAATTGGCACACTTTCTCCTACACTAGATTGTTGATGAGTGAATGTCATTCTTGATGAGTGAATAGCATGTTTCTCTGTTCAGTAATATTCAAATTCAACATGACAAGCCACTGTTTAAAACCATCAATTGCATTTTTCCTTAAGCATAAAAGCACATAGCATCTAAGCCACTCAAAAGGTTACTTTTCTCAATGGTGACTCCACTCAATGGTGGTTCATGTACAATATTGCACACCTGATATTGGGGCTCAGTTATTGAATACAGAAAACTGTATATAACCAGCAAAGGCATCCTTCCAAGTGAGAGATGCTGCATCGACAGCCCTTCTTTGCCTTGTAATAATTCATGAACTTTCCATGGGAGCACAGCAAACTTGGGCTTTCATTTAAAACATTATTTTAGCGATTTGTTATATTACTTCTCAATGATTTGAAATATTATGCATCTATGGCTCATTTATTTATACAACAGCACATCAATTTTCAACATAAAATTAACAAGTAACACTGTCTGATTTATGGTGCCAAACTTGTTTTCGGCATGCTTTAGAAGTTTGTGTTATCTCTATTAATACTAGTCACAAGGTCATTATTGCAGACAGACAGTCTTTACACAGAATAAATATTTACATAAGAGTGACCCAACTTAGATACTTCCTCTTTATTTTAATTTCCTTCAGTGTGCTGGTGGTCCAATTTTTCCCACTTAAATTTCTTGCATAGATTTTATATGGTGTTGAATATTATTTCTCATTGGTGTAATGTACACTTTATATTACAATCTATTATTTTAAAAGATAATAATGCACTGCAGAGGTTGACTATCAATTTAGTATCCTGTGTAAGTGGATAATTTTTCATAATGTAACAAAAATATTTACATGGTGGACTAATGGATAAACTGAAAGGATATACTCTCATTATGCTGTAGAATATTAGACACAGAATTGCAAAAACATCATGCTAAGTGTAATTGTTAAGTACTACGTGTTCATCTAATTGGGCAATGGAGCTTTATTCCACTTTCTGAATGTATTGTGCTAATAGGTTAGGTAGAGTCCATGTTAGTTTAAACTTGTACAAAATGGCTTTTGCAATATTTTTCAAAAATAACTACTTCATTTTACTCCAAAATCTGACAATTTTTACCAGGTTTGGGCCACATGCTGCATTGGATGGATGAAGATTTTCTGATCCCATGACTGGAATTATCCAAAATTTAATGTGTGCTGCCTACATTTTGATTTCAAATTCAGTCACATTTGTATGCACTGATTGGTCAGCTGACTCTTCTAACAGGAGGTTGACACGATGATACCTGATTAGTGCATCATATTTTACATGCCAGCTTATTTTTTAAAAATTACAATTGTGTCAATTGGTACTGATTTGTTGGGTTGATATTGACCATCACCTACCTTCTCCCCTCAAAAAGAAAGGCTTTAACTTAAAAAATATATAAATTTAAAAGCCTTCGGATATTCCAAAGCAATTTGCAATCATTGAAATACTTTTGAAGTGTAGTCATTATTGTAACATAGGAAGGTATATTTGGATATGTACAAGCCTTAACACTAATGTGATATTGCCTGCAAAGAATTTTAGTGATACCCTCTGTATCTCTCAGTATACTGCGATCGGATCCTTTACATTAACCTGTCCATGTCTTGGCTGTGGTTCAGTCAATTGCACTATTATTTATGAAACTTACTTAAATTATGATGATTTGGAGGTGCCGTTGTTGGATTGGGGTGTACAAAGTTTAAAAAATCTCACAACACTAGGTTCTGGTCCAACAGGGATTTTTGGAAGCATTAGCTATCGGAGTGCTGCTCCTTCATCAGGTGGTTGTGGAGTTAAGATTGTTAAGATACAGAATTTATAGCCTTCCGATCTTATACTCTACAACCATCTGATGAAGGAGCAGTGCTCCAAAAGCTAGTGCTTCTAAATAAACCTGTTGGACTATAACCTGGTGTTGTATGATTTTTAAGTTATGTTATATGATTTTTAAGTTATGATGGCATATTTCTGCCTGGGTAACAGGGAGACACCAGTCTAGAATGAGTAGGTCAAGTAAGAGGTCTTGGGGATTATGCGAGAACATTGTATTTTATAATCATAGAATCCCTACAGGCCATTTGCCTCAATAAGTCCACACTGACCCTCTGAAGAGTAACCCACCCAGATCCATTCCCTTACCCTATTACTCTACATTTACCCTCAATAATGCACCCAGCCTACACAGACAGTCACCTGAGGCTGGAATTGAACCTGGGCCCTGGCAATGTGAGGCAGCAGGGCTAATCACTGAGTCACCATGCCGCCCACTGTAATCTCCACTGTACAGATGTGGATAAGGAGTGTTGCAGTACAAATGGAGCTGAAAGATCTTTACTTAAAAGTAAGGACCAAACAACCTCACTGACAGCAATTGTGCAGGCATTCAAAACATTATCTCAGACCAGTATCTCAATGGCTAGGTAGCTGCATTGGCTTAAAGTATGAGATAAAGCAGTCATCTTTGTGTCTGAAGATTGTGGGTTCAAATCCCATTCGTAAACTTCAGTATGGAAATCCAGGGGCTCACTCTCCAGTGTGGGGCTACGATGTTGAAGGTGCTGCCATTCAGGCGAAATGTAAACGAATATTCTATCTGCTTTCTCACATGGATAGAGAAGTAGCCATGGCACTATTTCAAAGAGCAGAAGTGTTATCCTAATGTCCTTGAATTCATAATCTTCAATCAGCATTACAAAGAACAGGTGAGGTAGTCAATATCATGTTTCCTCTGTGTACGTTGGTGGCCAGGTTTCCTCCAACAAAAGCATATCAAAGTGTGAAGAACTTTGTGACATCCTGAGGTTGTGAAAAATGCTACATAAATGAAAAACCTTTCTCACCTGAGAAGGTAGTCAGGCCCTCGGTTTACCATGTGATCTGAAAGATAGCAACTCCAGTAAGGTAGCACTTCTCCAGCATTGCATCAAAATGGCAATCTCAACTATCTGCTCAAGTCCCTGGAGGGGGAATGAGACTAACACATCTTGTTCCCAGCCATTAATGGGTAATGAGGTGGAATTAACAAGAGGTGCTGTGGTTAAGGATCCTCCAGGGGATGGTTACCCTAACATGGTAAAATTTCAAATTCAGTTTGAGGGGCAGCAGAGTGGGTCTCAAACCAATGTCCTCATCTGAAATAAGGACAATTACAGAGACTTGAAGAAAGGACTGTCTAAAGCATTGAGAAAATAAAGGAAAATCAGTGATTATAGAGTCAAAGGGTCATAGAGATGTAAAGCATGGAAACAGACACTTCGGTCCAACCCATCATGCCGACCAGATATCCCAACCCAATCTAGTCCCATCTGCCAGCACCCGGCCCATATCCCTCCAAACCCTTCCTATTCATATACCCATCCAAATGCCTCTTAAATGTTGCAATTGTACCAGCCTCCCTCACATCCTCTGGCAGCTCATTCCATACACTTACCACCCTCTGCATGAAACAGTTGCCCCTTAGGTTTCTTTTATATCTTTCCCCTCTCACCCTAAACCTATGCCCTCTAGTTCTGGACTCCCCGACCCCAGGGAAAAGACTTTGGCTATTTATCCTAGTATGCCCCTCATAATTTTGTATATCTCTATAAGGTCACCCCTCAGCCTCCGATGCTCCAGGGAAAACAGCCCCAGCCTGTTCAGCCTCTCCCTGTAGACAAATCCTCCAACCCTGGCAACATCCATGTAAATCTTTTCTGAACTGTTTCAAGTTTCACAACATCTTTCCGATAGGAAGGAGACCAGAATTGCAGGCAATATTTCAGCAGTGGCCGAACCAATGTCCTTTACAGCCGCAACATGACCTCCCAACTCCTGTACTCAAATCTCTGACCAATAAAGGAAAGCATACCAAATGCCTTCTTCACCATCCTATCTACCTCCGACTCCACTTTCAAGGAGCTATGAACCTGCACTCCAAGGTCTCTTTGTTCAGCAACACTACCTAGGACCTTACCATTAA
Organism: Chiloscyllium plagiosum; assembly: GCF_037043375.1. Lineage (NCBI taxonomy): Eukaryota > Metazoa > Chordata > Chondrichthyes > Orectolobiformes > Hemiscylliidae > Chiloscyllium > Chiloscyllium plagiosum. Next base: position 40,451,092 of record NW_028270162.1, on the reverse strand, counting down.
GTGTATAAGTCCTGCTAAAATTTGCTTTCCCGAAATGCAGCACCTCGCATTTAGCTGAATTAAACTCCATCTGCCACTTCTCAGCCCATTGGCCCATCTGGTCCAGATCCTGTTGTAATCGGAGGTAACCCTCTTCGCTGTCCACTACATCTCCAATTTTGGTGTCATCTGCAAACTTACTAACTGTAGCTCTTATGCTCCATCCAAATCATTTATGTAAATGACAAAAAGTAGAGGGCCCAGCACCGATCCTTGTGGCACTCCACTGGTCACAGGCCTCCAGTCTGAAAAACAACCCTCCACCACCACCCTCTGTCTTCTACCTTTGAGCCAGTTCTGTATCCAATGACTAGTTCTCCCTGTATTCCATGAGATCTAACCTTGCTAACCAGTCTCCCATGGGGAACCTTGTCGAACGCCTTACTGAAGTCCATATAGATCACATCTACCACTCTGCCATCATCAATCTTTTTTGTTACTTCTTCAAAAAACTCAATTAAGTTTGTGAGACATGATTTCCCACGCACAAAGCCATGTTGACTATCCCTAATCAGTCCTTGCCTTTCCAAATACATGTACATCCTGTCCCTCAGGATTCTCTCCAACAACTTGCCCACCACTGAGGTCAGGCTCACCGCTCTATAGTTCCCTGTCTTGTCTTTACCTCCCTTCTTAAACAGTGGCACCACGTTTGCCAACCTCCAGTCTTCTGGCACCTCACCTGTGACTATCAATGATACAAATGTCTCAGCAAGAGGCCCAGCAATCACTTCTCTAGCTTCCCACAGAGTTCTCGGGTACACCTGATCAGGTCCTGGGGATTTATCCACCTTTAACCGATTCAAGACATCCAGAACTTCCTCCTCTGTAATCTGGATATTTTGCAAGATGTCACCGTCTATTTCCCTACAGTCTATATTTTCCATATCCTTTTCCACAGTAAATACTGATGCAAAATATTCATTTAGTATCTCCCCCATTTTCTGTGGCTCCACACAAAGGCAGCCTTGCTGATCTTTGAGGGACCGTATTGTCTCCCAAGTTACCCTTTTGACCTTAATATATTTGTAAAGACCCTTTGGATTCTCCTTAATTCTATTTGCTAAAGCTATCTCATGTCCCCGTTTTGCCCTCCTGATTTCCCTCTTAAGTATACTCCTACTTTCTTTATACTCTTCTAAGGATTCACTCAATCTATCCTGTCTATACCTGACATATGCTTCCTTCTTTTTCTTAACCAAACCCTCAATTTCTTTCGGATACAAATGCTACAGGAAGGATAGAAAGGGAGGCAAGAGAGGAGGGGGAGTGGCATTTTTGATAAGGGATAGCATTACAGCTGTGCTGAGGGAGGATATTCCCAGGAATACATCCAGGGAAATTGTTTGGGTGGAACTGAGAAATACAAAAGGGATGATCACCTTATTGGGAATGTATTATAGACCTCCCCAATAGTCAGAGAGAAATTGAGAAACAAACTTGTAAGAAGATTTCAGCTAACTGTAAGAATAATAGGGTAATTACGGTAGGGGATTTTAACTTTCCAAACGTCGACTGATTAAGCAGTGGCAGGCATTTAAGTAAATATATCATAACATTCAGCAAAGTATTATTCCAGTCGAAAAGAAGTACTCAGTGAGAAGGATGAACTACCCAGGGCTAACAAAGGCAGTCAAGGAGAGAACAAAATCCAAATGAAGCATACAATGTGGTAAAAACTTGTGGTCGGCCAATGGATTGGGATTTTTTTCTTAGAACCACTAGAAATACAAAAACAAACAGCAAGAGCTTCTATGGGTATACGAAAAGAAAAATATTAGCTAAATATAAGCATGGGACCCCAAGTGAGGCTATAACAGGAGAATTGATAACAGGGAAATGGAAGACAATCTAAACTAATCTGTTTCATTAATCATCATGGTGGAGGACATGTCGGAGATATCAAATAAGCAGGCTGCTGATGAGAGGAAAGATCCTGTCACTGTCTCTTTATCATAAGAGACAAAGTATCTGACAAAATAATGGGACTAAAGGCAGACAGGTTGCCAGGACCTGATGGCCTGCATCCAGGGGTTTTAAAAAGATGTGGCTGTAGAGATAGTGGAGGCGGTGGTTGAAATATTCCAGAACTCTCTAGTTTTTAGGATGATTCCAGTGGATTGAAAAACTGCGAATGTGACCTTCCTGTTCAAGAAGAATGGAAGTCTGAAAGGAGGAAATTGTAGGCCAGTTGGGTTAACATCTGTTATTGAGAAAATGCTCGAGTTCATTATTAAGGAAGAAATTGCAGGACATGTAGGAAAACTTAATACAATCAAACAGAATCAATATGGTTTTATGAAAGGGAAATCATGTTTGACAAACTTGCTAGATTTCTTTGAGGATATATCAAGCAAAATTGATAAAGGAGAGCAGGTAGATGTAGTGGATTTGGATTTTCAGAAGGCAGTCAGTAAATTGCCATATAAAAAAGTTATTACACAAGATAGGAACTCACAGTACTTGGAGCAATGCATTAGTATAGGTTGACAATTGGTTAACATGCAGAAGACAGAGAATTTGGATTAATAGGCCTTTTTCAGTTTGGAAATACATAACTAGTGGGGTGCCACAAGGATCAGTCCTAAGGACTCAATTATTTGCCATCTAATGCAGAGTGTAATGTATACCAATTTCCTGTCAATACAAAAATAGGGAGGGCATATTGTGATGAAGACTTAAGGAATCTGCCATGGCTTATGCCCGAAACGTCGATCTTCCTGCTCCTCAGATGCTGCCTGACCTGCTGTGCTTTTCCACCATTGCACTAATCTTGACTCTAATCTCCAGCATCTACAGCATCTACTTCCACCTAGAGATATGTTGAGTGAGTGGACAAAAACTTGCAATAGGAGTTTATTGTAGGAAAATGTGAGGTCTTGCATTTTAGTAGGAAACATCAAAGACAATTATTTAAATGGACAGACCCGATAAAACAGCAGCATAAAGAGATGTGGGTATACTTGCACATGAATTACAATAAGTTACCGTGTAGGTGCAGAAATAATTCAGGACATAAATAGAATTTTGACCTTTATTGCAAGTGGGTTGGAATTTTCTAACATGCAAGTTTTGTTACAACTGTACAGAGTGTTGATGAGACTGCACCTTGAGGATTATGTACAGTTTTGGTCCCTGTATTTAAGAAAGGATATACTGGCATTGGAGGCATTTCAAAAAAAGATTCACTCAGTTGGTTTCTGAGGTGAAGAGTTGACTTGCCAAGAATGGCTGAACAGTTTAGGCCTTCATTAGAGTTTAGAAGATTGATCTTATTGAAACATATAAGATTCTGAAGGAGCTTGACAGGATAGATATTGAGAAAATGCTTCCACTACTGGGGGAATCTTGTACTGGGTGCAGTTACAGAACAAGGGGATATTCATTTAAAACAGAATATGAAGGAATGTGTTCTCCCAGAGTGTTGTGAAGTCTAGAATTCTCCACCCCAGAGAGCTATGGAGGCTAGATATTCAAAGAGGTCATTGATAGATTTTGAAATGTCAGAGAGAGGAGGGTATGCTAAACTAACACAGAGGAGGAGTTAAAGGTGAAGGCAGATAAGCCAGCAGATAGATGGGATCGGCTCTAAGGGCAAATAGCCTACTCCTACTCCTATTTCTTATTTATTTTATTTATTATAATGATTCCCTGTGAACTAACACAGTGGCTCAGTGGTTAGTACAGCTGACTCTCTGTGCCAGGTCGATCCCACCCTTGGACGACTGTTTGAATGGAGTTTGCACATTCTCCCCGTATCTGTGTAACTTTCCTCTGGACGCTCTGGTTTCCTCCCACACAGCAAAGATATGCAGGCTAGGTGGATTGGCCATGGGGAAATGCAAGGTTACTGGGATAGGATACGAGGGTTTATGGGTGGAATGCTTATCGGAGGGTTGGTGTAGACTTGATGGGCCAAATGGCCTTCTTCTATATTGTAGGGATTCTATGATTCTAACTGAAATAATATTGCATTCAAGCAGATCATTGTTTTATCTTCAATCAAGGCTTTGCGATAATTTTAGTACTTAAAAACTATCATTTCAGCCTTTCTTAACTTGCAATTCACTTTGAAACAATGCAATCCTTTGTCAGTCATTGGACTGCATTGTATTCTATACAGGTGTCCAGAGCGGCATTATACTTGCATAATACCAGCCTGCACTGAATTAGCCAGCAAGGCTGTACTGTTTCTGCCAATCAGCATTTGACTTGCATCCTGCAAAAATAAAACTGTTCCAAAGTTAGAAGAGTGATGAAAGTGCCGCTTGAGGCAGTTTTGGCATTTATCTGAATTATATCCTGTTTGGACAGGAAGTGAGATTTTGATAGCAGAATACCACACGCAGAATATAATGATGATTGTCCAAATGGAGTTTGGAGTTATTGGAAGCTCAACAAGAGAAAGCAATGAACTCTTGAGTTTTATCCAATTTCAAGAGGAAGTAACATGTTAATGGTAAAATGTAAAAAATGTGCTTTCAGTCAACTGAATCAAGTGTGGGGAACAAAATTGATTCCATATATCTCATAAACTATATACAGATGCAGCTCAACAATTACTGAAGGCCTTGCCATTTCCCTCCTTCCTTCTCATTGCAAAGCTGGTGACCAGAAAAACATTTCTCGAACTGACAAACAAAACACCTACTGCTTTTTTATTTGTGTGGTTTGGACAGTTTTGCTACTGGTTTGTAGGTTTACTTTTACTTGAGAGATGAACAGAGAATTGTGAATGGATGGACAAAATGACTTCCATTTATCGTACATCCAGGGTTAAGCAAATTAAAATACTAAATCATGCACTCTTTCTCCTTTCATAAATTTAAACCTCATAACCCACATTACCTTAGGCGACTGCTAAGACTATTTTTTTTCTCTGGCACTATCTAAGACTAGATGATCCTTTCCAGTAGATTTTTGTGCAAGTGATTTTTATTTGGTAGAACTTAATGTAATAAGTTGTGTGTGTACTATAGATTTCTAAACAGTCAGGGAGAGATAGAAGGGCATACATGTAGCCAAATGTCAGAAAAGTGTAAAAATAATAAGGTGATAATAGCAGTGAATTCAACTTCCCCAATGTTAATTGGATTAGACAAAGTGTAAAAGGCTTAGAAGATGTGGAATTCTTCAAATGCATCCTGGAAAACTTTCCAAATGAGCATATGAAAAGTCGTACAAGAGAAGGGTCAGTGCTGGAACTGTTTTTAGCGAACAAAGCTGGGCAAATGATTGAAGTGTTGATGGGAGACCTCTGCGGTGATGGTGGTCATAACTCCTTTCAATTTAAAACCAAAACCCAGCAGGTCTGGCAGTCCCAGACTAGGCTCCCCAAGTGGAAAATGAAATGCTATGTTTTTCAGCTTGCACTGAGACTCGCTGGAACACTGCAGACAGAAATGTTGGTGTGTGTCTTCAAGCTTGTGCTGATGTTCAGTGGGGACCATGCAGCCTCATTGAGTTCAATAACTTTAGGCCCTGATTCTATCCTTCCATGTTTTCTTCCCACTCCACACTATTCCTATTACGATAGTCACCCATTCTTGCCTACATCTAGAGCTAGTTATTATCACATTATATGGCCTGCTATCCTTATCTCCTTGTTTACCTACTCCTTTCACACACCTCTCTCTCTCTCTCTCTCTCTCTCTGTCTCGGCTCTATCTCCACCTATCTGCTCATGTCTCCACCATGCCCCCTCACGCCCAGAATTCATCTTCAGAATAAAGAGCTGCTAACAGTTCTGATGTAGACTCACCAGACTCAAAACTTTAACTCTGCTCTCTTCCTACAGATGCTGTCAGACCTGCTAAGTCTTACCAATGATTTCTGCTTTTGTTTCCAATCTCCAGCATCCACAGTTCTGTGTTTTGTATCAATACAATTCAAGGCAGTCATGGTAAAGGACAAAGATGGATAGAAATAGAAATTTTAAACTCGGAGAAGGCTGATTTGAATATGATAAGGCAGGATCTGACCCCAGTGGACTGGAAGTAGCTACTTTTAGGAAAATCTGCATTGCAGCAATACGTAAATGGGGAATATGCAAGGCCAACATGAACCTGGAAAGATGAATAGTGGGACCGGAAATTCCATAGAATCCTGGATATCATGGAATGCACAGGATTCTATAAAAAACACATTGGCAGGTACAAGGGGCTCAGAAGACCAGAAGCCTGAAAGGCATACAGAAAGTACAGGAGGTTACTTGAATAAATGTGAATGCAAAAAGGGACCATGAAAAGCTCTAGTGGGTAAAATAAAGGCAAATTTAAAGGCATTTTAAAATGAGGTAATCGGCAACAGAATAACCATGGAAGAAATGAGTCTATTAGGGTCCTAAGTGGCAAACTCTGGCTGGAGTTGAAAGACATCGGTCAGATTTCAAATCAGTACTTTCCTTTTGTATTCACAATAGTGAAGAATGATGTATGTATAGAAAGCAAGAAAGAGGGCTGTTTGATATCTACAATCACACAGCTTACAATCGAAGGCAGGAGGTATTTGTGTGATTTTAAGGGGCTTAAAATTGGATAAGTTCCAAGGCACAAGTGATATGCATCCCAAACTTCTGTGTAAGGGCAGGGGAGCAAGCGAGAAGATTTCAAGGGATTTTTCATGAATTTTCCAATCCTCTCTGGACACAGGAGTGATACAGTTGTAGTAACCATTGTTCAAGCGGGTGTAGACATAAAACAGATCTATAGGCCAGTGAGCCGACATTAGTGGTCATTAAGATGAGAGCCCATGGAATTCAGAGCAATCAGATCCAAGCTTTGGGCGGCACGGTGGCACAGTGGTTAGCACTGCTGCCTCACAGCGCCAGAGACCCGGGTTCAATTCCCGACTCAGGCGACTGACTGTGTGGAGTTTGCACGTTCTCCCCGTGTCTGCGTGGGTTTTCTCCGGGTGCTCCGGTTTCCTCCCACAGTCCAAAGATGTGCAGGGTCAGGTGAATTGGCCATGCTAAATTGCCCGTAGTGTTAGGAAAGGGGTAAATGTAGGGGTATGGGTGGGTTGCGCTTCGGCGGGTCGGTGTGGACTTGTTGGGCCGAAGGGCCTGTTTCCACATTGTAATGTAATCTAATCTAATCATCTTTAAATCTAATCTAATCATCTTTAAAGCTTGGCTTGATGGTAGGACACAGAAGGGTGATGGTCGAAGATTGTTTTTGTGACTGGAAAGCAGGTGTCAAATGGCATTATTCAAAGTTCAGTATTGGGTCCCTCGCTGTTGTACATCAATGATCTAGACCTGCATATAGGTGGTTAGATCAGTAAGTTTGCAGATGACATGAGAATTGGTGGTTTAGAAACTAGTAAAGAGGAAAGACAGACTACAGGATGATACAGATGGGCTGATCTGATGGACAAAACAATGGCAAATGAAATTTAATCTTGAAAAGCATGAGGCGATGCATTTTGAGAGGACTAACATGTTGATTGGGAGGAAGTACAGAGGATTAGAGGGACCTTGGTGTGCAGGTCTGCAGAATTAGGAATCCTCACAGTATTTAGGAAATATTTCGATGATTGCTTGAAGTGCCATAGTAGCCAAGGTCATGGGCTGCAAAATGGGACTAGAGTAGGTGTGTCCTTGATGACTTGTGTGGGCATGATGGGCTTCTTACTGCGCTGGAAAATTCTACAACTATGCGGGAGGGTTATGATCAATCTGTAGAAGATGTTAGTTGGGTTACAGCTGGAATACTCTGCCCAGTTTGGGTTTAGTGCTGAAGGAGGGGTACAGTAGTGCTGGAGAGAGTGCAGAGATGATTTGCCAGAATGTTGCCTGGCCTGGACTGTTACAGCTGTGGGCTGAGACTGGATGGGATGGTTTGTTATCTTTGGGGTTGGGAGGATTTGGTGTTGGTCCTGACTGAGGTGTTCGGAATTGTGAGGGGCATCAATAGAGTGGATGAAGGGAACTTCTCCCCCTTAATAAAGGGCTCCCTGACCAGGAGCCATGGATTTGGGGTGTGGGGCAAGAGGTTTAGAGGATACTTAAGGAAGAATATTATTGCCCAGAAGGTGATGGGATCCTGAGTCCATTGTCTAAGGGATTGATGGAGGCAGGAACAATTTAAGAAATATGTAGATGAACATTTATAACCCCATATCATGCTGGACTGTTGACTACGTGCTGGTAAGGGGGACTAGAGTAGACCTGTCTTCAATGATTAGTGCACACATGATGGGCCGAAGGGTCTTTGTCCATGTGGTTTTACTCTATGACTCTAAGTTATTAAGATGGTTCTGAATGATAGCTCAGTTTGTAATAAAGCCATTTTTCATTTCTATTATTTCTCCTTCCTGTGGATGTCTTTAAAGAAAAGGCCAAAAGCTGATTTTCTAAAGTAAGTCTAACTGCTGGAAGTGCTCCAGCGAAGCTCAGCACAAGCTGGAAGAACAACATCTCATTTTCCGCTTGGGAACCCTGAAGCCCTCTGGAGTCAATATCGAGTTCAATAATTTTAGGAACTGAACTCTCCCTTGACCTAGCCCCCAAACTCACACACCAGACCTTGTTATACATAGTCTGCCATTACACACTACCTATTTTTAGCCACTAACCGTCTCCATAAACCGCGAGTCGCTCTCCTCACCAGATCATTATCCACTCCTTCATCTATCCAACTGTTCTTCTCTCTCTTTGGGCTCTCTCCCCACCTATTGTTTACACCTTACGCCCTCCACCCACTCTAACTTCTGCATATAAGCCCACGTTTTCCTAACCACCATCAGTTCTAAGGAAGGACTGAAAATGTTCACTCTGATTTCACAGATGCTGTCAGACCTGCTAAGCTTTTCCAGCAACTTCTGTTTTTGTCTCTTACTGATCAGGACCTGGAAGTTCTTGGTGACATTGGTACGAGACATTATATGTCTTTTGATCTAGGAATTTTAATAGTGCTCCACTTTGACCTTTATTGTGCTTTGGGCTGTGAACCATGTCATGATGTAACTGGGAATTGTGCACCAATAATCATCCACAGGCTGTCACAAAATGTATATATGTATAAAATTCCCAATGAGAAAATTCCCAGTCATCCAGATTGCCTGCCTGACTAATACACGGAGTCAAAGCACACTACATCAGATTCCTTCAGTAACAGGAAAAGGGACTCTGTTCATTGTAACACACTTAACTTTAACCAGAACTGTAAAAAGAAAGAGTTTCTAATTTATGTAACTTAAAGTAAATCTCCTCAAAACTCTTAAACATATACACTCTCAATCACCATTAAGACAGATCAAACACAACTGACTTGACAATATACAAGAATATAAAGAGAATACTGACAGGGTAAACAACATTCCAAACATCAAAAATCCAAACCACAAGGTGGAAAGCTTTTTCTCTCGTTTTGGGTTTGCAAAGTGAAGTGCTATTGTCTGTACAGTGATAATTATCCTTCACTGATGATTGGTCAGGTGATACTCTCGTATGAATTCTTTCTTTTAAGCTTTCTGGAGTTTTCTGGTTTTTTTCCCCCACATGAAGGGAGAAAGAGAGATGCTACTTGCAAACTCTGGATGTTTTCATTCTCTGGCCCTTGCAACATTTTAACACCCAGCAGCTTAGTTGAACAGAGGGATGTTGCCAAACAGAAATTCCTTAACTTCAAAGATTGTTGATGCTGTTCTTGATAACTTCTCCCTCTTTTTGATTCCAAAAAAATCAAGTCCATATTGCATCATTCAACAACATGAAACATTGTTTTTCAAGCCAGCGTTGGAGGATTTGAGCTAAAGGGAGAGGTTGGATAGGCTGGGGCTGGGTCGGAAGCTGAGGGGTGATCTTACAGAGGCATGGATAGGATAAATAGACAAAGTCTTTTCCTGGGGATGGGGGAGTCTAAAACTAGAGGGCATAGGTTTGGGGTGAGTGGGGAAAGATATAAAAGAGACCTAAGGGGCAACTTTTTCACGCAGAGGGTGGTATGTGTACGAAATGAGCTGCCAGAGAACATAGTTGAGGCTAGTACAGTTGGAACATTTAAAAGGCATCTGGATGTGTATATGAATAGGAAGGGTTTGGAGGGATATGGGCCAGGTGCTGGCAGGTGGGACTAGATTTGGGTTGGGACATCTGGTCGGCATGGACGGGTTGGAACAAAGGGTCTGTTTCTGGGCTGTACATCTTTATGACTCTTAAGTTGGAAAGAACGTTTCTGGTACTCCAGTGATAGCAGTCCAAATTCCATTTCAGTTTATAGCCACAAATGAAAATATATGGTCTGTTACATATCTCCACCCTTCAGATGGAATTTGATTTTTAAATGTATTTCATTTACAAAATACAGATAAGGTAAAGGTAAAGTTGTCAAAATCCTACTGGACCATAAGTCTGCTCTCTCATTCGAGACTTAGCTGGTATTGGTCTAACCAGCGTGACTTGGGCAAGGGGACAGCTTGCTTGTCAACATTTACATAACCCCTTTGGTATAACAAAAGGTGATATTGCCTTAGCTTTTGATGTCAATGCTACTTTCAGAAGATTAATCATGGAATGAAATGAAACATTACCAACTCTATCAACACATCTGCCAGTTGACCAATCTTTTGCTGTTATTGCTGTTACTTTTCTATATTCTGTGCCGAATCTAATTGACCCATCCAGTTTAAGAGCTAATATCACCAGTGAAATCACTGCTTTGGTTATATTCAATCAGATGTTATTGAATCTTCATTTTCAAATGAACTTGTTTTACTGAGCTTAACCAATAAGGATGTAGTTTTATCAGTAGTCATTCTCCTAAGTACACATTATGTCTCTGTTATATGATACACCCAAGAATACCTTTTAACTTCTCAAGTAATCTCAGTTTATCTTCAAATTGTCCTTCCTCTAAACGCCCAAGTATATTGTCTGACTGCATTCGTACTTTAGTATTGGCTAGTCAAATTGTAGGAGATTCAGCTTTTAAGCTATTTACCCCTCCTTACACTTCAATCTTCCAGTGTCTGTCATCTCTCACTATACTTACAAGCTGACAAACCTGTTCTTTCTTATTGTCTTCCTTATGATGGTATTGATTTAACAAGTTCATGTGATGTAACTGGTTCTGTTTTCTAATATCAAGAGTGTTCTTCAGGAAAGCAGTTGTGCTAAGCCCCAAAACCACCTTGTGTGGACAATTCATCTTGCTTGTAGAGGTTCACCTTGAAAATATAATGGAACTAAGATTTTGACTCCTGTTTGAAACATTCTAATTTGGAGCCAATATTCCCCCTAAACTTCAGATTACTGAAAGCTGGAAAGGAAATGAGAGGGAATGCTGGTTGTAGTATGTTTGTCTGCCGTTCTTTCAACTTTGTACGTGAAGATTTTAAATGCTCTTGTGCTACTTTGTATGCTCATGTGAGTCTCTGAAGAAACATGGACATGCAATCAAGCATTGAGGGTTCACCTTTTTGCCTCCTCTTTAATCAATTCTATTTATCAATTTATCTCATGATCATAGTTCAATTCGAATGGACTTAAGCCGGCAGATTGTTTTGGGGAATCACCGGTCTTAAAGTGTAGGAAATCAAATCCTCTGTCCCAGTCTTATGGGTATTGATGACAGAAGGCCTTACTTGTCATTCTAAGAGTCTGATGGTACCTCTCCAGGATTTCCTGTGTTGATGGGATATAGGCAGACTTCACCTGTTCTACATCCTGACTGTTGATTATGTCCTGAAACATTTTCGACATTAAATTAGAAGCCTGATTTGATTATACATAAGCTTGTTGTCCATAATGAGTTTAAAAAAAAAGCCACTAGTATCTTCACTGTAAATGTCTTTAAAGGAATAGTTTCTGGAAATACTGTTTTTTTGTAACAGTAAGCATATACTGGTTTTTAGTACTGGTCTTAAACAATCTACTAACACTCAACTAAATGGCTCATCATAACTAAAGGTGCTGGTTTGATTACACGTTAAAATTTTCCAACTACATGACATGTATGGCATGCATGATAAAATGTAAAATGCTTATTGATGCTTTTGTTTTCCTTTTCCTACATGTCTTGCTACAGGAATATTATATGTTTCTCACAATATCTGCTTACACTATTTGGAAGGCACTGTAATCTGATGAACAGCCATCCATTCCTATCAGACATCTTTGACTTCTTAATATAATAACACTTTGAATTGATTTCAAACTCAGCTTCAGTGTCGACTACTTGCATTAATTTACTTAATTCTAGATCTGCTTTCTGAGTCTCAAGACATCTTAAACACTTCTTTTGAATCATCTCCATCTTTTAAAAAAAGGTTTCTGCTAGTCTAGTGGCTGACTGTGTTATTACTTTGACCTCTGGTAATGAGCTTTATTCAGCCATTGCTCTGGTTAATAACCTGGAACTCGTTCTTGTAACTGTTTGTTTCTTTAAACTCATTTGGACTTCCTGTGATTATAGGTGAAGCTAAAGTCATTACACAGGAGGAAGTCAACTCCATTCCCAGGTAATTTCTTAACGATTCATGCCATAGTTTGTTCCAGAAAAAAGTCACATTCTGATTTTACCTTATGTAATAGAATTAGTATACACGTTTCCATTATCCTATTTGTTAGCATTTTGGCTTTAATTTTCCCTCTTTTTCCCCAGCAAAAAATATTTGTGAAGGTCCTGTCTCTTTTATTATAGCTATGGTACTTATTGCATTTAAAGACAAAAAAGTCATCTTTATCTTTGATAAAAATAACCTTTGTATGTCTCCCTTACCTTGTTCACCTCTCCTGCACTCACAGCAGTTTTTACATTCAGTTTTGTAATTATAGTTAAAGCTTCCCACACAAGTTCCAGTATTGTGAGCAAAAAAACCCCACTCTATTACAGTGTATGCAGTTAGACCTCTGATTTTTCACTCTATCCTCAGCACTTCTTTTCTGATCTGAGGAAAAGCGATTCTTGGGCACTCTTAGCTGTCCTTCCATTATCCTGATTACTTGCCTTCCTTTCACTCTCCCAACTTCTACCCTTCTTGATTTTATGGGGGTGACGGAAAAAGATTCACTTTTATGGACCAGCTCATGATTGTCAGCCATTACTGCTCCTCCTGCTGCTGCAACCCTTTGGTCTTCCACATGGGAACTAATTACAAAAGCTATTAAGCTGTTTGAATCCTTCCAAGAGAATGATCTCTCTGAGACGTTCATATACTCCTTTACTCCTAATTTACTCCTAATGTCCATTTCCATCTGTTAAAATTACTTTGCTTTACCCTTTTAAATTCAATGTAGGTTTGCTCAGGCTGTATCCTCAAATTTCAAACCCATTATCTACATGCTGCAGGAGCAAATGCATGCCTTGAGTAGCCTTTTAAAATGTCATAATCCATTGAAACCTGCTTAAATTGCAAGTGCTTAAAAATGTGTTGCTGGAAAAGCGCAACAGGTTAGGCAGCATCCAAGAGGCTGTGGAAGACCAAAGGGTTGCAGCAGCAGGAGGAGCAGTAATGGCTGACAATCATGAGCTGGTCCATAAAAGTGAATCTTTTTCCGTCACCCCCATAAAATCAAGAAGGGTAGAAGTTGCTGCGCTTTTCCAGCAACACATTTTTAAGCTCTGATCTCCAGCATCTGCAGTCCTCACTTTCTCCTAGTTAAATTGCAAGTGCTCTACCTGTCAACTTACTCTGAGTGAGTATTATTCAGTTTTCCTTCGATCACTTCCTTTGGCTTGCAATTTACGAAAATGACAGAAAGAATGTGCCCACATTGTTTTCCTGAAATTTTAGTTGGGCCAAATTATTTCCTTATTGGACTTCAGATTATAATTAAGATATCCTTTGTCAAAGCCTTCTTCTGCATTATTTTAGCCTGGAACTCCCTATCTGTCTCTTCTGAAATGTTTGTTCTCTATCTCTTCACCTTCAAACCTTTTATATTACAATTCCCTTTTTTATACTGCTCAATTCCTGCTTTTTCTCAAGTTGCTCCTTTTTTTCCCCTGACATTCAAGCTGCTTTAACTGTCACTTGATCTTAACCGAGGTTGCTGTCTCACAATTTGGGAGAACCCAGTCTCGTATATCCATAAAGCCCAGATGCTGTGCTAGCACTTCAATTATATCTGCTTCTTAGCTCTGGCAGTCAATTCCTCCTCGAACTAATTTGCCAATTATTGATCATAAGACATAGGAGCAGAAATTAGGCCATTCAGCCCATCGAGTCTGCTCCACCATTCAGTCATGGCTGATAAGGTTTTCAACCCCATTTTCCCACTTTCCCTCTGTAATACTTGACCCCTTTGACAATTAAGAATCTAATTATCTCTGTCTTAAATATACTCAATGACCCGGCCTCCACAGCCTTCAGTGGCAATGAATTCCATAGATTCACCACTGTGGCTGAAGAAGTTTTTCCTAATCTCTGTTCTAAAAGGTCTTCCCTTTACTCTAATGCTGTGCCCTTGGGTCCTCAGCTCTCCTGCCAATGGAAACAACTTCCCAACATCCACTCAGTCCAGGCCATTCAGTATTCTGTAAGTTTCAATTAGATTCCCCCCAGCCCCCACTCTTCTAAACTCCATTGGGTATAGTCCTAGAGTCCTCAAACATTCCTCATATGTTAAGCTGTTCTCGTGAACTGCCTCTGAATCCACAACAGGACCCATACATCCTTCCTGAGATATGGGGTCAAAACCTGCACACAATTCTTCAAATGTGATCTGACCAGAGCCAAACAAAGCCTCAGAAGTATATCCCTGCTTTTATACTCAAGTCCACTCAAAATTCCTGATGAAAGACTTATGCCCAAAATATCGATTCCACTTCTCCTCAGATGCTGCCTGACCTACTGTGCTTTTCCAGCACCCAACTCTTGACTCTGGTCTCCAGCATCTGCAGTCCTCACTTTCTCCTAGCCCTCTCAAAATAAATGCCAACATTGCATTTGCCTTCTTAACTACTGACTCAACCTGCAAGTTTACCTTGAGAGAATCCTAGATGAGAACTCCCAAGTCTTTTTGTACTTCAGACTTTTGAGCTTCCCCCCGTTTAGAAAATAGCCCATGCCTCTATACTTTCTACCAGAGTGCATGACCTCACACTTTCCTGCGTAGCCTTCCATCTGCCACTTCTTTGCCCACTCTCCTAGCCTGTCAAAATCCTTCTGCAGCCTCCCCAATGCTACCTGTCCCTCTACCTATCTTTGTATTATCTGCAAACTTAGTCAGAATGCCCTCAGTTTCTTTGTCTAGATCATTAATGTACAAAGTGAAACGTTGTGGTCCCAACACTGAGCCTTGCAGAACACCACTTGTCACTGGCTGCCATCCTGAGAAAGACCCTTTGATCTCTGCTTTCTGCCAAACAATTAAGCTTCATGGAGTCATAGAGATGTACAGCACAGAAACAGACCCTTCTGTCCAACCCGTTCATGCTGACCAGATATCGCAACACAACCTAGTCCCACCTGCCAGCACCAGGCCCATATCCCTCCATATCCTTCCTATACATATACCCACCCAGATGCCTTTTAAATGTTGCAATTGTACTAGCCTCCACCATTTCCTCAGGCAGTTAATTCCACGCGTGCGCCTCCCTCTGCATGAAAATGTTGCTCCTTAGGTCACTTTTATACCTTTCCCCTCTCAACCTAAACTTATGCCCTTTATTTCTGGACTCCGCCACCCCAGGGAAAAGACCTTGTCTACTTACCCTATCTATGCCAGTCATGATTTTATAAACCTCAGTAAGATCACCCCTCAGCCTCTGACGTTCCAGGGAAAACAGCCCTAGCCGATTCAACCTCTCCCTATAGCTCAAATCCTCCAACCCTGGCAACATCCTTGTAAATCTTTTCTGAACTCTTTCAAGTTTCACAACGTCTTTCCGGAAGGAGACCAGAATTGCATGCAATATTCCAAAAGTGGCCTAACCAATGTCCTGTACAGCCGCAACATGACCTCCCAACTCCTGTACTCAATACTCTGCCCAATAAAGGAAAGCATACCAAACGCCTTCTTCACTATCCTATCTACCTGCGACTCCATTTCAAGAAGTTATGAACCTGTACTCCTGCACTCCAACACTCCCCAGGACCTTACCATTAAGTGTATAAGTCCTGCTAAGATTTGCTTTTCCAAAATGTAGCACCTCGCATTTATCTAAATTAAACTCCATCTGCCACTTCTTAGCCCATTGGCCCATCTGATCAAGGTCCTGTTGTAATCCGAGGTAATCCTCTTCGCTGTCCACTACACCTCTGATTTTGGTGTCATCTGCAAACTTACTAACACAAGCTCTTATGCTCACACCCAAATCATTTATACAAATGAAGAAAAGAAGGAGACCCAGGACCGATTCTTGTGGCACTCCACTGGTCACAGGCCTCCAGTCTGAAAAACAACTCTTCACCACCACACTTTTTTTTCTACCTTTGAGCCAGTTCTGTATCCAAATGGCTAGTTATCCCTGTATTCCGTGAGATCTAACCTTGCTAACCAATCTCCCACGGGGAACCTTGTCAAACGCCTAATTGAAGTCCATATAGATTACATCTACCACTCTGCTCTCATCAATCCTCTTTGTTACTTCCTCAAAAAACTCAATCAAGTTTGTGAGACATGATTTCCCACGCTCAAAGCCATGTTGACCATCCCCAATCAGTCCTTGCCTTTCCAAATACATGTACATTTTGTCCCTCAGTATTCCTTCGAACAACTTGCCCACCACTGAGGTCAGGCTCACTGGTCTATAGTTCCATGGCTTGTCCTTACCGCTCTTCTTAAACAGTGGCACCACGTTAGCTAACCTCCAGTCTTCCGGCACCTTACCTGTAACTAATGATGATACAAATATCTCAACACGAGGCTCAGCAATCACTTCTCTAGCCTCCCACAGAGTTCTCGGGTACACCTGATCAGGTCCTGGGGATTTATCCACTTTTATGTGTTTTAAGACATCCAGCACTTCCTCCTCTGTAATATGAACATTTTTCAACGTATCACCATCTATTTTGATTCATTCTATATCTTCCATGTCCTTTTCCACAGTAAACACTGAGGCAAAATATTAATTTAGTATCTCCCCCATCTTCTGCAACTCCACACAAAGGCCACCTTACTGATCTTTGAGGGGCCCTATTCTCTCCCTAGTTACCCTTTTGTCCTTAATATATTTATAAAGACGCTTTGGATTCTCCTTAGCTCTATTTACCAAAGCTATCTCATGTCCCCTTTTTGCCCTCCTGATTTCCCCCTTAAGTATACTCCTACTGCCTTTATACTTTTCCAAGGATTCACTCGATCTATCCTGTCTATACCTGACAATGTTTCCTTCTTTTTCTTAACCAAACCCTCAATTTCATTAGTCATCCAGCATTCCCTATACCTAGCAGCCTTCCCAATTCACCCTGACAGGTTACTAGTACCTTGCCTCGAACACCATGGCCCTTTTCTTACTCAGCAACCTCCTGTGCAGCACTTTGTCAAAGGCCTTCTTGAAGTCCAGATAGATAACATCCATTGGCTCTCCTGAGTCTAACATGCTTATTACCCCCTCAAAGAGCTCTAGCAGAATTATCAGGCATGACCTCCCCTTGATGAAACCATGCTGACTTTACCCCATTTTACCCCACACCTCCAAGTGTTCAGAAATCCAATCCTTCACAAGGGACTCCAAAATCTCACCCAGCACTGAGGTCAGGCTAATCAGCCTGTAATATTCCATTTTTTGCCTTTCTCCCTTTTTAAATAGTGGTGTCATGTCAGCGATTTTCCAGTCCTCTGAGACCTTCCCTGTCTATAGCGATTCCTGAAAGATCACCACTAATTCCTCCACTATCTCTTCAGCTATCTCCTTTCGAACTCTGGAGTGTAGTCCATATTGTCCAGATGATTTATCCACCTTCAGGCCATTCTCCTTGGTGATGGCCACCAGACACAGCTCTGCCCCTGACACTTTTGAATTTTTAGCATATTATTCATGTCTTCCACTGTGAAGACTGACGTGAATTAATTATTCAGTTCCTCAGCCATGTCCTTGTTCCCCACCACTATCTCTCCAGCGTCATTTTCTTGTGATCCATTGGCCATTTTTTCTTCTCTTTTGGCCTTTATACATCCAAACAAACTCTTACAGTCTTCTTTTATATTACTTACCTTCATGTTTAATCTTCTCCCTCCTTATTTCTTCATTTGTTGCCCTCTGTTGGTCTTTGTAAGCTTCCCAATCCTCTGGTTTCCCACTGCTCTTTGCCACATTATATGCTTTTGTTTTGCTTTTATGCTATTCCAGACTTCCCTAGTCAGCCATTGTTGCCTCATCCTCCCTGCACCATGCTTCTTTTTCCTCAAGGTGAATCTCTGCTGTGTCTCCTGAATTACTTCCAGAAACTCCTGCCTTTGCTGTTACACTGTCTTTCCTGCTAGGCTCCTCTCCCAGTCAATTCTACCCAGCTCCTCCCTTATGACTCTGTAGTTGCCTTTATTCAGCTGTAATATGGTCACCTCTCATTCTATCTTCTCCCTCTCAAATTGCAGAGTAAATTTAAGCATATTATAGTCACTGCCTCCTAAGCATTCCTTCCCCTTAAGTTCCCTTATCAAGCCTGCCTCATTGCACAACACCAAATCCAGTATTGCCGATTCCCCAGTGGGCTCCACCACAAGCTCCTCCAAAAAGCCATTCATAGACATTCCACAAATTCTTTTCTTGCAATCCAACTACCAACCTGATTTTGCCAGTCCACCTGCATATTGAAATCCCCCATGATCACTGTAACTTTTCCTTTCTTACACACCCTTGCCTTTCTTTCTGTCTCCCGGTATATCTTGCACCTTAGCTCCTGACTACTGTTTGGAAGTGTGTACATAACTCCAATTATGGTTTGTTTTTAATCTTTGTGGTTCCTCAATTCTATCCACACAGATTCTACACCATCTGACCCTACTTTGTTTCTTACTATTGATTTACTTACATTTCTTACAAATAAGGCAACCCCACCCCCTTAGCCCACCTGCCTATCTTTTCGATAGGATGTATATCCTTGGATATTCAGCTCCCAATCCTGATTGCCTGGCAGCCTGGTCTCTGTGATGCCCACCACGTCATACATGCCAATATCGATCTGTTGGGTTTGACCTAGCACTTGTAAGTTCATCAGAGATCTTGCTTCCAACTATAAGAAGGTTTTAGTTGTTTCCAATGCTATCTTCTTTTAGTATCTGTTGTTTATCCTTTACAGTTTGCACAAACTTCACATTCACTCAGACTTTTCTTAATTCAGAAAATCCTGATAAGCCTCAAAATGTTTGTCTCAACTTAATTTGGAATAGTGCACCAATAATTCTGCCCCCCTGATCCACAGGTCGTCCCAATGTATAAAAGTCTGAATAAGATAACAATTTGCCTGACTAACTGCTCCCAGGACAACGGCTAACCACCTCAGGTTGCTTCAGTAACAATAAAAATAACTGTTTAGTGTAACACACTACGTTTTCAGAAGAACAGAAAAAAGGAAAGGATTTCTAATTAATTAACTTAAACAATATTCTTACAGTACCCCCAAACATGCAGACACTCAATCACCATTAATGCAGATAAAGGACAAAGGGTTTAACATCTATACTATGCTGGAAAGATATTGCTGGGGTAAACAACATTCCGAACATCAAAGTCCAAACCACAAAGTTCTTTTTCTCTCATAGGCCTTTTGGTTTTTTGCAAGATGAGATGTTGCTGTCTGTACGGTGATGATTATCCTTAAATTCAATGACTGATCAGGTGAACTTTGTTCTTCTCTGATATGAATTCTTTCTTTCTGGGTTTTCAGTTTTCTTCCCTACATGATGAGAGTGAGAGAGAGAGAGATGCATTTGGCACGTTCCGCATGTTTCCACAGTTTGCTCATCTTGGGACTTACAGCTTTTTAAAACTCTGCAGTTGAATCAAATAGAGGACTGTTGGCAGGAAGAAATTCCTTACCTTCAAAGATTCTTGCTAAAATATAATCCTACTCCCTTTAAAGTGCTCACACTAGTGAGAATTCTTTTCTCTCAAGCCTGTAAGGCTTTACTGTGGTTCAATTAGTAGACTTTGGAAATTGATAGCATCTTCCTGGAGTCTTCATACAACTAATCTTAAATTTTCTCAGCTTCAAATAGTCTATTTAGGCTTTTAACCAAGCACTTTTGTTCTGGAATTTTTACAAAGCTCCTTATACTGATGTTGCTAATTTTGTTTGGCTGTAAAGTTATTCCAATGTAATCAAAAATCCATTACTGTTCTGGTATCTTTCTCTCATACTGTGTTTTTAAAAAAAGTCACCATGGCTACAGAAATAATCATTAAGTCCCTTTAGACAGATGAAAAATCTGTATGCCACTAATTTAAGTTCAAGAATCTAAACTTAAATAAATGATGTTAAAATATATATATATGAATACACACTTTACATCATGCCTTCTGTTTGCTGCTGGACTATTTGAAGTGACTGTACACCATTGATAGTTCCAAGTAATGATAGAAGAATGTTTAAATCAGTCTGAAAGCTGATCTAAAGGAAACCATGACTATGGTCTTATGACATGACTGCTTTGGTCCTTTAGTTAGAGAGAGGCATCCCATTCTGAAATCAGATTTTGCAGTCCGCATGATGATAGTCTGCAGAGCGCACAATCATTTCTCTGTCCTTCAGTAGCATAATCTGTTGTTCCGGCAAAACCAGTTTCGAGCAAAGCCACCGATGACTGGTGTCCTTGTTCGTACTTATAAAGTAGGCTTTGTTTCACAGAAAGCTCTGTCAAAGTCACAATCACCAAGCATTCCACGGGGATGATGGCTATGCTGTGCCTTCATGCTGCAACTTCCAGTCTTTCCCCAACCCGTCTGAAATATGTGCCTTTGTTTTCAAACACTCAGTCTCTACATATCCGAATTGATCACTGCGTCCAGTCATGGTGGTGGCCCTGGGCACAATTTGATGCCCTTCCTCAAGGTGGGTATGGAGACCCACCTTGGATCTTTAATTGGATGTGAGGAATGTGGATGGAGACCTTTGTGCCTCATCCCTTATTAAATCCAGGTCAGAAAAGCTGATGGATGGCCTTTCCACCTTAATGCCAGTTGAAACCTTTGAGAAGGCAGTAAGGGCTTCATCCCCCCTTCTGCCGGGGCAGTCACATGGGGAGACCGCAAAGCAAACCCTGCCCTGGTTGCAGGGTTTGGGAGGATCCCAAAAAGACCCCTGTTCCCTGAAACAACTGAAACACATCTGCACAGATAAAATCTAATCGGTTCCTTCACCATTGGCATCGCCCAGGCCATGTCTAGATTTCCATGGAGATCACCTTCCCTCTGCCCTCCAGGAGGTTATGATTGCCCATGGGACTTTCATGCCAACATCTTGGTCTATTCCAGTTGTCTTCCAAAGAGCTGGCAAGTCATAGTCATTCCACACTGTGGAGGCCTTCCATCGAGTCTGTTCCGACCAATCTACACTTACCCTACTTTCCAGCCCGTAGTCTTGGAATGTTATGACATTTCAGGTTGTCATCCACGTACCATTTAAAAGTTGCAAGATTTCCGGTCTCTATTACCCTTGCAGGCAGTGCATTCCAGATTCTCACCATTCTCAAATCCCCTCTAAACCCCCTTCATCTTAATGCCCTCTTGTTATTGACCTTTTAAGGAATGGGAACAGCTGCATCCTATTCACCCTGTCCATGCCCCCCCCCCCCCCCCCCCCCCCGCCATAATCCTCTAAACCACAGACAGATCTCCCTCTCAACCTTCTTTGTCCTCTTCTCAACCCAAAGCTATTCAGCCTCTCCTTGTAGCTAAGGTTCTTCATCCCATACAATATGCTGATGAATTTCTTCTGCACCCCTCCACTGCAATCGTGTTCCTCCTATAATGAGGCAGCCAGAACTGTACATAGCTATGGCCCAGCAAAAGTTTGCACCGTATCAACATAACCTCCTTGCTGCACTAATATATGCCACAATTGATAAAGGCAAATGTCCTGTACGCCTTCTTAATTAGCTCATTAACCAACCATGCCCACCTTCAGGGTTCTGTGGACAACTACAGGCAGTTTTCCAGCTGATCAATTACTAGCCTATCTAGTTCTGGCAGAGTGGTGGGTATTGAGCTCAGCATCACCTGATGCAGAACCAGGGGCTGGAACCAGTTGGAAGGTCTGCCAGAGTTGCACTCAAACCGGCCCTGATGACTACAAAAGGTGCAACAGCTGAGGGCTAGTCCTGCGCCGTGTGGCTTAGTGGTTAGCACTGCTGCCTCACAGTGCCAGGGACCCACCTTGGGCGACTGTCTGTGTGGAGTTTACACATTCTCCCCATGTCTGTGTGGGTTACCTCCGGGTGGTCCGGTTTCCTCCCTCAATCCAAAGATGTGCAGGTTTGGTGAAATGGCCATGCTAAATTTCCCATAGTGTTAAGTGCATTAGTCAGGGGTAGGTGTAGGGGAATGGGTCCAGGTGGGTTACACTTCAGAGGTTCGGTGTGGACCTGATGGACCCAATGGCCTGTTTCTATACTGTAGAGAATCTAACCTGATCATTGTGAAACCATCCCCCTATCCCAACCTCAATCTGAAAGCTGACCAGTGCCCATTACAGGAACCCAAGAGGCTGACCAGTGTTGAGTCCGACATAAAATGTGGTATTCACCCAGGGAGGGTGCAAGAGATATATGCTATAGATGGGCGATATTAGATTGTCCCACAGTTTAGGAATGCTGCACTGCTGGTTCCTCCCCCAGACTGTGACGGACAGGTCACTGCACTGCTGGTTCCTCCCCCAGACTGTGAGGGACAGGTCGCTGCACTGCTGGTTCCTCCCCCAGACTGTGAGGGACAGGTCGCTGCACTGCTGGTTCCTCCCCCAGACTGTGAGGGACAGGTCGCTGCACTGCTGGTTCCTCCCCCAGACTGTGACGGACAGGTCACTGCACTGCTGGTTCCTCCCCCAGACTGTGACGGACAGGTCACTGCACTGCTGGTTCCTCCCCCAGACTGTGACGGACAGGTCACTGCACTGCTGGTTCCTCCCCCAGACTGTGACGGACAGGTCACTGCACTGCTGGTTCCTCCCCCAGACTGTGAGGGACAGGTCGCTGCACTGCTGGTTCCTCCCCCAGACTGTGACGGACAGGTCGCTGCACTGCTGGTTCCTCCCCCAGACTGTGAGGGACAGGTCGCTGCACTGCTGGTTCCTCCCCCAGACTGTGACGGACAGGTAGGACAGGAAACCTTCCCAAGGGGAGGTAGACGGTGACCCAACCAAAGATGGCTGGGCAATGACTGCAACAATGGGGATTTTCTACCCTGATCCTGGGGATAAGTGAGTCTTTCCCACTGCAGTCTCCATTGGGGTTAACATATGGCCACACAGGATAGAGCACTGCAAAGGGTAAGAGTGACCAAACAGGCTCTGGCAAGAGGTAATGCCCAGCGCCAGCTGCTGTAAGATGCATTGTCGCATATTTGTCACCCTGACCACATCCGTTGGTGAGTACACACATGCATTCCGGAGTGCCCACACATGTGTGTGGTGCTGGTCTTCATGTGCAAACTCTCAGTGTCTTTCCTGTCGGCACCAGGAGAAGTGGGCCCGCAACAATACAGAGAGCTCGAAGCCTAGTGATGGAGTCCCCCACGTCAGAGTACTGATGCCAGCAAGGCTGGCAATCTGATTGAGGATGGCAAGATGCAAACCATGAGCCAAGAGCATGAAGCGACAGTGGGCTCACGTGCTACTGGACCATCACAGCAGGGATGGATCAGAGGGGGAGATATAAAGCTCCTAGCCCTCAACTGTTTGTGCTATCTTACCCAGGTCTTGGCATTTCCGAAGGGTGGGTATTTGTTAAGGGCAAATTGGTCTGAAGATTGGTGGGGGGGGGAACATTTCAGGCAGGTCCTCCCTCCCCTGTGACATTAAACCCATGGACCTGTCCAAAGTAATGTGGGTCTTTGTTGCACACCTCTGGCACCCAGTGACTAGACCTGGTTCTCTCAGTATACACTGATGATTTGATTTGATTTGGAATTAAGGGCATATGATAGCCACTGCCTGACAGAGGCTTTGACAACAATGAGAGTTGGAGTACTGGGGAAGGCCAGGCCCACACTGAACCCCGACCAGACTAACGCCCTCTGGAATTGGCCACACCAAACCTGCAGCAGCAGGTAAGGGAAGGTAAAGCTGCCAGATGCTTCCATTCGAGGATGCAGGAATGCACCAACGGGCACACATGCTGCCATGTCTCAGGTGTGTGGGCGCAGGGTTCCCTGCTTTCAGAGACTGGCAACCTACCGAGAGAACCAGGTCCAGTCACTGGGTGCCAGAGGTGTGCAACAGACCCGCATTACTTTGGACAGGTCCATGGGTTTAATGTCACAGGGGAGGGAGGACCTGCCTGAAATGTTCCCCCCCAACAATCTTCAGACAGCCAACAATTGCGACACTTTGTGAGGGAGGAAGAGTAGCTGTTTTACACTCCAGGGGACTCCTCTCAAGCCTCCCAGAGTGTGGACACTATGATCCTTAACCCTTCTGCCAGTGATCTGAATGTGCTGTCTGAGAGGAGTCTGTATGAGAGCCCCTCAACATGTTCAGACACTCTGGACCTCCGGCAGCTTGAGGATGGCTGTCAAATTTGCCCAGGGACACAAGAGAAGCCGAGTAATTTCCACATCAGTGGCAAGCACAGAATCATACCTTGGAGAAGCACTTGGAGTGTGCTCAGGAAAGCAACTGGATGCACTCAGAGATTCCTGAGTGTTGAAACTTGGCGCGTGTTAAGATTTGATAAGGTATTTACAATCAATACAATTGCACAGTTACCTGTTGCTGGTGCTGATCTGCCACTGTGTTGTGGGTTTTTGCTTCCAGCTGGTTAGGTATACCCCAATGGGACAAGTCTTACATTAGTTCCTGTAACATAAAAGTAGATGTGGGTAATGCCATACTTGAATATTTGCTAGCCAATTATTATAGCTCCAATGTATAAATAAATTACAGTCACGACAATTTATGAGCCTGTTCAGGGACCGGATTAATGCTGAACTATTTAGTTGCAAGAGCAGCACATTTCCATCAGCATATCATGCTTCAGTTGGTCCCAGTTAAGATGGAGCCTGAGACCTGTATACCCTCAGGTCACGTTCAATGGTCCAGTGATGATATTGCGAGGTTGTGTCTGAAAGGAATGCAGCATACTAACAGTGAGCCATCATTGCTGCCTTGTCAGATGTCCCTCAATGGGCTCCTGATGCAGGGCCAGGCTGGGTGTGCTCAGCTCCTTAGCCCTGTCGGTGGATGTAGTGAAGCTACAATGGAGGAGGTGCTACCTGGACAGCGTGAGGCTTTATTACAAAGGCATTCATGGTTGAGAAGTTGGTACCTGTCATGATTTCCATGGTTCTGGCATCTAATGTAAAGGATTCATTATTATGTGTTTCCAGCTCACTGCCCTTTCACATCCTCCTCAAATACAGACAAACAGCATCAGCTGTACCCTCTTGAAGCAAGGTCTATTCCCTACCTGGCCCCTATTCCAAACCCCTATTCCAAACTCCCCACCACCCCACACCCATCCCAGTGGGTGTGTAGAGCACATCACACCACCGTGATATGAAAGTGCTTTACTGGGGCATATTACAGAGACACCAAATCAGTTTAGGCTAAACTTGACTAAAATAGTGGCAGACAGCTTTTGATTTGATTTGATTTATTATTGTCAAATGTACTGAGATGCAGTGAAAAGCATTTCTTTGCAAGCTATCCAGACAAATCATGCCTTACATCAGGGTAATAGAACAGACTGCAGAATATAATGTTACAGTTACAGAAAAGGTGCAGCGAAAGATCAAATCTAATGTACGAGAGGTCTGTTCGTAAGTCTGATAACAGCGAGGAAGAAACTGGTTTTGAATCTGTTGGTACATATTTTCAAACCTTTGTATCTTCTGCCTGATGGAAGAGGGTGGAAGAGAGTATAATTGGGGTGAGAGGGGTCTTTGATTATGTTGGTTGCTTTGCTGAGATAGTGGGAAGTGTAGATGGAGTGAATGCACAGAAGGCTGGTTTGCAAGTTGGATTGAGGTGTGTTCACAGTTCGCTGTAGTTTCTTGCAGTCTTGGACTTAGCAGTTGCTATACCATGCTGTGATGCATCCAGATGGGAAGTTTTCTCTGGTAGATCCGTAAAATTTGGTAAAAGTTATTGTGGGCATGCCAAATTTCCTTAGCCTTCCGAGGAAGTAGAGTTGTTGGTATGCTTTCTTGAATGGAGCATTGATGTGGATAGGTCAGGACAGATTGTTGGTGATATTTACTCCTAGGAACTTGAAGCTGTCGACCACTTCCACCTCAGCACTGTGATACAGACAGGGGAGTGCCCTTCACTCCAGTTCCTGAAGTCAATTACCAGCTCCTTCATTTTGCTGACATTGAGAGAGAGATCCTTGACTTTACACTGTGCCACTAAGCTCTCTTCCTGTACTCTGTCTCCTTGTTGTTTGAGATCCGACCCACTAGGATGGTGTTATCAGCAAATTTGTAAATGGAGATAGAGTTGAATTTCGCCACCCAATCTTGAGTGTATAAGGAATCTAAGAGGGGCTGAGTATGCAGCCTTGTGGGGTATTGGTGTTGACGATTATGGTGCAGGAGCCAAGGAGAGGACAGTAGTCTGCTCTTGGACTCAAAGGAGTAGGTTGTGTTGGAGGGTTATTAGCAATGGGCACACAGAGCCTTCGCTGATGGTGCAAAGGATTCTGAGGGAAGGCCTGCAGCACAATACAGAGGGAAAGACCAAGAGCCATACCTCTCATCCAGGCGAAAGGGAGTACTGCAGATACTGGAGATCAGAGTCAAGATTAGAGTGGTGCTGGAAAAGCACAGCAGGTCAAGCAGCATCCGAGGAGCAGGAAAATCGATGTTTTAGGCAAAAGCCCGTTCCAGCCAGACTTCTTGGATCCCCATGCAGAGGAAGAATGGTGCAGAGGGAGGAACGGCCAGGCACTGGAGGAAACCACAGTACCCACAGGAGAATGGAGAGGGCCTTTTTCTGAGTAGACAGGTTGCAGAAGGGGGCAGGCAGTAGCTGGCCAAGAGCAGTTCAACCCAAGCCGAGAGTGTTCTGGGCTAACTGAAGCCACCTGCGCTATCTGAGCGACAGTGCCACTGAAGTCTGCAATTCTCAGGGGGCACTGTCTCCGAACTGAAACGGTATTTGTGACTGTGGCTTTCAGGGATCCACTGGGAGCATGTGCAGGGCATTCCAAAGCAGTAGTTTATTGCTGTATCAAGGAGATGACTGATGTCCTAAAGAGGGCGGTAGATCTTCACAACCCTGGCTGAGAGCCCATTGGCCTCTGCGATTCCCTCCGATATCACTTATCACTGACTTGAGGTCCGTGCCTGGTTTCTGAGAGTCAGCCATAGCACCTACATGTTTCAACAGTCCCAGGCGCCTGGTTTTTCTCCAATGGATGGAACCTCAGTGACGAGAGCTACCCATTGAGGACATGCCTACTGGCACCATTGAGGACATGCCTACTGGCACCATTGAGGACAGCCAGATGGCAAAAGAGAAGAGGTCCATAGCTGTAATCTGACAATACCTCATCTCTTTGTTCCCAAATGCCACAGTCAAACAAATGCCAGCCACAATCTTTGGCTGACTTCCGAAGATGGAACCAATAGTCTCTAGCTTTAACAGGACAGGTATCTGATGTGTCATGATCCCATGTCCTGCTCATTAAATCCCAAACTTCGAAAGAAATCGCACACAATTGCACGAAAGTGAGCCTGCAGTATCTGCTCAATGATCTGGATTGGCTTCTCACTGTGTCATGGGAGACTTATCGCCATTGGTAGAATGCAAAGCCACACTGTTGGAGTTCTGATCCAGTACATTTCCCCGCAGTCCTCCACTCCCCTTCCCTGCAGTTTCTTCAACCCAACCCTGGGGGACCCTATTAAATTCTAACCCTTTTGTTTCACAGGCAGAAACTGAAGCAGTGCAGTTCAAGACAAGTTCAGTTCCTGTTGGGCATCTTTTGCACTTTAGTCTGAGACATGACCCAAACCCATTTGCTTCTAGGAAGTAAGATTAAGCCCATTAAATCAACTAAATGTTCATTGATGAGGCAGATGATAAAGAGCAGAAACTACAAAAACTGGAGACAAAGGGACTGACTGAATGAGAGGACAGTCCACTTTGAGTAATGATGAAAATAAGTTTCCCTAAGCCTGTAGAACTCTTCACCCATTGTTTTATAGAAAGCAGACCAGATTCACAAAACACACTAGTATTATTGAAGAAACAGGTGATCTCAAGCAACATTTGTGAATACCTATAATTTCCCTGTTTCGTTCTTGGAGATGGTCTGTATGAGATCTCTTGCAAGATGGGGGAACTTCAACCTGATGGGGAACTGCTTTTTAAATATTTGAATAAGGTGTTCACTCTTAATGATGTAGTGGTGGTGCAGTTGAAAATATATGTCAGATGGCCCTTGAATAGCAATTGGACACAGGCTTTCACAATTATTTGACTATTTGCCAAATGTGAGTGGTCAGTAGACGTCAAAAGGATTGCCCCTATATCTTGATTATTCTCTTCTTTTGTTATCCTTCCTCTGTTTAATTTGTGTCTTTTTCATGAAGGAACCATAATAAGGGACTCAGCTCACTCTCCTCCCCCACCCCACAGATACTTGTTACCCATTTTTCCCAGCATCTTGGCTGTTTGCACTGAATGTCTTATTGATGTGTAGTGCCTTTAATTTGCCGTGCAAACTCTTCAAAAAACCATCCAAAAGATTTGGTGTTTTTGTGTTTTCTGTGTTCCTTCAGGCTCTAAATCTATGTAGAAAATATTTGCATCCATCCTGTAGGAGACACAAAATTGAATTATCAAATCACAATGCCCCCAGTTCACCAGATAAGTGGAAACATGTCAAAACGCTGTCAGGCCCTGAGTGTGTCACCCAGCCATGAAGGCTGCAGTCACTCTAATCCCTCAGTCACTAAGGATAAAAAGCCTGAGAAATGAGAGTGATGGCTTTCCAGCTGTAACCCTTTGTAACCCCGTACAAGCTTGTAACCCTTTACAAGTCAAACTGAATTTGAAGACCAGTTTGAAAAAGAGAGTGAGGGGATGAGGGTTGCTATTCTTAAATCCTAGCTGTTCATTAAAATTCACCTTCCTCTATCACAAATCTATTTTTTTTACAAATGCCTGAGATTGGTGGTGGTGATAGTGCTGGGGGGGGGGGGGGGGGGGAGTGGAATATAACAGATATAACTGGCACACCGTGGGTCCCACTGCCAGGGCTGAATGCAGGTCATGGGTCCACGTGGCCAATTGGCAGGACTGTGGAGTGGACCTTGCCAGCACATAGCAGTTAAGAGCTCGCAACCCGGGGTGACCACATTAGCCGGTGGAGGAGAGCAGGTCTCTCCGAGCTGCCATCCCGGTCCGAGAAATACCAGCCTGGTCAGCACCGAAGACAAAGGAAGGCAAGGACGTGAATATAGCCAGGTGCCCTCAAAGAGTCTGAAAGAAATGTTTTTAAAATGTGAAGGGTCCAGGTCTCCCCATCTCTTGAGTTGATAGTAGGAAAGGGTCCTACCCAGACCAGTCCCATAGGGGGTGCCACAGCGTGTCCCTGTGGGTCACCCTGTGTGGAGGGGATAGACATTCTGATGCAGTAAAGCGTCAAGGGAAGTGTCTAGTAATAGGCTAGTGAACTGATTGAATTAGTTACTCGAGTCAGTGGACAGCCAGACTAATGCCATTGAAAAGTGTGGTGCTGGAAAAATGCAGCAGGCCAGGCAGCATCCAAGGAGCAGGAGAATCGACGTTTCGGGCCCATCTTCAGGAATGAGGCTGGTGTGCCAAGCAGGCTGAGATAAAAGGTGGTGGGGGAAGGAATTTGGGGGAGGGGCGCTGGGAATACGATAGGTGGAAGGAGGTGAGGGTGAGGGTGATGGGCTGGAGAGGGGGTGGGGGCGGAGAGGTCAGGAAGAGATTTGCAGGTCAAGAGGGCGGTGCTGAATCCAGGGTTTGGGACTGAGGGGAAGGGGAAATGAGGAAGAGGGGAGGGGAAATGAGGAAGCTGGAGAAATCTACATTCATCCCGTGTGGTTGGAGGGTTCTTAGGTGGAAGATGAGGCGCTCTTCCTCCAGGCGTCGTGTGGCCAGGGTCTGGCGATGGAGGAGGCCAAGGACCTGCATGTCCTTGGCGGAGTGGGAGGGGAGTTAATGTGTTCAGCCACGGGGCAGTTGGGTTGGTTGGTGCGGGTGTCCCAGAGGTGTTCCCTGAAAGGTTCCGCAAGTAGGCGGCCTGTCTCCCCAATGTAGAGGAGGTCACATCGGGTGCAACGGATCCGAAGCCTCCAGCAAAACTGCAACAAATCCGAAGCCTCCAGCAAAACCAGGTCATATCCAGATAGGATGTCAGGCTTCCCTCCCAACGTTTCCTACCATAATTTTATGAACACCAAGCCCCACCTCAACTGGGCCTATCTCTGGAGAGTTGGTAAAATTTCATCCATTTATCCTGCGCGGCCATTTTTTTAGTGCCATTTTGTCTTTAGCCACTGAAATATCCTGTGGAGAGAGAGAGAGAGAGTGAAAAAAAAATTAAGAAGCTTTTGAGTGATGTGTGAAAGCAAAATCCTATTTCATAAGCAGATGTATGAATGTTGACTTGTGTCAAAGATTCATTGACTATTCACACAGGGACAGTCAGTCTGCCTTCCTTGGAGTCCCCCTAACGACATTCCAACTGCTATACAATCAACTTGGATCCATTGTCATTGCAATCAGTCTTTCTCATTGCAGAGCAAGAAACCCATTAGTACGATGAGAGGGTCAAGAATTGTGCAGGAGTGTAATACTTCAAACCCCTCACCGTCTTTGAGGACAGTACAGTTGAACTAATTAAGGAACACCAGGACCATTCCTGTGTTATGGGGAGACAGGAAAGGCTGAGAGAAAGTGAGGACTTCAGATGCTGGGGATCAGAGTCGAGAATGTGTGGTGCTGGAAAAGCACAGCAAGTCAGTCAGCATCCAAACAGCAGGAGTATTGACGTTTCAGGCAGGAGTCCTTCATCAGGAAAGGCTGAGAGGCCAATGAGAAACGTTGTGGTCTATTTTTCTCAGATGTGCAGGAAGCCAATCACATTAGTCCATGTATCCCCCACTAATTCTTTTCTCCTCCAAAGACACTAGTACCAGACAGAAGCCAGCCAAACACAGTAGGCGTCATTCTCACCCCTTCGAGACCCATCACCTCTGAGTATGAAGGCACAACAGCTCAGAGAACCCACTAACAAGATGTTTTCCTGCAGCCTCCACCAACACAGAAGTAATCATCTCTGTGGGTACATTAGCTACAGTAGACTCCGGGACACAATTTGGTGAGCACGTCACTGATGAGTGTCCATAGTCAGTGTTACCTGAAACAGAGTACTGTGGGATACTTGGCTCATGTTCAGTCCCACAAGATTTGCCCCTGCATTTGACCATAAGTCACATGAACAATCTGCAGAGAGAGACAGAGGGGCTGGGAATAGCAGGCAGGCATTCCATAGGCCCTCAATAGACCAGCGTGAAAGATGGAGGAGCCCATCATCCTCTACCTGCTGTGGTGGTGCCAACATGAGAGCACAAGGCTGTCTCTATGGAAAGGATAGCAGCCTCCATGGAGTCACAGCTCAAGCAAAAGCCCCAGCAGCTGCATAGACCTTTGTTCCATCAGCATTGCCTTCTGAATGCAGAATTAATGGCAGAGCTTTCAGCAGGAGGCACTACAATCAAACACCCAGGTAGCTTCATCTCAGGACACTCCACAGGTGCCCCGCTCCTCCAGCTCCCTGGTCCCAATGATCCCATTGTCTGCTGAGGCAGAGCATGATGTGCCTACATCAGTACAGTTACAGTATACTCAGCATGCCAGGCCCCATGAGGCCCCATAGGATACCCGCCAAAGTCTTCAATGTTACCAGGAAGCACTAGTCAGCAGACTCCATCCATCCTAGCTGTGGATGTTGGGGAAGCACCTCGCTGGAATGAAAGGCAGAGAAAAATACCTGGATACCATGTTAGTGGGATGGATGTTCAAGCAATATATCTACTTAGCACTTCTGTGAATAGCTATTCACTTGCATTGTTCCAGCATCTGTTGTAGGCTTCAACCGGAGCTGGGAAAGATGTTTGAAGTCAAAGATGTGAAGCATCTTACACCATCAAAAGGATGTGCTGCTTTTCAATTGCCACACCTTGGTACCTCCTTCATAATCAACAAAGTGGGTGTTTACAGATTGCCTCATTCATCAGGTAACCACTCTCACATCTACTAGTTGAAGATTACAGTCAAAATGTTACAGATTACTCTCTGTAGCAATGATTTTAATGAGAAGGTCAAGGAGAAGCCAAACCCTGGGATATCTAATGGTGCATCCTACACAAGCACCTTATGTGAACGATGAATCTGTTATGTATCAATAGACTCCAGTAAGGAAAGGTCTGTCCCATGCTCTGGGTTCTCAAATCCATGCGAGCAAACCTAAGGAGACATGGTTTGTAAAGTCAATTGGAGGGAACAGCTCATAATGTTAGCACCCATACTACTGGCAGCATTGTCAGTGGGCACGCTCAGACATTGTAATGGTACAGCGAAGACTCCTTGCGTTCTGTAGCACTGCGGGGATAGTGAGTGTGCACGACGTATAAGGAGCAGTCTCAGCATATGCAACAACTCGTTCTTGGCCACAGGAAATGGATTGTCTAATGTCACTTTCATGTCTTTGATGCAAGGGGAATTTTAACGCAACCACCAGAAATCTCTAATGTATTACAGATGCCACAGAAACACTAGTCCAGGGCAAGGTTTGTATATGTACTTCAGCTTTTTCAGAAATGTTTAAATCAGAACCAAATTGAAAGTGAGCAGATAAAACAGCTGAAGCTCCATCTCAATGCATGAAGAATGTTGAATACAACAAATGGAGGGCTGACAGCCAATACATAAATCAAAACACAACATGTTCAGACATGATCTCTGGGCAGTTCAATCATCATGGAAGCAGTTGGTTGTAAGCTTGTCTCTGCCTTTTCTGGGTCAGTAAGACATTTCCTGTATTGTTCATCTCGTTGACAGTTGTCTTGGCCCATCTCAGGACCTTCATCCTCGTCTGCTTCCTCAGAGGTTTCCTCTCACTCCCTGCATATGCTCCTTGGTGCGGGTGCAGCATTATGTTGTGGGCTGCCCTGTCTGCATCACACTGCCTGAGAAGTCTAGGCATCAAAATGTCATTTTCAGGAGTCCTGTTGGCTGCTCTGTATTGGCCCTTGTGGAAGCATGTGCAGTATTGTATCTCTTCTCTGTGTCAGCCCATAGATTCTGTTCCACATGAGAGATCTCCTTTGAAATAATGGTTCTTGTCCTGTTCCCTCTCCCCTCTGCAGGGTATCCTACAGCTGCTGTTGCTGTTCCCTCAGGACTCTTAATGCCGCTTCCTTCATAACTGTAGGAGCACAAGGGAGGGTTGATCTGTGCCTTTGCTCTTTAGCTTTTAGGGGAACTGTGAAAGCAGTAAGTGAAAGTACACAGTCCTATTAGTGGGATGCTTCACCTCTGACCTCTTTGGCCTGAAGTTCTAGGCTCTGGACTCTCAGAGGTTACAGTTATACCTGGCCAAGTTCCCACGTGTTCTGTACGAATCTGCATTTCTTTATCTCTCTCGCGAGGCCAGATCCTTCCCACCAATGTCACAGGTGCTTGAAAGCAGTTTTACAACTAAATTTGGAAGAGCATTCTCTCTCTGTCTCTCTCTTTAATCCCACTGCTTCACAAGTCACAAGTTAACTTTATATTCTTTAACTAGTAATGGATTGTCCAAATATTTTATGTATATTAGTTTTAGAATAAAAACAAATGTCAACCAAGTTTCTTGAATAAACAACATAATTTTTAATTTGTTGTGAAAACTGAACTTATTTGGCAAAGATGAAAAGCTAATTAAGACAGTTTGAAACAGGCAAGTATAAATATTTACCCTTCTAAACAATCCAACACAGACATCTCAATGAAAAGGATAAAAAAAAGTAAGGAACTTTCTCAGCAGAGATTTGTTAAACAAAGTCTGTCCAAGAGATGTTGAGAATTCTCATTTTTTTTAGGAGAAAAGCTATATCAGGTCTCCAGGTCTCACACTGGAGTCTTCAAAAGGGGTTTGGCAGAAAGACAGAGCATGAGCAGAATGGTTTCTCTCTGTCTCTGCAGGCTGTACCCAACTGAACTCTGAGCAATACCCAAGCAAATGCTGGCATGTGATTTCCAGTAAACAATTAGATTAATCAATGTAACTTCCAAATAAAATTATCCTCATATCCTTTTAGTGACTCAGCTTTTAAAAAGAAAAGCTCCAATATCTCCTCAGATTTTCAAATGAACAACACCCCTTTGAACAAATCCTCAAGAAACTATGAAAAGCTGGTGGAATAACTTCTAGCCTGACAGGACCCCTTCCCACAGTTATCTTGATCTCACTGTATTGCCCCTAAAATGTGACAATGCTGTTTTAGCAAACAGTAGCTGCCAGGAACCTCTCCTCCACTCCCTATCCTTCCTACCCTATCACAGCAGACTTCTGCTAGCATCCTTCACCATGGCAGAGGATAGGCAAAATCATCTCCTCACCTGCTTGTTACCTGGCTCTCTTTGTGGCCCCTTTGTCCAGGCAGAGAAGCAGATTTCCAAATGAGGACCCCTAATCTGCCCACCACCCCTTGAACTGGTGTGGGGTGGGGGGAGCAAAGGTCAGGAGTATGGGGGCTTAAATACAAGCAAAACAGGAGAAGAAGCCCCCTCCGAAGCTGAGAAAGGGACTGCAGTCTATTATACCCAGAATACACATGGAACACAGACTCCTCACACCGTATAAGGCCCAGGCAGCTTGGAAATCTGAGCTACTGTATCCTTTGAATGCAATGAGCAACGTGGACACGCTGCTGAAGTGGGAATTGAAGGCAGATGCTGAACTTCGATGATCACCAGACTCTTTGATCCTGGGGTGGCCCTTCATTTAGTCTAATGTCCCAGCCACCATCTCTCCTCCCTTCTAGAAAAAAATTGTTACTTCTCCCACTCTGGGCAAACCGATTGGATTTTCAAATCAGGACGGTAAGCTTTTGAATTTGTGTTCGCTACAGAGAATTGTGGGCTCCCAGTGTAACCCACCATGTCCACTCAGTTCTGCAACTCCTCAGTTGTTCTGTGACCCCTGCTTCCCCAATGATGCTTCACTTCACTCTGTTTTAGTTGAGCCCCCTCTGTGTTACAATCATTGTCTCTGTATCACCTCTGGAGCCCCTCACAATCGAGGTGCTGAAGGCCACGTTGGCCTTGTGCTCTCCCTCTGCGCTGCCCAGAGTCACCCTGAGTACCCTTGACTCCTGCTTTGTGATAGTGTGCTCCCTTCTTCAATAATATATACTCACCCCCGGCACTGGAACCATGCCTTCAGCTAGACAATACAACCAGGCCCAATCCTGGATCTTGAGTGGCCCATAGCCTCCACAATGCCATGGACAGTTCTTATAAACACCTCAGTGCCCCTCTGCCTCCTGCCTCTCTCATCAACACACAGTCTGAATTTGCAAGATGTCCCAGGAAATAAACCAGCAAGGTCCAGCCTGGTTTTACATAACAACTACGGTTGCCACACTGTATGTTTTTCAGAAAGAGATTAGTGTGTAAAATTAAAACGCATGAGATTGGGAGTAGTGTATTAAAGTGGATAGATTGCTGGTTGGCAGACAGGAAATAAAGAGAAACAAGTTAAGGGTCTTTTTCTGAAAGGCAGTGAATAGTGGGGTGCTGCAAGGATCAGTGCTAGTACCCCAGCTACATTAATTATTTTGATGAGGGAACTAAATGTAATATGTCCAGATTTGCAGATGATACAAAGTTAGGTGGAGGATTTACTGTGAGGAGGATACAGAGATGCTTCAGTGTGGTTTGGAAAAGCTGACTGAGTGGGCAACTGCATGGCGGATACAGTATATTGTGGATAAATTTGAGGCTATGCATTGTGGTAGCAAAAGCAGGAAGGCAGATTATTATCTGAATGGCTATAAATTGAGAGAGTAAAATATGTAACAAGGTCTGGGTGCTCCCATACACTGAAGGGAAGCATGCAGGTGCAAAAAGATGGTTAAAAAAGGCAAATGATACATTGACCTTCAAAATACGAAGATTCAAATACAGGACCAGGGATGTGTTATTGCAATTATGCCAGGTCTTGGTGAGACCATACTGGAATAATGTGTGTGCAATTTTAATCTCCTTATCTGAGGAAGGATGGTCTTGCTTTGGAGAGAGTGCAGCAAAAATTAACCAGACTGATTCCTGGAATGACAATACTGACATATGAGGAGAAGTTGAATTAGGACCATATTTGCTAGAGTTCAGAAATTTGGTGGGAGGGGAGTGGGGAAGTGATCTCATAGAAATCTATAAAATTCTAATGAGACTAGACAGGAGTAGGTGTAAGTTCCCAATGATGGGAAAGTTCAGAACCAGGGGTCTGGTTAAAGATACTGGATAAACCATTTATGACTGAGATGAGCAAAACTTTCTTCACCCAGAGAGTGGTGAGTCGATGGAATTTGTGACAACACAAAGCAATAGAGGCCAAAACTTTGTATGATTTTGAGATGGGGTTGGATCTAGCACTGAGGATGAAAGGGATGAAGAGATACAGGAGAAAAGCAGGAGGAGGCTATTGAGTTAAAGATCAACTGTAAAGTTGAACACTTTCTTTACTTCTTTATTTTTCTAGCTTTATATTCTGTGTTTTGGTTTATTTTTCTGTCTTTTAAGATGGTACCAGATCGTGGTGACAGTATACCAAAATTCCCACTATATTTTGTAACAAAATACATGTGATAATAAATAAATAAATCAAATCAAGTCAGAATCAGAATGAATGGTAGAGCAAAATCAAAGGGCTGCAGACTCCAATTATCTATGTTTCTATTTAACTGCGAAAATTAAAGTCTGAAATAATCTTCCCATTATTTAAGTTCACTCCACAAAGGAAATACAATTGCAAACACTTCAATGTGAATTTTTCTGGTACTATTAAAATGCTTTCAAAGTGACATTAAAATACAGAACAGGGCTTGGTGATGCGAAATGTTGAAAGCTGCCTTAAGACGTTAGTAAAAATGCACAAAATATTACAATAATTCCTTCTCCTAAAATTTATGGCCATTCTAAATCAGTGTCATCATAAGCAAGTCCCATTTTCTACTGTTCCATTGGAGTGATGGAGGTGGGAGTGGAACGGTGTTTCTGGGCACAGCCAGCACTGAGTGAAGATTGTGACAGACTGCCAAAAATGAATGGAGGAAATTCTGATATACTGGAAAACTGGGTGCAAGTGTCACATTGAAATGTTCCTGGTCTTATTTCCAGGATATATGTATACACATATACATGAATTTGTGAGAGCTTGAAAATTAAAGGTCATTCTCTTGTTCCTAACCCTTGAGCAAAACGTCAGTGAAATAAAGTAGCTGAACCTCCAAAATGTTTTGAGGTTTAATAAACAATAAACACGAATCCATTTATCCAAATTTCAGGGTGTTTTACTGTTATTGACTGCTTTCTAATGAACAGATTTTGTAGAATGCCTACAGTAGAGGATCAGGCCATTCAGTCTGTCCATACCATGATAGATCTGTGTAAGATGAATGCAACTCGTCCTATTTGTTCTGCATTTCCCAGAAACCTGATTTTTGTCTCTGAAGGCACTCATCTACTTTCCTGTCGATAATCACGATTCAATCTGCTTTGGAGTTCCTTCCAGTTCATAAAGATTTGCTGCAAAGAAAATAAAACATCTTCAAAGTCTCTTCTCTAATTCTCAATCCTATCACCAATGGAAACAGTTTCTCCCTGTCTACTCTGTCAAGACCATTAATAATTTTGAACAACTGCAACAAATCTCCTCTCAATCTTCCCTTCACTAAGACAACATAAGCTTCCCCAACCTATTAAAATTCTGAGAAAATAATATAACTGGAACTTTAAGTAAATGCATAAGATTGGACACACAATATAGTCTATGAAGAAATCCAACCCAATAACTTCAAGAAGGTTTTGACAGGGGATATTGTAATTTGATAAACTGAGAGAAAGATATTTTAACTGTGCTTTAATGACAAAACAATCCCAGCTCACCTCGCACAAAGACTGAGGAATGATTAGACAATGCATAAAGTTCTTGCCAAAGGGGATTTTTGAGCTCTCTCTCTCTCAATCTCTGTTCAAACATTGCTCTGTGCACCATGTACATTTGAAATTCTACACATATTCTGCCCTATAGATTTGAATGTAGATCTATGTAACTTTTTAGATATTTGTTGGTTTCTTTACAAAGACATTAACGTGGCTGCAAGAAAACATTCAACGCGGGCTGGTTACAAATGGAAGAGGTTTACTTTCCAGTGCCAAGCTGATAAGAAGAATCCCATTTTACATGGAATCCTTGTCATTTCAGTTTATCCGGATAATCTTCAGAAATCTGGACCAGAGCCCACTTCAGTTAAAGTTCATATCAAGCTATTTTAGTACTTGATGCCCCAGGACTGAGGAACCCAGCGGGAGTTCATTCCATTCTGACATGGTTATCGACAAAGGGTTGATTTCTTAGATCTCTGTATAAGGAATGCGGTGCTCGATCAGCATTGAAATTAATCCATCAACAACTCTCTAATCTTTAAGAATTCTATAGTGATGTGTAATTTAAATTTATGGAGAGTGCAGTTTTGATTGAAAAGGAGATGGTTTCTTCCTACATGTTCTGGGATAATTGCACTTAGACTGGACATGGGTTTAGTGCAATGAAATTGTGAAGGAATTGAGGTTTAATTCCTTGCTGGTGTCATAGGGGAGTAAATCAGAGATTTCTTAACAAGGTGGGAGGGAACTTTGTTTGGTGAGTTACCAGAGTTGCTTTTGATTGCAAAAATTGCTGAGAAATTTTATGTATTTATAGGAACCGCACCAAAGATCACCACATGCATGCTGTAGGAGTGCCTGTTTTCACTATACTTCAGTGGCTTTAATTGGCTGCAACTCTCTGGTCCCATTGGAAACAATGGCCAAGATTTGGACTTAAAGCAGTTTCCAGATCTCCTAAATCCCAGGGTCCGGGACTGTGTAAGGGCTGGGTCTCTTGGCAGGAAAGGAAGTGAAGCCTGTTGGGATGAAGTACAGGATGGCTGAAGATTTAATGGAAAGGCTGGGAGGGGGTGCATAAGCACATTTTGGCAGGGGAGGGGCAGGGACACCCCGGGGACCCTTGAGTGGAGTGGCCCCTTTCCTTCCCACCTGAGGTCTGATCAGGGTGTCTTGCTGATGTAGAAGGTAGTGAGAAGGCATCGACGGGAATTTTATACATCCCCCCACCAGCAAACCTGTCAGCACCATAAAATTGTAAAACTATTGTTTTATTGCATAGTAATTTATTCAATTATACTGGAAGCAGCCAACAGTCATTTCACAAGGAGGGCTAAAGTGTTACAAATGCATGATGGCTCAGTGGTTAGCTCTGCTGCCTCATAGCACCAGGGAGCCCGGTTCAATTCCAGCCTTGGCCAACTGTCTGTGTGGAGTTTGCACATTCTCCCTGTATCTGCGTGGATTTCCACCCACAGTCCAAAGATGGTTTGGCTATGGGAAATACAGGGATATGGTGGGTCTGGGTGAGATATTCTTTGGATGGTTGGTGTGGACTTGATGGGCTGAATGGTCTGCTTCCAGGGGATTCTATAATTCATGATAAGAGGAACAGACGCAAAAGCCATGGGCTTGTTTTGGAATCAATTCAATGTGGCAATGGAGGGTTTCTGAGGTAAGATGGAACAAGGAGTCTGCCTCTGTGTAAATCCTGTGAGCGAAAGTCAGTCTGTTGGTATCTCCCAAGGGAGATTGATCAACAGAATAAGAGTTATGACAGGCTCTACTAATTTTTTGTTAGTCCCAGATGTGATACCTCAAATTGTTAAGTTGCTGGGTGAGAAGGGATGAACTAACTCTTCTTTATTCTCCTGCCCCCTCAGTTGGTTGTATCATGGTTAATTTAAAAATGGCCCCTTCCTTTAGATACCTTCCTTCCAGACCCAATCAAATATATGTTTTAAAAGGACCAAATTCAGTCAGACCTTTTTGAATTAACAAAAGAGTTGAGTTTATTAGTTACTAAACATGAGAAGAAATAAAAGCATGATACACATGCACACAGATTAAGAATAAAATTGAGTCCAAAGAAGAGATAAAATTTACAGAAGATGTGCTGATCAGTTTGTGAGTTGTTTGTAAAGAGTGGACAGCAGCAAAGTGGATCCATTACAATCCCAACTGGTTCACTAATGTCCTTTTGGAAAGGAAATCCATCATTCTTACCTGGTTTGGCCGAGATGTGCCTTCAGATGTTGTTGAGCTTTAGCATCCAGGCAGATGGGGATAGACAATAAATTCTGGCCTAGTCAGTGCCACCCACAGGAAGCACCAGGGTAATGCTCAGTGCAACATTTTGAGAAGAAATAAAATGCAACATTGTAATCAGCCACCATGATGTTGAATTATTGCATTTTACTGGTCTCTGTACCTTTGCTACTGACATTACAAATCTCGTCCCTGGTCAAGCGTGCTTAAGATGTAGACCTGCAGTATTTGTGTGGCTCAAGCAAAGGTTCAACTGCGCATGAAGTGGCATGTGAACCAGACATAATAAACCTTTCTAAGGCTGTGTGTGTGCCTTACAGTGATATTTGTGGTTATGTTTGTGAACACTATAATAACATAGTTAGGACATTGTACATTATGTACTTGGACAGATAGAATATGCAGCATTTGCTTTCCAGCTGAATGTTCATGAGATGCCAGTATCATTTATTATCATTTGGTAAGTACAAATTGACTCCATCGCTTCTTCCTTGCAGCAGGAACACTTTAACCTTTTCTGCTGGCTTTGTTTATTGTCATTTTCTTTCTTCCTCATTACCTCCCCTGTACGACAATTGTCTCCTTGTTTGAGGATCTATCCTTTACTTGGAATCTCTATGCATGCTGTAATTGACACTTATTGCCTCATCTACAAATAAAGGCAATTGAAAGGGATACAATTCTGCCCCATTTCCCTTGTATAAGTTTTGTTTTCTCATTTTTCAAAACAACTTGAGCAATGGTAACAAAATTCACATCGAAAGGGAGCATTATCATCATTCTGAGCATCATCGAGCCTTCTAAATCGAGTAATTTAGTTTACGGGTCAGAAGCATACAGTACAGGATAGTTCTGGGAGGAAGGTTGGTGAAAGTTTAGGAGTAAATCAAACCACAGTTATTTGTTCTCAACTTGCCGATGAGTTTGAGTTTTGAAAACTGGAAGATTAGAGGAACAATGCCACATCCTTTTTGGATAAAAGTTATGGAAAGAATAAAAGGCAACATCAAAAGTGTTTAATTTAACAAGAATGAAGTGCACAGTTACATAGATTGTATTTATTATAGTCACCTTTTTATTTTAAAATCTTTTTAAAAAGTTTGCCCTTAATTTAGAGTGAGGTTCAGGTATAATTGTTGGTATTAAATTCTGATCTTTCACAAAAGTGCAAGTGCCGTTATACACTGTCAAGTTCAATATATCCATAGAGAGTAAGTATTTCGGTTAGAATGTACTTTCAGGGCTAAATGAGTCATAGAGATGTATGGCATGGAAACAGACCCTTTGGTCCAACTCCTCCATGCCAACCAGATATCCTAAATTAATCTAGTCCCATTTTCCAGTACTTGACCCATATCCCTCTAACTCCTTCCTATTCATATTCCTTATAAAGATTGTAATTCTACCATCCTCTGCCATTCCATACACGTATCACCCTCTGCATGAAAAAGTTGCCCCTTAGGCCACTTTTAAATCTTACTACTCTCACTCTATGTCCTATGTCCTCTAGTTTTGGACTCCTCCACCCCAGGGAAAAGACCTTGTCCATTATTCTATCCATGCTCCTCATGATTTTAGAAACCTCTATAAGGTAACCCCTCAGCCAGTGACGCTCTGGGGAAAAAACTCTTACCTATTCAGCCTCTCCCTCGAGCTCAAACCCTCCAACCCTGGCAACATCCTTGTAAATCTTTTCTGAACCCTTTCAAGTTTCAAAACATCCTTCCTGTAGCAGGGAGACCAGAATTGCAATTAGAATTCCAGTGACCAATGTCCAGTACGGCTGCAACATGACCTCCCAACTCCTGTACTCAATGCACTGACCAATAAAGGCAAGCATACCAAATGCCTTCTTAACTTATTGCAGTAAATCATCAAGTTTTATTACATATCAATATGTCCATAATCATGAAAACAAAAGGTGTGTGAAAACTTCCTATTGCTAATGCCACCTATTGTTCCTTCCCTGTGCTGCATGTCTCATAGAACTTACAAGTATATTGTGAACCATTGCTGAAAACAGAAAACAAAAGCTTGACACCATTACTAGTGCTATGAACAAAATCAATCTCACCAATATTCATTAATTTTAAAATTAATTCCCCACTAATATTGCTCAATAGTCACACCGTCTGTCTCTAAGTCTCTAAGTACTGTTCAAACAATATAGTAGGTATTCGAGATGTGTTGTTAAAAAATTATTTCAAATTCTTTCTGTAAACAGATTCTGTGATTATTGTATTATCAAGTATTACATTTTAAAATTAATTGCTATCTTACTTTTCACTCATGAAGAATGCTTAACATTTGTGAGGTTCATTTTTTATTAGTTTTACAGCAGTAATATTAATTTTTATAACACCTCAATTTTCAAAGTTTGTTTTAAGATGTTCCACAGAAATATAATGAAAATCCTATATTTTTGCTGCATTTTTGGTCACCCCTCTTGGTAGCTCCTGCTCTGCATATGGACAATGAAGAAGGTTATCTTAGAGTACAACAGGGCCTTGATTAGATGGGCAAATGGGCTAAGGAGTGGCAAGTGGAGTTTAATTTAGATAACCGTGAGGTGTTGCATTTGCTAAGGCAAACCAGGGAAAGACTTATACAGTTAATGGTAGGGACCTGGGGTGTGTTGCCAAACAAAGAGACCTAGGGGTGCAAGTGCATAGTTTCTTGAAAATAGAGTCGCAGGTAGACAGGTTGGTGAAGAAGGTTTTTGGCACGCTTGCCTTCATTGGGTCAGGACATTGAGTCTAGGTGTTGGCACATCATGTTGCAACTGTATGTACATTGGTGATGCCACTTTCAGAATATTGTGTATAATTCCAGTTCCCTTCTATGGGGAAAAGATGTTGTTAAATTTGAGAAGGTGCAGAAGAGATTTACAAGGATGTTGCTGGGACTGGAGAGTTTGAGCTATAGGGAGAGGCTGAATTGGCTGGAGCTTTTTTCCCTAGAGTGTCGGAGGCTGAGGGGTGACCTTATAGAGGTTTATAAAATCATGAGGGGCATGGATGGGGTGTATAGCCAAGGTTTTTGCCTTGGGTGGGGAGTCCAAAACTAGAGGGCATAGCTTTAATTTGAGAAGGGAAAAATTTAAGAAGGACCAGGTGGAAAGTTTTTCACACAGAGGTTGTTGCTTGTATGGAATGAGTTCCAGAGGAAGTGGTGGAGGCTGATACAAAATACAACATTTAAAGGCATCTGGATGGGTATATGAATAGAGGGATATGCACAAAATACTGGCAAGTGGGACTAGGTCAGATTGGGATGATTGGTTGGCTTGAATGAGTTGGACCGAAGAGCCTGTTCCCATGCTGTATGACTCTATGACTCTATCTTGAGGGTTTAGGTTTGCAATGAGAGTTTTGCTTTGCTTGGAAAAATTGTGTCTTCAGGCATGTGAAAGTCTTCTTACAGAGGTAATGGCATAAACAAGAGAGAGGATGGAATGATGAAAGTGGCTGTTAATTATGTTGATGTTGAAGCTGACACCATGCCTGCAGATTTAGATGCCAAGAAACCACATA
Source organism: Chiloscyllium plagiosum (assembly GCF_037043375.1). Lineage (NCBI taxonomy): Eukaryota > Metazoa > Chordata > Chondrichthyes > Orectolobiformes > Hemiscylliidae > Chiloscyllium > Chiloscyllium plagiosum. The sequence continues at coordinate 40,407,017 of NW_028270162.1, read as the reverse complement.
TAGGTATGAAAAGGCAGGGATTAAGTCAAGGTGGGGAGAGAGAAGCAGGGTATAAGTGCTGCCTTTGATACATAGATAGGAGTGGAACCAAGTGAGAAAGGAATCTGTAAACTGATCACGGGTGTTGAGGAAAGGTGGTGTGATTCATCATGTTAAAGGTTAAAGGAAGGTCAAGGGGTTCATTCAATAATGATGCCCTATAGTTACTGTTATAACTGTTGTTATTCATGACCTCAATTAGATCTGTGTTAATGCTGTGTGAGGGCTGTTATTCTGATCATAAAGATTTAAACATTGAGTTATGGGAGAGGTAATGGGAGATCATGGAGAACTGCAATGGATGGAACATCTTTTCATAGTTATATTTCTCAATTATTTTTCATTTCCCTGTGTAGAGTTTTTGCACACAGACACTCAATTCCATGTGTAAAGAGACCTTTTCATTGCATTGTTTTATCTTTGAGGTTTGATGGCAAGAATCGTGCTCTTTGATTTGTGACTGAAATCAACAAACTCACCAGTTTGCACTTCTGTGCAAAGTTCTTCAATCGTAGTAGCATTTAACCATCTAACCATTTTGGGAACTTTCAACATAACTTTCCTTCTCAGTCCCTGGGGCAATTGGATTACCTGGTACAGGAATATTATGTACCAAAGAGCCCTAAGAGAACCTCTGATTTTCAATCTGTTTAAATTAAAGGCAGCCCAGTCGTCCTCGTTGTGGGAATAGGCAAACCCACTGCAATAGCTATCAATTAAGTTGTAGCATAGGATATTACACAATCTGAGTATTTTGTTACATTAACCCCTCTGCTGCCCTCTGAGCTGGGGATGTATAAGATTCATTCAATAATGGCTGCCTTCAGTGAGTCCAACATGGTGAAGTTTTCTCAGTGCATTACAAGCCATGAAGTGATGTATTTTTGAAAGGTTTCTGTATTTGCATGTGTCATAAAAGACTGTTAGCACTGTATCAGATTGAGAACAGGATAGTTTTATTGAATAGCAGTGCTAAGGGATTGTGATCAAAAGCAGGAAAATCAAGTGAGGTTCAGCTTGGTCATGATCTGATTGAATGGTGTCAAATTAGACTTAAGGGGCTGAATGGGTAACTCCTGTTCCTATATTTCAATCTAATTTTCCAATTCTCTTTACTCAGTGTCACATGAGTTATTTAGTAAATCAGAAAGTTGCTTGCAGCTGTCTTTAATCTTTCCTTTGTGATTCTTCAAACTTCAGAACTGTATGCAGTATATATTTTGCAAAATAGAAGATGTTGTGAAAGGAACTAAATCCAGTAATTGAATTTCAAGGTTCCGCTGATGTTCATGTTACCTCCTCGATTAAATTACAACCTTGTGACTCTTTCTATGGCCTCCATTAGTTCATAATAATTTCACTGCAGTGAATTAGTCTATCTCCAGGAAGCAAAGCAATCATTTTTGCCTATAGAACAAATTAGAAAGATCTGTGGTGCTGCGTTGGAAATAATACTCAATAACACAATGAACTGTTTTGGAGAAAGTAGCAGATATTAACTAGTGTAGTACCAACAGTGAAAATATTCCAGAAAGATAAATCTAACCATATGCAAAACATAATTTTCTGCTGTAATTATTGATGAAATCTCTCCAGAATTATTGCATATTAATTTTCTATTTGCTGAGTTAGAAAATGCAAATGTGGAACCTGAAGAAGCCTCACTCAATTTGTGTAGATTTGACTGGTTTAAACAAGGCAGCTATAACAGTGGTACGTTTAGTCTCAATGCTTCGTAACAAAGGAGCTGAAACATCATCTCGGATTTCCCGTCCTGATTCTTGTGAGCTGGCCACTAAATATTAGGTGAGGAATGTATTGGTCTCAGCTGAAATATTCTCTGTGATAAAATTAAATAATAGTAAACCCCACCCCACCCCACTCACTGGAATTGAATTATTTTTTAAAAGTGGAAGAAATGGGAAATTACCTTTACTCTTTAGATGTTCCCACTAGATGTTATCAATTTCACAGATGTTGCAAAAACATGATACTAGGAAGCAAGTGTAAGAAACTAAGGGCTGAATCGTACATTTCCTTGGCTAAATCAGAGTTACGTCAAGGCTTTGGAGAGTTTTTTGATGTGAGGTCTAGTGAATTCTAACATTGTATCTTACCAAACTCGCAGCATTAATTATCTTCCACATCCCGAGGGCATTTCTCATGTCCAACTCTGCTCCCATCTTACCACATGCCATTTCCAGAACAACTTACTACTCAGCAGATATCCACCGAAAGAACAGCGTGAAGTCAGTCCATCTCTCACTGCGTTATATATCGTACATTAGAGATTATGAACACATTAAATTTTGGCATGGGAACAAAATGGGAACATAGGAACAGGAGTAAGCCACTTAACACCTTGAGGCTTCTTTGTCATTGAATGAAATCATTGTCAATCCATGATCTACCTCCATGAACCCGCCTTTGCCCCAGTAATTATTTAGCATGAATTACTGTTTGTTACAAATAAATAAGTTGTAGCCACAAGTAAATAAAACTACAAAATCTCTAACCCTATTTTAACACATAAAGACAGAAACATTGGTATTCTGGGTGGAGGTAAAAACATGGGAAACACAGTTCATTAGCACCAATCCATAGGGTTTTAATTAGATTTTCCATTTGTTTCCCAAGAGTTTTGTTTCTTCAATCTCCTTTCACCAGGTACTTCCTCTTCTTCACAAGAAGCACAAGGTGATAGTTACACTAAATATAAAGTCTCTTAGTTAAAGATTAAAGTCAACAGATTGCAGCAACTGGGGAGAAAATTGGTTTTCTTCAAGTTTCTGGGTATATTTACTGCAGAGAGATAGGGACACTGAACCTGCTCTTCCTGCAGTCTTGACACTTCTCATCCATCATTATAAACAGCTAAGCTGTTCATCTGCCTAACAGCTGGTCAGAGAGTAGTTGTCAGGCTGATGATCTCCAGCAGCAATGAATGATCACGACTGCATAAACGAATCAGCTATCTGTTGCTGGTCAAAACTTACCTATGCTGTCATAATCCAGTGCCCTGTGACTTACTTCTCTTTCATTGTTTGAACAAAGCAGCGGTATAACACACAACTCACAATGAGTTCCAGTAACTTGTTTTTAAAAGTGCAACTTAAAAATAGCAGCCATGTTTCAAAAGGAAAAGAGATTTGACATATCTTCAAAATATAGGAAGCATAATTAAAAAAAGAGGGAGGGTTCATTGATTTCATTCATAATGAATTAATTTGGCTACCCGTTTTAGATCAGTCATAGAGTCATAGAGATGTACAGCATGGAAGCAGATCCTTCGGTCCAACCTGTCCATGCCGACCAGCTGTCTCAACCCAATCAAGTCCCACCTCCCAGCACCCAGCCCATATCCCTCCAAACCCTTTCTATTCATATACTCATCCAAATGCCTCTTAAATGTTGCAATTGTACCACCCTCCACCACATCCTCTGGCAGCTCATTCCATACACGTACCACCCTCTGCGTGAAAAAGTTACCTCTTAAATCTCTTTAAATCTTTCCCCTCTCATCCTAAACTTATGCCCTCTAGTTCTGGACTCCCCAACCCCAGGAAAAAGACTTCGTTTCTTTATCCTATCCATGCCCCTCATAATTTTGTAAACCTCTATAAGGTCACCACTCAACCTCCGACGCTCCAGGGAAAACAGCCCCAGCCTGTTCAGCCTCTCCCTATAGCTCAAATCCTCCAACCCCGGCAACATGCTTGTAAATCTTTTCTGAACCCTTTCATGTTTCACAAGATCTTTCCGATAGGAAGGAGACCAGAATTGCACGCAATATTCCAACAGTGGCCTAACCAATGTCCTGTACAGCCGCAACATGACCTTCCAACTCCTATACTCAATACTTTGACCAATAAAGGAAAGCATACCAAACGCCTTCTTCACTATCCTATCTACCTGCGACTCCACTTTCAAGGAACTATGAACCTGCACTCCAAGGTCTCTTTGTTCAGCAACATTCCCTAGGACCTTACCATTAAGTGTATAAGTCCTGCTAAGATTTGCTTTCCCAAAATGCAGCACCTTGCATTTATCTGAATTAAACTCCATCTGCCACTCCTCAGCCCATTGGCCCATCTGGTCCAGATTCTGTTGTAATCTGAGGTAACCTTCTTCGCTGTTCACTACACCTCCAATTTTGGTGCTATCTGCAAATTTACTAATGATACCTCTTATGCTCGCATCCAAATCATTTATGTAAATGATGAAAAGTAGTGGACCCAGCATCAATCCTTGTGGCAGTCCTTTTACCATTTCAGACCACAGTTTTTAAAAATTGAGAAAAATAAAAAATGTGCTTTTTATACTTCAGGCATAATCATTGCTTCGGGGCGGCACGGTGGCTCAGTGGTTAGCACTGCGGCCTCACAGCACCAGGGTCTCAGTTTCATTTCCAGCCTTGGGCGATTGCCTGTGTGGAGTTTGCACGTTCTCCCCGTGTCTGCGTGGGTTTCCTCCAGGTGCTCCGGTTTCCTCCCACAGTCCAAAGATGTGCAGGTTAGGTGAATTGGCCGTGCTAAAATTGCCCATTATGTTAGGTGCATTAGTCAGAGGGAAATGGGACTGAGTGGTTTACTCTTTGGAGGGTCAGTGTGGACTTGTTGGGCCGAAGGGCTTGTTTCCACTCTGTAGGTAATCTAATCTAATCTCATTTCTTTTTATATTTAACATTTTAAAAAATCCATCTGTTCAGAGATGTTGTTCCACACCGCTGGAGCAGGTGGGTCATTGGTGACCCATTCAAAACAATTTGTTTTGGGCTGACAGCACATTTGCATTTTAATGTCAAGAGTCTCACTCTATTTAGCGTGTCTGTGCTAATTTTCATGCTGTTGTCTCTGTTTCTGTCTTTCCTCTGTTTCTTTCGTACCTCTTGTACCTTTCTTTTCTCTTTATATTTTCCCTTGCCCATTTCGCTTCTCTCGTTGTGATTTTTTTACAATATAATGGGAGGTAGTGAGAATGGAGTGGCAGCAGGCTGCAATCCTCACAGGACTGGGGAGAATATAGTTTTCACCAACTTTCTTTCAATCCCCTTTCTGAAAGTTTCCTTTCACGATTATGCTTCCATCATGTCCATGACCCTGTTACCTTTGAACGAACCTCAACAATTAAATGTTTGGCAAGATGGTACATTGAGAACTCTATCGACTCACCAGCAATTAATACATCAACTAACCACATTCCGGATTGCCTACCTTCCCTCAGGTGGGAAAATAGCTGTTTTCCCAACTGGCTAGCTAGGTCAACTGCCTGCCAGTTGGAATTCCTGAAGACTGAAAATCAACCGACAGTCTTTAGGACTAGAGGCTGCAAGAATGTAAATGGCTGGCAGCTTCACGTAGACAGAATCATAGAATTCCTACGGTGTCGAAACAGGCCATTTGGCCCAACAAGTCCACATCAACCCTTTGAAGAGTATCGCACCCAGACCCATTCCCCTACTCTATATTTTCTCTGACTAATACACCTAGCTGACACATCCCGGAACACTATGGACAATTTAGCATGGCCAATCTGCCAAGCCTGCACATCTTTGGGCTGTGGGAGAAACTAGAGCACCTGGAGGAAACCCATGCAGACACGGGGAGAATGTACGAACTCCACACAGACAGTCGCCCGAGGCTGGAATCAAACCTGGGTCCCTGGTGTTGTGAGGCAGCAGTGCTAACCTCCAAGCCACGGTGCTGTCCTCAAGAGCTCCACTATGAGGCCAACAATTGGCTCAGATGCTCGCGAATCAATTCTTAACAAACTTATTGGCACTCAATCTAGTGAGTTTTCTAAGTCAGCAGTTCACGTGTCAACAGGGCACGTGTCAAAAGACAAATAATTCCACACCCACTTTCTTCAGCTGAATTGGTTGCTCAGAAACATCACATTTAGTTGCAGTTACTATAGTTACAGCCTTACAGAGAGGTCTGCAACATAGTGCATACAAAGTTCAGGAAAGATCAAATGCATTAACGTTTCAAATCCAGCACCACTGGTCTTCAACTGTGAGGACAGACACAGTTTCAAAATGTGCTCAACTCAACTCGTTCTAACTATTCGTGGCTATAAATCTGTTCCAGGTGCTGCACTTGGTTCAGTGATCTGACTTTCACAGGTGATATTTTGTATTTGTAGTATTTGTAATAGTATTATTTTTACTGAATAATTGAAATTCAATGGATCAGAATAAAGCACAAAGTAAATTGCAGTTCATCGCGTTAGTGAGTAACCTGAGCTGGCTCGTGTGCACGGAGTCTTTTCATCCAGGAAGGAAGTGATGAGAGGGATACCCCGAGCTCTGGTCCTGTCAACAAGGTTATGGTTTGTTTCTGTAACCCAGTGTTGAAGCTTCGAGCTAGCAGAGGTGTATTGTCACAAATGGTGAGAGTGTAGCATGGGGTAGAGATCCTCGGTTATTCATGTACCGCAGAAACACATATAAAGACACTTGCCCAAACTTCAGCTTCTTTGTTCAGTACACAGCAAAAAAGCACATGAACGCCGTTAAGTGAAAACTATCATGGGAGCCCAATTTTGCCCTTTGACCTCCTGCATTTAGAATGTTGGCATTTTAGAATTGAAGGAGTGACATCTCACTTTTAATCTGCTGATTACTTTTCACCAGCTTTATGTGTTGTAATTTTGCTTGGATAAATATTGTTTAAGGTGAAACAGTGTTTGTTTTAGACTGACTTTCATTCCCTTTGTCCAAAATGTCATGGCACACTGGACAGTTCTCACGGCACACCAGTGTTCTACATGCTGCAAGGAATTCATGTTGACATACCCAACAGTCAGTTCAAAAATGAGGTTTCAAGACTATTTATGTATCGATTGCTTCCAAGATTGTCATAAATGAAGCTATGACTGTAAATAATTTTTGAATTTTTAACAAGTCAAATTAAACACTGAATACAAAGAAGTTTTAATGATTCGGAGTCCTGCTTTGTGATTTTATTGCAAAACCCTCACTTGTGGAATAAACCGTACATTTATTGTGTAATGTAGACGATGTTTTAATTTTCAGGCACTGCCTTTCATCGAAGCGAGCCAAATACTATAAGTCAAAGTGGGGAGGCTTTTCCCTCAAACTATGTGCAGTGAAATCTGAAACTCATTTAAAATGCACAGGTTTATGACTGCTACACACCCCAGTTATGAAACTCTTGCCCCCAGTCTAACTTGTGGGGAAGGTGCAGGCAGTCAGTTAGCATAACTTCTTTCGAACATAAATAAATTATCCGCACTTGTCTCATTCTTCATCTTTCCAGCTTTTTAACTCCTTTTCTGCAAATCTAATTCTGCATGTCCTCCTCCAGCTAAGATGGTTGGGAGCACAGATGTTTTTGTAAATTCTGCCAGTGATGTTCAGCCAATACCAGACATCATTTACTGTATGCAGTGGGGACGAGGCCTCACAGCTAGGTTTTCCCTTCCTGTCCACGCACTGAATGATGTGAAGGACTTTCCATCCTGAGGTTATCTACTTTGTAAGCTAGCTGAGAAATGATTGAACTAATCAAGGGTAACTGAATTCAGACTATAGTTTGATCCCAGTCCCTCTAATTGGCAATTTGATACTCTCACTTTAACACGACTGAGTAATGTAGATCTGAGGGATAGCAGGTATAATTTGAAATTGATGCAATCAGAACCTACAATGATTGTAAATCAAAGACGCTGTTGGATTTATAGTCTCACACACCAAATCATGTTCACTACAGAAATATCACGCAAACGTTAAGGGGTTTGCAGGGAAAATGTGACAGCCTGTCCCAAGTTATGAAAGCAGACGTAAGTTGTCTCTTCCCATAAAACTGTTCCAAAGTGACCGCTTCCTCCATTAACTCATAGTGACTTTGGTCAGCTTTCAGCGGCTTTGTGAAGTCAATCCAAGGACCCCTAAAATATGTACTGGGGCTGAACTAAGTCCTGTTGATAATTTTAAAGAGAAGGTCAGTGTTGATAAGGAACCAAAACGGATAGCTTTTATCTAGCGCCTAGGAATGGTCCAAAGCAAACAGATGCAATGAATTAGTTTACTTGTTTTTATGAGAGCAAGTGTGGCAGCCATTTTGTGCACAGGCCAAACCCCCTGAAGTTAAAGCAATCATTGATCAAACAACTCATCTTTAGTGTTCTTGTTTAGACAGGACACAGAGAAAATTCACTAATTTCCTTCAGATAGTGTGGTGTAATATCCATCCAAAGGCCAAGGTAATTTAGTGTCTCATGAGTAGAGTGCATTTCTTTCAATACATTTGCTCACTCCTTGCAACACTAGGGTTTCAGTCAAAATTTTGAACCTAACTACCCAAGTGGGGCTTGAACTGATACAGTCAGTCTTAGAAAATTCAGAAACCTGATTTCCAGCAAAAATGGAGATGGATGATTGCTTTATATTTCTCTAATTGTTTTCTGCTGTGTGTATATCCATAGTCTGGGGATGCAGTAATTCTCCTGGCTAATAGCAACCAGTGAAATATTGTATCATTATTTTTCTAACAATAAAGGTTACTGTTTTGATTCTTGTTGCCAAGGACAGTGATTGTTCTGAGTATATTCATCTTCAAGGATTCATTACAGAAGGCAACATATTGTTGCTGTGCACAGCAACTTGGCATATCAGTCGAAAATAATAAGGAGGTGATTATTTCCATTTATGACTCTAGAATTCATAATGAATGAATTGTGAACTGTGTCAAGTGTCTTGTGGCACAAAATATGTCATGTTACAGTGCATCTTCTTAAAATGTGACTCATTTACTTTCTTCCTTGTGAGCCTTACATGTCAGGTCATTTAAGCACCTTTTCTTTGGCAGTGGTACATTCGGCAAACTCTTCATCCTGCTAATGCACTGATACCTAAGAGAAAGCATGCCGCTCAAAGTGTGCAATGGAATTGCTTATTATCTGAAAAGATTTCAGAGTAGAAATAATTTGTCTGGCCTCAGCACAGATGGGTAGTAAGTTCTGATGAAGGAATGTGTCAATGAAAGACTCTGAATCGGCAAGAGTGCCAGCATGATTCCAAACAGTGGAACCCAGCTTTGCTTGGTGATCCTTTACAGCAGTGACAGTTAGGACCCTCGTCATAATGGTTTGATTTGGGACCTTGACATTTTCCTGGACAGTGATCCAAAAGCGTGAGATTTGCTGATGAAAGACGTATTGGGCAGAACCTTCCCAGCCCCTGAGCGACATGGGCATTGGTGAGACAATTGTGAAAAAAGGATGAGATTGGCAGCAATAAACAGGAGATGCATCAACTCTCCAGCCGGATGTTGAACAGAGGTGAGAACCACGCTTGCGAGCACCAGGAGGTCTGATTTACATCAATTTGAGTGTATTCGGGTGCCATTGTTACACAATCCCACTCTTTTGTCAACAGACTCTCATTATGCCACCCACCGGATAGATGTGGACAATTTCTGACATGTAAATCAGAATGGTCACCTGGCAACTCCAGATCCTGTTTGCACCTTTCGTCATCTATCTCGGAGGGCTATCACCAACATCTGGGAGCATGCTAAACATGAGGAGTCAGTGCCCCCATCCCCACTATCCATGCTTGTTGGAGTCAGGCATATACCATTTCCTCACATCACCCTCCTAGCCCTGAGGGGATGATCCTCTGCAGCCATGGCTGATGACTCCATTTACAGAACTCCCCTTGCCTGACACCGAGTCAATGTTTTATTTGCTTACTTTCATCAGAGGCAGAAGTCATTACCACTATCAGGACCTCCTGAGATTCCTGGCACTGGCGCCATGACCAAATCAAGTGGTGCCAGCTGGGAGGTCCTCTTCACCCTAGTACACTGTTACAGTGCATCCCATTTGCCGAACAGGACCAGGCTGGAGCAGAAAATAGATCTGCTCAAGGTGAGCCCCTGCTGCTTGTTTTGGTGTGGGGTGTGTTACCACACAGGCAGACAGAGTGTGCAACCTAATCCTTGCATGCTGTGGTCTACACTACTGGAGCAGGTAAAGAGGGGTTCAGATAGATGCTGAAGAGCTGTGAGGGCAGCAGCAGTCTTCAGAGAAAGTAAAGGAGGACATGGAGCAGGAGGAACATCACCTGAACCATGACTGAGTGCAGCAGCGTCAGGAACAACAAGCCAGACAGGTGTTAAATGATACCTGGTTCCAGTAGATGACAGTCGAGAGTGTGGTGCTGGAAAAGCACAGCAGGTCAGGCCACTTCTGAGGAGCAGGAGAATCGACGTTACGGGCATAAGCCCTTCATCATAATGATTAAAGATATGACGAGCTGGTGCCATAGAGGAATGTAGGTAATGAGACAAGTATGAGAAAATAGCATAGAAATCTCACTGGGGCTCCTGGATAGAAGCCCACAATTAAACTTCGCAAAATTGACAACCAGGGCAAATAGGGAGAGTGATAAATGCCAGCCTAGCTGGTGATACTCACATCCCATAAATAAGTATAGCACTAGTTCACTCAGTGACAATGTACAGAGCTGGAGGGAAATAACTACACACAATTCTAATCTATCAGACTAAATGGGAATAAAGCAGCAATTGGTATCCTTTTTATCGGTCTAAGTCACATGACATTGCTTTGAGATGTGAATACATTAATGTTCTGATTTGCAGAAATGAGTTCAGATTTGAAATCAAGTAGCATTAGTGTGAAGGAGATTGTGTGCTTCACCTGGTGGCAAACTCACCTCAACTTGGAAAAGCTTCGGGAACCTGGAACATGGTGTTGGATAGAAATAAATTAATTCATATTAGTTAATCGAGATTTGTACAAAATCGCTTTCATGTTTAGAAATATATACACTGTAAGAAATTGGACTTTTATTCAATTACTCTTAAATATTGCCTTCACGAGCTATTGTGATCAATATGCACTCTGCCTCCTATCTGCTCATCCCTGGGCATCAGAGAACTACCCTCAATTGCTATATACTTTTCCTGTCTATTAAGCTATTGTATCAGATTTAAACAGTAGCTTCTTTATAAGCTATCTTAAAATTAATTACAAATAGTCAACTGCCAACTTTTAGGTAATTCTGTGCTCCTTACACAAAGCCTCACAACACTGAACCTGCTTGGGACTCTGTTTAATTGCATCAGATACAAGATCCTAACACCAGGCTGCTGATTTAATTTGACCAGACATGATGTCCAAGGTGTCCTCTGGCGTCGGTCAATGTTTGCCTGAATGGCTTCGTTCAACACTATAAAGATAATACTGATCTTATTAACAGATTCAGTGGAGTTTTAAAAAGTACAATGGGCATATTTAATTGAGAAAGTCTGTTGCAGACTTTAAAATGGAGACAGGAATAGTTGTTTGGACAGACAAGGTGCATTCTCAGTGATGTAGTCCATGTCTGCCCTGGGCTGCACTCTAGCTCTCCCACACAGACAACCGCTCATTAAAGGTCTCCGCAGCATGTTCTCATCCATGGACAGTAGAAACATTTTTATCAGAACTTGGTAGAATGAAGATGTGGGTAAGTCCTGTGAGTTTTAAGTTTCTTAACTTGCGTCCTGTACAATTTCCTCTGATTGATCACAATAGTCTTAGTATTGTTTAGTTATAGCCATGCACGACAGGCTTCATATAACTAACACACCATGACCGGTGGACTATTGGTCTTTTACTTCCCTCATGTTCTCATGCTCCTTATTATTCCTCTGCTTTGTCTGCTCTTAGTCAGATACTACTGCTGTACATGTGTGATCCACATAGAATGCTCTCAGCAAATTTATTTCCAATTAATTATCTAACTGATTCTTAGATTACCTTTTTGATTTGAACATTTGTATTTCCAAAACAAAATCAAATGTTTTGTGTGTATGTGTGTGTGTGTGTGTGAGAGAGAGAGAGAGAGAGAGAGAGAGAGAATGAATGAGGGAGAAGGTGCATGAAGGAGAGTATGTGTGTCAGAGAAAATGTGTGTATGTAAAATACAGGCTGTATGTGGGAGAGAGTGAGTGTGATTATGGGTGTAAGAATGTGAGTGAAGGAGTGGGTGTGAGAATCTGTTTATGAGGGAGTGTGCGTTCATTTGTTACTGGACAAATGCACTACATGTTGCTCCACCCTGCCCCACTGTAGCCATAACAAGAATAGGTCATGGCTTACTCTGCACAATACCGTTGAGCACACCAGTGTTTGGTATATGAAACAGAAGCTGACTTATGAGAAAACTCTGGTGACATCTTTATTTATCCTCAGAAATTCCTTTTACAAATTGGCAAGAATGCTGCAGCACAAAGACAAAACTGCCAGAAGCATATCACGTGACATCACATGCAGTAGATACAGTTACTTATCCAGCCCTCTTTCGGGGTGAAAATGAGAACTGAGCGGAACTTTGTTCCATAGGAAGGTAGTGTGCAACTGAGTGTTGCGACAAAAATCTTGGGTGAACCTATCCTCATTGCAGGTCAAAGGAAACTATCCTTCATAGGCTGGACTTGATATGGATTTGTTGTTCTTGGCCGAAGCCAATCAATCCAGCTCCTGGGATCTGGCTGCTGGAGGGTTATGATTTTGTCCAACAGCTCGTGGCAAACAATCATAGGGATTTGGACAATATTCAGACTTAAGCTGATAAGTGACAGGCAATCCCCATCTCCAAAGAGAGCTACTACAAGAATTATTACCATAATGCTCAATCAAGTTTTCCATTTCAAAATTCTTAGAACTCAATTCTACTTTTCTCCCTGCCAAAATCCTCGAGCTTTTCCATTCTGACAAAACTCCTTTTTTGTGCTATGGAAATTTAATAGTAGCTGAGAGGTTCTACTTGTTTCCCTCCAGTTAGTCCTGCACACACATAAAAACCAGCCTGAGCATTAAGGTGTTGTTATGCTTGTTTTGTTCTAGAAGTAAAACTGCAGAATAGATGCGAAAAATGATACGCACTCCATTAATACAGACTCATTAAATCATCTTTTCTTGCTATTATTGTGGAGGGCTATATTGCAAAACATCAGTGGAAAATGGAACTCTTCATCTTGTATAGCATTAGCTCTTGCCAATTTGTTTGAAAACATTCTCTTTTTGTTGTCAGTTGTGGAGGTTTCATGACATTAAGTCTTGCTCCCAATTGTTTCCCTTTTTTTTTACATGTCCATTGTTTTTGTAACTAATAATCCAAATGTTCAAAGAGAGTTAACAGAAGAGAGACATTTATTCTTTCACAAGCCTCTGTTTTGCTCCAGGATTGCTTGCAGCCGTGCATAGGAGATGAATTTAAATTCCTAGCCAAGGACAGGGGAGAGTTGGCAAGATGGAATTTGTTGGTATGAACATGGCCAGAGGATATTTTGACATTTCTGTGTATTTTGATCCAATTGTTTCTGCACCCTACATAAAACATTCTTGGGAAAAATTGTACTTGTAGCTGAGAGTTGCTTCTTATGGGACTCCTGACAAGCCAGATTTATGTAGTTTAGTTCCTACCATCTGTGTTAACAATCAGATTTGTAAAATATGGTCTGTTGTAATATGTGCCACGTGGTTATCATGTATAAAATAGAGCCCCAATTATTTAGGGTCTTGGAAAAGTAACCAAGAGCTATTCACACCTTTTTGTTTCTAATAATTTTCATCATGATTGTTATTGTCTTCATGATTTATTATTTTTATTGTTTTTTTTGTTTTAGTCACAGCTGCCTTACCCAGACACTGAGCTCTTGGCACATCAAAAGGTCAGCAGCAAATCTGCTGTGGCAACCACCCATTTTCTTCCTACTGTAGCTTAGTCAAATTGTCTCCAAGGAAGCCCATGGGATTAAATGTTTCGTAAGTGAAAAATGAAATCAAATCAGATTTGGATGATCTATTGCATAACTGTAACTCCATAAATGAAGTCTAAAAAGGAATCCGTAATCCTGGCCATTAGCATTGGTGCATAGCCCAGTGTCTCCTGCAAAGGAAATTATAGACTGTTCACTGTTTACTTTGTGCAGGAATGTGGCTGCTGGTGTGGTTTAAGTTCAAAGTCCATGAAGATGTCTGTCTTACAAGAAAACACAATAGTAGTGATCGGCTAATGGTATTCACCTCACATAAAATTCCTTGATTTAATTGGTATCAGTTTTTGTAGTCAAATTCATTATTGCCCAGTAATCATCTATTTACTCACCTACACTTTACTGTTTGTGTGACTTCACTAAGAGCACCCTCTTTGTTGAATAAACAGTTCCCATCTTTTAATGTGTGTCCGGTCACAAAATAGCTCTCTCCTCCAAAAAGTCAAAGGATTGTATGTTTATGTTTGGATAGGCGTGCATATATTTGTAAGTGCATGTTATCGTTTTTCTGTGCAAGTATTGATACTCCCATGTCTTTGTGTTTGTGTCAGGTTACATAGAGATTCCTACATGTAATGCGTTCGTTTCTGTTTATCCTGAGGGAAAAATAATAAACTAATGAGAAAAGCAAATGTATCAATTAAATTTTTAACTCTAAGTGAGCATCAATTTTTACAGCACTTTGGAAACAGTAAGTTGTAAAAAGAGATATGTTTTAAGGTGTTGGCTGGAAATATTTGGCTGGAGTTTGCTGTGTTTCTGTTCAGTCTGCACAGAGTCCTGTTAAGGGAAGGGAACCTATGCATCAGAAGCTTGCAAATTGGTCAAATTGTGTTGACAAAGAATGATTCTGGGTGAGATGCTGTATGTATTTTGAACTCGGATTGTTCAGGTTCACTGGCTGCATCCGCTGGTCACTCATTTAAAGAAAATACACCCAGCTACAACTTGGAGTCGCTGTCTCCCTCCCACAAGCAAAATGTGAAAGGCTAGTCATCTGATAACATGATTTATTGCTCATTGCAATCACTAACTTTGTGGAAGTACTCTGCAGGGTTTTTGGAAGCATTGTGTGGAGGAGTTCCTGTATTTGCCAGAGAGTATTGCTGCATCTTCACTGAGAGGACCTGATGACCTGCCCATATAAAAGTTGGAGCAGTAGTTGGAATGAATGTTCATGGCAGGGAAATGGAGCAGATGTTCCATGACTATTCCATCCTGTAGGCCTTCTTGATGTCACTGTGACAGCAGACTGTGGACTGTGCGAGATGTTACTTTTCTGCCTTTTATAGATTGACCAGAGAGACAGCTGTAGTCTTGTGAGTTGCTTTCAAACTGCACAGTCATCGTCCCATCAGGTAGTGGGACGTTCACCTGACACAAGAAGCTCTTGATATCAAAGGCCAGCAAAAACCAGTCAGTTTTGTATTCTTTTTTTGACAGTACAATGTGGTGTTTCAGTCAGAGCTGGTGTAGTGCCTATGTGCACTCTGACGCGACATTCTATGTCAGCTCTATAGGCAGCGGGGACACATGGCAGTCTTGATCTCCCGGGAGGTGATGGTCTTGCATTTGTTGTAAGGGACAGTCAGGAAACCTCCCCTGCAATGCACTCAGAAATATCGCTGATGGATGAGCTCGTGGCCTTGGAGGAGATGCTGAGGTTAGGCTGAACCTGCTTCATCATCTTGTACCTATAAATGGCAAAACCTTCTTTCCTGGACTTTGTCACTCTTTGCTGTCACCCTCTTCACTGCTTTCTTAACATCCTTCTCGGGCAACCTGTCCTTCCTTCTCCTCAACCATGATGACAGTCAGCTTCAGACACAATCCTGGTGTAGCCAAAGGTGATTGAACATTAATTTCTCAGCTATCGCTCCTGAATAGCGAATCCTCTATCAAATCGAAAGAGACTGTTCATATCTTGAGAAGGTCTATTCAAGATGCAGTAAACTAGTGTCTGCACCAAAGCCATTTCAATTATCTTAATGCAAATCAGTTCCTCCTCAATAGAAACAAAAAGTGCCAAAGAAATTCAGCATCAGTGGAGAGAGAAACAGTTAATATTTTGAGTCAAGATTAGAGTGGTTTTGGAAAACCACAGCAGGTCGGGCAGCATCCGAGGAGCAGGAAAATCGATGTTTTGGGCAAAAGCCCTTCATCACCACTCTAATCTTGTCTCTAATCTCCAGCATCTGCAATACCCACTTTCACCTAGTTAATATTTTGAGTCATGTTTGACTCTTGTTCAGAACTGGGCATGAAACATTAACTCTGTTTCTGTGTCCACAGATGCTGCCAGACCTGAGGAGCTTCTTCAGCAATTTTTATTTTCTTTCAGGTTTCCAACATCTGCAGTATTTTATTCACATTCCTTAGCAATGCCGTTCAGGCATCCACTTTGTAATTTATTAGCCAGCTTACAGGTCAGGTAGTTTCTACAGCCATTTTAAGCCACAGTGACCTGGCTCATTTGAAGTTATTTTCTTTCGAATTAAAGTCCCAGGTATCAAATCAGTCAATGGAGTTAAAGTTCAATAGTTCATATTTTATGATTTTTTTTGACAAATTCTATCAAATTGACCTCTTGCCCAGAATCCTTCATCAAGAAAACTATTGCCATGACACCTTTATCCATAATGTATTCAATTATGTAATTGGTCAAACATGAGATAATAACAGTTTTTTATTCATTCATGGGATGAGGGTATCACTGGTTGGCCTGCATTTATTGCCCACTCTTAATTGCCCAGAGGACGGTGAAACTCAAGCACATTGGTGTGGGTCTGGAGTCACATGTAGACCAGATCTGGTGAGAGTAGCAGTTACCTTCTCTGAAGGACTTTAGTGAACGAGATGGATTTTCCTGACAATCGACAATGATTTCACGGTCATCACTAGACTCTTGATTCCAGATTCTTACTATTGAATTAAAATTTCGCCATCTGCCATGGCAGGATTTGAATCTAGGTGTCTAGAATACTATCTGGGTCTCGAGATTAATAGCCCAGTAACAATACCACTAGGTCATGACTTATTTTAGTAATTATATAAGCAAAAATGAACTGACGACGTTTGTGTATTCTTTTAGTAGCTGTCATTTGTGTGGTCTTGCCTGCCTAGTGCTCTCCCACACTGTTACCCCAGTAGTTATATAGAATAGTCAGTGGAAAGCTGCTGACTTAAAGGTCCCCTTGGAGGATGACTTCAACTGTTCTGAGCCTTTTGCGACTGGATTCGGATTGTATCCCCTCAGTAGTGGCAACAGTAGGGGCTGGCTGAAAGACCATGAGGACAATGGCAGAGTGGCAATGGTGGGAGCATGAATGTTGTCATCCTGAAGGTTGGTGGTCTCCAGGGCCCTTCCCATTCGCCAGGATGGTGCCTCATCAATCCCAAAGACCTGCTGGTGAACAAATTGCTGGACTCCGGGAGAGTCTGCAAACCCTTTTGAGCACTGCTACCATGAGGATACAGTCTGATGCTGCAAGGCAATAAGCTTAGATCCATCTGGGTTACCACTGCAGGTTATTTTACAGGAGATGGCTACTGCCTGTTCTGCTATGGATGACAAAGACATCGACCAAACCTGGAGTCATGAAGTTAGCTGTCACTTGGGTGGACAACTTGGTTTCAAACTCGAAACACGTAATGGTAAGGTCCTGGTGAGTGTTGCTGGACAAAGAGACCTTGTAGTGCAGGTTCACATTCCCTTGTAAGTAGAGTTGCAGCTAGATAGGATAGTGAAGAAGGCGTTTGGTATTGAGTACAGGAGTTGAGAGGTCATGTTGCAGCTATACAGGACCTTGATCAGGCCACTTTTGGAATATTGCATAGGTTTAAGGTAAGAGGGGGAAAGATTTAAAAGGGATCAAAGGGGCAACGTTTTCACAGAGAGGGTGGTGCATGTATGGAATGAACTGCCAGAGGAAGTGGTGGAGGCTGGTACAATTACAACATTTAAAAGGCACTGGGATGGGTATATGAATAGGAAGGGTTCAGAGGGATATGGACCAAGTGCTGACAAATGGGACTAGATTAGGTTGGGATATCTGGTTGGCATGGACAAGTTGGACCAAAAGGTCAGTTTCCGTGCTGTACATCTCTATGATTTTATGACTCTGTAGGATGGCCTGTGCCATGTTAGAGCTAGAATCCTCCATTCTCATTAACAGGGATAGAAAATGGTCTGTTTGTTCTCCAATGCACCCAGCATCTTGGTGAGCATTCTCATCAGCTTTCTCTTGCCAGGGTGGCATGGTGGCTCAGTGGTTATCACTGCTGCCTCACAGCACCAAGGATCTGGGTTTGATTCCAGCCTCTATGTGGAGTTTGCACATTCTCCCTGTGTCTGTGTGGGTTTCCTCCGGGTGTTCCAGTTTCCTCCCACAATCCAAAAATGTGAAGGTTAGGTAAATTGGCCATGCTAAGTTGCCCATGATGTGTGCCCAGGGATGTGTAGGTTAGGTGCATTAGTCAGGGGTAAATATGGGATAATAGGGCGATGGGTCTGGGTGAGTTAATCTTTGGAGGTTTGGTGTTGACTTGTTGGGCTGAAGGGCCTGTTTCTACACTGTAGGGGTTCTATGATTCTATGTTGCTCCATTTCATCTGAGTCCCCCAGAGCAAAACTTTCTGCAACCTCAAGTTGAAGCACATACAATCATTTCTCTCTAGCCTGGCTGCAGCCCACTCATGACTGGTGACTCACCACATGCATATTCCTCTTAAGTACACGGATTGTTGAGCTACTGAGGTTGTCCTTTCATCAGTGAGGTCTTGCTTCTTCCTGTGGCAATTCTTGGATCTCTGAGTGTAGGGTAAATCAGATGAGGAAGAGGATGGGTTTGCAAGCATGTCACAAGAGCTCCATGGTCACAGCATTCTCAACTTACCCATAGTGTCAGAAAATAGTGTGAGGATGAGCTGGGAGTTGAGAAGGAACATCCTCCTCATTGTTCTCAGTGATGCTAGATATCATAGGCACCTTCATATCATCTCCTTCATGCTTAGAGTCAAGAGATGCAAATAAGCTTGTTCCCTATTGGTTCTTCTTTGTTCCTGGCAATTACTGCCCACCTGCAGGAGTGAGAGAAAAGTAATTTCTATATGGGGGCAACATGCAGGCACATCTGACTGGTCAGGAGTGTGTTGAAGCTACAGGAGCTGGATGTGATGCTGGTATAAGAATGAGATTCTGAGAGTGAGGTAGCGTCTGGTTACTAGGCCTCAGGGAGTGCTGGGCTAATGGTGCATTGAGAGGTGTCAGAGTTTGGTGATGCCATTAAGAAGGAGGTGTCATGCCCATCTGTGAAGGGTCATTGAACTTGTGGCACTGACTGCAGGACAACGGGGCTGGACCCTGGGTATAGATCTCCTTGGCTACTTCCACCCACCCCAATCCTTTCTGAAGGCTTGACAATTTCCTGGCGCAAGCTCAGACTAACAGTACAACATTTAGGATGAAGTTTGCATGCTCCTTGCCTCAGTGGCAATGGTTATCGTCAAGTCAAGAACCCCAAACAAAGCACTCGCAAATGAGAGTTTATGAAACTTTGACCTGGTAATTTTAAGAGAGCATTTGGTTACCGTGGAGCCCAGTATAGGGTTTTAATTAAACGATAGTTCACATATTCCATTGAAAATTGTAAATCAGCTTTGTAACTTACAGATGACGTTATTGGACAAAAGCTGTAATTTTATCACGATAACCTCATTGTGATAAAATTTAAATAACTCACTCAGCTTTAAGACTTGATTGCTGTTAACATTGAACCACAGACTACTTTCCTTCAACTTTGTTAATGAATAATTAATAGTAAATGTGAACATCAGATAGAATATTAATTTATGAAAGGGCAATCAATTAATATAATCAATGTTTTCTTTGTAATCTGGAGAGAAAGAAAAACAGAAAGTTGGCAGGAATTAAGTTTTCCTCAATAGCAGAATATTCATTTCAACATTAAAAATGGTGAAGAGTGAAAGAAGTGATGGCTTGACCTATGAACCTCTGTCATTTCATGTCTTCCTGTACTTAGCAATATTCAGGCTAAACTATGTTTGGCAGAGGCTGACTTATACTAATGCTAAACATAGCTCACAATGCTACAAATTGATGTTGGCTGAACTCAGCACATTAAAAGGGGTGGGATAGGAAGGACCTTGTCAGCAAAGTGGTCAAAAAGTGTATTTTTACTGCATTCAGTGGCAAGGATTCAACTCTTCCTGTCTCCAGGACAGCACTTTAAAACAAAAGTTGAAACCAGCACCCAGGGAGGATTGGGAGAAAGCCAATGATGGGCTGGTTTGGTCCATGCCACTGATGGAAAAGCCTGCAGGCACAGAAGCCCTGCTGGGCAAACTTTGCATAACCCTTTGTAATAGAAACTGCAAAGTATTTTTAGAGAAGTGAAATAGAGCTGATGCAAATTGTTAAATGTTTTGGCTCAAACAATAAAGATCAAAGGAGCACTTTTTCAAACAAACTATTGAAAAGATATCTGCACGTCAACAGTAAGGCATGCCCCTCCCCCCACCCTCTTCTTTTGATTTAACCCGATCTTTCTGGATGTTTTGTTTACATTTTTTGAAGAGGTTTGTAAAATAGTTTGCATTCAAGAATATTGGAGAAAAGGAGTTTGTAATTAATTGAAGCCATTGCGCCTTTTCAGAGCTCGTCTACTAGTCCATTTTCACCTATGATTTGTGTTCTTGATTAATATAAATGTCTTTTGCTCTGAGACCAGGAAGGATGGATCATTGCAGACCATATCATTGCTTGTTTGAACATTTTCCTTCTTTTATTTTTGGCTACCCAACTGGATAAACAAGATCCTGCACCCGGCTTCAGCGAGTGAATGGCTGCTTGGGTGGGCTTCAGAGGACTGTCTTTGGAGGTTGTCTTTTTCCTCGCTGTAGAACATTTGATATTCCTGACACCAAGGCATCCGGCATCACTTGACACAACTATCAATGATGAAATAGCCATCAACACAGATAGGAGCTCTCTGCCCATTTCCTGCTATGAAATTATGCACACCATCAGAGTGAAGGGTAGCAATGATTTACCATCAGTACATCAGCATCTCTAAGTGGGCGGAAATGAATATCCATCTGCAAAAGCAAAGTTAATCAAACACTCCATGCATGTTGCAGACAAGTGAAGAAGCCTGAAAGTGCAAGTTTTGCAAATTAAAGATGTGTTGTGTTCCTTAAAATACTGTATTCAGATAACACTCTTTTCTCATCATTATTCATGAAGGTATAATATATCGCTTGCAAGAATGGAAGTTATAGAAATTGATTGCTTTTGAGTTAGCTAGTTAGTCAAAATTTGAACCTGATGTTCCTCTCAGTCTTCTGGTTAAACTGCATCCTTTGCACATCACTTTAGTGCTTTCTCTTTACGATGGCTTGTACACTATAGTTACCATTTTCCCGACCGAGGTGATTTGTTTCTCAAAGTCATTTGTTAGTTGTCACCTACCTCAGGCTCCATCTCTTTTTTTTGCAAATATATTTATTTGCAATTTTTTTTTAACTTTACTAACATATAACATTACTGAAAAATAAAATCAATAACAAATATCAGTATAATAGAGTTACAGAGTCATAGAGATGTACATCGTAGAAACAGATCCTTCGGTCCAACCTGTCCATGCCGAACAGATATTCCAACCCAATCTAGTCCCACCTGCCAGCACCCGGCCCATATCCCTCCAAACCCTTCCTATTCATATACCCATCCAAATGCCTCTTAAATGTTGCAATTGTACCAGCCTCCACCACTTCCTCTTTCAGCTCATTCCATACACGTACCACTCTCTGTGTGAAAAGGTTGCCCCTTAGGTCTCTGTTATGTCTTTCCCCTCTCACCCTAAACCTATGCCCTCTAGTTCTGGACTCCCCCATCCCAGGGAAAAGACTTTGTCTATTTACCCTATCGATGCCCCTCATAATTTTGTAAATGTCTATAAGGTCACCCCTCAGCCTCCGACGCTCCAGGGAAAACAGCCCCAGCCTGTTCAGCCTCTCCCTATAGCTCAAATCCTCCAATCCTGGCAACATTCTTGTAAATCTTTTCTGAACCCTCTCAAGTTTCACAACATCTTTCCAACAGGAAGGAGACCAGAACTGCACACAATATTCCAACAGTGGCCTAACCGATGTCCTGTACAGCCGCAGCATGACCTCCCAACTCCTGTACTCAATACTCTGACCGATAAAGGAAGGCAATTTAAATGCCTTCCTCATTACCCTGTCTGCTTGTGATTCCAGTTTCAATGAGCTATGACTCTGCACTCCAAGGTCTCTTTGTTCAGCAATACTCCCTAAGACCTTACCATAAAGTGTACACGTCCTGCTCAGACTTGCTTTCCCAAAATGCAGCACCTCGCATTTAGCTGAATTAAACTCCATCTGCCACTTCTCAGCCCATTGGCCCATCTGGTCCAGATCCTGTTGTAATCTGAGGTAATCCTCTCCGCTGTCCACTACACCTCCAATTTTGGTGTCATCTGCAAACTTACTAACTGTACCTCTTATGCTCACATCCAAATCATTTATATAAATGATGAAAGGTAGTGGGCCCAGCACCGATCCTTGTAGCACTCCACTAGTCAAAGGCCTCCAGTCTGAAAAACAACCCTCCACCACCACCCTCTGTCTTCTACCTTTGAGCCAGTTCTGTATCCAAATGGCTAGTTCTCCCTGTATTTCATGAGATCTAACCTTGCTAATCAGTCTCCCATGGGGATTCTTGTCGAACACCTTACTGAAGTCCATATAGATCACATCTACCACTGTGCCCTCATCAATCCTCTATGTTACTTCTTTTAAAAACTCAATCAAGTTTGTGAGACATGACTTCCCACGCACAAAGCCATGTTGACTATCCCTAATCAGTCCTTGCCTTTCCAAATACATGTACATCCTGTCCCTCAGGATTCCCTCCAACAACTTGCCCACCACTGAGGTCAGGCTCACTGGTCTATAGTTCCCTGTCTTGTCCTTGCCACCCTTCTTAAACAGTGGCACCATGTTAACCAACCTCCAGTCTTCCAGCACCTCACCTGTGACTATCGATGATACAAATATCTCAGCAAGAGGCCCAGCAATCACTTCTCTAGCTTCCCACAGAGTTCTCGGGTACACCTGATCAGATCCACCTTTTCCCTTTTGAAGACATCCAGCACTTCCTCCTCTGTAATCTGGACATTTTGCAAGATGTCACCATCTTTTTCCCTACAGTCTATATCATCCATATCCTTTTCCACAGTAAATACTGATGCAAAATATTCATTTAGTATCTCCCCCATTTTCTGTGGCTCCACAGAAAGGCCGCCTTGTTGATCTTTGAGGGACCCTATTCTCTCCCTAGTTACCGTAAAAACAAACAAAACACAAATTACAATACAATTACTGTCTAACAACTACTAACCTACCCTATAATACAAAACAAACCCTAACACTGTGCAAAGCAACACCAAAGAAAAAAAAAGAAAAGCAAAAAAAACAAATAAAAAACCACAAAATACAGAACAGCTATGCTCGACGCAAAGCTCCCAAACAAAGGAACGGGAGCATTGTATACATATCCGTATTAACTCAGGCGATTCCCTCCAGGGCACAGGGCTTGACAAATCTAGCCAATCTGGTTAGACAAACACCCTAGTTAAGACAACTGACAAATCTATATCCAAATAACTCAAGTAGGGCTGCCATGTCTTATAAACATTGTCTGTTGTGTGGTGCACCACGTTTGTGAAAAAGTCCAAGGGAATGTGCTCCATTACTAATTTCTGCCATCCCAGCAAGTCCGGTGGGTTCTCAGATACCCAGTTCATCATAATAGTCTTCCATGCACAGTGTGTAAGATTATTATATAGTTTCTCCCTACGCCCGTCTACAGATGGTAAATTTGGTAGACCTAAGAGGAGAGATATCGGGTCTACTTTGACTTCAGTCCTCAAAACCCTCCCGATCTCTCCCGCCACAGCGCTCCAATAAACACGGAGCCTGTGGCATGTCCAGAAGCAATGGGTCAGAGTACCTACAGTTATTTTACATTTGGGGCACACTGAAGATGCCCCTTTTTTAAACTTCGCCAGACGGTTTGGTGCCAGATGAGCCCTGTGCAGAACTTTTAACTGCATAGCACATGTCCAGTTACAGACTGAGATCTTTCGAGTATTCTCCCACATATTCTCCCATGTTTCAGAAGAGATCTCCACTCCTCGCTCTTGCTTCCAGACCTCACATAAACGGTTAATATCCTGCCAGGCCCTGCCACCCAGCCGGCGATAGAGGACACTAACCGAAAGGGTGCTTGTGGAACGTAGCAACAACCTCTCTGTATCGGGCTTATAGGGCTTAGTGAGGAGCATAGTCTTCTTCTGGATGAAATCCCTAACCTGAAAAAAACGGAAAAGGTCTCTGCTGGGCAACCCGTATTTGCGGTTCAGTTGCTCAAAAGGCATCATAACCTCCCTCTCAAACAAGTCTCCCAAACTAGAAACTCCTCTCGCTGCCCATAGTTTGAACCCTGAGTCTATCATCCCTGGTCGGAACCCTGGCACGCCAACTATAGGTGTAAGTGGTGAAGTCTTGGATAAACAACCCTTACTCTGACTCATCGCCCTCCATGCCTTGACTGTACTAATGACAATGGGGTTCCGGCAGTGGTCCATAACTGTCCTCATCTTATCCATGAACAACAGGTTAATAAGAGGGCACTTTACTTGGGAGGCCTCAATATCCAGCCATATTGAGCCTGGATTATTACCAATCGCAGACAAAGGACAGCAGGGAACTCAATTGATACCTTCTGATGTCTGGGAAATCAACTCCTCCCCCTCCTTGAGGCAACTGCAATTTAGTAAGTTTGATGAGGGGCCGCCCATAATGCCAGACAAAGGGACCAAACCATCCCATAAGCTTCCGCAGCATTGACCTGGGAAACATTATAGGGAGCATACGCATGGGATAAAGCAAATGAGGAAGAGTATTCATCTTAATGAGATATATTCGGCCCAGCCATGAAATCAGAAGAGCCTCCCATCTCTAGAGATCTCGCTTAATATTGTCAAGCAAGTGAGCAAAGTTAGTCCGAAATAACAGATCAAACTTGCCTAGGTATTGGAACCCTACCCGTGACCACTTAAAACGGAACTTAGGGCCACCTTCAACTTCTGACACATCCTTAAGGTTCCCCAAAGGCATAGTCTCCGATTTTGCAAAGTTAATCTTACATCCTGAAATAGCCCCAAATGAATTGATACATTGCATCAAATGGGGTACGGAGGTCATTGGGTTCGATAAAAACAGAAGGACATCATCCGCATACAGTGTAATCTTGTGTGCCCACGATCCCACTTCCGGAGCGGTTATGTGGACGTTCTGACGAATGGCCTCTGCCAGCAGCTCTATCACCAACGTAAACAACAACGGTGAGAGGGGGCAGCTTTGCCGACTACCCCAACCAATCATAAAATTCCCAGACTTCACCCCGTTGGTGATGACCGTGGCCAGAAGGGGGTGATATAGAACCTCCACCCACCTAGCAAAGACCCCACCCAACCTGAACTGTTCTAAAACATAAAAAAGATACAGCCATTCGACCTAGTCAAATGCTTTCTCTGCATCGAAGGAAATCACCAACCCCTGGATCGATCGTTGCTGACAAACCTGGACCATATTGAGCAACCTTCTAATATTATTAGAGGGCCTATGGCCCCTTATAAAGCCTGTCTGGTCCTCTTTAATAATATGGGGCAACACCCTTTCCAATCTCAGGCTCAATCTCTTAATAAAATTTCTATGTTCATTTTTTTATTCCACATCTTGCAAAAGCTTTAGTTTACTTTTATAGACTCCTGGTGTCAGCTATTTGTTTGTTTTTAAAAAGTGGAAATTTTGATGAAAATCTAATGCATAGCAATTCAATTTTAATAACACCCATACTTTGCACTTCATCTTAGTTGCAAGTCTCCATCTGCCTTTGGCGAAGTCTTCCCTTCATTACATTCTCCCAAGCAGCAGTCACAGCAGTTCCTGCTGAGCTGAACACGCCCTCTTCCCAGGTCTTCTGCTTCCATCCCCATCACCTCAACTGCTATCTGCTGTCTCCCCTGGAGTTGGCCTTCCAGCTCCAGTTAGTTTCAGGTTCATGTGTGGAAAGGGCAAGCTCGTGATGCGGAAATGGGTCAGCCTCCCATTTTTCACCTCCTCTGTGAAAAACCAATCCCTGGGACCCTCCCTGGTTGGAGCTGATCCTGTCATTCTTTGAGAAGACAGAATGAGTGGTAAATGGCCTCTCATTGTGCAGCGCAACTGGCTGCTGACTCAGAACATATCTACTCCACCAAGTTGGAACCTGATTCCTCTGTGCTGCTTGTCAGTGGTGAAGACTGGTAAGGCAGCTGATGCATACAGTATCTCAATGTAAATGCTGCCTCATCCATATCCCAATCTGAGTCCTTTGTGTCCTGGAATTTCTTCCATTTTTTCTAACTGCAAGCACATGTGGCCCAACAATATATCACTTGCTGAACCTATCTCCATACTGGCTCCCAAGCTGTGTGTGGTATTGGTGGCTGAGAGAGATTCCATATGGGCATAGTAGATAATTAACGAGGCGAGATTGGTCAAGAAAACTATCTAGGCCATGTGACAAAAAACCTTCCCTAATACTCAATGCGAATTGGACTTAGCCAAAAATGCATAAGAATCAACCTGAATAAACTCATTCACTCAAGATAGACTTGTCATGTTCACAGTGTTGCGGTGGAGATGGAGGTCACTTGGCCTATCATACCTGCACCAGTGCCAATCTCCTACCTTTTCCTCATATCCTTCCACATCATTTATATCCAAATAACCATCCAATGCCCATTTGAATGCCTCAATTACGCCTGCTGCCACCACATCTCTCGGCAGCACGTTCAATATCCTAACTAGCCGGTGTATGTTTTTTTCTCAAAACACCCTTGCTTCATTTGCACATCCCTTTAAACCTACATTCTGTTGTTCTTGTCCTTTCTAGGAGTGGGAACCATTTCGCCCCACTCTATGCTACCCAGCCCACTCAGGATTTTGAAAACCTTAATCAAATCTCCTGTCCAAACTTTCTCAATCTAGCTTCATATGCTGAAGTTCCTATTTTCTGGAACCATTTGTATAAGTTACCTTTGCACAGTCTCCAGTGCAATCACACCTTTCCTAGAAGGTGGCACCCAGAGTTGTATACAGTACTCCACCTGAGGTTTAACAGGTGTCTTTTATGCAACTTCAACATCACCTCCTTACTCTTGTACTCCATTCCCCCTTCAATAAAGCCAAGAACACTGTACACTTTGCCTTCTGCTTTCTCTGCAGATCAGACAGCATCTGAGGAGCTGGAGAATTAACATTTCGGGCATTAGCCCTTCATCAAGAAGATGACGCCCTTCCTGATGAAGGGCTAATGCTTGAAGCGTCGACTCTCCTGCTCCTGGGATGCTGCCTGACCTGCTATGCTTTTCGAGCACCACACTCTTGACTCTGATCTCCAGCATCTGCAGTTCTCACTTATACACTTAATGGAAAGGTCCTATGGAGTGGTGCTGAACAAAGAGATCTTAGAGTGAAGGTTCATAGCTCCTTGAAAGTAGAGTCACAGGCAGATGGGATAGTAAAGAAGGCGTTTGGTATGCTTTCCTTTATTGGTCAGAGTATTGAGTATGGGAGTTGGGAGGTCATATTGGTTACGCCACTGTTGGAATATTGCATGCAATTCTGGTCTCCTTCCTATCAGAAAGATGTTGTGAAACTTGAAAGGATTCAGAAACGATTTACAAGGATGTTACCAGGGTTGGAGGATTTGAGCTATAGGGAGATGTTGAATAGGCTAGGGCTGTTTTCACTGGAGCTTTGGAGGCTGAGGGGTGACCTTATAGAGGTTTATAAAATCATGAGGGGCATGGACAGGATAAATCGACAAAGCCTTTTCCTTGGGGTGGGGGAGACCAGAGCTAGAGGGCATAGGTTTAGGGTGAGAGGGGAAAGATATAAAAGAGACCTAAGGGGCAACTTTTTCATGCAGAGGGTGGTACATGTATGGAATGAGCTGCCAGAGGAAGTGGTGGAGGCTGGTACAATAACAATATTTAAAAGGCATCTGGGTGGAGTTTGGGGGGACATGGGCTGGGTGCTGGCAGGTGGGACTAGATTGGGTTGGGATATCTGGTCGGCATGGACGGGTTGGTCCAAAGGGTCTGTTTCAGTGCTGTACATCTCTATGACTCTATGACTCACTTTCTCCTTCTGCTTTCTCTGTCTATTCTGCCACCTTCAATGATCCATGCAGATATACACCCAAGTATACATGGCTCCTTTGGTCTGGGGAAACGTATCCCCTTTTTAAATTAACCTTGTTGCATCTAACCAAGAGGGCGGGTGAACATGGAAGGGCTGCTAATTTGTCTGCCTTCACCCAGGAGTGTTAAGATTTTGGGAATCATAGCCATTCAGAGAGTGATCATAACGTCTGTCACCCTGGAGCCACTGTCTGTGTCGGATTAAACATTCCCATAGCTGACATTACAGCAACATTTTTGCATGGCTTTGCTTTGAAGATATATCCTGCTTTTAAGAAAAGCAGCCTGGCTGTGCCTCACGGTTTGTAAACATCAGCTGCTGCCTCCTCGTGCTCGGGACGAGAGACAAGAAGAACTGCAGATGCTGGAATCCAAAGCAGACAGGCAGGAGACTGGAGGAACACAGCAAGGCAGGCAGCATCAGGAGGTGGAGAAGTCAACGGTTCAGGGTGTAACGCTCCTTGTGCTGAGCTCAGGGGGCAGCAGTAGGTAGCATTCAGGAGGAGAATGTAGCATTGGTACTCTGCAGGTAAAACAACATTCATTCAGAAAAGGTGGGTCGGCAGGTACCGTTTCATTTGATTAGGCATAGGTGGTACAAAGGTCCTGACTCCGGTGCTCAAGATCCATGGCTAACCTATACCTAGCACTCTATTCCAGTGGATGATATGTTTTACTTTCCTTAGTTGTTCATGGCCTCCTGGCTCTTGGAGCCTCTCAGCAGCTGCTCGTATGAAAACGTGCGCAAACATACTGCAACACAGAGGACACTATCTTGATATGGAATATGTAATAAAACCTATAAATAGCTTGCCACGATTGGCCATAGGATAAGATGTCATTAAGTTTCCAGAAATATCTAAAACCACAATTGAAACCCTACCGAGGCACTGGGCTTAATGGTACAGATCTGATGTCAGTAAAAAAGGCCCACTTTGGAATTTGAATCAAATAATTATCCTTTGAATTTTTATCTCAGAACTATGTAAGATAACTAACTATCACAGTGACCCTTCTTCAGAATTGATTGTAGACAGCAAACATCTAGAAGAAATGCTGAAGGTTGGTTGAGGGGTGGGGGGGTGGGCTGAGGGGGAGGGGGGGCAATGGGGAGTACATAATGGGTGGTGATAGAGCCCAGAACGAGAGAGAGAACAACAGTTAGACAGATAATGGAATGGGGAAAGGTCAGTCTGGGGGAATGACTAGCTGCTAATGGGAACCATTAGAGCTGATCATGGGATGGTTGTGATAAGCAGCCCATGTGATGACACGGCCTGGTGTGTGGGTTTTAGGGTAAGGACATAAGAGAAGGTGCTCCAGCTCTAAAATTATTGAACTTGATATTGAGTTCTGAAGGCTGCAGAGTTCCCAAGTGGAAAATAAGATGCTGTCCTTCCAGCTTCCAGGTACAGGTAAATCACTGTTTCACCTGGAAGGTGTGTCTGGGTCCTTGGAAACTGAGGAGGGACGAAGTAAATGGCCAGATGTTGCACCTTCTGAGATTACATGGGAAGGTGAGGTTGGGGTGTGGGGAGATGTTGGGAGTGACAGAGAAGTGAACCAGGGTGTCCTGGAGGGAACAGTCCCTGTGGAAGACTGACAAGGGCTGAAAATGTGTTGCTGGAAAAGCGCAGCAGGTCAGGCAGCATCCAAGGAGCAAGAAAATCGACGTTTCGGGCATGAGCCCTTCTTCAGGAATGATGAAAGTGTGCCAAGCAAGCTAAGATAAAAGGTAGGGAGGAGGGACTTGGGGGAGGGGCGTTGGAAATGCGATAGGTGGAAGGAGGTCAAGGTGAGGGTGATCCACTTTACCAATACCTTCCACCCCAACCTCAAATTCACCTGGACCGTCTCAGACTCCTCCCTCCCCTTCCTAGACCTTTCCATTTCTATCTCGGGTGACCGAATCAACACGGACATTTACTATAAACCGACCGACTCCCACAGCTACCTAGACTACTTCTCCTCCCACCCTGGCCCCTGTAAAAATGCCATCCCATATTCCCAATTCCTTCGTCTCCGCCGCATCTGCTCCCAGGAGGACCAGTTCCAATACCGTACAACCCAGATGGCCTCCTTCTTCAAAGACCGCAATTTCCCCCCAGACGTGATCGACGATGCCCTCCACCGCATCTCCTCCACTTCCTGCTCCTCCACCCTTGAGCCCCACTCCTGCAATCGCCACCAGGACAGAACCCCACTGGTCCTCACCTACCATCCCACCAACCTCCATATACAGCGTATCATCCGTCGTCATTTCCGCCACCTCCAAACGGACCCCACCACCAGGGATATATTTCCCTCCCCTCCCCTATCAGCATTCTGAAAAGACCACTCCCTCCGTGACTCCCTCATCAGGTCCACAGCCCCCACCAACCCAACCTCCACTCCCGGCACCTTCCCCTGCAACCGCAAGAAATGCAAAACTTGGGCCCACACCTCCCCCCTTACTTCCCTCCAAGGCCCCAAGGGATGCTTCCATATCAGCCACAAATTCACCTGCACCTCCACACACATCATTTACCGCATCCGCTGCACCCGATGTGGCCTCCTCTATATTGGGGAGACAGGCCGCCTACTTGCGGAACGTTTCAGAGAACACCTCTAGGACACCCGGACCAACCAACCCAACCACCCCGTGGCTCAACACTTCAACTCCCCCTCCCACTCCACCAAGGACATGCTGGTCCTTGGACTCCTCCATCGCCAGACCATAGCAACACGACGGTTGGAGGAAGAGCGCCTCATCTTCCGCCTAGGGACCCTCCAACCAGAAGGGATGAACTCAGATTTCTCCATTTTCCTCATTTCCCCTCCCCCCACCTTGTCTCAGTCAAATCCCTCGAACTCAGCACCACCTTCCTAACCTGTAATCTTCTTCCTGACCTCTCCGCCCCCACCCCCACTCCGGCCTATCACCCTCACCTTAACCTCCTTCCACCTATCGCATTTCCAACGCCCCTCCCCCAAGTCCCTCCTCCCTACCTTTTATCTTAGCCTGCTGGACACACGTTCCTCATTCCTGAAGAAGGGCTCATGCCCGAAACGTCGATTCTCCTGATATACAATACACATACGTACTGAACAGTGAAAGTTAGCAGATATCTCAGGACTGAACCACATCTATAAACTGTTTGAAGTCATCCCAAAATCAAACATGCAAAAAGTTAGGTTAGTGAAAGACTATTATTATTCCCCGTTTCTTGTCGTGTTATTTAGTTTGTTTATATAAAACAAATCCAGGTGGAAATGTACACCAAATGTGGGATGGTTTAATTTAGTTCAGTTACTTTTAGTGTTATGTTATCACTGCATTTTTGACAAAATTTAAGATTGACAACAGCTTTCAATAACCTTCCCTGAGATTCTTCTGCCATTTATTGCAGTACTTCTGCTGCTTTATGTTGATGCAGTCAGTTTAAGGGGCGTTGATGCTCGTGTTATATCTGGTCAATATGGCTATTCAAATAATAGCTGCTTTAATCGATGTCACTTGTATAATTCAAGTGTGTAAAGTGACCTCGCCTGTATAAATGAGCAGGGGAAAAAAATGTTGCTGGAGCAAGATGGATGAAAAGACTAAATAGATATGACCACAAAGGATAATATGTAGAGTGAAGGAAATGAATGCAATAAAGTCATGGAATAACGTGATGGCTAAAGTTCTTTCCTCATTTTCCTTAAGAACACATAAATTAAAACTGTATCTTGTCAAGTAAGATACTATTGCTGTCGAATTTGTTATATTTGATTATATGTTTTTCCTTGCTTCTGCAGCCCTGGTATACTTTAGTCCCAATCTGTATGATGATAAATACAATCCAAAGTCCACCCAGAGAATGCTGCAATGCGTTGTATGTAATTGCATTACAAATCTGAATTGTGAACGCTGGACTCAACATTTTAAGAAAGGAAGTGGTTGCTCACTTAGGCAACAGGTAAGGAAGCTGCAAGTTGTAGAATTTAGTTAAAGAGAAATAAAATTATTTGATATCATCGCAAATTCTTTGATATCAGTCTAAAAAGAAAAGGAAATGAAATCAAATGCCAGCCTTGGTTATAATGAACACGTTTTAATTTTGTGATAAAAACAGAAGTTGCTGGAAAGGCTCGGCAGGACTGGCAGCATCTGTGAAGCGTCTGAAAGTTCTGAGGAAGGGTCACTGGACCTAAGACATTAATTTTGATTTCTCTTCTCAGATGCTGCCAGTCCTGCTGAGCTTTTCCAACAACTTCCATTCTTGTTTCTGATTACAACATCTGCTGTTCTTTCGGCTTTTACTTTGTGATGGTGTCTTATTTTCCTCTCATTTTTGTTAGAAACAAGAAAAGACCAATTGATCTACTCAATATTTCTCATACAAGGCTTCTTACGCAATTTGCGGATAGAAATATGGATAGATCTATGGTTCATCCAGTTTATTTGGAACTCTTTGCCATAGAGAGCTGTGAGGGCAGAGTCCCTTGTGTATATTTAAGGTAAATTTGAGATAGGTAAATTCTCGATCAGTAAGGGAATCAAGTGTAATGGAGAAAGGGCAAGAAAGTATACTTGAGGAAAATTGGATCAGCCATGATCTTTTGATTGGTAGAGTAGACTCAAGGGGCTGAATGGTCTCATTCTGTCTCTATTTCTGCAGTGTCTGATTCATGATATTGCAACTAGGAAGAATTATAACAAAGAATTGTTGTGGTAGATATAGAAAATCTCTCAACAAGTTTTCAGCGACAGGAGAATGCATAACTGTAACATTAAATTATTGTCAAAGGGAGCACAAAAACAGCAATAGGAATAGGGGAGAACAACATGTGCTGTTAACCTGTTCTGCCATTCAATATGATCATGCATTTTAACTCCACTCTTGACCTGCTCCCCATACTCTGAGACACCAAATATCTGTCTATCTCAGTCTTAATATATTCATTATGTCACACTAACAACCAAGATTCATTAACTGAATTGTCATTCCAGCAGATGAGGTGGGATTTGAACCCGTGGAACTAGAGCATGAAATTAGGGACCTGCTGGACAAGTAGTCCTTGGCATTACCACAACACCACTGTCTTCCTCCTCTATTGTCAATGACATTAAATCTTGCCTTCTAGTTACTGATCCTTTTGTCAATGGAAACAGTTTTCATTTTTGCTCAAAACCTTCATGATTTTGAAAATCTCTATTAAATCTCAATTTCATTGTCTCTTCTCTTAGGAGGGAACTGCAGAACCTTTAATATCTCCACACAACTGAAGCCTTGCAATCTAATGACTTAAATTTCTTCTGCACCTTTGTTAATGCCTTGTTTAAAGAAAATTACTGAATGCTCTCGCGGCTTTGGGAGTGAAAGATTATTGATATCA
Source organism: Chiloscyllium plagiosum (assembly GCF_037043375.1). Classification (NCBI taxonomy): domain Eukaryota; kingdom Metazoa; phylum Chordata; class Chondrichthyes; order Orectolobiformes; family Hemiscylliidae; genus Chiloscyllium; species Chiloscyllium plagiosum. The sequence continues at coordinate 40,373,449 of NW_028270162.1, read as the reverse complement.
GATTAAATATAGGGGCTCTTACAGCAGAGTGGTAGTGTCCCTACCTGTGAGATAGCAGGCTCAGGTTGATGACCCCCTGGTTTGGAGGTGTTCAGGAACATCTCTGAACAAGTTACTTACACGCTATCTGTAAGATGAAGTGTAGAAGATATCATATACAAGGCAGGCGAAGCTTCTTTATGTGGGTATTGTGAGACTGTAGAATTCTCTTTGACAGTTAATAGTTGAAGCAGGAACAATGCCAATTTTTCAAGAATTGTTTGGATGAAAAATAAAGGATTTGAGGGATATGGGAGCAGGTTGACTAATAGTGATTCAAACTAATGGCTTGTGAAGAGGGTAATTCCAAATATGGTCCTGTTGATCTAAATGGCCCTTTGTACTTTGGATTCTATGAGTTGACATTTCTTTCAAAGTCGTGGCAGATCTCATGAGCACTGTTTTAATTCAACAAACTATAGATGCACTCATCCATTCTGAAGACTCATCTGGTCTCCTGTTATTCTGTCAAGTATGTATGTGGCTCCATTTCTCATTGTGCTCATCTCCTTTCTCGTTCAAGGGATTTGACAGGGGATTGAGGATAAGAGAACTGCCTGCATGACTATATCCATGTATAAACTTCGATTGAGAATATGAGTGGAATGTTCAACTGCAGAGAGCATCACTGCCAACATTGTTCCTGGCATTATCTGATGTGCACATTTCAAACAGGGGTCATGAGATAGTGAAATAGAAGTGGGAAAACTGATGGATTTATGTGTCTCTGATCTGAGAGATTCTGAACCAGCTTGATGTGGTACAAAGGGGGCATTGCAGTGAATTAGGGAAATTTTCACAACGTTCTGTAAATGTCAGAATATTCATGACTCTGCCTTATAAACTTGGACTTATCCTCTCCCTGGACGCTTTTCTCTTGGATCTTCACAATTCCCTTGTACATCCAGAGTTTGCTGAGTTGAACCAACAGTAACATTTCCTGAAATTCTGCTTGATGTGAAATTGATAATGAAAAGTAAACAATATTTATTGAAATTATTTTAAGGTCACTTTAATTATGAAGTATTGCAAAATGCGTGCATCTCTAATTTAAAGCTACCATCCATTTCTAGTTATCTCAGATTTGTCCACTGTTAGACAATGGCTTAAAAAGAGTTATTTACCTGCAATTTTTTTTGTCTTCTTCAAGATGTGGACTATATAGATGAAACGAAGTTGTACTTGTGTTAGGTTTGAGATTACTCAGACTGCGGGTAACTTTCCACTCGTTTGACTGTTATGAAGAGTTACGAGGTGTAAGTCTTTATTTCTAGAGTTGACTTAGAAATCAGAAGTTCAGCCACAGAAGGAGGAGAATACAACACTTTTCGGTGCAAATGCCAAAGTCACCCTGTGAATAAAGTCACATAGAGGGCAAAATGTGAGTCGATTCTACAAAGGAAATATATTTTTAAAATCATTTTGAATAACTTAACTCAAATGGAACCTCCTGGAAGTGCTCCTGCATTTAATAAACATGTTGACACTCTAGCTTTCCTCATTAAGTGATTGCAACCCCAAGTTCCCATAAATCATGGACCAGGTTATCAGCACCTCTGATCTTAACTGTACTAGGGCGCCCAACTGTCTACAATAAAGAACTTGAAACAGCAGGCTATAAAGGATTAACTCACTGCAACAATTTATTTTTCGTAAAAGATGCCAAGCCTTTGGTTCAAACTGCAATTAAAGGTCTCTTAAGGTGAGCAAACAGTTCACCTTCTTCGAGATTAAAATGATTTAATGATTGTGAAGGGCATTTGGAACAGTTTGGAGCTTAAATGTTTTGTCCATGTAGTTAAAAATGTTACTACCGACTGATTTTTTTAAAACAAGAGATGCCGACCTGCTCTACAGATCAAAGAACAGCAGCACATTGAGTAATCTGACATTAGACACGCCTTTGAGGAAAATAAAAAAAATATGCATGGTTCCATGGAAACATCACTGTACTATGCTTACAAGCTATATTAAAAAAACTATACATTATAATGATATAGAACTGAATTTCCAAGAGGGAATGATTTCCTGATTTAGACCAATGGCACTGGAGAGCTGGATTTATGGATGGTCCAGAGAAGCACAGTCTTATTAAGTGTATTTTGGATGTTAAATCATGAAGGTTTATGAACCACAAATGTTTTCAGTCAGTTAATCATGAGATAATAAATGTTTGTGAAAATTGTAATTGCAGTTTTGTCTCATTTCTGACTCTTTGTTCTAGAGATTACAATCTTCAAAGGTCATATGCCTAAGAAAAGGGTTATTTTACAGTCTCTTGTTAAAAAGAGAAAACAGTTGCTTTGTTCCAAAATTAAAATAGTCATCATTTTGTTGTGCAGTGTGATTGTTTACGTAGTGACTTATTTCACACACAATGTCCTAAATCTTTGATTTGAGTGTGTGTGCACTCATGACCCAGTTTAGATTTCATATCAGACAAACAGAACAATACCTGTGTGAACTGTTCAGCAAATTAGATTGCAGACTCTTGGGCATTGCAAATGGCTCCTCAAGCATGACTGATACTTGTGAACAAAACAACATCATTGAACAGCATTGTATCAAGTGCCAGAGGCAATTTAGAAGGGACCTCAAAGAGACTATGAGCAGACTTCCCATGAGAGTTGGCTTCCTTGTAATGGAAATCGAAAAGACCCATGGGACAACATTCCCCAGATATTTTAGATGCAGAAAAGACCTTGAGGAGGCCAAGTGGGATGTTGACTTAGCTCTCATTTAGTGCACCTTGGTAAAGGACTCTAAGAAATATAACAGCATTGGAAAGGGCGGGAGAAGAGCAAAATCCCATATTCTCAGGATTTGCTGGGGTCCTACCAATATTGAATAGGCACAAACTGCTTGTTAATCCTTTCAAACCATCAGTTCCCAGCATGACTTGTTTCTGCCAGTTCTGATGTTGTGCCCTCAGCAAGCCACTTCCTTATCATCAGGGCTGTGTCTTTTTACTTCCTTACACAACCACAGCAACCACCTGAGCAGGGTTGGCCACACTGTCAGATTGGTCCTTTTACTTAAAGAGGTGAAACTATCTACAACAATACTGGGAAGATTGCTTCCCATGTCTGGTCTTTAGGTCAGCTCCAACCTTCTGCCTGTTAATTACATGGATATATGTTACACCCCATTCCGTCTATTGCGCAGCAAGTTTCAATGCACACGCCCCTTAGAGATATACAACAAGCAACCTTAACAAGCAACCTGTCCTGCTAAATTTATAATCTTACTTGGAAGCATTTCAACAAAATTTTCAACTTAAAATTAACTGATGCAAAGCTGTTGGAAATGTGCCATTTCTTGATATCCACTCCAGAAGTGCAAAAGCAGAAATCCCTTGTCCACATACACTGTCCGTAACTAAGCTCAGGACAGGATTACACAGGCCCCTGCTGCTGGGTTTCCATCCTCAGAGAGACCCCATAAAATCCTCTGCAAGACCTTCCCACCACCTATACCCCACCTGATTCATGACCTGTGAGAAAGTTCATGGGCGATAGTTGAGGCCTATGGTGGCTGGTTGCCAGCTCTCTCCTTCAGTTGAGACCTTTAAATGAACACCGAAGGCTGATTGCCATTCAAATGTGACCTTTAATCCAGACGGTGAATGTCAGGGAGGTGAGCCTGGCAGTTTAAACAGTTTCAACATGAAAGGAGATTGCTGCAGCAATAGCCCCCTTGTTGCAATGGGGGACTTCCCCAAAGCCTACCCCGTTCTACTATGACGTCCAACATGTCTTCCCTTCTCCTCCCCATGCTGGTGTCCTGGGTTCCTAACATTTAGAATCTGCAGAATCCCTGATTTTCCAGCAATGGTCACCATTCCCTGCGGCACTACAGAGTTGCTGGTCTTGATATGAGACTTCCTCCCAAATAAGAGTTTTGAGTTATGTGTCCAGCCAATTAAGGTTTGCAGAGCGTAAAATGGCTGCAGGGCTGCTGACATTGGCAGGGATACATTCCTCAGTGACTTGGTGGTGGGGGCGCAGGAAATCATCCTAAAATCTAGCCCGCAGTCGTGGAGCTACAGGAACAGTTCCAAAGAGAAATAGTTTCTGACAAATTTAAATAAAAGCCAGACTCTCCTGAAGTAAAATTCAATTGTCAGGTTTTATCCAGGCTTTTGGGGAAACCTAAGAAACTCTCAAAAGGAATAAGGGACATACCTAACAGTCACCATTAAAACACAGATTGCAAGTTTGAAAATTTTACAAAATGTATGTGTCCAACATGTACAGATATTGTCATAGCTCATTTGAAATATTTTTGAGATGAGCTGAGAGCTTGTAGAGTACAGTTTTAATGTCAATAGCAAAAGATAAAAAGTCAATTCAGTAGGTCAATGTTGGTATTTCTTTCAACATTTAATATTTTACAAGGTCTTATTCATGAGAAAATACATGACAAATGGAAATTTTCAAAGAAGTTTGAACAACTTACTTAGCTCATTGACAAACTCTGATGGTGAAAGACTAGGAAATAATGGAGTTGCAGGAAATCTGAAACTGAATGATAGAGTATATTAAAAGCAAAATCTCAGCAGGTCTGGTAACACCTGTGGAGAGTGGATCAATTAATATTTGAGTAAAATGTGTTCTCCATTTTGAAGGAGAAGAATATTGGCATTTTAAATAATTCAAACTATTTTCTTAAAAGCTACATGTTAAGAGACTGACAACGACGATGGTTTTAAGGCTCACCTAGATGTGGATTGAGGATTGAGCGGTTTACCTGAAGAGGAAACAAAGAAGCACCTTATAGATTGGCATTGAGTCTTTGCTGTTCATGAAATTATTTCAGAAGTAATATTCAGAGATGAAAGACTCAACAAAACTCAACGTTTGTTGTGCAAATGTAAATTAAGAACAGTGGTGTTTCATTGTTCTGGATGGCTTTTCTTCAAGCACAAAGACAATAGCTGTTGCAGACTTAAGGGTGTAAACATCCACAGCCACAGACTATCTATTGACTACTTTCTTTGGGAGGTAAAAACAATGAGTGCAGGTGCTGGAGATCAGAGTCTAGATTATAGTGGTGCTGGAAGAGCACAGCAGGTCAGACAGGATCCGAGGAGCAGGAAAATCGACATTTCGGGCAAAAGCCCTTCATCAGGAATACAGGCAGAGTGCCTGAAGGGTGGAGAGATAAGTGAGAGGAGGGTGGGGGTGGGGATAAAGTAGCATAGAGTACTTTAGGTGAGTGGGGGTGGGGATGAAGGTGATAGGTCAGGGAGGAGAGTGGGGGAAGGTAGCAAAGAGTACAATGGGTGAATAGGGGTGGGGATGAAAGTGATAGGTCAGAGTAGAGTGTGGAGTGGATAGGTGGAAAGGAAGATAGGCAGATATGACAAGTCATGGGGACAGTGCTGAGCTGGAAGTTTGGAACTGGGTTGAGGTGGGGGAAGGGGAAATGAGGAAACTGGTGAAGTCCACATTGATGCCCTGGGGGATGAAGTGTTCCGAGACGGAAGATGAGGCGTTCTTCCTCCAGGCGTCAGGTGGTGAGGGGGTTGCGATGAAGTAGGCCCAGGACCTCCATGTCCTCAGCTGAGTGGGAGAGGGAGTTGAAATGTTGGGCCACAGGGCGGTGGGGTTGATTGGTGCGGGTGTCCCAGGGATGTTCCCTAAAGCGCTCTGCTAGGAGGCGTCCAGTCTCCCCAATGTAGAGGAGACCACATCGGGAGCAACGGATACAATAAATGAGATTGGTGAATGTGCAGGTAAAACTTTGATGGATGTGGAAGGCTCCTTTGGGGCCTTGGATGGAGGTGAGGGAGGAGGTGATGGCGCAGAGTTTGCAATTCCTGTGGTGGCAGGGGAAGGTGCCAGGACGGGAGGGTGGGTTGTTGGGGGGGGGGCATGGACTTCATTTGGGAAATGAGTTGGCACTTGTTACAAGGCCATCTGGGTAAGGGAGTCATCTTTGTTCCCTGCTAAAGGATAAAGCAGAAATTAAAACTGCCTTTCCAGCTTTTAAACTGAATTTCATGAGGTATAGAGAGAGAGAGAGACGTGGTGTGGACCACTGCAGTCAAAACGTATCTGCAACAGATACTTGAAATAGAAAGAAATATTTCCTTGTCCATCCTTCAAGTTTACCTGAGAAAAGCAAAAGTGGGCAAGTTAACTCCAAGGATCATCGCAGATTTTGAGAAACTTCTGCATTTTCAAGACCCTGATTCCAGCCAAAGTATCAACTCAACTGAGAGACCTCAGTACATCAGTCTTGCACTGTAACAGAGAATGATATAGAATCCCAACAATGTGGAAACAGGCCCTTCAGCCCAACAAGTCCACCAGACCCTGCAAAGAGTAAACCACCCAGACCCATGCCCTACATTTACCCCAGATTAATATACCTAAATTACACATCCCTGAACTATGGGCAATTTTAACATGGCCCATCCTGCGCATCTTTGGATTGTGGGAGGTAAATCCACACAGACACAGGAAGAATGTGCAAACTCCACACAGGCAGTCACCCGAGGCAGGAATTGAACCCAGGTCCCTGGTGCTGTGAGGTAGCAATGCTAACCACTGAGCCACCATGGAGTTAAATTCAATTTTGTCAATTGTTGAATTATCTTCATCTGTATCACTGTGGAAGTGATAGTGTGGGTGAGCCAAATGAGTGAGACCTCAGATTTTTATTAACCTCTGGGGCAAGTGAATTAGAAATGAAATAATTTTCATTGAAAATACACAAGAACTTGCTGCTGGCTTATTAAAAAAAGGGTCAGTCACTCAGAGGGTAGATTAGTGAAGGTGCTGAACAATTAAGTGGCTCACTAGAGAAGGAGGTTTCTGAAATATCCCAATCATGACCAACTGGAATTCCAGCACTGCAGGGAAAATAAAGCTGAGGCTGAAGCATTTTGAATGATCTTCAGTCAATTCTTCCAGCATTATGGGCACCAGCCTTCAGCCAATTTGAAGGAGAAAGCGAGGACTGCAGATACTGGAGATCAGAGTCATAAAGTGTGGTGCCAAAAAGCCATGGTCAGGCAGCATCCAAGGAACAACGGAGTCGATGTTTCGCAAACCTCAACCAATTTGATTCACTCCATATGACGTGAATGGTGCTAGAGGAGCTGGTCCAGATATACTGGGACCCAAATGTTAGCAGGAGCAACAACAGCTGAACAGTTGGCTACATTCAAAAAGAAGATCATTCAGACACACCTGCAGTGTATTCCCTCAATTGGAAAGATAGAGCAAACAAATCCTGAGCTCCCTGGATTATAATGGAGTTTTAAACTAGATAATAAATATTATAAAAATTAAAGAACAAAAGCTATACTTATGGCAGGTATTGGATAGTAAATACAGTTTAGAACCAACCTGAATACAATAGGTTCAGAAGAGAGGTGGAAAAGCAAATACAAGAGAAAAAACTGGCAGCAAACATAAAGGGAAATCCAGAAGTCTTCTTTCAGCACATCAGGAGTGGAACACTGATAAAAGGAAGAAGAGTGCTGTTTAGGAATTTAAAGTGGCATTTTGCGTAGAGGCAAGGACCATGGCTGAGGTGTTAAATGAATACTTGGCATCTGTCTTTGCCTCTGAGGTAGGTGCTGCCCAGACCATGGTGACAGGAGAGGTATTTGATAAGCTTAAATTACTTAAAGATGACAAGGCACTGTAACTGGCTGAGATGCACCCAAGGATATTGAAGGAAGTGAGAGTTGAAATAACACTGACAACAAGTCTTTCAATATTCACTGTATTCAGGGGTGATGCAGGAGGGGTGGAGAATTGTAATTATTGTATTACACTCTTGTTCATGAAATGGTGTACTGATTGGCGCGGAAATTATAGGCCAGACAATTCTGATTTTACGCAGGTTGTTTTCAGCACAGCCTACTCATTCTCTCCTACTCCCAGCTCTCATTATCACTTTTTCAGCTTTTCTTCTATCCTGGCCTACTATCAATGATCTCCTTGTTTACCTACCCTTTCATATCTCGCTCACTGTCTCCCCTCCTCCCTCTCTCTCTCTCTCTCCTCTCTGGACATACAGTTGGTTCTGCTTAAACACGTGTTTCTTCAATGTGAATTGGCTTTAACAAGATTGAAGAATTTGGACCATTATTTGTAGAATGTGAACCTTCTTTACCTGTATTGACGATGATACAATTCTGACCCCATTAGTTTAAATGGCACAGCTATTGCTCGATTTTTTTATAACGCAAGATTGCATGAGAGCGGAACTATTGTGTTATATCAGAACCAACTGTGTATGTATTCTATTGAATGAAAAAAAAATGCTACTCAGATCCTTTGTTGAAAATCTTCCTAAATTAAAGTTACTCTTTTTTTCACTTTGGTGCAAGATAAAATACTTTACATTCGAATGAGTAAGGACTTTATCTGGTTACTGCTTTCTTTCTGTTTTCCTCTCTCTCTAACTTTATCTTTCACACAACACTCTCCCAGAGATAAAATACAAATAGGTTTTACTTAAACATTTCATTAAAGCCAATTTAAATCCATCATCTGGTTTGTACTCAAATAGTTGTCAAGAATGGTACATCTCTATGATTCTGAGTCCAGTTGCAATGGTCACATGGTGCCTTTATTGTACACATGGAGAACCAAAGCTGGACAGTCTAGGTGCTTTACCACCAAGTTTCAAATGAGCACTGTTTATATGTGTTTTCATTGTCAGTTACAGCTGGGCAAAGGGCAAAGCACAACGCCCTCCAATGGACACAGTGGCTCAGTGGTTAGCACTGCTGCCTCACAGTACCAGGGTCCCAGCCTCGGGCGACTGTCTGTGTGAAGTTTGTACATTCTCCCTGTGTCTGCGTGAGTTTCTTCTGGATGCTCCGGTTTCCTCCCACGGTCCAAAGATGTGCAGGTTAGGTGAATTGGTCATGCTAACTTGCCCATAGTGTTAGGTACATTAGTCAGAGGGAAATGGGTCTGGGTGGGTTACTCTTTGGAGGGTTGGTGTGGACTTGTTGGGCCGAAGGGCCTGTTTCCACACTATAGGGAATCTAATCTAAACATACAAACTGAACAAATATTATAAATGGGAGCACAACTTAACATTAACAGTGGGGCAAAAACTAAAGAAGGTAATTTAAACTCAACACACTTGCCAAGGACAGTGGAATAGAACTCAGATTGATTCTATTACTTCCAACATTGGGCTAAAGATGGAAAATCTTCTTTCACGTATGTCCTATCTCCATAGTTCCAAAATAAAATATTCAATATCAATAGTATCAAAAACAAATTTCATTTACTTTTGCCTTCATGTTTCTCAAGATTATTTAAAGAAGCTATTGAGTAAAAAGTGTTAAGAGCTAAAGGATGATGACTAAAGACTAAATAACACTACACAGCCAGATAAGTTAAGTGGAGAACTTTATGGATTTATGGGTAATACTGTTACAATGGGAAAAATCACAAGATAGTTTACATCTGTGTAGTAAGCCAAAATTGCCTTTGAGCTAATGGGGGAATTATTAAGCCAAGTGACTAAGTGTTAGAAGAGACATGCTTTGAGAACGGTTAATATTGCTGAAATATTAAGTAACCTGAAGAAACTGTGATGCAAACACAGATGGCTAATGAGTAATACATTCACATCAATGAGAGCAAATTGGAATAAGAAATGTTGCAGGCAGAGTTTATTCTCTCAAGTATGACAAGAGTAGTAGCAGGTGTCATTACAAAATAGAGTAAGAATGAAAAATCAGATGCTCAACAGTGAGATGTAGTTTCTAGAATTTCCCATCAAGCCGTAAAAGGTGACTTTAGAGTCTCACCATTGACTGGTGACTACTTTATTTCTGTAGATTTGCTTTTCCTTAAAGCCTCTACTCACTCTATTTGCATCCACCTTCAAATTCTCTCCTCCACCAAGAAGCTAGACAGTGTGACTTCACTACAGCTTGTTGAGTGCCTGCCCGAACCATCATGACACAGTTTCTTCTAACCACTTACCCAGCATGCTCTATGTCCACCATTGTCCTTGACCTTTCATCCACACAACACAGCATCAGGTTGCTATCAGCCTCCCCACTGGATGTGTTTAGGGCTGACAAAGACACATGCCTTCTTATGGCTTTTACCATGCTTTCTTAGTGTTCAGTCACTTAAGAACTTATTTGGAGCTGCCAGGCTGTGTCTGCTTCACATCACTTTCTTATAGCACACTGGCATTGGTATGGAGTTACAGGCTGTCAGCCTTTAGAACATAGAACATTACAGCACAGTACAGGCCCTTCGGACCTCAATGTTGCGCCAACCTGTGAAACCGATCCGAAGCCCATCTAACCTACACTATTCCATTCTCGTCCATATGCCTATTCAATGACCATTTAAATGTCCTTAAAGTTGGTGACTACTGTTGCAGTCAGGGCATTCCATGCCCTTACTACTCTCTCAGTAAAGAACCTACCTCTGACATCTGTCCTATATTTATTACTCCTCAATTTTAAGCTATGCCTCCTTGTGCAAGCATCACCATCTGAGGAAAAAGTCTCTCCCTGTCCACTCTATCTAACCCTCTGATTATCTTATGTCTCAATTAAGTCACCTCTCAACCTTCTTCTCTCTAGCGAAAACAGCCTCAAGTCTGGCAGCCTTTCCTCCTAAGAACTTCCCTCCATACCAGGCACCACCCTAGTTGATCTCCTCTGCACCCTTTCCAAGCTTCCACATCCTTCCTATAATACTGTGACCAGAACTGTACGCAGTACTCCAAATGCGGCTGCACCAGAGTTTGTACAGCTGCAGTATGACCTCATGGTTCCGAAACTCAATCCCTCAACTAATAAAAGCTAACACATCATATGCCTTCATTTTAAAAAATATTTTGATTAAAAGCTTTATCGAATCTTTTACAAAAGCAACTATATATATATATATATATATAAAAAAGATAGAGGTAGGACAACAGTGTCACAATACTATTAATAATAAACTACCTTCAATTCTACCAGAGCAAGCGTATCTACATAACCTAAACTAAACTACAATCAAATTAAAGAAAAGCTAAATTAAGTTGAATTCAAATGAACTTAAAATAAATTACATCTCATTATTTTATTCTATTTCACTCACTGCACCTCCACTGAAGCTCCCACCCCTGGGAGCACCAGTCATTGTAACCATATTTTCCCAGCTTCCCCCTCCCAGGGCCGCATGGGCTGCTCAATTCAACTCCCACGGCTATACCACGGCCCTGGTTAATATTGCCAATAAGTTTGCACTGATACAATTTAGAAAGGGCTATCACAACTTATAAAACTGCTCCATTTTGTGGTACACCTTATTTGTGAGGTAGTCTTGGGAGAGATGCTCCATCACCAGCCTGCACCATCCCTGGGGGCAGTCTCTGACATCCTATTCATTAAAATGATCTTCCTCGCACAGTGGGTAAGAATGTTACATAATCTCTTTCCGTGTTCCCCCAGAGAGGGCAAATTTGGCAACCCCAGAAGAAGAAATATCGGGTCCACCTTGACTTCAATTCCCAGGATTTCCTTCAGCTCCCTTACTTTGGCATTCCAGTATCTCTGGATCTTGCAACATGACCAATGTTGCAGTGTGTAAGAGTGTCTATACTAAGTTTACATTTGGGACACCCTGGAGACGCTCCTTTCTTGAACTTAGCTAGCCTCTCTGATGTGAGGTGAGCCCTGTGTAAAATCTTCAATTGCATGGCCTGCATTTTTTTTTAGATTGGATTATTTACAGTGTGGAAACAGGTCCTTCAACCCAACATGTCCACACCGACCCTCTGAACAGCAACCCACCCAGACCCATTCCCCTACATTTACACCTTCACCTAACACTACGGGCAATTTAGAATGGGCAATTCACCTAACCTGCGCATTTTTGGAGTGTGGGAGGAAACCGGAGCACCCGGAAGAAATCCACGCGGACACGGGGAGAACGTGCAAACTCCACACAGACAGTTGCCTGAGGCGGGAATTGAACCCAGGTCTCTGGTGCTGTGAGGCAGCAGTGCTAACCATTGTGCCACCATGCAGCCATTTTGTTACATTTTGAGATTTTCTTTCATTTTCCCATATAACTTCCAATGTTTCCAATGAAATATTCTCAGGCAGCATCCAAGGAGCAGGAGAATCGACGTTTTGGGCATAAGCCCTTCTTCAGGAATGAGGAGGGTATGCCAAGCAGGCTAAGATAAAAGGTAGGAAGGAAGGACTTGGGGGACGGGCATTGGGAATGCGATAGGTGGAAGGAGGTTAAGGTGAGGGTGTTAGGCCGGAGAGGGGGTGGGGGCGGAGAGGTCGGGAAGAAGATTGCAGGTCAAGAAGGCGGTGCTGAGTCTGAGGGCTGGGACTGAGATAAGGTGGGGGAAGGGGAAATGAGGGAGTTGGAGAAATCTACATTCATCCCGTGTGGTTGGGGGGTTCCTAGGTGGAAGATGAGGCGCTCTTCCTCCAGGCATCGTGTTGCCTGGCAATGGAGGAGGCCAAGGATCTGCATGTCCTTGGCGGACTGGGAGGGGGAGTTAAAGTGTTGAGCCATGGGGCGGTTGGATTGGTTGGTGCGGGTGTCCCAGAGGTGTTCTCTGAAACGTTCCGCAAGTAGGCGGCCTGTCCACCAATGTAGAGGAGGCCACATCGGGTGTAGCGGATGCAGTAATTGATGTGTGTGGAGGTGCAGGTGAATATGTGACGGATCCTTCCATATCTATCTGCCTATTAGACCTATTAGACAATCCATTTTGACCCCCCCCACCCCATCCCTGGGAAGGAATAGCTCCCCAATCACCCGCCTCCACTTCCCATCCCTGGGAAGGAACAGCTCTCACCCCCCCTCCCCTGCTCCTCCCAGAAAGGAACCACTCCCGGGAAGTAACTGCTTCCACTGAAAAAGGGGAAAAGAAATGAAAAACGAGAGAGCAAAAGGAAAAGAAAGAGAAAGAGAAAGAAAATTGAAAGTCAGGTGGAAGTAGACAGGTCCCGGGCTGGGGACGGCTTGAACGCCTTTACTCAACTGCTGGAACATGAGTAATTTGGGGAGCACATCCCACGAGGAGGTTGAACAGTTCATCCACTACACTAACACCTTCCACCCCGACCTCAAATTCACCTGGACAGTCTCGGACTCCTCCCTCCCCTTCCTAGACCTTTCTGTTTCTATCTCAGGCGACCGAATCAACACGGACATCTACTACAAACCAACCGACTCCCACAGCTACCTGGACTACACCTCCTCCCATCCTGCCCCCTGTAAAAACGCCATCCCAGTCTCCCAATTCCTTCGTCTCTGCCGCATCTGCTCCCAGGAGGACCAGTTCAAAATACATACAACACAGATGGCCTCCTTCTTCAAGGACCGCAATTTCCCCACCAACGTGGTCGACGGTGCCCTCCACCGCATCTCCTCCACTTCCCGCTCCTCCGCCCTTGAGCCCCGCCCCTCCAACCGCCACCAGGACAGAACCCCACTGGTCCTCACCTACCACCCCACCAATCTCCATGTACAGCGCATCATCCGCCGTCACTTCCGCCACCTCCAAACAGACCCCAGCACCAAGGATATATTTCCCTCCCCTCCCCTATCAGCTTTCCGTAGAGACCACTCCCTCCGCGACTCCCTTGTCAGATCCACACCCCCCACCGACCCAACCTCCACTCCCGGCACCTTCCCTTGCAACCGCAGGAGGTGCAACACTTGCGCCCACACCTCCCCCCTCACTTCTCTCCAAGGCCCCAAAGGAAACTTCCATATCCGCCACAGATTCACCTGCACCTCCACCCACATCATCTACTGCATCCGCTGCAGCCGGTGTGGCCTCCTCTATATTGGGGAGACAGGCCGCCTACTTGTGGAGCGATTCAGAGAGCACCTCTGGGCCACCCGGACGAACCAACCAAACCACCCTGTAGCACAGCATTTCAACTCCCCCTCCCACTCCACCGAGGATATGCAGGTCATTGGACTCATCCACCGCCAAACCACAACAACCCGACGGTCGGAGGAGGAGCGTCTTATCTTCCGACTGGGAACCCTCCAACCACAGGGGATGAACTTGGACTTCACCAGTTTCTTCATCCCCCCTCCCCCCACCTTGTCTCAGCCGGATCCCTCCAGCCCGGCACCGCCTTCCTGACCTGCAGTCTTCTTCTTGACCTCTCCGCCTCCATCCTACTCCGACCTATCACCCTCACCTTGACCTCTTTCCACCTATCACATTTCCAACGCCCCTCCTCCAAGTCCCTCCTCCCTACCTTTTATCTTCTCCTGCTGAACACTCTCTGCTCATTCCTGAAGAAGGGCCTGTGCCCGAAACGTCGAATCTCCTGTTCCCTGGATGCTGCCTGACCTGCTGTGCTGTTCCAGCAATAAAGTTTCAACAAGGCACATTCATCCCAAGGAAGAAGTAACAAACAAAGAGGAGGAACAGGCAAATGTGGGTGACAAGGGAAGTCAGGGATAGCATTAAAGCAAAAGAAAAAGTACACAGTGTCGTGAAGATTAATGGGAAGCTGAAAGATTTGGAAGCCTTTAAAAACCAGCAGAAGGTAACTAAAAAAGCAATAAGGGGGAGAAGATGAATATGAGAGTCAGCTAGCTCGTAATGTAAAAACCAAGAGTGGTCGGTGGACGTTTGGAAAACGAGGCTGCAGAAATAGTAATGAGGAACAAAGAAACGGCAGAGGAACTGAATCAGTTCTTTGCACCAGTTTTCACAGTGGATGACACTGGCAGCACACCAGAACATCGACAGAGTCAGGAGGCAGAGGTGAGGATGGTGGCCATCACTAAGGAGAAGATGTTGAGGAAGCTGATAGGTCTGAAGGTGGATATATCATGTGGACCAGATGCACTAAACCCCAGAGTTCTCAAGGAAATAGCTGAGGAGATCGTAGAGGCATTGATGGTAATTTTTCACGAATCACTGGAGTCAGGGAGGGTCACAGAAAATGGCAAATATAACACTCCTGCTTAAGAAAGGAGGGAGGCAGAAGACAGGAAACTATAAGCCGTTAGTCTGACCTCAGTCATTGGTAAGAGTTTAGAGGCTAGTATTAAAGATAGTATTGCAGAGTACTTGGAAGTCAGTGGTAAAATAGGTTTGAGTCAGCTTCGTCAAGGGACAGTCATGAGCAGGTTGGACAAAGGAGACCCAGTCAATATGATCTATTTGGATTTCCAGAAGGCCTTTGACAAGGTGCCACATAGGAGGCTGCTAATCATGCTAAGAGCCCATGGTGTTCGGGGCAAGGTACTAACATGGGTAGAGGTTGACTGACAGTAGGGAGAGAATGGGGAGAAAGGGGTCTTTCTCAGGAAAGCAGCTGGTGACTAGTGGAGTTCCACATGGGTTAGTGTTGGGACCACAACTATACATTAACAATCTGGACAAAGTAGCTAGGACATTGTTGCTAAGTTTGTAGATGGCACAAAGATAGGTGGAGAGGCAGGTAGTGTTGAGGAAGCAAGGAGGCTCTAGAAGGACCTGGACAAGGTAGGAGAGTGGGCAAAGATGTGGCAGATGGAAAACAATGTGCAAATGTGTGAGGTTATGCACTTTGATTAGAACAAAAGAGGTGTAAACTCTTTTCTAAAAGGGAAAGGCTTCAGAAATCTGAAGCACAAAGGGACTTGGGAGTCCTAGGTCAGGATTCCTTTTAGGTTAACAGGCAGGTTCAGTTGGCAATTAGGAAAGCAAATACAGTGTTGTAATTCATTTCATGGTGGCTAGACTACAAGAACAGAGATGTACTGCTGAGGCTGTATTAGTCTCTGGTCAGACTGCATCTGAAATATTGTGAGCAGTTTTGGGTCCCGTATCTAAGGAAGGATGTGCTGGCCTTGGAAGGGGTCCAGAGGAGGTGTACAAGAATGATAGAGGGAGGAAGGGCTTATCATATGAGGAGTGGTTGAGGACTCTGGGTCTGTACTCGATGGAGTTTAGAAGGCTGAAGGGGGTTCTGATTGAAGTTTATAGTATCCTGAGAGGCCTGGTTAGAGTGGACATGGAGAAGATGTTTTCAATAACTGGAGAGACTAGAACCCAAGGGCACAGCCTCAGAGTAAAGGAACAATCCTTTCGAACTGAGATAGGGAGAATTTCTTTCAGCAGAAAGTGGTGAATCTGTGGATTTTATTACTGCAGATGGGTGTGGAGTCATTGAGTACCTTTAAGACTAGATAGATTATTGATTGGTAAGGAGAAAGCGGGAGGATAGGGTTGAGAAGCACATCAGCCATGATTAAATGGTAGAGCAGACTGGATGGGGCTAATTCTGCTCCCAAGCCATATAGTCTTATGATCTTTTGTTCTAAACTGCATATAGGAAAATGTAGCCCGTGAGCGAAAACAAGAGTTTTTGATCACAGCAGCAAAAAAAAATGTTCATGAATGTGAGTTATCCCCTTCAGGGTAAGAGATTAAAATTGCCTGGAATCCTCTGAATATCTTCATGAATAATTTATTGCATTTGCCCAAATGGGTTCCAAATACGGTAATAAAACTACTGGATGGAGCAGCTTGGGGCAAAAAGAAACAGAAGTTTGGAAAATTACAGTTATTAAGAACGTATAAAAATACAAGCCAGGAGCAGGAATAAGCCATTTGTACCCCTTGAGTGTGTTCTGCACTATAATAAGAACATATCTGATCTGATTGTGAGCTCAACTCCAGATTCCTGCCACCAACCCCAACCTTCGATAATCTTTCACCTCCTTACTTGCCAGGCATCTACCCCACCTCAATCTTGAAAATATTCAAAGGCTCCACCTCCACCACGTTTTGAGGTAGAGAGGTCATGACTCTGAGAGAGAAAACCATTCACCCTTATTTTCCTACAAACCTTGGCACCCAGGATATGTTATATACTGGAGGAGCTCTGAAATAAAGACAGAAAGTGTTTAAGAAACTCGGCAGGTCCTGGCAACATCTGTGAAGAGAGAAACAGAGGTAACATTTTGTGTCCTATCTGATTCTCCAGTGGAACTGAGGAGAGGTGGAGAACTGATGGGTTCAATGCGGTGGAGGAAGGTGAGAAGGAGGGAGGGAAAGATCAAGGAAGGGAGAGAGGGTGAACGCAAGTGTCACCGAACAAAAGGCAAAGGGATTGGCATTGATTGGAGAGCAGGGACAAAGCATGGATTGACTGTAACCAATACCATGAAAACAAGACCACTGTAGGAGACAGGGAAATCCCAAAACAGAAGGCAACATTCATAGTCTGAATGTGTTGAACTCAATGTTGAACCCTGAAGGCTGTAAAGGTGAAATTAGGGGCTATTAGTCTGGCTTGTGTTAAGCTTCGCTGGAAGACTGTCACAGGTTCAGGACCAGAATGTGAGCATGAAAGCAAGGTGGTAAGTTGAAAAGACAGGCAACTGGACGGTCTGGGTCATGCTTGTGGACCAACTGGGTACTTATTGAGATCTCTGAGCTGCCAGCCCTCTGGTAGGCATTGCAGAATCAGGATCAAGATTAGAGTGGTGCTGGAAAAGCATAGCAGGTCGGGCAGCATCCGAGGACCAGGAAAATCACCATTTCGGGCAAAAGCCCTTCATCAGGAATGAGCTGTGAGCCTCAGGAGTGGAGAGATAAACCTCCAGAGACTCCCAGCCTCATTCTGATGAAGGGCTTTTGCCCAAAACATTGATTTTCCTGCTCCTCGGATGCTGCCTGAGCTGCTGTGCTTTTCCAGCACCACTCTAATCTAGACTCTAATCTCCAGCATCTGCAGTACCCACCTTCACCCATTGCAGAATTAGGAGGCTACTCACTGTCCTGAGCAGTGATAGCAAACTTGGAGGAAGAAACCAATTCAGAGGTAGGCTCTGGCAAGCAGGCCGAACTGGGTGACAAACATAGACTCAGGACCCACTTCTTAGCCTGAGCCATTTGGTAATACTCAGTTCTAAGAATCTTTTGGTCTGGTAGTAGTACCCTATCTCTTAGCCAGGAGGCCCAGGTTAAAGTCCCACCTGCTTCCAGGGGTTTGTAATAACATCTCTGAACATCTTTGTAAAGTATCCAGCGGTAGTGTCCCTGCCTCTGAGCCAGGTGATCCAGATTCAAGACCCACTTCCTCCAAAAGTTATAACATCTCTGGGTAGGTTGATTATAAAATATGCGAAAGGAGAATAATCTCTGACTCTATTTGAATTTAGTATCTTCCGACTCTTGCTTCACTTTTGTTATTGTGTTATTTGCTTGTCAATTTGTGTAATTTACCAACCAGATGATTTGGTAATCTATGTACAAAAACAAAAGGAGAATAAAAAATGCTGGCATCACCCCATGAGCTGCATTGCAATATGACATAGGAAAATAATATACATGTGGAACCTGTTCAATTCTTTTTTATTGCCCATCCAGCTGGGAAGAGGGAGAAATAGTATAATTGGAGGATAATTTACCCTGATTCACTTTTGCACATCTTGTATCAGTTAGTTAGAAAGTAGTATTGACATGCTTGTAAACAAATTATTTTTCTCTCTGTTGAGCAAGATATGATGCCTTTAACCAGAAATGCCAAAACAGAAGAAGAGGTGAAAATAATTTCTCAAAAATATATTAATAAAGACAGAATTAAGGGATTTGGTGGCAGAGCTCTGAGAAATTCATTTCTCCTAGAGGTCATACAGAGGACTAAGGGCTGACAAATATAATTCTAATTTGCGTCAGAGTCAGAGGAAATTGTGACCCGATAGTTTGACATTTACAGTAGATTTTTGTCCGAGCTTATTGCGAAGAAAGAAACTGAGAACAGAATAAGAAATAAAGCAATGAATCCAAGCCAGTATAAATACACGAACTTCAGATTGCACCAAACATTTGTTGAATCCTTTGAGCTGAATTATTCTTCCTAATTAAAGCCACTGCCGGTTGATTTCTCCTGATTTTATTTCAATTGATGTCAATATTGTGATGTAAAATAGAATGCCAACTCATTAGCTTCTGTGCTACTGTATACCAAAAAATAGTTGAGCTCTACCAACCTCAATGTATTTAATAAAAAACACTTGAAGAGAATCAATGAAAGGTGACAGTAAGGACATGTAACTTTCAATTACTAAGTTATAATAGAAGAAAAGGGAGCTAAATCAATCTTATTAAGGGAACATGAAAGCCAAAGGGATATAATCATATAAGTTTCGCATGACATTTTTATGAGGACTTAATTTCATTATTTTTATTGTTTGAAAGTCCCTTGAAGATAATGCCATTCAATTGACAATAATTACTGTGCACTGCTATTCTTCATTGTTTGACTACTGTAAAGCAAAATATGAAAGACAATTTCACCTTTTCCCCTTTTGTGTGCCATTTGTCTTTTTCATTAATAAAGCGATCAGTTTTGCATCACTTTTAACTGTGTATTTAATCCCCATGAAATACAAAATATCAAAGTAGCAATTAACATATTTTTGCTTGAGTATCCTGAAGGAACATGTAAAGAAAAGTCAGTCAAACAGAAAACATTTTGAGATTTAGCCATGATTTTAATCCTCAGTTTTGTTCCAGTGAGTTACATACTGAATTATTAAATACGGGGACTGATAAATTACTGCCACTGTTCAATTTCTGAATCATTTCTCTTCATTGTACAGCGATGTCATTTCTTGACAAACTGGACAAACAGCCAATTAATGTTCAGAGTGGAGATCGGTCCTGGATAACTTTCTCATCATCAGCCAAGAGATCCAAGTATCGATAGAAATTAGTTTGCCCTTATGGAATTTTTGAAGTGAGCTGCTTGCGCTAATGGAGGAGCTAGAGTAAAAAAATATGGTGCTGGAAAGGCACAGCCAGTCAGGCAGCCTCCGAGGAGCAGGAGAGTTGATGTTCCGAGCATAAACCCTTCATCAACGTCCTTGGACGCTGCCTGACTGGCTGTCCTTTCCCAGCACCACACTTTTTGACTCTGATCTCCAGAATCTGCAGTCCTCAGTTTCTCTTAATGAACGGGTTATACAATTACACATTGCTTGTCATTGATAATGGTCCTCAGTAAGTTCTGCAAAGGCTATCAGAGCAGCTGCAGGGTCAAATGATTGTGATATCTTGAGAGTCAGTGGAACTCTGCCCTTTTGTTCCTCCTGACCCCACAGCAAAGTTTGTTTTTAAAAAGTTGTCACAAATGTATAGTTTATCAGTACTCACAGGGTCCCAGAAGAATACTGAAGGCAAAGCCTGCACTGTTCATGGAAACTAATTTTGAAAATATTCCTTCAACAGATATTAGGCCTCTCATCAAACACTTTCAAGATTACCTCTGGCATCTGTCCAGTGTGTTTATAAATGGACCCCAATAATTTAGCCAATGGGACAATGTGTAGGCTGGACACATGCTGACTCATAGCTGCATTGGTGCCAATTATACTCCCACAGTGGGTTTAGAGTGGGTGCAACACAAGCTAATTTATGGCACCCACACAGTCCACCCATCCATATCCCTGAACAATATCCAGGAAAAGGGGCACAACTTTGATTGAATAACTGATTTCTTTTCCGTCTTTGTGTTTCTTCCCAAGTCCCTCTTCAGTTCCAGGTAGCGCTTGTGACAATGAAAAACAGGTGAATGTCTGTCTCTTTGTAATCACTGGCCCCCTAAGGAAATTGCATTCTCAGAAATCAATGTTCCAAAAGCTACAGGTTCCTTTGATTTTTGTCAATGAATTGTGGATCAAAACCACTGAGTTTTCTCTGATGGCCAGAAGACCAAATAACAAAGAGTCAGAAGTTATGTTGCAGCATTATGTAGCCCCATGGTTAGACTACACTTCGACTACTGTGAACTGATCTGCACATCAGATCTTGGGAAAGATGTGTTGTTCTCTGAAAGACTGCAGCAGAATTTAACAGAATGATACTTGGGCCCTAAATGTTAGATTGAAAGGAAAGGTTATAGAAACTCAGTGCGTTCCTTGGAAAGCAGTGATTTGGTTTACATTTTCAAAGAGGCTGAATAAGCTGGGGCTGTTTTCCCTGGAGCGTTCCTGTCATCCCTGAAGTCTGAGGAATGACCTTCTTGAGGTTTATAAAATCACGAGGGGCATGGATAGGGTAAATAGATAGATTAGACTGAGAGAAGATATTTCCCCTGACTGAGGACTGCAGGCGGAAGATCTAAAAATTAAAAGTAGTTCTTTCAGGAATGAAAATAGGAAATAGGAAACAGGCAAAGAGCAGTAGAAGTTAGGAATGCTCATCCACAAATATCAATTGATGGTCTCAATATAAATGTCCAGAATTAAGATTCTAATGATGATCATGAATCTACTGTTGATTGTCAGGAAAGCCCATCTGGTTTACTAATGCCTTTTAGGAATGGAAACTGCTATCCTTGCTTTGTCTGGACTTCAGGTGACTCCAGACCCACAGCAATGTGATTGACTCTGAACTGCCCTCTGAACAATTAGAGATGGGCAATAAATGCTGGCCTAGTCAGTGGCACCTTTATCACGTAAATGAATTTTTAAAAATGTTCAATACAAATCAATATATTTTTAAGATCCATTGCAATTAACGGGGAAATATGGAAAGCAATTCCCGCCTCAGGCGACTGACTGTGTGGAGTTTGTACATTCTCCCCGTGTCTGCGTGGGTTTCCTGCAGGTGCTCCGGTTTCCTCCCACAGTCCAAAGATGTGCAGGTCAGGTGAATTGGCCATGCTAAATTGCCCGTCGTGTTAGGTAAGGGGTAAATGTAGGGGTATGGGTCGGTTGCGCTTCGGCGGGGCGGTGTGGACTTGTTGGGCCGAAGGGCCTGTTTCCACACTGTAAATAATCTAATCTAATCTAATCTAAAAAATAATAATGTGGAATTAGGTATTGAATGGTGGTAGAGGCTGGATGGGCACAATGGCCAATGTCAGTTCCTATTGTTCACTTGGATCAAGTTTTTGGTCATGTGCTTTACAGTTTCTTTGTACGCCTCAGTGTCAAATTTTGCCCAGTAATTCTCCTGCTAAGGGCTTTGGGATGTTTCAATTTGTTAAAGGTACTGCTAAGTCCAAATCGTTGAGTAGAATTTGATTTTGAACATTTGAAACGAATCCTGTGACGTGTGTCAAGGGAGAGTGTGACACCCCGCTGCCATTTTGGACCAACAGCACACAGACGTGATCTCCTGCAGGATATCTCGCCAGTCTCAGCTGGACAGTCCTGAACACTTTGGATCCCACCTATTACAATCAGCCTTGAGAAAATGTCTGACTCTCAGCTGGCATGCTGTGTGATAAGGACAGACGAGAAAGAAAGAATGTTGCCAGGGTTGGAGGGTTTGAGTTATAGAGAGAGGCTGAATAAACTGGGGCTGTTTTCCCTGGGGATGACCTTATAGAGGTTTATAAAATCATGACGGCCATAGATAGGATAAATAGACAAGGTCTTTTCCTTCTGGTGGGGGAGTCCAGAACTGGACGGTGTAGATTTAGGGTGAAAGGGGGAGGATTTAAAACGGACCTAAGGGGGAGCTTTTTCACTCAAATGGTGATGCGTGTATGGAATGAGCTGCCAGAGGAAGTGGTGTATGATTACAGCATTTAAAATGAGTTTGGATGGGTACATGAATAGGAAGGGTTTAGAGGGATACAGGCCAAATGCTGGCAAATGGGACTAGATTAATTTAGGATATCTGATTGGCACAGACATGTTGAACTGAACGGTCTGTTTCTGTGTTGTACATTTCTATGACCCTAAGAATGAGGAAATAGACAATGACAAACAACTTGAAGACGGAGTGGTTATGCAGCTATCAGATGATTTGAGATTTCTGTTTCCCATTGTTTGTTGAATAGGTCAACTCACACAACCTGTAGTATAGCACACACCAGCTTGACAGGGGATGCAGGTAGGGTCAAGATAAAGAGAAATAGGTTCAATGGAGCAGGAACAGGCTGAAATGAAGGGTATAGGCGGAAGTGGATGATTCTGGATTAGTGGTGCTGGAAGAGCAGTTCAGGCAGCATCCAAGGAGCTTCGAAATCGACGTTTCGGGCAAAAGCCCTTCATCAGGAATAAAGACAGTGAGCCTGAAGCATGGAGAGATAAGCTAGAGGAGGGTGGGGAGAAAGTAGCATAGAGTACAATGGGTGAGTGGGGGAGGGGATGAAGGTGATAGGTCAGGGAGGAGAGGGTGGAGTGGATAGGTGGAAAAGGAGATAGGCAGGTAGGACAAGTCCGGACAAGTCATGGGGACAGTGCTGAGCTGGAAGTTTAGAACTAGGGTGAGGTGGGGGAAGGGGAAATGAGGAAACTGTTGAAGTCCACATTGGTGCCCTGGGGTTGAAGTGTTCCGAGGCGGAAGATGAGGCGTTCTTCCTCCAGGTGTCTGGTGGTAAGGGAACAGCGGTGAAGGAGGCCCAGGACCTCCATGTCCTCGGCAGAGTGGGAGGGGGAGTTGAAATGTTGGGAAGTGGATGATGCAGATGCTGGTGATTAGAGTCAAGATGGGCAGAGGAGATGACCTGAGGGTTGCAGTGAGAGAGAGACTCATTGAGATCATTCCAGCACCACTCTAACCTTGACTTTAATCTTGAAATAAAGAGTCTGTCAGGGCAGACTTGCTTGTGAGTTTTGGAAAAGAAGTCAAAGTGGATTTTGCATGTGTGGAGGACTATGAGGTAGGAAGCTCTGTAGGGGAGAGCTCCAAAGAAACTGAGAGCAGCAACAGTCCTGTAAATAACAGTCTGATGTTCAATGGTGGAGTCCATGGGAAGGTCAGAGGTAATATCTTATGCCAGATAACAACAGCGCTACTCTTGTCGGCAGGTCAGGGTTAGACCTGAGAGCACAGAGTGCAGCAAGTTCAGAGAGCATGAGGTTAGAGTGAGCAGATGGAAGCAGAGAAATTAAGGCAACCAATATCACATTAGCAGTTCCTGATGAAGAAATGAAGTGGAGGTAAAAGGCCAGAGGGAGGTATCCAGATGGAGGGGCAGTACTGATGGTGGGTGAAAGGGTCCATGTGGTGGAGAGAGGATTCCTATCCAAAAAAGTAAGTATGGAGGCAAAGATAATCAAAGAAGAGTCCAACAATATGTCACGCCTGAAATCCATTGGTATAGGGGCATAAAGGTATAAAACGAAGTACATTGCTGAGCATAGATCGTTCAGCAGCAGAGTGGGGTATGTTGTAATGAATTCAAAGCGAGAGGGGTGGAATTAGAAGAAGGAGTGAAGTCAGAGGGAATGGAAAGGGAGGAAGAATTTAGAAGCGCATTATGTGTTTCTGGAGTTTGCATTCCTTAATGTATGAAAGACAGAGAAAAAGTTTCCCAATAAAACATCAAATGAGATGAAGAATAAGTGGAACTGGGAACCAGGGCAGCTTTGTGGTATTGCGAGATCGAGATGACGGAGAGAGAGGATGAGAGTGTGTATGTGGCAATGTGCGGCACTGAGTTTGGCTCTCCTATCTGTCTGCCAATTCTTTGTTATGGACGTACCTGTAATCCAGGCTGGATTTGAAAGAAGAAGGATGCAACTTCAGTTGGAAGCGTGAGGGTTAAGTTGGAGCTGAAGACAATCACTAAGGGAGAGGATCTGACTGTGAAAGTGAGTTTTGGCAAGCACTTTATTAAACTCTGAGAGGTAGAAACGTTCCTGCAAAAGAGTCAGATTGAATCCAAAACATTAATTTGGTTCATTTCTCCACAGATGTTGCCAGGCCAGCGGAGTTTCTCTAGTACTTTCTGTCTTTATGTCAGATTTCCAAAAACTGCAAAATTTCACTGTTATTTACAATAGCACAGCGACTTGAATTAATTGAAACATATGCCAGTGGATTTTCTGTTTAAATTAGCAGGCTGATGTTAACTCCCCTTTAAACCATGTTTTCTTTATAAATACTAACAAGATGACAAAATCTTTCTGAAACTGCTTTGGCAAAAAATATTGTAAGTACACCTACATGTTTACTTAATTGTTGATAATCAAGAACTGGATTTAACCAAGCAATTATAGTTTGAAATAGTTAGTATTGAAATGTACATGCTAAAAGAATGATATAAAAAGTGCAAGCCTTTCTTGATACAATTGCTTGACTTTTATTTTCACGTTCCTCCAGAGCACCCAAGCACAAATACTATAATTGCTTTTGCTTAATATTTATTTTTATTAGATTTATAGCTAAAAGTGGTGCAAACCAGGCTGCTTTGTTAAACACCAGACAAATTACATTGAAAGGGTAGAGGTGAAGCTATCCTCAGTGTTTTGTTTTATGTTTTTTTTATTGTTTCAACAAGTTACAAAATGTATTAACCCCTGAATGTCCTTTCAATGTTCAAGTTATATGCATGCTGCATCGATAAATGTCAGATAATGGTTAATACAGACTATCGATATCCAATTTCCATAATTTGAGTTTAATATCTGAGACTTTCATGGATTAAAGTGAATTTTAAAAAGGTCAAATACTGACCTTAAAATGGAAGCTTTCACCAGTTGCATACAACCAATCCAGGGAACACATATTGAAAACATGAAAGTGCTACATTGAAGTTACCATTTCATCTAAACATAGTGAAAGCAGAGAATTTTGTGTCAAGAAATTCACACTATTTTGGAAGATGAAAGATTGCCTACAGAGTATTCAACTTATTGGAAAGACAATAGAGCTAGACTTGGGAATATATGAAAAACTATTTTTCAGTATCAACAAACCTCCCAAAATCACCGTAAAAGCACATAGTAAACAATAAAAACATAATGCAAGGCATTTCCATATCCAAATTGTTATGTTTATGTCAGCATAAATACTCAAACATGGCGATAGATCACAGTATTTGAGGTACATCATTTTTGCTGGTTTATCAAGAATGTCATTTGATAAGGTGCCAGTTAAACAAAGTTTGCTACAATCAATCATTTAAGCTGATCAACTGGCCAGATTTCTCAGCCATGGGCTAATTTAACTGATATCATTTTTCTGACAATGATCTCATGTCACTATTTTAAAAAGAGGAGATCTGTGAATATTTATCTGTTAACCAACACCACCAAATCAGAATATCTCATTACTGTTGATGGGAGTTCACTGTGTGGGCAAATTGCCTGCCTTGTTCCTTACATTAGAACAGTCACTGCATTTCAAAGGTCCTTCATTTGACTGTGAAGTGCTTTGGGATGTCTAGAGGGAATCAAAGGCACTACATAAATGCAATATTTCTTTAAATATTTTTCCAATCTTGATAGCCTACTTTTAGCAAGATTAGTGCAAGGAGAAGTATCAATAATTCATGGAAAGCCCAGCGAACTGTCTGGGAACTTTCTGAAGTTAGAGTTTCTAAATCGCACTTTAGCTGACTTTGTCTCAGAGCTACAAGACACATTTGGCATGGATAAGTGGTTGATCATGCTGGCAAACTGCTGGCTGTATAACTGACCTGTCCCTTTGTGGGCCAACTAATAGAGACCGGACAATCTGCATGGCAGGCCTGAGAAAATAAACGTTTGGTGACGTTTCCAATGACAGTTTATTATTTTCAAAGACTTTCTCACTTAATGTTTGATCTATTGCCTGTTTGCTTTATTGTTATCATGTGTCTTGAGACACAATGAAAAGTGTTGTTTTGTGTATTATACAGGCAGAATGTACCATACAAACACATCAAGGTAGTAGAACGGAGTGCAGAGTACAGTGTTACAGTCGCAGAGAAGGTGCAGAGAGGGAGATCAACATTACAATTCGAGAGGTCTGTTAAAAAGTCTGATAATAGTAGGGAAGAAGTTACTCTTGAATCTAACTCTAACATGTTTTCAGACTTTTATGTCTTCTGCCTGACAGAAGAGAGTGAAAGAGAGGATAAGTGGGCAGGGAGCAGATTTTGATTACACTGGTTTCTTTCCCATGATTGGTAAATAAGTTCCTGTTAACAACTTAATTAAGTAATCCTAAGAATATTCATAAAATCCCTCCTGTTTCTCTTGGTTTCTACTTCCATTCCAGTTATTAATTAAACAGCTCTGTTATGGCTTGTCATTTGCTCACACCTTTTATTATTCTCTGTTACCCATCATCTGATCTGTAGCTCTTTTATATCTTTATGGTTCTGTCTTATGGTGCAGTGTCCCCTTTAATAATTTGATTTTTAAAAATTGTGTTTCATCTGTTTTATTCCATGCACTTCCCCAACCTCCTCTTTTATATTAACTGAAACTCATTGCCCGGGCAACATCAAACAGGAATTATAAAACTGATTATGTTAATGAGAAGATCCACTCTATCAAAGGAATACTCTAGAGGAAAGCTCTACAGCATCCTTAGCTGGGAGCATTCTGAAGCAATATATTTTGCTGAAAAGAAAGCAATTACAAGTCCTCTACTCCAACTAGAAAGGAGATTTGCTGGGTTGGGTGTAATGGATTCGATATGTTTTCTACTAGGTGCAGAGACCCAATGCCAGTTCTGGCTTGATGGTACTACTCAGTTTGGATTGGCATAAGTGAATGGTGATACTTTGATGATTAACATTTTCATTTTTCTTATCGTGACATTCATACCTTGGATGAATAGTATAAATTTGTGAAATAGTTCATAGCTGACTTAACATTTTGATAATGGTTGCAATGCTCATGCCCGTCCCAATGGCTGGTATCAGGCTTAGATGTAAGAGGGCCATTTGGGCTCTCACAGCTTCTTCACTTATGGGAAGGAACAAGCGATGAGGGTGGGAAGACAAGGAAACAGAATTGTGCTCACTCCCGCTGGACATATGCATGCTGCATATTGAATTTGGACCTGACTCGATGTGGAGGTGCTGGTGTTGGACTGGGGTGTACAAAGTTAAAAATCACACAACATCAAGTTATAGTCCAACAGGTTTATTTGGAAGCACTAGCTTTCGGAGCAGTACTTCCAAATAAACCTGTTTGACTATAACCTGGTGTTATGTGATTTGTACCTTCTGATTGGGAGGCAGAGATAGAATATAGGACATAGAATTGTACAGCATAGTACAGGTTCTTTGGCCCACGATGTTGCGCTGAGCATTTATCTTAATCTGAAATCAACCTAACATACACACCCCTCAATTTACTGCCTCCATGTGCTTGTCCAGCAGTCACTTAAATGTCCCTAATGTTGTTGTGGTTCTGTTTGCCCGAGCTGGGAATTTGTGTTGCAGACGTTTCGTCCCCTGTCGAGGTGACATCCTCAGTGATTGGGAGCCTCCTGTGAAGCGCTTCTGTGATCTTTCCTCCGGCATTTGTAGTGGTTTGAATCTGCCGCTTCCGGTTGTCAGTTCCAGCTGTCCGTTGCAGTGGTCAGTATATTGGGTCCAGGTCGATGCGCTTATTGATTGAATCTGTGGATGGCACTCAACCTCTCTTCATAAGACGTGCCCTCCAATCTGGGAAGCATTCTGGTAAATCTCTTCTGCACCCTCTCTAAAGCAGCTGCATCCTTCCTATAATGAAGTGACCAGAACTGAACACAATATTCCAAGTGTGGTCTAATTAAGGTTTTATAGAGCTGCAACAAAACCTCGCGGCTCCTTAACTCGATCCCCCGTTAATGAAAACCAAAACACCATATGCCTTCTAAACAACCCTATCAACTTGGGTGGCAACTTTGGAGTATCTATCCACATGGACTCCAAATCCCACTGTTCTGCCACACTGCCAAGAATCCTGTTTTTAACCTTGTGTTCAGCATTCAAATTTGACCTTCCAAAATAAATCACTTCGCACTTATCCAGGTTGAACTCCATCTGCCACTTCTCAGCCCAGCTCTGCATCCTGTCAATGTCTTGTTGTATCCTGCAACAGCCCTCGACACTATCTAAGCTGAAAAATGTGTTGCTGGAAAAGCATAGCAGGTCAGGCAGCATCCAAGGAGCAGGAGAATCGACATTTCGGGCATAAGCCCTTCTCCTGCTCCTTGGATGCTGCCTGACCTGCTGCACTTTTCCAACAGGCCAGCAACACATTTTTCAGCTCTGATCTCCAGCATCTGCAGTCCTCACTTTGTCCTCCTTGACACTGTCTACAACACCACCGATTTTTGTGTCATCGGCAAACTTACTAGCCTACCCTTCCACTTCTTCATCCAAGTCATTTATAAAAACTAGAAAGAACAGAAGGCCAAGAACAGATTCCTGTGGGACACCACTGGTCACCAACCTCCAGGCAGAATATTTTCCATCCATACCATTTGCTGTCTTCTTTTGGCCAGCCAATTCTGTACCCAGGCAGCCAAGTGTCCCTGTATCCCATATTTTGTAACTTTCTGAATGAACCTACCATGGGGAACCTTATCAAATGCCTGACTGTCTGTGTGGAGTTTGCACATTCTTCCTGTGTCTGCGTGAGCTTCCTTCGGGTGCTCCGGTTTCCTCCCACAGTCCAGAAATGTGCAGGTTAGGTGAATTGGCAATGCTAAATTGCCCATAGTGTTAGGTGTAGAAGAATGGGTCCGGGTGGGTTGCTGTTCGGAGGGTCGGTGTGAACTTATAGGGCCGAAGGGCCTGTTTCCACACTGTAAGTAATCTAATCTATGCTGACTGTCTTTATTCAAACTATGTTTTTCCAAACAGTCATGAATCCTATCTCTCAGAATCCTTTCCAGTACCTTGCTTACATGAGACTGACTGGTCTGTAA
This sequence comes from Chiloscyllium plagiosum, assembly GCF_037043375.1. Taxonomy (NCBI): domain Eukaryota; kingdom Metazoa; phylum Chordata; class Chondrichthyes; order Orectolobiformes; family Hemiscylliidae; genus Chiloscyllium; species Chiloscyllium plagiosum. The sequence continues at coordinate 40,343,827 of NW_028270162.1, read as the reverse complement.
TTCCCAGTGATCTCCTTATTTCTTCTCTTAAAGAGAGGAACAACCTCCCTCCAATCATCCAGTACTACTCTCATGGAGAGTGAAGATGCAAAGATCATCACCAGATGCTCAACAATCTCATTTCTCACTTCCTGTAGTAACCTTGGATATATCTGATCTGGCTCTGGGGACTTATCTATCTGGATGTTTCCCAGAATTTCCAGAACATCCACTTTCTTAATATTAATCTATTAAGCCTATTAACCCGGTTCATGATGTTCACACTGTCAACAATGTCAGCAATCAATGTCAGCAGTGAATACTGAAGCAAAAAACTCTTTTCGGGCCTTCCCTACCTCTTCAGGCTCCAGGCAGAAGTTCCGTCCACGAACTCTGATCAGCCTACCCTCTTTCTAATCATTCTCTTATTCCTCACATAAGTGTAGAACGCCTTTGGGTTTTCTCTAATCCTTCCTGCCAAGGATTTTTGTGCCCCTTCCTAGCTCTCCTCAGTCCATTTAGTTCTTTCCTAACTACCCTGTAATCCTCTAAAGCTGTGCCAGATCCTTGCTTCCTCAACCTTAAGTAAGCTTCCTTCTTCCTTCTAATGAGAAGTTCCTCTTCTCTTGTCATCCAAGGCTCCGTCACCTTACCATTCCTTGCCTGTCTCAGTGGGACAAAGTTATCCAACACTCGCAACAAGTGCTCCTGAAACAGCCTCCACATTTCTGTTGTGCATTTCCCGTAGATCAATTGCTCCCAATCCATACGTTATAGCTCCTGTCTAATAGCAGTATAATTTCCCCTACCCCGATTAAACTCTTTTCCATACTGTCTGTTCTTATCCCTCTCCATGGCTATGGTAAAGAAATTGTTATTAAGCCAACACTCAGTTGTGGAAATGGTTGTAAGGGGGAGCAAATTACTGCAGATGCAGGAATCTGTATTGAAAACAAAAAATGCTGAAGGTCACAGCAGGTCAGGCAGCATCCATGGAGAGAGAGAGAGAGAGCAAGCTAATGTTTTGAGTCTAGATGACTCTTCATCAAACTGACGCGAAGTGTGGAGGGCACAGCATTGTGCAATGGCAAGGGTATGGAATGCCGTGGGAGAAAGGGTTCAGATTTAAGTGATCAGAATGTGAGAGTGGCAGAACAGTGGTGTGTCTAACTACCAGACAGTCCCACTGCAGTGGGGGGAGGGGAGAGAGGACATGTGACTAGTAAAGCTAAAAGAAAGGGAAGGAACTGAAGTGGGTTCGCAAACTGAAGGTGTTGTGCTCAATACAGAGGAACTTCGATTATCCGAAGGACACAGGCGGGGAGTATTTTGTTGATGTTAATCAAATTCTGGATAATTGAATGCCGGATAACGTGGTTTAGCCAAGCATCGGAACCTTGCAATCTTGCGGATAGTCTGATATTCGGGTAATCAAACGCCTGATAATCAAGGTTCCTCTGCATTAAGTCCAGAAGGTTGTGAAGTGCCTAGTCTGAAGATGAGATGTTCTTCTTCCAGTTTGCTCAGTGATTCACTGGAGCATTGCAGTATGTTGAGGACATACACATGGGCATGCAAGCGGGACATTGTGTTAAAATGACCAGCTACGGAAGGTCAGGGTCCTGCCTGTGCACAGACTGGAGGTGTTCTGCAAAGCAGTCACCCTGTCTGCCTTTGGTTTCTCCAATGTAGAATAGGTTGTAAAAGGGATTTGAAAGGAGAAAGTGAGGACTGCAGATGCTGCAGATCAGAGACAAAATGTGTGACGCTGAAAATGAACAGCGGGTCAGGCGGATGAAGGGCTTATGCCCGAAAGGTCAACTTTCCCGCTCGATGCTGCTGTGCTTTTCTAGCGCCACACTTTTTAACTGTGAGGGGGATTTGAAATCCTCTGTAAGGATTTATCCTATCTATTATAAGAGACATTACTATGAAATAAAAATCATTTGAATAAAAATGGAAATAAGAGAGCCATACATGATTGTTATGAATTTTTTTTCAGCCTTAATGTGTGATCCCTATGTTGCTGACACTTGGGATCATCTTGATAGAGGACAGGTGGTCCCAGGCATGAGCTTTGAACAATTTTTGCTCTCTTCACTCAACATGATGGTAGTGGATATTTTCCTTGACCTGCTGCTATTAGCTGCCTGTACCTTACAAAGAAAGCTGTTAGAAAAATGGAACTAGCATTTGCATAACTTCTTGTCGCATTGTCCAGAAGGGCCTACGCTGAGTCACTTTGAGTTGCAGTTAATGTTGTTAGGCAAACAAATACAGCAGCCAAATAATGCACGCGGTAAGATAATGCAAAACTCAACTGGCTAAATGACTAGTTAGTGTACTTGTTGGTGGTGCTGGTTGAATGAGTACTCTCAGATCTTGAGAAAACACCATGAGACCATTAACTTTCAGGTGGAAAGGGAGAGGGATGTCACATCTGCACATCACCTGTCCTTCGTGGAGAGATTTATGAAGAAAAACACCTTTGACCACAAGTCCATCAGGAAGTGGTCAGCACGTAGTGTCCTTGAGACCCTTCAGGAAAAGGAGAGGGCGGATCCTATTGAGCAGTTCCCTGAACAGACTGTCAAAGTCATTTGCCAGAATGCCTCATTGCCAGAACTTTCCAACAAGCAACAAGATATGGCTTGACTGGTGGTGAGAAGGGCTCTGCCTGTGAGATCCTTTATGCAGACCCGGACTCTCTCCCACACCGCACGCTGCCCTCGAAGCGGCTGCGAGGGGGACGAGACTGTCACACACCTCCTTCTGGAATGTGCCTACGCAGGAGAAGTCTGGAGAGGAATGCAGTGGTATTTGTCGAGGTTTGTCCCAAGCAGCGCCGTGACGCGGGACTCCGTGCTCTACGGTCTGTTCCCCGGGACGCACACCCAGACAAACATCAACTGTGCCTGGAGGATCATCAACTCGGTGAAGGACGCTCTCTGGGCAGTCCGAAACATGTTGATCTTCCAGCTGAAGGAGTTGACCCCGACTGAGTGTTGCAGACTGGCACATTCCAAGGACCAGGACTACGTGTTGAGGGACGCGCTGAAGCTTGGGGCAGCTGCTGCCAAGGCATGGTGAGGAAAGGCCATCGTGTAACATCTGCCTGCCCAAGAAAAACAGGGGGCCCATGCAGTCATTTGGGCTCCGTTGACGCCTCAGCAGATGAGCTGGATAGTAAATGTACAGACTTGTATACAGGGAAAATAAATTTTGATGTCTGTATGTAAAGAAATGTAATGTGCGCACAAGAATGGCATGACCAATTGTAAAGAGATCCAAATAACTTTATGAATAAAGTATATTTTTGAAATAAAAAAAATGTCACATCTGCACATTGGCTGTTCTGACAGTGCAGTGTAGCACTGCTTCAGTGATGTTCTGGACTGTCCACTTGCGTCCCAGTTGAATGAACAGTCTGGGAGAAGAATATAATCTCTCTCAATCAGTGGGAATGAAACAGGATCAGATCAGTTGCCTATTTTATATTTTGTTTGATACCTTATATAAAATTCTCTGACCCAGTTCCTGACATTTGCATTTCTAAGTCCAACTTCTTTTTTCCAAGTTTTTCCCTACACTCATTGACTAGGAGGCCCACCATTTCTTCATCTTTGTTCCTAGGATCCAGGATAAATACTAGCTAGCAAAGTATTTATTATCCATTTCTGGACAGAGTGTAGTTGAGCTGCCTTCTTGAACAGCTACTATCCATGTGAGTAGTACACCCACGCTAACGTTAGGGATGAAATTCCAGGATCTTGACCCAGTGACACTGAGAAGTCCGGAATATAGTTCCAAGTCAGGATAATGAATAGCTTGGAGGGGAACTTGTAGGTAGTGGGTTTGCTGTCCTTGTCCTTCTAGATGGTAATGGTTACAGAAATGGAAGATGCCTGGAAGGAAGTTTGGTTAGTACACACTGCCGCTAAAAAATTATGAAATTGGAAAGTGTAAAGATAAAATAAAGATTGTTCAAATATTAACTTTGTAACATAGTTTTATGGAAACAATTTCAATTTAACCAAAAGCAAAATACCGCTAGCTGGTGCTGACATTCTGAAACAAAAATGGAAAATGCGGAGAAACTCAGTAGCATCAGTGGAGAGAGAAACAGAGTTAATGTTTCCAATAAAAACAGAAATTGTTGGAGAACTTCAGCAGGTCTGACAGTATCTGTTGAGAGAAAGCAGAGTCAACATTTCGGATCGAGTGACCATCTTCAGAACTCTTGTGAATCTCTGATCTATTTTGCTTTCTGAAGAAGGGTCACTGGACCCCCCAAAAAACCTGCTTCTTTCTCCACTGAGATGCTGTCAGACCTGCTGAGTTTCTACAGCAATTTGTGTTTGGTTTCAGGTTCCCAGCATCTGCAAATCTTTGTGATTTTTGTTTAATGTCTCCAGTGCAATAGGTCTCTTCATCACAACCACTTCATGTCAATCCTGAAAGCCTCTGCTATTCTAAAATCTTTCTTTGAAAATAATCCTCGTAAATTATTTTCAAACTCCACACTACTGTATTTTCAAAGTGTGGACTTTTCAATTTCCATTGTCTGATAGGAATATCTGCCTGAAAGTGCTCATAATTACGTCAAAGATGAATTTGTTTATTCTTTGAAACTGAATACTCCGAACTTGGAATGCTGAGTATTTTCAACATTTTGCTTCTAATCCTACATTCATATTCCTTTGTTGTCCCATTAATTTTCAGGCACCTCTTCACCAGCTAAAGTTATTCTTGGGCATCATTTCCAAGTAGCTATATGTAGTCTCTTGTGAATTCCTGAACTATTTTGCCTCCCGCCCCGATCTATTTTTGTCAGCTCTGTCTGTGGCTGCCTAAGTCAATGACTTCCCATCCTAATTCTCTTGTCTCATTACCTTAATGAAAAGATCCAGCTCTTTGACCAGATTTTGGTCACCTGTCCTAATATATCCAATTGTTACTTGATGGTCGGAAAACATTTTATGATGTTAACAGAGCCAAATATAAGTTGTTATTGAGTTTGCCAGTAAACATTAATAATTTATCAAAATGACCACAGGAGATATTACAACCCACTCTTAATTTTGCATTGTTCAATTTCACGTGACCAGGGCTCAGAACACAAAGTAATACAGCCATTTTTCGCTTGCAATTCCAGCAATTGTTTTATTTTTAAAGTGGGCTGACACAGTCAAACACTATGATGAATGGAAATTAAGTGGATGTCTGACAAAAGGAAACCAGACAATAAAAGGACCCTGCTTCTGGTAAACTGCATTGCAATAGCTGCAATGTTCAACTCTCTACTATTCACGAATAATTCCGAGACTGACTTGTATGTCTATCTAATTTAATATTTCTCCTTTTGGACGAACATCTTACGTGTGTGTGTGTACATGTACTATATTACCAATTCTTCTCACAGTTAGTAGTCAATATACTCAATCATAGTTAACTCAAGAAAGCCTTGTTAAATTAACACCTTTTCAAATAAAAAAAAATTACGTCTGGGAGATGGGTATCCACAAGTGGAAAGGGTTGTTCTTAAAGTAACCTTTTTGTGACCAACAAAGGGGGATAAGAGGTCCAATTGATTCTCCACACCAGAAGCTTAAGGATTTGGTGCTTTCTCCCTAGAACTGCAAAACCCCAGGAACCTTGCCCAGGTTTCTAGGTGTAACAAATGGATTGGAAAGACAATCTGAAGTGTTTCAGGCTCCTCACCCAGGAATGATCAATCTGTTATATTACTCCTCTAGCTTCCCCTACTGAATCAGATATCAACCCTTTGTCCATTCTGAGTATATTATGCAAATAGATGCCAAATATTGTGACACAGAATTACATTTTATTTTGCTCAAAACTGCATGAATCCATGTAAGATTCTGTAAATCCCTTTTTTAGATTAGAATCAGTCTGAACATTGTGGCACAGACGACCTCACACAGGGCACCTCACATCTTCAATGCATTATCTGGGCCAACATGGCAGCAATTGTTAATAGTTGATACTTGAGAATGTAACTTTTAAAAAGTTCTGAGATTTACATATGAAAGAACTGAAGCCAACATGGTCATTCTAAAAGATGAGAGACTTAGCAAACAATCCAAGGCTTTTTCAATATACAATTTTAGTTACATCACACTGTAAACTTTTGCTATAAATTCTGGTGTCTTATGATCTTGTACTTCACAACCACCTGGTGAAGGAGCAGCGCCCGAAAGCTGGTGCTTCCAAATAAACCTGTTGGACTATAACCTGGTGTTGTGTGATTTTAACTTTGTACACCCCAGTCCAATACCGGCACCTCCAAATCACAAATATTCTGATGTAAGACTTCCTGAATACTTAGGCTTGTTTCAACACAAAGCTGTTACATTCGGGAATACCATTTGTAGTTTACCTGAGTCTGGAAGCCCCCTCTCCAGCTATCAGCTTCACAACAGGACACTCTCTGGGAGTTACAGTCAGGCCTCAAGGAATCCCAGACTCTCTGCTCTGAGAAGCTTATCTTCTACCCCAAGTGCCCGAGGAGCTGGATTCAGTGGTCTAAACTTTCAGACTGTATAAGTGCTGGAAATTTAGAGGTTAGCTTTCTGCATTGAGAAACTTATACCAATCCAAACTCACTGCCTTTCATGTCTACAATTTACCTGCTTATTACCTTGACAGCAATTAAACTGACAAAGGCTGAAGCTATCACACTGGTAGAGGTTATTTATTACACAGAATCGTGGTGCTCGCAGCTATGTCTCTGCTGCAGAAAAGTGACAAGTCAGCTTTGAAAACTGAGGGATTTTGGTGCTAAAGCCTTAGAACAGACTGCGACACAATGTGAGAATGTACTCCTCAATCATTCGACAGGCACCATGTCTCTAGCGACATGATTTTGCCTCCCATTGGGTGTTTTTAACTTGATGCAGCAATGCTAATGTTGTCCTTTAAAATGTAACAAACTCGATGTGGACATCATTCTATTGACAAATCCAACAGACATTTCTTACAGTCAGCCATTCTACACAAAAAATTTCCTTCCTCAGGCATATAGTTTCAGGGCTGGTATTGAGCTCGAAGGTTACACAGATTATCGTGCTTCAGGTACTCTGCCATGCTTCAAATGACTTTGGGTAAAGTGGAGGACAAGACCTTTATACCCTCAGATCATGTGTTTTAACTCAGTGGTGATATCATGAGTGTGTCTCAAAAATATTATCGTAACATACTGACCGTCAGACATGACATTATAATTCATCATGTCTTCCTCAGCAGTGTTTAACAAAAATAACACAGTTATGGGGTTGGCCTTAGTTTTGGGAGAGGGAGACGTGGTCGAGGTGTGTTCTAATTTAAAAAGTCATCTGAGAGGTGAGTGTGGTCTCTTTTATTCTTGTAGTTATCAGAGGAGATGTGTCAAATTAAGTTAAATATGTTTTTGCAACATTGTGGCTGTATAAGACATTATTTTTTATCTAGAACATTAGTTAGGCCACTTTTGGAATGTTGTGTGCAATTCTGGTCTCCTTCCTATCGGAAGGACGTTATGTAACTTGAAAGAGTTCAGAAAAGATTTACAAGGATGTTGCCAGGGTTGGAAGATTGGGAGAGGTTAAATATGCTAGGTCTGTTTTCCCTGGAGAGTTGGAGGCTGAGGGGTGACCTTATAGAGGTTTATAAAATCATGGATAGGATAAATAGACAAGGTATTTTCCCTGAGGTGGGAGAGTCCAGAATTAGAGGGCATAGGTTTAGGGTGAGAGGGGAAAAATGTAAAGGGAGATAAGGGGCAACGTTTTCACACAGAGGGTGGTACGTGTGTGGAATGAGCTGCTAGGGGAAGTGGTGGAGGCTGGTACAATTGCATCTGAATGGGTATATGAATAGGAAGGGTTTAGAGGGATATGGGCCAAGTGCTGGCGAATAGGACTAGATTAATTTAGGATATCTGATTGATATGAACGAGATGGACCGAATGGTCTGTTTCTGTGCTGTACATCTCTATGACTCTATGACAATACTGCGGGTGGAAAATCATGGAGGCCTGAGGGATGTGAGCTGTGGTGAGGTTTGTGGCAGGATTAGGTAAAGTATAATGGGTCCCATCTCAAAATTAGAACCATCTCAGTGTCAAACAGTTGTATAACATGGAGACAGACCCTTCAGTCCAAGTACTCCATGCCGACCAGAAATCCTAATCTGGTCCAGACCCATGTGCCAGTATTTGGCCCTCATCCTCAAAATCCTTCCTATTGATGTACCCATCCAGATGCCTTTTAAATGGTGTAGTTGTACCAGCCATCCAGCAACTCCTCCAGCAGCTCGTTCCACACCTACACCACCTTCTGCATGAAAAGAATTGCCCCTCAAATCCTTTTTATACCTTTCCTCTCTTACCTTAAATCTGTGGTGTTTAGTTTTGGACTCACCTATCCTAGGACAATGGCTATTCATCCTATCTATTCCCCTCATGATTTTATACATCTCTGTAATGTCACCCTTCAGCCTCTGATGCTCCAAGGAAAAAGGCCTCAGCCTAATCAGTCTCTCCTTAAAGCTCAACCCCTCCGAGTCAGGCAACATCTTTGTAAATCTGTTCCAACGGATTGACTAGGCAAGGCAGAGGCTATGCAAGGTTCGTACTGTGTTGGGAATTGGATAGGAAAGAGTGAGTGAGAGTAAATGTGGCATGCAATTGTGAGAGTGAAAGAGCATGAGCTTTGGTAGGACCAATCACAGCAACAGAGCGACTGTGAGGTAACAGAGAGGTGGCACTTATGCTGGCAGAGCAGAAAGGGTCATTGACTTCCTTGGCAGCTTGGGTGTTGATCCACATGGTTGAAATGCACTTTCCTGGGTGAAAACCTTGAAGTGAGCTGGCATGGTCCAATGTTATGACCTCCTCTGTACAACCCCATTCACCAGGAACTCCAGGTCTCTGTCTGAAAAGTGGGGTGCCAATTCCCATTTCTCTGCCATGTCAGTGATAAATGTCAGGAACTGTGCGGGGCACCTTTCTGGATTGGCAGTGCCTGTCTGGGTTGCACCATGGCTTTCTGAAGGTGGGAAACCCTCTATGAAATGTAGCCAAAGTATTTCAGGATACATCCTGAGGGCATAAAGAGGAGTCTGGGAAATTTAGACAGGTTGAATGGGCTTATCCATGACAGATGCATTATTGCAAGCACAGATGTGAAGTTGTCCATTTCAGTAGGAAAGGCACTGGTCATGGAGAGCAAACATTCAGATGCAGGAAGCAGTTAAGAAGGCAAACAGTATGTTGGTCTTCGTTGTGAGAGAGTTTGAGTACAAGGAGGAAGGAAGATGACAGGGCCTTGGTGAGACCACACCAGAAGTATTGTGTGCAGATTTGATCGCCTTACAGAAGAAAGGATATGTTTTCAAATGAAGAAATATAACAAAGTTTATTTACCAGACAGAGCCCCATGATGGCAGGCCCCAAACAGTCCTTCCAGGTGAGACAAAGGTTCACCTGCCTCTCGTCCAACCCAGTTTTCTGTATTAGGTATTCCCGACGTGGTCTTCGCTACGTCAGGGAGACCAAACGTAAACTCAGGGCACGTTTCACTGAGCATCTCAGCTGGGCTTGCAGGGGCTGACCTGACCATCCAGTCACTGCCCATTTTAATACCCCTTCCCATATCCTTTCCAATAGGACTTTCCTTGGCCTCCTTCATTGCCACAATGAATTGAACCACAAATTGGAGGAACAACACCTCATCTTCCGCCTGGGCAGCCTATGGCCTGGAGAACTCAACATTGATTTCTCCAATTTCAAATAGCTTCCCTTCCCAGCCCTCTCCCTCCCTTCCATTCCTTTGATCAACCCTTCCTTCCAGCCACCAACCAGATTCATTCCTCCCATCGACCAACCAGATCGTACACGCTACCTGTGTTCACCTATCCCCACCTCACCACTTTGTCCCCCCCAACATCCCTTTCTCCCTCTAATCGGAAGCTCCCCTTCCACCCACCTCCACTCCTGAAGAAGGGTTGTACCTCCACCTCCTAATGTTGCCTGGCTTGCTGTGTTCTTCCAGCCTCCTGACTGTCTTCCTTGGATTCCAGCATCTGCAGTTTTTTTTGTCTCTTACCAGATTTGTTGTATATGCAGAGATTAGGTTGACTGCCTGTATTCCCTGCAATGTAAAAGAATGAAATGAACTCGCATTACAATGTATAAAATTCTTACAGGACTGGACAGACTGGATCGGGGATGACGTTTTATGATTACAACAAGGGCTCACATTCTCCGGATATGCGGTAGGCCACATTAGACTGAGATAAGAAGACACTTCTTCACTCAGTGGCTGTGGAGGCAAAGTCAATGATAGATTTAAGAGAGAAATAGGTGGATTTCAAGAAGCTAATGATGTCAAATGGTATGGCATTGAGATAGCAAATCCATCATGATCATGTTAAATGTCGGAATGTGCTTGCTGAGTCAATTGGTTCCTATTTTTATATGTTTCTGTTACATTGAATTAGACCATTTGATTTCCCTGTCGGGGCTGCTGGTGATTGGTGAGGTAATACCCGTCCTTTTGACTGAACCCACACCCTGCATTTCTTTACAGATCAGGGAGACACATCAAAAGTTCACAAGTTGTGTGTAGAACAGCCCTTCTAACAAACTGTCCATCAGACAAGCTCCATCCTGCCACAGACTGGAATGGAATGCTTCACTGCTTGAGTACCTTGTGACTAATAATGTGGATATGTAAAAGGTCAGGACAGCAGTAACATGGTAGCACTTTATGAATAGAATAAGTGTTTGATTAGTATCAGAGCCTTCAAACTTTTATATCACTTCTGCTAATGTTCATTTATATATTAAGATAACAAGTGCAGCACACTGGTTTTACTTCCTGAATATTTCTGCATCATTTATATTGTGACTTTGAAGCCAGAACTGCGACTGTACAGATTATGTTTAAAATAAAGCCATTTAAAGCTACCAGATATTTCAAACAGAAAAGGAAATCTAAGTTAGGTTTTGCTTTTTTTTCTTCTGAACGTTTTATATTTAAGACAAGCAATAGGTGAGATTTGCTTTAATTTTTGAAAGATGCTTTTTCTAAATATAGTTCATTTAACTTTCACCTGAGTTGTCAGTGAGTTTTATGCATCCTTCTCCCATACACCAGCTCCTCAGCCATGCATTCATCTGTTCTATCCTCCTATTCCTGCCCTCACTAGCTCGTAGCACCGGGAGTAATCCAGATATTACTACTCTCGAGGACTTCCTTTTTAATTTCCTGCCTAACTCTCTGTAATCACCCTTCAGAATCTCAACCTTTTCTCTTCCTATGTCGTTGGTTCCAATGTGGACAATGCCCTTTTGCTGCACCTCCACCACCCCACCCCACCCCCATCTTGAGAACATTCCTGCACCATCTCTGAGACATCCTTGATCCTGGCACCAGGGAAGCAATACACCATTCTGATTTTTCGCTGCTGGCCACAGAAACGTCTGCCTGTACCTCAGACCAGAGAATCCCCTAGCACAATTGATCTCTTGGAACCCAACGTACCCCTCCTTGCATTAGAGCCAGCCTCAATAACAGAAACTTGGCTGTTCGTGCTACGTTCCCCTGAGAATCCATCACCCCCTACATTTTCCAAAACAGCATACCTGTTTGAAATAGGCATATCCACAAAAGACTCTTACACTAGCTGCCGACCTCTCTTACCTTTCCTGGAGTTAACCCATCTATGTGACTGTATCTGAGACTTTCCCCCCCTTCCTATAACTGCCATCCATGACATATTGTTGCTGTTGCAAATTCCTCATTGCTTCTAACTGTCTGTCCAACCGATCCATTTGATCTGATAAGATTCACAACCAACAGCATTTATTGCAGATACAATTTGCAGTAACCCTTAAACTTTCTTTAAACTCCCACATCTGACAAGAAGCACATATCACTCTACTAAAGGCCATTTTTGCTTCTTTACAAATTACAGACCCAGAAAATAACACCATCTTATTCTTCTACAAAACACTGCCCCAGGTTAGATTAGTAGTTACAGCTTATATTTTAAATTTAATCAAGAGACATATCTCAAAAACATATAATCAAGAAAGAACCCACTCTACTCACTACTGCAGACTTTCTGTAGGCCACTTAAAACAATTAACTTACCTGATTCTGTGCTGTGAACTTCCCCCACACAGTTCCTCCAAGATCAGTTATGATTAGTTTTTCATTTATACAAATGATTTGGATGTGAGCATAAGAGATACAGTTAGTAAGTTTGCAGATGACACCAAAATTGGAGGCGTAGTGGACAGCGGAGAGGGTTACCTCAGATTACAACAGGATCTGGACCAGATGGGCCAATGGGCTGAGAAGTGGCAGATGAAGTATAATTCAGGTAAATTCGAGGTGCTGCATTTTGGGAAAGCAAATCTTAGCAGGACTTATACACTTAATGGTAAGGTCCAAGGGAGTGTTGCTGAACAAAGAGACCTTGGAGTGCAAAGTCATAGCTCATTGAAACTGGAATCACAAGCAGACAGGGTAATGAGGAAGGCATTTGGTATGTTTTCCTTAATCGGTCAGAGCATTGAGTACAGGAGTTGGGAGGTCATGTTGCGGCTGTACAGGACATTGGTTAGGCCACTATTGGAATATTGCATGCAATTCTGGTCTCCTCCCTATCGGAAAGATGTTGTGAAACTTGAAAGGTTTCAGAAAAGATTTACAAGGATGTTGCCAGGGTTGGAGGATTTGAGCTATAGGAAGAGGCTGAACAGGCTGGGGCTGTTTGCCCTGGCGTGTCGGAGGCAGAGGGGTGACCTTATAGAGGTTTACAAAATTATGAGGGGCATGGATAGGGTAAATAGACAAAGTCTTTTCCCTGTGGTGGGGGAGTCCAGACCGAGAGGGCATAGGTTTAGGGTGAGAGGGGAAAGATATAAAGAGACCCAAGAGGCAAGTTTTTCACACAGAGGGTGGTAGGGGTATGGAATGAGCTGCCAGAGGAAGTGGTGGAGGCTGGTACAATTGCAACATTTAAGAGGCATTTGGATGGGTATATGAATAGGAAGGATTTGAAGGGATATGGGCCGGGTGCTGGCAGGTGGGACTAGACTGGGTTGGGATAGCTGGTCGGCATGGACGGGTTGGACCGAAGGGTCTGTTTCTATGCTGTACATTTCTGTGACTCTATGACTCTAAATATTTATGCAGAAGAAAGCATGGGTAGAGTTTATGCTGTGAGAGCCGTTGGGAAGACAGGGGCAAGCTACACTTGAAATTGATCTGTTTCCAAAGTGAAATTATGGTTTGGGTTTCAGTGAAAAGTATAATAAATAAGTGACAACTTTCAGAGATTTATGTACATGGACACCGAGATCTATCTGATCATCTACAGTACCAAGGATCTTACTATTAGCTCAGTACTCTTCATTCCTGTTGTTCCTCCTAAAGTGAGTCACCTCACACTTTTCCACATTAAACTCCATTTGCCACCTCTCAGCCCAGCTCTGCAGCTTATCTATGTCCCTCTGTAACCTGCAACACCATTTGGCACTGTCCACAACTCATTAGTGGATAACCTTAGTGTCATCCGCAAATTTACTAACCCACCCTTCTACGCCCTTATCCAGGTCATTTATGAAAATGACAAACAGCAGTGGACCCAAACTTGATCCTTGCAGTACAGCACTCCAGTGATAATACCATGAGGCCATTACCTCCCCACAGACTTTAAAACACTGAAAATGACTTTGATGTAACAGATTCGAGTGGCGTTGAAAAAGCACAGCATCCGAGGAGCAGCAAAGTCGACGTTTCAAGCAAAACGTCGTCCCCACTTGCGCCTCTTTGGTGTAACAGATTATTAGTGAACTAAATATTTCTTAATCTTTGAAAACATTTAAGTGGTGCCTAGGTGTTAAAGGAAAGAGTTCAATTTGAACTGCACATGGTGAACTTGGCCTGCTTTTTACTTTTAGCCCCTTTTGCAGACAGGACCACCTCCCAGCTCAATGTTTACAGAACAAGTCTTCAAAACCGTGGAAACATGTTGGAAATTGGTGTTCCTCAAAAACCGAATTTCCCTAATATGTACTATGAGACATGAGATTTCATTTAACAGCAAATACAATTTGAACAGATGCATGAATAGTAACAGTTTGGAGGTTTATAGGGCAAATGCAGGCAAATGGGACTGGGAAACCTGGTCAGCATGGATGAGTTGGACTGAAGGGTCTGCTTCCCATGTTGTATGACTCTATGACTCAGCACTTCACTTTCCAGAATTCTAGTGTATGGAAACAAAAGGGAAGAATTATGGAAAACATTGAGGTCAAAATTGAACCACATCAACAAATTATCTGATGCCAAATGTGCCCTATTCTCAGTGTATTGTTTGGGAAATTAAGGAGCATTTGTTCTTTGAAAGAATGCTAAACTAACCCTCAGATTAATGTTGGCAAGGGGATGATGGCCAATAAAGTCATAAGGAACCATCCCCATGGCTATTGGCCAAAAGATAGTTGGTTAACACAGAGTAAATGATCTGTCCCTAGGGATATAACATAACAATTAGTGCTCAGGGCCAGAAGGATGTTCTCAGCAGGGAGTTTTCATCTGATGATGCTCAAAGATTTGTTTTCCCAGATGGAAGATGGACCAGAGAAGGGGAGGAAAATCAATGGGAGAGTTCACAGACACCTCAGCCAGAGAGCAAAATGCTACCTTCACAATGTTAATGTGATCAACAAGGTCGTATCTGTTTATTATCTCCTCAACTAATGTATCATACTGAACTGCTGATCTTAACAACTTCAATGACCGGTGACAAATTGCTATGAATTGTTGAATGTCAAAATTGGGTAAAAATCATCATCAAACCCCAAAATGAACACATGACTATATAGAAGTTGCATGGAATATTTGCACTGGTTTGGTTGGTTTCATTCGGATTGCATAGATAAAACCATTGCAAATTAATGGAGCAGATTTGTTCACTTAGAGAATGAGAAGTCACTGAATTTCCTCTGATCTAAATAATATTAGGCATTGGTTAGTGAATTAACTGAGGGGTTTTAACTTAGCGATAAATTTCCCACTGTCTTCTCCCACACTCTAATATCGAAATCGCTTCAACATTTTGTGTAGTTGTCTTGCAACTAGTAATTAACTATCCACTATTCTTTATTTAGCTTCTAAGGTAAATCAATTGCTTTTCATATTGCATTTAATTATACAGATGATGGAGCCAGTCTGGAGAAATTTAAGATTCCTGTTTTGTGGCCAAGGAAATGATCTATCACATGAGGACTCCTAACTTTCAAGTATGTTATTCATCTGTTGAAAATGCTTTCTATCTTTAAATATTAGAATCTAGCTCATAGATTCTGGGCCCTTAGAAAATGTAGGCCTTTGAGTGGAAGAAATAATGAAACAAAATCTGAATACATATAAAACTGCTGGCAATGATAAAATGTTACATAAGAGAGATTCTGTTTGCTTTTTGTCAGTATACATGAACTGAATTCAGCTGGCTGTGTAGCAAAGATTTTTGTGGTTTGATTAGAAACTACACCATATATAAATATTTATTTTGATTTTACATAAGGTTGATATATATTTACCTAATGTTTGCAAACAATAGTGTGTGATTGATGTAGTGATTATCTAAACTGAGTTCTGTACACTGGCTAAAGTATTGTTTGAGGAGAAAGTGAGGACTGCAGATGCTGGAGATCAGAGCTGAAAATGTGTTGCTGGAAAAGCACAGCAGGTCAGGCAACATCCAAGGAGCAGGAGAATCGAAGTTTTAGGCATGAGCCCTTCTTCAGGAATGAAAGTATTGTTTGTGCTGGAAACAAATAGCAATTGGAGTCTTTTCGAAGTAGTGTTTCAAATTTTCCTTTCCTTTCTAAGATTGTCTTTTATCCTGTGTATTAGGGGAGAAAGTGAG
The DNA here is from genome assembly GCF_037043375.1 of Chiloscyllium plagiosum. Taxonomy (NCBI): domain Eukaryota; kingdom Metazoa; phylum Chordata; class Chondrichthyes; order Orectolobiformes; family Hemiscylliidae; genus Chiloscyllium; species Chiloscyllium plagiosum. Next base: position 40,327,900 of record NW_028270162.1, on the reverse strand, counting down.
GACTGCAGATGCTGTAATCAGAGCTGAAAATGTGTTGCTGGAAAAGCGCAGCAGGTCAGGCAGCATCCAAGGAACAGGAGAATCGACGTTTCGGGCACAAGCCCTTCTTCAGGAATTCCTGAAGAAGGGCTTATGCCCGAAACGTCGATTCTCCTGTTCCTTGTATCCTGTGTATTACACAGGAAACAGCCCTGTAACTCTGAAACTATGGATTAGGAAGGGTGGATGTGCATTTTGACTTTTAGAAATATTTTGTTCTAATCACCAGCTCTTCCAACTCTACTTGTTTGGAGTAAGAAACTTAGCATGCAAGAAATTGGAAACGTAGATCTGTCTTTAAATACCATTGTCTGATGCGGCGTTTTGCTCCAGCAACATGCAGCCCCATGGCTGTATTTGGTGTTCTACTAAGATTCCAAAGATTCACAATTTCTTCAACATTTTGGGTAAGGCATTGAGTTGTAGGTCATTGCATATATGCTAAATAATAGTAACTGAAGCAAAAGATCTGAAAACCATTTATTAGTCAAAAGAAAGAATCTGAAGATAGACAGAGCCTTCAAATAATAAAAAAGAAAGTAAGAACTCAAACGAGGAAATAAGAAGGCTAAAAAGAGCCATGAAACGTCTTTGGCAAATCGGATTAAAGATTATCCTGAGGCATTTGACACATATCTAAGAAGCAAGAGGGTAGCTGGGGAACGGGTAGATCCACTCAAGGGCAAAGGCGGGAATTTAGGCGCGGAGCCGGAGGAAATGGGTGAGGCCTCGAGCGCATACTTTGCATTGGTATTCTCAAAGGACATGGTGGATGGTGAGTCTCGGGTGGGGTATGTTGATATTCTGGGGCACGTCAATATAAAAAAGGGGGCAGTGTTGAGTGTTTTAAAAAGAATTACATTCGACAAGACCCCAGGACTTGATGAGATCTCTCTCAGAATGCTGAGGGAGGCAGGTGAGGACATTGGCGGGGCCTTGATTTGTCTTTAGTCACAGGAGAGGTCCCAGAGGACTGGAGAATAGCCAACATCATTCCTTCGTTTAAGAAAGGCAATGAGGAAATTACAGGCCAGTGAGCCTTAGATCAGTGGATAGGGAGATTATTGGAGAAGATTCTCAGAGACAGGATTCACTCACATTTAAAAAAAAAACATGGGCTTCTTAGGGATAGGCCGTGTCTCACAAACTTGATTGAGTTTTTTGAGGAAGTAACAAAAGTGATTGATGGTGCAGTAGTAGATGTTGCCTCTATGCCCTTTAGCAAGACCTTTAACAAGATCCATCATGACATGCTGGTACAAAAGGTGAAATCACATGGGATCTGCGTTGAGCTGTTGAGATGGATACACAACTGGCTTGGTCATGCAAGACAGAGAACAGAGGTAGCTTTTCTGACAGGAGATCTATGACCAATGGTGTTCCACAGGGATGAAAAATGTGTTACTGGAAAAGCGCAGCAGGTCAGGCAGCATCCAAGGAGCAAGAGATTCGATGTTTCGCGCATAAGCCCTTCTTCAGGAAGAAGGGCTGAAGAAGGGCTTATGCCTGAAATGTCGATTCTCCTGCTCCTTGGATGCTGCCTGACCTACTGCGCTTTTCCAGCAACGCATTTTTCAGCTCTGATCTCCAGCATCTGCAGTCCTCACTTTCTCCTCGTGTTTCACAGGGATCAGTGCTTGGACCCCTGTTTTTTTGTCATGCATACAAATGATTTTGAGGAGAATGCGGGTCACCTGTATCGTAAATTTGCATACTTCACAAAGATTGGGGGAACTGCAGATAGCTGCCGAAGGATACAGATGACTTGGGCAGACAAATAGAGTTTAATTAGCACAAAGGTGAGGTGATGCATTTTGGAAAATCTTACGCAGGAGGGATAGCAAATGGCAGAACCCTTAGAAACAAAAACATACAGAGGTATCTCGGTGTAGAGGTCCACAGTTCCCTGAATATGGTAACATAAGTGGATAAGGTAATCAAGAAGGCATATGACATGTTTGCCTTCATTGGTTGTGGCATAGAGTACAAATATTGGCAAGTCATATTGCAACTCTATAGAATTTTAGTTACTGTGTACAGTTCTGGTCATCATACTACGAGAAGGATGTGGAGACTTTGGAGAGGGTACAGAAACGGTTTACCAGAATGCAGCCCAGTTGAAAGGTATTAGATCTGACAAGAGATTGGACAAACTTGGTTTGTATTCACTTCAATATTGAAGGGTGAGGGGCAACCTTATCGAAGCTTACAAAATTATGAGAGGCATGGATAGATTGGATAGATGGAGTTATTTTCCCAGGGTAGAAGTATCACATACTAGGGTACTAAGGTTAAAAAGGGGTAACTTTAAAGGAGATATGAGAGGCAAGTGTTTTACACAGGGGGTGGGAAGTGTCTGAAATGCGCTGCCAGAGGAGGTGGTGGAACTGGATACAATAGGAATCCATTGTATCTTGACAGATATATGAATAGGCCAGGAATAGAGGTAAACGCACCAGGTAGAGGCAAAAAAGATTTTTAGTTTCGAAAGGCATCATGTGTCAGTGCAGTATTGGTGGGCCGAAGGGCCTATTCCTGTGCTGTACTGTTTTTTGTTCTATCAGGTCGCAGTTAATATGCAGATCTTCGGGACAACTAGATATGATTCCTAATGAAGATTAGATTAGATTAGATTAGATTACTTACAGTGTGGAAACAGGCCCTTCGGCCCAACAAGTCCACACTGACCCGCCAAAGCACAACCCACCCATACCCCTACATTTACCCCTTCACCTAACACAACAGGCAATTTAGCATGGCCAATTCACCTAACCTGCACATCTTTGGACAGTGGGAGGAAACTGGAGCACCCGGAGGAAACCCACGCAGACACGGGGAGAATGTGTAAACTCCACACAGACAGTTGCCTGAGGTGGATATTGGGACAATTTGTACAAATACCAACTTTCAGTGCCTTTGATCTGGTACCTATTTTTGGCAATGCATTACGACATGACTAGTGCAAATGATAGGTACTATTTACCTCATTAACCCCACAGATACTGAAAATTGATAACCTTGTCATGTCATGTTTCTGTGGTCATTTGTGGCCCCTGTGTTTTTAGGAAGAAAGGAGCTGTTTTCTAGGGAAGACACAAGGAAGGTTGTACTGTAAACAATTATTTGATAAATCTTCGGGGGTCAGGGTCTACGTATGTGAACTGGATAGGATAAATCATACACAGTATATGACAAGAACTGGCTTGGCTTTTATTGGTCCCCGTTTACTTGCTTGGAACACTTGATAAGAACCAAGCATGCAACTATCTACAGCATTTTATGATGAATAAATAAATGATTATTGGCCACAAACAAGGCTGTTGGTTGACTAGAAAGAGATATTTTGTCATTGATACAGTGATAACAATAGAATAACCTGGTACAGAAGCCTTTTTGCCATTCCCTTGTTTACGGTTTAGTTCTTAGCTCTCTGAGACTCACAGAGGATGCAAAGGACATACTTTTGTTTGGGTTATCTTCAGTAAATGTGTACTGATGTCTGAAATCTGACATCTCTGGGACCATGAGAGATCTGAATTTCAGATCTTTTGGACTCCTGCTTGTGTCTAAACTTCATTCTACCTTAATCTTGTCTATTTCATGGTTTCCTTCAAGTTGACCTTTTACTCAAGTTTTCAAAGTCTCACTTTGATGTTTGTACATTACTGGCTGGTGCAATATCTGCAGCATTGAGAAGGCCAATGGAAGGCCCTCAGCAATGGACTCTGGTCTAAGCTTCAGGCTAAAATGATACACAATGCCATACTTAAAGGATACCTGACTTTGATGTACATGTGATCAGCATTTAGCTGAACTAATTACAGGTACATAAACATTGTAAATGTGTGTCGGATAGAGAGAAAAATGCCTGGTTTTCAGACAGTTGGAACTGGGATACTGTACTTGTGCAATGACTTCTCTTCATCATTTTTCTTATTTTACTGTTGAAATTAGCAAGGGGAGCAGTTTGACAGGAGATATTCATTTGCTGTATTCTTCAATGATATTGTTGAAGATTCCATTTGCAATGCCAGCCCCAAGGAATTAAAGCTCGCTGGCATAGTACCATTTCTACCTGAATTAATCTATCTTTCTTTTACTCTTACCATGTCTCAGAAGAAAGGAAATTGGCTATGAAGAAATGCATGATTAAACCCACTACTATTTATGAATATATAGAGGGTTGATCTGATTGACTAAACATAAATTTGCAAATGGGGGTGATAGTCATGTTTGCAGGACATTTCAATAATAAAGTTTGGAAGAAAAAAACCCGCTGCAAAACTATTGCAGGCGTCAGTGTTCATGGCTGGCTACCTTTTCAATTATTAAATGAATCATTGATTTCCTTCTTGTACCAACACAATGTTTTCTTCCAGAATACATTAATGAAATGGTTTTTCATGAAATCGCCTGCAAATATACAGACTTCACTGATACAAATCAGTGTGCTACAGTAAAATGGTAATATTTGGAAATGGGATCAAGGGCAAAATCCAATATTTGCACTAATCACATTTTTTGATCTTTCCTGTAATGAAGTACATGAATATTTTCCAGCTCTTAAACAGTAACTGACTCAGTTAATACTCTTGATTAGAATGGCCTGTGTTGAATTATTCCTTGGATATCAAAAAAATGGGTACAACTTTGGATATAAACCTCTGATGATAATGAATTTGAACACAGTGAAACTTCATATTTTGCCAAATATTGTCTATTAAGTGATGGTTATGAAGGGAATGCAGCTGAGATAACATCCTGTTGCATGTTTCAAAACCAAGTTATAACATTGAGATGAAATAATATTAAAGAATGCCCAAAGGACAAACTCAGTTCAAACAATGGACTTATTCTCAGGATCATTTTCCTATGATTTAGTTTGTAGGGAAAAAAAACTGTTTTGTTTTTGGGCATACTCATATTGGAAAGTTTTGTTTAATTCTACTTCTTCCTGTTACAACTCACTGGGGTAGCACACTGGAAAACACACACAGCTATTCCCACAGTCACCACAGAAGTTAAAAGTTTAGTCAAAGTCCCAACTTGCCTGTCCAATAGACCCAGGTTAACAGAAACACACAAACCTGGTTTCTCTACTTAACGAGAACTCTGATTTATTATAAATAAATAGATTGTAACTACAGGTAAACAGCTGTACATTTTCTACATATCACTCTACTAGTTAAAGCTCTAACCCCTGTCTAAATCCCTCTACACATATTTACAAACAGACAAAAAGCATTAGTTCCTGATGAATGGCTTATACCCGAAACAACGATTCTCCTGCTCCCCGGATGCTGCCTGACCTGCTGCGCTTTTCCAGCACCACACTCTCGACTCTGATCTCCAGCGTCTGCAGTCTCCACTTTCTCCTAAAAAACATTGGTGCCATGGGTAGGGTGAGAAAGTGTGAACAGAATTCAAATGCCCCAGTCCACAGGGTTTGTTGAAATGATCCTTTTGCTTGTCAGGCCTTGTTGTTTTTTGAGTGTTTCTTCCCCAGGGTATTTCCCTCTTCTTCACAATGCGTACAGGTGATTTGGTACATTAACTATAAAGTTTCTTAATTACTGGCCTCACAGGTGAGGGAAAATAAACTCACTTTCTTCGTTCTTTAGGTAGTTTACTGAAGAAGATGACACCGAGTCTCCTTTTCTGGATTTCTGAAGGCATCTGCCAGTATCATGCCCAGGTATAAGCTGCTCAGTTACCCTGGAACCAAGCTGATTGTTGCTGTCAACTCGATAAGTCAATCACCAAATGTTACCAACTGGATCTCACTTCGTACATACTATCTGGTGCTGGCCTGTCTGCCCGTCTTCCTCCCTACTTGAACAAAGCAGCAGGTGTAAATACAACTTTGCAATGAGTTTCAGCAACTTGATTTTGAAGAGTGCAACAATTCCTTCCATAATCATTGTTTTTAAAGAGTGGATTTCTTATTTCAGCACTGAGAAATGAAATGAAACCTCCTTAACATCCCCTGATTAGGGATTGATAATTGAGTGATAATTGTGACAGGCTCCAAAGAAGTTCTTAACTTCCTTTGAGATAAAATGACAAAGGTATGTTACTGCTCTACAATTGTAATAGGCTGAGTTGTAGAATCAAAGGTTGCAAAGTTGGCTTCTTCTACGGAACTCATAGCTTGCATGCCATCAGTGCCACCTTTGGTCCCAGTGCCACATGCCACCTTCGGTCCCAGTGCCACATACCACCTTTGGTCCCAGTGCCACATGCCACTTTGCTAAGAATGTTAGAGTGAGCATGGGGTACCTCAGAGTTGGGGAATGAGAAGGAAATAATGCAGAAGGAGTAAAGAAGAGGGGAAGCTTCTTATAGCAGGGCAGAAAGGACTGACAGAAGAGACGGGTTTTCTCTTCTGCAAGTGTTACTCTCAATTCAATCTAAATCAGGAGCAGTTTGAGTTGTCTGCTTCTTACAAAGAATGTGTGCACAGAACTGTGCCATCTCTTGAAGGCAGACTTGCAATCCCACAGCAAGACAAAGGTGGCACTGCCAATTGGTGTGAAGCCAACCATGGCCATGGTCTTGAAATTCTTCATGTCAGGATCCTTCTTGCTTGTAGCAGATTGATAGATCTAAGACCTTTCAGTTCACTGACCACTGATTCATTAGAGACACATGACAAATTCTCTTTATACATGGAGTAGGGACTTCATTTTGTTCTCTCCGAACAGAGAAGCAGGCTGAGGGTGCACGTGACTTTGCCAGGGTAATGGTCTACCCCACAGTGCAACGTCCTATCAGCTGCCCACATTTGGCTTTGTAGGCATTGAATCTACACAGTAAGTGATAATTACCATCTCCAATAATGACCATCTCCAACAAGAGGGAATCCACTCATTGCTCCTTGACATTCAATAGTATTAGCATTGCTGAATCCCCCATTATCAATACCTCTGGGAGTTACTGTTGACCAGAAACTGAACTGGACTAGCCATATATAAACTGTAGCTACATTCGTTGGTCAGAAAGTAGGAATTCTGTGACAAATGACTCACCTCCTGTCTCCCCATTTCCTGACGATCTATAAGGCACAAGCCTTGAATGTGATGGGATATTCTCCATTTGCCTGGATGAGTACAGCTCCAAAATCACTTAAGAAGCTTGACATCATCCAGGGCAAAACAGCGTGCTTAACTGGCACCAATCCCAACACCTTCAACATTGACTCCTTTCACCACCAATTTACAGTGACAGCAGTGTGTACCATCAACAAAATGGACTACAAAAAGAAATTGCCAAGACTTGCTAGACAGCACCTTCCAGGGTGAAAGTGAGGACTACAGATGCTGGAGATCAGAGTCAAGATTAGAGTGGTGCTGGAAAAGCACAGCAGATCAGGCAGCATCAAGGAGCAGGAAAGTCGATGTTTCATGCAAAAGCCTTTCATCAGGAATGACAACCTGTACCATCTAGTTGGACAAGGGCTGTAGACAGAGGGGAACACTGCCACCTACAGGTTGACGCCACTCACCATCCGGAGTTGGAAATGTATTAACATTCCTTCACTGTTGCTGGGTCAAAATCCTGAAACTCCCTTCCTAACAACAATGTGGGTGTCCTTACACTTTGAAGACGACAGTGTTTCAAGTAGGCAGCTCACCACTACCTTCTCTTGGGCAGTTAGGGATGAACAGGAAACACTAGCCTATATCCAATGAACAAAAGTTTTAAATATCCCTAGCATGTCTGTTAGACCTTGTGACCGACTCTAGGAGACCTTTGAAAATCCATGCATTAGACAGGACCTAACCCTCTACCCAATACAAATTACTCCACCCCACCATGGCTTCTCAGGTTCTTTCTGCCAATCTGTGGTGCACAATGTATGAACCACAAGACATACATGTTGATACCTGACTCTGCCCTTTGATGGTCACATTTAATTTATCTTCACTGAATGCAGCCCCCCCCCCCCAATCCCTGACCACATCCAGGTCACCAGGCCCCAACTATTGTTCACTTCTAAGCCCAGACCTTACACTCTGAGGTCCCTCAGAGCTCTCTTCCATTACTCCAAGCTACTTCGTTGGTCCTCCCTCATATTTCCTTCACACATGACTTGCTCTTGCCAGTCTCAAAATTCCACTCTGTATTTCTGCGATAATCTGATCTGAAATTTGTCAGGCCCCGTCCTTGATGCAGTTCTCCCCTACTGCCTGACTGAGCATGACCCGAATGCCATCCTTAATCCTGACCCTCTATGTGAATTGCCTCAGGAGACTGACTGGTATTTACTTGAAAAGTAACATCTGATTCATATTTAACTTCAAAGTAATTTCACTTATCCGATATTGCCTCAGTTGTTCACAGTCTAGGAAGCGAGATTAGGGTCAGTTTTGTGGAGCATTGAAATAAAAACTTACCATGGGAACGAGTTCAGATTCTTATAGGGTTTCAGAGAAGGCTCCCGTCTTTAGATGCCACCTTCTACCACCCCCAATCCCATTACCTTCAACTCCGTGTCACATTTTCTAAATGGTGCAGGAGTAATTCTTAAATGTTTTTCTGCCTTTGACAAAGGAATAGATAATCGCCTACTTGGGTATCATGTCAGTTTGCACAGGTACAGACCCTTGATTTGAAATTCTCCTGCAGGACGTAATTAAGAGAGGTAAGTGGGAGATGGCTACCCAAAGGACAGAGTCAGAGAGTTATACAGCACGGAAATAGAACCTGCCATCCAACTCGTCTATACCGACTAGATATCCCAAATTAATGTCGTCCCATTTGCCAGCACTTGGCCCATATTCCTCTAAACTCTTGCTATTCATATACTCATTCAGGTGCCTTTTAAATGTTGTAATTGTACCAGCCTCCACTACTTTCTCTGGCAGCTCATTCCATACATGCACCACCCTCTATGTGAAAAAGTTGTCCCTTAGGTTCGTTTTAAATCTTTCTTCTAGTTTTGGACTGTCCCACCCCAGGTCAAACACCTTGTCTATTTACCCAATCCATGCCCGAAATGATTTTATAAACCTCTATAAGGTCACCCTGCAGCCTCCGGCGTTCCAAGGAAAACAGCCCCAGCCTATTCAACTTCGCCCTGTAGCTCAAACCTCCAACTCTGGCAACATCCTTGTAAATCTGAACACTTTAAAGTATTTATAACATCCTTTCTAAAGGAGGGAGACCAGAATTGCACACAATACTACAAAAGACTTGACATCCCAACTCCTATACTCAAAGCACTGAGCAATAAACGAAACACCTACTTCACTATCCCATCTATTTGAGACTCTGCTTTCAAGGAAATATGAACCTGCATTCCATGGTCTCTTTTTTCAGCAACACTCCCCAGGGCCTTACCATTAAGTGTATAAGTCCTGCCCTGATTTGCCTTTCCAAAATGCAGAACGTCACATTTATGGAAATTAAACTCCATCTGCCACTTCTTACTGAAAGTCCATGATGCCCTCGCTACGTCTTCAAAAAACTAAATCAAGTTAGTGAGATGGAATTTCCCTCACACAAAACCATGTTGACTATCTCTAATCATTCCTTGCCTTTCCAAATACATGTTGGAAGGTCATAATACAACTGTACAGGTTTGGCCACTGTTGGAATATTGTGTGCAATTCTGGTCTCCTTCCTATCAAAAAGATGTTGTGAAACTTGAAAGGGTTCAGAAAAGATTTACAAGGATGTTGCCAGGGTTAGAGGATCTGAGCTATAGGGAGAGGCTGAATAGGCTGGGGCTGTTTTCCCTGGCGCATCGGAGACTGAGGGATGACCTTTTAGAGGTTTATAATATCATGAGTGTTAATGAATAGGAGAAATAGACAAGGTCTTTCACACAGAGGGAGGTGCATGTATGGAATGAGCTGCAAGAGAAAGTGGTGTAGGCTAGTACAATTCCAACATTTAAAAAGGCATTTGGATGAATATATGAATAGGAAGGGTTTAGAGGGATATGGGCCAAGTGTTGGCAAATGGGACTAGATTGGGTTGGGATATCTGGTTGGCAAGGATGACTTGGACTGAAGGATCGGTTTCCATGCTGTATATCTCTATGACTCTATGACATGCATATCCTGTCCCTCAGGATTCCCTCAAAAAACTTGCCCACCACCGATGTCAGGCTCACCAGTCTATAGTTCCCAGACTTTTCCTTACCACTTTTGTTAAACAGTAGCACCATGTTAGCCAACCCCCAGTCTTCTGGCATGTCACCTGTGACCATCGATAATACAAATATCTCAGCAAGGGGTCCAGCAACCTCTTCCCTAGCTTCCCACAGAGTTCTTGGATACACCTGATTGGGTCCTGGGGATTTATCCAACTTTATGTGTTTTAAGGCCTCCTCTTCTGTAATATGGACATTTTTTAAGATGTCGCTATTTATTTCCCCTCATTCTACATCTTTGATATCATTCTCCACAATAAACACTGATGCAAAATATTTGTTTAGTGTGTCCCCCATTTCCTGCGGTTTCACACATAGGCTGCCTTGCTGATTTTTGCAGGGCCCTATTCTCTCCCTAGTTGCCCTTTTGCCCTCAAGTTATGTATGAAATCCTTTTGGATTCTTCTTAACCCTATTTGCCAATGCTATCTCATGTCGCCTGATTGTCCTCTTAAAAAACACTCCTACTGCTTTTATATTCTTCTGGGGATTCACTTGATCTCTGTTGTCTATACCTGATATATGCTTCCCTCTTTTTCTTGACCAAAACCTCAATTTTTCCTGTCATCCATTCCCTACACCTATGAGCCTTGTCTGTCACCCTAACAGGAACATACTATCTTTGAACTCTTGTTATCTCATTTTTGAAGGCTTTTCATTTTCCAGCCATCCCTTTACCTGCAAACATCCACTCTCAAACAACTTTTGAAACTTCTGGCCTAATACCATTAAAATTGACCTTCCCCCAATTTGGAACTTTAACTTTTAGATCCAGTCTATCCTTTCTCTGGGTGGCATGATGGCATAGTGGCTCAGTGGTTAGCATTGCTGCCTCATCATGCCAGGGACCTGGGTTTGATTCCATCCTTGGGCGACTGTCTGTGTGGAGCTAACACGTTCTCCCTGTGTTTGTGTGGGTTTCTGCTGGATGCTCTTACTTCCTTTCACAGTCCAAAGATGTGCAGGTTAGGTGGATTGGCTATGCTCAATTGCTAATAGTGTTCAGGTATATGTAGGCTAGGTGGGTGAGCCATGGGAAATAATAGGGTAGGGGGATGAGTCTGGGTGGGATGCTGTTTGGTGGGTTGGTGTGGGCCAAATGGCCTCTTGCCACACTGTTGGGATTCTATGATTCTGCTTCTTTTCCATCACTATATAAAAACTAATAGAATTATGGTCACTGGCCCCAAAGTGCCTCCCCAATAATACCTCAGTCACCTGCCCTGCCTTATTTCACAAGGGTAGGTCAAATTTTGCACTTTCTCCAGTAGGCACATCCACATACTGAATCACACTTAACAAATTCCTCTCCATCCAAGCCGTTAACACTATGGCAGTGGGATGTACTCTGACTGTCACACTGAATTCACGCGTGAATTCATACCAATCTTCTCCGGAACTCATTTAGATTTCAGAACGCAGATTGAAACTGAGATGAAAAGTGGGAATCTTTGCAAAACCCTTATCAATGATTTCATCCCCTGACGCAAAGCTAGAATTATGAGCTAAATTCCTCCACCCCCTATGACTTTTCAAATGAATTATGTTTGGCTGAGGTGGGAGGGGGGGTTAATGTTTTGAAAGTGCGTATCTCTCTGGAATTTTCAGAAGAAGTAGTACATTTTAAAATACATTATAAAAACTAATATTCAGTTTGCAGCAAATCTTTAACTCTGAGATGTGTAATGAAAAGTGCATATTGCTAATTAATACGTAGCTATGAAAGCAGAAACTCTCTTCTGTATATTTGTAGCAATGGCAAGTTTGAACATGGGCAATATTTATGACCAATAAATATTAGGGCGAGTTGAGGTAAGAAAATAACTATTTCTGAAAACAATAATTCTCATCGTCAGGGAACAAGAGCTATGCATAAACATTGGAATGTGAATATTTCCCACTTGCGTTTTGAAACAACACTGTAAGTCAATTTTTATGAATGAAAGGCAAACATCAGAGTTGCCTATTTTGGCGGTTGTGTGTTTTTTTTTCAGAGATCTCAGCTCGACTCAACTTTTGTCTGTACATTATGGACCAACTTTAAGACACTGCTGCCACTCCTTACTCAAGCTGCTTTGTTGTCTGTCTGTCATCAAGTCTTATGAAAGGCAGAGCTGTCTTTAACATTAACGGTCAGAATGGTGAACTTGTTGATTTAAACACCAATAACACCTTGCATTTACATTGTGCCCTTACTGTAGTAAAGCATCACTAAGCTTCCCACGACAAAGTTGCACCAGGCCACATGAGGAGATATTAGGGACAACTGAACATTTTGCAGCAGCATCTTAAACCTTTGTTGGCAAAGGGAATTCATTTAGTACAGAGATGCAGAGTGGCTAAATAATGCTGATTGATTCATAAAACCCAAACATCTAGCATAATTTCCCAAATTCTGAGAATGGCCATCTCAGTGCTCTTTGCAGTGCTCCCCATGATATGCATGTCAACATCTGTAATGATCAGTGCCCCTAACATAATCAGACACTATTGGTTGATTTACGTTGACCACAGGGCAGTTGTACAGTGCGCTGCATTTGTGACAAATACAGATGGTGATTGTTTTTGCAGGACCTGGATGCACATGGCTGCTATCACCCATTCTATGGGGCAGGTGTGTGTGTGTGTATGTTATAGCCACTGCGTTAGTCAGAAATTGGGCAGGTCCCTTTGACCTTCACTCAGTCTGCACAAGATCTCTGGCACCTCGACTGGAAGATCCACTGCTTACCTCAGTATCTCCATTAACTCATTCATATTGACATCCAGAGGTTTATGATCAACTTTCGGCTCAAAAGGGACCTGGTCTCCAGCCATCATAAGTTGTACTGAACATTGACTCCTCTGCATCCAAAGTGACTTCAAAGTTCTTGAATCTTTCTTTATCCATCACAGCTATTAGCAGCTACTGCTGATCTTGAAGAGGTGTGCTGACTGCATTGTCACCTTGCCTCAAAACTCTGGTGATCCAAGGCCATCAAGTTTGCTCAGCATGTTCAATTTTCTCAATTTGTTAGTGGTGTTAGTTTCCCTGGTAGAGGGGAGCGGGACAGCAGGGAACTGATGCACCTCCTCCTTTTCACCATGTAGTATTGCATCCTTCACCCCTTGAGGGGATGGGACACCTGGAAGGAGGTCAGAGTCCCTCAGCTTCCTCTCTCCTGCCCAATGAATGAATGCGTCCATGGCATGCGCAATTGAATAAAACGTCTGAGTTTGAATTCTTTGAGGATGTGACAAAAGACATCGATGAAAGTAAAGCAGTACATGGATTTTAGCCAGGCGCTTAAAATCATAGAGATGTACAGCACAAAACAGACCCTTCGGTCCAACTTGTCCATGCTGACCAGATATCCTAATCTAATCTAGTCCCATTTGCTAGCACTTGGCCCAAATCCATCTAAACCTTTCCTCGGCATGCACCCATCCGGATGCCTTTTAAATCATGTAATTATACCAGCCTCCATTACTTCCTCTGGCAGCCCATTCCATACACGCACCATCCTCTGCGTGAAAAAGCGGTCCCTTAGGTCCTTTTTAAATCTTTACCCCTCACTCTAAACCGATGTCCTCTAGTTCTGGACTCCCCTATCCCAGAGAAAAGACCTTGTCTATTTATCCTATCCATGTCCCTCATGATTTTATAAGCCTCTATAAGTTGCCCCCTCAGCCTCTGATACTCCAGGAAAAATAGCCCCAGCCTACATAGCTGCTCCCTATAGCTCAAACCCTCCAACCCTAACAACATCTTTGTAAATCTTTTCTGAACCCTTTCAAGTTTCACAACATCCTTCCTAAGCAGGGAGACCAGAATTGCACACAGTATTACAAAACTAGCCTATCAAATGTGCTTATTAGAAATGCATCGACTTTACACAGTTGGAAAGGGAGGAACCATCCTGCACACTGATTTCCACGTCAAACAGAGAAAAAACACTGGACTAGACAACACATAAAGCATTTACAGCTGGATTAAGAATACAAAGCTGTGAGTAGGCAAAAGCACGATGCAATTCATTGAAGCTGTTGTTCATGTTATCGAAAAATATTGGTGTGAAAATTGAGAAATCGTGTTAAATGCAGATCTCTGAGTAAAGCTGTTCAAATTGAATTATCTCTACACAGCACTTTTGAAGGATTTGCTTGCTCCATATTCCTGCTTCAGATATGAGTTGCTGCCTTTGTCAGTCAGTGCACCACATCAATGAAAAACACCTTTACCCAAGAGTGATAGCAACACTGGAGCAACAAATTGTGTGTGTGAAATTGTCTCCTTGAAGCTATTGTCACTTTGAGTTCCATTTTGTCATGTGAACACTGGAAAATGCAGTGTTAACTGTCACTTGCTTAATTAGAGTGCAGAAGCATCTATTAGGCAATGATACATCTCAGAATCTCAATGCATTTGTTGTTTTTCTTTCAGCACAGTGGTTACCTAGGTCAAGTTCATGCCATGTCTCCCCTGGTTACCGCCATCCTTGACCATAATCTAGTTATAGCTCTCTTAAAAGCAAGATTTATTTTTTTTTTAAATCACTTTTATTGTTTTCCTATTTCACATATTTTTAATAAATGCTAGCTGTCATGATTGCTTTGTTTAAGGCCCCTTGCAATCACGTTTGTTCCTAATGTGATGGCTAATTGAAGATTAGTCTCAGGAAAGAAATTGAATGTAAAATTATTGTAAATTTTAATTCAATAAAATTCCTACAGATTCCTACAGATGACTGGTAACCCTTGCCTCAGAAGTTTGGCAAGAAACCAGTTCTTTAGCCTATCCAGCTCAGGTTTCCTTAGGAAATCAACTTTTCCAAAAACAATTTAGGTTTAAAAAAGGAATCTCTTGGTCCTCCACCCATAATACATCAGTATGGTGATCAATGCCATCTGAGTATGATTACACTGATTCATTTTGTTTCCCAATGTTGAGGTCAGTGCTGTAGCCAGGGCAATAGGGTTTAGAAACAAAACTGCATTCCTTCAGGTACAGGGTACAGTACACTGCACACACATTGTACTGAGATGACAGTATTACAATGCTGCAGAATTCATCATAGGAAGGGGTTCCATTCCATTAATGTTCAAGTGATCTGTGATCACAAATACCACTTCCTTAAGTTGTGTGTGCACTACTCTGGCAGTTGCCATGACTCCGACAACTTGGAGCACTCTTGTATATCAAAGGACAGTGAGACATAGGAGCAGGAATTAGTCCATTCAGCCCATCAAGTCTGCTCCACCATTCAATCATGGCAGGTAGGTTTATCAACACCATTGAGGAGAAAGTGAGGACTGCAGATGCTGGAGAGCAGAGCTGAAAATGTGTTGCTGGAAAAGTGCAGCAGGTCAGGCAGCATCCAAGGAGCAGGAGAATTGACGTTTTGGGCATGAGCCTTCCTGAAGAAGGACTCATGCCCGAAACGTTGATTCTCCTGCTCCTTGGATGCTGCCTTACCTGCTGCGCTTTTCCAGCAACACATTTTCAGCTTATCAACACCATTCGCCAGCTTTCTCCCCACAACCCCTGATCCCCTTGGCATTCAAGAACTAATCTATCTCTGTTTTAAATATACCTCAATGACCTGGGCCTCCACAGCCCTCTGTAGCAATGAATTCCACAGATTCATTATTCTTAGGCTGAAGATGTTTATCCTTATCTCTGTTCTAAAGGGTCCTCTCTTTACTCTATGGCTATGCCCTCGGGTCCTGGTCTCTCCTGCCAACATCATCTCTGTCCAGGACGTCTAGTATTCTGTAAATTTCAATCAGATTTCCCTCATCCTTCTAAACTCTGTTGACTATAGTTCTAAAGTCCTCAAATGTTCTTCATATGTTAAGCCTTTCATTCCTGGGACCATTCTTGTGAATCTCCTTTGGATCCGCTCCAGGGTCAGTACATCCTTCCTGAGGTATAGGGCCCAAAATTGGTTACAATACTCTAAATGTGGTCTGACGAGAGCTCCACAAGGAGGTTGAACAGTTCATCAATTTCACAAACACTTTCCACTCTAACCTTCCTGGACCTCTCCATCAACATTTCCAATGACCAACTCAACATGGACATCCACGTCAAACCTATGACTCCACAGCTACCTGGACTACACCTCCTCCCACCCCCTCTCCTATAAAAACACCATCCCTTACCCCCAATTCCTCAGCCTCTGCCGCATCTGCTCCCAGGAGGAGCAGTTCCATTCCAGAACATCCCAGATGGCCTCCTACTTCAAGGACCATAATCTCCCCTCCCATGTGGTCAACAATGCCCTCCAGCGTAACTCCTCCACTTTCCGCACCTCTGCCATTGAACCCCATCGCTCCAACTGCAACAAGGGGAGAACCCCCCCCTGGTCCTCACCTTCCACCTCACCAACCTCTGGAGACAACACATCATCCTCTGCTATTTCTGCCACCTACAAACAGAACCCACCAGCAGAGATATATTTCCCTCCCCACCCCTTTCCGCATCCACAGAGACCATTCCCTCCGTGACTCCCTCGTTAGTCCGTGCCCTCCCCCATCAACTTACCCTCCATCCCTGCACCTTCTCCTGCCACTGCAAGAGGTGTAAAATTTGCACCCACTCCACACCCCTGCTCTCGCCTCCATCCAAGGCCCCAGAGGATCCTTCCACATCTGGCAGAGATTCTCCTGCACATCTACTGTATCCGTTGCTCTTGATATGGTCTCCTCTACTTTCGGGAGACAGGATGCCAACTTGCGGAATGTTTCAGAGAACATCTCTGGGACACACACACATCAAACAACCCCACCACTCTGTGGCCAAACGCTTGAATTCCCCCTTCCAGTCCACCAAGGACATGCAAGTCTTGGGCCTCCTCCACCGCCAAATCCTAGTCACATCTTGCCTGGAGGTTGAACACCTCATCTTCCACCTTGGGACTGTCCAACCACACTGAATCAATGTTGATTTCACCAGTTTTCTCATCTTCCCTCCCTCTACCTTACCCCAGATCCAACCCTCCAACTCGGCACTGCTCTCTTGAACTAACCTTCCCACCCATCTAACATATTATCAGCTCTGATCTCCTGCATCTGCAGTCCTCACTTTCTCCTAGAAGATTTTAACCTACTGCGAATCCTCTTGCAAGGATGCCTTCCTTGAAGAAGCTCTCTTCCTCCCTCTACAATTCCTGAAGAAGGGCTCATGCCCGAAACGTCGATTCTCCTGCTCCTTGGATGCTGCCTGACCTGCTGCGCTTTTCCAGCAACCCATTTTCAGCTTCCCACCCATCTGCTCCACTCCCCACTCCAACTCCACCTTCACCTACCTATCGCATTCCCAGCAACCTTCCCCCAGCCCCAACCCCCTCGCATTTACCTCTCAGCCCCCTTAGGCCAGCCCCTCATTCCTGACGAAGAGCTTATGCTCAAAATGTTGACTCTCCTGCTCCTCAGATGCTGCCTGACTGACTGTGCTTTTCCAGCACCACACTTTTTGTCTCTGATCCCTAGCATCTGCAGTCCTCACTTTCTCCGAGATATTTAAAAAGCCTAGTGTGTTTGAGAGCAGCCTGGTTTCTGCAGGACAAGGGCTACTTCTGAGCCAGGGTGCACAGATACAATGCTGCCCTTGCTTTGACCCGGAGCAGACAGTAGAGCTGATGAAGATGTGGTTCTGCCGCTTGAACAGATTGGTGGTGTGTCCTCCAGCATAGTCTGGATAGAGTGTGTTGCATCAGCCTGCTGGGCTCTGTTGCCCACAATTGGAGCAGGAATTAAGGCAATGTGTTGATTGTTGAGGAACATGGGGCCTGGGAGCAGTCTTTTGAGGAGAAGGAAGCAGATACTGAGGTGGAGAAAGTTTTCTTTGTGAGTTACAGAGCTCATGTATATCTGTTAGGCACTACCAAGCCGAATCAACCCGTTTGACACCCAGTTACAACAGATGGGATTGGGTCCAGCAGACCATAATGAACTGTAAAATATTCATGGGCAATAATGCCAAAATCTGGCTTGCATTGTTGGGGTGAACTTTACTCTCTTTTCATTTTCTTTGTGTTCCCTTCTCCTGCCAGTAAATATAAGCTCTTCCTTGGAATTTATCCAATTGCCTTTAGGACAATGACAAAACGTGAATTTGCAGTGGACACTGGGAACAAAGTGGTGGTGACTTGGTGAGCTGTTCAGATGTAGTGACGGTACAGGTAAACTGTGACCAGCTGGTTAAACAACGGTGAGGGTGAGAGATTGAGCTTGGCTGTATGAGGGACTATCAGCCATGATGGCTATGTGAGTGCTATGCTATTAAGTTGTCAGTAAGGGGCAATGCCGGATTGCCAACACTTATCATGGTGCACCTCCTTTAGATGGCATGGGTGCCAGGGGTGCTGGTGTTTTAATGAATATCTGCCAACGAATATCTGTGCAACAATTTCTCCCCCCCAGCACCATCCAGCCATCAGGCTCCTTAACACAGTATGATCATACTCTTTCCACAACTTTGAATTGCTGCTGGAAAAATGTCTATTATTTATCATTCTTCTATTACACTGTAATGTGCATGTTTGACACTTCTTATGCACTTTATGCCATGTACAATTGTATAGTTTGTGCTGTCCATGTAGTACTCCTGGTCATGGAGGAACGCTGTCTCGTTTTGTTTACTGTATCAGCTGTAAACGGTAGAAATCACAAATAAAAGCTACTTGCCTCTATTCTACTAAGTGGTGGATTGTTCTGGAAATGGCGTATGGTAGAATGGAGCTAGAAGTAGGTGACTGGAGTGCTATGAGGGCAGAGTAAGTAGTTAAGGAGGTAGGTTTGGTAAAATACAGTGAGAAATCATGCTCGCGGAGAGAAACCGTTCGAGGAACTCGACGAAACTGACACTTTGTCAAAAATAAACCATGAGATTCAGCCAAGCACGATGAACATAGGGCTTTCTTTAGCATTCATATTTTTAGGAGCTGACTTTTTTTTAGGCTTGCTATCAATTTGTCAAAACTGCACGATGGTCTGAATGTCATGCACACCAAGTTGATTGACAGATGGCTCTGAATAAGGTGCCAACAGATCACTAGACCATGTGGATGGTTGGGGCAGTGTTAATGGACTTTCACTAATATTACATCCATTTGATTGATTTTTCAACCAGATCGTGTGACCTGGTTCAACAGATGAGCACTCAATGACTAACAAGTTTTGTGATTAATTTTAAACTTGAAAACTCAGTAAGTTCATGCAACTATTGGAAATCAACATTTAAAAATAACTGGTACATACATGGATTTAGCTTATTAAACAGACATATGGAACGTTAAAAAGGAATGTTGCGATAAGCATTTCTTGAGCCGTAGGGCTGCTCTGTAAGGCTAGAAGCAAGACAGATGGTAGGAAAGGCAGCTTTCTCTGTAACCCAATACTTCAGAATTTCTAGAATCATACCTCCCTTCAGCTCTTTTTCCAGTGTCACCACTGGTCAGTAGCTATTTCCTTCCTATCCAGTAAATTTTCAGGTGCGTTCCAGATGCTTGTTTTTCATGCCAAGTGCAAAAGATCAGTTCCACCAGCATGAATAGACTTTCTGAGAATCGAAAGGTGAGCTCATGTGTGCTGTAATCTGCAATATCAATACATCAGGGTAAACTGTTGAGGTACACATGGGAAAGAATATTAATTACTGTCATAAACTCCTGGTCTATTGAGCTAATGGGTGAAATTTAGGAAGTGTACAGTAGATCAGGCTTGTGGATTTATTAAAAAGTACAATTAAGATATTTTGCTTTCACCAGAATACATGACACACATTTCACAGTCATAACAGTCTGAGAGATATAGTAATCGCCATAATTTGGAACACGTCTGCAGAGAAAAGTCTTCTACATGTCTGATTCCTTTGTTAACTCCTGCACTTCTACAACAACTGGATTTCTGATAATTCAAGAAAATGTCTCAAGGTATTTCTCAGACATGTAATCAGATATTAACAAAAATGGAAAAGGTCTGAAGGAGACAAGCAGAGGGGTAAACATAAGCTGTGTCAAAGACGTAGGCTTTAAATAGAGAGTTTCAAAGGAGGAGGGGGGCCCACAAGGCTTAAAGAGGGACACAAAGAAAGGAACTGCCGAGCCTGCAAAAGATCCAGCTTATTTACTTGGAAATCAGGCTCTGAGCATGAATCCGCCAATCAACATGAACATCAAACAGTCTGGAGGCAAAATAATTGACCGGAAGTGGAGGCAGATGGGATACCTCCAAAGGTACCAGTACCAGCAAGTGGACTGCAGCAGTTCATGAAGACAATTCATCACCACCTTCTCAAGGGCAACGACAGACTGGCAATAAATGCTGGCCAGCTAGCAATGCTCACATCCCACAAAATGAATAAAGTAAAAAAAAACAACTGGCCTGCTGGTTTCAAATCCCTGATCCTAGTATTGACATGTTTATTGATAGTATTTTGGGATTGCTAAGTTAGCTCATCAGGCTGAATATGAGCCTTGATAAATTGGATTAAATGCATTTTTCAGTTCTAAACTACTGGGAGGGGGAGGGGAATTGGAGGGCCATTATCAAACTTGAGGAGGGGCATCCATTGGCAGGCTGGAGGCTTGGCCAGGTCCTGAGCACAGAAATGCAGGCTAAGACTGCAATGCAGTATTGATGGGGCTCACTACATTCATTCCAGAGATGAGGGAGTTTGTCTAATAAAGAGTGATTAAATATTTTAGGCTTTTACTCTCTGGAGTTTAGAAGAATGAGAGATCTAATTGAGGTATATAAGATGTTAAAGGGGATTGAACAATGTCAACATGTAAAGACTGTTTCTTCATGTGAGACAATCTAGAACGAGAGATCATAGTTTTAGGATAAGGGGAAGTAGATTTAAAACAAGAGATGAGGTGAAATTCTTTCTCTCAAAGGGACATGAATCTGTGAAATTACTACCCCAAAATCTGGTGGATGCTGGAACATTGTGTAAATTTAGGGAGGAGATAGATGGATTTTTTAATGAGCAATGCGTTGAAGGGTTATGGAGAGTGGGCAGGAAAGTGGAGTTGAGGCCAAGATGAAATCGGCCATGATTGTATTAAATGGTGGAGCAGGCTTGAGGGGCTGAATTACCTACTCCTGCTCCTATTTCTGAGGAGCTGTGATGTTTTGATTGAGATATCAAGTGGAAATCCTTTCCCTCCTTGGATGTAACAGATTCCTTGACACTACTTCAAACAAGATCAGGGAAGTTCTTGGTATCTTGGCCAGTATTTATCCCTCAATCATTGTCACTCAAAAGATAGCTGTCTGGTAAATTATTAGATAATTTGTGGAAGCTACTGCATGTAAATTAGTTGCTGTGTTTCCTACATCACAACAGTCCTGGGCTTTGGCAGGTGGGCAAGGTTTTAATATCTAGGCCTATATGTTAATATAGTGACTAGGTTGCAGGAGCTAAGATGTTTTCTGCTTCCACATGAATTGCATCAAAAAATCCTTGTTTACAGGAAGAGTAATATCGAACCTTGAAACTGGTTGAATAAAGTCCTTTTAGTATTGTGCTATCAAAGAATAATGACACTGTCCAAAATTTCATTGACATCATTTGCAGAATTTCAGATAATAGTCGAGTAAACATTTCAACAGGTTCCGGTTAATATTCACAGCTTATCTGCTTAATTAGTTAATAACATAACTGCCTGCTGAATGGGAAGGTGTGACTTTGATCTAGTGAGTCACAGCACACCTTTGGAATCGGTATAGGTGCTGTTGATATGTACCTGAATCAGTAGTTTTCTACTGTGCTGTTGCTTAACTCTCATTTTTCAGACTACGGTAATGGATTGGGCTCCTATGAATTGGCTGCATATGTTAGACTCATGAAAATCTCATTGAAAGTTTTTGGTAAGGACAGAATCATAGAATCCCTACAGCGTGGAAGCAAACCCTTCAAAGAGCATCCCATCCAGACACACCCGCCTTCCCCCGCCACCCTATAGCCCTGCATTTCCCATGGCTAATCCACTGAGCCTGCACATCCTTGGCACTGTGGGCAATTAAGCATGGCCAATTCACCTAACCTGCACATCTTTGGACTGTGGGAATAAACTGGAACACACAGAGGAAACCCAAATAGACACAGGGAAAATGTGCAAACTCCACACAGGCAGTCACTCGAGGCGGGAATCAAACCCTGGGCCCCTAGCGTAATAAGGCAGCAGTGCTTACCACAAAGCCATTGTGCCACCTAGTTTTGGAGTCCATTGATTTGTTGTGGAATACTTTAAACATTGTAAGGTAAATTTATTTTATTGAGTGCCAGCAGTCCAGGATCCAGGATCTGAGCATATAATTAAGCCAACAGTCTGGAGATTGGTGGAGTCAGGCCAAGTATGGATGCCTTAAAATTATGGTTAGGCACTGATTCCAGATTCCTGGATCCCCTTCCCGGTGCTGGCAATTTTTATGAGTGTGGAATAAAAGTGCAGGTGGCAGGTTCACACCCTAGCCTCCAGATTTAGCTGGTTCTATTGTGTAGATAGGCATCTCATAATTGGTCTCTGCCTCTCACCCTGCACAAGCTCTGGAGTGTGACCGGTCCTTCAAATGCTCGTGAAATTCAAAAATCTACTTTGAAAAGTCTGCTGTGCTTACAATGTTTTAAAAAAGCATTGATCAAACCCTGCCATCTTAGCTTTACTAACAGAAGCTTTAGAACATCCGAACGTAAGAACTAGGATCAGGAGTAGGCCATCCAGCCCTTCGAGCCTGCTCCGCCATTCAATAAGATCATGGCTGATCTTTTCATGACCTCAGCTCCACTTACCCGCCCTCTCGTCACCTGCCAGTGGAAACATTCTCTATGCATCTATCTTATCTATTCCCTTCATAACCTTATATGTTTCGATAAGATCCCCCTTCATTCTTCTAAATTCCAATGAGCATAATGCCAGTCTATTCAGTCTCTCCTAATATGCCAACCCCCTCAACTCTGGAATGAACCTAGTGAACCTCCTCTGCACCCCCTTTAGTGCCAGTCCATCCTTTTTCAAGTAAGGAGACCAAAACTGCACACAGAACTCCAGGTGTGGCCTCATCAGCACCTTGTATAGCTGCAACATAACCTCCCTGTTTTTAAACTCAATGCCTTAAGCAATGAAGGACAAAATTCCATCTGCCTTCCTAATTACTTGTTGTACCTGCAGACCAACCTTCTCTGATTCATGAACAAGGACAGCCAGGTCCCTCTGCATAGCAGCATGCTGCAACTTTTTACCATTCAAGTAATAATCATTTTTACTGTTACTCCTACCAAAATGGATAACTTCACATTTATTAACATTGTATTCAAACTACAGACCTTTGCCCACTCACTTAAAGTATCTATGTTCCTCTGCAAAGTTTAACAGTTCCCTGCACACTTTGCTCTGCCACTCATCTTAGTGTCATCTGCGAACTTTGACAAACTACACGTGGTCCCCAACTCCAAATCATCCATATAAATTGTAAATAATTGCAGTCCCAACACTGATCCCTGAGGCACACCACTATTGATTGCCAACCAGAATAGCACTCATTTATCCCCAGTCTTTGCTTCCTGTGAGTTAACCAATCCTTTAACCATGCTAATACATTGCCTGAAATGCCATGCATCTTTATTTTATGTAGCAGCCTCTTGTGTGGCACCTTGTTGAAGGCCTTTTGGAAATCTAGGTACACCACATCTACTGGGTCTCCATTGTCTATCTTGTTTGTAATATCTTCATAGAATTCCAAAAGATTTGTTACACATGACCTATCCTTCATGAACCCATGCTGCATCTGCCCAATGGGAAAATTTCTATCTTGATGACTTGCTGTTTCTTCCTTGTTTACAGACTCAAGGTTCTTCCCCACTACAGAGGTTAAGCTAACCAAGTCTATAATTCTCCATCTTTTGTCTACCTCCCTTTTTAAACAGTGGCATCACATTTGCTGTTTTCCAACCTGCTGGAACTTCCCTACAGTCCAGCAAATTTTGGAAAATTACTACAATTCCACTTTCCATTTCTTCCACAATCTCTTTTAGTACTCTGGGATACATTCCATCAAGGCCAGGAGACTTGTCTATTGTTAGTTCCATTCGCTTGCCCAATGCTACCTCTTCTGTGATAATGATTGTTTCCACGTCCTCACTTACCTTTATCTCTTTGTCAATTTCTGGCATGTTATTTGTGTCATCCATTATGAAGACTGACACAAAATATCTGTTCAATACCTTGCTTATCCATCGTATCCCATAACGAAATGCCCCTTCTCATCCTCTAAAGGACCAACATTTACTTTAGCCACTCTTTTTCATTTTATATGTTTGTAGAAACCTTCGCTATCTGTCTTCATATTCCGTGCTAGTATTTTCTCATGTTCTATCTTATTTTTCTTTATAGCTCTTTTTGTGGCTTTCTGTTGACCTTTAAAGTTTTCCCAACCTTCTAGTTTCATGCTCTTCTTGGCCACTTTGTATGCCTTGTTTTTCAATTTGATAGTCTCCCTTGTTCCCATAGACACCCATGGCAAATTACCCCTTTTCTTACAGTCTTTCCTTTTCACTGGTATATACTTTTACTTTTACCCCACTTCACACCTTTTAATCCTATCCAAATATACATAGACATTGAGATAAAACAAGACAGATTAACTTATTTTAATCTCTTAGAGATGTCAATCAATCAAAGCTAACACCACTTCAACCTACGTAGCTCACTTAATCCATTCATGATTCTTGGGGCTCTGCTAATGTCCATAATGAGGCCACCTGAAGAAACAACTTTGAATAAATTGTCTGTTTGTTTCTATAAACTGTGTGTACTGTGTGAGTTGGCTTAGGAGAGGTGGAGGTCACATGGGTGTATGAAAGGAGCATTGAAGTTGCATGGGGCAGAGGAGGGGTGTAGGTGGTAGGAAAGATGAGGGATAGGGGACCTATAAGGTGACCTTTCATACCATTGGGATAAGCCTCAGCAAACAGATGTGGATCTTATAAGCATCCCACCTCAACACCTACCTGCCTCTATGGCCTCATTTGATCTCCATTCAGGGTTAGCAGCCTGACTTGCTACCCTGCCTCCCCAGAATATAAGCATGATATGCAGGAGTCACTTACATGGAGATCGATGTGCCAACTTCTATGCAATGACTTTGGTCCAGGTCTGTATTGCCGGAGGTTTCCTTTTTCAAAGGAGATATTAAACATTGCTTACTACATTTCACTTTTCATAAAATAACCTAATCCATTATTTGAATGAAGAGCTAGGAAGTATGTCATTACATTTCTTGAATCCGGATATCTGCTGACCATCTGCTTCCCATCCATTACATTCTCATATCACCCCCTTGCAGATACTGCTGACCCCTTCACACTTCCTACCTCCTCTGTGTATAGATACTGCAATGGAGTTTGAAGCTAGAACCTTCGACTTCAGAGATAAGAATGCAACAGACTGAGCCAAAGAGATGAGAAACTATTATTCATTAATAAACATAATTCTTGCACAAAGCAAAAGTGATGTTGTTTTCATTTTTCTCACAAATAAAAATGCATTGCAATGTCAAAAATACCATCTTACATGTATCTGTAGACCTTTTTTTCCCATGATTTTACCATTCACTAAACCTGGTGGCATGGATTTTATTGTTGGGGGTGAATTAAATTTCTGTAGGAATATTGCTGTCTGGGAATCCAGCTGATTGACAACAGTGATGTGCTGAGGGGTGAGTTTAATGGGGTCCGAGTGGGATTATTTCCCCTCAGGGAGAATAATCCTTGTCCAAGCGGCCTGCCAACTAATCAGATTGACTGGCGCCTTGGTGGTCCCAATAGAGCCAGACGATAGGAGGCAGCTCTCGAGGAGAAGAGAACCTGGAGGCCAGTTAGATGTCAGTCAGGATCCTGCCTGATAAACGCCAGCAAGTGGGGTAGAGTCTGTGGGCCAGCTTAGAGAATGTGAAGAGAAGAATTGAGGATGGGTGAGCGATTACCATCCTTATGGTTTGCCCCTGTGAGCAGTGAGGACCCCAAAAGGAGTGAATCCAAATTCCTGCCTTTCATGCGGTCGGGCTGCTTACCTTTCTCCTGCAGGCTGAACAATCACAGAGGAGACAGAGAGACAGCCTTGTAGGTCTCGTTGGCTGCCTGATGCCTTCCTTACCCTCTGAATTTGGTGAACAAGGGTGGGTAGGCAGGCAATGGGCTGGTCACCCATTTTGTATTACAAGCCTTGCTGCCTTTAAATGCAGTAGATGGGAGCAGGGAAAGTCACTCTGTTGCCTTTTACAACATTGATTTTGAGACTTTCCCCTTTGCCAATGGGTTTCATTTAGCTCCTTCAAAAAACCAATACAGATTCAACAGACGGAATGGCCTCTCTGTGCTGCAGCCATTCTCTGATTCTAAGATTTGTGCTTGTACAGCCACAGCAGTTGAAATAATGTTATTTCTCATGGTTGCCTTTTTTTTCCCATTGCAATTGTCCTCTCAGCTTCACAGATACCTCCTGCTGTCTCTCTTGTTTCCTGCCCTTGTATTTGGAATTTGCAAAGGGCACAGAGCATATTCCCAGCCTCACCAGGTGAAGTTCATCTTCTCACTGTTAAACGTATGATAGTTTCTGCTAAATGGCAAATCAGCTACAGTTTCTGGGAGAAAGTGAGGACTCTGATGCTGGAGATCAGAGTTGAGAGTGTGACGCTGGAAAAGCACAGCAGGTCAGGCAGCATTGGAGGAGCAGGAGAATCAACGTTTCGGTCATAAGCCCTTCATCAGGAATTTCTGCATTGCATTGTCACAGTCATTGTGTCTCATTGTTAACAGCATCTTTTTCTTATTCCATGCTGTTGTGTACTGGATGCCTTGAATTTCATGTGGTGAAATTGCTTGGAAACTGTTGTAAAATGCCTGTCAGATTCACCACCTTGCCTCAGCCTAAAAAGATTCTACTGCATCTGTTTTTAGCATTTAAGGAAAAACAGGGCTATGACAGTCTGGTGGTTTGATCGTAGGACTGTCAATCCAGAGACCCAAGTAATATTCTGGGGATCTGGCTTCAAATCTCTCTAGGGCAGATGGTGGAATTTGAATTCAGCAAAAGTCTGGAATTAAGAGTCTAATGATGACCACAAACTCATTGTTGATTGTTGGAAAACCCTATGTGGCTCACTAATGCCCTTTAGGGAAGAAAACTACTATCCTTACTTGGCCAAGCCTCCATCTGAGCCCAGACCCTCTTAACTGCCTTCTGGGGCAATTAGGTAAAAACAATGACTGCAGATGCTGGAAACCAGATTCTGGATCAGTGGTGCTGGAAGAGCACAGCAATTCAGGCAGCATCCGAGGACAGGCAAAATCGACGTTTCGGGCAAAAGCCCTTCATCAGGAATAAAGGCAGAGAGCCTGAAGCATGGAGAGATAAGCTAGAGGAGGGTGGGGGTGGGAGAGAGTGGCATAGAGTACAATAGGTCAGTGGGGAAGGAGATGAAGGTGATAGGTCAGGGAGGAGAGGGTGGAGTGGATAGGTGGAAAAGGAGCTGGGCAGGTCGGACAAGTCCGGACAGGTCAGGGGATCGAGTTTCTGGAGGTTAGAAGCTAGGATGAGGTGGGGGAAGGGGAAATGAGGAAACTGTTAAAATCCACATTGATGCCCTGGGGTTGAAGTGTTCCGAGGCGGAAGATGAGGCGTTCTTCCTCCAGGCGTCTGGTGGTGAGGGAGCGGCAGTGGAGGAGGCCCAGCACCTCCATATCCTCGGCAGAGTGGGAGGGGGAGTTGAAATGTTGAGCCACTGGGCGATGTGGTTGATTGGTGCGGGTGTCTCGGAGATGTTCCCTAAAGCGCTCTGCTAGGAGGCGTCCAGTCTCCCCAATGTAGAGGAGACCGCATCGGGAGCAACGGATACAATAGATGATATTAGTGGATGTGCAGGTAAAACTTTGATGGATGTGGAAAGCTCCTTTGGGGCCTTGGATGGAGGTGAGGGAGGAGGTGTGGGCGCAGGTTTTACAGTTCCTGCGGTGGCAGGGGAAAGTGCCAGGATGGGAGGGTGGGTCGTAGGGGGGCGTGGACCTGACCAGGTAGTCACGGAGGGAACGGTCTTTGCGGAAGGCGGAGAGGGGTGGGGAGGGAAATATATCCCTGGTGGTGGGGTCTGTTTGGAGGTGGCGGAAATGTCGGCGGATGATTTGGTTTATGCGAAGGTTGGTAGGGTGGAAGGTGAGCACCAGGGGCGTTCTGTCCTTGTTGCGGTTGGAGGGGTTGGGTCTGAGGGCGGAGGTGCGGGATGTGGATGAGATGCGTTGGAGGGCATCTTTAACCACGTGGGAAGGGAAATTGCGGTCTCTAAAGAAGGAGGCCATCTGGTGTGTTCTATGGTGGAACCGCTCCTCCTGGGAGCAGATACGGCGGAGGCGGAGGAATTGGGAATACGGGATGGCATTTTTGCAAGAGGTAGGGTGGGAAGAGGTGTAATCCAGGTAGCTGTGGGAGTCGGTGGGTTTGTAGAAGATGTCAGTGTCAAGTCGGTCGTCACTGATGGAGATGGAGAGGTCCAGGAAGGGGAGGGAGGTGTCAGAGATGGTCCAGGTAAATTTAAGGTCAGGGTGGAATGTGTTGGTGAAGTTGATGAATTGCTCAACCTCCTCGCGGGAGCACGAGGTGGCGCCAATGCAGTCATCAATGTAGCGGAGGAAGAGGTGGGGAGTGGTGCCGGTGTATTTACGGAAGATCAACTGCTCTACGTAGCCAACAAAGAGACAGGCATAGCTGGGGCCCATACGTGTGCCCATGGCTACCCCTTTGGTCTGGAGGAAGTGGGAGGATTCAAAGGAGAAATTGTTAAGGGTGAGGACCAGTTCGGCCAAACGAATGAGAGTGTCGGTGGAGGGGTACTGTTGGGAACGTCTGGAGAGGAAAAAACGGAGGGCTTGGAGGCCCTGGTCATGGCGGATGGAGGTGTAGAGGGATTGGATATCCATGGTGAAGATGAGGTGTTGGGGGCCGGGGAAACGGAAGTCTTGGAGGAGGTGGAGGGCGTGGGTGGTGTCTCGAACATATGTGGGGAGTTCCTGGACTAGGGGGGATAGGACAGTGTCGAGGTAGGTAGAGATGAGTTCAGTGGGGCAGGAGCATGCTGAGACAATGGGTCGGCCAGGGTGGTCAGGCTTGTGGATCTTGGGAAGGAGGTAGAACCGGGCAGTGCGGGGTTCCCGGACTATGAGGTTGGAAGCTGTGGGTGGGAGATCTCCTGAGGTGATGAGGTTCTGTATGGTCTGGGAGATGATGGTTTGGTGATGGGGGGTGGGGTCATGGTCAAGGGGGTGGTAGGAAGAGGTGTCCTCGAGTTGGCGTTTGGCTTCAGCGATGTAGAGGTCAGTGCGCCAGACTACCACTGCGCCCCCTTTGTCCGCTGGCTTGATGGTGAGGTCAGGATTGGAGCAGAGGGATTGGAGGGCTGCGCGTTGTGAGGGTGAGAGGTTGGAGTGGGGGAGGGGGGTCGACAGGTTGAGGCGGTTAATGTCCCGGCGGCAGTTGGAAATGAAGAGGTCGAGGGCAGGTAATAGGCCAGCGCGGGGTGTCCAGGTGGATGCAGTGTGTTGGAGGTGGGCGAAGGGGTCCTCAGAAGGTGGGCGGGAGTCCTGATTGTGAAAGTAAGCTCGGAGGCGGAGGCGACGGAAGAATTGTTCGATGTCACGGCGTGTATTAAATTCATTGATGCGTGGACGGACGGGGACGAAGGTGAGTCCTTTGCTGAGGACTGATCGTTCGTCCTCAGTGAGGGGGAGGTCTGGGGGGATGGTGAAAACTCGGCAGGGCTGGGAGCTGGGAGCTGGTGTGGGTGTAGAGCTGGGAGTGGGGTCGGAGCCAGTACCTGGAGTGGGTGTGATGGTGGGGGGAATGGGGGTAGAGTCATGAGCAGGGGTAGTGTTCCCCTCAGGGTTCTGGGGGGTGGGGATAGTGACAGTAGGGTCTGTGGGGGGCGTGTCAGCAGAATGCAGGTGAGTGGCGTTGGTGGGGGCGGAAGTGGTGGCAGACACGGCAGTAGGGGTGGCGGAAGTCACTGAGGGTGTGGCATCGGCGATGATGTGAGGGCCGGAAGTGGTACAACAAACTTTTATCTACCCAGCTCCATAACCAGCGCTCCTTGAACATTCCAGAAGATTCCCCTGGCCTCGGAAATGCCATTAGCCATGCGGCTGATGCAGCTACCACCCCCACGCTGATTGATGATGTCACTTCTGCCCCCATCATGGCCACTCCCACAGCCACTTCTGGCCCTCACATCATCGCCGATGCCACACCCTCAGTGACTTCCGCCACCCCTACTGCCGTGTCTGCCACCACTTCCGCCCCCACCAACGCCACTCACCTGCATTCTGCTGACACGCCCCCCACAGACCCCACTGTCACTATCCCCACCCCCCAGAACCCTGAGGGGAACACTACCCCTGCTCATGACTCTACCCCCATTCCCCCCACCATCACACCCACTCCAGGTACTGGCTCCGACCCCACTCCCAGCTCTACACCCACACCAGCTCCCAGCTCCCAGCCCTGCCGAGTTTTCACCATCCCCCCAGACCTCCCCCTCACTGAGGACGAACGATCAGTCCTCAGCAAAGGACTCACCTTCGTCCCCGTCCGTCCACGCATCAATGAATTTAATACACGCCGTGACATCGAACAATTCTTCCGTCGCCTCCGCCTCCGAGCTTACTTTCACAATCAGGACTCCCGCCCACCTTCTGAGGACCCCTTCGCCCACCTCCAACACACTGCATCCACCTGGACACCCCGCGCTGGCCTATTACCTGCCCTCGACCTCTTCATTTCCAACTGCCGCCGGGACATTAACCGCCTCAACCTGTCGACCCCCCTCCCCCACTCCAACCTCTCACCCTCACAACGCGCAGCCCTCCAATCCCTCTGCTCCAATCCTGACCTCACCATCAAGCCAGCGGACAAAGGGGGCGCAGTGGTAGTCTGGCGCACTGACCTCTACATCGCTGAAGCCAAACGCCAACTCGAGGACACCTCTTCCTACCACCCCCTTGACCATGACCCCACCCCCCATCACCAAACCATCATCTCCCAGACCATACAGAACCTCATCACCTCAGGAGATCTCCCACCCACAGCTTCCAACCTCATAGTCCGGGAACCCCGCACTGCCCGGTTCTACCTCCTTCCCAAGATCCACAAGCCTGACCACCCTGGCCGACCCATTGTCTCAGCATGCTCCTGCCCCACTGAACTCATCTCTACCTACCTCGACACTGTCCTATCCCCCCTAGTCCAGGAACTCCCCACATATGTTCGAGACACCACCCACGCCCTCCACCTCCTCCAAGACTTCCGTTTCCCCGGCCCCCAACACCTCATCTTCACCATGGATATCCAATCCCTCTACACCTCCATCCGCCATGACCAGGGCCTCCAAGCCCTCCGTTTTTTCCTCTCCAGACGTTCCCAACAGTACCCCACCACCGACACTCTCATTCGTTTGGCCGAACTGGTCCTCACCCTTAACAATTTCTCCTTTGAATCCTCCCACTTCCTCCAGACCAAAGGGGTAGCCATGGGCACACGTATGGGCCCCAGCTATGCCTGTCTCTTTGTTGGCTACGTAGAGCAGTTGATCTTCCGTAAATACACCGGCACCACTCCCCACCTCTTCCTCCGCTACATTGATGACTGCATTGGCGCCACCTCGTGCTCCCGCGAGGAGGTTGAGCAATTCATCAACTTCACCAACACATTCCACCCTGACCTTAAATTTACCTGGACCATCTCTGACACCTCCCTCCCCTTCCTGGACCTCTCCATCTCCATCAGTGACGACCGACTTGACACTGACATCTTCTACAAACCCACCGACTCCCACAGCTACCTGGATTACACCTCTTCCCACCCTACCTCTTGCAAAAATGCCATCCCGTATTCCCAATTCCTCCGCCTCCGCCGTATCTGCTCCCAGGAGGAGCGGTTCCACCATAGAACACACCAGATGGCCTCCTTCTTTAGAGACCGCAATTTCCCTTCCCACGTGGTTAAAGATGCCCTCCAACGCATCTCATCCACATCCCGCACCTCCGCCCTCAGACCCAACCCCTCCAACCGCAACAAGGACAGAACGCCCCTGGTGCTCACCTTCCACCCTACCAACCTTCGCATAAACCAAATCATCCGCCGACATTTCCGCCACCTCCAAACAGACCCCACCACCAGGGATATATTTCCCTCCCCACCCCTCTCCGCCTTCCGCAAAGACCGTTCCCTCCGTGACTACCTGGTCAGGTCCACGCCCCCCTACGACCCACCCTCCCATCCTGGCACTTTCCCCTGCCACCGCAGGAACTGTAAAACCTGCGCCCACACCTCCTCCCTCACCTCCATCCAAGGCCCCAAAGGAGCTTTCCACATCCATCAAAGTTTTACCTGCACATCCACTAATATCATCTATTGTATCCGTTGCTCCCGATGCGGTCTCCTCTACATTGGGGAGACTGGACGCCTCCTAGCAGAGCGCTTTAGGGAACATCTCCGAGACACCCGCACCAATCAACCACATCGCCCAGTGGCTCAACATTTCAACTCCCCCTCCCACTCTGCCGAGGATATGGAGGTGCTGGGCCTCCTCCACTGCCGCTCCCTCACCACCAGACGCCTGGAGGAAGAACGCCTCATCTTCCGCCTCGGAACACTTCAACCCCAGGGCATCAATGTGGATTTTAACAGTTTCCTCATTTCCCCTTCCCCCACCTCATCCTAGCTTCTAACCTCCAGAAACTCGATCCCCTGACCTGTCCGGACTTGTCCGACCTGCCCAGCTCCTTTTCCACCTATCCACTCCACCCTCTCCTCCCTGACCTATCACCTTCATCTCCTTCCCCACTGACCTATTGTACTCTATGCCACTCTCTCCCACCCCCACCCTCCTCTAGCTTATCTCTCCATGCTTCAGGCTCTCTGCCTTTATTCCTGATGAAGGGCTTTTGCCCGAAACGTCGATTTTGCCTGTCCTCGGATGCTGCCTGAATTGCTGTGTTCTGGGGCAATTAGTTGTGTGCAATAAGTGCTGGACTAGCCACATTCTGTGAATGAAGAAAATATATATAGAGTAGAGGCTGTGGCTCATCACTTCGGGTCA
The DNA here is from genome assembly GCF_037043375.1 of Chiloscyllium plagiosum. Lineage (NCBI taxonomy): Eukaryota > Metazoa > Chordata > Chondrichthyes > Orectolobiformes > Hemiscylliidae > Chiloscyllium > Chiloscyllium plagiosum. Next base: position 40,294,572 of record NW_028270162.1, on the reverse strand, counting down.
TTTTTGATTAGTTTCATGGAGGGTTTGTCTCTCTTGGCCCTAGTGAATTTTCTTGCACTGTCTTCCCAAACTTGCCACATTAACAACACTCCATGCCCCTGTGCTCTCCCAGTTGGTGCTTTCTCCCACTCACCACTATTGCAAGTACTGGTTACTGCTGGGACCTCCTGGTCTGCTGACACTATTACTAAAGGATGGTTGTGAACTGGATGATCAGTGGCAATCTATGACTGCCCTTCATGGTTCATTTTATTTGCCTCTGACCTGTCAGACAGAGAGTATTTAGCACCCTGTTTTGCTGACAGGGGGCTGTATGACCTAGTCGAAGTTGGGGGTGGGGGAACGGTGCATGTAGCCATTGTCCATGGAAAGTGCCCTGAGATCTTGGAAGTTACCAATCTAACTTTTATGTTGGAAATTGTTACCTTCGTGTTTCTGTCAAATAGGCTGGAAAATGAGAAACTGTCAGTTCAGCAAGGTCATAGAGATGTTCTGCACGGAAACAGACCCTTCAGTCCAACTCATCCATGCCAACCAGATATCCTAAATTAATCTAGTTCCATTTGCCAGCACTTGGCCCATACCCAAGGTGATGGAATACTGAGGATGTAAATAGGCCTATTGTCATTCTCTAGTGAGAGTCTTTTCTCTCCATTCATCACTTTTTTTTGGAAAATTGGATTGTTTGCTTTTAATGGCAATGAGGTCCTCATAGCTAACCTCATAAAGTTCTCAGAACTTTCTTGTCAATGACCATGTAGTACGGAGACTGGGAATTTAGGCTCAACTGTTCCATTTGGGAAGGGCAAAGCCAAAGGCAGATGTGCTTCAACATTCCCTCCCTTTAAGGTGTTTCCTTGTGAGGATGGAATAGTCCAGGTTAGCTCTGGTTCTACTATTTTATAATGGCCTTTTGTAGAATGGGATGGACAAAGATCCAACTTAAAATCAGCAGTTTAGTTCCTTGGCCAGATATTACGTGTGTAACACCTGAGGGTTAGTACTAATTAATATACCCTACACTGGCAACTGCACAGAAATGATAGGGACTGAGAGAGATGTCTAGATTTGTCCAAACAGTCTGCCCAGTATGATTCTTCATAAAATACCAGTTAGTTGGCACTCTGCCCAATCACTCATATGGATGTAAGGAGTGAATATCATAGAATCGATACAATGTAGAAGCAGGCCATTCAGCCCATTGAGTCCACACCGACCCTCCAAAGAGCATGGAGCTTTGTTAATGCGGCACCCTCCTACCCTATCCCTGCAACCCTGCATTTCCCATGGCTAGTCCACCTAGCCTGCACATTTTTGTGGACTGTGCAAGGAAACTGGAGCATCCGGAAGAAACTCACACTGTTAAAGGGAGAATGTGCAAACTCCACACAGCCAGTTACCCGAGGGTGGAATCAAATCTGCATCCCTATTGCTGTGAGGCAGCAGTGCTAACCATCGTGCTGCCCTATAGTACTGGCAGACAATGTGACCCTGGAGAAGATCATAGCTGACGCTGCTCTGGTTCTTACCCATAGTTTACTGGGTATCACGTGAGAGCAGAAACTCTGTCTTGGTTTTGTTATTTTCCATTGCCCAAGGCCAACTAGAATGCACCTTATTAAAAGTATTTATCTAAAGGAATTTTGTTTTTCAGATCAGAACTTCAGTTCTGCTGCTCTATCTTGACTAATATTTTGAAGGTGACTGCATGCCCCCACTCAATTGCAACATAAGAATAATGCATAGCCACGTGGCCATAGTGATTGATAGCTGACATGATAGTCTCATTGTCTCAGTTCAACTGATTTTCAGACAAGTTCAATAAATGGGACTTGTTGCATTAGCTAGTGGAATTAGTTTACTTTGTCATTTTAATGTAACAGGTTAACAAAATAGAATCCACATTAGGATTTTTCGCAGTTAAAGTAAAAACAAGGCTAAGGTTCTTTTTGAAGTGCAGAAAATGGTGTGGCTGCTTGTGTCTATGGGCTAGCTCCTCTGATCTCTTCATGAATTTAGCCAGGAGGCATCTGAACAACCCAGACCAAGAAGGCTTGGGGTCCAACACTCAATATGAGAGTTATCTGGTCTTAGTTGGGATGGCAGTGCCACCAGCTGGCACGTTTTCAGGGTTTCTGCTCCTGCACAATACCCTGCTGGAAGTGGATATATGTGGACGTTGCCTGAGGACTCAATTGCAATGCCATTGACACTGATAACACTAAGGCTTCACATGAGTAATATCTGCTTAGGTGGGGACACCAATGGAGTAACATCCCAATAAAACATCAATGTCTTCACCAAAGAAGCCAAATTTTGCAGCATTAATGTTGGGAGAAAGAGAACAGTGACGCATGGAACTTCTATTATGCCCTGGAAGGATTTCCTTTCATCTTGAACTGCAAGTATTTGCCTCAGATGCTCTTATGCAATGCTGCCTTTCAGGGTGATATGAATTGTTGTGAGACAAGGCGTGAGTAAACACATTTACGTTATCCAGCTGTATCTGCGTGACACAGGTTTGTGATTATATCAAATGTCCATGTAGAGGCAACCCATAGCCCTGCTTGTCCAAGTCTTCCTGCCCTGCTGTCTGAAGGGCTAAGCTAAAACTCATCATTGTGTGACGTGAATGCTGACTCTTCAAATTATTGGGGACCTGTGCTGTTTCCTTGACTGCCCACACAGGTTCACAGGAACTGTGACCAGTGGGTCTGGCCAGAACTACGATCAATGCCGTTGTTGTTGTGTTGCAATCAACGACAAGAAATGAGGAGGAACTGACACACCTTAAAGCCCAGGACAGCAGAAGCCATGATGTTCCAACATGGGAAAATACATTTATCAACAGTTTAATCTTGTCAATCATTATAATGTTTTTGATTTCTTTTGATAAGTTTGATCTGTATTTTATTAAGCCCTTTGGGGATGAAGGGAAGCTAGGAAGATGATACAAGAAGCCATTGAAATGTCTTTGTACCACCATGTCCTTTTGTAGCAGTGGAGAGAAGCAACCGATGGACCAGTATACAGAGTTGGATTGAAGAGCCATTTCCTGTCTCTGAACATGTTTCTGATGACAGGAAGGCCTCTGCTACATGGGGAGACTGTCAGTGTAACTCTGGTGGCTACCCATTGGGAGGACTTACCTTTCTGGGCACCTTTGATCCAAGGGGGAGTGCCATAGTGGCAGTGGCAATAACATAGCCTATCTGCACGGACCTCTCCCTCACTGGCGTCTGCCTGACTGACCAATGGGTCCCAATTATCTTTAATCGAGAGCATGTGGCCATTGCTGCACCCACATCCCGCAGATGCAGCTTTAGCTTGGGCCACTGCTGAGCTGGTATCACTCTGCTGGACCTACAGCATTAAGGGCTGGAGCCTCTTGTAGCCAATTGATTATATTCTGCAGCTAAAACCGTAGTCCCAGGTCCTGCAGCTCACAAAGTGGAGTCACCTCCTACGTTTGGCCCCATTGATGCAACTTCTGCCATCACAAAAATTCTTCAGCCTATATTACTTTGACAGAAATTAGGCAAGAGAAGAGTTATTACATTTTTATTGAGAGTGTCGGATGAGGCTTGGAGTCCTGTCGTGTGTGTTTGATGATTATAGTCCAGATATCTTACGGATTGACTGTGATGTTTCATGAGTGATGCTGTTGTAAAAAAATATGTGCAGAGCTGATCATTACAGTCAATTGTATAATGTTTTAAAAATTCATTCCTGGGATGATTGATTGATTGACTTGTTGTTGTCACATGTACCGAGGTACAGTGAAAAGTGGTGTTTTCATGTTACACAGGCAGATCACACCATACAAAGTGCATTAGACCAGCAGATCAGAGTGCAGAATACAGTGTTGCAGCAGCAGAGAAGGTGCACAGAGAGAGAGAGAGAGAGAGAGAGATCAGTATTAACATTTGACAGGTCTGTTCAAAAGTCTGATAACAGTGAGGAAGAAACTGTTCTTGAGTCTACTTGTATGCTTTTATACAAACTTTGATATATTCTGCCCAACAAAAAAGGGTGGGAGAGAGTATAACTGGGGTGGGAGGGTCCTTTGATTATATTGGTTGCTTCCCTGAGACAGCAGGAAGTATAGATGGAGCTAATGGATGGTAGGCTGGTTTGTGTGATGGACTGGGCTGATTTCACGACTCTCTGTAGTTATTGTGGTGTTGGGCAGAACAGTTGCTATACCATGCTGTGATGCATCTGGATAGAATGCTTTCAAGGGTGCATCCACAAAACTTGGTAAGACTTCTTGTGGACATGGTGAATTTTATTAGCCTGCTAAGGAAGCAGAGATATTGTTGAGTTTCCTTGATTGTCACGTCAATATGGATGGACCAGCTCAGATTCTTGGTGATCATCATCCCAGGAACTTGAAGCTCTTGACCATATCAACCATTGAGTCAGACAAGGACATGTCCTCCACTCCACTTCCTGAAGTGAATGACCAGCTCCTTCATTTTTCTGACATTGATGGAGAGATTGTTGTCTTTACACTCTGCCACGAACCACTCAATTTCTTTCCTATATTCTTTCTTGTTGTTGTTTGTGATCTGACCTACAATGCTGATATCATCAGCAAGTGGAGATGGGGCAGAATGTTGTGAGTACATGGGGAGTACAGTAAGGGGTTGAGTATATATATCTTTGCAGGGCACCAATGTTGAAGATTCAAGGTGGAGGAGGTGTTGATGCCTATTCTGACTAATTGTGGTCCATGGGTCAGGAAGTCTAGGATCTGGTTACAGAGACAGGAGCCAAAATCTAGGTCTCACAGTTTGGAGATTAGCTTGTTTCAAACTACGGTGTTAAAGGCAGAATTGTAGTCAACATAAGTAGGAGTGCCCATTGTAGGAATTCGTGTTATCCAGGTTCTTTAGCGATGAGGGTAGGGCCAGGGAGATGGCATCTGCTGTGGACCTGTTGAGCCATTTAGCAAATTGCAAAGGATAAAGGCAATTTGACAAGGTGGAGGTGAAGTGAGCCATGACTAACCTTTTGATGCACTTTATAATTATGATGTCAGAGTCACTGGGTGATAGTCATTGAGGCACACCACATGATTATCCTTTGGCACTGGGATGATGGTGGTTTTCTTGAAGCAGATGAAGACTTCCCATGTGTCTGCTGCCCTAGTCATCCTGGATTGTCATTGGCAAAGAAGATATTTTCTAAAGAGCTTTCTGCTTTGTATCTAGTAGATGGTACACACTGCTGCTAATGTGTGCCAAAGGAGGAAGTAAGTGGTTATGGTGCCAGTCAGGTGGGCTGCTTTGTTCTGGATGGCGTCAAAATCCGTGAGTGTTGTTGGAAGTGCTCTCTCCAGGTAAGTGGGGAGTTTTCATCAGACTCCTGACCTGTGCCTTGTAAATAATGGATAGGATTGGAGAGTCAAGAGGTGAGCTACCTGCTGCAGAATTCCTAACCTCTAACCTGCTGTTGCAGCCATAGTACCATGAGTTAAAGTTTCTAGACAAAGGTAACTCCCACATTTTTGATCGTGGGGGAGTCAACCATTGACAGTCAAGGGGTGATGGTTAGATTCACTTTCGTTGCTGCTTTTTTTGATATATCTTGCAGAAATGTTTGCCTGCAACCATGTGTGAAAAGCAATCAGTTAGAATGGAAGGTTACTTAGCAGCTCTTGTATCCAGTTAAGCCTTGCATCCTGCTTCTTTCTATTCACACCTGAGAACATTATCTCTGTTAGAATCTCAGCACCTTCAGGGGATGTTTTTTCAAATCAATGACATGAGTTTGATTCATAGGTTCACCCCATTAAAATTATGTTTCTCACCTCAAAATAATTAGGGGAGGAAAATTATAATTCAGTAACCATGCTACAACACATTTTTCTTTCTTGAGGAACCAATTTGTCACAGAAACTGACACTACTTTTCAGTTCTCCTATTCCAGCTGTTCATGTCCTAGCTCTTATGAAAGAGCTGTGGCTCCCTCTCCAGAATGGCCTGCGAATATAGAAGATTCCTACACTAAACTTTGCCATATATACGACAGAATATCCCTGCTCTACATGTAACATTTTTGAAAGGAGAATCCTGTTTGTAGTCCTTTCTGTCTGTCTGCCAGTTCCAAAGTAGAAAATGCTTTGTATGGATTTACATTGCTGATTCTGAAATGCAACATGCTTTCTTTCTATATTAACCGAGTGATGTGTATAAAAGTTGCAACTGCATTTATTCCAAATCCTGAACTGCATTTTCTTGTGCAAACACATTCCACTTAGGGTGCTGATTGTGTGGATGAAGGCAAAAAATAAGGTAAGTGTGTGTTACACTCAATCACACCCATAATGCAGCCTGGATTACTTTTTGGATGAACATGCTTAAATAAGGTGATGCTGGCTTGGTGGTCAGTGACTGGGAGCACTACTGTGAGCAATTCCCTTCCTGACTCTCTATGACCTGTCTACCATCCACAAGGATTTAGTCAGGAATGCAGTGTACTAGGCTGAATGAGTGCAACTTTAACAACACTTGAAACCACCTGGGACCAAACAGCTCATCTGGTCCACACCTTAAGCATACACTCCCTTCACCACTGCTAGTGGCAGCACTGTGTATCATTGATAAAATGTACTGCAGCAGCTCAACGAAAGTTCAACACCTTCCAAAACTATGACTTCTAGCTTTGAAGAAGGGGGCTAACAGATGTTTGGGGACATCACCATTTTACAAATTCCCTTCACAGCTTTATGTCAGCTTGACTTGGAACTGTATTGCCCATTTATTTTTTTCCCCCCTGTCACAGGATCAAAATCCTGGAACTCCTTTCCGAAAAGCACTGTGGGTGTTCCGATATCACACGGACTTCAGTGGTTCAAGAGTTCTTCAGAGTTATTCTGCCGAGGGGAGGCCAACAGATGCTGGTGATGCTCACATCCTATGAAAGGTTTTAAAGTGGTGCCATGCATCTCATTAAGTCTAATTGCTACCTGTTCTATGCTGCACCTTAACAATGTTGGAATAATACTGCATCACCCTGCAGCCAGTTTAAAAGATAAGCTTATTCATTAACTGCTGCTGTTAAACTTTTATTATTCCTTTTATGGGTTTTGTTGACTCTTGCCACTTTTATGCAATTTGTTCACCTCCCTTTTTCAGATATTAGTGAACTTACAGCTTGGAGGGAGAGGTGGATGGGGGAGAATGGAGCATGGCCAGGTCAGTGAGGCAGCATCATAGAATCCTGGTGACCACTTGTTAATATTTCACACTAAATGTTTGGTCTGATATCTTCAACTGAGGAGCAGTGACCGTAGAGATTTGCAAAAGATAACTGTACAAGGAAGGAGAATGAAAGACTTGCAATTATGCCTTATGCAATAACAGAATGGACTCGAGTGCTTTGAAACCAATGAAGTGCTTTTGATTCGTAGGCAGTGACATGGGCAGTGTGACAGTCAAAGTATGCTCATTAATTGCAATGGCACAGAATTTGCTGTTGGCAATGATTTTATTTCATTGGAGTGTAGTAGGTTGAAGGATGACCTTATAGAGGTTTATAAAATCACAAGGTGGATAATAAAGATCTTTTCCCTAGGGTAGGGAAGTTCAAAACTAGGGGTCATATTTTTTAGGTTTATTAAAAGGACATGAGGAGCAACTTTTTTACACAGAGAATAGTTCAAGTGTGGAATGAACTGCCAGAGAAATTGATGGATGCAGCTTCACCTGGACCAGCTCGGACACCTCCCTCCCCTTCCTCAACCTCTCCATCTCCATCAACGGTTATCGAGTCAACACAGACATCTTCTACGCCCAACGACTCTCACAGCTTTCTGGACTACACCTCCTCCCACCCTACCTCCTGTAAAAACGCTATCCCTTATTCCCACTTTCTCCACCTCTGCTGCATCTGTGGTGGAGGACCGGTTCCACCACAGAACACTCCAGATGGCCTCCTTCTTCAAAGATCGCAATTTCCCCTTCCACGTAGGCGATGATGCCCTCCAGCGCATCTCATCCACTTTCTGCCCTCAAACCCCACCCCTCCAATCTCAACAAGGACAGACCCCTCTCCCAGTCCTCACCTTCCATCCCACCAACCTCCGTATACATCGCATCATCCTCCGCCATTTCCGCCACCACCGGAGATATATTTCCCTTCACACCCCATCTGCTTTCCGTAAAGACCGTTCCCTCTGTGACTACCTTGTTAGGTCCCCGCTATCCCCTACCGATTCCCCCCCCACCAACCCACCCTCCCTTCCCGGCACCTTCCCTTGCCACTGTAAGAAGTGCAAAACCTCCACCCAACCCTCTCCCTTCATCTCCGTCCAAGGTCCTAAAGGAGCCTTCCACATCCTTCATAGATTTACCTGCACTTCCACACATGTCGTTTATTATATCTGTTGCTCCCGGTGCCGTCTCCTCTACATTGGCGAGACAGGATGCCTACTTGCAGAACACCTCAGAGAACATCTCAGGGACACCTGCACCAACCAACCCCACCGCCCCATGACCACACACTTTAACTCCCCCTCCAAGTCTGCCAAGGACATGCAGGTGCTAGGCCTCCTCCATAGCCACTCCCTCACCACCCGAGGCCTGGAGGGAGAATGCCTCATCTTCCCCCTTGGGACCCTCCAACGACATGTGATTTATGTAGATTTCATCAGTTTTCTAATTTTCCCTCCCCCCACTTTATCACAGATCCAACGTTCCAACTCGACACTGCCCTCATGATCCGTCCTACCTGTCTCTCTTCCTTCCTACCTAACTACTCCACCCTTCTCTCCGACCTATCACCATTATTCCCACCTTCATCTACTTATCATACTCTCAGCTAGTTTTCCCCCAGCCCCAGCCCCCATCCCATTTAACTCTCTACCCCCTTGGTTCACAAGCCACATTCCTGATGAAGGGCTTATGCCCGAAATGTCGACTCTCCTGTTCCTCGGATGCTGTCTGATCTGCTGTGCTTTTCCAGCACCACATTCTGGATGCAGGTACAGTTACAACATTCAACAGACATTTGGATGAGTGCATGAATAGTAAAAGTTTGGAGGGATATGGGCCAATTGCAGGAAAGTGGGACTAGTTTCATTTGAGAACATAGTCAGCCTGGCCTAGTTGGACCGAAGGATCTATTTCCATTTTCTATGACTCAATGAACCTATGAATGTGTACTGCTAGACAATTCATTACATTTCCTTTTGCCCACTGACTTTCTCATGCCTTTACACTGAGGTTTACAAAAAATTAAACTCCAAAATAGCATGACGCCTTCTACAGGTCACCTGAAAACTGTGTGAACAGAACAAGCAAATGTGCCTCTTCTCAAACAATCAGATTGAAGAATTTTGACTGAAACACATAGGTATGAAGTATGATAACTTTAAAATTGGGCTTGGGAGTTGTGATGCTCTATTACCTATTCCTCTACAACAGTGTACAGACTTGCTGTTGCCTGCTCTTGTCACTGAATGCTGCATGCAGCCAGCACTAAGCACTTTGCTGAGAGACTGCATGCCTTTGAAGAGGGCCCTTCTCTTCCAAGGCTAGCTGCACTGACAACTAACCTGCACTGCTTAAAGAACATTTGGTGAGTAGCATTGTATTGGGTAGAGGTGCTGCTGGCTGTAAAGAAGAACATTAGCAAGAGGAGCACTGAATAATGGCACAAGATGGCTGAGGCAACTTGAAGATATTCTGAAGCTACATTGATGCCAGAGGTGCAGAGATACGATTTGTCAGAAATACAGGAAGGAACAGCATGATGTTGCACTACCATTTTACGAAGTGGTAGGATTCCCAAAAATGCAAAGAATCTTAGATGGCACCCATCTGACAGGATGTATTCCATTCATTCATGTTTCCTCTTGATATACGCACAACAATCAGAGAACATTCTGTCTGGATGTATCACTACCTGGTATGGCAACTGTACCATCCAAGATTGGAGACGGTTACAGAGAGTGGTGAACTTGGCCCGGACAATCACAAAGGCCAATGTCCCATCTATAGAATCCATCTACCAGGCCCGCTGTCAAGGAAAAGCCACCAGCATTCTCAAAGATCCATCCCACTCTGGCAATGTTTTTTCTACCTTTACCATAAGGAGAAGGTACAGAAACCTGAACACATGCACAAGCCGGTTTCAAAACAGTTTCTATCCTACTGTTGTTAGAATATTGAATGGACCAACAAACTCTTAACATTCGCCTGTACCTGTGTTTTTGTTTTTGCCGCTGTTTACCCACTATTTACTTATCTATGCTACTTAACTATGGGATCTGTCTGTATTGCTCGCAAGGCAAAGCTTTTCATTGTGCCTCAGTACACATGACAATAAATTCAATTCAATTCAATTCAATTCAATTCAATTCAATTCAATCCAAAGTCAAAAATCACACAACACCAGGTTATAGTCCAACAGGTTTAATTGGAAGCACTAGCCTTTGGAGCGCTGCTCCTTCATCAGGTGGTACACCCCAGTCCAACACTGGCATCTCCAAATCAATTCAATCCAATCTCATTTCAAATACTAGGGGACACAGGCTTATGGTGAGAGGGAAAAGGTTTAAGGGAGATGTGCATGTTTTTTTACACAGATGGTGGTAGGCACCTGGAATGCACTTCCAGGGAAGGTGGCGCAAGCAGATAGGATAGCACCATTTAAGAGTCATTTATACAGACACTTAGACAGGCAGGGAATAGAGAGATACAGGACCATATACAGGCAGATGGGATTCTTTCAGAATGGCGTCATTTTCAGCACAGACATGCTGTGTTAAAGAGCCTGTTCCTGTGCTGTACTGTTCTATGGTCTATATTCTATGTTCTAAATTCTTTGTTTTATAACTGGTTTTCAGTTAATAACATACTGTTAGTCAATTCTCACTGCCATGATGCTTTTGCTTTAAGAAACTCCAAAGCATCAGCTCTCTGGAAAAATAAATCACTGGGTGGCCTTCGTGAGATAAAGACAATCCCTGACATATTGGTCCCTTTAGCTATCCATTACCATAATGAGATCAGCCCTGCACCACAAACCATTCTAAAGATGCAGAACCTTGATCTTTCTCAAGGTACCATGATGTATAGAGTCACAGAGTTATACAGGCATACAGCACGGAAACAGACATTTCGGTCCACTCGATCATGCCGATCACATATCTTAAATTAATCTCATCTCATTTGCCAATATTTGGCCCTTATTCCTCTAAACCCTTCTTATTCATATACCCATCCAGATGCCTTTTAAATGTTGCAATTGTACCAGCGTCCACCACTTCCTCTGGCAGCTCATTCCATACATGCACCACCCTCTGTGTGAAAAGGTTGCCCCTTAGGACCCTTTTAAAACTTACCCCTCTCCCTTAATCCTATGCCCTCTCGTTCTGGACTCACCTCCCCTGGGGAAAATACACTTTTCACTCTATCCATGCCCTCATGATTTAATAAACCTCTATAAGTTCACTCTTCAGCCTCCAATGCTCCAGGGAAAAATAACCCCAGCCTATTCACCGTCTCCCTGTTGATCAAACCCTCTAACCCTGACAACATGATTACAAATCTTTTCTGAATCCTTTCATGTCTTACAACATCTTTCCTATGGGAGGGAGACTAAAATTGAACACAATATTCCATAAGTGGCCGAATCAATGTCCTGTATAGCGGTGGAGTGAATGCCTCCTCTTGGACTGCTATATAACTTTGCCTTCTGCTAGCTATATGATGAACTACTGTTGGAGCAAGGTAGTCAGAAAAAGAAGAATCAGACTTAAGAAGCAAAAAGAAAGACCCATTACCATTCGATGCGATTGTTATCCTAATTTATTATGGGAGACCTACAAGACTGCTACATCTGGCCGCTGTGTGCATTGTCTTGCATATCCCCTCCCATTGTATGGCAACCGGAACCTCTGTGTAGCTCCCTTGTTTAAAATGAAGTTAATATGGAGAAATGACAGCACCATTACATTTTGGCTGCTTTTTAAACTGTGGCTCCAATGTCCTTTCAATTATAGTATAAAAGTTGGCATTCTGGTCTGAAGACCTGGAATTCTTTGATTATGTTACAAATGCATGAAAATCCATTTTCATATGTGCAACGTTTTGAAACAAATGCCATGGATACGATAAGGCCATAAATTTAAATGTTACCTTTCTGCTCTCTCTAGGATGTTTGAGTCATATTGCTATGTCTTATGGATCAGTGGACAATGTATATTTGCTAGCGTCTCTCTGTTCCTGTGCACTAACAGCCTTGTGACTACTTCAAGCTTCTGCAGGTGCCTCTCTTTTCTCACGAACAGCCTGGAGCTAAATAGAATCATAATCATAGAGATGTACAGCACAGAAACAGACCCTTCTGTCCAACTTGTCCATGCTGACCAGATATCCCAACCCAATCTAGTCCGACCTGGCAGCACCCAGCCCATATCCCTCCAAACTCTTCCTATTCATATACCCAACCAAATGCCCCTTAAATGTTGCAATTGTACCAGCCTCCACCACTTCCTCTAGCAGTTCATTCGATACACGTACCACCCTCTGTGTGAAAAAGTTGCCCCTTAGGTCTCTTTTATATCTTTCTCCTCTCACCCTAAACCTATGCCCGCTAGTTCTGAACTCTCCCACCCCAGGGAAAAGACCTTGTAATTTTACCCTCTCCATGCCCCTCATGATTTTATAAACCTCTATAAGGTCACCCCTCAGCCTCCGATGCTGCAGCCTCTCCTGTTCAGCCTCTCCCTATAGCTCAAACCCTCCAACCCTGGCAACATCCTTGTAAATCTTTTCTGAACCCTTTCAAATTTCACAACCTTTTTTCAATAGGAAGGAGACCTGAATTGCCTGCAATATTCCAACAGTAGCCTAACCAATGTCCTGTACAGCCAAAACATGACCTCCCAACTCCTGTACTAGTTTGAATTTGCTATGCAGAGGGCAGTAACTCATGATTGCCACAAGTTTGCACCTGCTACTTGACACAGTTCATTGGCAGCTCAGAGCTGTGCCATTTGATTTTGTTTGAATTTTTTCTATGGAAATCAGACGCACTGTTTAATCTTACCGCAGCTAAAGTAAAAAGGTGTATTACAAACTTAGGGAAGATCTGGGGCGGCACAGTGGCTCAGTGGTTAGCACTGCTGCCTCACAGTGCCAGGGACACTTATGTTGAAACATAAGTGTTCTGAAAGGTTGCTCTTTCGTAAAAATTAATCAATTTGGGGAAATATTATCACATTACGAATTCAGTACAATTCAAACATCCTATGCTGCATCAATGTTTCTTTGACTGAACTCAATATTGTTTTGGCAATTTTGTCACCATTCACAAAATCATAAGTTCTAGCTGTGCTTCATAACTGGTTTTAAAACGTTGATAGCTATTTATATTTTATAAAGCCAATTGGTCTTCATCCTTTCACAGTGAATTGAAGGCAGAGCTGACAAAAAACAGGTGGACAATATCCTATAGTTCGCTTTGGCTGCGGCCTGTGTACTAAGAGGTGAACAAAGAACCACAGCTTTAAAATAAACTTCTCAGTCAGTTTATTTTATCAATGATCCACATTTTGTGGAAGATTAATGAATATGTGAAATGCAAAATTGAAAGGGCAGAATCCAATGTCACCCTGAGGTAGGATTTGTGGCAGGGGTGCATTTAACTGGGCAGGAGGTGTTTTAGGTGAGAACACAGCAGCCTTCCCATCTGTGCCTCGATTTAAACCTAGTTTGGGAAAGGTTATGAAAAGTCTTCACAACTGGTTACCAACTGAGGTCCTTAATTGGGCAATCAAGCCTCAATCCACTCCCACTGATATTCACCCAGCACTGACTGTGGCCGTCACCACTTCTCAAGTCTTAAAAGCAATCCTGTTGGGGTTTGCTTTCTAACTGAGCTCTGGGTCAGGGGGTGCAGTGGGAGTTAGGGACCTTTGCTCAAAGTAACTTACTGTCTGATTGAGAGACCCAGCATTAGGAGAGGATGGCTCATTGGGAGCCAATACCTAACCTTTTCTGAGTCCCTGGGCAATTCTGGATGGCTGTTGTGTGAATCACTGCATCCCAGTGTCCCTCAACAAATAAGGTACAGCTACCAATGTCTAAATGAACAGCAACTCTCAGACAGGGCATCCTTTCCACCCTGGCGCCCTTTATTCTGGGCAAGACCTGGAAAGGAGGCCGCAGGGTGATATCTCCAGTTGGTGGACAACACTAGTAAACCCCTCTCAAAATTTTTTTTTTCAGTCTGACCAAGATTATTATAACGAGGAGATGGAAAATCGACATTTCAGGCAAAAGCCCAAAACATTGATTTTCCTGCTCCTCAGATGCTGCCTGACCTACTGTGCTTTTCCAACACCACTCTAATCTTGAGTCTGATCTCCACTTCTGCTAAGATTTATATTACACCAAATGTGTTGGTCCTTTCTATTTTACACTTTCTTGAGGCTGAAGAAAATTAAAGAAATGCTTTAAAGAAATTTTTTAAAATTTGACCCATTCAGTCAATCCTCCTGTTTCTGTGGTCGTCTGAATGTGGAAATTTCCTTCCGCTATCATCTGTCTGTGTGATCTTAAGTGGATGAATAACACTTGATGGATATACTCTTTGATTTCTCATTTCCTTTCGGTCTTTACATTTTGTGCTCTTTTTGCCTAACTGAGAGGCCTTCTAGAAGGGGAGCTGCTCCTTTTCCTGCTGAGCCTCTTGATCCAGAGGTTGGGACATATGTCCTAAATTGACACGACAGCTAAGCATTTCTCTTGCTGTACATAACAGAGAATATCTGTGATTGTGGATGGTAACTGGTATCCTTGCATGGTACAGCACAATGGAACGGATGTGCTATCATCACATGTGTAATCCTAAAAGTGTGCGAGGGTAGAAAGTATCCCAGCAATCTGGGCTTCTCTTAAATTTTGAAACTTTATTAATTTTTCAGCAATTCTATTTCAAATAAACGACTTAGCTAGCACTTCAGTGCAAATGAAAATATTCTCGTGAGTGTGTTCCTGTGGAAGTTATGCAACTTTCTTGTGAAAAGTAACATAAAATGACATTGTAACTCATTGGGGTCCTGATGTTATTACTTTGATTTCTTCCCCCTCCACATTCCACATGAAGGGCTTTTGCCTGAAACAATGCTGTCCTGTTCCTCGGATGCTGTCTGACTTGCTGTGCTTTTCCAGCACCACACTTTTCAACTCTTCCTCTGTGTCTGCTTGGACATTCTGCAGCTGCTTGTCATGTACTGAAATAATGCAAATTAAAATGAGGTGGCCTGAATTTAGTTCTTTACAAATTATTCCATAACAAACCAACTGTTTTTAATGGGTTATGAACTTAGTTGTAACTGAAATGGAAGGGAGGATCTCAAGAAAATGACAGTCACCAGAGAAGTGGTACATTGCTTGAGCTGTGGCTTGGATCCTTATGGACAGCATCCCAGAATCTTAAAAGAAGTGATGACTTGGATATTAGATTCTAATTTTGTCAAGTTCTACAGACTCAAGGCAGATTTCTTTTAGATTGGAAGGTAGTGAATCCAACGCCTTTACCCGAAAAACAGAGGGAACCAGAAAGCAAGAAACTACAAGCTAGTTAGTTCAACATCTATCATCGGGAAAATGTTCAATGAAAGAAACAGAGCTGCCCAAGCAGTTTTAGCAGGGAATCATTGTTTCCTCTTGTGGGTGAAACTAGAATTAGCGGTCACTGTTAAAAATATAAGCATTGCTCATTGTGAGTCCAAGGGGCTTCCTTCCTCAAATGAGAGTGGACACAAGCTCCTTTAATACTTTTTTCAATGTAAGTAGATGGAGTCTTGAAACAAATGGGTGAAATGTTACTCGAGATTAGCAGGCATCTGTTGTAATACAATTAGCCATGATCTAATTGAGTGGTGGAGCAGGCTCAAGAGACTGAGTCACCTTCTCCTGCTCTTAATTCATATATTTGTATACTCGTATGCGACTTACAGAATAGGCCTCACTGATTGGCATGATATAAGTTCATGGTGCAGTTGGTTCTACCCATTATCCTGATGTCTCCACTGTCTACAATGTGCAGCAAGGCATTATACTCTAGTTTTTGTGGGGAGAGAAGATGTATCTGTACCAACTCCCTGGATCCTGGGAATTACACCTAATCAAATGAATTGTACTTACTGCTATCATGCAATAAACTTCTTGTTATTCAGGAACATATGGTGATGTATCCTCTATCACTAATCACTAGATGGGACTAGGACAGAGCAAAAAAGCTCGATTGCTGTCAGTGAACTACTTCAAACCATCTTTACATATCAACACATACTGATACAGGTGACAAATAAGACCATACCAAAGAGGAGTAGGCCATTCGGCCCCTCGAACTGCTCCACCATTCAATATGATCATGATTGATCTGACATTCCTTCCATCCATTTTATGCCTTATCCCCACAGCCCTTGGTTTCCCCTAATGATCAAGCAACTATCTCAACCTTAAATATACACAAGGGCTCTCACCCCACAGCTCTCTGTGGCAGGGAGTTTCTGTGGCGGGGAGAATGTGCAAACTCCACACAGTCAGTCGCCTGAGATGGGAATTGAACCCGGGTCTCTGGCGCTGTGAGGCAGCAGTGCTAACTATTGTGCCACTGTGCCACCCACAAGGTGAGGGGAGACATCCTCTCAGCACGTACCCTGTCCAGCCCCTTCAAAGTCCCATATGCTTCAATGAGATCACCTCTCATTCTCCTAAGTTCCAGTGAGTAGAGTCCAAAGCTGCTGAGCCTTTGCTTATGAGACAATCCCTCCATACCAGGTACCATCCTAGTGAACCTTCTCTGAGCTGCTTGCAACAAAATGACGCCTTTCCTTAATAAGTGGACAAAAACTGCTCACAGTACTCCAGATTGAGGTGCATGGATAGGCTGCAGAGCCAAGATCTTTTTCTGAGGGTGGGAGAATTCAAAACTAGAGGGCATAGGTTTAAGGAGAGAGGGGAACAATGTAAAAAGGACCTGAGGGGTAACATTTTCACCCAAAGGTGGTGCGTGTATGGAATGAGCTGCCAGAGGAAGTGGTGGAGACAGGTACAACATTTAAAAGGCATCCTGATGGGTATAATAATAGGGAGGGTTTTGAGGGATATGGGTGAAGTGCTGGCAAATGGGTAGCTTGCAGATGTTTTCTAATGTCTTTCGTTGGACAGTAGACATGGCATCGCTAGGAAGATACCACTTCACTCCTGCTGGCTGTCAGTGCATGGTCAGGAGCCAGTTATCATGCTGATACCACAACTCGCCCTGTGTCAAAAACATCCCTGAAGTGAAGAGTTACATAGATTTTATTAAAGTATGATGCTTTTGAAAGGTAGGCCAGGTCTCCAACCACACAAATTGTTTCTGCCTCTTGACGTCACATGCCATTTAGAGATTCCAGGTTTTCCACAGTACTAATTCTATCAGAAACAAACCCACAATAAAACATCTCTGACATTGTTTTTGTTATATTTTTGCTTCTATCAGAATCTGCCATAACTAGTCCTGCTTTTATGTCAGTTCAAGGATGCAACATTTGTAATGACTGTAAAACTAAACAAAGGTCATGGAGCATTAAATAGCGAAAAGAAAACCAACTGTTTTGGTTTCACTTATATTTAAGAAAGCACAGTCAGCTTCTTTGAAATTGACTGAGGGTACATTACATTGCTAAAGGTGCTGCAGTTGAGCTATGCTATTAAATTTAGTTGCATGTAAAACAAACCAAGGCACTGTTTACCAAGAGGGCAGCGAATTCTCCCAGTGTCTTGGCTAAACATCCTTCCCATTCACCATTGTGTTAAAAAACTGAGCTGTGGGAGGATCTAAGATGGCGGCGATCTAAAAAGCTCACACTGCAGAGCTTCGCATCGCAGCAGGAGCAGGACGGTCCTTTAACCCACCCAACCCAGGTCATCAGGATTTCTTGGGGTGTTGGAAAGATTGTGGAGCCCCAAGAAACATTTAAAAAGTGACTTACCTGTATTTTCAGCTGTCCAGAAATGCCTAAAAAGGGAGGAGGAGCATCCGAGGCCGGGCCTGCAGCTCAGCCTGCAGCAGCCTCGGAGCTGATTACTATCCAGGACTTGGTGAACCAGCTCTCGAAATCTCGCAAGATGTTGGGGAAACAGATTGAAGAGAAGCTGGCTCCAGTCTCTCTCATGTTGCAGAAGCATGAGCAGCTGCTGGGAGACCTGGAGAAGAGGACGGATGAGGTGAAGCACAGGGTCACAGTGGTGGAAGCTGATGCCAGTTAATTCAAGGAAGAGATCCAAGCCCTGAAGACGCAGGTTCGTAATTTGCGTGACCAAGTGGATGATCTTGAAAACAGGGGCAGGAGAAAAAACATTCGGATCATCGGTCTGCCTGAGGGTAAGGAAGGTGAGCGGCCTGCAGAATTTGTTGAAGATTGGCTTCAGAAATTCCTTGACTTGGAGACTGGCATGAGAGGATTGAAGATAGAGAGGGCTCACCGGGTTGCAGCACGGAGGTCAGGTCTGGGTCAACGCCCTCGTCCTTTCCTGGTGTGGTTCCATCATGACCGGGATAAGGAGAGAATCACGGAGGCTTCTAGACTCCAGGGGAAGGACCCAAAGACCCTAATTTATGAGGGGTCTAAGATCATGTTTTTTCAGGACTTTTCAGCAGCGGTGATCCAGAAACGAAAATCGTATGATGGTGTCAAGAGAAGATTGAAGGAGCTTGGGATTCAGTACTCCCTGAGATATCCGGCAGTGCTTCGGATCACCTTAGATGGATCCATGCATCTCTTTGACACATCGGAGAAGGCAAGAGACTTTGTGGACAAACTAACCTAAGTTAAACAATTGTAGTATGTATAAATATCGTTGCTTGGGTATGCGTTTATCATTCTGTAAAAGAAATGGAGGAAATCCGGTTGGAGCTTTGTTTTTCCCCCTTTTCTTACCTCTGTTGATAATAATTTGGTTCAAACTATGTCTGGCGGTGGTTAAGATGTACATTTTAAATTTCTAAGTTAGGACATACCAAAGGATGGGTGGGGTATTTATTCTCCTTTTTTTATAAAAGAATGTTTTTTTATTCATATTGATATTCTATGGGGTGTTTATTCTTTTTAGCTTGTGCTTGCGATGCAGCTCCAGCTGGGAGAAGTGAAGGTGGTTGAGATGCCTATTTATGGGCAGTTCGGGATGGGTAGTTGCCCCCTCCGGGCAGGGGGTGAGTTCCCCTACTCAGTGCCATTGACGCTTTATATGTTGATTTGTTTGCTAGTTTTTGTTGTTTTTTTATTTTTAATAATTTCATATGTTTGTTAAATGTAGTGGTTTTAGTTTATGTAGTTTTTATATTTGGTGGACCATGCAACACTAAGGCTCAGCAATTTGTGGTTCGGGTTCCTCCTCTCTGGAATTTAAATGTAATTGCAGAAGATTATGGCTAATGATTTGATTAAATGGTGTACCTGGAATATCAAGGGAAGTCACTCACCAATTAAGAGGAAGAAAGTATTCTTGAGTCTTAGAAAGAAGAAGGTGGATATTGCTTTGTTACAGGAGACACATCTGGATGACAAGAAACATCTGAAATTACAGCAGAATGGCTTTGACCGAGTTTATTTTTCATCAATTAATACCAGAAGTAGGGGAGTGGCTATATTGGTAAGGAAAAATCTCTCATTTAAATTGTTGGAATGTGTCAAAGACACATATGGGAGGTTTGTAATTCTTAAAGCCTTGATAAATGGGGAAGAATATGGCATTTTAAATGTTTATTGTCCCCCAGCTCATCCTCTTAAATTCTTGGTAGATGCTTTTTCTAAACTGATAAGTCTCAAGTCTCAGCATATCATTATAGAGGGACTTATCAAAAGCTTTCTGAAAGTCCAGGTACACTACATCTACTAGATCTCCCTCATCTATCTTCACAGTTACATCCTCAAAAAATTCAAGAAGATTAGTCAAGCATGATTTCCCCTTCATAAATCCATGCTGACTCTGTCCTATCCTGTTACTACTATCCAGATGTGCTGTAATTTCATCCTTTATAATAGACTCCAGCATCTTTCCCACCACTGAGGTCAGACTAACTGGTCTATAATTTCCTGCTTTCTCTCTCCCACCTTTCTTAAAAAGTGGTATAACATTAGCCACCCTCCAATCCTCAGGAACCGACCCCGAATCTATCGAACTCTGGAAAATAATCACCAACGCATCCACGATTTCCCGAGCACCTCCTTCAGTACGCTGAGATGTAGACCATCAGGCCCCGGGGACTTATCAACCTTCAGACCTAACAGTCTCTTGAATTTTTTGGGGATGTAACTCTGAAGATGGACGAGGGAGATCCAGTAGATGTAGTGTACCTGGACTTTCAGAAAGCTTTTGATAAAGTCCCACACAGGAGGTTAGTGAGTAAAATTAGGGTGCATGGTATGGGGGGCAAAGTACTGGATTGGATTGAAAATTGGTTGGCTGATAGGAAACAAAGGGTAGTGACAAACAGCTCCATTTCGGAATGGCAGGCAGTGACCAGTGGGGTACCGTAGGGATCCATGCTGGGACCGCAGCTTTTTACAATATATGTTAATGATATAGAAGATGGTATCAGCAATAACATTAGCAAATTTGCTGATGATACAAAGTTGGGTGGCAGGGTGAAATGTGATGAGGATGTTGGGAGATTACAGGGTGACCTGGACAAGTTAGGTGAGTGGGCAGATGCATGGCAGATGCAGTTTAATGTGGATAAATGTATGGTTATCCACTTTGGTGGCAAGAATAGGAAGGCAGATTACTACCTAAATGGAATCAATTTAGGTAAAGGGGCAGTACAGAGAGATCTGGGTGTTCTTGTACACCAGTCAATGAAGGCAAGCATACAGGTACAGCAGGTAGTGAAGAAGGCTAATAGCATGCTGGCCTTCATAACAAGAGGAATTGAGTATAGAAGCAAAGAGGTGCTTCTGCAGCTGTACAGGGCCCTGGTGAGACCACACCTGGAGTACTGTGTGCAGTTCTGGTCTCCAAATTTGAGGAAAGACATTCTGGCTATTGAGGGAGTGCAGCGTAGGTTCACGAGGTCAATTCCTGGAATGGCGGGATTACCTTACACTGAAAGACTGAAGCGACTGGGCTTGTATACCCTTGAGTTTAGAAGACTGAGAGGGGATCTGATTGAGACATATAAGATTATGAAAGGATTGGACACTCTGGCAGCAGGAAACATATTTCCGCTGATGGGTGAGTGCCGAACCAGAGGACACAGCTTAAAAATACAGGGTAGACCATTTAGGACAGAGATGAGGAGAAACTTCTTCACCCAGAGAGTGGTGGCTGTGTGGAATGCTCTGCCCCAGAAGGCAGTGGAGGCCCAGTCTCTGGATTCATTTAAGAAAGAGTTGGATAGAGTTCTCAAAGATAGTGGAATCAAGGGTTATGGAGATAAGGCAGGAAGAGGATACTGACTAGGAATGATCAGCCATGATCATATTGAATGGCGGTGCAGGTTCGAAGGGCTGAATGGCCTACTCCTGCACCTATTGTCTATTGTCTATTGTCTAGAGGGAGATTTTAACTGCCTCATGGACCCCACAATAGACAGGTTGCCTAAAGGTCCCTCGATACCCTCTGCACAAACTAAACAGTTATTGGGTTTGTGTGGGGAATTAGGATTGGTGGATGTCTGGAGGTGTCTCCACCCTACATGTAGGGATTTCACATTTTTCTCCAAACCGCACAGATGTCACACGAGGATTGATTCTTTTCTGACCCCTGCGGTAACCCTGGATCTGGTGGCATCCTGTACAATTGGTAATATTGCCATCTCTGATCATGCTCCAGTGTACCTGATGGTTAAAATTAAGGATGTTACAGTGGATTCAAGGTACTGGCGAATGGACCCCTTTATTCCCATGGACAGCAAGTTTGTGGAGTATTTCTCGAGGAAATTTCAGGCATTCCTAGACATCAACATAGGCTCGGTTGATAGCTCATCTGTTCTCTGGGAAACATCCAAAGCTTATGCCAGAGTGTTAGTTATTTCATATTCCACCAGTAGGAGGTGGCAGAAGGGTGAGCAGCAACATCTCCTTGAAGCACGGTTGAAAGCAGCTGAGAAGGCCTATTTTAACAGACCCTCGTTGGTCAAACTACAGAGGATTACGGCACTGCAGTCTGCACTAAATTCCGTGCTCAATATGTTTAATGATTCATACAGTCATGTTTGTCTCCCACCATCTCTGAGAGAGGCCAATATTTCACTTATCCTTAAAAAAGGGAAGGATCCGGAAGACTGTGCTTCATACAGGCCCATCTCGCTCTTAAATGTGGACTTTAAGATCCTCTCTAAGGCTCTCGCGTTAAGGCTGGAGACTGTGTTACCCTCTATTAGTAAAGAGGATCAGACGGGCTTCATAAAGGGTCGCAGATCCTCCAATAACGTTAGGAGGCTGCTTAACATAATTCAAGCATACCAACAGCAGTCAATACAGGGATTGGTGATTTCTTTAGATGCAGAGAAGGCATTTGACCGGGTTGAGTGGCCGTACCTTTTCTATACTCTAGACCGGTTTGGTCTGGGCGAAGTTTTCATAAGATGGGTAAAGGTTCTCTACAGTGTACCTCTCGCTGCGGTCATTACCAACGGGGTACGATCAAGCAGTTTTAATATTTCTAGGGGCAGCCGGCAGGGCTGTCCCCTTTCACCATTACTTTTTACGTTGGTGATTGAACCGTTGGCAGAGGCCATTCGTGGGGATCTCAATATATCAGCTCCAGAAGTGGGGTAAAAATTACATAAGATCTCTCTGTATGTAGATGATGTTCTAATTTTCTTGACAAATCCAGCAGTCTCAGTGCCTTGCCTGATACAATGCATTCATACGTTTGGCGCTTTTTCAGGGTATAAGATTAATTTTCCTAAATCAGAGGCTATGCCTATGGGTGGCCTTATGAACGAGTTGGCTCTTGAGAGTGACTATAGATTCCCATTTAGGTGGTCATGGGGGGTTTTGTGTATTTGGGCATATTCATTAGTCCAGTTCTAGATTGGCTGTCCAAAGCCAATTTTACTCAATTATTTGAAAAAATTAAACAAGATCTCCAACAATGGGAGGCACTTCCAGTCTCATGGTTGGGTCGGAGAGCGCTTATTAAGATGAATATTCTCCCTCGTTTGCTATACCCCATACGGATGCTCCCCCTGATTTTCAATAAACAAACACTCAGGAGACTGAACAGTTTGTTCAGCTCCTTTATCTGGCACCATAAACGGCCCCTCAATAAATTAGCCAAACTGCAGTTGCCTCACAGATTGGGGGGAGTAGACCTTCCAGACATTAAAAATTACTAATTAAGCTCGCTTTTGACCTATGTAAGTGATTGGGTTTGTGGGGACCCTCTTTCAATATGGCTAGATATCGAAGTCTCCCAGACAAGATGCCCCCTTACCAGTTTGCTGTTTTTGGACAAGGTGAGGACAGTTAGGGAATATTGCCATAACCCAATAGTCATCAATACTGTTAAAGCACGGAGGGCAATTCGGCAGAGGGAAGGTAATATTGGCAAAACATCTTTGTTTACACCTTTAGTGGGTATGCCGAGTTTTCAACCAGGTATGATAGATTCAGGATTTAAATGTTGGGCAGCTAGGGGTATATCTTGCATGGGTGATTTATTTGAGGGAGATGTAATGATGTCCTTCGATCAGTTAGTATGGAAGTACGAGTTACCTAATAGAGACCTCTTTCGTTTTTTTCAAGTTAGGGATTTTATTCAAAAAAGGACCACACTTTTGACTGATCCCTACAAATCTGACATAGAAAGAGGGATACTAAGGGCTAAGAGTACACTCTCAGTACTCTATATCACCAATTGGGGGGTGCAACCTCAGATGAGTCTGATCGACTCTGCAAGATGTGGGAAAGAGAGCTGGGTGTTGAAGTTTCTTCAGAGGCATGGGAGGATATTTGGGAGAATACAAGGAAGATATCAATTTGCAATAGGACCTGTGCTTTACAGTTGAAGATTCTCCACAGGGTCCACTTAGCCCCAGACCGTTTGTCAAAATTTAAACCAGGAGTATCTTCAGCATGCCCCAAGTGCAAGGTCTGTACGGGTACTCTTACCCATTGTCTTTGGTCTTGTGACAGGCTTCAAACATATTGGAGCGCTGTGGTGGGTGCAATGGAGAGAATTTTAGGTGTAGGGGTGGAGAAGGATCCTATTTTGTTCCTTTTGGGCCTACCCTTTGTATTTCCTGCAGACTCGCATAAGGCAAAACTTTTCAATATTCTTACATTCTGTGCAAGGAAGAATATCTTGCTCGGTTGGATATCAGAAACCCCCCCCCAGGCCTGTCGGGTTGGCGGAAGATTGTTATGGAGCATATTCCCCTGGATTTTCTCACAAATATGGTACACCACAAAACTGAGAATTTTTGCAAGACATGGCAACCCTTTTTGAAATACCTGGACACAGATTTATCTGCCACACTAACAAGGGCGTTTATATAGCCGTAACGATTGTGTTTCATGAGTCCAATATCCAGGGAGGAGGAGCTGTGAATGTATGAGTGTTTTGTTTGGCTGGGCTGAGTTATTACTATTTATTTGTTTGTTATTAGGTATTTATTTAGTTAGATAAATAGCTAGTTTAGGTTTTTTTTAATTTTATACTTCTCTATATATGTTTATACATTTGTATAGGAGGGTGGGTTGGGGAATTCTTTTTATTATTTGGGTTTAGTTTTGTACTATTTTTGTACTGTTTTGAATTGCATTGTTTTGTTGTAATATTTAAAAATCTATTTTTTCTTAATAAAATTATTATATAAAAAACTGAGCTGTGTCATTTTGTGGGATCTTGCTATGTTCAAGACGGTTATCATGATCAATAAGACTATATATATATAAATATATATATAAAATCTGTAAGTGCACTCCAAAATGTGGTCCACTTTGTGCTCTGATATATTTTGAAGAAAGCTGTTAAAGGACTAACTTGGCGCAGGTTCCTTTCTTTGTTAAGTTCCTTCAGCTGTAAAGGCACTTAGCTTTAATATCAGTTAGTGCATTCAGTTTCACCCAACATGCAGAATAAAAAGTTTGGTTACACATTTTATTGCAAGAAATGACAAAGATGGTAAAAGAACTCAGTTTCCTTTCCCCTTTTAGAGTTCCAGTGAACTAAGGCGACCTTTTACTCTCTCTGTCCTGCACTTTGCATCATTAATCCCTGTTAATGACTCCTAGTCACCTCACAAAAACCTCAGAATGTGTTAATAGCCCTGTCATAAAAGGTAAAATTAGGCTGGTGGCGTCATCTTTAACAGCAGGTATCCCTATACTTAAACTGTCCCCAATGACATGTTTGCCAATTATATAATCATGTTTGCTCTAGTCCCTAAAAAGTTATTACTGCACATTGTACAAGTCACTAATTGAGTCCCACAGTATGCTGCATGGTTTAGATCAATTAGTTACCAAAAGGAAATCACTTGCTGGGAATAATTTGAGATCGGAGCCAACTTTCTCCTGTTGGAGAACGTGTTATAAGGAAATGAGCTTTTTACGTTTTAATCATTTAACACCAAACTACAGAAAGCAATAGATTGTTTTGAGTGTAGTCCTCCAAAGAATGTGGGTCATATTTCACCACCAGCAGTGCGAACAGTGGAGGTCACCCATTATGATGACTTGCAGTTGTCATAGCAAGCCAAAAATGAACAAAAATCTAAAGGCAGGAGAAGGATTACAATACATATCACACAATGAGCAGTTTGAATGTGTTTTGGTTTGTTCAGCATGTTCCATTTTCGATAAAGTGAGGCTGTTGGCAAGAGGAATGTGAAAGTTTCACCCATCTGCTGAGTGTTACTGCTGCTGCCACTTTTGATTTTATTGCTCCTGCATTATTACCTTTTTAAAGCCTAATGGACAGCAACAAAGAAATATCACCCTTCATGGGAATGTTTGCAAGATGTGCTTTGCTTTTTTAAAACAGTGATGGAAGCAATTAGCATCCTTCTCCTTCTATACATCTGCTTTGAAATTAGCACGATATAATTTTTAACCACAGACTACTTAAATTCTTAAGGGCCAGGAGACAGTAATGCCAAGCAACGATTTTTATTCGAATTATTAGCTGCACTCAGTAATAGATTAATGTTAACTGGTAAGTAGCAAGTTAAAGACTGCACGCTTTGTCAAGATAAAGTGTGTATAATGAGAGTGTTCTCATTTAGAAAAGTGTTACCAAAAGAAGTGGGTTGGAATAATTGACTTGAAAAGTGGCTCCAGTGTTTGATCCCTTCAATCTGTCTGTGCTGAGTTAGCTACAGTTATCATTAACAATGCACTATTCATTAGGGAGGGCGGGGTGGGAAAGGGAGAATGGTAAGGATCCCTATCTCTGTTCTGGTCCATGAACCTTGTGGGAAGGTGACTGCATGCACATTGGAGTGAGGAGTAATACTGCAGTAAGGTGCCCATTCCTCAGGAAAGCAGGGGGTATGTTGGAAGGGAGGAGGAAACTGGCAACCCTGTCCCTGCAACGTATGACATTCATGAAAGATGGTTTGAGAATTGGAGCAGAAAATACAAAGTAGAAATCACTGAAGTGGTTCATGTCACAGAACGACAGAGTAGTTATAGCACAGAGGGAGGCGATGTCTGTGCTGGCTCTCGGTAGAAGCAATTCACCTGGTGCCACACCTTGGCCTTTTCAATACATTCGTCTTTTGCAGATAACAATCCAATTCACTCTTGAATACTTTGAATGAACATTCCTCCAGCACACTGTCAGGTAGTGCACTCCAGATCCTAACCATTTTTCTGCATATCATCATTACTTCTTCTGCCAATTGCCTTCAATCTGTGTCCTCTGGTTCTCCATCTTTCCACCAATGGGAAAAAATTCTCCCTTGCTACTCTGTCTGGATTCCTCATGATTTTCAATGTTCAGTTTGAATATCAAATCTCATCTCAATATTTTAGTTTTCAAGGAAGGTGGTGCCAACTTTTCCAATCTATCAACGTAGCTGAACTTCTTCAACCCAGGAAATACTTTTGGGAACCTTCCCTGCACTAACTCCAATGTCTTTACATCCTTCATAAAATGTGACACCCAGGATTGGATTTGATAGTCCAATTGATGCAGAACCAAGGTCACCATAATTTCTTTGCTTTTGTACCCTGCGCCCCTATTAGCCAAAACTAGGATATTAAATGTTTGGTTAGCTATTCTGTCAGCCTATTGTTGGTATTTTCAATGATGAATGAACAGAGACACTCAGGTCCCTCTATACCAGTACCTGTTTTAGACACATACCCTTTATAGACT
The DNA here is from genome assembly GCF_037043375.1 of Chiloscyllium plagiosum. Taxonomy (NCBI): domain Eukaryota; kingdom Metazoa; phylum Chordata; class Chondrichthyes; order Orectolobiformes; family Hemiscylliidae; genus Chiloscyllium; species Chiloscyllium plagiosum. The sequence goes on along the minus strand of NW_028270162.1, from coordinate 40,267,228 downwards.
CGTACCCTTTACACTCTATCTAATTTTACCCTTTATTTATTTTATCTAAATGTCTTCTATTTTACAGCAGGTCACACTGTACATGGTTCAAAACTATCATGCAGAGACTAACTGCTCCAAGAAATCTATAATTATCACAACTGATATCCAGTTTTCCTGCTACATCATATTTTGGCTGTGTAGATTGCAGTCTGCACAGCATACGTTTTATGTTTGTCATGAACAATGACATCTTTTATTACTTCCAGATAAAAATATTAGCACAGGAACTTGTGGCAATTAAACAAGCATTGCAGGCATAAAAAAGTGGAAAAATGTAGCTAATCTATAAAATATCAAGCTGCAGGAAGTTGCATTGATCTTCACCTTCCTCTGTCAATCCCAGGGAGGTTGTTATTCTGTTATGGTGACTGTTAATTCCCAATGGCAAAGGTTACATGTTATTCAGTGCATGCAAAGATCATCAAATATCTCAAATTGCAGATTATGGATTTTGAGATAACAAAAAAAATCGTATTGCGTGTGTAAATCATTCAGTTTCTGAAGTAATAATTATAATCAAATGTTGTCTGGGTTCAGATAAGTTCAAATGCAAGTCAAAACTGTACACTAATTATCACAGATAGGCTCCTCTATGTTTATATGCACCCAGAGTGTAACAGGAGTGTCTATACATTATGGATGAGTGCATTTTTAAGCTGGAAAGTCATGTTGACCTGAACAGGATGAATGTTCTGGGCCAAAGCCAACATCCAGCTATCATCTAAAAAGTGTGGTCGTTGGGAGGGCAGAGAAACAAAATCATACCTGAGTGATCATGCAGAGCTTGTATATTCGTTTCCTGGAGATCAGTGTGTCATGGCTACAGGAAGATTTGTCATTTTGAAGGTTCAGAAATATGAATAAATGGTTTCAATTATGGAGAAAAAAAGACATTTGAGAAATCTTGAAGAAAGGGAAAATGTTTGAAACATCCAACAGGTCAAACAGCAGCGAAGAGAAAGACACGTTAATGTTTTGCATGTGGCCTGTCATCAGAAATGAAGTGTCAATGATGAGAGGTTTGTTTGGTTTAATATTCAGTCCAATAAATGGACTTCATCTGCCAGAAGAAGCTTCAATTCTATTTCTGGTGAAAAGATCATATTCAAATATTAACTTACCATTGCTTGGTACATTTTCAAATGTTTCTTTTGGAAACAATTTCTATTATTAGGAGAATCACAGACATTCAACTTATTCTGTAGTCGAAGCAATGATGGTAATGCCTTGGCCAATTACAGGTGAATTGCCAACCAACCAGTGCCCTTTTAATTTCTAGTCTAAATTGCTGTAATAACTTACAAGTTGGAATTCTTGCTTTTGTCCTAACAAGTGCAAGCAGAAGGTTTCTGCAGCATGGCTGACTTTTTAGCATTCCCTAATGCAATATATTAGACTATCCAGTATTTTTTTAAAGCTCCATGACTTCTTAAACAATTGAATACAAATATTCTTTTGTTCCTACTATATTAGTTTTCATTTTGCTTTGTGCAATTTCCTTTTAACCTGCAGTATGTGTTATAAAACCTCCTTGCAGGAATGCGAGGTGTTTCCTGGTTTATTTTCAATAAAGATTAACTGAACATCACTTTGACTTGGCAAACTGCAAATGAACAATTGAGATCTGTGGAATAGATGGAGTGCAGAGAAAAGCAAGATGGAGGAGTGATTAGTTTAATATCAAGGGACGGGCTTGAGCACAGTACTGTGAGCGTCACTAAACTTTGCTTTGTATCTCATCATCCTCGTTCACTTCCAGTACCTGTTGTTGACAATGTTTCCTACACAGAGACAGAAGACTTGAATGTTAATGATTATTTTTACCCAAGCTGTCGAGAACCACAGGAAATGTTTTCATGGCTTAAGTTGTATACTTTTACAGCAGTCATGGTTTTAGCATAAGATATCGACATTCAAGCCACAAAAATGCTTGGCTTGAATGTAATGTTCAGATTTGCAAGTACCATGATGTTAATGTTTCAAAGGTTCAGTAGATTTAGTTGCTTACGGTAAAAGGATACTTGACAGGGATGGATGGGAGTGTGTATAAAATCGACAGCATCATGTACAGGCTGCTATTTAGATCAATGCAAAATTAACTAGATTTGAATAGTAACAAAGTACTTCAGACGCTGGAAATTTGAAACAAACACAGAAACTGCTGGAGAAACTCAACAGGTCTGGCAGCCTCTGTGGGGAGAGAAACAGAGTTAATGCTTGGGGTCCGGTACGCCTGCTCTTTCAGAGTATTGCTTTGAGTCCAAATTAACTTAGTCAGTTCTGAAACAGAGTTATAATGGACTCAAAATGTTAACTCTGTTTCTCCCTCCACAGATGCAGCCAGACCTTCTGAACTTCTCTGTGCATGTGAAAGGAAAATAAGGCCTAATTTATCACAGGAGGCTGTTAAAATCCTGCTCTGAGTTAAAATCAGCCCCATTCATTTCAAGTTTCTGTTGCTCAAACAGAACAAAATTTTAAGAATCCGGCAGGAAAAGGTTGACATGGTGTGCAAGCTGTGCTAGGAACTCCTATCATTGTGTCTCCACAGAGGACGTGAGCCACAGATGTTGATGAGTTTGTGGGTTTGTATGTTCTGCAGCATCTGCAATACAGCATAATGAAAAACACATCTGTTTGCTGAGTCTCTGTAGGTAAAGCAGGACATTCTCAAGAGCTCAGCATTTGTTGCTACTCTGTTACTAATATTCACCAATCAAGATTATATTTAGCTTCTCTCAGCTAACTATTGCGACCACTACATTTAAAATGAGGCAGCTACAGAAGTATGGAGACATCTACTTTTGTATTTCAGTACTTTGTTTTTAATGTTCAGTATGGTAACTTACCTCTGCCAACATTTCTCTACTCCTTTCTACTTTGTTTCCTTCTTTCATTCAGTCCATCTGCCTGGCTTAGTTTTCAGTCTTTTCATCCTTTTTTTTGTTACTTTTTCCCAGTCCTTAACGGCAGTAATTCTCCCCCAAGCTCTGTAGGATAGCTGAAGCTGTTAACCACAATGCATTGTTTGGAATGTTATCAGCATTTGGCTTGTCCATTATTCCAGTAATAACATCATTTAAATTTTACCCGCATATAACCAGTTTGAGAAAGTTGGCTCAAATATTGAATCCATCTTCCAAGATCTTACAGTTTATGTGTCTCGGTGGTCTGCACTGGGCGCACTCGTATTACTGCTTTGAATTGATGGCCTTCCAACTGTGTGGAGTGAAGCCAGAGTTTACACTGATTTTATATTCCGATAGCTCCTTCTTAACTGTTAGTTGGCAGCACTGTTAATAGCAGTAAACTGGATAATTTCTTTTTAGAAAGAACTGTAAATGGTTTACAAATCTGGTTCCTGCATCCATTCAGAAGAGATGGTGCATTATGTGGTTTTGTGGATAAAAACAGAGTTGGACACATCCTCTGCTTGTTCAGTTAGACATTAACATTGCCAATGGGAAAGAGGAGGCTCAAACCTATAAGGTTGAGAATATTTTTCGAAAACATACTATTGTCTAATATTAGAGAAATATAACATCGCTACTAATACAATAGTTGCTATAGTTACCATTTATAAATCACATTGTGGTTTAACCTGGATTGAAATAGTGTTGATCCCCTTAAAAGTTGGTAATATGTGTAATATAACTGTTATACTTAGTTTGAAAGTTTGAAATCCACTGAATCACTCTATTCTTTGAATTCTAGCTACCCTTCTGTTACAATTTCAGATTATGGAACATAAAAACATTGGATATGTCATTTTACATCTCATATTTCATATTTGTACAAGGGCAGGTTGTGGTGTAGTGGAAATTTCACTGGGTTAGTAATGACAAAGGATTGATCATTTTTGTAATAATCCAACTTCAGGGAGCAAAATCTGTTCTTCTTACCTGGTTTAGCCCACATGTGAATATGGTTCATACCTGTGATTCCAGATCAACAGCAATGTGGTTGACACTGAAACGTCCTTCAAGGTGGCCTCCACTTGATTGTATCAAACACATTACTTGGCCTGATACAATGAATGAAACTGGATGGAGCAGCTCACATTATTGTTTCCAATGGTCAATGACTCTGCAAAGACATCCTGATGTAGTGATTTTAATGAGGTCTGCAAGGTGGACCTCATAGATACCCCAAATGACAGTCTCATTTTTTGATACAGACCCTTATGGGTATTAATTGGCGCATACTTCTGGGAAACCTCATCTAACCACAATTGCAAGTATGCATGGCTCATGCCCATCTTCATGAAGGTCAACCTCCTGCCAGCTTTGCTTATAAACCCTGTCTACGAGGGATTGGGTGTTTATCCAGTTGAAAAAAAGCACTTTGCCATTTGTTTAAAATCCCCACAAAGGCGAATCAACTGGTTGAACTTCACAATTGGTGTGACTGGTGCTGCCCATTCCACAAACTGGACTGGTTTGATGATTCCTTTGCTTTCCAGGCTTCTGATATCTACTTTTGCCCATGGCAAATGGCACTGGGCAGGCCTTGCAGAATCATAAATTGCTTCCTGGTCAATAGGCAAGGTGGCCTGGGCTCCTTTGATAGTCCCCACACCTTCCTGAAAAACATCCGGCCATATAATTAGAACTTCCCTCAGGCAGCCATTTCTAATCAAAAAATGTTTGAGCCCGTCTAGGTGAATCTTTTTCAACCAATTTCATCCTATCAAGCTTGGCCCAGAGCCTTTTACTATAATTAGTGATAACTGAACCAGCTGCTTCAAACAAAGTTTTACCCTTGATCTGTAAAAGTTCCCCAGTACAGGTTCACAGTCGAGTCGAATCTTCCACAAACTTAAGGGTTAGAGACAAGAGCAAATTTTGCTAAAGACTTGTTCTGCGATCATTGAAATTGACCTCTATTAAAACTGGGTGACCATTTAAGCAGACGCTTATTTTGAGTTTGTTGCTGAGCAACTTAACTGTTCTAAACCAGATGTAGATGGACTTTCCATTGTCAGGTCACAAGTGGAGATGTTGGCTGATGGTTGCACAATGTTTAGTACCATTCGCAAGTCTTCAGGTACCAAAACAGTCCATGTTCAAATGCAGCAAGATTTGGACAGTATCCAGGTTTGGGCTGACAATTGGCAGCAATATTTGCATCACACAAAGGCCAGGCTATGGCCATCACCAATAAGAGATCATCTAACCGCCATCCCTTGACATTTAATGCTGTTACCATCACTAAATCCCCCACTATCAACTGGTTACCATTGACCAGAAACTCAAACTGGACTTGCCACTTAAACACAGTAGCTATAACAGCAAGACAGAGGCTAGAAATACTGCAGCGAGTAACTCTCCTCCTGTCCACAATCGACAAGGCACAAGTCAGGAATGTGATGGAATACTCCCCACTCATCTGGATGGGTGTAGCTCCAACAACACTCAAGAAGCTTGACAGCATCCTGAACAAAGCAACCTGCTTGATTAGCACCATAAATCCACAAGCATCTACTCCCTCCTCCACTGGCACTCAGTAGCAGCAGTGTGTACTATGTACAAGATGCACTGCAGAAATTCACCAAAGATCCTCAGACTGCACCTTCCAAATCCACGACCATTACCATCGAGACAGAGAAGGGTAGCAGATACATGGGAACACCACCACTTACAAGTTCCCTTCCAAGCTACCCCCAATCCTGACTTTGAGAGATATACTATTTCTTCACTGTCACTGGGTCAAAATTCTGGCATGCCCTCCCTGAGGGCACTGTGAGTCAACCCACAGTAAGTGGACTGCAGCAGCTCAAGAAGGCAGCTCACCACCACCTTCTCAAGGGCAACTAGCCAGCCAGCGATGCTCACATCCCACAAGTGAATAATAAAAGAAATCGGAGCCAGCTCCTGAGGTCCCCAGATGCCAGTCTTCAGCTAATTTGATTGATTCCTTGTGATAGTAAGCAAAGGCTGGAGGCCGTGACAATATTCTAGCAATAGCTGAAAAATTAGTGATCCAATTAACTGCCCCAGCTAACTGTTCTACTACAGTTACAACTCTGGCCTCTATCCAGCTATATGGAAAATTGCCCAAGTGTGTCCTGCACACAAAAAGCAGGGCAAATCCCACCCAGCCAAGTTCTGTCCTCTCATCTCCCTTGGTTGTCAGCAAGTTATGGATGAGTAATTGCTTAACAATAACCTGCTCACTGATATTCAGTTTTGATTCTGCCAGAGCCACAAAGATCCTGTCTTTATTACAGCCTTGTCTCAAATGTGGACAACAGATTGGAATTCTGAGGTGAGAGTGACTGTATTTAACATCAAGGCAACAGTTGACATAATATGGCAGCAAGGAGTCTGGTAAAACTGAGAACTGGGGAGAGAGATCTCTACTGGTTGGAGTCAAACCTAGCATGAAAGAAGGTTGTTGTGGTCATTAGAATTCAATCATCTCAGTCCCAGGACGTCACAGCAGGGAGGTCCTCAGAGAAACCATTTAAGTCCGATCTTTTCAGCTATTTCATCAATGATCTTTCCTCTAACATAAGTCTGATGTGCAGATGTTCAGTCAATACATTCACTGATGATTGCAGAATAATGTACAGCACCATGTATGACTTCTCAGGTACTGAAGCTGTAACTGTTCACATGAGGCAAGTCCTGAACTGTGGCTGATATATCGCATAAATTATACTGCCATTTGTATGCCAGAGCTCAATCAATGGAGAATCTAATCATCTCCCCTTGCCATTCAATAGCATAATGATCACTGACTCCTTCATTATCAGCATCTTGGGGTATATTTTCAGGAACTAAATTGAACTCCTGCAACACTGAAGAAGCACGACCATCCAGGAGAAAGCAACTGGATTAATTGATATGTTATTTACCATCTTTATCATTCACTGTCTTCACCACTGACACACAACAGCAGCAGTGCATACTATCTACAGGATGTACTGCAGTAATTCATCTAGACTCCCTCAACAGCACATTCCAAATCCATGACTTTAGTCACCTAGAAGGCTAACTAACATGGGAACGTGACCATCTGAAAGGTGTCCTCAAGACACATACCATCCTGACTTGGAACTATCTTGCTGTTCCTTCACTCCTTTATTATTGCTGGGACAAAATCTTGGAATTCCATCTCTAATAGCATTGTGGGTGTAAGTCCCAAAGATTGCATTGGTTCAAGAAAGCAATTAATCAGAGCAGTCTGAAAGGCAATGAGAGAAGGGTAATAAATGTTTGTCAAGCCAGTAACACCACAGAACTTATAGCAAAATTCTGTGTCTTACAATTGTGTACTCCACAACCACCTGATGAAGGAGCAGTGCTCCGAAAGCTAGTGCTTCCAATTAAACCTATTATATTTAATGATAACATAGTTCTGTTTTCTTAAAAGAAAGACCTTCTAAGTCATCATATATATATAAAACACTGTGTTAGCTGCCAATGGTAAAGAGGAGATAGTGAACTTTTAATTCCAACATGTGCTTTTTTTGGCTACTTCAGCCAAAAGATGACTGCTAATATAAATTCAGTGACTGTCTAGGAGAGTCCTTTGTAGACCCAAGGACTGTAACACCTGTACAAAGTCAGGGACACTTCAAAGAGAACGCTTAAAAATAAAGACATAATAAGATGCTGACAACCCACCCCTTTCTCATCTGGAGGCAAACTCCTGCCAATATATTTGTGTTTTATCTTCCTATTGATAGACAAAAAAAATCTAACTGCAACCTCAGGTCTGTGTGTGCTCGTAACTTGACATACCAGTGCATACTAGTGCAGGGTGAAGGTCACAGTTTGAGAACAACAATTAACACCCTTGCACTGCAGATAAAGAATCACAAAATTTCTTTGTGACTCTTAGCCACTGCCAAAAGGAACCAGCACAAAAGAATTTCAAGCAACGTACAACCTACAAAACTAAGAATAAAAATGAAATACTGGAAAACTGAAAATGCTGGAGAAACTCAAGAGTATCTGTAGCGGGTGATCCTGAGTTAATGTTTCAAGTATTCACTCTTTTCAACCTTTCCCTGATTTTGGATTCACTTCATTTTCCTAATCTTTGTATGTGTGTTATGTTATTGTTTCTTCAATATTTAGCAACCAGTAAACACACTATTTTGTTAACTGAAGAATGCCTGGTGACATTGGTTCCTTTTAAAGCATAAGTTCATTTGGTTTGAGACCACAGGGCAAGGGAACCCTTTAAATTAACCTTATTGTGACAACTAGATGAAGAGGAGACAGTTTATCCCTCCTCAATCAGAAACTTAATGATTTATGTTATCCCCTTTGGGATTGTTCATAACAATTGTTGATATGATCACCAGTTGTAAGGAGAAGAAGGAAGACTGGATGTTCGAGTTGGAAAACTTAGAGTTACGGAGGTTGTAGGGTTTACATGTTATCGTTCAAAAGAGAAATTGCATATAAACAGAATTCAAGTCCATTCTTTTATGAGAGAGTTGTATTTCAGTTAACCACACTACATAAAACTCACCTCCTACTGATTACTAGTCTCCATATTTATACAGCCAATTCAAATGCAATTAAATCTTAATTAATATACACATCAACTGTTCCATTATTTCATGAGGTGTCTGGTATTAGGTGATAGCAACAAGAATCTAGGTCTAAATTGAGCCAATGATTGTGGGAGTTTCCTACTGAAGTGAGAGAGAGAGAGAGAGTTTTCACTCCAGTTCCAAGTAAAGGCCTGAGCAATCATTAACTACTCATAAAATGTGAGGATTATTGATGTAGAAAACTAGAAATGCTCATTTAGGAAATGAATATGGCATGCAAGTACAGAAGGAGCTCTTTTGATACAAATGATGTGGCACACACATTGTGCAATATCTAAGCTGATAAAATGATATCTTTTTATTTTGTATTTGCAATTATGACATGATAATTGGAAAAAAAGTATCAAGATAAAGGCCTGAATGTTGATAGAAATGAAGGGCTCTGCATTTTAGACAAAATGGGGTCTCTGTCCAGAGGTCCAACTATGCCGCTTTCCTGCAGCCAGCCTGTGTATCACAGATGCAGCATCACATTTCAAAATGCATCTTCCTTTATGCAGAAGCAATTTTCATCACCCAGATTTTTGAAATGCTACTTTGTAGGCATTATTAAGTTGACAAAAGAAGACTAAATTTGCCAGACATCTTTGAAGCGATCAGGTGGAATCTTTGGAGAACTCAGTGTACTTTTGGGATTTTTGCATGTAGACAATAATGTTTAACAAAGGTGGACAAGATCTGTGGAACTGTGAAGTCACATTAATCCCCGGCTCTTTAAAATTTGAAAAAAAAAGCTTTGTCTCAGCTGGGAAAATAAATCCATCCTTATAATATCAAAAGTTATTTGTTAACATCAGTCTGAGGACTATTATTGCAATTTTAGTATTGCTTGACCACTTCCAAAACCCATCATTATCACACTGGGCCTAGATTTCAGTGTAAGATTTATTTAAATCAGTGCAAATATCTGTGGAAATTCAAGTTGTCACTTGTAATGTAACTGGTGCTTGAAATTCCTTATTTTTTTTCTGCTGGCTTGGCTGATTTCAGGAAATTGTGGTGGAACCATCATATTCTGGGACTTCAGAGAGACCCTTTGGTCAAGATTGCATGAAGGTAACCAAGTAATGGAAATAGCAGAACTGAAAGCAAGCCGTGGATGCTGAAAATAACAATAGGAATTGCTGGAGAGACTCAGCAGATCTTCTGAGAAAGTGTCTTATTGGACTCGAAAAGTTAACTTAATATTTCTGCTGCTATATCTGTTGAGTTTCTCCAGCTTTTATGAAAGTAGCAGAGGCATTGTCTTCAGAATTAGAGCTTTCAAAATAAAACAGGAACAATTGTTCTCTACTAAATAATAGAGACATTGGATGAGGTGGAGTGGCACATTGACAGGCTATTCTCAAATGGCATGGATGACTGTCATGTTCTTTCTCTTTCTCTTCGGTAGGAACATTCATCCTTCTCTCGTGACCAGGCTCCACAGATCACATGAGTAATAAGGTATTTTCATTGCCTTGTCATTCCTGCCATCAGCCTAATAGTGCTTTCCATAAGTGGACTTCTTCTGTAACCACCTGAAAGCTTTTTGAATAGCTTCCTCAATGAGGCATATCCCTGAGAGTCAATATTCACTTTCAGTGATCAGCTTATTAGCTTTAACATAATTTCACACAAAGTTAACAAACTCTCTTCACAAATACAATGGGGCACATCACGACAGATGGAACCACTTCTTATTTGGGCTGGTCATACAGCAATCTAGAAAGTGGCACAAGACCACTCTCCAGTTCCAAGGAACTATATTACTAGCCGCGAAGAAAAGAAGTGAACTGATCTTTTAAAGAAGGCTAATGGATCTCCAGTTGTGTTGCTTATAGTAAGTCAGAGTACATGCTGTTTTAAAAACACAGGGTCACTCCTGCTTAGTTAGACCTGTGTCACATTAAGGCCAGAAAATCTCAGTGTGTCTTCTCCCTGTGCTTACATAAATAATAAATTTAATTGAAACAGACTGGAAGCTGCTTGTTAACCTTAGGTTTCAGGTCATTGACTGTCTTTCTCTTCGGAATTGGGAAGCAGATCCAAAGGCACAAAGAAAATCTGTGAGTGCCTGATGTTTTTTAATCACATCGCTGACTGCTTCTCTGGAAGTGACCAAATTGCAGCTCACCATTTTAAGATGAAAAGCTGGAAAGAAAGCACTCTGGAGTAACTAGTGACCGGCACAGCTTGATTATCCATATATATCACAACCCCACCAAGCATATTGCAAGATATTGTTGTACCAACCTGTTAGTGATTGTCGGGCACAGATAATCCAGAAAATCAGAGTTTTGGGGGCAAACCTGTACCAAATACAATAAGGAAACTTGAACATAACAGCATAAGAATTAGGAGCAGGAGTAGGTAATGCAACCTCACAAGTCTATTCCACAAATTAACACAATCATGACTGATCTTATTTGGCCACACCTCCACCTTCCTGCCCACTCTCCATAATTCTTTAATCTAATATTAATTAAAAGTCTGCCTACCTCGTCCTTGCATCTATTACAATTCCTCAGATTCATGACATTTTGAGAGGAGTAATTTCTGCTCATCTCTGTTCTAAATCTCTGATCCTAAAACTGTGACCACTCATTGTAGATTGTCCCATTAAGGAAATATTCTCTCAACATCGGTTTTGTCAATCCCCTTTAGCATCTCATATACCTCAATTAGATCTCCTCTCCTTCTTCTAAATTCTTGTGAGTATTGGCCTAAACTGCTTCATTTCTCTTCGTAAGGCAAACTCGTGAATCAACCTAGTGAGCCTCCTCTGAACTGCTTCCAGTCCAACAACCTCCCTCCTGGGGACCAAAACAGTACACAATATTCCAGGTGTGACGTCCCAAATGCAACTATAGAGTTATGGAGTGACATCATGGTGGTTCAATAAGTAACAATTATTGGCCTGAAATCTGTCTCCTCCTTCCCTCTATTGCTTGATTCAAGGCAGACCTTTGCAGTTGACATCATTGAATGACTAACCTATTTTTGTAACCACCTCATGCAACAGGTATCTCCACTGGAATAACCATTAGATAAGGGATTGAGTGCTAGACTACACAATCATCTTAAGTTTCTTTCCTGCTTAATTTTGCCTGGCTCTTTGCTTTTTCCCTTTGCGGTCTTGGCCATGCCTGCCAATGGATTGAAATGTTTTGTACATATTGCTGTGATGGTAAGGATTTTACCTCACCTGAGCTTCCTTTCAAATTTCCTCTTATACTCAAATTTCTTCCTGATGCAACCATCACAATTTGTATCTAAAATTATGTACAATTACAATATTCATCCATTAGGAAATTGGATGGGAACAACTCTGTATCTACATGGACATCATGACACCATCCAAAGGAAGAATTTTACTTTTGATGGAATACACTTCTTACTGACTTGAAATTGAAAATAATTTTGGTTCACACGGAAGTTTATTTGTTGAAAATCTATCAGAGATATCATTTGTTTTACTTGAATTATTAAGAGTAAGTTGTCCAGAATATCAAGGTAATTCAGGCTCGTTATTACATTTGAAGATACTGAGCTATCCAAAAGAAACTGAGCCATTGGCATTTTTAATATTACGATGCAATGGAATTTACACTTGAATATGTTCTTTGTCATTTCAGTGTGCAATTTTAATTGCTTCTATCACAATGCAGCAAGGATTTCTGCTATCTTTGTAATTTCATCTGTCTGATTTGTCTGTAAATGTATCCAGCAGACAAAAAAAAATATAATTGCCATGTTAGAGCCTTGTGGAATTATTTAAGGATATCTTCTGAACTTGCATGAACAGACATATAACCACGATGAGATTGAAACAAAGCAGATCTTCTTTTGCAAATTGAAAATTGCATTTTTTTTTCTGACCCTTAATTCACAGCTTTTGGTCTTTATTTGTGAGATTTACCTTCACTTATTGATAATACTATTTGCAACATTGTCATAAAAAGCCTGCTTGAATTATTCCCCTAAGACATGGAAGTTAATCTGTATATTACGCTGAGATTCTTTTTCCCTATGGGGGCAAGTATAGGAAAGATCAGTATGTACATATTCAGCAAGACAGACACTTACTCCTGCTACCGTTTCATGTAGTGCTTTGAAAATCATGCTGTAACTTTCAAAAGCTGTTGATTTCAAAGGCTGTTTTTACGATGTATGTGCCTTGTATTCTTTGTATCTCCATTAAGCTGTACTTGATTTTTACATCTGAACTGGGAAAACCATTTTGCCTGAATAATGTTGCATCAAAGGGGGATTGGTTTGAATGGATAAAGGTAAAAGAATATGCTTAAGCTGTATATAAAAGCTGAAGTTGAGAAAGGTACTGCCTGACCTGATGATAAACCAGACATGCCAGAACACCTTCAAATTTAGTTGTTCATTTGTGTTGAATTAGATGATCCCAGTCAATCAAGTGGTTGTGTATGTTAAAGAGGAGGAACAAAATATACTGGCTGCTCCTACTAGCTTTGCACATTGAACCCCGACATAAATATTGCTGATTATAATCATTAAATTGAAATTCTTGTTATCACTTTGCTTGGTTATTATTGAAAACTTAATTCTATACAAACAAAACCACGAAAAATTGACAGATCTGGGACAAGTATAAAAGTTTCAAAAATTTCAAAACCAGCTCCAACAGATCTTGAATCTTGAGGATGATCAGCCATGATCATAATGAATGGTGGTGCTGACTCGAAGGGCAGAATGGCCTACTCCTGCACCTATTGTCTATTATCACCACTTCTGTGTGCCATGGAGGTACGTAGAGTAAAGGACATTCTCAGAGGGTGGGTTGTTCTTTCAAGATTATAGTCAGACTGAGAGCCTCACATTTGAGCTGTTTCATTGGTTTAATCTCTACCAGGCCTTCGAAACACAGGAACTCAAGGGCTGTGAGGACAGCTTTGAGAAATAAGTTAAGTGCTTTTACAGCTCTCGTTGTGGATGAGGAGAAGCAGTGTATCTCTTCCTGTTTCCTCCCTCTCCCAAAACCTTAACTGCATTTCTGGCATCACAGTCTGTTTTAGATAAAGATAGCTGCCTACCAAGTTTGGGGATTGGATTATAATTGGATCAAGGATCTAATCATCAGTCTCCAGACGCAGGATGCATCTCTCTGCAACCTCTGACCGCTTTCGGTAGCTCACCCATTGATCAGAGTGTCATTAGGGCAGATACCTGCTTTGAGAAAAAATTTGCCACCATTGAATTGGAGGGTCACCGGTCAAAGTCCCAAAGTACTATGAACACTTTCACCTCGGAATTCCTAAAAATGCATTCTCTTAAAAGAGGGCTGATGGATATAAATTAAGAAGTAGGCTGTGGATATAAATTAAGTTGCTGCCTGGAGAGAGAGAGGGAGACCCATGGAATATCACATGGAAAGATGCAGAGGAAACTTTGGACAACAAGGGGGGAAGAAGCAATTCAAAACTGACTTGGCTGTGATGTGATAACAAAGATAATCAGAGTGTTGATGACCTCCTGCTCACTAGCAAGTCAACCCCTGCAGGTTATATTTCAAGCTGCAGACATATTTTGTGTTTTTTCACTTTTGAAGAATATGCAAAAGTATGGGATTAATAAACCACTTTCAACTCTACTGGTGTGTGTTAGTTAAACTGAACGATCTTGTGTGAATTAATGTCACTGAGGTCACACGTATCTACGAGCTTGTGCTTATGTAATAATGTGCTGTGAAAATCAGTCTACAGACCATCTCATTCCGAAAGCTAAAAGCCAGCCAGGCAAAAAGAAAACAGGATAACAAAAGGTCTCTCTTTCAACCTGAATTCGAGACTTCAGTCGCAGTTGAAAGGAATCAGAACAAAACCTGCAAAGTTAAACATGTTTAAAACCAACTGTTCAACTTACCAATGTCAATGGTACCAATAACCTCCTTTGTTCAACTGTCCACTTTTCCACACAATTCCACCCAATTCAGAGACTAATCTGCATATCTGCATTATTTAACTTTTATCTGTTTCGACTCACCCCTTATTTCTAATCTGTACATACATGTGTTGTGCTACTATTTATTCTTGCATTATTATTAATGAACATATTCATTGTTAACTAAAGAAAGCGGAGTTAAATTGGATTCTATCACCCCCCCCCCCCACCTGCATCTACCTATCACTTTCCCAGCAACCTTCCTCCCTCCCCTACTCCCACTCCCCTATTTATCTCTCAGCCCTTTTTCGTGAACCCCCCCCCCCCACCCCCCCAACTCCCTACAATCCTGATGAAGAGAATCTAATCTAAGCTAATCTAAACTTGTGCCCGAAACGTCGACTCTCCTCCTCCTTGGATGCCACCTGACCTGCTGTAGTTTTCCAGCACCACACTCTCGACTCTGATCTCCAGCATCTGCAGGCCTCACTTTCTCCTTTAAAATATCAGTTCATTTGGGTCTAGGAGGAAGGTATCCCCAAGGGAAGGGATCCATTTATCGATTAACTTTGTTGCGATCAATTGAAGGGGACATGTGAATAAAGAAGGACAGCCAGTTCATCCTTCATCACCTGAAAGGTTTATGATTTGTGTTATCCCACCTTAAACCATAACGAATTGGGCAATCTCTCCTGGGTTCCATGTGTACTAATGGTAGGTGGGGGAATCTGGCACTTTAGTCAGAGTCAGACTGCAGCTTAGCTATCTGAGAGAAAAAAAGCTAGCGCTATCAGTTCCTATGTTGTCTGCTGGAAAAGCACAGCAGGTCAGGCAGTACCCAAGGAGCAGATTCTCCTGTTCCTCAGATGCTGTCAGATCTGCTGTGCTTTTCCAGCACCACACTCCGACTCTGATCTCCAGCATCTGCAGTCCTCACTTTCTCCTATGTTTTCTGCTGCTAGGTTTTGCAATTGAGTATTTTAGATTGTGTATTTGATATATTAATAAGAGTGTCAGTAAAGTTAATACCAGACGTATTGATAAAGTTGTTGTGATAGGCTATTAATGTCTGAAGTCAGTACTAGGGAGTGCATGTTCTCTGACTTTTTAAAAAAATGTGAATCCTGTTTGGACTGGTCTATTAACTTAAAGCAATAGCCTAAGACCATTGTTGGCAATAAAAGTGGTGATCAAAGAGTTCTGGTATTTCTCCAGCTACACCATGGTAATAAATATTTTTATTTACAAGCCAACTACACACATATTTTAATATAAAATAATGACAAGTAATGGATTCGCCCCAGTATCTTGTCAAAGTGCACCACAGTTTTAGTATTACCTGCTATACAAGACCTGCCTGACTAATTTCACCCCAGATTTGAAGTCTGGTGCTTTTTATTGGCAATCGAACTATTATTTTGTTAAAGAACAGATGCTGATGGGAAGAGGTGTATACAGGTTTTGCAATACACATGATATCAAAATGGAAAAAAGCGATTAAAAATAATCTCAAGAGTTCAGAAAAACTGTAATTCCTCCAATAATGGCTCAGAAATAAATTCTGTCTCATCTGATCAGTGAAAAATAACTTGACATTGTAAACATACAAACATTACTCCTGGAGTGATGGCACAGTTAAATTAGATAAAGACGAGATAATGGAAAAAATTTAGTATTTATTAATAGTTATATTGTGTCTTACAGAAGCATCCTAAAGTAAGATTATGAGAGAAGTTGGCCCATTTTATATTGTCCACTCAGAAAGGTGCTAAAGTCTTTTCTTGCAGCAGCCAAATGTTAGTTTACATCTCTCCCATTCTATCCAGGATGCCATCCAAAATGCTGATCATTCTGCATAAAGAGAACTATATGACTTTTATTCTTCTTTAACTGATGTGAATCTATTTCTTTTTGTCAATTTCACACGATTTTGTTCAAGGCAGTTGACTTTTCCCATTGTGTTTACTATTTCATACAGTTCTATAAAATTGTCTCATGGATATTCCTTTCAATGCAGGAAGCTCAAGATTTTTTCAGTTTTTTTCTCAAAACTCACACTTTTAAGTTTACAATTCAGCCCTTTGGCTCTTTTCTGTACTTAGGCCCAGCACAAGGACTCCTCTCTTGTGTCAGAAGTGGACACAGTATTCAAGGTGCAGTCTCTCTAACACTGCACAGTTTGCTCTTGGCATCTTTTCACTACATTTTGTGAGTCTGTTTTGTTTCAACTTCCTGCTTGGTAAGCACAGGATCGTTCATGGAGTATCTTTGTCGCTAATATTTATGGAGTATTCTTTGTGCATTCCAAATGCCCATTCAGCATTGTTATTCTGCATACATATTTTATAAATCCTGAGCTGCCTTATCCAAATCTATTTTGACTTGTGATTTGATGCCATCTGCAAATTGGACCAATTTGTAATATGCTTCTGACTATTCATCTCAATTGGAACAGTAGTGATCGTAAAATCGATGCCCAGTGCACCCTACCTCATACTTCACTCCCCACTCCAACAGCCATTCTCCTCATTCTGCAGCATGTCACTGAAAGTGAACTCCTTTGAAATGCTGCCACTCTGACATAGATGACTACGTTTTGCACACAGCAATGCTTTGTAGACTGTAATAAGATTGCAAACTTACTTTATCCATTTATGTGCACTTTCAATGACAGAATAAAGTTAACTAGAACATGAGAAAAACTTTCTGCTGTTCAGGTTGTGTGACTTGGTTCTTTGATCAGAAAGTGTAAAAATTCAACATCAAACTGATTTTATTACTTGGAAAAATTGTTGCCACAAGCAGAAACCTTGCAACTAAGTGACTGACTAGACTGATTCACTGAAAAATCACTGAGATCAATATTGAGTCTGATGGACTGAATTTTTAAAAAAGAAAATGCAATGATTGACAATGTGACTTAATGATTTACTTAACTAAGGATAATTGAGATCAATGTTGGATCTCCATGATTGACTGTGTAAAAAAAATATGGAAATTGCCTTTGGAACTGCCGAAATGAGTGACTGGACTGTTCACAAGAAGACATTGAGCCTGAGACCCAGTCTGATAGGCTGCAGTGTCTCTAACTTGACTGAACAAAAATGCTAGATTGCATTTGGATTGATGGACTGAGTAAATTCACTCAGTAAAATTATGGAGATAAGTGGTTTTACAGTGTGACTTGATGGACTTGAAAAAAATCTCCGACGTATAATGGGGATGAGTGATTGACTCAGTGGAGTAAAGAGACAAAAGCAACTCTTGCCATGACCTCAGCATGCTATCACCGTGACTTTCCATTTCGTGATCGGAATTGTCCAGCAGCATCTCTGTTCTTTGTTTCATAGAGAAAAAAATGTTCCTGTGCTTCTCCAATAAAAACTAATTGTGTATGTAACTACTGTCTTGACCTTGATCCAAAATGGATAGAATATACAACGCAGAACAGGCCCTTCGGCCCTCAATGTTGCGCCAACCTGTGAACTAATCTCAGCCCATCCCCCTGCACTATCCCTTCATCATCCGTATGCTTATCCAAGGACTGTTTAAATGCCCCTAATATGGCTCAATTAACTACATTTGCAGGCAGGGCAATCCATGCCCTTACCACTCTCTAAGTAAAGAACCTACCTCTGATACCTGTCTTAAATCTACCACCCCTCAATTTGCAGCTATGCCCCCTCATAAAAGCCAACATCATCATCCTAGGAAAAAGAGTCTCACTGTCCACCCTATCTAATCCTCTGATCATCTTGTAAGTCTCTATTAAATCTCTTCTTAGCCTCTTCTCTCCAATGAGAACAGACCCAAGTCCCTCAGCTTTTTCTCAAAAGACCTTCCTTCCAGATCAGGCAACATCCTGGTAAATCTCTTCTGCACCTTTTCCAATGCTTCTACAACCTTCCTGTAATGGGGTGACCAGAACTGTACACAATATTCCAAGTGAGGCCGCACTAGTATTTTGTACAGTTGCAGCATGACATCACAGCTCCAGAACTCAATCACTCTACCAATAAAACCTAACACACTATATGCCTTCTTAACAGCACTTATCAACCTGGGTGGCAACTTTCAGAGATCTATGTACATGGACATCAAGATCCCTCTGCACATCCACACTATCCAAGAATCTTTCCATTGAGCCAATATTCTGCCTTCCTGTTATTCTTCCCAAAAGTGAATCACATCATATTTATTTGCAATGAATTCCATTAGCCACCTCTCAGCCCAATTCTGCAGTTTATCCAAGTCTCCCTGCAATCTGCAGCATTCTTCCACTCCACCATCTTTAGTGTCATCTACAAACTTACTAACCCATCCACCTATGCCTGCGTCCAAGTCATTTATGAAAATGACAAACAGCAGTGGTCCCAAAACAGATCTTTGTGGCACACCACTAGTAACCGGACTCCAGGCTGAATATTTTCCATCAACCACCACTCGTTGCCTTCTTACAGAAAGCCAGTTTCTAATCCAAACTGCTAGTCACCCTCAATCCCATGCCTCCACATTTTCTCCAATAGCCTACCATGTGGAACCTTGTCAAAGGCTTTACTGAAGTCCAGGTACACCATGTCAACTGCCCTATCCTCAACCACATGCTTGGTCACCTTCTCAAAAATTCAATGCAACAAATTCATTGTGGCTATTCTTGATCTTGCTCACGTATAGGTGTGCAGCTTAGAGCCCTTAGATCTGTACGTAATAGCATGAAGAGAATAGGGATCACTGCAACATAGGCTGGGGGAATATCCTGTTCTACCAGACTACAAAGAATCCATATACCAATCTGCTTGAAATACTTCAACAGTCAACTTCTGCACAAAGGAGTGATAGTATGTTGCAAGACCTGTGCTAGGTACAAATTACACTCCTGAATTAAATTAATACACAATGTGGAATGATTCACAGGACAAATTTCTCTGATGCAGTTTGTAAAATCACTGACCCTGTATTTTGATTTAAAAAGACTTATGTATTGCAATATTTTTAATTAGTGTTTGAAATTCAACACTGTAAGTTGAATAAGATAAAATGTTAGAATGCGCTGGGAGTATTTTGAGCTGACAATATTTTTACATTACAACCAAAGTAATTTTCAGCTCTCTATTGTGATGCCCATCATTTAATCCCAGCCATTTTGTCCTACTGCAAACAATTCTACCTTCTTATTCCTTGAGGGATATTCAGTTACAAATGACAGGCAGTCTGGGTGGATTTTTTTGTTCTGTCCTTTCCAGACCAGACAGTCAGGTTTTTTGTTGCTAAAATAGTGAGCCCATTTGTATGGGAGGAATCATCAGAATATTTGGATACACAAAAGATTGGATGGTGAACCTCTTTGATGAATGGATATGCTGCATAACCATTAAATTTAGGAGATGTTTCTTGTCTTTTTATCTGAAGTGATCAGGGTGGGGTTTTTTCACCAATCCAGCTGCAAAGTGTGCCAAAAGTTATGTTAGTGTTGAGAAGTGTTTTTTGTCCTTGTAGTTTTCCCTGAAGTTCATTTGCATGTCACTACATTAAAGAGTGGTTTTTAAATGATGGTTTGTGACACGAATGTGGTCAAAGAGATTACATTTGGTTTTTTGAGCTTGCCTCCTCAAAGGCAGAGGACACAGTGGGGAAAGATCACCATTTAAACTCTTTCTGCCTAAGTTAAATGTGGGTTCACTCAGATATCAGGCCCTCTCGCTGCCTCAGATATATGTAAATGTAATATCCTACAAGTAAGAGATGCTATTGGTTTATTTGTTGGATAGAGTCAAACTCTGATGTTTGTTTTCTTCATATACAGAACTGAACTGCTTTAGTGACTATATGTGTATATAAAGATAATTTACAAATAAAGTATATTTTTTGAAATAAAAAAAGAATTGGCATCTATGGAGGGGAGGATAACCACTCCAGAGATTCTGACAGGATAGCTCTGAATCCAATAGATCAATGTCGTCAAACAACAAGGGCGAGCTCAAAATACACTTTAACTTCAGTTTGCACTTTAACAACAAGTGCTAAAGTGTCAGATGTTTGTGAACTATACTGACAGAGGCAGGTAAGGATAATTTAGTGCCTGACTGAGTGTGAGAGGTCACGTGACTGAACCACAGTGATGTGTGGTGACTTCAAATGTCACACTGTTTATATTCCTGTCTGTCTGTCATTACTGAGAGTCTGTGACTCTGTTTTGCAGGCATTCTCGACTAGACAGAAAGGGAGAAATACTAAGGGGGCTGCTGACCAACGGAGTGAGAAGATGAAGGTTGGAAAAAGAGTGAGCGATTGTACCAGGGAGTAGGTTTGAGAAGAGGGACAGGTGTGTGTTGGGTGGGTAAGGAATGTTGGGACGAGGAGGTATATGAGCCACAGGGATTAGAAGAGGGGGTCCAAATGATTTTGAGTTAATTTGCAAAGGTGATTTGAATGTGTGTGCGCATTTGCTTGTGTCTATAATATACAGAAGGGCTAATTACAACTGGGGTGGAGGAGAAAAGTGGCTTCACTTAGTCAGCTGTCACCAGGGAATTTGAACATCTTGCCCAAAACCTACAAAATATTGATGGTTTGCAAAGTAGTTTAAAAACTCAGATCTTTATATAATTTATAATGTTAATCTATGATTCACAGCATTTACAAATGATATATTGAATGGTACTATGCTGCTTTACTATGGTTTTGTTTGTGCTGGCCATCTCAGGATCTATTCAGTTCAAGTGTTTGGACAGCTCTGATATAAACTGTTCTGTGAACCAGATCAGCATTTTTTAAAAGATATTTTCATTTCAAAAAATTGTTGACAAATTTCAGAACAGTTACTTGAGGTAGTTTTTTATTGAAACATTTTACTTGTATGTCTAACCCATTTCCTGTGATTAACCCAATTTTAAATAACTGGAAATAGCTTTATTAAAATGGACAGAAACCTTAGGTCGTTATATTGAAGTCTGTTGTCAGATTGTTAGTAAATGAAATGTATGTAATACATTCTTATTGGTTTTGATTCTGAAAGAATCAGCTTAAAGGTTTGCAAACAGGCACAATTATCAACAGACTGGGAACTTGCAATAGTAATTCATTCAATCAGTATTCGTTCACCAGACTGATTTTTGGGATAGCAGGTTTGTCATGTGAGGAGAGACAGTGTTAACGGTGTCTGTATTCACTGGCACTTAAAAGAAAAAGGGTCTCATTGAAATGTAGAAAATCCAGACAGGGCTGAATAGACTTAAAGCAGGAATAATGAATTCTCAAGTTGGGATGTCCACAACCAGGGCTTGCAGTCTCAGTCCTATTCCAACTAAGATGTGGAGTAATCTCTTTATTCAGAGGGTGGTGAACCTGTGGAATAGTTTACCATTAAATGCTGCAGAAGCCAAATCATTGACTATAACTAAGAAAGAAATAGATTTATAGAAGCCTAAAGTGTCAAGAGGTAAGGGAAGAGAGAGCAGGAGTACTATGTTGAGACAGAGGATTAGACACAATCCTATTGGAGTTTGACTTGATGGACAGAATGGCCTACTCCTGTTTCGATATCTCTTGTGTGTTTGGCCACTTTTATGTATGGGGTCATCTTCTACTGCAATATTTTTTAAGCAAGTGCAAAAGATTGCGAAAGACTAATTGTCTCTGGACATATCTTGCGCTTGAAATTCCTGATGTTATGCAATTGTTTGGCCAGGAGTGAAGATGGGAATATTATGATGTAGGGTTCACTCCTATTCAGTGGGACTGTAACAGGATTCATATTTCCGTAGTAAAGTCCTCTGAAACAGTTCAACAAGATAAACTTACTTTTTCTGTTTTTAATTAATTCTGCAAAAAGATTGAGAATTTCCATAAAATTGCCTTATACGAAACTAACTTGCACATATTAGTATTTTGACATTTACATGCAAGGAGTTGAGGAGCGGTTATGACTTACCTTGGAAATCAGTCATATAAATACTTGCAGATGCTCCACTGCTTAATTATGTTTCAGGTAATGTTTCATGTTTGTTATGTCGACTTTGAGAGAGTTCCTTTCAGATTAGGCAACTAGGTGTTAAATTCTCTACTTATTCTTACCCAGTTATAGATACAATTGACATGGGTAAGCAAGGTGCAAATCTGGTAAAAACAGTCATAAAGTTTGGCTGTACCCCAGATCCTCACAATCATTAAAGCCAGCAATCAATCCCCTTTGCTTGAACCATTTCCAGACATTAAACTGGCTTCCCTCATTTTAAATAGATTCGTCTTCGCGTTTTCTGTAATTGGTCTCGCTTGAAGTTTCGCTTCAAATTAGGACCAGATTTTGAGAAGCAGCAGGAAGCAAAGTCTTTTTCTCATGTTTTATTGTTTTTTTTCTTCGAACACGTTCCAAAATCTCTTCATTGAGATCTGATGTAATTTTCTTTGTCTTTGACATATGCTTATGACTTCAGTGTAAGTCACATTAAAAGTTGAAAAGCTTTTGTGATTTCAAGTTCTTAAACATGGTGTCCGATATGCCCTAATTCTAACTTTAAAGGTTGAATATTCAAGGTTCATGCTTAAAGAAGAAATACATGGTGTAAGATTGATGTTTTCTTTGGGTTATTCTTGTTGGTGCCCATGGTATCTTCTAATAATATCAACAGGAACTTTGAGTGTGATTTGACTTCATTTGAATGGGCACTAGTCTTACTTCTGGATGTGACCATGGAGGAAATCCCAGGGCATAACTGTGTAAGATAGCCAGACCATTGGGATGTATTCAAAATTCATGGCTGTATTTAATGTGCACCTTCATTACACAAGTGAATTGTGCCTGGAACTGAGTGGGACTATAGAGGAAGGAAATTTAACACCTGTTTGTCTAACCTCAAACAAACATGAAGGTGGTTCCATTAACAGAAGATGAGTTGCTCCTGTAATTGTTTTGTACTCAATGAACTTATCCGTAACTAATAACTTTAGTACGCTGGCGTGTTGCATATTCAGTGGATCAGCGTACATGTCTGAGACACTTTCCCAAAGCATATATATGGAGAAAGTACAGGAGATTGAAAAAGAATTTCCCTTTTCCTTGTCAAACAATTTTAGGCACATCCTTGAATAGAATTAAAATATTATGAACAAAAACAATCGTTAATAAGATTAATTAAATCACCTGGAACTGGAAGCACTTAAAATAGTAATGTCAATATGATTCTATCTTATAGAAATAGACATAGAGAGAAGGTCAATTTCCAGCATGTAATTAAAGGTCCAGTATGGCTGTTTTCAGGACTGAGATTCCTGTTTATTCTATTTTGTTTCTGCTCTGAGCTGGATGTATGGTGCTGAAAGGCATGTTGGGATGTTATCAAGGAATGTGTTTCGCCATCTCACAACAGGCCTGAGGCCTGCAGGGTGCACGGATGAGTGGGCCCATGAAATTCCCTGAGTGCCTTTTCACCTAACACTGACCTGTCAGGAACTTTACCAAAAGTATGGGTGAGACTTAGGGTAGGCCTGCTTGCCTTAACCCAATGAAGGTTGCAAAGTGTGCTTCTGGAAAAGCACAGTAGGTCAGGCAGCATCTGAGGAGCAGGAGAGTCAACGTTTCGGGCATTCCTGATGAGGGCTTATGCCCGAACCGTTGACTATTCTGCTTCTCGAATGCTGCCTGAACTGCTATGTTTTTCCAGCGTCACACTTTTGAACTCTGACTCTCCAGCATCTGCAATCCTCACTTTCTCCTTAACCCAATGAGGCCTTACTGCAACCAATTATCAAGAACCAGTTTCCCGGACATAATTCTGAAGAGGGAGGAGATCTGGGATGGGGTGAGGTGAGGAGCCCACCATTTGGACTGTAAGTGGAGTAAGGTCAGTCCCTTTATCCTGATCAGGTCACCCTGTGCTCTACCTAGAAGCACCACTCCATTCCGGAGGGCCTTCACTACTGTCTGTGCTGGGACCCTCTTGTGTTTATCTTTGAATCCTGGACTCCGAGCAATTTGTCACATGGGAATAGGTGTAGTTCCAGCAGCTGAGGTGTAACTACCTCTCCAGTGAGGAATGGCATTACTCCTTCCATCGATTAGCATTCCAGGAAGTGTAAAACACTGTAAACTCTTTCGGTGAACTAGCTTCACACTGATGCTGGGCTTGCATTGTGAATTGCCAGAAAATACCTGGAGATAAAGTGGTGTGAAATTGGCCTCCTCGTGCTGTTCTTCATTCCAGGGTCTTGTTGGCAACAGAGTCATGCCACAGTTAATGTTATCAGTCTTCTTCCTCCCTTCACTTACCTTCCTGTTGTTTCCCTTTCATTCAAACACCTTGTTATCATGATTAAAATCCGTCCTCAATCTCTTCACTTCTTTCAACCGCCCTCAATCTCTCTCTCTTTTCTCACCTTCCCTTTAATATACTCCTTAAAGCAAATCATTTTGAGTTAAAATTTACTTGCCCCAACCTCCCCCCTTCTCATCTTCTCCTGCAGCTTGGTTTACCTTTTCTCATTAAACCTTTGCAAAGCACATGGTGATTTTTATTCCCATTTACTCTATGAATGATGTCTGGCAAGTTCCTGCGAATGACACACCAACACCAGTGTTCCCGACCAGGCCAACATCCCCAGCACTGAGGCACTGACCACACTTGATCGGCTGTGATGAGCTGGGTACGTTGTCCACGTGACTGACACGAGACTCCCCAAGCGAGTGCTCTACTCCCAGCTCCAAACCAGCAGGCGAGTCCCAGGTGGACAGAAGAAGTGTTTCAGGGATACCCTCCAGGCCTCACTGGTGAAGTGAAGCATTCCCACAGACACTTGGGAATCATTGGTGCAACACCATCCAAAGTGGATGAGGAGCATCTGGGAAGGCATCAAGCACCTTGAGACTTGTCATAGGGAAAAAGCAGAAGCCAGTGAAAACAGCGAAACGAATGTGCTGCCACACCCAATGTCCCACCCACCCCTTCCCATGGCCACCTTCTGCCCCAAATGTAACAGAACCTGCAAAAGCTGCTTCAGTCTGTACAGCCACCTAGCGAGCACTCTGAGAGTGACCGCTAATGATGATGATGATGACTCTCTGATAAAGGTACACAGAAATACATACTGTCTACAATTGGCAGGGGTAATCACCTCACATCTGTCAAGACTAGATTTGGAGGTGCAGGTGTTGGAGTGGGGTGTACAAAGTTAAAAATCACACAACCCCCGGTTATAGTCCAACAGGTTTATTTGAAAGCACTGGCTTTTGAAGCACTGCTCCTTCATTAGGTAGTTGTGGAGTATGGAGTATGTTTAGTCAGGACTAGAAGATGGGTGACTGAACAGCATTCCATGAATCAAGTATGGAAGTAACAAAGACATTGGGAAAGTTCTTCATTAACAGAAAAACTGAAGTCAAAATAGAAAGTCTTAGGAATAGTGCAGTTATGTGTCATGAATCTCATCTCAGGGTCAAACATAACCCCAAATTTACATTCCGTCTGGATGAGTCTGAGTAAGTCAATGGGAACACAATGGAGTTTTTGACAGAAACTAAAGAGAATAGCTTCTATTGTCTAAATTATTTCATTGGAGTAAATTTCTGCTCAACCAATTCTGGGTACTGATCAAATATTGTGCTAATATACAGCCAGGAGTTTATTCCCATGATCTATTAGTTAATCAGATATTGGGCTGTGAACTATTCCACAGGTCCTAAGAGATGGGCAGTCTAATATGAAACTGATTGTTAACTTTGCAGTTGAGAAGATGTCTATACAAATCTAAAACTTTAAAGAATTCTTTCCAGAAAGGTCCCAGAAGGTCCCAAAAGTTGTGAATGCTTGCCTCGAGGGGATTGATAATATTAAAACATCTTGGATAAGAAGGATGGACGAGATAGCGTGGGATAGAATTTGTAGCCACAGCTAATGATGGATGGTTTTTGGCTTCATGATGGTATTTGTGTTCTTCCAGTCAAGATGAGGCCTCATTCCTGATGAAGGGCTTTTGCCCAAAATGTCGATTTTCCTGCTCCTCGGATGCTGCCTGACCTGCTGTGCTTTTCCAGCACCACTCTAATCTTGACTCTAATCTCCAGCATCTGCAGTACCCAGGTTCACCCTTTATGTTCTTCCAGCCTCCTGCCTGTCTACACATGATGGTGAGCTGGGGAAAATAGCTTTTCATCTGAGGCAGGATGTGAGATAAGCAGTCTGACAACATGGTTGCCAAGAAGGGATTTATATAGATGAGCTGATTCCTCCGTCATAAGAGTAAAAATCACACAACACCAGGTTATAGTCCAACAGGTTTAATTGGAAAAGCACTAGCTTTCAGAGCAGTGGTTGTGGATCACAAACTTTTTTAAAAGTTACATTCTCAGGTTAACTGTAACAATTGGTGATAGCCAGATAATATGTTGAAGGTGTTAGCTCCCTGTGTTCTCTGTCTGTGCCATAATGTTTAGACTGATTCTAATTTAAAAAGTGAGTTAACAGAGTCTTACATTGATTCATGCAGTTTTTGAGCAAAGTACAATGTGGGTTTTTGTGTGTGTGGGTGTGTGCATGTGTGTGTCTGTCTGTCTGGGCTGGGGGTTTGTGAGTGTGAGAGAGAGTGAATATGTGTGTGTATGTGAGTGTAAAGTGTCTAAGTCTGTGAGATGGTGCATGTGTGAGTGTGGAGTGTGTGTGTCTGTAGGAGTGTGTGTGAGTGTTCCACACTGGGAGGGAGCGATCCAGGACATTCGACCTCGGACCTTCGGGTGACCATCCTCCAAGACGGACTTCGGGACAGGCAGCAGTGAAAAGTGGCCGAGCAGAGGCTGGTAGCTAAGTTCCGTACCCATAGGGATGGCCTCAACTAGGACCTTGGGCTCATGTCGCACTACAGGTGACCACCATTGCACTATACACACACACAGACACTCCTATATACACACACACACACTCCTACAGAGACACACACCCCCACACTCACACATGCATCCTCTCATAGACTTAGACCACTTTACACTCACATACACACACATATACACTCTCTCTTACAGACACACGCAATCCCCCACCCTAGAAACGCACACACCTATAGACACGCACACTCCTACACACACATGCATCATCTCACAGACTTAGACAATTTACACTCACATACACACACATATACACTCTCTCTCACACTCACAACCTCCCACCCCAGACAGACAGAAATACACACACACACACAAACAAAACCCACATGCACACATATATGTTTGTGGGGTGAATTTGTACTTGCAGAGTTACATTGTACTTTGCTCAAAAACTGCATGAATCCATGTAAGACTCTTGTGAACTCATTTTTTAGATTAGAATCAGTCTAAACATTATGGCACAGACAAAGAACACAGGGGGCTAACACCTTCAGCATATTATCTAGCTGACACCAATTGTTACAGTTAACCTGAGAATGTAACTTTTAAAAAGGTTTTGTGATTTACATATGAAAGAAGTGAAATTATCATGGTCATTCCAGTAGATGAAAGACTCAACAAACAATTAAGGTATTTTTCAATGTATAATTTCAGTTACATCACACTGTAAACTTTTGCTATAAATTCTGTGCCTTACAATTGTGTAATCCACAACCACCTGATGAAGGAGCGGCGCTCCGAAAGCTAGTGCTTCCAATTAAACCTGTTGGACTGTAACCTGGTGTCGTGTGATTTTTAACTTTGTACACCAGTCCAACACTGGCATCTCCAAATCCTCCTGGCATTCATGTGGAGACTGTCCTGTTCACACTGTGAAGGGACAGTTCGTAAGTGTGAATGAGATTGTAGCCAAGGATAGATTATTTGGGAGTTTCAAAGATACCAATCAGGTTCTTCTGCTCAAAATAGGTCTCTCTCAGGTCCTCGTATTGAGCTGAGGGTCAGTCATCTGACAGTGGTCCAGAGCAAGAGCCTTCTGAAGCGCCCAGGCAGGCAGGGAGACCTATTCTGGCTACACTTATGAGTACATTGTGCTGGAAGAATAGAACGATTACAATTTGATCGATTAGGAGGTTTAGTGAACTGATGTTGGTGCGTGAGTAAAGCTTTGCAAAGAAATCCCTCAAAAACTCAGCACAACTGATATGCCAAGTATAAAAGATGACCTGCTGGTATGAGGATGGGTTATCACCATTTGAAATGTTATCAGCACCCAACACGAAGACTTGACATGTCTTAATGCCCACGTATCCTTACAGCAGAGCCTGCATTGTCTGCTTGAACACCTTGCAGCCAGTTAGAAGGTGCCTGTTAGTCAAATAATACAGAGGCTGAAATGTTGAGGTTGACTACTAATGGGAATGGAAGATGTCATGGCTGAAAAGGGGTATGAGTCAACATTATATGCAAGGTATGTGCAATAGTACCATTTTTGGGTCCGGAACAATGATCTTGTCTGTTAATCCAGGTTGATTCGGACACCGCAATGTATGGTAATTGTCATAGTTGTAGGTTCACAGACTCTATATTCAGCTTTGGTTTGGCTGTAATAGTGTATTCTATTTATTTACGTAAAATTAACGTAGATATTGTGATTTAATGGACGGACCTTTGTTAATAATAACATTGAGACTATATTAAATCATGCCAGCTTCCTGCTGTATCTTTTACTGTGCAAAACACTTCTGTGTAAACAGTGCTGTGAGCTTACTGAGACTGAAGGCAGACACTTGCACCAAATTGCAATCCATTTTACTGGCCTTTTGCCAGGGACAAACAGACAAATCAGTCATAGATAGAAACCAAACTGGAAAGATGCTCAGTAAATCACCTGAGTAGAGAGCCCACAGAGAGGTGAAAGAACAAGAGAACCCAAGATTAAATGTGGCAAGATGCCCATGTAAGAATTTACTGCTGACTAGATTCAATTGGCAAGGTTGTCCACCACCCACTTATAAGTGTACACCATCAATCACCCTCTCCAATGTGCATACTGCGCACAGGCTACCTAATGTAATGCATTGTAACGGGAAAACAATTGCCTTACAGGCTTGTCTTAAAAGCCCCATTTGTGCTGGATAATGCCAGCAGGATATAAATGAACAAATCACTTCAGAGTGAAGTGTTCAAAAGCGGTCAGGAAATAGTCAATTTTTCACATTGTCCTCCTAAGGCAAATTGCATGAATTAGCAAATTGTTTTTAAAAGGTGTTGAGGCTTTCTGTAAAACCCAGTCACCAGAAATTCAGCAGAATTGTAGCAAGGGGATGATCTTTAAAACAAGAATGAGTTGTTACATATTCAGACAAATGAGTTTGTTAGACAAAGGCAAGATTTCTTATTAATGCATTGATGTGAATGTCAAAAGAAATATTGAATGAAAGAACGAGATACAATATTGAATACAGTTTAGTGACAGTGTGCAGTCCTATTTCAAATGCCTTAACTGCATTTTAGTGGTCTGTCCGCTATAAATGCAGACAAACCAATCAATATTCTTAACTGCATTTTCAATGCATGTATTGCGATGCCTGAGAGGGTGGTGGAGGCAGACTCAGTCGCGGCTTTGAAAAGAAAATGTGACCATTATCAGAAGAGGAAAGGCTTTCAGGTTAGAGGGAAGAGGCAGTGGGGATGGGGAAGTGTGTGGCACTAAATGGTTTGCTAAGTGTAGTCAGCTGGCATGTCTACAATGGGTTGAATGGCCTTTTTCTCTGCTACATCCATTCTCTGACTCTATGGGACTGAATTTCACCAAACATCAGCTCAGTGTCAATTTCAGAGAGTGCCATGGGGGCATTCTCTCTGTGAGCTCTAGTGAGTTATCTCATGGAGTTTAGATCAGAGTGGTGCTGGGAAAGCACAGCAGGTCAGGCAGCATCCCAGGAGCAGGAAAATCGATGTTTCGGGCAAAAGCCCTTCATCAGGAAAATTCTCTATTCCTGATGAAGGGCGTTTGCCCGAAACGTTGATTTTCCTGCTCCTCGGAAGCTGCCTGACCTGCTGTGCTTTTTCAGCACCACTCTGATCTAAACTCTGGTTTCCAGCATCTGCAGTCCTCACTTTTGCCAATCTCATGGAATTCTCCACTGCTCATTTCATCATGCATGCATTATATCCCTACCACACCATGTACGCTCTATCTTGAGCTCAGCAGCAGTGGAGGTACATATTGCTGGTGGTGCATGCTGCCAGCACCATATTTAAAACCCAGCTGTGAACCCGGGTCAAAAGCTGCAGCCAGGAAGTACCACTTGCTGTCTGCTGCTCGTTCAAAAGGATATGGCTGAGAATAGCAAGCTGGCAAGCTGGAGGCCTGGATACTCTCCTCTCCCTTCAGGACCACCACAGCACCAGACCTTGCCATCCTGCTCTGAAGCTGCCAGGCGAGTAAGTACAGTGCCCATGGTTTGGAGGAACGCCAAGCCATGCTGTGAGAACGTTAACGACTTTCCGCCCTCTGCATGGGTAAGTACCACCATCTTGTCTCTGCTACATTGATCTCTCCCTCTCACTCTGCCACTGCATGCACCTCCCATCAAGTCTCATAATCTATTACTGTTCGCAGATTGAATCTTCCTTCAATTGCTTTCAAACCCCCGCCCCCTCCTAATCCCCGACACTACTCACTTTTCATGCCCTCTTTATTTCCTGTACACTCACTGACTCAAAACAGAGTCAGGCTTAAATCTATCTACTTCAGCCTTAAATGTACACAAAGACTCTGCCCCATAGCATTCTGTGGCAGCAGTTTCAATGACCCTCAACCCTCTGAGAGAAGAAGTCCTCCTCACCTCAGTCTGGTGCCCCTTGATTCTGAGACTCTGGCCACTGGTCCTAGACTCTCTGATGAAGGGAAATGTTTGCCCATCCATCCACTTAAGGAATAATTCCCTGTCTTGTCTCCTGCAGGCACTAGCAGCACCTGCCCAGTCTCCGCCCACAGGACTTCAGCTCATTCTCCATGTCTGAGGAAGAAAACGGACAGCCCTCAGACAATAAGGCAAGGCTGCCCCCTGTACTCTCCCCCAGCTCAGATACTGGCACCTGGGTGGGTATGTCACCTAAATTCCAGTCAGCAGCACAATCTGGTGAACATACTGCTGACATGTTTCCGCAGCTGGCTGAAGAAGAAGTGCCTCAGGTCATTGGCAAAAGAGGACTGACAGATATGAGGTACCTGCTCAGCTCCAGGAAGGAGAAGACTCCACTGTGTTGGCCATTAAAAACTTCATTCAGAAGTCCAAACAGACAGAAAGCAGCAGGTGGGTTTGTCAGAGAGAATCAAGAAACTGGATCAAAGATTGGAGGAGTTTACCAACACTATCATACTGGCTCTAGCACGTGTGCATTGTGCTGTCTCCATGGATAGGTTGGTGTCTGCCTGACCCCTAAAGCAGGGATTTTATCAGATCAAACAAGCCAAAGGAGAGGATCTGGCTTTAATATTCCTGCAGCTGGTGAAGATGTCCAACCACGTTGTCCTCCTCAATCCCTCCTACCAATCAACCAGTGACAGGATACTGAGGGACCAACTAGCAACAGGAATGAAGGATAGGAACATCCGAGTAGACTTGAAAAGGCTTAATACTGATAAATCCTAATTATCTTTCTTTCAAGCACAGGGTTTCGGGGACAGATTGAACTTTTCTGACCAGGCAAGTGGCTGGCATCAGAGAGGTGACTTTCCACGCAAATGGGGATGAAGCAAAGGGTGAAACAGATTGCTTCACAGCAAATGCAGATCTGGTGTTTGCTGTACTATCTGTACAGTAAACCTCGCAACTGATCCCAACCAAGGGATGCTCTAAAGTGACGTTCAACTGGAGACTTCAAATGAAACAGCCTTCAACAACCACAGTCAACCCTACTGTCAGGCACACAGAATACACATCTCACCCAGTGTTATAGAGAGATGGGTGAGTTTCCTTCAGGAAGACGCTCACTCTGATGTACAGCATCAGGGACTTGCTCTACAGTGAGCATACAATTTGGCAAGATAGAATAGTCGAGTCTAATTATCGACCGTTACTCACCAGTGTTTTTAGACAGCATCTATCTCAGGAGTGCAGGTTGGTTGAAGGCTGTTCCCTCCTGTGGGTCATGTTGTGCAGGGTCAAACATTCCTCCCACAGCTACATTGAGCTCCCCTGTCTGTCCTCAGAGGTGTCTGGCTACTTGTGACCCCATCCATTCTCCAGTTGAAGGAAGGCAATTTCCATGATGTTGGTTAGAATGCATTGAAAGATATTCAGGCATCCTTGGAAAATTTCTGGCAGGTGGGACTAGCTTGGGTTGGGATATCTGGTCGACATGGATGGATTGGACCAAAGGGTCTGTTTCCATGCTGTACATCTCTATGACTCTATGACTACCATGAGCAGTGCATTCAAACTCAACGATAAGGGTACGAGAGTCTTTGACCTTGCCATGCACACTCAAAGTTTATCTATCTGAATGGAAACCGAGGACTGTTTGATTGGCAGCTCACCACCACCTTCTCAAGGGCAAATGAGACAGGCAATACATTCTAGCCGGCCAGTGATGCCCACATCCACAAAATGAATAAATAAATAAAAAATGGTGGGGAATTTGGCTGTTCTTTTACCTGCCTTCACCCTCACTGTTCTTGAAAGCTTATAGTCTTTAGAGTCACAGCATGGAAACAGACTCTTCAGTCCAACCCGTCCATGCCAACCAGATATCCCAACCCCCTAATCTAGTCCCACCTGCCAGCACTCAGCCCATATCCCTCCAAACCCTTCCTATTCATATACCCATCCAAATGCCTCTTAAATGTTGCAATTGTACCAGCCTCCAACACATCCTCTGGCAGTTCATTCCATACATGTACCACTTTCCGTGTGAAAAAGTTGCCCCTTAGGTCTCTCTTTTATATCTTTCCCCTCTCACCCTAAACCTATGCCCCCTAGTTCTGGACTCCCCCACCCCAGGGAAAAGACTTTGCCTATTTATCCTATCCATGCCCCTCATAATTTTGTAAACCTCTATGAGATCACCGCCTCAGCCTCCGATGCTCCAGGAAAAAGAGCCCCAGCCTGTTCAGCCTCTCCCTACAGTTCAAATCCTCCTACCCTGGCAACATCCTTGTAAATCTTTTCTGAACCCTTTCAGGTTTGACAACATCTTTCCAATAGGAAGGAGACTAGCATTGCACACAATATTCCAACAGTGCCCTAACCAATGTCCTGTACAGCCGCAACGTGACCTCCCAACTTCAGTACTCAATACTCTGACCAATAAAGGAAAGCATACCAAACGCCTTCTTCACTATCCTATCTACCTGCGACTCTACTTTCAAGGAGCTATGAATCTGCACTCCAAAGTCTCTTTGTTCAGAAACACTCCCTAGAACATCACCATTAAGTGTATAAGTCCTAAGATTTGCTTTCCCAAAATGCAGCACCTCACATTTATCTGAATTAAACTCCATCTGCCACTTCTCAGCCCATTGGCCCATCTGGTCCAGATCCTGTTGTTCTCTGAGGTAACCCTCTTCGCTGTCCACTACACCTCCAATTTTGGTGTCATCTGCAAATTTACTAACTGTACCTCTTATGCTCGCATCCAAATCATTTGTGTAAATGACAAAAAGTAGAGGACCCAGCACCGATTCACTGGTGACAGGCCTCCAGTGTGAAAAACAACCCTCCACCACCACCCCCTGTCTTCTACCTTTGAGCCAGTTCTGTATCCAAATGGCTAGTTCTCCCTGTATTCCTTGATATCTAAGCTTGCTAACCAGTCTCTCATGGGGAACCTTGTCGAAAACCTAGCTGAAATCCATATAGATCACATCTACTGCTCTGCCCTCATCAATCTTCTTTGTTACTTCTTCAAAAAACTCAGTCAAGTTTGTGAGACATGACTACCCACGCACAAAGCCATGTTGATTATCCCTAATCAGTCCTTGCCTTTCCAAATACATGTACATCCTGTCCCTCAAGACTCCCTCCAACAACTTGCCCACCACCGAGGTCAGGCTCATCGGTCTATAGTTCCCTGGCTTGTCCTTACCACACTTCCTAAACAGTGGCACCACGTTTGCCAACCTCCAGTCTTCTGGCACCTCACCTGTGACTATCGATGATACAAATATCTCAGCAAGAGGCCCAGCAATCACTTCTCTAGCTTCCCACAGAATTCTCAGGTACATCTGATCAGGTCCTGCGGATTATCCACCTTTATGTGTTTCAAGACATCCAGCACTTCCTCCTCTATGATGTGGACATTTTTCAAGGTGTCACCATCTATTTCCCTACATTCTATATCTTCCATATCCTTTTCCACAGTAAGTACTGATGCAAAATACTCGTTTAGTATCTCCCCCATTTTCTGCAGCTCCACACAAATGCTGCCTTGCTAATCTTTCAGGGCTCTATTCTCTCCCTAGTTACCCTTTTGTCCTTAATGTATTTGTAAATACCCTTTGGATTCTCTTTAATTCTATTTGCCAAAGCTATCTCATGTCCCCTTTTTGCCCTCCTGATTTCCCTCTTAAGTATACTCCTACTTTCTTTATACTCTTCTAAGGATTCACTTGATCTATCCTGTCTATACCTGACATATGCGTCCTTCTTTTTCTTAACCAAACCCTCAATTTCTTTAGTCATCCAGCATTCCCTATACCTACCAGGCATTCCTTTCACCCTGACAGGAATATACTTTCTCTGGATTCTCGTTATCTCATTTCTGAAGGCTGCCCATTTTCTAGCCGTCCCTTTACCTGCGAACATCTGCCCCCGATCAGCTTGTGCTAGTTATCTCCAGATAGTTGACATCCTTAGCCTTGCTAAAGCATCACGTGTCACACAGAGCAGAGCTCTCACTTGGTGGTATCTCTGGGAGCCATCTTGTCACTATAGAGAAAAAGGGGAGGGTGCCCACACAGATTGCTAATTTCAGTGAGGAAGATGTTTACCTCCAACCAGGAATGCTCTTTGGTATTCTTTAATCTGCCCCTGTCGTGGACAGTGGACTGATTGAAGGAGACTTCTCTAGCATCATTTCAAAGATGGACATTGGTGAGTTAGAAGAGACCCAGAAGAAGCAACTAGTTTCTGCACTCACCAAGTACAGGGCAACTTTCTGTCCAGATGATGATGACATTGCATATTGTGATCTCGTAAGCAACAGGATTGTGACTGAAGATGACAGCCCAGTAAAGATTCCTTACCTCAGGATCCCACCTCAACACAGGGAGGAATTGGGGACTACATTCAGATGTCTTTGGAGTAAGGTGTCACCTGAGAGTCAGCAAATCCATTTGCCTCTCCCATTGATGTCATGAGGAAGAAAGATGGAAAACTGAGGATCTGTGTTGATTACTAAACACTTAACGCAAAGACAGCCTCAGCCTCTACCTAGGATTGAGGAAGCATTACAAATGCTCAAAAGTATTAATTATTTCTGCAATTTCAATTTGGCCTGTGTTTATAACTAGCTACCCGTCGCTGAACATGACATTGAAAAGATGGCATTCCAGAGCTCTTTATGAGTATGGAAGAATATCTCCTGGGCTTTATAATGCCCCTGCCACCTTCATACCTATGATGGATAAAGCTTTCAGTCACCTTAGTATACCTGGATGAGATACTGATCTTCAGCTCAACATTTGAGGAGCCTCTTGCAAGTCTAGTAATTCTTAGCCCACTAGTCTCAGTTAAACTTGAAAGTCAAACCAGAGAAGTGCCAACTGCTCTAGACAGAAGTACAGTACCACTGGCATGTCTGTAGCAAGGAAAGCATTGCTCCCCATGAAAGGCATATTTGAGGAGAGGTCCTGGCCTAAGATTGGGACAGCCTGTATGGGTCCTTTGTCTACCTGATTGTGATAGGATGTCTGTGTGAGGTGATGCATAAATGGCAACGCCACTCCATGATTTGCTGAGGCTATGCAAAAATACTGCAGCACTGGTTGGGAGAGGATATATGAAGAATGATACTTTGTGGAGCTTTACAGGGAATTGGACGAACCACGTGAAGACTCCTTCCATACCCTGAGGGAAAAACTTGTCTCAGCCTGTCCTTGGCTATCTAGATTTCCAACTTCCTTTTGTATTGGAAACTAGTTTCCTTAATCCAGTGTGATACTTTTACAGGTTCAAGGAAGAAAGGAACAGTTATTGCTGATCTTAGTCGGAGTCTCAAGCCGAATGAAAGGAATATGGAGAATGATTCCAATGTGAAAGATGAGCTGCTGGCTTGGTGATGGGCTGTTTCTCAGATGCTCAGAGATATTCTCATTGGTGTAGAGTTTGAAATATTCACAGGCAATAACCCCCTCAGCCTCTTTCAAATGTCCACCAACCTGGGAGCTACAGAGAAGTCAGGCAAATGGAGATATTGATGCCCTTAGTCAGAAAACTGGCCCTGAGAGGGAACCCACCCTTGACCAGCGATGGGGCTATGGATGATGCCATGCTGATGTCTCAAGTCAAATGCAGCATTCCTTCCTTGCTTCCCTAATGTCAATGATGTCCTGAGGAGTAAGATGCAAACCAGGTACAGGCAGGTAGGGTCTGGTGGGGTTTCACCTTTGTCATCTCTCTCAAAAGAGAATCTCGGGACCTTAACTGATTGACATGGACATCATTAGATATAAGGTAAAAACAATGACTGCAGATGCTGGAAACCAGATTCTGGATCAGTGGTGCTGGAAGAGCACAGCAATTCAGGCAGCATCCGAAGACAGGCAAAATCGACGTTTCGGGCAAAAGCCCTTCATCCTTTATTCCTGATGAAGGGCTTTTGCCCAAAACGTTGATTTTGCCTGTCTTCAGATGCTGCCTGAATTACTGTGCTCTTCCAGCACCACTGATCCAGAATCATTAGATATAAACCAAGCCAGCACCAGGTGCTGAGGGACTCACAACAGGAATGGAAGCTGATGCTGGAGAAGGGTCAAGTAGGAAAATGGAGCCCTGCATTGGCTGGTTCATGATAAGGAGAGAGAGAGGAAGTAACTCATCCTTCCCAACACCCTCAAGTGTGGGGGGTTGCGAGCAATTCAGATGTAAGTCAGATTCCATTTGTTGGAAAAGATGATCACCCTGAATGTAGAGCAACGCTCCTGCCCCAAGGTGGCTGCTGGTATTGATAATTCCTGTTGAAATTGTGAGAGGTGTACTATGGCCAAACTAAGGAAGTGACTTCACCCCAGAATGGTCACCTAGACACCTCTGGAGGTACTTGCAATGGTTTTTTTTAAACTGTCCTTGACCCCAGTAATAACAGAACCGAGCATGTTATCATACTCCTGGATGTCTTCTCCAATTCATAAACCATTCTCATCCATGACCCAAAAAGTCTCACCTGCAGCCAGAATGTTAGTCTGTGATTGGTTCATCTGTTTTGGTATACATTGCTGGATTCACGTTGATCAGGGGCACAACTTCAAGAGCAAATTCTGAAGGGAGCTTTGCTTGGTCGATGGCATTGTCAAGAGCTCCAGCACCCCACCCCATCATCCAGAGGGTAATACACAGTGCAAACAATTCAACCATACACTGGAAATGTATCATTGCTGCCTCAGTGTCATAAGCTCAAAACTGTAGAATACGCTCCCCAATGATATTGTGGGTCCCTCTACACCACATGGACAATGTTCACATTATTAGTAATATGTTCACATTATTAGTAATATATATATACCACCTTCTCAAGGGCAATTAGAGATGGGCCATGAATTGCTGCATTCCACGAACAAATAGAAACCAAGTAGAATAAGTTGGCATTAATCATTAAAAAAACTAAAATGAAGGGGAGAAAAAAGTAATGCATGAGATTCTCACAATTTATTAAAGCAATCCAAAGAAGAGATCAACTTGATCTGAGCTTGAATTTGTGAATTTGTGTTTCTGTAATTAATCTTCCATTAATCTGTCTCCAAAGATTAGATCTTCAATAGCAATTTCAGGATTTCAAGTGCAATGGATTGTCGTTTTGTTTTGAGTAATTCACTAAAAGCACTTAGAATGCTGGGGATGGAGGGTATCTGAGCAACTCACTTGATCAGTTAAATTAATGGCAGAGAGTGAGCCTATTATGCAGGACTGTCAACTTTATTCTGCATTTTGTTGAGAGTGGAAGGTGTTGGAAAGTGAAACATTTGTCAATGGGTCAAAATCCTGAAACCGTGGACCAAGTAGCACCGTAGAATTACCTTCACTACAGAGACTCGAGCATCTCAAGCAAGGTGGTTCACCTCATGATGATAAATACTGTCGTTGCCATTGCTTAAGAATTACATTTTAAAACATCAAATGCATTTGGATGGTACTATTTTTGGTTTGCTGATGAGCTGATCCAAAAGAGGTATATTTTAACTTTGAAAGGTAGAAAATTAGATCTGCATTTACTTTACTCAGCCCACTGCTTAGCTCACATTGCCGATTCTGCACACTAATAATTGAATCATCATTACAAAGCTAGAAATCGAGTTCTGTATATGCATTGGCCTTTAGTACATTTGACCTTTAGGATTAACAGTGATAGTTTCATCACTGGAAATGTACTTGTTAAACAACAATGGAAGATTCAGCTCTTTTATATCAGAAGGGATGCAGAATAGATTTGACAAACAAAAAATAAAGAACATCTGATGCTGAAAATCTGAAACAAAACAGAAATAGCTGGGAAAACTCAGCAGGTCTGGCAGCACCTGTGGAGAGAGAAACAAAGTTCGCATTTCAAGTCCAGGGAGCCATCTTCAGAACATTCTAAATCTGTTAAACCTTTTGCATTCTGGATTCTATGTGACTCTTTGAGCTACTTTTCTCTCTGGCAGTGGGTGTGATGATGTTGTCACTATAAAAAGGTCATTTTTTTTTTAGATTAGATTACAGTGTGGAAACAGGCCCTTCGGCCCAACAAGTCCACACCGACCCGCCGAAGCGAAACCCACCCATACCCCTACATTTACCTCTTACCTAACACTATGGGCAATTTAGTATGGCCAATTCACCTGACCCTGCACATCGTTGGACTGTGGGAGGAAACCGGAGCACCCGGAGGAAACCCACGCAGACACGGGGAGAACGTGCAAACTCCACACAGTCAGTCGCCTGAGGCGGGAATTGAACCCGGGTCTCTGGCGCTGTGAGGCAGCAGTGCTAACCACTGTGCCACCGTGCTGCCCACGGTGTCCTTGGTCTTTTTTCAAGAGAGGTCGTAAAGGCAGAGGTGTTGAAGTGCCTGGTTTAACAATGGCAGGGGAATGGCCAGTTCTACCAGTTCAGGTTTTATCTAGCTTGGTTTAGCTGTGGCAGTGACAAAATGCTGAAAGAGTGCAAGCTTCAGTGGATGTTTCCTGACTGACTTTCTCTCTGAAATCCCTTTGGAAGTTGTTTCATCTTGCCTGTAAGAATCCATGTTCACTTTACCTTTTTGCCAAAGGGTGTGTTTATGGGATGTTACTGGATTGGAACAGTTCCTTAGTTAGGTGGCTGTATCAGGTCGATTAAGTTTTCCAATAGTTAAGTTATTCTAAATTCCACTTTCATTTTTTCATGTTTTAATTGTAATGTTTAAATAAATTCTGTTTTGCTTAAAACCGAGTGGCTTGACCAGCTGCATCATACCTGGAACATCCATTTCACACCTGCCTTTAAAATAAGAAAAATTTCAGGTCTAGGCTACCTTTGTAAAATATTTTGAGGTGGTCTGGCTTAGTCCATAACATGGGGAACAAAGGTTGGGACTGGACCAATTCCCCAAAAGGAAATAATCACTCACTGGGATTTACATGGGGGTTTCCCGCCGTCCCTGCCCCCTTAAATCATACAGGCAGGTTCTGTTTCCAATGAAAGGTGATGGGTGGGGTCTCAAAACAAGGAGGACAATCAGAGGTTTCCATGTTGAGAAACACACCAGGATGGTGGAAGGTGCTTCAACATTGAGACGCCTCCTCGCTGACATTCTATAATTTCACCTGATAGTTTTCTTTTGCAACCAGTGTTGGTTTGGGTTAGGGGAAAGAGTGTCTCAATTGACAGGCTGGCATGTGACAACCATGCATCTGAACGGTCACCAGTGTGAGATATAGGATGTTACCTGGATGATTTGAACCAAGCTTCTTTAGTTGGAGCCAACAAGAAACTCAGGTGGTCTAATTGCCTTCCGATTACATGGAGCTGGGTAATCCTGTTGGCCATTAACCTGTGTCCCCTAAAATAGCCACTGCTTCAAGAAACTACTTGCTTCCCAGTGCCAGTATTTCCACCCTCTGTCTACCTCTGTTCCTGCCATCCAGTGGGTTCCTCATATCCTGTCCTAATGGTGCCCGAAACATTGGACCACAAAATCTGTTAATGCAAGAAATATTGTTAAAAACAAAGTGTTACAATAGTTTGATTCAAATTGGCAGTGATTAGTTGGCTGAGCATGCAGTGCAAAAAAGGGAAGTCTCCAAAATTAAACGTTAACATCATAGTTTGACTATTCCTTTGGTGGTGAAAACTGTTTTAACCTGATATAACGTATTTAAATAATTAATTTTATAACCATCTACTGTGGTTGCAAAACCAAACAGTTCTTAACATGGAACATCTGAAGGGAGGGGGAGAAGATTTCACTAAAATTAACTAAACCAGAACAAAGAAGTGAATAATTTCAAGTCCACATTTCATCAGTGCAATTCGGTTCTGAATATATTTTGCTGTGGTTTAAAAAACATTGCATTGGTAGCTTATCTTGCTACAAACGTGACCACTCTTTTGAATGTGGTGCTGATTACAGTCACTAAAAATTGACTCAGAATAGTTCCATTTAAGAGAGGGAGTCAGGAAGGATCATGATCAGTATGAGGGAGACTTCACCTGAGAGACAGAGGCCGAGTGAGTACACTTGGGAATTTGGTTCAAAGTGGGAATTGGAGGCAGAGGGGGCAAGACTGGTCTTAAGTAAGACTTCCTGTGAGAAGTAAAGTCTTCAGAATGAACAGTGAATGGGAAAAGATCAAAGGTACAGAACTAGAGACCTACCTACAGCGAAACCAGTCACAGTGTTATCATGAACCACAGCATGACTTGAGGGTAGAGAAAGCAATCAATTTGTGAATACAATTAGTGAATATATCTTGTCCTTCAAGCTAAAGCAAAATGTACAGTTTGTGCTTACTTCTCTTCTTTCACTCTTTGTCTAAAAATCTCTTGCTAAGTGTGTTTAAGTTCCAATTAAATGTTAAAAATAAATTGTAAAGAGCAGGCATTCTGGAGTGATAAATGAATAAATGAAATATGATAGTGATGGCAGCATGGGTGATGTGTTGCTGCTGCTGCATGCCTTATGAAAAGAGGTTGAGTGGGTTGCGTCTGTACTCGCTGCAATTTAGAAGACCTTATTGAAACATACAGAATGTTTAGGGGACAAGGTAGGTACAGAGTTTGCTTCCCCTTTTGGGAGAGTCTCGAACCAGAGGGCACAGTCTCAGATCACCAAGTTAAGAGAAAGATCATGAGGAATTTCTTCTTTGAAGGTGGTGTATCAATGGAATTCTTTACCACAGAGGGCTGTTGAGTTTGGTTGATTCAATATATTCAAGGCGGAGGTAGACAGATTTTAAATCAGTAAGGAAGTCAGATTTTATAGTGAGAGGATATAAGAGTGGCGGTGAGGGTTAGCAAATCAACCATGCTCTCACTGCATAGTAGAGCAGACTAAATGGGCAAAATATCCTACTTCTGCCTGCTTCTACAGCCCACAGATCTAGTCTTTGAAGAGACACTTAAAATTAAACTTTAGGAGTAGGGGCATAATAAAGCTCTTTTTAAACTGTTTATTCATTACTTTTTAAAGTTGCTATGAACCTGATTACGAATGCCAATGTAACTTGTAAATTGATGTTTATTGTTTGTTAACAGCACATTTCAGTTTTTTGAACTCAAGTCACTCATAGGCGATAGACCAATTTTCATCTGTAATAATATAATCACACCAGATCATTCATTTGTAAATATATCAAGGAAATACTTTAAACTGAATCATTTAAAAAAAAACATAATTTCATTGGTTTAGTGATGTTCTCACTTTCAGAAATACGGAAGTTTTAGGTGATCTTGAGAGAAATATTTAATTTGGAAAAGTTCTACAATTTTGAGTGTAAGTTGAGTCTGGATTACCTGAAGTGGAAACTCTGTTCCTGATACAGTAGCGCCTCGACTTACAAACTTAATCCGTTCCGGGACCGGGTTCGCGAACCGAAAGGTTCGCAAACTGAATCAATTTTTCCCATTGTTCGGATAGCGTAAGAATGCTTGGACGACTGTTCACTTCGCATGCGCCAAAGATCAACTGAATGAGATCACGCGGGGCCCGAGAGCTTTTGCGTTCAACAAGCGCGTAGCAAAGCAGAACAATGAAACCATGTGGTCGCACACGGGCTTTTTGCGTTCGTACCTTCGTTCGTACTTTGAATTTCGTACGGACGTTGAAGCAAAATTTTACGTACAGTCCTGTTCGTAAACTGACTTGTTCGTGAACGGGGTCGTTCGTATGTCGAGGTACTACTGTGGTTTTAACACAAGATGACATAGTGAGAATGAACATTAAAGCTTAGTACAATCCTGAGACAGAACCACAATGTTTGTACGGTTTCTACATTGTTTAGAAAACTACAACATTAAAAAGGTGGCAGATATTATTTCTGATTCGTGAATATATAGCTGAAGGCATAAGCATGAAAGCAGAGTAATAAGGTAAGCAGAAGACCTCTTATCCCAGACTTAATTTTAACGTATCCCAGTTGGGCACTAATTTCAGCACTTCTGTGTCTGTACACCAACATCATTGTGTCATATTACATACTAATTTAGAGCAACACTGCCCAAATGATGACTGACATGGAACCGGCCTATCTAGGTGAGTTAGGAGAATGAAGTCTGAGTGAATTACCAAACTGGCTCCTTCCAGATTGAGTTGCTGATGGCACAAGACTGTTTGACCAGGTATGCGGACCGAAGTCTGATAAATAACTGTCACAGCATTGTGTAACTGTTCAGGATCTCCAGGCTGTTGCTTACAAGGACATTGTTTATTCTGACTTGTTGCCAAGATCACTCAAGTGAAACAATGCCACAATCTAACTGCTGTAAATGTTGATCATCAGCAGCTTTGCCCTGATCAGGTTCTTGACAAATGTTTGAGAAACTGGCTTCACATGTATTATGACACAAGAACTATAAGCTTTTCAGTGGTGTAGATCTTAACACCTTATTCTTATGTGAGTTAAGCAATAAGAAACCCAGGGTCA
The DNA here is from genome assembly GCF_037043375.1 of Chiloscyllium plagiosum. Lineage (NCBI taxonomy): Eukaryota > Metazoa > Chordata > Chondrichthyes > Orectolobiformes > Hemiscylliidae > Chiloscyllium > Chiloscyllium plagiosum. The sequence continues at coordinate 40,223,521 of NW_028270162.1, read as the reverse complement.
TTTCCACATCTATTTATGGATCTAGCAATTATTTTGAAAATCTGCTTCCTTCTGTGTGATGTCTAATCATTACTTACAGTCTGAACTGCCATTTTTGCTAGTTCCTCTGAAGATTGGGTTTTAGAGATTTTCAAAACGTAAGTGTCTTTAATATGTACCATTGGACTTGAATGAAGTAGAGGTGGTAATGTGTATATTACCTTACACAATGAAAATAGATTGCTCCTGCTTACGTGACCATATTCAATCATGTGAAGGATAGTTTATAGTCAGAATGTTCAGGGTGAGTGACATATCTTCAGTTGATATTGTAGCACAAACCTGCAGAGGTATCAAACAGAATATTTTGAAGGTTAGAAGGGAATGCAGGGCATTTTACTCGTGTTCATTCACAGTGCATTGAAAGTTAAGTAATTTGAGAGCTAAAATGAGCTGTATCGAGCTTTTCACATGAGCTATGTAGCCTACAACTGCTGGATTAGGTCTGAGATCTGAAGGGTGTCATCTGTGTGAAGAGGTTTGTGTGCACACACGTCTACAGCCTGACATGTCAAACTTTTGATCTGATATCTCTGATGCAGAACTACTGTGCAACATTGACCCTGTCAAGCTGACACCTATACCAGTTATCCCTAGTAAACTATCTCCTATACTCTTGTGGTCAGAATCTCATCATGTCCAGATTGCTCTTCTTTATGCAATGCTAGTCTCTGAGCTGGTGTGAGTGTTAGATAGATATTATCTCTTCACTTTCACTTCTTTCTCCTTCCCCTCTAACTGGGAAGGCTTCGGTTTTTGGGTATTGAAGTTATAAAGGGCCCAGGGCTGGGACAGACTTGGATTTGCATTGCATTTTTCAAGTAATAAATTATCTCAATGTGCCACACACAGTACAGTGAAATACAATGTCAAACCAAATAGCAGCCATTAGGACAGATGACCAAAGCTTGGCCAAAGAGGTAGGTTTTAAAGACCTTCTGAAATAAGGTAGAGATATGGGGAACAGGAGGCATTACAGGCCTAGACAACAGAAGAAATGACCTTCAGTGGTTGGGTGATCAAAAGCCAATAATATTCAAAAGGTCAGATTTAGAGGAGTACCGATATCTCTAAGAGTTCTCTGGCTGGAGGAGATCACAGAGATGGAGAGGGACAATGCAAGATTTTAAAGTTGACGTGTTGCTTCATGGGGAACCAATGCAGGTAAATGAAGACAGGGTAATGGATGAACAGAACTCAGTGTGAGTTTAGCACAACAGGATAAGAAGGGCACATTTACAACAAATTGTTTGTGGGTCAGAGGAGACTGCGTGGTTGAGAAGTGATCCTTGAAGCTCTTTCATATTATCCCCAACACATTCTCTCCCCTGGGTGTGAAAATGTGGTTGTTCTTCCCCAGTTCTTTCCTGCTGCCTCCTGTAATGTGTGGGCTCCTCCACCAAGAGATAGGGAGACTTGTGAGTCAACGTTCCACAGTAAGTTCATGTAGGTGTCGTAGTTGAAATGTTGGCGGTTTGTACAAAACTAAGAGTTTTGGGTCTGGTGATACATGTGTGAGGATGAGGTCACACAAATGAATTGAAGGGTTCAGCACTGATCAATAGGGTGTACTTAACTTGGTAACATGTGACAGATCATGAAAGCTTTTCCTGCACCTGTCCATGTTCTCAGAGCCATACTCTTGGCTTTGACCTCTGCAGCTACTTTTCGAACTGACTCCTGATCATGTACCTGGATTGTCTCCTGGCCCCCTGTCAATACGGGATGTCTCTTTTCCTCATTGTAACTTGCATCAAATGCTTCTGTGTGAAAAAAAATCCTCTGGTGTTCGCTTGCTGACATTTTTAGTCATTCCTCATACTACAACATCACCATTTCAGCACTTCATGCAGCCATGTCTCCTTTAAGAGGTTCTTGTAAACAGTAATAGCCATTCACGTTATCAGGCTTCCTCCTAATGAGTTCAGTCAATTAAAGGCACAGGTAGTGTCAGCTGCAAAGAACAATTGTTTAAAACAGCAGGCAGCACCAGTTTAACAAACTGCTTACAGTACAATGAACAGGCAATTACACACAGCAGTTTCCATGCCCGTCTTAGAGCATTAACCAGTTTAATCCTTACTTACTTAATGCATGGGACTACAGGTACTGGTCGTGTGCATTCAGTTAGCTTTGCAATGTATAATTCAACAGTAACTCTTTTATTAACATTAAAAATCACACAACACCAGGTTTATTTGGAAGCACTAGCTTTTGGAGTGCTGCTGAAGAGGATCATAAGACACAGAATTTATAGCAAAAGATTATACCTAAAGCTATAAATTCTGTGTCTTATGATGCTCTTCCAAAGCTACCTGATGAAGGAGCAGCCCTCCGAAAGCTAGTGCTTCCAAATAAACCTGTTGGGCAATAACCTGGTGTTGTGTGATTTTTAACTTTGTCCACCCCAGTCCAACTCCGGCACCTCCACACCTTTTATTAACAATACATGCAGGTATGTCCAATATTTTACATTTACTTTCTTCACAATTATGTGTAAAATGGTATTTTCCTGCTATCATAAATGCAGGTTAAGCACGTGTTGCTTCATCTTATGAACTATAATGATAGCTTTTGGTTTGAAATGCAAAATTACTCAATGACACTTAATTGAATGTGCAGACAATACCCTTATTGATAGATACAAGGGAAGCAGCCATGACTGTGATCAAAATGTGCTGCATTTTCTGACCTTGTGACCTGTGTGGGTTCACAGGTCAGAATGGACAACAAGGGCTGTAGTCAGATGCAGGAGGAAATAAACAGACATGAAGTACTGTCCTCCAACTTCTGACTTCCTCTAGCTTCCAGTTAAACTATCCCTGCAGGCAAACCCAGAGAAGTGGAGCTTGTAAGCTTTATGAATGAATCTGACCGGTCATTAGTTTAACTTCCTTTGACTACAGATGCATGTTTGTTCAGCTGTCAGCAAAGTGTTAATTAAAAAGTCATTGCAGCCAAAAGTGCACTGCCCCGAGATTGCCCACCGGCAACCTGAGCCATCAGACTGCTGAAAATTAAATTGTAAACCGTGGTCGGGAAAGTGCTTGTGTATTTTGAGATCTCTCTAAATATCCATCATTCATTTGCTGTTGAAAGATCGTCATTACCTTATGTGATGCAGCTCCACATCTGAAACTTCCATAAGTAAGCAGTCTGAGAGCTAAGAAAGTTTGGTATTCAATAGATTAAGGCAAAGTTTTTGCATTTCAAATGGAAGAAAAGAAGTTGAGGTTTTGTGGTCAAATTTGTTTTCAATTGACACATTTCAGATATCGAGCAATACACCCTGACAGATACCTGTTTTGCGACAGGTACAAATCAACTTGATGCAAAAAGACCCAAGCCATACTCGCTATTCTACAATACTCTCAGCTGAAAAGAGAAAGGTTTTGGACATGTATAGATTTTTTTTCTTTTGGATCTACAATCTTATCAAGTTTGAGCATTACAAGAGCTCAGGGCATATTTAAATATCTGCTAAAATTAGCAAGATTAGAAATCAAGCTCACAAAGATTTTAAACTTTGCTTCACTCTATTTGGATTGAGTCTACCTCAGTGTAAATTCAGCTCTCTCCTTATGGTGTGCTTTTTACCTACTTCTATGTTCAATCAATTGCCATTGAGTAATTTTACATTTTGAACCAGAAGCAGTCATTATTGCTCATAAGGGGAACCAACATGTGTCTAATCTGCATTTTTGATATTCTGTTTTGCAACAAGCAGGAAAAAAACCTATTCATCATGTTACTGTAAGAAAGTAAAATGTTGGATGTACTTGCATATATATTACACAAAAAAAAGTTCACTGCTGAATTGTACCTTACACAACTAACTAAAACACACAACACAAGATTTGAGCAATTTAGTTTACAATTAGTTTACACAGTACATGATTTGCATGATTGTGAAATTGGAACAGCCTTGTATTGATACATGAACTATAGCTAACCTGAAAAGCATTAATATGTTTTGGTTCCACTCTTATACTCAAAGGTTTCTATTAGTTGAGAATTAACTAAAGGAGTAACCGCAATACTTACTACAAGAGAATTACTGCTTGGAGGATCCATTGAAATTGGCCATCCATTTCTGTATCTTGCTAATTAGTGAAAAGGTCAATAAAAAAAAACAGTACAGTTTGGAGGATTAGACCATCAATCAATAAATGAAATTGTCTAAGTAAGAATATTTGGGATGGCCTGATTGGTCTTTGCAGAAATTATTGTTCAATTGTGTGTCATTTTGTTTCTAAGTGGTAAGAATAAAGAATGATAAACATCTAGGACTTCAGATTACTGTATGTAAAGTAACATGTTTTTATCAATTTTAACAGTGCGACCTTTTAAATACAAATATTTGTTTATATGTTTTTTTTTTAAATGAAGATCCATCTATTGTAGTTGCTTAAAACAGATTGCCTTAACATATGAGTGCACAATGTATATTTGCAACTGTTTGGGTTTTAAATAATTAGTGTGCTGTTATATAAATAGTGAAATCCTTACATTCACACTGTGTACTGCCCTCAACTTTCTTACTGGACAAATACGACCAAATCAAAATGAGCTGGATATTTCCCTACAATAAATTGTAAATTCACATAGTAATCTTGGGTCAGAGTGGAAATTGGACTCAAAGCCTGAACTTTTGTGGTTGGTGTTCAAGAGTGCAACTGTGATCTGTGATGAAGAAATATTCACTAAATTTTTTTGTGGAAACATTTTAACTTCAACAAAATAGAAGACAACATAATATTACATTCCATCTTGCGAAACAAAAAGCATTCACTTGTTCCTTAGAAGAGGATTTGGATTAGATATTATCTGTAACCTGTGATGTTTTTCTACGGCAATTAAAATTGAACAGTTTCTGCAGTGTACTGTCAATTAGCAGCTGAACATGAACACAGATTGAAAAAGTGATAAATCTTTGTGACTTAAAAGAAACCAGCAATGAATGCAGCCGGCATCATAAGCCAAAAGTAACGATTCCAAAATGTAGTTAGGCATCATCACTAATATCAAAAATTTCAAAGTCTCTATCTCATATGTAATGAAATGTGTTAATGTGAAATAAAACTGACATATGTGTAAAATGACAAACAGCTTGCATTTATATAGTTAGAATAAAGAACAAAGAACATTACAGCACAGGAATAGGCTTTCAGCCCTCCAAGCCTGTGCCAACCCACATCCTCTATCTAAACCTGTTGCCTATTTTCTAAGGGTCTGTATCCCTTTGCTTCCTGCCCATTCATGTATCTGTCTAGATACATCTTAACTAATGCTATTGTGCCTGCCTCTACCACCTCTGCTGGCAATGCGTTCCAGGCACCCATCACCCTTGACGTAAGGAAATTTCTACACATATCTCCCCTAAATGTTTTCCCTCTCACTTTGAATTTGTAACCCCTAGTAATTCCCCAACTCTGGGAAAAAGCTTCTTGCTATCAACCCTGTCTATATCTCTCATGATTTTGTAGACCTCAATCAGGTCCTCTCTCAACCTCCGTCTTTCTAATGAAAATTATTCTAATCTACTCAACCTCTCTTCATAGCTAGCTCCATACCAGGCAACATCCTGGTAAACCTCCTCTGCAACCTGTCCAAAGCATCCACATCCTTTTGGTAATGTTGAGACCAGAACTGTACGCATATTTCAAATGTGGCTGAACCAAAGTCTTATACAACTGTAACATGACCTGCCAACTCTTGCACTCAATTCCCCATCCAATGAAAGAAAGCATGCCGTATGCCTTCTTGACCAGTCTATTGACCTGCGTTGCCACCTTCAGGAAACAATGGACCTGAACACCTACATCTCTCTGTACATCAATTTTCCCCAGGACTTTTCCATTTACTGTATAGTTCGCTCTAGAATTGGATCTTCCAAAATGCATCACCTCGCATTTGCCCAGATTGGACTCCATCTGCCATTTCTCTGCCCAACTCTCCAATATGTCTATAATGTACTGTATTGTCTGACAGTCTCCTTCACTATCTGCTACTCGACCAATCTTAGTGTCATCTGGAAACTTGCTAATCGGACCACCTATACCTTCCTCCAAATCATTTACATATATCACAAACAACAGTGGTCCCAGCACAGATCCCTGTGGAACGCCACTGGTCACAGGTCTCCATTTTGAGAAACTCCCTTCCACTCCTACTCTCTGGTGTTCTGTTGCACAACCAGTTCTTTATCCATCTAGCTAGTACACCCTGGATCCCATGTGACTTCACATTCTCCAACAGCCTACCATGGGGAACCTTATCAAATGCCTTACTGAAGTCAATGTATATGAAATCTATAGCCCTTCCCTCATCAATCAACTTTGTCACTTACTCAAAGAATTCTATTAAGTTGGTAAGACATGATCTTCCCTGCACAAAGCTATGTTGCCTATCACTGTTAAACTCATTTTCTTCCAACTGGGAATAGATCCGATCCCTCAGTATCTTCACCAACAGCCTCCCTACCACTGACGTCAGACTCACAGGTCTGTAATTACCTGGACTATTCCTGCTACCCTTCTTAAACAAGGGGACAACATTAACAATTCTCCAGTCCTCTGGGACCTCCCCCATGTTTAAGGATGCTGCAAAGATATCTGTTAAGGCCCAAGCTATTTCCTCTCTCACATCCCTCACTAGCCTGGGATAGATCCAATCCAGACCTGAGGGCGTATCCATATTAATGCCTTTAGAATACCCCACACTTCTTCCCTCCTTATGCCGACTTGACCCAGAGTAATCAAACATCTATACCTAATCTCCACATCCGTCATGTCCCTCTCCTTGGTGAATACTGATGCAAAGTATTTATTAAGAATCTCACCCATTTTCTCTGACTCTACACATAACTTTCCTCCTTTGTCCTTGAGTGGGCCAACCCTTTCTCCAGAGACCGCAATTTCCCTTCCCACGTGGTTAAAGATGCCCTCCAACGCATCTCGTCCACATCCCGCACCTCCGCCCTCAGACCCAACCCCTCCAACCGCAACAAGGACAGAACGCCCCTGGTGCTCACCTTCCACCCTACCAACCTTCGCATAAACCAAATCATCCGCCGACATTTCCGCCACCTCCAAACAGACCCCACCACCAGGGATATATTTCCCTCCCCACCCCTCTCCGCCTTCCGCAAAGACCGTTCCCTCCGTGACTACCTGGTCAGGTCCACGCCCCCCTACGACCCACCCTCCCATCCTGGCACTTTCCCCTGCCACCGCAGGAACTGTAAAACCTGCGCCCACACCTCCTCCCTCACCTCTATCCAAGGCCCTAAAGGAGCCTTCCACACCCATCAAAGTTTTACCTGCACATCCACTAATATCATTTATTGTATCCGTTGCTCCCGATGCGGTCTCCTCTACATTGGGGAGACTGGGCACCTCCTAGCAGAGCGCTTTAGGGAACATCTCCGGGACACCCGCACCAATCAACCAAAGCGCCCCGTGGCTCAACATTTCAACTCCCCCTCCCACTCTGCCAAGGACATGCAGGTCCTGGGCCTCCTTCACCGCCGCTCCCTCACCACCAGACGCATGGAAGAAGAACGCCTCATCTTCCGCCTCGGAACACTTCAACCCCAGGGCATCAATGTGGATTTCAACAGCTTCCTCATTTCCCTTTCCCCCACCTCATCCTAGTTTCTAACCTCCAGCAACATGATCCCCTTGACTTGTCCGGACTTGTCCGACCTGCCCAGCTCCTTTTCCACCTATCCACTCCATCCTCTCCTCCCTGACCTATCATCTTCATCTCCTCCCCCACTGACCTATTGTACTCTATGCTACTCTATCCCCACCCCCACCCTCCTCTAGCTTATCTCTCCACGCTTCAGGTTCTCTGCCTTTATTCCTGATGAAGGGCTTTTGCCCGAAACGTCGATTTTGCCTGTCCTCGGATGCTGCCTGAATTGCTGTGCTCTTCCAGCACCACTGATCCAGAATCACAATTTCACCTATCATCCATGATGCCCTAATCTTGCCCTTTCTATTTCTCATTGTCACAGGAACATGTCTCTCCTGCCCTCTAATCAACCTCTCTTTAAAAGCTTCCCACATAACAATTGTGGATTTGCCCTCAAATAGCTGCTCACAATCTACATTCCCCAGCTCCTGCTGAATTTGGCCTTCCCCCAATTTAGCACTCTTCCTAGAGGACCATTCTCATCTTTGTCCATGAGTGTTCTAAAACTTATAGAATTGTGATCAGTATTCCCAAAGTAATCCCCGACTGAAACTTCAACCATCCGGCCGAGCTCATTCCCCAACACCAGGTCCAGTATGGCCTTTTCCTGAGTTGGAATATTTACATACTGCTGTAGAAAACCCTCCTGGATGCTCCTTACAAATTCTGCTCTATCTAGACCTTTAACCCTAAGTAAATCCCAATCAATCTTGGGAAAATTAAAATCTCCTATCACCACCAGCCTGTTCCTCCAACATCTTTCCATAATCTGTCTCCATATTTGTACCTCTATCTTACGCTGTTGGGAGGCCTGTAGTACAGCCCCAATGTTGTTACTGCACCCTTCCTATTTCTAAGCTCTGCCCATATTGCCTCACTGCTTAGGTCCTCCATAGTGCCCTCCTTCAGCACAGCTGTGATATCCTCACTGGTCAGTTATGAAACTCCGCCACCCCTTTTACCTCCCTCTCTATCCTGCCTGAAGCATCGATATCCTGGGATATTTAGTTGCCAATCATGCCCTTCTCTCAACCAAGACTCAGTAATAGTAATAATGTTATACTCCCAGGTACTAATTTCAAGCCCTAAATTCATCTGCTTTACCTACTACACTTGTTGCATTAAAACAAATGCACCTCAGACTACCTGTCCCTTCGCACTCATCATCTGCTCCCTGCTGACTTCATGGTCTAGTTCCTTACAGGCTTTAGTTACTACCTCCTTCCTGTCCACTAACCTCTTCATCTGGTTTCCATCCGCCTGCCACATTAGTTTAAACTCTCCCCAACAGCGTTAGCAAAAGCACTCCCGGGGCATTGGTTCCAGTCTGGCCAAGGTGTAGATGTCCAATTTGTAATAGTCCCACCTCCCCCAGAACCAGTCCCAATGTCCCAAAAATCTGAACCCCTCCCTCCTGCGCCATCTCTTAAGCCACACATTCATTCTGCCTGTTCTTTCATTTCTACTCTGACTAGCACGCGGCACTGGTAGAAATCCTGAGATTACTACTTCTGAGGTCCTTCTTAATTACTTGGCTCCGAACTCCCTAAATGCTTTGTGTCAGAGCTCATCCTGTTTTTGACCTATAGCATTGATGCTTACATGCACGACAGCAGACTGTTCACCCTCCCCCTTCAGAATGTTCTGCAGCCAATTTGAGACATCCCTGACCTGTGCATCTGGGAGGCAACATACCATTTGGGAGTCTTGCTTTCAACCACAGAACTGCTTATCTACTCCCCCTACAATTGAATCCCCTATGATTATAGTCCTTCCACTTTTTTTCCTGCCCTTCTGTACAGGAGAGGCAGCCATGGTGCCAGGAACTTGGCTACTGCTGCCTTCCCCAACAGTTTCCAAAATGCTTTACCTGTTTTGGAGGGAGGAGACCGCAGAGGACACGTGCACTGCCTTCCTGCTTTTTCTCTGCCTTTTGGTCACCCATTTCCTTTCTCCCTCAGCAATCCCAATCTGTGGTGTGACCAATTTGCTAAATGTGCTATCCACGACCTCCTCAGCTACACAGATACTCCAAAGTGAATACATCCACAGCTCCAGATCCGTCATGCGGTCTAAGAAGAGCTGCAGCTGGACACACTTGCTGCACATGAAAGAGTCAGGGACATGAGCCGTGTCCCTGAACTCCCACATTGAGCAAGAGGAGCACAACACAGGTCTGAGATTTCCTGCCAATTTAAATGTTAAGTTTAACGTAGTTATAAATTAGATAAACCATAAAGGAAACAAAACAAAAGTTTTGAACCAAACACACATTTTTAAAAAATAGAAACATCTTTACCTAATCAAGACAGCACCAAGTCTTTCGGTTTTTAGTGAGATGAGGAGGCAGGTGGGAGACAAAACATGTGCAGTGTCTCGGGTTCAGCTGCTGCCCAAATATATTGATTCATTCCACTCAGCTCCTCACTCTCCCCAATCGCATTCAGCTCCTCAGTCTCCCCAATCCCACTCAGTCCCTCACTCTCCCCACTCCCACTCAACTCCTCACTCTTACCAATCCCACTCAATCCCTCACTCTCCCCACTCCCACTCGGCTCCTCACTCTCCCTGCTCCCACTCAGCCCCTCACTCTCCCGGCTCCCACTCAGCTCCTCAATCTCTCCGTACCCAGTGAACTCCTCACTCTCCCTGCTCCCACTGAGCTCCTCACTCTCCCTGCTCCCACTCAGCTCCTCACTCTACCCGCTTCCACTCAGCTCCTCACTCTCCCCACTCCCACTCAGCTCCTCAATCTCTCCGTACCCAGTGAACTCCTCACTCTCCCTGCTCCCACTGAGCTCCTCACTCTCCCTGCTCCCACTCAGCTCCTCACTCTACCCGCTTCCACTCAGCTCCTCAATCTCCCCGGTCCCACTCAGCTCCTCACTCTCCCCACTACAACTCAGCTCCTCAATCTCCCCGCTCCCACTCAGCCCCTCACTCTCCACGCTCCCTCTCAGCTCCTCACTCTCCCCGCTCCCACTCAGCTCCTCACTCTCTCTGCTTCCACTCAGCTCCACACTCTGCCCTCTCGCACTCAGCTCCACACTCTCCCCACTCACACTGAGCTCCTCACTCTCCCCGCTCCCACTCAGCTCCTCACTATCCCCACTCCCACTCAGCTACTCACTCTCCCCGCTCCCACTCAGCTCCTCACTCTCCCCGCTCCCACTCAGCTCCTAACTCTCCCCACTCCCACTCAGCTCCTTTCTCTCCCGCTCCCACTCAGCCCCTCTCTCTACCCGCTCCCACTCAGCTCCTCACTCTCCCCAATCCCACTCAGCTCCTCACTCTCCCCAATCCCACTCAGCTCCTCGCTATCCCCACTCCCACTCAGCTACTCACTCTCCCCGCTCCCACTCAGCTCCTAACTCTCCCCACTCCCACTCAGCTCCTTTCTCTCCCCGCTCCCACACAGCCCCTCTCTCTACCCGCTCCCACTCAGCTCCTCACTCTCCCCAATCCCACTCAGCTCCTCACTCTCCCCGCTCCCACTCAGCTCCTCACTCTTTCGGCTCCCACTCCGTTCCTCACTCTCCCCAATCCCACTCAGCTACTCACTCTCCCCGCTCCAACTCATCCCCTCATTGTCCACGCTCACACTCAGCCCCTCACTCTCCCCATTCCCACTCAGCTCCTCACTCTCCCCGCTCCCACTCAGCCCCTCACTCTGCCCGTTCCCACTCAGCTCCTCACTGACCCGCTCCCACTCAGCTCCTCACTCTAGCTACTCCCAATCAGCTCCTACCTCTCCCCGCTCCCACTCAGACCCTCACTCTACCTGCTCCCACTCAGCTCCTCGCTCTTCCCACTCTCACTTACCTCCTCACTCTCCCTACTCCCACTCAGCTGTTCAGTCTCCCCACTCCACTCAGCTCCTCACTCTCCCTTTTCCCACTCATCCCCTCACTCTCCCCGCTCCCACTCAGCTCCTCACTCTACCCATTCCCACTCAACCCCTCACTCTCCCCACTCCCATTCATCTCCTCACTCTCCCCTCTCCCACTCAGCTCCTCACTCTCCCCGCTCCCACTCAGCACCTCACTCTCCCTGCTCCCACTCAGCTCCGCACTCTCCCCATCCCACTCAGCTCCTCACTCTCCCCGCTACCACTCAGCTCCTCACTCTCCCTGCTCCCACTGAGTTGCTCACTCTCTCCGCTACAACTCAGCTCCTCACTCTCCCCGCTCCCACAGTTCCTCAATCTCCCCAATCCCAATCAGCTCCTCACTTCCCCACTCCCACTCAGCTCCTCACTCTTCCCACTCCCACTCAGCTCCTCACTCTCCGCATCCCACTCAGCTCCTCACTCTCCTCGCACCCACACATTTCCTCACTCTCCCCACTCCCACTCAGCTCCTCACTTCCACAGTCCCACTCAGCTCCTCACTCGCCCCGTTCCCACTCAGCTCCTCACTTCCCCACTCCCACTCAGCTCCTTACTCTTCCCGCTCCCACTCAGCTCCTCACTCTCACCCCTCCCACTGAGCTCCTCCCTCACTCCGCTCCCACTCAGCTCCTCACTCTCCACGCACCCACTCAGCTCCTCGCTCTCGCCACTCTCATTCAGCTCCACACTCTCCCCACTCCAACTCATCCCCTCACTCTCCCCACTCCCACTCAGCTCCTCACTCTCCACGCTCGCAGTCATTCCCTCAATCTCCCTGCTCCCACTCAAGTCCTCATTCACCCCGCTCCCACTCAGCTCCTCACTCTTCCCGCTCCCACTCATCGCCTCACTCTACCCACTCACATTCATCTCCTCACTCTCCCCCCTCCCACTCAGCTCCTCACTCACCCCGCTCCCACTCATCCCCTCACTCTACCCACTCACATTCATCTCCTCAATCTCCCTCTCCCACTCAGCGCCTCACTCTCCCTGCTCCCACTCAGATCCTCACTCTCCCTGCTCCCACTCAGCTCCTCACTCTCCCTGCTCCCACTGAGTTCCTCACTCTCTCCGCTACCACTCAGCTCCTCACTCTCCCCGCGCCCACTGAGTTCCTCAATCTCCCCACTCCCAATTAGCTCCTCACTTCCCCGCTCCCACTCAGCTGTTCACTCTCCCGGCTCCCACTCAGCTCCTCACTCTCCCCGCTCACACTCAGCTCCTACCTCTCCCGGCTCCCACTGAGCTCCTCACTCTCCCTGCTCCCACTGAGCTACTCACTCTCCCTTCTCCCACTCAACTCCTCACTCTCCCCACTCCCACTCAACTCCTCACTCTCCCCACTCCCACTCAGCTCCTCACTCTCCCTGCATCCACTCCGTTCCTCACTCTCCCCACTCGCAATCAGCTCCTCACTCTCCCCACTTCCACTCATCCCCTCACTGTCCCCGCTCCCACTCAGCTCCTCACTCTCCCCAATCCCACTCAGCTCCTCACTCTCCCCACTTCCACTCAGCTCCTAAGTCTCCGCGCTCTCACTCAGCTCCTCACTCTCCCCGATCCCACTCAGCTCCTCACGCTTCCTGTTCCCATTCAACTCTGCAGTATCAACACTCCCACTCAGCCCCTCACTCTCCCCGTTCCCACTCAGCTCCTCACTCTCCCCACTCCCACTCAGCTCCTCACTCTCCCCAATCCCACTCAGCTCCTCACTCTCTCCATTCACACTCAGCTCCTCACTCTCCCCGCTCCCACTCAGCCCCTCACTCCCCCCGTTCCCACTCAGCTCCTCACTCTCCCCACACCCACTCAGCTCCTCACTCTCCCCGCTCCCACTCAGCCCCTCACTCCCCCCGTTCCCACTCAGCTCCTCACTCTCCCCACTTCCACTCATCCCCTCACTGTCCCCGCTCCCACTCAGCTCCTCACTCTCCCCAATCCCACTCAGCTCCTCACTCTCCCCACTTCCACTCAGCTCCTAAGTCTCCGCGCTCTCACTCAGCTCCTCACTCTCCCCGATCCCACTCAGCTCCTCACGCTTCCTGTTCCCATTCAACTCTGCAGTATCAACACTCCCACTCAGCCCCTCACTCTCCCCGTTCCCACTCAGCTCCTCACTCTCCCCACTCCCACTCAGCTCCTCACTCTCCCCAATCCCACTCAGCTCCTCACTCTCTCCATTCACACTCAGCTCCTCACTCTCCCCGCTCCCACTCAGCCCCTCACTCCCCCCGTTCCCACTCAGCTCCTCACTCTCCCCACACCCACTCAGCTCCTCACTCTCCCCGCTCCCACTCAGCCCCTCACTCCCCCCGTTCCCACTCAGCTCCTCACTCTCCCCACACCCACTCAGCTCCTCACTCTCCCTAATCCTACTCAGCTCCTCACTCTCCCCATTCACACTCAGCTCCTCACTCTCCCCACTTCCACTCAGCTGTTCACTCTCCCCGATCCCACGCAGCTCCTCACGCTTCCTGCTCCCACTCAGCTCCTCACTCTCCCCACTCCCACTCAGCTCCTCACTCTCCCTGGTCCCACTACGGTCCTCACTCGACCCGCTCCCACTTAGCTCCTCACTGTCCGCGCTCCCACTCAGCTCCTCACTCTACACGCTCCCACTCAGCTCCTCACTCTACACACTCCCACTCATCTCTTCACTCTCCCCACTCCCACTTAGCTCCTCACTCTTCCCACTCCCACTCAGCTCCTCACTCTCCCCGCTCCCACACAGCTCCTCACTCTCCCCACTTCCACTTAGCTCCTCACTCTCCACACTCCCACTCAGCTCCTCACTCTCCCCACTCCCACTCAGCTCCTCACTCTCCACACTCCCACTCAGTTCCTCACTCTCCCAACTCCCACTCAGCTCCACACATCCCCACTCACACTCAGCTCTTCACTCTCCCCACTTCCACTCAGCTCCTAAGTCTCCGCGCTCTCACTCAGCTCCTCACTCAACCACTCCCACTCAGCTGTTCACACTCCCCGATCCCACTCAGCTCCTCTCTCTCCCTGGTCCCACTCAGCTCTTCCCTCTGTCCACTCCGACTCAGCTCCTCACTCTCCCTGGTCCCACTACGGTCCTCACTCTCCCTGGTCCCACTCAGCTCCTCACTCTCCCCACTCCCACTTAGCTCCTCACTCTCCCCACTCCCACTCAGCTCCTCCTTGTACGCACTCCTACTCAGCTCCTCACTCTCCCAACTCCCACTCAGCTCCTCAGTCTCCCCACTCCCACTCAGCTGTTCACTCTCCCCACTCCCACTCAGCTCCTCACTCACCCCTCTCCCACTCAGCACTCTCCCAGGTCCCACTACATTCCTCACTCGACCCGCTCCCACTCAGCTCCTCGCTTTTTCCACTCCCACTCAGCTCCTCACTCTCCCCACTCCCACTCAGCTCCTCACTCTCCCTGGTCCCACTACGGTCCTCACTCGACCCGCTCACACTTAGCTCCTCACTCTCCGCGCTCCCACTCAGCTCCACACTCTCCCCACTCCCACTCAGCTCCTCACTCTCCCTGCTCCCACTCATCTCTTCACTCTCCCCACTCCCACTTAGCTCCTCACTCTTCCCACTCCCACTCAGCTCCTCACTCTCCCCGCTCCCACACAGCTCCTCACTCTCCCCACTTCCACTTAGCTCCTCACTCTCCACACTCCCACTCAGCTCCTCACTCTCCGCGCTCCTACACAGCTCCTCATTCTCCCCACTCCCACTCAGCTGTTCACTCTCCCCGATCCCACTCATCTCCTCAAGCTCCCTGCTCCCATTCAACTCCACGGTCTCAACACTCCCACGCAGCTCCTCACTCTCCCCGCACACACTCAGCTCCTCGCTCTTCCCACTCCCACTCAGCTCCTCACTCTCCCCACTCCCACTCAGCTCCTCACTCTCCCTGGTCCCACTCAGCTCCTCACTCCCCCCACTCCCACTAAGCTCCTCACTCGCCCTGGTCCCACTCAGCTCCTCGCTCTTCCCACTCCCACTCAGCTCCCCACTATCCCCAATCCCACTCAGTTCCTCACTCTCCCCGCTCCCACTCAGCTCCTCACTCTCCACGCTCCCACTCAGCTCCTCACTCTCCCCGCTCCCACACAGCTCCTCACTCACCCCACTCCCATTCAGTTCCTCACTCTCCCCACTCCCACTCATCCACTCACTCTCCCCGCTCACACTCAGCTCCTCACTATGCCTGTTCCCCGTCAGCCCCTCTCCCTACTCCCACTGACCTCCTCAGTCTCCCCACTCCCACGCAGCCCCTCACTCACCCCACTCCCACTGATCTCCTCACTCTCCCCACTCCCACTCAGCCCCTCACTCTCCCCGCTCCCACTCAGCTCCTGACTCTCTCTGCTCCCACACAGCTCCTCACTCTCCACGCTCCCACTGAGCTCCTCACACTCCCCGCTCCCATTCAGCTGATCACTCTCTCTGCTCCCACTCAGCTCCTCACTCTCCCCAATCCGCACCTTACATCCCCACTCCCTCCCAGTTCCTCACTCTACCCACTCCCACTCAGCTCCTCACTCTCCCTGCTCCCACTCAGCTCCTCACTCTCCCCGCACCCACTCAGCCCCTCACTCTCCCCACTCCCACACAGTTCCTCACTCTCCCTGCTCCCACCCAGCTCCTCACACTCCCAGATCCCACTCAGCTCCTCACTCTCCCCACTCAGCTCCTCACTTTCCCCACTCCCACTCAGTTCCTCACTCTCCCCGCTCCCACTCAGCTCCTGACTCTCTCTGCTCCCACTCAGCTCTTCACTCTCCCCGCTCCCACTGAGCTCCTCACACTCCCCGCTCCCATTCAGCTGATCACTCTCCCCACTCCCACTCATCCCCTCACTGATCCCACTCAGCTCCACACTGTGCACGCTCTCACTCAGCCCCTCATGCTCCCCACTCCCACTCAGCTCCTCACTCTCCCCACTCCCACTCAGCTCCTCACTCTCGCTGCTCCCACTCAGACCCTCACCCACCCCACTCCCACTCAGCACCTCACTCTCCCCAATCCGCCCCTCACTCTCCCCACTCTCACTCATTCCCTCACTCTCCCCGCTCCCACTCAGCCCCTCACTCTCCCCGTTCCCACACAGTTCCTCACTTTCCCTGCTCCCATTCAACTCCGCGGTCTCAACACTCCCACTTCGCTACTCACTCTCCCCACTTCCACTCAGCTCCTCACTCTCCCTGGTCCCACTACGCACCTCACTCTCCCCACTCCCACTCAGCTCCTCACTCTCCCCGCTCCCACTCAGCTCCTCACTCTACCCACTCAGCTCCTCACTCTCCCCACTCCCACTCAGTTCCTCACTCTACCCACTCCCACTCAGCTCCTCACTCTCCCCGCTCCCACTCAGCTCCTCACTCTCCCAGCTCCCACTCCGCTCCTTACTCTCTCTGCTCCCACTCAGCTCCTCACTCTCCCCGCTCTCACTCAGCCACTCACTCTCCCCACTCCCACTCCTCCCCTCACTCTCCCCACTCCCACTCTGTTCCTCACTCTCCCTGCTCCCACTTAGCTCCTCACTCTGCCATTCAGCCTCTCACTCTCCCCGCTCCCACTCAGCTCCTCACTCTCCCCACTCCCACTCAGTTCCTCACTCTACCCACTCCCACTCAGCTCCTCACTCTCCCCGCTCCCACTCAGCTCCTCACTCTCCCAGCTCCCACTCTGCTCCTCACTCTCCCTGCTCCCACTCAGCTCCTCACTCTCGCCACTCAGCTACTCACACTCCCCACTCCCACTCAGCCCCTCAGTCTACCCGCTCCCACTCAGCTCCTCACTCTCCCCACTCCCACTCTGCTCCTCACTCTCCCTGCTCCCACTCAGCTCCTCACTCTCGCCACTCAGCTACTCACACTCCCCGCTCCCACTCAGCTCCTCACTCTACCCACTCAGCTCCTCACTCTCCCCGCTCCCACTCAGCTCCTCACTCTCCCAGCTCCCACTCCACTCCTTACTCTCTCTGCTCCCACTCAGCTCCTCACTCTCCCCGCTCCCACTCAGCCCCTCACACTCCCCACTCCCACTCAGCTCCTCTCTCTTCCCGCTCCCACACAGTTCCTCACTCTCCACACTCGCACACAGCTCCTCACTCTCCCCACTCCCACTCAGCCTCTCACTCTCCCCACTCCCACTCATCCCCTCACTCTCCCCGCTCCCACTCAGCTACTCACTCTCCCTGCCCCCATTCAACTCCGCGGTCTCAACACTCCCACTCAGCTACTCACTCCACCCGCTCCCACTCAACTCCACACTCTCCCCGCAGCCACTCAGCTACTCACTCTCCCCACTCGCACTCAGCTCCTTACTCTCCCCACTCCCACTCAGCTCCTCACTCTCACCACTCAGCTACTCACACTCCCCACTCCCACACAGCCCCTCAGTCTCCCCGCTCCCAATCAGCTCCTCACTCTCCCCGCTCACACTCAGCTCCTCACTCTCCCCACTCCCACTCTGCTCCTCACTCTCCCTGCTCCCACTCTGCTCCTCACTCTCCCCACTCCCACTCTGCTCCTCACTCTCCCTGCTCCCACTCAGCTCCTCACTCTCGCCACTCAGCTACTCACACTCCCCACTCCCACTCAGCCCCTCAGTCTACCCGCTCCCAATCAGCTCCTCACTCTCCCCGCTCACACTCAGCTCCTCACTCTCCCCACTCCCACTCTGCTCCTCACTCTCCCTGCTCCCACTCTGCTCCTCACTCTCCCCACTCCCACTCTGCTCCTCACTCTCCCTGCTCCCACTCAGCTCCTCACTCTCGCCACTCAGCTACTCACACTCCCCACTCCCACTCAGCCCCTCAGTCTACCCGCTCCCACTCAGCTCCTCACTCTCCCCGCTCACACTCAGCTCCTCACTCTCCCCACTCCCTCTCAGTTCCTCATTCTCCCCACTCCCACTCTGCTCCCACTCTCCCTGCCCCCACTCAGCTCCTCACTCTCCCCACACAGCTCCGCACTCTCCACACTTCCACTCAGCTCCTCACTCTGCCTGTTCCCACTCAGCCTCTCACTCTCCCTGCTCCCACGCAGCTCCTCACTCTCCCCACTCCCACTCAGCCTCTCACTCTCCCTGCTCACACTCAGCCCCTCACTCTCCCCACTCCCACTGATCTCCTTACTCTCCCTGCTGCCACTCAGCTCCTCACACACCCTGCTCCCACTCAGCTCCTCACTTTCTCCGCTCCCACTTAGCTCCTCACTCTCCCCACTCCCACTGATCTCCTTACTCTCCCCGCTGCCACTCAGCCCCTCACTCTCCCTACTCCCTCTCATCCACTCACCCTCCCCAATCCCACTCAGCTCCTCACTCTCCCCGCTCCCACTCATCCCCTCACACTCCCCCTCCCACTCAGCTACTCACTCTCCCCACTCCCACTCAGCCTCTCACTCTCCCTGCTCACACTCAGCCCCTCACTCTCCCCACTCCCACTGATCTCCTTACTCTCCCTGCTGCCACTCAGCTCCTCACACACCCCGCTCCCACTCAGCTCCTCACTTTCTCCGCTCCCACTTAGCTCCTCACTCTCCCCACTCCCACTGATCTCCTTACTCTCCCCGCTGCCACTCAGCCCCTCACTCTCCCCACTCCCACTCAGCTCCTCACTCTCCCCGCTCCCACTCAGCCCCTGATTCTCTCTGCTCACAGTCAGCTCCTCACTCTCCCCACTCCCACTCAGTGCCTCACTCTCCCCGCTCTCACTCAGCCCCTCACTCTCCCCAGTCCCTCTCATCCACTCACTCTCCCCGATCCCACTCAGCTCCTCACTCTCCCCACTCCCTCTCATCCACTCACTCTCCCCGATCCCACTCAGCCCCTCACTCTCCCTACTCCCTCTCATCCACTCACCCTCCCCAATCCCACTAAGCTCCTCACTCTCCCCGCTCCCACTCATCTCCTCACACTCCCCCTCCCACTCAGCTACTCACTCTCCCCACTCCCACTCCGCGGTCCCAACACTCCCACTCAGCTCCTCACTCTCCCCACTCCCACTCAGCTCCTCACTCTCCCTGCTCCCATTCAACTCCGCAGTCTCAACACTCCCACTCAGTTCCTCACTCTACCCACTCCCACTCAGCTCCTCACTCTGCCTGTTCCCACTCAGCCCCTCACTCTCCCCGCTCCCACTCAGCTCCTCACTCTCTCCGCTCCCACTCAGCTCCTCACACTTCCCGCTCTCACTCAGCCCCTCACTCTCACCACTCCCACTCAGCCCCTCACTCTCCCCACTTGCACTCAGCTCCTCACTCTCCCTGCACCCACTCAGCTCCTCACTCTCCCCACCCCCACTCAGTTCCTCACTCTCCCCGCTCCCACTGAGCTCCTTACTCTCCCTGCACCCAATCAGCTCCTCACTCTCCCTGCACCCACTCAGCTCCTCACTCTCCCCACTCCCACTCAGCTCCTCATTCTCCCCGCTCCCACTCTGCTCCTCACTCTTCCTGTTCCCACTCAGCTCCTCACTCTCCCCACTCAGCCCCTCACTCTCCCCACTCCCTCTCAGTTCCTCATTATCCCCACTCCCACACTGCTCCTCACTCTCCCTGCACAGACATGTAATCAGAAAAACATGTATGTTGAACCAAAAATATTAATTTTAACTCAATATGTGGATAAGGCCATTAGACCATAAGAAATAGAAGCAGGATTCAGCTATTTGGCTTCTAGAGCCTGTTCTGCCATTCAGTAGGATCATAGCTGACCTGACATTCCTCATGGCCATTTTTCTGCCTTTTTCCTATAGCTCTTGATTCCCTTACTGACTAAGAATTTATCTATCTCAGCCTTAAAGATACACAAGAACTCTCCCCCCACAGCTCTCCGTGGCAAGGAGCTCTTAAGACTCTCAACCCCCTGTTTGAGAAGAAATCCCTCCTTGTCTCAGTCTTAAATTTATTCTGAGACTATACCTTCTGGACCTAGACTGTCTCATGCGGAGTAACATGCTTTCAGCATTTCCCCTGTCATGCACCTTAAGAATCCTATATGTTTCACTGGGATCAATTCTCTTTTTTCTAAATTACAGTTAGCAGAGCTCCAACATTTACTCATAAGACAATCTCTCCATAACAGGGATCATAGAGTCATAGAGATGTACAGCATGGAAACAAACCCTTCGGTCCAACACGTCCATGCCGACCAGATATCCCAATCTAGTCCCACCTGCCTGTAGCTGGCCCATATCCCTCCAAACCCTTCCTATTCATATGCCCATCCAAATGCCTTTTAAATGTTGCAATTGTACCAGCCTCCGCCACTTCCTCTGGCAGCTCATTCCATACACATACTACCCTCTGCCAACAAAAGTTGCCCCTTAGGTCTCTTTTATATCTTTCCTCTCTCACCCTAAACCTAGTTCTGGACTTCCCCCCCCCCCCCCCCCCCCCCCCCCCCCCTCCCCCCAAAGGAAAAGACTTTGTCTATTTATCCTATCCTCATAATTTTGTAAATCTCTGTAAGGTCACCCCGGAGCCTCTGATGCTCCAGGGAAAACAGCCCCAGCCTGTTCAGCCTCTCCCTACAGCTCAAATGCTCCAACCCTGACAACATTCTTGTAAATCTTTTCTGAACCCTTTTAAGTTTCACAACATCTTTCTGATAGGAAGGAGACCAGAAATGCACGTAATAATCCAACAGTGGCCTAACCAATGTCCTGTACACTGCAACATGACCACCCAACTCTTATACATTTTAGTGAACCTTCTCTGACTGCCTCCAGTGAAATGTTATCTATCTTTAAATAAGGGATCAAAACTGCTCACAGTATTCCAGATTCACCAATACTTTGTACAGTTGCGTGAGACTTCCCCACCCTTGTACTCCAACCTCCTTGAAACATTCTATTCACCTTCCTGATTACCTGCTGCATGTGTGTGCTAGCATGTTTCATGCAGAAATGCCCCCATGATCCTTTGTGTTGCAGCTTGCTGCAGTTTTTCTCTATTTGCAAAATATTCCATTCTTTGTTCTCTCTTCCAAAAATAACTTAACATTTTCCCACATTAAGTTCCATTTGCCAACTTTGCCACTTACTTAACCTATCAATATCTCTCTGTAAATTGTTTGGATCCCTCTCACAACCTACCTTTCCACCATTTTTAAAGTCTGCACTAGTGTTATCTGTGAATAGATATTGAATGAGTTAACACCATTAAGCATGACTAAAAGCTTGATTAAATAATGCATTTTTAAGAGTGTCTTAAAGAACGGCAGGAAGGTTGACAGGGAAAGGGGCAACTGTGCACAGTTTTGGTCCACTTGTCTAAGAAATGATAGACTGGCATTGCAGGTAGTCCAGAGAAAGTTCCCTTGGTTGATATCAGTTGCAGTGGGGATTTTATTTGTGAGGAAAGGTTGACAGATTGGGGCTATACCCATTGGAACTCAAAGGGCTAAAGGAGGTTACAAGAGAGGAAAGCCATGCCTGAACACTGTAAAGATATAGATGTTAATTATCTTGCTTAAACATTTTTTTAACCATCAACACTATGCCAGTTAGACAACATGGCTTCCACTCCCTTGATGCAAATAATCCACATTTCTGGAATGCACGGCTCATTCATAATGAAGAAACGAAGGAATCAAACCTTATATCTCCTCCTGGAATGCCACTCTTTCAATTGTATAGACACTCTAGCCAAGCCAACACAAACAAGTTGTAGACAATGTGTTTCTCCCCACCAGGTTGGTTTGAAAGGTAACTATTGGAACTCATTATGTTGGAAACGGCGCCGACAGCACAACATTTACCTGTTACAGAATACAGTGCTTTCTTGATAAGGGGTCATCAAATTTATCTGAGTGTTTAGCTGTGATCCTCAGTCATATGACTGAAACAGTTATTTAAAATCTTTGACTTGTTTCACTTGCCTGATTTTAACAGCGGAAGAGAAAATAGCAAGGCAGCTCTAGGCATGGGCACCATTTGCCTCTGGTTTCAATCTCTGTTAAAAACCTGATTTCTGAAAATAATCCGATATTTCAGCTGGAAAGTAAACCAATTATCAGTTTACAACTGCTGCACCCTCAACTGTGTTTCAAATACGTCTGAGCTCCTGGGACAGGAATATCTCAGTGCTGATAAATGAAAGCACCCCAACTGGATATTGAATTGCTGGACAGTAATTCATGTGACTATTTTGTTTTCAAGCAATTCATAATTGCAACTTCATTTTCCCCCTTTCTCTTCCTGCTTCCTGTTTGTTCATGCATGTGAAAATTAACTACCTGGTTGAAAAAAAAAATCATTTTGAATTATCCCTAAAGAGAGGATATTGCAATTCTTTTAAAAACTGCACTTCCCAATCAGATGTAACGTTTTGGGTTGCTCTCACAAACTATTTCAAAAAGGAGAAGAAATAATATAATAAAACAAATTAAAGTCAGCACTGTCAAGCACTGAAGAGAAGAACAGTAAAAATAACGTAATTCCCGCCTTGTCTGTGATGGATTAAATTTATTGTTGAAAATGGGTCTGGATGGATTTGAAAGCGCGAATAGTTGTTTTATGCAATAAGTGTTGTTCACTTTGATGTTAAGGGGACTTTGTGGAAGATTAAAGTCAGCTCTTGTGGAAGATAGATCTAAAAATAGTCTTGTAGTATAGTAAAACATATTCTTAAAACCTGTAAATAGATTCAGAGATGCATTACCCTTCCAGACTCTTCTTATTCGATGGAAGATAGCTACCTGCGCACACAATAGATGGTGTAAGTCTCTAAAGAACCCACATTCTTAGAACATATGGATGGCAGTGCCCAGAATAATTATGAAGGAGTTAAACAACAACAGTAAGAACATTAAAATGAAAGTAGTAGGAAACAAGGAGCCAGTGTTGGTCAGCCGGAACAGGGATGACAGGTGAACCATTTTCAATATGGGATCGGATGTGGACAGTAGTCATGTTCAAATCAATAAAACTGCTTTACTTTGAAATGCATTAATTTCAAAATCAGAGAAATTGTATTATCAGCAGAAAATAAAACAACCAAGTGTAAAATTGTCAGTTTGTGGAGAAATTAATATTATATCTCCCCTTTACCTTAAATATAAGGATAACTTGTAAATCTATTCATCTGAACTCTCACAATGATTATAATCTATGACAAATTTTCCTTCAGAAAAAGACAACACAATTTGATTTTTGTTAAAACATTTTAAAATGCATCTGTCAATTGAATTAAAAGAGTTAAAATTGGTTTACAATGGCATTACAAATTATTTGGAGGGAATTATTGACAAAAGTTATATTGACTATCACTACCACTAAGTTGCAGGGTGATTACTGTGTGCTGCAGTACTTTTGAAGCAGTTTTGATTGTTAATCACCATTGACACTCAAATCAATGTAAAACGTCTTTCATTGAAATATGCTGATTCTAAAAGCCCTAATAATCTGAACATACTTTACATCTTTAAGAATTATTGAGCACTTTGTGGTGAAATTATTTTGTTAGGAGCTTTCCTGCCCTGCGAGCTAAGTACTTTGTGAATAAAACTGCAAGCAAATTAGCATAATTAATGTAACAATTTTTAAGTATTTGATATTAATAACAATGCAGTCAATAGCCTTTTAGTTGTGACTAAATTATTGGAAGAACAATAAATTTATGCAGACCTTACTTGGAAATGCAAATGAGAACCCTAAAACTTAGATAACTTTCATCTTTTATTCACAACTTCTGTTGTCATCCTTTGTCCATTTGTCATATATGCTTAAAGTTTAAACCATGATGTTAAGTTCTATGTATGAACTGATGTGTCTACCATTCATAGAACAAAAGCTTTGCATTATTGTTCTTGGGCTGACAGCGTCATTGGGTATGACTGGCAATTATTGTCCATCCCATTATGCTTAAAGAGTGTTGCCGGGTCTTCCTATTAAAAGCAGTTTCAGTACAACTAAGTTAGCTACTAGATGACTAAAGAGTAGCAAATTACTGCAGATGTTAGAATCTGTACTGAAAACCAAAGACATGCTGGAAATCACAGTGAGACAGACAGCATCTGTGGAGAGAGAGCAAGTTAACATTTCAAGTCAAGGTAACATTCATCAGAGTCTGATGCTCTGATGAAGAGTCATCTGGATGCAAAATGTTAGCTTGCTCTCTCTCCACAGCTGCTGCCTGATCCACTGTGATTTCTAGCATTTTTTGTTTTCAGGCTGCTAAAGAGGCTGATTAAGTGCTGCATATTCATCAAAGCAGGGAATGGTGGACAGTTATCTTCCTTAAAAGATTAGTGAATCAACCTAGTAATGGCAATTCAGCTGTTTCATTGTTACTTTTACTGATATCAGCTTCTTATTTTCAGACTTGTAGGAGAACACAACAATTCTTACAATGTCATGGTAGGATTTGAACTAGCTGTCTCTGGATTACCAGACTAGTAGTAACACAGCTAAAATAACTTCTTTCATAATTGAAAGGGAGAGGTGGAATTTTCTCGAGCCCTTGGAGGTAGGATTGGAGGGGTAGGAGAGGGTCAGAGAATTTGTCTCAGGCCAGCTCCCTTGATGTTTGCATCTCCACCTTTACAAAGACAGGTTGTATTTCCGGATGATAGGAGTGACACAAAGTCAATTATGGCCATTACAGAAGCAATTGACTGGCATTTTCCGGAAATTTGAATTCAACACAGAAATTCATGTCTTCCCACATTCAAAAAGTCCTGTCAGAACTTCCCCTTTATCCTTTCCTGACTTTAACATTCAGCAGTAGTTCATCTACATAGCCAAGCTAGAACTCCAATTCAATATGGCCCTTCAGATGAAGCTTTCAAGACAAGATTGTATCTGCTTTTGTGGGTATACGTCAAAGGCTCTCTAGATTTCAGTTTTGGGTATTGCAACCCAGGAAACATGTAGTGGCCTTGTCGGGAAAGTAGAGCAGATTTACTACAATGAATGACTAAATGATGAAGGCAAGCTCCATTCAAAAGGCTTGACTTCCCTTGAATGTTAACGAGGTAAAAACAATGACTGCAGATGCTGGAAACCAGATTCTGGATTAGTGGTGCTGGAAGAGCACAGCAGTTCAGGCAGCATCCAAGGAGCTTCGAAATCGACGTTTCGGGCAAAAGGCCTTCATCAGGAATAAAAAGCTTTTTATTCCTGATGAAGGGCTTTTGCCCGAAACATCGATTTCAAAGCTCCTTGGATGCTGTCTGAACTGCTGTGCTCTTCCAGCACCACTAATCCAGAATTCCCCTGAATGTTAGAAGATTGAGGGATGATCTAATTGAGATGATCATAGTGGTAAAGTAATTTGGTATGTTCGATACAGAGAAATTATTTCCTCTGATTGGAAAATCCGGGAATGGAGCAAGCAAGGAGTTGATTGGTTCATGAAGAAAGAAGACCGGGCATTGCTTCATCCAAGAAACGAGAAGGCACATTAGAAATCTAATTGGGTAAAGTGGTTGATGCATTGCTGATGGTAGCTTTTCTTGTGTAAACTTCAGGAAATGCACAGAATTATGATGCTAGTAAAGAAAGAGACTCAATGCAGAAATAGCCAAATCGTGTTGATCTCAAAAGAGCAAGATTCTGCGCAGCCCAGCAGATTTGCATAGCATTATGCACTGCTGCACGGATAACTCAACAACAGATTTTTCAATATGGCAGGCAGGCTACTAAGATACCTAATCACTTGGTGTTTGTATCAGCTATAAAGTGAAGGATGACTGTCTTACATAACAAATATGGGGACAGTGGGTGAAAAGGAAATATCTGGACATTTTCAATATTGGAAATGGGTCATTTGGGAACTACAGATGAGAGAGTATTGCAGTGCTGACTCTATATATTGGCTATGACTCAGACAATTTAAAAGAAAGGATACTTTTGACATTGGAATCCATTCATCAGAGTATTGAAGGTAAGTTCAAAATATATTGCCTAGGTGGAGGTCAGAGGAAAAACTATAAGCAGCATTGTACAGTTAAAAGTGCTACAGGATAACAGATTCAAATTATGTGCAAACAATGTCTCGACAGAGACTGCTATCTGGTGACTAGTAACATGTGGGAAAGGAGAGATTGTGAAGGACAAAAGGATTTAGATTGATAGGCCCACCTACAGTGACTTCATAACTAGATGGAAGTTTAATTAAATAGAGGAGAAATCGGTAAGGTTATACTAATCCAGATTTATTACAAAGTATTGAAAAAGAAACTTGCAGTAGAAAGTAAATGTTGTATTGTGACAGGAGAAAGTGAGGTCTGCAGATGCTGGAGATCAAAGTTGAAACTTTATTGCTGGAACAGCACAGCAGGTCAGGCAGCATCCAGGGAACAGGAGATTCGACGTTTCGGGCACAGGCCCTTCCTCAGGAATGAGCAGAGAGTGTTCAGCAGGAGAAGATAAAAGGTAGGGAGGAGGGACTTGGAGGAGGGGCGTTGGAAATGTGATAGGTGGAAAGAGGTCAAGGTGAGGGTGATAGGTCGGAGTAGGATGGAGGCGGAGAGGTCAAGAAGAAGACTGCAGGTCAGGAAGGCGGTGCCGGGCTGGAGGGATTCGGCTGAGACAAGATGGGGGGAGGGGGGATGAAGAAACTGGTGAAGTCCAAGTTCATCCCCTGTGGTTGGAGGGTTCCCAGTCGGAAGATAAGACGCTCCTCCTCCGACCGTCGCGTTGTTGTGGTTTGGCGGTGGATGAGTCCAATGACCTGCATATCCTCGGTGGAGTGGGAGGGGGAGTTGAAATGCTGTGCTACAGGGTGGTTGGGTTGGTTCGTCCGGGTGGCCCAGAGGTGCTCTCTGAATCGCTCCGCAAGTAGGCGGCCTGTCTCCCCAATATAGAGGAGGCCACACCGGCTGCAGCGGATGCAGTAGATGATGTGGGTGGAGGTGCAGGTGAATCTGTGGCGGATATGGAAGTTTCACGAGGAGGTTGAACTCGTGCTCCCACGAGGAGGTTGAACTCGTGCTCCCACGAGGAGGTTGAACTCGTGCTCCCACGAGGAGGTTGAACAGTTCATCCACTACACGAGCACCTTCCACCCCGACCTCAAATTCACCTGGACAGTCTCGGACTCCTCCCTCCCCTTCCTAGACCTTTCTGTTTCTATCTCAGGCGACCGAATCAACACGGACATCTACTACAAACCAACCGACTCCCACAGCTACCTGGACTACACCTCCTCCCATCCTGCCCCCTGTAAAAACGCCATCCCATTCTCCCAATTCCTTCGTCTCCGCCGCATCTGCTCCCAGGAGGATCAGTTCAAAATACGTACAACACAGATGGCCTCTTTCTTCAAGGACCGCAATTTCCCCCCCGACGTGGTCGACGGTGCCCTCCACCGCATCTCCTCCACTTCCCGCTCCTCCGCCCTTGAGCCCCGCCCCTCCAACCGCCACCAGGACAGAACCCCACTGGTCCTCACCTACCACCCCACCAATCTCCATGTACAGCGCATCATCCGCCGTCACTTCCGCCACCTCCAAACAGACCCCAGCACCAAGGATATATTTCCCTCCCCTCCCCTATCAGCTTTCCGTAGAGACCACTCCCTCCGCGACTCCCTTGTCAGATCCACACCCCCCACCGACCCAACCTCCACTCCCGGCACCTTCCCTTGCAACTGCAGGAGGTGCAACACTTGCGCCCACACCTCCCCCCTCACTTCTCTCCAAGGCCCCAAAGGAAACTTCCATATCCGCCACAGATTCACCTGCACCTCCACCCACATCATCTACTGCATCCGCTGCAGCCGGTGTGGCCTCCTCTATATTGGGGAGACAGGCCGCCTACTTGCGGAGCGATTCAGAGAGCACCTCTGGGCCACCCGGACGAACCAACCCAACCACCCTGTAGCACAGCATTTCAACTCCCCCTCCCACTCCACCGAGGATATGCAGGTCATTGGACTCATCCACCGCCAAACCACAACAACGCGACGGTCGGAGGAGGAGCGTCTTATCTTCCGACTGGGAACCCTCCAACCACAGGGGATGAACTTGGACTTCACCAGTTTCTTCATCCCCCCCTCCCCCCACCTTGTCTCAGCCGAATCCCTCCAGCCCGGCACCGCCTTCCTGACCTGCAGTCTTCTTCTTGACCTCTCCGCCTCCATCCTACTCCGACCTATCACCCTCACCTTGACCTCTTTCCACCTATCACATTTCCAACGCCCCTCCTCCAAGTCCCTCCTCCCTACCTTTTATCTTCTCCTGCTGAACACTCTCTGCTCATTCCTGAGGAAGGGCCTGTGCCCGAAACGTCGAATCTCCTGTTCCCTGGATGCTGCCTGACCTGCTGTGCTGTTCCAGCAATAAAGTTTCAACGTTGTATTGTGACAGGCAAACCAGTGCATAGATTTTTCTTCTATAAAGGTTCAGTTTCAAAAGTGCTCACTGTACAATTTCAAATTGCTAAATTTGATAGACTTTAGTTTCAGTGTTAACACATCACACAGCTGCCTTTACATTGCTCTAATGATAAATCTGAGGTATAAAGATGTAGCCATGATCGAATTTAGTTGACCAAAGCTTGTGAATGCTACCTGATTTGACCAAATGAAATCCATTAGGCCTTGCTAGGAGGCCTAGAATCAGAGTAAAGTCATTTTGGAATAATCAACTCAGGGGAGACAAGAAATCAGTCAACCTGGTGATCAGCTGTATGGCTGCAAGACAAAACTGCTGATGAGCAAATTTGCTGCATTGGGCATGTAATACGTGGTGGAGACCAAATATGGACACCTATTTTGAAGACATTCAAAAGCATTGGGAAGTGTTAGGCTGAGTGGAAATTGCAATAAATACCATTGGAGGAGAAAGTGGGTGGAGTTTTGAAACACAAGGACACTGTGTGTTTGAGTAACAAGCAAATGTCTCTTGAAAGGGCACATGCCTCATTGAATGTACAAACCCTGAGCATAAGAATAATAGTGTTTGTCCTGACAGTCAACACAACAAGAAACAAAGAGAAGTGAAATAGCACCTTGATGAACTGATTAGATTCAAGTACAGACTGATCACTTGTAGCATGCAAATAAGTAAAGGAAGCTTTCAGTCAAATTATTGTAATTTACTCCTCCTATGTCCGAATATAAGCACAAGCAATGAATTGCATTTAGAACATATCTAGAATCATAGTCATTATGGAAGTCCAGAGTAAAAGAACTTGCACAGACCTACTCAAGGGCCTTTGTTTCCTTAGGGTTATTTATGAAGAATGCTAGAATAGGCAACTGTGACACTCCAATGTCCAAATCAATATGTCACAAAAATGTATTTTGGTCCAGCTGCTCTCTCGTGAATTTATTCAGATGGAGCTTGCTTCAATTGAAGGTTGCCAGGAAGGAAGAGATGAACTCTGATCTTTTCCTCTTAGTTTGTAGTTTTGCCACCAGCTTGTCATTTCCAGAGGATTGTGGGTAGAGATCCAATCTTCTGCCTAGAGAGAAATGTATAGTAGTGCAAGATGAGAAAGAAATGGCAGTGGAGGGAAGACAATGAACCAAAGGGTGATGATGTTATGGAACAGCTGTATAAACATCAAATCAAAGAGAAGCTGGTTTGAATTTAAGCTTTAGCTCTTATTAAAGCTTGTCTTTTATTTGTGGAGTTTTATCAGATCACCAGCAGTGCTGCCTGCTGGAGAAACTGAGTGTGCCATCTGAATGAGAGGAACAGCATGAATAATGTAATGATGCCCCATACAACAATATATAGTGATTTGAATATGAAAAGGTGTTGGAGGTAACTATAGACATGTTAAGTTCTCAGCCCTGGAAACATGGTATAAAGAACCAGCAATTGGAGATATGAAAGCAAAAACTGCTTACTGATACACTTCTGCAAATAAGTAGAGTCATATTGATGTACAGCATGGAAACAGACCCTTCGGTCCAACCCATCCATGCCGACCAGATATTCCAACCCAATCCAGTCCCAGTACCCGGTCCATATCTCTCTAAACGCCAACCATCCCCCCCCCCACCCCATTCATATACCCATCCAAATGGCTTTTAAATGTAGCCTCCACCACTTCCTCTGGCAGTTCATTCCACACATGTACCAACTTGAAAAATTCTTACCATCTTACTAAACAGAAACATATTGGACTCAAAGCTTTAGCTTTGTTTCTTGCTCTACAGATACTGCCAAACCTGCAGAGTTTCTTGAGGGTACTGTTTTTATTCCCATTTTACTACATGGTCTTACTGGATTTTGATTGTGTTTCAAATCTTGCATTATTCTGAGTCCATCATCTTTTTAAGCTTTTCATTATCATCTTGAAAAAAGGCCTAAAAAACTCAGTATTATACTGAGTGGATGATCTAACTCACAAAAATGTTTTAATGAGTTTTGTTCATGAAGCTTTACCTTGCTGCAGAGTGCATAAATATAGAGCTACCTGTTAAATATTGCCGACACAAAAATCATTCAAAATAATGTTTATGTTTGAATTGAAGTTTTTGTTGTATAGGAGTCGTTGACTTTACAAAACATACTTCCTATACAGATAGTGATAGCTACATACTTTCTTGTGTATTTTATTGCTTTGAATATTTATTGGCAATTGTAAAATAAGAAAGTGCACAATGAACAGAAATAAAATGTGTTTTGCATTAAGTGGTATCACGCATTCAGATTTCATATTTGAAATGTTAGTTCTTTTAAACATAAGGCAATAATTGGAAGGAAATTATGTTTATAGATCTGAACCTTAATTCAAGCTTTCCTGCTAACTATCCTGAAGCATTTCTTGATGGTATGCCATTGTTTAGCATTCTACTGTAAAACTATAGTGGGTTTAATTTCCTCTGAGTGCAAGTTTTATTTTTATTTCAAATAACCTGGCTAATGGCTGTTTTAAAATAGCACAGACAGGAGTTTAATGTAAACTCATTAACTGGTGCCCTAAAAATAGTACAGGCAGGAAATGAAGCCTTCAGGCATTGTCCTGGATAATGCAGAGCACTGGTGATATTAATAAGCCTATGATGAACACATCATGTCAATTATAAGTGATTAAATAATTATTTCATTTTGATCTAGTGGGTAAACAACATTTCTGGTCCTGCTTTTACTGGATTTCTTTTCTCAAAACTGTTTTTCTGTCCCGTGAAAGAGGAGTATGATTTAGAGAGTGGGCCTAAGGGCATATTCAAGCATTCAAACCATTGAACCCGTTCTCCCATTAACTGACCTACATCTGACCTATATCTTAACTCCATCGACTTGGCTTGGATCCATTACTCTTAATACCCTTGCCTAACAAAACAATCTATCGAGGTTTGGCAGCATCTGTGGAGAGAGAAACAGACTTAATGTTTCAAGTCCAGTTGGATTCTTCATTGGAAACCTTTCAGTTTTCTTCACTTCCAAAGGGTTTTTACAAATATATTAAGGACAAAAGGGTGACTAGGGAGAGAATAGGGCCACTCAAAGATCAGCAAGGCAGCCTTTGTGTGGAGCCGCAGAAAACGGGGGAGATACTAAATGAATATTTTGCATCAGTGTTTACTGTGGAAAAGGATATGGAAGATATAGAATGTAGGGAAATAGATGGTGACATCTTGCAAATTGTCCAGATTACAGAAGGGAAAGTGCTGGATGTCTTGAAACGGTTAAAAGTGGATAAATCCCCAGGACCTGATCAGGTGTACCCAAGAACTCTGTGGGAAGCTAGAGAAGGGATTGCTGGGCCTCTTGCTGAGATATTTGTATCATCGATAGTCACAGGTGAGGTGCTGGAAGACTGGAGGTTGGCAAACGTGGTGCCACTATTTAAGAAGGGTGGTAAGGACAAGCCAGGGAACTATAGACCGGTGAGCCTGACCTCAGTGGTGGGCAAGTTGTTGGAGGGAATCCTGAGGGACAGGATGTATATGTATTTGGAAAGGCAAGGACTGATTAGGGATAGTCAGCATGGCTTTGTGCGTAGGAAATCATGTCTCACAAACTTGATTGCATTTTTTTGAAAAAGTAACAAAGAAGATTGATGAGGGCAGAGCAGTAGATGTGATCTATATGGACTTCAGTAAGGTGTTCGACAAGGTTCCCCATGGGAGATTGATTAGCAAGGTTAGATCTCATGGAATACAGGGAGAACTAGCCATTTGGATACAGAACTGGCTCAAAGGTAGAAGACAGGGGGTGGTGGTGGAGGGTTGTTTTTCAGACTGGAGGCCTGTGACCAGTGGAGTGCCACAAGGATCGGTGCTGACCCCTCTACTTTTTGTCATTTATATAAATGATTTGGATGCGAGCATAAGAGGTACAGTTAGTAACTTTGCAGATGACACCAAAGTTGGAGGTGTAGTGGACAGTGAAGAGGGTTACCTTAGATTACAACAGGATCTGGACGAGATGGGCCAAAGGGCTGAGAAGTGGCAGATGGAGTTTAATTCAGATAAATGCGAGGTGCTGCATTTTGGGAAAGCAAATCTTAGCAGGACTTATACACTTAATGGTAAGGTCCTAGGGAGTGTTTCTGAACAAAGAGACCTTGGAGTGCAGGTTCATAGCTCCTTGAAAGTGGAGTCGCAGGTAGATAGGATAGTGAAGAAGGTGTTTGGTATGCTTTCCTGTATTGGTCAGTGTATTGAGTACAGGAGTTGGGAGGTCATGTTGCGGCTGTACAGGACATTGGTTAGGCCACTGTTGGAATATTGCCTGCAATTCTGGTCTCCTTCCTATCGGAAAGATGTTGTGAAACTTGAAAGGGTTCAGAAAAGATTTACAAGGATGTTGCCAGGGTTGGAGGATCTGAGCTACAGGGAGAGGCTGAACAGGCTGGGGCTGTTTTCCCTGGAGCGTCGGAGGTTGAGGGGTGACCTTATAGAGGTTTACAAAATTATGAGGGGCATGGATAGGATAAATAGACAAAGTCTTTTCCTTGGTGTCGGGGAGTCCAGAACTAGAGGGCATAGGTTTAGGGTGAGAGGGGAAAGATACAAAAGAGACTTAAGGGGCAACTTTTTCACGCAGAGGGTGGTACGTGTATGGAATGAGCTGCCAGAGGATGTGATGGAGGCTGGTACAATTGCAACATTTAAGAGACATTTGGATGGGTATATGAATAGGAAGGGTTTGGAGGGATATGGGCCGGGTGCTGGCAGATGTGACTAGATGGGTTGGGATATCTAGTCGGCATGGACGGGTTGGACTGAAGGGTCTGTTTCTCTATGACTCTATGACTCTAAGTCATATCAGATTTGAAGCATCAACTCTGTTTCTCTCTCCACAGACTCGGTCAGATTCATTGAGTTTTGCCAGCATTTTCTATTATTTATTTCAGATTTTCAGCAGCATTTTGCTTTTAGAAAGACCTATCCATCTCGCTTTTCAAAATTACCAACAACATAGCCTCCATTTAAAGGAGAGAGTTGAGGATATCCCTTGCATTTAGAAATTCTTTCCGACATTAGTCTAACTCTAATTTTAATGTTACGTCCTCGATTCTGGATCCATCTTTAACTACCTTATTAAATCCATTAAACATTTTAAAAATCTCATTTAGATCACTCTTTTATCTCCTATATTTTAGGGAATACAAAACTAGTTTATACATTCTGCCTTCATAATTTACTGGTTTTAGTCTCTAGTCCTATTATGGAAAATGTACCACTGATTGCGGAAAAACTCCCACTGAAAATGGATTTAAATCAGTTAAAGAATCCATTTCAAATAATTACTTTTGTTTAGACAAAATCTCAAATTGCTTTTACAGTTTGTCCTTCTCTGATCCATGGCAACTCCATCACATCCAGACTTGGACACTCAGCATACCCAATATAAACTTCTCCTGTATAAACTTCCAGAACACCGGAAGTAGGACTGAAAATAATGCATTTTCTTTTGCTTGAGCTCTTTACGTGAGAAGAAAAACTGCCTCACTTACTGCTTTTATTTAAGGTTTCCTTCTTGAGATAGATAAGATGGCACAAACATCAAATGGAAATCGACCTCCTCTCCACCTAATAAAGAAAATGCAATGTATAATAAATATTTATTAAATGCCTTATGTCTCATGAAAAATTTAAGTTGTTCACAATAACTGTGCAAACGATTTGTAAAATACAAAACAGGGAGACTCAGGTATTCGTACAATTACACACTAGTGCAAAAATTACAATCAATCATCATCTTTCCAGATCTTCAATTTTAAACTTTTCAGCAGTCAGTCTGTTCACAGTTTAGTGAGAAAAAAAATCACACCTTGCTTGCCAACTGTGTAAGTTTGAATCCAACATGGTCTCTCCTTAAACAACAAAACCTGGTTTGTTGACATTTTTGTGTCTTATTAATCTCTCTCGCTCTCTCTCTCTCTCTCTCTCTCTCTCCTGCACTGATCTATTTTGCATCAGTGTGTACTGTGGAAAAGGACATGGAAGATATAGCCTGTAGGGAAATAGATGGTGACATCCAGAGGAGAAAGTGCTGGATGTCTTGAAACACATAAAAAGAGGACAAATCCCCAGGACCTGATCAGGTATACCTGAGAACTCTGTGGAAAGCTAGAGAAGTGATTGCTGGGCCTCTTGCTGAGATATTTGTATTATCGATAGTCACAGGTGAGGTGCTGGAAGACTGGAGGTTGGCTAACGTGGTGCTACTGTTTAAAAAAGGTGATAAGGACAAGCCAGAGAACTATAGACCAGTGAGCCTGACCTCAATGGTGGGCAAGTTGTTGGAGGGAATCCTGAGGGACAGAATGTACATGTATTTGGAAAGGCAAAGACTGATTAGGGATAGTCAATATGGCTTTCTGGGTGGGGAATCATATCCCACAAACTTGATTGAGTTTTTTGAAGAAGCAACAAAGAGGATTAATGAGGACAGAGCAGTGGACTTGATCTATATGGACTGGTTAGCAAGGTTAGATCTCATGGAATACAGGGAGAACTAACCATTTGAACACAGAACTCGCTCAAAGGTGGAAGACAGAGGGTAGTGGCGGAGGGTTGTTTTTCAGACTGGAGGCCTGTGACCAGTGGAGTGTTACAAGGATCGGTGCTGGGCCCACTACTTTTTGTCATTTACATAAATGATTTGGATGTGAGCATAAGAGGTGCAGTTAGTAAGTTTGCAGATGACACCAAAAATGGAGGCATAGTGGACAGCGAAGATGGTTACCTCAGATTACAACGGGTTCTTGATCAGCTGGGCCAATGTGCTGAGAAGTGGCAGATGGTGTTTAATTTAGATAAATGTGAAGTGCTGCATTTTGGGAAAGCAAATCTTGGCAGGACTTATTCACTTAATGATAAGGCCCCAGGGAGTGTTGCTGAACAAAGAGATCTTGGAGTGCAGGTTCATAGCTCCCTGAAAGTGGAGTTACAGGAAGGTATGCTAGTGAAGAAGGCACTTGGTATGCTTACCTTTATTGGTCAGAGTATTGAATACAGGGGTTGAGAGGTCATGTTGCGGCTGTACAGGACAAAAGTGCCAGGATATTGGTTAGGCCACTGTTGGAATATTGTGTGCAATTCTGGTCTCCTTCAAATCAGAAGGATGTTGTGAAACTTGAAAGGGTTAAGAAAAGATTTACAAGGATGTTGCCAGGGTTGGAGAATTTGAGCTATAGGGAGAGGCTGAACAGACTGGGGCTGTTTTCCCTGGAGCGTCGGAGGCTGAGGGGTGACCTTATTGTGGTTTATAAAATCATGAGGGGCATGAATAGGTAAATAGACAAAGTCTCTTCTCTGGGGTGGGGGAGTCCAGAAGTAGAGGGTATAGGTTTAGGGTGAGAGAGGAAAGATACAAAAGAGACCCAAGAGGCAATTTTTTCACGCAGAGGGTGGTATGTGTATGGAATGAGCTGCCAGAGGATGTGGTGGAGGCTGGTACAATTGCATCATTTAAAAGGCATCTGGATGGGAATATGAATAGAAAGGGTTTGGCGGGATATGGGCCGGGTACTGACAAGTGTGACTAGATGGGTTGGGATAACGGGTTAGCATGGACAAGTTGGACCGAAGGTTCTGTTTCCGTGCTGTACACCTCCATGACTCTATGACTCTAGTGATTTTAACAGGGTACTACAAATGTACTTCTTCCTTAAAGACCATATTTTCTGTAAAATCATGTTGTGTTTCAGTTTGCCTTTAAGCTTATCTGCAGGATGTACAACCTAAGAGATTGATGCTTCCTCAGACATGGTCTGATCACTGATTCTTACCTTATGGTTGAACACATGGTCTTCCCACTTCTTCACCTGCTTGGTGACATATGTTACAGCTGATTCTATTTTCTACTCATCCTCAGAGGGGCCATCTAGGGAGATCACCATGATGCTGCCAATGCTTTGCATCTCAAAACTGACTTGCAAGATACTCATGATTGTGTACCATGAGCCAACGCACTCTGATATGCATAGATTGACAGGTCAGAAGTTTTGAGAGAAGCCAATTTATTCCTATGGCATGTCACTCACAATTTCTTGATTCACTTCAAGCAACAAACTGACTCAGAGTTACATTATCTCTCTGGAAGAAGAGAGAGAAGTGAGATAGCTCCTCTAAGTTTTCCATATGAGGTGTTAATTGGAAAAGGAACTTGCATGAGTTGTGCTTCTATACCATTCCTCTTGCTTTAGAAGCGCCTTCATTCTTGACCTCAGCATGTCCTATGTTGTCCAATTGGGCAACCACAGTAGGCTAGCTCCTTTCCAATGACACCAGTGCTCAGTGTTTGTGATCAACATAATTATCACCCCTCCCTATGTTGATCTGAAGATGGTTTCCTCTCTCAGTCAGTTATTTCTCTGAAATCTCAAATATACTTGGGTGACTTTCTGTAAATGATGTGTACGGTGCTTGTTAAGACACAAGAAGCTCATGCCTCACCAGGTGACAATCTTCTCCACTGCTTATGTAGTCATTTTCATAACACCCATTTCCCCTCCTTTTGGCTCCTTGGCTTCTTTTGAATAGTTGGGTTTTGTCTATGGATCATAATCTGCTTTGTGACTTAGACGGTGGCTGTCTTGTATTTCCAAACATTCCTTCATTTTGATTCTGCTGAAGATGAAAGACTCAGAGCTGACTGCTCATTGGTTGCTCTTGGAGTTGGTACATGGTACACCATCGTAGGTCTTGGTGGTAGGGGCACAATTGAGCCACTTTTCACTGAACATCAATTAAGGGTTATCAGGGGTTATCAAAAACCACTATTCTGGTGGGCAATTTGCAGATGTCAATTATGAGGATTGGAAGCAGGAAAGTGAGATACAGAGGAGGTAATCATTGTGACAGACAGGGCTGACTCACTATATAAGATTGAGAGATGGCAGAAGATGAAAAAGCAGGGGGTACTGCGGGGGAAGTCATTGAATATCACCGTCACCCAGGCTTTAATCAGAGAACAGTGCCTGACTTTGATTGGCATAACTAAACTATATGCCTGGGAGTTAGAAGTTAAACTAGGGAGATGAGGGACAAGAAGTCAGAAGGGAAGATGAAGGTGTTGGGGTATCAGTTAAACTGACAGGCTGAGACAATGATTCATTTAGAGAGGCACCCTCAGGCGATTGTCATTGTGGAGTTTGCACATTCTCCCCGTGCCGGTGTGGGTTTCCTCTGGGTGCTCTGGTTTCCTCCCACAGTCCAAAGCTGTGCAGGTTGGGTGGATTGGCCATGTTATATTGCCCATAGTGTCCAGGCATGTGAAGGCAAAGTCATAGGAAATGTTAAGGGGATGAGGTCCGTCTAGGTGGAATGTTCTTCAGAGTTTTGGTGTGAACCCGATGGGTCAAATAGCCTACTTGCACACTGTAGGGATTCTATGAAGCACAACCTGTGTTCCCTTCCATCCTCATCAAAACCATAAATACACAACGGTAAAGAAAAATGGCTGACACAACCCGCAGAGTAAGCAGAATAACTGTTTTGTTTGATCTATGAGAGAGGGAGATTGACTTGGGAATGATATGATGTCCTGCCAGTGCCATAGCATTAAGTGGACAATGTACAGATTAAGGACATTTGTTAATGCAGAATTCTGGATTCGAACTCATGCATTGACTTACTGCCTAGAATATAGTACAGGCCACAAACAATCTTTAACGTTTATTCAACATTGCATGTTAATCCTTGCAATGGCTGTAAAGCATTAGTAATGTTAGTTGAGCTGTGAAGATGCACTTTAATTCCACAAGTTATGAACACTTTCCAAGATTTCATAGCCTGTGCAAATTCACTTCACACCTTGGACTGTAAAACGTCAGTATCTTCATCATATATGCAAAGGTGTCTTTCTTGCGATCACAATTACTGTCTGTGCATCAAATACCTCATGTATCTTATAATTGAATCAGGTCAAAAACTGAGTTGTGCTCCCTCATTCAATAACAACCAAGCACTATGAAAAGAATAGCTTTGAGTCAAATGTAATGTAGTGTGGCACTAAGGATGGCTATCCACCTGTATGCTTCCATTTTGTAGCTGCAGCTAAAACGAGTCATTTATGGAGTAGGTGATGAAAACTGAACATGTTTAAAAATGGGAAAATATATTTGCAATGATGTTTCTCCTGTGCCACCTGTGTGCCTTTGGACTTAATCCTTTCGCTTACACTACACTTAGGTGTAGTTCTGGGCTACCTGGGATGGTGGGAGCCTGTCCTACAGTGGACGCTGTTGACCTCAGAGCTTTGGGTAAATGAATATGAGGTGTAAAGGGGAAGAAGGGTTAGTCGTCAAAGCCTGAGGTGGGTGAAGTGGATGGTGGTTTATAGAAGCTGCTGAAAACATTGATGGAAGTGACGGACCATGGAGCTTTGGTAATAAGTGTGTGCAGTAACAATGAAAAGGTAGAGACACTTACCCTTGTAGGAAATCAATAAAATTCTTCCTGCACTCTGGCCTTCACTCCAAACTATGGACCGCACTGACCGTCATGGCAATTCCACACCAGGTTGGCCGATTCAAGTATTGTGGCCTCCTTTGCCAATCCACGGCAGGCTTTTCTGCTGTATCCCATTCACCATGGCCTCTAGACCCCAGTCAGCAAACTCGAGCACCAACATGACCCCATTGGCCACCTCTGGGGCTATTCTTCATGCCGCAAACAGTGAAGGGCTATTCCTGGCTGACAGTGCATGAATTGGCACAGAAGTGGGATTTAAACATGGTGACAGTGCATAAACGCCCATGGTTTCAGCCAACGGCGAAGTTCTGTGCTGCTGGTGAGTGCAGTGCCATAAAGACATAATGAGCGGAGAATGGGGTGAGACAACTTTCTGGAGTTCACAGAGAGAAACATGCATGGAACTGTTCAAACTTGGCTCTGATTGCTGGTAAAATTCAGCTCGCTGTTTCTCTTGAGCTACTAGGCATGTTGTACAGGAGATAAAATCAGTGATTCCCATCAATAATAGGACCTAGTTTCAGTCTGATCACATAGTAGCTGAATTTTGACTACTTTCTGGAGCCAGCTATTACTCTCTCTGCTTTCATCATTCTAGTCCACAGTGGGAACTGGAGGGGCCTCTGCTGAAGGATTTCACCTCGGAGACTGGCAGGGGTGTAGACTGGAAGATGATCAAAGAATAACAGCAACATTTTCAATTTTATTTTTAAAAGATCAGAATCAACAATAAAACTCAAAGAACCGGAGACTTCTCCTCCAAGCTACAGAGGGATTATAGGACATAAAGAGCTATCAGATATCTGCAAATGTCAATTACTTTTCAGATACATTTAATCAGAGCCGCCTGTTGCTTGTGAGTATCATGTACAGGCAATATCAGCAGGAAAGGGAAGGTTACATTAAATATTTTTTTCTGCTAATCTTTTTTTGATTTTCCTTGTTCTACAAATGAAAAGGTTGCAAGGCATGTCCCATGGGCGCCAGCCATTATCTGGCATCTTTTTATTTCATATTTCACAGTTCAGGAATAAAGAGTACCTTTGCGATTTAATAAATAATAGGCTCCGGGCACAAGACGATCACTAATTTGACAAAAACAGACGCTAATTTGGCAACCTCATCAAAGTTTAATGTGGGAAATCGTAAACATTACATAAGGGAACAGACTGAGGAAAAGAATTCACCTGTGTTCCAAGTAGGTGAGAGCTTTGTTGCTGGGTGTTCCTCTCAATCTTATTCATCTCTTGTGTTGCGTGCCATGCTTCTCCAGTTAAAGAAGAGACTGAGAGATAGTTATTGAAAAGGGAAGTGCAAATGTGCAAGGCTTCTGCATGCATTTCTAGTGGAGAGAGTTCGGGTAAAAGCAAGATGTGAGTGGGATGGGAAGGTATTCAGTGAAAAGCAAATGACTGGACTGTCAAGAGGAGAAGAAATCAAAAGACTGTTCCTACAAAATTAAAAATCACACAACACCAGGTTATAGTCCAACAGGTTTATTTGGATGCACTAGCTTTCAGAGTGCTGCTCCTTCATGCTATTGGTGGATTCTGTAAATTTAGTAAAGGTGATAAAACTGACTGTGTTTTTGGAATGAGAATGAAAGTAGTATAGTGTAACTTTGTGATTAGTGATGTAGAATGTGATGGAAGGGAGTGAGTTATTCAACGTATTGTATATTACTCAGAAAGCTGGAGAAATCAGAAATGAGCAGTTAATTCAAAGCATTTCTGCACTTGTCAGGTAGATTGGAATGTGTTCTACATTGTATTGCTGATCTTGGCAGCAATGCTCCTGAATTTCAAAAACTCAGCCTCCTCTCTCCAATCCTTTTTTGTATCCAGATCTTTGGAATCTGCTCACCATTCCTGGAAAAGAGAATGTCCCACTTTACTTTCACTTCTTCTGTTGTGAACTCTATGAAAGTGTCAGATACAAAGTGAGATTAAAATGACTAAGACAATAGCTTGGATTTTACCAGACAGCTTCCCTGCGACAGAATTTCCTCCAAATTGCCCATCAGTTCTGTAGACGCAAAAACACCAGTAGCTATTGCTGAGACTATAGGCAGTACCTGAGGAAGAACACTAATAGGGACTGGATTTAAAGATTAACCTGGGAATTTTGTTTTGTATGGTAAAGTGGTTTTATTGTCAAGGCTAGTATTTGTTCCCAACCTCTAGTTACCATTGGACAGTTTTGCTCTTTAAGCCATTTTAGAGGATCGTTACAAGTTAAGCATATTACTGTGGATCTGGACTCACATGTAAAAATGTGCCTGAATGGGTGCAGCTACAACAAGAGCTTGAAACCATGCAGGGCAAACAGCCCACTTGTTTGGCACTAGGAGAAAGTGAGGACTGCAGATGTTGGACAGTGTGGTGCTGGAAAAGCACAGGAGGTCAGTCAGCATCCGAGGAGCAAGAGAATCAACATTTCTGGAATAAGACCTCATGCTCCTCACATGCCATCTGACTTTCTGTGCTTTTCCAACACCACACTCTTGACACTTATATGGCACCATATCTACAAGCATTCACTCCCTTCACCACCTCTCAGTAGCAACAGAGTGTACTATCTTAAAGACACACTGCAGAAATTTGTCCAAGATCATTAGCACTTTTAAAAGCCCCAACCACTTTTATCTGGAAGGATAAAGGCAGCAGATACATAGAACACCACAAACTGGAAGTTTTCCTCTAAGCCACTCACTGTTCTAACTTGGAAATATATCACTGTTCCCTTCCTAACAGCATTGTGGGTCAGCCCACTGCACATGGACTGCAGCAACTCACTACCACCTTCTCAAGGGCAACGAGGGATAGACAATAAATGCTGGCCAGCCTGTGACACCCATGTCATAATGAAGAAAAAAGACCAGATAAGGACTGCAGATTTCCTTCCCTCAGGGATTATCAAACATGTTGAGTTTTTACAATTGTCATTGTTACATGATCACTATTAGTTTAACTTTTGAATTCCAGATTTTTACTCAATTCAAATTTCACCATCTGCTATGGGAGGGTTTTGAAACTACGTTTCCAGAATGTTAAATTGGGATCTAGGCTACTAGTCCCATAACATTGCCATGATGCCACCACCTCATCTCCAACTCAGCTGCTCTTGGTTGGCAGATACCAGGTGGTAAAGGGAGATTGAGGAGTTGGATCTGAGAGACAAGGCAAAAATGTCCAGATCCAGGTGTCACACTCGAAGGATATAGGGTGAATTATTTCATCATTGACTCATGGAATATGGAAACAGATCCTTCGGTCCAACTCGCCCATGCTGACTAGATATCCTCAACTGAACTTGTCAGATTTGCCTGTGATTGACCCATATCCTTATTCAGGCACATCTCCAAATATCTTATAAATGTTGTAATTGTACCAGCCTCCACCACCTCCTCTGGCAGCTCATTCCATACAGGCACCTCCCTTTATGTGAAAATGTTGCCCCTCAGGTCCCTTTTAAATCTTTCCCTTGTCACCTTAACCCCATGCCCTCTAGTTTTGGAGTCCCCTAACATTGGAAAAAGGTCTTGGCTCTTCACCTTACCTATACCACTCACAATGTTATAAAACTCGAAAAGGTCATCTCTTAAAGTTCCACCCTCTCCTCATAACTGAAACCCTCCAGTCAAATTTCTTCACTCGGAGAGTGATGAATCTCTGAAATTCACTACCACAGAGAACAGTGGACTTCAAAACATTGTATTATTTCACGGAGGAGTTCACGAAGGATATCACACTTCAGACTAAAAGGATCAAAGAATATGGGAGAAAAGCAGGTACACATTATTGAGTTGAATCGTAATGAGTGGCAGAGCAAATTCAAATAGCCACATGGCCCACTCCTGCTCCTATTTCCATGCTTCTGTGAAAGGTGTAGGAGCATGATCTTGTGTGGGGACCCAACGAGGTGAACCCCTGAAGGAGGTACACCCCTTACTGTACGATAATAATCTGTGCCATAACCCTGCTGTGTTCCCCAGCTGCAGGAAACAAAGTGGCAGAGGCAGAGTGAAGTCCTTAAGTGTCAATTAATTGACCATTTAATGTCCCCAGTAGGTTTAAAGGGTAGGGAGGTAGTCTGACACCTCAAGCATCCACTGTATTATTGGAGACATGTCGAGATGGTTGGACAGGCAGAGAAAAAGTCAAACTGTGAAACATCGACTGAAGAGATATCATTTGGATCTAACCGGAATGATAGCTTACTGTTATTGTTTTCATGATTTGACAGTAGTCATCTTGCAAGAACAGATTATATCAACTTGGAATTATTTCCAAAGGCTTAGAAAATTGAGGGCTTCCCTAACTGAAGGTTTTAAAGTAGTAAAGCAGTTCAATAAGATAGATGCAGAGAAATTATTTTCTTTGATGGAAAATCCAAACAAAAGGCTTCTTAGGGATCGGTTAAAATGAAGTCAGGAAGCATTCAATCACAGAAAGACAAAGAATTTACAAGAGGTCTGGTAGTTAAGACAGATGAAC
Source organism: Chiloscyllium plagiosum (assembly GCF_037043375.1). NCBI lineage: Eukaryota > Metazoa > Chordata > Chondrichthyes > Orectolobiformes > Hemiscylliidae > Chiloscyllium > Chiloscyllium plagiosum. The sequence goes on along the minus strand of NW_028270162.1, from coordinate 40,179,569 downwards.
TAAGGGCATAGAATCGAACGTGGGGCTGGAATATCATAACTATTGCAGAAACATGGCTCAGGAATGGACAAAACTGGCAGGTTAATATTCAGGGGTATAAATGCTGTAGGAAGGATAGAAAGGGAGGCAAGAGAGGAAGGGAGTAGCATTTTTGGTTAGATATATCATTATAGCTGTACTTAGAGAGATATTCCTGGGAGATTGTCCAGTCAGGTTTTATGGGTAGAACTGAAAAATAAGAAAGGGACTGTTGGGATTGTATTATAGTCAGCAGGAAATTGAGAAGCAAATATGTCAGGAGATCTCAGGTATCTATAAGAGTAATAGAGTTGTAATGATAAGAGATTTTAGCTTTACAAACACAGACTGGGACTGTCATTGTGTTAAGGGCTTAGATGGGGACTACTTTGTTAAGTTATTCAATATGTGGATGTACCTACTAGAGAAGGAGCAATACTTGGCATCCTTGAACATAGAACATAGAACAGTACAGCTCAGAACAGGCCCTTCAGCCCATGATGTTGTGCCGACCACTGATCCTCATGTATGCATCCTCAAATTTCTGTGACCATATGCATGTCCAGCAGTCTCTTAAATGTCCCCAATGACCTTGCTTCCACAACTGCTGCTGGCAACGCATTCCATGCTCTCACAACTCTCTGTGTAAAGAACCCGCCTCTGACATCCCCTCTATACTTTCCTCCAACCAGCTTAAAACTATGACCACTCGTGTTAGTCATTTCTGCCCTGGGAAATAGTCTCTGGCTATCGACTCTTTCTATGCTTCTCATTATCTTGTATACCTCAATTAGGTCCCCTCTCCTCCTCCTTTTCTCCAATGAAAAAGTCCGAGCTCAGTCAACCTCTCTTCATAAGTTAAGCCCTCCAGTCCACGCAGCATCCTGGTAAACCTCCTCTGAACCCTCTCCAAAGCATCCACATCTTTCCTATAATAGGGCGACCAGAACTGGACGCAGTATTCCAAGTGCGGTTTAACCAAAGTTTTATAGAGCTGCAACAAGATCTCACGACTCTTCAACTCAATCCCCCTGTTAATGAAAGCCAAAACACCATATGCTTTCTTAACAACCCTGTCCACTTGGGTGACCATTTTAAGGGATCTATGTACCTGCACACCAAGATCCCTCTGTTCCTCCACACTGCCAAGAGTCCTGTCTTAATCCTGTACTCAGCTTTCAAATTCGACCTTCCAAAATGCATCACCTCACATTTATCTAGGTTGAACTCCATCTGCCACCTCTCAGCCCATCTCTGCATCCTGTCAATGTCCCACTGCAGCCTACAACAGCCCTCTATACTGTCAACGACACCTCCAACCTTTGTGTCGTCTGCAAACTTGCTGACTCATCCTTCAATCCCCTCATCCAAGTCATTAATAAAAATTACAAACAGTAGAGGCCCAAGGACAGAGCCCTGTGGAACACCACTCACCACTGACTTCCAGGCAGAATATTTTCCTTCTACTACCTTTCACTGTCTTCTGTTGGCCAGCCAATTCTGTATCCAGACAGCTAAGTTCCCCTGTATCCCATTCCTCCTGACCTTCTGAATGAACCTACCATGGGGAATCTTATCAAATCCTGTTGGGAAATAAGATGTCAGTGAGGAACACTTTACGATAAGTGATCATAATTCTATTAGTTTTTAAATAGTTAAGGGAAAGGATAGAACTGATCAAAAAGTTCAAGTTCTAAATTGGAGTAAGGCAAATTTCAACAGTATTAGACAAGAACTTTCAAATGTTGATTGGGGGAGGCTTCTCATATATAAAGGGATGGTTTGAAAGTGCGATGCCTTAAAAAACAAGACGCTGAGAGTTCAGAGACAGTGTCCATCGAATTGAATCCATAGAATCCCTATAACGTGGAAACAGGCCATTTTGTCCAATAAGTTCACAGCAACCCTCCGAAGAACATCCAACCTGGACCCACGTCCCTATCCTATCCTTGTAAGCCTGTATTTCTCATGGCGAATCCACCATTTATGTTCACAACATCACAAAGCTAGTCCCTTTTGTTTTCTAAAAGCTGTTCCTTGGCTCAAGGAGACTCTATCCTTGATTTTTTTCAGAGGGACAATAAACCAGGCCAGGCTCCAATCAGTCTGGTTTGGTACAGAGATGAAAAGGATTTTGAGAGGCCTTTTGTTTACATTTAAACAGATGAGACTTCAGGCCAAAGTGGTCTTGTTATAGAAGTTACCTGTATAAGGTCAGCTCTCTAGCTGAGCTGAGCAGTTTTTAGTTCAGTCTTGAACTGATTGGAAGTTCAACAGGGAGCTGTGTGGAAATTCTCCCTCTGTCTCTTTTCTGCGCCTCAACTTCAACCTGTAAGCCTGTGCTCCATTTATACTGTTTTTTTTTCAAGGGAGTTTGCTTATTGGGATTGTTGTGTATATTTGGAACAGCATAATTAAGTCTCGTTGGATAGGTTGAGTTCTGTAGGGATTCTTTATTCTGTTCTTTGTGTTTCATTGTGTAATTTTGTGAATACATTTTTGTCTGTTTTAAAATCTAGTAGTCAAACTAGCCAACTTAATCTGGGTAATTTTCACTCTTCACTTACCAAAACAAATTGCAGAGTTGTGGTCTGAGCCGCCTGCTTAAGAATGTTTTGAGTGGTCTGGCCTAGTCCATAACAGGTTGGGGGCTCTTTGCGGGAATTTAAACACTGAGTGGTAGGTGCTAGTGCCTTCATTTCGGGTGTTGGTTTGATTGGGTAGACAAAGCTTGGGATAGGAATGGCTCTTTCAGTCGCCAAATGTTTTCTGGATGCGGATGCGGTGACTTTGGAAGTTTTGCAAAAAGTGAATAAGACCAAGTTGCAAGAACTAGCAGAGAAGCTGGAACTGGAAGTTCCTGCTTCTGTGAGGAAAGGAGAGACAATTACAGCAGCAGCTCAGCATTTAAACTTACTGGAGAAACCATCAGAATCTATAGAGATGGCAAGAATTCAATTGCAAATGAAGCAGCTTGAGTTAGAGGCGAGAGATAAGGAAAGGGCAGCAAAAATGAAACAGCTTGAATTATGATTGGAAGCAGAAAAGAGGGAAAAAGGGAGAGCAGCAGAACAGAGAGAAAAAGAGAGAGAGAAGCAGAAGAGAGGGAAAAAGAGAAAGCTTTTGCACTTCAAAACCTGACACTTAAAAACAAAAGTGAGCTTAAAAGGCTGGAGATAAAGGCTGAAGGTAACCTTAACGAGGAGTAATGCGAACTCATGTGGAAGAGCATGGAGTTAAAACAGCAAGGTTAGCAGCTGAAGTGGCTGATGATTATGAGCTAGTCCATAAAATTCAGTTTGGCTTCCAGAATCAATTTCAGTTCATGAGGGATAGAAATTGGGGCAAAGAGGAATCCTCACATGGAAAGGGAAAGATAGATCTCTGTGAAGATCATTAGGATAATTTACCACAGGTTAAAAAACAAATCCTTGAGGGGGACAAAGTTAAAAAGCTCTGGTGTTTTCATTGTAATAAAGGGGGCCACGTGAAGTCACAGTGTAGGGGGGCTAGGAGAAAGCCAATTGTAGGAAAGCCAGACAAGCGTGGAAGTTTTGTTGGACTAGTAACAAAAAGCACAAGGGAAGTTAGACAACTGCCTCAGAGTGTACAAGATGATCAGAGTTTCGTTAAGGAGGAAGTGCCAGATCTGCTTAAAAATATACATGCAAGGGTAAATTTATTCACATAGGCCAGGAATAGCAGGTAAGGAGGTTATAATGTTAAGGAACACGGGATCCTCTCAGTCTGTAATGCTGAAGGATGAGGAGATATGCACTCCTGAGAGACTATTGCCAGAAAATGTACTGGTAACAGGAATTCATGGTGAGACAACAAAATGCTCAGTTATGTAAAGTGAGGCTAGAGAGTCCAGAGAAGAGTGGAGAATTTGTGGTAGGAGTACTGGACAAACTCAGCTCCAGGAATACAATTTGTCCAGGCAAATGATATCGCTGATTCACTGGTAGGTGTGCTGCCAGTGAAAAGCCAGTGGAGCTGCAGGCAACGGAAAACGTGAAGAATGTTTTTCCGGGAATTTTCCATGATTATGTGATCACGAGATCACAGAGGCACAAGTTGAAGCAGGAGAGATCAAAGGGCACAGATAAGGAAGCTAACAAAGTGTCATCTGAAACTTTCTTTGCTCAAATAAGTGGAACAGAGAAGAAGCAAATACGGAAACATGCCAGTATTTTTAGCTGTACTAAGCTGATTGAATTACAGCAGAAAAATGAGGAGTTAAAACAGTTATATCAAAAGGCATATACAGAGAAAGAAAGTGAATGCCTTCCTGTGTGGAATTACTTAACAAATGATGTCTTAATGAGGAAATGAAGACCATCACACAGTCAAGCAGATGAGAAATGGGCAGAGATTTATCAAATTGTTCTGCCAGTAGGATTACTTACTTACTGTGTGGAAACAGGCCCTTCAGCCCACAAGTCCACACCGACCCACCAAAGCGCAACCCACCCAGACCCATTCCCTTACATTTTACTCCTTCACCTAACACTACGGGCAATTTAGCATGGCCAATTCACCTAACCTGCACATTTTTGGATTGTGGGAGGAAACCGGAGCACCCGGAGGAAACCCACGCAGACACAGGGAGAATATGCAAACTCCACACAGAGAGTTGCCTGAGGCGGGAATTGAAACCGGGTCTCTGGCGCTGTGAGGCAGCAGTGCTAACCACTGTGCCAACGTGCCGCCCATAATATAGAAAGGATGTGCTGCGAGTGGCATATGAGTTACCACTTGGAGGTCATTTAGGGGTGGGGGAAACACAGGCTAAAATACAAAGTATACAAAATACATTTTTACTGGCCTGGACTACACAAAGATAAAGTTGAATTTTGCCAAACGTATCATACAGGTCAGCTAATTGGAAAACCACAGGCAATAATAAAGCCTGCACCTTTAATACCTATTCCAGCATTTGAGGAACCTTTCACAAGGGTCTTGATTGATTGTGTAGGGCCCCTCCCTCAAACAAAAAGTGAGAAGAAGTATTTATTAACAATAGTGGATGTTTCGACTAGATTTCCAGAGGCAATCTTATTACGCAACATCACAGTTAAAAGGGTTGTAGAAGAATTACTTAAATTTTTACTAGATACACACTGTCAATAGAGATCCAGTCAGATCAAGGATCACACTTCACATTCAAACTATTCAAGGAGGTTATAGGTAACTTGGAAATAAAGCAATTCAAATCTGCTGTGTACCATCCAGAATCGCAGGGAGCGCTTGAGAGTTGGCATCAAACACTGCAGACCATGTTGAGAGCTTATGGTCAGGATTATCCAGATGATTGGGATAAGGGAATTCCATTTGTACTTTTTATGATCAGAGATGCACCGAATGAATTGACCGAATTCAGTCCATTTGAATTAATTTTTGGGCATGAAGACGACTGTTAAAATTGATTAAGGCGAAATTAGCAAATCAGAATTCGGAGACCACCCATTTGGATTATGTGTCAAATTTTACAGAACGATTAAATAGAGCTGGAGAGTTGGCTAAACACTATTTAAAAGTATCACAGTATATAATGAAACAGGAAGTGGGTAAAAAAAATCACAAATTCACAATTTTGCAATTGGGGATAAGGTATTGGTGTTACTCCCAGTGACAGGTGAGCCTTTAAAAACCCGGGTTTAATGGACCTTATCAAATTGAGAAGAAATTGAGTGAGGTGAACTACCTGATAAGGACTCCAGACAGAAAGAAATCTCACAGAGTGTGTCATGTGAATATGCTCAAAAGGTATTTTGTTAGGGATGGAAAGCAAGAGGAGGAGGTGTTAATGATTACAGCACAGAAGGAAGAACCAGGTTCAGAGGATTCTGAATTGGACATTCCTCAAATCAAATTGGACAATGAGGAAGTTGTCAAAAATGTGGATAAATTATTGAGTTACCTTCCACAAGAAAATTGAAATGATCTAGAGTTATTACTATCACATGGGGAGATATGCAGAAATAAACTGGGAAGTACTAACCTCATTGTGCATGATGTAGAGATAGGAGATGCTGTTCCGATTAAGCAACATCCTTATCGGCATTACCCACTAAAGTTGGCTCAGGTTCAGAAGGAGATAGAGCGCATGCTCCAAAATGGCATAATCGAAGTGAGTTACAGTGACTGAAGCTCACCCAAAATCATGGTGCCAAAGCGAGATGGTACCCAACGGTTATGTGTGGACTATCACAAAGTCAACGTCGTTACAAAGACTGATGCATATCCAATTTCACGACTGGAGGACTGTGTCAAAAAAGTGGGAACAAGCAACTTACATTTCTATGTTGAACTTGCTCAGAGGCTACTGGCAATTACCTCTGTCAGAGACAGCAAAGACAATTTCGGCTTTCATAACGCTAGATGGATTATATTAGTTCAAAGTCACGCCATTTGGTATGAAAAATGCTTCAGCCACATTTCAGAGACTGACTAATAAGATCATTGCCTGATTACCCAACTGTGTGGTGTATATTGATGACCTGGTGATTTTTAGTCACTCATGGAAGGAACATTTGCAGCATTTATCGGACTTGTTCAATCAACTTCAGAAGGCAGGCTTGGTGGTAAACCTTGCTAAAAGTGAATCTGCCAAAGTTCCTGAGGTTGAATGTATTTTACCAGAAGTTTGTGCCGAACTTTAGCAGTGTGGCTGCTCCACTCACTGAATTGTTAAAAAAGGGCAAGGCGTTTCAGTGGACAGCAGACTGTCAAAAGGCTTTTGACAGCCTAAAAACACTGTTAACCCCAGTATTAGCCACACAGAATTACACGAAGCCTTTCAAGGTGGCTATCGATGGCAGTGATGTGGATGTTGGTGCAGTGCTCCTGCAGGAGGATAACGAGGGAATAGAAAGATACATTGGGTATTTTTCCAGGAAGTTGAACATTCATCAACAGAAATATTCAATGGTGGAGAAAGAGACTTTAAGCTTTGTGTTGGCATTACAACATTTCAGTGTTTATATTACCAGCAATGCATCTGAGACAAACATAAACACTGATTACAAACTATTGACATTTGTGGAAACATTTAATGACAAAAATGCCAGGCTGTTTAGATGGGGCTTGTTGTTGCAGCCATTCAGTTTGACAATTGTGCATGTGGCAGGTCACGAAAACATGATTGCCAATGTGTTATGGAGACTTGAATGAGATACAGAGACGTTCCGTGGTAGGTTTACCACGGCCAGAATTTGCATGTAGTTGTGCAAGTTCGTATGACCTGTATAAAGATAGGGGAATGGTCAGCTCTCTGGCTGAGCTGAGCAGTTTTTAGTTCAGTCTTGAATTGGTTGGAAGTTCAACAGGGAGCTGAGTGGAAACTCTCTCTCTCTCTCTTTCTCTCTTCTGCTCTTCAACTTCAACCTGTAAGCTTATGTTCCATCTATACTAGTTTTTCAAGGGAGTTTGCTTATTGGGACTGTTGTGTATATTTGGAACAGCATAATTAAGTCTCGTTGGATAGGTTGAGTTCTGTAGAGATTCTTTATTCTGTTCTTTGTGTTTCATTGTATAATTTTGTGAATACATTTTTGTTTGTTTTAAAATCTCGTAGTCAAACTAGCTAATTTAATCTGGGTAATTTTCACTGTACACTTATCAAACAAATTGCAAAGTTGTGGTCTGAGCTACCTGCTTAAGAATATTTTGAGTGGTCTAGCTTAGTCGATAACAATGTTAGTGTGAAGAATAAGTCTGATAGGTTAAGGGACTAGAGAAATTGAGGCTCTGGTCAAGAAAAAGAAGGAGGCATAGACAACTGGGATTGAGTGAGTCCCTAAAGGAGTATAAGGGCAAGATGAATATACTTAAGAAGGAAATCAGGAGGGCGAAAAGGGGACATGAGATAGCTTTGGCAAATAGGGTTAATGAGAATCCCAGGAGATTCTAAAGTACATCCAGGGCAAAAAAAGTAACCAGGGAGAAAATAGGACCCCTTAAAGATCAATGTGGCTTTCTATGTGAGATGGGTGAGATACTAAATGGTAATTTTGCATCAGTATTTACTTTGGAGGAGGATATTGAAGCTAGGGAACTTGTGGAAATGAACAGTGATGTCTAGAAAAGAGTTCAAATTGCAGGAGCTGTGGAGCTGGAAGTCTTAAAACAGACAAAGGTAGATAAAACCATGAGGTGTTTCCCAGAAATTTGTGGGAAGCTAGGGAAGAGATTATGGGTCCCTTTGCTGAGATATTTGTATCATTGACAGCCAAAGGTGACGTACTGGAAGACTGGAGGTTGGCTCATGTGATGCCAATATTTAAGAAAGGCTCTACAGAAAAGCTAGGGAGCTATAGACCAACGAGCCTGATGTCAGTGGTGGGTAAGTTATTGGAGGGGATTCTGAGGCACAGAATTTACATGCATTTGCAAAGGCAAGGACTGATTAGGGAGAGTCAACATAGCTTTGTGTGTGGGAAATCATGTCTCACGAATTTGAATGAGTTTTTAAAAAAGTGGCAAAGAAGATTGATGAAAGCAGAGTGGTAGGCTTTGTCTATATGGATTTGAGCGAAGCATTTGACAAGGTTCTGCTTGGTCGACTAGTTAGTAAAGTTAAATCACATGGGATCCAGGGAGAGCTAGCCAATTGGCTACAAAATTGGCTTTAAAGTAGGAGACACAGAATGGTGGTAGAGGGTTGCTTTTTGGACTAGAAGCCTGTGACCAGCAATATTGCCACAAGGATCAGTGCTGGGTTCACTACTTTTTGTCATTTATATAAATGATTTGGATATGCCTATTGGAAGCCTGCAGTTTGCAGAAATAGATTTGGCAAATAGAGTTAAGGACTCCAAAATAGGTGGTGTAATGGACAGTGAAGAAGATTATCTCAGACTACAATGGGATCGGCAGATGGAGTTTAATTTAGATAAATGTTGCATTTTGGTAAGGCAAACCAAGGCAGAACTTAGACAATTAATGGTAGGACCCTGGGGAGTGTTGCTGGACAATGAGACTGATGGGTGCAGGTTTATAGTTCTTTGAAAATTGACTTGCAAGTAGACAGTGGGGTGAAGAAGGCATTTGATAAGCTTGCTTTCATTGGTCAAAACATTGCATCTAGTAATTGGAACATCATGATTGGGCTGTACAGGACATTGGTGAGATTTCTTTTAGAATACTGCGCACAATTCTGCATACAATTCTGGTCACCTTTCTATAGGAAGGATGTTGTTAAACTTGGGAGAGTTCTGAAAAGATTTATAAGGATGTTGCTGGTACTGAAGGAATTGAGTTCTAAGAAGAGGCTTTTTTCCCTGGAACATCAGATGCTAAGGGGTGACCTTATAGCGGTTTATAAAATCAAGAGGGGCATGGATAGCGTGAACAGCCAAAGTCTTTTTCCTAGGGTGAGGGAGACCAAAACTAGAGGGCATAGATTTAAGGTGGGAGGGGAAAGATTTTGAAAGGATCTGAGGGTAACATTTTCACACAGAGGTTGGTGCGTGTATGGAATGTGCTGCCAGAGGAAGTGGTGGAGGCTGGAATAATTACAACATTTAAAAGGCATCTGGATGGGTATATGAAGAGGAAGGGTTTGGAGGGATTTGGGCCAAATGCTGGCAAATAAGACTAGGTCAAATTGGGATATCAGTTTGGTGTAGACAAATTGGACCAAAGGGTCTGTTTCCGTGCTATATGACTCGACCACACTAATTTCCAACCTTCAAGTCAGTCCTGCATTATGATCATGTCATGTTACTACTGGACAAATCAGAGCTCAGAATGAAATCTGACTAAATAGACCACTTAAAAAAGAAATTAATTTGGCGATATTTCACTGAAGCATTGGCACATAAGACTGCAGATTTAGTTTTAACAATAACATGGGTAAATTAAAACAATCCAAGCTATCTACATATAGCACAATTTGATTGACTTCAAATTGCACAGCAAATGAGAATCCCATTTATTGTCCAATACCATCTTATTACTGTTTCTCAAAACCCAGAGGTATTCCCTACCTATCTCATCTATGGATTTGACTTAACTGCTTCTTCTAAGTTCCAGTCCAGTCTGCTTTGTATTCCTTTCTTTTGATCACTTCGACAACTGAGAGCCCAAATCCTCTCTGTCTTTCAGCAATCTGCAGAATTTTATCCGAACACATTTCACTCTTTTTAACAGAGGTCATTTATTTCCATAACCACACTTTTATTCTCGGAGAAACTTTATTTGAATCTGACTTCAGTTAGGCCCCTAAAAACTTTCTGGTGTCTGGGATTATTTTTCAGATAAAATCAACCCTTGATTATTCTAAATCCAGACCGGGTTGATGTCTCTACTATCATAAATCCCCACAATATAAACAAACTTCCATTAACACTTCAGGAGGCATGTGTTGGTTTGAAATTATGGCTCCAGGAAGGCTAACCTAGTTAATTTTAAAACCCCTTCTCAAAAATAATCAACAGCCCTAGGCTACTAGATAAAAATCCAAACACATAAAAAAAAATTATTTGCATTAGTCACGCACTTTTCATCATTCCCAGAAATCCCAGGAAGATTTTTTAAATAGGCATTTGGTAGTACTAAGCGGGAGTATTGCTGAAAAGTGACGCACTCTATTGAAATCTTTCATCTTGCAGGACAATTCACAAGAAATACCAAAGTGAAAGGAAAACAACAATCATACTGTTTGAAACAAGTACATTGATTAGCCAATGGGTTTTAATTGACAGATGCGATGCCAAGGAAAATGTAAAAGTTAATGATGACTGACAGCTGCCAAGCTTTGCTTAAGTTTTAAACAAGGTAGGTTGACTCTGATTGGTCAAGACATTGCCTTGAGAAATGAACGAGTTAATGGCGAGTGTTGTGTTGAAACAGATGCATTGTGTGTCAAAAACAGATGGATCATATCAAGCAGCATGTTCCTTTGACTGTTCCCAACAAGGAAGGTACCCGAGCAGCACAAACTTACAAAATACACAACACAGTGTCCAACAGTTGTTGCAAATTCGCAACTGGATGACATTAGCTACATAAGCCCGAGTATGTGAAGAATTATGTGGACAAACAATTTAAGATTGTCAATCTGGTTGCAGTATGGTCTACTTGTATGTCAGCGAAGCTACAGACATTCATCTAAAGGATCCTGGCATTTGCAGACAGAAAGAACACGTTCATGCACTGCACCTGTTGCAACTCTGCTACAGTCAGAATCCATCTGCCAAACAATCAGCACTGTCCATTCACCCACAATGTAATGGTTGTTTTTCCTATACATGATATTTATTGTGAACTGAGCTATGGCAATCAATGCAGTGAAGGTACAATCATGCAGCAGGATATGAAAGGGAAGCTTGCAAGCAGTGATGGTTCCATGGACTTTCTGTGTTTGTCATTCAGAATAGGATAAGTCACCAGTTTAGAAGAAACCTAGACATGTTGCCACAGATGGTGCACACAGTTGTCACTGAGGGTAGAGCATTTCTTTCCAGGAAATGGCGAGACAAGTGGTGAGAAGGGTAAATAATTGGGTGAGTTGGTTTTGGAAACCCTGCAATTAAATGTCAGGCAACTTTCTTGGCTTGCCAGCAATTAAGGCCCTTAAGAGATCAATTAATGGCCACTTCAGGGTCTCAACTTGTCACCTCCTTGATGACCCATCTCTCCAGCGGTTGAGAAAAATGGCTATTGTCTCACCTAGGAAACTAGAGTGCCTCCTCAGTTAGTGTGGGGTGGCTTCAATATCCCTACCTGGGGGCAATGGAAGGTATGGATGATGGATAGGGGTTAGTCTCCGAAAGCCAATTGTCTGGCCCTGCCTCTGCCCAAGCCCCCCACCACACCATTTGAACCTAAACGTCATTTATCTTCTCATCTCTGGATCCTCAGAGGAGTAGGCCTTGATCAATGAACTAAGAAGCACAAAGGTTTCAGGTGTCTCATTGAGCCAAGTCGAGGATTGTGAGAAGGTGAGAAACCTGCCCTCAATCAGCCTGTCAGCTTTTTAAAGTTGGATGATCGGGTAATTTACCTCACCAGTGGGAAGTGTATTGCCACCCAACAGGCTCTCTCCTATATTTCGGGCACGATATCCTTTTTTTCTTTACTCTGTGTCTGAAGTGGAAGATTTGAATGTTTAAGGTGCTGAGAGAGCACTCAAGAACAATTTAGCTAATGCAAACTCTCTGCTGTTTCCCCTTCAGGTAGTTATTAATTTCCCTTTCGGAAGACATGAACATAATGTACCTCAAACAGATTCTCAGGGAGCTCATTTTTGCTTTAATTTCATCTGCTGTGTACCTTCCCATTCCGCCAGCCTGGCTTTATCCTCTTGAGATCCATCACCAGCCTCCTCACAGATAACTTCCAACTTCTGTATCATCTACATCTTCGGCCACTAACCTGCTTTTGCAGCGATAATATTGATTGGGTTGGTCCAGTTCAGTTTGTTGTTAATAGTGGTCCCCAGAATGTTGCTGATGAGATGTTCAACAGTGTTTATGTTATTGAGTGGTGAGGAGAAATGATTGAACTATCTGCAGTTGGTGATGGTAGTTACTTCTGTGTTTCCTCTATCATAACAATAACCACACTTCAAAAGGACTACAATGGCTGTAAAATGGTTTGGAATGTCTTGAGAAAATGCAATTCACTTACCTAAGATGTTTATCACTTAGCCAAACACACAACATGCACCTCCATAACGGCAGAAGTGAGTTTTAAAATGGGAAGAAGAATATTCCCAGTTTATTTGCAATATTGACGGATTGCCATTCTTACCAGTGCACCACTATTTCAAATGTTTCCTCACCCATGCCCCAGGGCCACCATAGTTTAACTCTACCTTTCAACCAGATTATTTACTTGCCTTTGGGCTTTTAAGGGATTTTAAACTCTTAATAACTGTTGACTGACAATACATTAACAAATTTTACAGTATATGCTGGTCTGAGTGAATCCTGGTGTTGAGTTTAAAGTACCTAAAAATATCTGCACATCGTGTACACCTCACACGGTCGGCAAGACCCTAACATCAACGGTGAAGAAATGCTTACAGTGTTACTGGGTGGGTGGAGGGGGGGCAATACTGTCAGCATGATTAGAGTTTGATAAAGACCTCCTACCGATCTACAATCCTTGGGAGCTTTTTTCACAGTAACAATAATCAATTGTGGAATAGCAGAAAGGAAGCCCTGACTTTCAAGATAATGATCTTTTGCAGGCCAGGTACTTTCTGATTTTAAGCTTTGAGTGATGTATAAGTGTGAATTTGTCCAAATTATATTTGGTACAGGGTACATTAAAGGGTAAATCGCACACTGTTTCAGTTTCACACTGGAATTAGGTTCAGACTGGATTTGAGCTCACACTGCTTCAGTCTTCACTGGATTTAGAACACACACTGCTTCAGTCTTCACTGGGTTTAGGCTCACACTGCTTCAGTCTTCACTGGATTTAGAACACACACTTCTTCAGTCTTCACTGGATTTAGGCTCACACTGCTTCAGTCTTCACTGGATTTAGAACACACACTGCTTCAGTCTTCACTGGGTTTAGAACACACACTTCTTCAGTCTTCACTGGATTTAGGCTCACACTGCTTCAGTCTTCACTGGATTTAGAACACACACTTCTTCAGTCTTCACTGGATTTAGGCTCACACTGCTTCAGTCTTCACTGGATTTAGAACACACACTGCTTCAGTCTTCACTGGGTTTAGGCTCACACTGCTTCAGTCTTCACTGGATTTAGGTTCACACTGCTTCAGTCTTCACTGGATTTAGGCTCACACTGCTTCAGGCTTCACTGGATTCAGAACACACACTGCTTCAGTCTTCACTGGATTTAAGCTCACCACTGCTTCAGTCTTCACAGGATTTAGGCTCACACTGCTTCAGTCTTCACTGGATTTAGGCTCACACTGCTTCAGTCTTCACTGGATTTAGAACACACACTGCTTCATTCTTCACTGGATTTAGGCTCACACTGCTTCAGTCTTCACTAGATTTAGGCTCACACTGCTTCAGTCTTCATTGGATTTGGACTCACCACTGCTTCAGTCTTCACTGGATTTAGAACACACACTGCTTCAGTCTTCACTGGATTTGAGCTCACACTGTTTCAGTCTTCACTGGATTTAGGCTCACACTGTTTCAGTCTTCACTGGATTTAAGCTCACCACTGCTTCAGTCTTCACTGGATTTAAGCTCATCACTGCTTCAGTCTTCACTGGATTTAGAACACACACTGCTTCATTCTTCACTGGATTTAGAACACACACTGCTTCAGTCTTCACTGGATTTAGATACACACTGCTTCAGTCTTCACTGGATATAGGCTCACACTGCTTCTGCCTTCACTGGATTTAGATTCACACTGCTTCAGTCTTCACTGGATTTAGAACACACACTGCTTCAGTCTTCACTGGATTTAGGCTCACACTGCTTCAGTCTTCATTGGATTTAGAACACACACTGCTTCAGTCTTCACTGGATTTAGATACACACTGCTTCAGTCTTCACTGGATATAGGCTCACACTGCTTCTGCCTTCACTGGATTTAGATTCACACTGCTTCAGGCTTCACTGGATTTAGAACACACACTGCTTCAGTCTTCACTGGGTTTAGGCTCACACTGCTTCAGTCTTCATTGGATTTAGAACACACACTGCTTCAGTCTTCACAGGGTTTAGGCTCACACTGCTTCAGTCTTCACTGGATTTAGGTTCACACTGCTTCAGTCTTCACTGGATTTAGGCTCACACTGCTTCAGGCTTCACTGGATTCAGAACACACACTGCTTCAGTCTTCACTGGATTTAAGCTCACCACTGCTTCAGTCTTCACTGGATTTAGAACACACACTGCTTCAATCTTCACTGGATTTAGGCTCACACAGCTAAAGTCTTCACTGGATTTAGAACACACACTGCTTCAATCTTCACTGGATTTAGAACACACACTGCTTCAGTCTTCACTGGATTTAGAACACACAATGCTTTAGTCTTCACTGGATATGAGCTCACACTGCTTCAGTCTTCACTGGATTTAAGCTCACCACTGCTTCAGTCATCACTGGATTTAAGCTTACCACTGTTTCAGTCTTCACTGGATTTAAAACACACATTGCTTCAGTCTTCACTGGATTTGCAACACAACTGCTTCAGTCTTTACTGGATTTGAGCTCGCACTGCTTCAGTCATCACTGGATTTAGAACACACACTGCTTCGGTCTTCACTGGATTTAGGCTCACATTGCTTCAGTCTTCACTGGATTTGAGCTCACACTGCTTCAGTTTTCAGTGGATTTAAGCTCACCACTGCTTCAGTCTTCAGTGGATTTAAGCTCACCACTGCTTCAGTCTTCACTGGATTTAGAACACACACTTCTTCAATCCTCACTGGATTTAGGCTCACACTGCTTCAGTCTTCACTGGATTTAAGCTCACCACTGCTTCAGCCTTCACTGGAGTTAGAACACACACTTCTTCAATCCTCACTGGATTTAGGCTCACACTGCTTCAGTCTTCACTGGATTTAAGCTCACCACTGCTTCAGCCTTCACTGGATTTAGAACACACACTTCTTTAATCTTCACTGGATTTAGGCTCACACTGCTTCAGTCTTCACTGGATGTAGAACACACACTGCTTCATTCTTCACTGGATTTAGAACACACACTGCTTCAGTCTTCACTGGATTTAGATTCACACAGCTTCAGTCTTCACTGGATTTAAAACATACATTGCTTCAGTCTTCACTGGATTTGAGCTCACAATGCTTCAGTCTTCACTGGATTTAGAACACACGCTGCTTCAGCCTTCACTTGATTTAGGCTCACACTGCTTCAGTCTTCACTGGATGTAGAACACACATTGCTTCAGTCTTCACTCGATTTAGGCTCACACTGCTTCAGTCTTCACTGGATTTACGCTCATGCTGCTTCAGTCTTCAGTGGATTTAGGCTCACTCTGCTTCAGTCTTCACTGGATTTGAGCCCACACTGTTTCAGCCTCCACTGGATTTAGGTTCACTCTGTTTCAGTCTTCACTCGATTTAGGCTCACACTGCTTTAGTCTTCACTGGTTTTCAGCTCACACTTCTTCAGTCTTCACTGGATTTCAGCTCACATTGCTTCAATCTTCACTGGATTTAGAACACACACTGATTCAGGCTTCACTGGATTTAGAACACACACTGCTTCAGGCTTCACTGGATTTAGGCTCATACTGCTTCAGTCTTCACTGGATTCAGAACACACGCTGCTTCATTCTTCACTGGATTTAGAACACACACTGCTTCAGTCTTCACTGGATTTAGAACACACACTGCTTCAGTCTTCGCTGGATTTAGATTCACACTGCTTCAGTCTTCACTGGATATAGGCTCACACAGCTTCCGCCTTCACTGGATTTAGATTCACACTGCTTCAGTCTTCACTGGATTTAGGCTCACACTGCTTCACTCTTCACTGGATTTAGAACACACACTGATTCAGTCTTCACTGGATTTAGGCTCACACTGCTTCAGTCTTCACTGGATTTAGATTCACACAGCTTCAGTCTCCACTGGATTTGGGCTCACTCTGCTTCAGTCTTCCATGGATTTAGGCACACACTGCTTCAGTCTTCAGTGGATTTAAGCTCACCACTGCTTCAGCCTTCACTGGATTTAGAACACACACTTCTTTAATCTTCACTGGATTTAGGCTCACACTGCTTCAGTCTTCACTGGATGTAGAACACACACTGCTTCATTCTTCACTGGATTTAGAACACACACTGCTTCAGTCTTCACTGGATTTAGATTCACACAGCTTCAGTCTTCACTGGATTTAAAACATACATTGCTTCAGTCTTCACTGGATTTGAGCTCACAATGCTTCAGTCTTCACTGGATTTAGAACACACGCTGCTTCAGCCTTCACTTGATTTAGGCTCACACTGCTTCAGTCTTCACTGGATGTAGAACACACATTGCTTCAGTCTTCACTCGATTTAGGCTCACACTGCTTCAGTCTTCACTGGATTTACGCTCATGCTGCTTCAGTCTTCAGTGGATTTAGGCTCACTCTGCTTCAGTCTTCACTGGATTTGAGCCCACACTGTTTCAGCCTCCACTGGATTTAGGTTCACTCTGTTTCAGTCTTCACTCGATTTAGGCTCACACTGCTTTAGTCTTCACTGGTTTTCAGCTCACACTTCTTCAGTCTTCACTGGATTTCAGCTCACATTGCTTCAATCTTCACTGGATTTAGAACACACACTGATTCAGGCTTCACTGGATTTAGAACACACACTGCTTCAGGCTTCACTGGATTTAGGCTCATACTGCTTCAGTCTTCACTGGATTCAGAACACACGCTGCTTCATTCTTCACTGGATTTAGAACACACACTGCTTCAGTCTTCACTGGATTTAGAACACACACTGCTTCAGTCTTCGCTGGATTTAGATTCACACTGCTTCAGTCTTCACTGGATATAGGCTCACACAGCTTCCGCCTTCACTGGATTTAGATTCACACTGCTTCAGTCTTCACTGGATTTAGGCTCACACTGCTTCACTCTTCACTGGATTTAGAACACACACTGATTCAGTCTTCACTGGATTTAGGCTCACACTGCTTCAGTCTTCACTGGATTTAGATTCACACAGCTTCAGTCTCCACTGGATTTGGGCTCACTCTGCTTCAGTCTTCCATGGATTTAGGCACACACTGCTTCAGTCTTCAGTGGATTTAAGCTCACTACTGCTTCAGTCTTCAGTGGATTTAGAACACATACTTCTTCAATCTTCACTGGATTTAGGCTCACACTGCTTCAGTCTTCACTGGATTTAGAACACACACTGCTTCAGTCTTCACTGGATTTAAGCTCACCACTGCTTCAGTCTTCACTGCATTTAAGCTCACCACTGCTTCAGTCTTCACTGGATTTAAAACACACATTGCTTCAGTCTTCACTGGATTTAGAACACAACTGCTTCAGTCTTTACTGGATTTGAGCTCGCACTGCTTCAGTCATCACTGGATTTAGAACGCACATTGCTTCAGTCTTCACTGGATTTAGAACACACAATGCTTCAGTCTTCACTGGATTTAGAACACACACTGCTTCAGTCTTCACTGGATTTAGGCTCACACTGCTTCAGTCTTCACTGGATTTAGAACACACACTGCTTCAGTCTTCACTGGATTTAGAACACACTGCTTCAGTCTTCACTGGATTTAGGCTCACACTGCTTCAGTCTTCACTGGATTTAGAACACACACTGCTTCAGTCTTCACTGGATTTAAGCTCACCACTGCTTCAGTCTTCACTGGATTTAGAACACATACTTCTTCAATCTTCACTGGATTTAGGCTCACACTGCTTCAATCTTCACTTGATTTAGAACACACACTGCTTCAGTCTTCACTGGATTTAGGCTCACACTGCTTCAGTCTTTACTGGATTTAAGCTCACCACTGCTTCAGTCTTCACTGGATTTAGAACACACACTGCTTCAGTCTTCACTGGATTTATGCTCATGCTGCTTCAGTCTTCAATGGATTTAGGCTCACTCTACTTCAGTCTTCACTGGATTTGAGCCCACACTATTTCAGCCTCCACTGGATTTAGGTTCACTCTGTTTCAGTCTTCACTGGATTTAGGCTCTCACTGCTTTAGTCTTCACTGGATTTCAGCTCACACTGCTTCAGTCTTCACTGGTTTTCAGCTCACAGTCTTCACTGGATTTAGAACACACACGGCTTCAGGCTTCACTGGATTTAGGCTCACACTGCTTCAGTCTTCACTGGATTTAGAACACACACTGCTTCAGTCTTCACTGGATTTAGGCTCACACTGCTTCAGTCTTCACTGGATTTAGAACACACACTGCTTCAGTCTTCACTGGATTTAGGCTCACACTGCTTCAGTCTTCACTCGATTTAGGCTCACACTGCTTCAGTCTTCACTCGATTTAGGCTCACACTGCTTCAGTCTTTTACAACAATTGATGATTATTCTATTAGTGGAGTTTCATTGCTGACTCGAGCTTTCAGTTCCCGATTTGTGTAATTGAGTTTGAATTGTGCCAGCTACTGTGGAAATAGCTGGGGCTGCTGGATAACTAGTGGAGTGACATTATCACTATATCACCATCCCCTTGTAAAAATGAAATAAATTAAAAAAACAAACCTTTCACAATTCAGTATCATTCCTCGGCTATCCCCAAAGAGACAACTGAGATAACGTGAAAAATCACACAATACCCAGGTTATAGTCCAACAGGTTTATTTGGAAGCACTAGCTTTCAGAGGGATCAGCGTTCTGAAAGCTAGTGTTTCCAAATAAACCTATTGGACTATAACCTGCTGTTGTGTGATTTGTAACTTTGTCCACACCAGTCCACCACCAACACCTCCAAGTCAAAGCAACTGAGAGGAAGAGATGAAGTTGTCGATTTTAAGTGGGAACATCTGTTACGTTTGGATCTTTGCCATCCAAGAGTGACAAGACCTGCCTGATGAAACATTGTGTTACTTGGGAAAGTGAGCTCCATGGTTTATTTTGTGCTGATTTATTTTGTAATTGATGAAGTGATGGCACAAATGAAAACAAGTGGCATTGATGGGAAGTGATACTTAAACTGTGCTGTAATTTCTATATTCGTATAGTTCCCACTGAAATATTGACATTTATATTCTAATTGTCATTATGATAGTTCCCCCACAGATCTAAAAACTATGTTGAAGTATGGAATGTGGTTTCTATTCCATTTGTGGTGCTGACCATTAACTCCCTGGTTTCTCTTTCAATGTTCCTGAATATAGTTTATCTTTTGATTAACTGGTTTCAAATACAGCCATTAAGAAAGTAGAGCTATGAAATTAAACAATATGTTTTATTTTTCCTGAACGTCCTAAATCACTCTACTCTCAATGAAATACTTTTGCAATGTTGACAACTGGCCAAAAGACAATGGTCCTTGCTCATAAGGAAATAGCACATGAAAGAGGAGCGGGCATATGCTATTTGGCCCATCAAACCTGCTCCACCATCAAATAAAACTGCAGCTGATCGGATTGTGACTTTAGCTCCATGTTCCTGCCTGGTTCACCATCACCCTTAACTTTGTTATTGATCAAAGATCTGTTTAATTCAGTCTTACACCAATGACCCAGACTCCACTGTGGAGCAGAATTGCAAAGACTGCTGACCATTTGAGAGAAGAATGCCTCTTTACCTCCAGTTCAATGGGTAGGGGGGAGTGGGGGAGGGTGTGGGGGTGGTGGGGAGGGGGGTAGACTTTGAGGTCAAATTGCTTTGTATGTTCCATGGCTGACTGTTCCCCTTCACCTGACCCACAGGTCAGCTCCATATCTGAATGAATCCAGCCCTCCCCTGCCCCTTTCACCTGCCGGGCTGCCTGAGTCTAGAAATCGTCCTCCATCGGTTAAGAAATAGAGTCCTGTTTATTGGCGTCACCTCATGCTCCCGCGAGGAGGTTGACCAATTCATCAACTTCACCAACACATTCCACCCTGACCTTAAATTTACCTGGACCATCTCTGACACCTCCCTCCCCTTCCTGGACCTCTCCATCTCCATTAATGATGACCGACTTGATACTGACATTTTTTACAAACCCACGACTCCCACAACTACCTGGATTACACCTCTTCCCATCCTACCTCTTGCAAAAATGCCATCCCGTATTCCCAATTCCTCCGCCTCCGCCGGATCTGCTCCCAGGAGGACCAGTTCCACCACAGAACACACCAGATGGCCTCCTTCTTTAGAGACCGCAATTTCCCTTCCCACGTGGTTAAAGATGCCCTCCAATGCATCTCGTCTACATCCCGCAACTCCGCCCTCAGACCCCACCCCTCCAACCGTAACAAGGACAGAACGCCCCTGGTGCTCACCTTCCACCCTACCAACCTTCGCATAAACCAAATCATCCGCCGACATTTCCGCCATCTCCAAACAGACCCCACCACCAGGGATATACTTCCCTCCCCACCCCTTTCCACCTTCCGCAAAGACCGTTCCCTCCATGACTACCTGGTCAGGTCCACGGCCCCCTACAACCCACCCTCCCATCCTGGCACTTTCCCCTGCCACCACAGGAACTGTAAAACCTGTGCCCACACCTCCTCCCTCACCTCTATCCAAGGCCCTAAAGGAGCCTTCCACATCCATCAAAGTTTTACTTGCACATCCACTAATATCATTTATTGTATCCGTTGCTCCCGATGCGGTCTCCTCTACATTGGGGAGACTGGGCGCCTCCTAGCAGAGCGCTTTAGGGAACATCTCCGGGACACCCGCACCAATCAACCACACCACCCCGTGGCCCAACATTTCAACTCCCCCTCCCACTCTACCGAGGACATGGAGGTCCTGGGCCTCCTTCACCGCCGCTCCCTCACCACCAGACACCTGGAGGAAGAATGCCTCATCTTCCGCATCAGAACACTTCAACCCCAGGGCATCAATGTGGACTTCAACAGTTTCCTCATTTCCCCTTCCCCCACCTCACCCTAGTTCTAAACTTCCAGCTCAGCACTGTCCCCATGACTTGTCCGGACTTGTCTTACCTGCCTATCTCCTTTTCCACCTATCCACTCCACCCTCTCCTCCCTGACCTATCACCTTCACCTCCTCCCCCACTCACCCATTGTACTCTATGCTACTTTCTCCCCACCCCCATCCTCCTCTAGCTTATCTCTCCACGCTTCAGGCTCACTGCCTTTATTCCTGATGAAGGGCTTTTGCCCGAAACGTCGATTTCGAAGCTCCTCGGATGCTGCCTGAACTGCTGCGCTCTTCCAGCACCACTAATCCAGAATCCTGTTTATATGCAGATACAAGCCTCCACTAAAGCTTTTAATATTGCCCCACCAACTGACAGCAGATTGATGGGCCAGCCTCCAGTGAAAGGAAGCTGTCCACTTCATCCTGCCCTTTGAGTGTTGCCAGGCCCCAATTCACCTCCTGAGAGTGAATTTGCCACAGCCCACCTTTCCTCAGCAATCTCCACCAAACTAACCACGGTTAAAAGTGAAGCTGTGGGATGCTTGCAGTGAACTAACAACTTTGTAAGAATACTGCTTCCAACCCATCCCTGTTTTGGAGGTTTAAACAACTCCTGTTCTCACTCTTCTCCAAGAGGATAGGAGCCGGGTGCTGGCAGGTGGGACTAGATTGGGTATCTGGTCTACCTAGATTAGATATCTGGTCGGCCTGGATGAGTTGGACAGAAGGGTCTGTTTCTGTGCTGTACATCTCTATGACTCTATTCCATCCCCTTTTTCAGTCTCAGCCTTGATCTGGATGTCTTACACATGTTCTGTGCTTTTTTTTGCCAATTTATGTTACATTATATGGTGAGAATGAGATGCCTCTGATAGGGATCACATTGACATTTTAATTAAGATCACCCCAACTCAGTAGTAGTACCTGTTTTGTACCTTCACTCTTCTCTTGCAGGACAGTACAAAGGTTGATGGACATGATAGGCTGCAATGCCTTTTACATGACAAACCATCTTTATAACAAACAATAGGGGTGGTAATCCTGGCGGAGAATTTATGGTCTCCCACACTTCATTAAGCCAATCAAAAGTTGGAATTACTGATACCCACAAGATGTCAGTATCTCAACGGTTATTAATCAGAGTTCTTACCTTCAAACTTTTAATCTTGCATCCTCTGTCTCAGAGGTGAGAATGTCACCATGAAACCAATTGCTCAGTCCTAGTATTTCTATTGTAACCGTAACATTTAAAACATGTGTCTAGCAAAGGACACATTGGAAACATTGAAAATATCTTTTTCAGAGGAAGTCCAGTTGACTTGGTATGTCTTAACATAATGACATCAATATGTCATCTTGATTTCTCAAATACTTTAGGAGCGTGTTAATAATCTATACAGTACAATCTTGTTGAATCATTCCAATAAAGTTTGAAAAAGTCATTTACCCCTGAGCATCTGTAGTTTTGGGTCATTTTCAAGATGCTATATAAATGTAAATGGTTGTTGAAAATTGGACCAATGTAAGCTCAAACACTAAGCAAAGCCCAGCAGTCTTGGAAGCTAATCCTTTACAGAATTGTGGATGCAAGACATTTGGATTTAGAGAATCAACAACATCTACAGGTCGTATTCCATCAAATGTGCTGTTTTTATTTTGGTGTTACATGTCACTCTTCAGAAATTTTCCAATATAGTGCTTTTGAACTGTTGTGTGTAAAGCCAGTTTTACATTGTGAACTTGGAGCTCTATGCCTTGATCATTAGTCTCCAAAAAGGATGTCGGGGGTTGGAGACTGTACAGAGGCCATTTGTTTCGATGTTATTAGTGGTGGAGGACTAGAGGCTAGAGAGACTGGGATTGTTCACCACAGAAGACAAAAGTTTCAAGTATGACTTAATAGATGTGTCAAAGTGATTAGGGGCTTTAATAGAATAGATGGAGAGTAAGGTCAGGAACTGAAGAATACAGATTTAAAGTAACTGCAAGAAAAGCAGGAGGGAATTGAGGAGAATGTGTTTTCATGCAGCAAATATGAAAACTGACATACAGTGGCTGAGAGCTGGGGTATGGACAGAAATGATGGGCCCCTGACCCCTGACCTAAGCACAATGGCCGTCCCAGAGCCCTGGTTACTGGGCCTGGATGTAACTCTCTGTCTGCTGTCTGAAGGATTAGTTAGAGACAGATTCATGAAAGAAATAGTCGAGAGGAAAAGAACTGGCATTGCAATGGAGGAGGGACTGGGGCGAGCAGGAGCTAATTGGAAGGCTCTTTCAAAGACCTGGCACAAGCATGGTGGGCTGAATGGCCTCCTTCTGTGCTATCTCATTCCACAAGCATAATTAGGATCTGCCAGATTCCTGAAGCATGCATTGAAGAAGTAACTGATTGCTAATCAAGTAGCACATCCGTCATAAAATTCCACAAGCCTTTATGCTGCTTCATAAATTATATCTTATTTCTTACGCTTCTGCAAACGTGTACAAGTTTTTTTTGAAGTTAAGATAATGACAGCGGCATGCCCCAACCATTTCTGTTTCCATTTTCTCTGAAGTGATGTTGTCTCCTGAGATTTCTTAAATTGCGTCGGATGCGCGGTATGAATTTCAGAAATCAGGGCATATGGTCACATTTTACCGTGGTGCATTATGAAATGCAAATGAGATGATATCCCTGTTTTGTTTTAGAAAATGAGAAACAGACAAGATTGAAAATAAATGTTGTCTTTGATCCAGCCGGGAAGTTTGTTTGCAATCAATTTGCTACAGAAGTTGTAATTGTTGTGGTTAGTGTCGGCTTCTCAAGATCAGTTGAAATGTCGCTGTCTGGAGGCAGGAGGATGACATCTCTTTTAGCTCTGCTGCAAACACCCTGGAGTCACAGTCTGAACCACCCACTCTCGAAATTCCATTATTCTCCCTTTTTCTTTGAATTGCAAGGAGACAGAATGTCTCTCTGCTTGAGTAAATAAAGTTGCAGCCAACTCCCCAGCCCATGTCTCCGCTCCCCCCCCCCCCCCCCCCCCACTTTATGCTTCACGAATGGCCTGCCATTTCCCCTCTGTCAATGAAAGGCGAGAATTTTAAACAGACTGCTTTCAGGGATCAATTTTAAATTGGGACACGGGCGCCAGTCTCACAACAGGTTCACAAGGTTTGTCAATCAGGGCATGAAATATTCACCAGTTTTAATCTTCTTATGGGATCTCCTGCATAGCTACGGTGTGGCCCTCATGAGCCTACTGTTCCTGGGTTTCAAGACAATTGAGGAATAATCTGCCTTCTAAAATATCCCAATGATGTTATTTTTAGTGCAAGGTCTCAACTGCGACGGATGTTGAAGTGAACACTTTTTTTCCTATTTGGTGTTGGGGGGCGGAAAGGTTTTAACTTGAGAGCAAGTATCCACATTCCTTATGTTTAAAAAAATTTAATACATACTAAGGATTGCATTATTAACATTTGAAATTCAGCACCTTAAACTGCACAGCAGGGGTTTTGTGTAAGGGGTTCAGATATTTCTGACTGTCTCTCGCAGACAAAGACAAAAGGCAAATGTTTCATGCTTGTTCGGGGGAGGGGGGTGTGGTGGTGGAGATGTGCGTGTGGGTGGGTGTTGAAGAGTTCAAATATGCATCGGCTTTGATGGAGAGTCAGCCATTCAAACCTGTCACCTACGGGATTATGACTGATATTGGAAAGTGCTTTTCCATGTAACAATGCCTTATTGTGCTTTTCTCAGCATGCCTTGGAATCCCAGAGTCTTAATTGTTATTAGTATGAAGTGTTATTAGTGGAAGTGTAAAGATTTTTGTTGATGGCAATGTTAAAATTACAGCCACAAAGAGAAATGATCTGAGTAGAATTCAAAAGTGCGCATTTACAAATCATCGGTTTTAAGTTATAACATTGTATTTCTCCCTCAACTAGGGACAAATTATGTCCCAGCTTCACAGAAAGTAACAAGCAGTTCACAAAGGGATTCACATGTTAGAGTGAATGTACTTCACAGCACCATTTGTTTGTGCACTGGCTGCAGCCAGATGTGTCTGCAGTTCTATTTATACATATTTGATATACACATTCAAGATGATCAAGTGTAAATCATTTTCAAGATACTTCAGTGTGGTGGAATGTAATTACTTACTATATTCCTAATTCAACTCCTCTTTCACCACCACACTCCAATAGAAATAAAAATTGTACTCACTTCTACAAAGATATGTCTGATTTAATCCGTGTTGTAAAGAAAGCTATTTCAATTTATATTCATATAGTCAGATAGTCATAGAGGTGTACAGCGCAGAAACAGATCCTTCCATCCAACTCGTCCATGCTGACCAGATAGCCTAAATTAATCTAGTTCCACCTGCCAGCACCCGGCACATGTCCCTCCAATACCTTCTGATTCATATACCCATCCAGATGCTTTTTAAATGTTGCAATTGTACCAGCCTCCACCACTTCCTCTGGCACCCATTCCACACACACACACCACCCTCTGCGCAAAAACGTAGCCCCTTAGGTCTCTTTTATGTCTTACCCCTCTCACCCTAAACTTGTGCCCTCTAATTCTGGACTCCCCCACCCCAGGAAAAAGACTTTGCCTATTTACCCTAGCCATGCCCCTCATAATTTTATAAACCTCTATAAGGTCACCCCTCAGCCTCCAGGGAAAACAGCCTCAGCCTATTTAACCTCTCCCTAAAGCTCAAATCCTCCAACCATAGCAATGTCCTTGTAAATATTTTCTGAACCCTTTCAAGTTTGACAACATCCTTCCTATAGGAAGGAGATTTGAATTGCACACAATATTCCAAAAGTGGCCCAACCAATGTCCTGTACAGCCGTAACATATCCTCCCAACTTCTGTACTTAATACTCTGACCAGTAAAGAAAAGCATAACAAACGTCTTCTTGACTATTGTATCTACCTGCAACTCTACTTTCAAGGAGCTATGAACCTGCACTCCAAGATCTCTTTTTTCAGCAACATTCCCTAGGACCTTACCATTAAGTGTCTAAGTCTTGCTAAGATTTGCTTTCCCAAAATGCAGCACCTCGCATTTATCTAAATTAAACTCCATCTGCCACTCCATAAGCCCATTCGCTTATCTGATCAAGATCCTGTTGTAATCTGAGGTAACCTTCTTCACTGTCCACTACACCTCCAATTTTGGTGTCATCTGCAAACTTACTGACTATACCTCCTATGTTCATATCCAAATCATATATATAAATGACGAAAAGTAGTGGACACAGCACCAATCTTTGAGGCACTCCACTGGTCATAGGCCTCCAGTCTGAAAAACAACCCTCCACCACCACCCTCTGTCTTCTACCTTTGAGCCAGTTCTATATCCAAATGGCCAGTTCTCCCTGTAATCCATGAGATCTAACCTTGCTAACCAGTCTCCCATGGGGAATCTTGTCAAATGCCTTACTGAAGTCCATGTAGATCGCATCTACCGCTCTGCCCTCATCAATCCTCTTTGTTACTTCTTCAAAAAACTCAATCAAGTTTGTGAGCCATGATTTCCCACGCACAAAGCCATGCTGACTATCCCTAATCAGTCCTTGCCTTTCCAAATACATGTACATCCTGTCCCTCAGGATTCCTTCCAACAACTTGCCCACCAATGATGTCAGGCTCACTGGTCTATAGTTCCCTTGCTTGTCCTTACCAACTTTCTTAAACAGTGCCACCACGTTTGCCAACCCCCAGTCTTCCGGCACCTCACCTGTGACTATCTATGAATCAAATATCTCAGTAAGAGGCCCAGCAATCACTTCCCTAGCGTCCCATAGCATTCCAGGGTACAGGTCCTGGGGATTTATCCACTTATGCATTTCAAGACATCCAGCACTTCCTCCTTTGTAATATGGACATTTTTCAAGATATCACCATCTGTTTCCTTTCACTTTATATCTTCCATGTCCTTCTCCACGGAAAAGACTGATAAAAAATACTCATTTAGCATCTCCCTCATATCCTGCAGCTCCACACAAAGGCTACCTTGCTGATCTTTGAAGGACCCTATTGTCTCCACAGTTACCCTTTTGTCCTTAATGTATTTGCAAAAACCCTTTGGATTCTCCTTAACCCTATTTGCCAAAGCTATCTCATGTCCCCTTTTTGCCCTCCTGATTTCCCTCTTAAGTTTACTCCTACTGCTTTTATACTCTTCTCAGGCTTCACTCGATCTCTCCTGTCTATATCTGATATATGCTTTGTTCTTTTTCTTAACCAAACCCTCAATTTCTCTAGTCATTCAGCATTCCCTGCACCTACCAGACTTTCCTTTCACCCTGACAGGAATATACTGTCTCTGGACTCTGGTTGTCTCATTTCTGAAGGCTTCCCATTTTCCAGCCGTTGCTTTACCTGTGAACATCTGCCCCCAATCAGCTTTTGAGAGTTCTTGCCTTATACCGTCAAAATTGGCCTTCCTCCAATTTAGAACTTCAACTTTTAGATCTGGTCTATCCTTTTCCATCACTATTTTAAAACTAATAGAATTATGGTCGCTGGCACCAAAGTGCTCCCCCATGGACACCTCAGTCACCTGCCTGCCTTATTTCCCAAGAGTAGGTCAGGTTTTGTACCTTTTCTAGTAGGTGCATCTACATATTGAATCAGAAAATTGTCTTGTACACACTTAACAAATTCCTCTCCATCTAAATGCTTAACACTATGGCAACCCTAGTCTATGTTTGGAAAGTTAAAATCCCCTACCGTAATCACCCTATTATTCTTACAATGATATCCCAGTCCCATGTTCCTAACCATGCCCTGAGTTCATCTGCCTTCCCTGTTAGGCCCCTTGCATTGAAATAAATGCAGTTAATTTATTAGTCCTACCTTGTTCTCTGCTTTGTCCCTGCCTGCCCTGACTGTTCGGCTTGCCTCTTTTCTCAACTGTACCAGTCTCAGATTGATCTCTTTCCTCACTATCTCCTTGGGTCCCACTTCCCCACTTTACTAATTTAAATCCTCCCAAGCAGCTCTTGCAAATCTCCCTGAGAATATATTAGTCCCCTTACAATTCAAGTGCAATCCGTCCTTCTTGTACAGGTCACTTCTACCTCAGAAGAGATTCCAATGATCGAAAAATGTGATTCCTCCTCCCATACACCAGCTCTTCAACCATGCATTCATCTGCTCTATCCTATTATTCCTACCCTCGCTAGCTCATAGCACTGGGAGTAATCCAGATATTACTACTCTCGAGGACCTCCTTTTTAAATTCCTGTCTAACTCTCTATATTTTACCGACTGAATCTCATCCTTTACCATTCCTATGTTGTTGGTTCCAATGTGTACAATGGCCTACTGCTGGGCCCTCTCCTCCTTGAGAACATTCTGCACCCTCTCTGAGACATCCTTGATCCAGGGAGGCAACCCACCATTCTGAATTTTCGCTATTGGTCACAGAAACGTCTGTCTGTGCCCTTGACTGGAGCGTCACCTAACACAATAGATTTCTTGGAACCCGACGTACTCCTCATTGCATTAGAGCCAGTCTGAATACCAGAAACTTGGCTGTCTGTGCTACATTCCCCTGAGAATCCATCACCCCCTACATTTTCCAAAACAGCATATTTGTTTGAAAGGGGATAGCCACAGAGGACCCCTGCACTACCTGCCTATCTCTCTTACCTTTCCTGGAGTTAACCTATCTATATGACTTTCTGTGCGGCTTTTCTCCATTCCTATAACTGCCATGCATCACACCCCCTAGCTCTGTAAATTCCTCATTGCCTCTAACTGTTGCTCCAACCGATCCATTCAATCTGATAGGATTTGCAATAAATGGCATTTATTGCAGATATAATCCTCAGTAGCCCATAAACTCTCTCTGAACTCCCACATCTGACAAGAAGAGCATATCACTCTACTAAAGGCCATTTTTACTTCTTCCAATCTGCAGACCCAAAAAATAGCACCGTGTTATTCCTCTGCAAGACACTGCTCCAGCTTAAATTAATACTTATGGCTTACATTTTTAAGTTTAATCAAGAGACATATCTCAATAAAACATATAATTAAGAAAGAACCCACTCTACTCACTATTGTAGATTTACAGCAAGGTCACATTTAAAGCTATTTGCTTATCTGTTTCTGTGCTGTGACCTTTCCCAAACAGGTTCCTCCAAGATCAGTTGTGAATTTCACTGTTTGTTAATTTCACCAGATGCACTCCAATGTCCAGCTATACATGAATTTAACAGCAAAGGCAGTAACTAGACAGGTTCAGTGCTGTGTCCGTTTGCAGTGTGGGTTTCTTTCTTTCTCTCTCTCCTGAATGAATGCTAGAAATGAATTTTTGTGTATTTCTGTTGTGCCTTTTTGAGCTGCCACCACTGTTGCCTTTACATCATTGAGCAAAAGTACTTTTACCATACAAAGTCTATTTAGGATCTCTTCCGCCAGACTCAGAATTTCTTTCATGACCGTAAATTCATGTTTTAAATCATGGATTGCTTTTCATCAAGGATCAGATGGGCCAATGGGCTGAGGAGTGTCAGATGGAGTTTAATTTAGATAAATGTGAGGTGCTGCATTTTGGGAAAGCAAATCTTAGCACGACTGATACACTTAATGGTAAGGTCCCAGGGAGTGTTGCTGAACAAAGAAACCTTGGAGTGTAGGTAGACAGAATAGTGAAGAAGGCATTTGTTATGCTTTCCTGTATTGGTCAGAGTATTGAGTACAGGAGTTGAGAGGTCATGTTGCAGCTGTACAGGACATTGGTTCGGCCACTGTTGGAATATTGTGTTCAATTCAAATCTCCTTCCTTTCAGAAGGATGTTGTGAAACTTGAAAGGGTTCGGAAATGATTTCCAAGGGTGTTTCCAGGGTTGGAGGATTTGAGCTATAGGGAGAGGTTGAGTTGGCTGTGGCTGTTTTCCCTGGAGCATGGGAGGCTGAGGGGTGACCATATAGAGTTTTATAAAATCATGAGGGGCATGGATAGGATAAATAGACAAAGTCTTTTCCCTGGGGTGAGGGAGTCCAGAGCTAGAGGGCATAGGTTTAGGGGAAAGATATAAAAGAGACCTAAGGGGTAACTTTTTCACGGAGAGGGTGGTACGTGTGTGGAATGGGCTGCCAGAGAAAGTGGTGGAGGCTGGTACAATTGCAACATTTAAAAGGTGTTTGGATGGTTATATGAATAGGAAGGGTTTGGTGGGATATAGGCCAGATGGTGGCAGGTGGGACTAGATTGGGCTGGGATATCTGGTCGGCATGGACGGGTTGGATAGAAGGGTCTGTTTCCATGCTGTACATCTCTATGATTCTATGACTGTTGTGACACTGCTTTCAAATTAGTTTTAAATTCAATGTGAATGCAAGGCCTGTGAGGAATGTAATTTTTTTATCCAGTTGCCTCTTCTGTCCACATGCAGTGAACAGTCTGAAAGTATCACACCACATCCATTGGAAACAATTTTCTAAGTCTGATTGACACGCACACTGCTAAATAATATTCACTTGGCTGAATAGAATCACAGTCATGGAAGGAAACCTCCCTCAGTACGTTAACATTGAATTGCAACCATTTTTTTGTTTCAAACATCTCTTACAATATTTTCTATTCACTGAACTGTACTGTGAATCTTCCTTCTCTTCAAGGTTAACATCCCTTAGTTCATGAGTGAAACCATGTTAAACTCATTTGATTTAAATAGAAGTACAGAAACAGAAGAGTTTGTAAAACCTATTCTTTCCAACATAGCTTTTAATTTATATTAAGATTGAACAGAAATAACCACTTGATCAGTGTGTGTACATATGTTGACATTCAGCAATGATATTAATGTACTCAGCTCACGTTTGCCTTTGTGTTCTGAAGTGTAAAGGCTGGATGTCTTGCTGTGTGATTGCCAAGCATTATTGACATAACCTGTAAGTGCTCAGTAAGCATGGAGATATCACATGGCATTGTGGGATTATGAAACGTCAGACTCCAGATCACCATTCAGCTGGTGTTTTCCTGACTCATCTGAGTTTTTGGAATGAGTGCAATTGACAGAAATGATGCAGTGCTTTTTTTGATATGTTGTATAAATGGGACATCCATGTGTGATGAGCCTTTGACTTACTGCCTCACTTTAGCAATATGATCTCCTAAAAAGAACCGTATGTTCACTGGTTAGCCTATGATCAAGCCATATTTTTCAACATATGACAGAAATTTCCATGATGAAAACAGAAGAAGACAGGAGTCCCAGTAGTTTGCAGCATCAAGATCTCTCTTTATTATTTTGCTCTGGAGAAATTCCTCTCTCTACTGCTTTTTGAAAGAAGAGCAAAAACTACGTTCAGAGTTGTTGAAAATTAGATTGTTAAAGCTCACAAGAAAAGGAAGACACCAATGCCCAACCAAATAACCAGTAAACCTAGTACTAATTATCACTGTGCAGACAAATAAAGATGAACCAAACCATTTCATCTGTAATTTTGGACTGGTGATACAGAACTGTGTTCATCTGACTATCATTTTTTTCCCTCCTCTACTTATAATATTTATTTTGTCTTGTTTTTTCTTCATTTTGTATGTGTGTGTGTATGTGTTAGGGAGGTTTAAAGAGGTAAAGTTTAAGTTATATACATTAGAATTCCTGTTATTTCAATATAGTTGTTTAAGTTATACAGTTACAGATTAGCAATTATCCATTTTACTTTTTGCCATTGGTTAAAAGCAGTTTGATTACAATAAATAGTTATTCTCTTTCTAATGGAATAAGCCTGGTTTACATTTTCTTTTAACCCAAGTTAGAGTTAGGTAGAGTTAATTCTGAGACAGTAGAATGAAAGGTGACTGATGTGAAATTTGGCTGTTTCAATTTATGAAGACGCATAAACTTTGATTGAAAGTATTTATTTAAAATCCATTCATATTCGGGATGTGGATGTCATTGGCAAAGCCAGTTTTTATTCCTTCTTACAAGTGTACATACAAATGTATGAGGTAGGAACAGAAGTGGGCCAAATGGCATTTATCAATTCTCATTTGTGATTCTGGAGACCTTAGGAGGAAACCAAAATGCATTTGTAATGATTGTAATGACTTCAGCCAGGTGAATATGAGTTCCCTGATTGTGGCTGTCAATCAGGGAGCCCTGGCTGACAGATATAAACAGGAATGCCAGGGGTTAAAGAAGCTAGATCAATGTCAAGGACTCTCTGTGTCTAAATAAAGGGTGACTTGATGATAGGATACTGGTCTCTGGAGTTATTCCAGTGGTGGTGAGAGAAGAGCGTGCTCCTGAAAGAATTTGCTTGTAATAGTTTCTGGCATCATGCCATTATTTGGGAAGCTTGACTCATTTGGTCCTGCAGTCAAAGTCTGGGCCTAGTATGTGGAAAGAGTGCATTTTTTTTTCCCAGGCAAATGACATTGGAGCAGATGAAAAACAGTGAGTAATTTTTCTGACAGCTTGTGGACCCACAGCTTTTTTGGTTATTAGGAGCCTCCTTTTACCCGAGTCACCAGATATTAAAACCTTTCAAGATTTGATGGATTTAGTTAAGGAATATTATGAACCTAAGCCTCTTCTAATTCTGAGATGCTATCAGTTCTACTCAGCAATCAGAGAACCAGGGAATCCTTAGAAGGATTTTTGACTCAGTTAAGACAACTGGTGGATGCAAGTAACTTTGGTTTAACCTTTAATGAGATGTGGAGAGACCATTTGGTGTGTAGGATTAATGACGTAACCAACCAAAAGCACTTACTAACTGAAGCCCAAATGGACTTCAAACAGGAACTGCAACTTGGCTTTATCATTGGAAAATGTAGCAAGAGGAGCATATGAGTACCTATTCAGATAGAAATAGAGTAAGGCAATTGCACAGCCTCATTCAGGACATATCCTGAACAGAGGAATGCTAGATCAGCCCACAGCAAAACTCCAAAACAAAGCCAACCCTTGGCCAAACGTTTAAAATGTTCTTCAGCAAACCAATGTAGTTGCTGTTGGTATGTGGATTGGAGGTAGCAAAAGAGGCTCACGACCTAAATTACATAGGCCAGTATCCAGGAGAGTGCAAACCCTGGAAAGTCCACCAATATCTGCTTTGGAACAGTTCAAATTAGTTTGCAACATTCAAATCAGAACTAATCTGGTTAAATGGTCATCTGATTTTATGGAGGTCGATAGCAGTGCAGCCATTTCAGTGAACCAGTCTTTGACAAAATTCTCTCTGTACTCCAACCCTTAAGTTTGCGCAAGACCCCGTCCACACTGACAACCTATACCCTGGAACCCTTATAGATTAAGGGTACAACTTTGGTTCTGGTCCCTTATGAGAAGCAGTTGGTTCAGTTACCATTGATTGTAGTAAAAGGCTTGGGCCCAAGCTTGATGGGGTGAAATTGGTTGAGAAAGATTCACCGAGTTTGGCTCAATATTTTTTTGATTAGAAAATGACTGCCTGCTGAAGTCCTTATGAAATACCCAGAGGTTTTTCAGGAAGTTCAGGGACTATCAGAAGAGCCAAGACCTTGTATGTTGAGCAGGAAGCAATTCCTCAATTCTGCAAGGCCTGCCAGGGCCATTTGCTTTCTGAGCAAAAATAGAGTCAGAAGGCTGGAAAGTGAAGGAGTCATGAAACCAGCCCAGTCTGTTGGTCGGGCAGCACCAGTTACACCAATTATGAAGCCTGATGGGTGTCTGGTAAATTGGTAAACCATTTTTAGCAGTTGACAAAATACCCAATCCCTCGCATAGAGGGTTTATACACAAAGCTGCCTGGGGGCACTCTCCTTCATGAAGTTGGACGTGAGCAATGCGTATTTGCAATTGCATTTAGATGAGGATTTCCAGAAATACACTACAATTAATACCCATAAGGGTTTGTACCAATATACAAGACTGCCATTTGGGGTATTGTCAGCCTCTGTAATTTTTCAGCAGATGATGGGAGAACATTTTATAAGATCGACTCAGGTTGCCATTTATCTGGATAAAATGCTAATAACTGGGAAGACCAATAAGGAGCACCTAGAAAACTTGGACACAGTCCTTAGACACTTGTCCAAGGTGGGTGTATGCCTTGAAAGGGGAAAATGTGGAAGATAAAGTGAGGACACTCAAAGGTGGCCTTACTACCACATCTGTACCACAACTTAGGACTTTCTTTGGGCTGGTGAATTATTACAAAAAGTTCATACATAACCTGGCCTCCATCCTGGCACCTTTGCATCAACTCATTAAAAAAAGGGTCAGCCATGGAAATGGTGACATAGACAAGTCATAGCTTTCAGGGAGGTGAAGAAACAGCTATCATCCTCTAAGGGATTGGCACACTATGATCTCAAGGAAGACCTGTGATCTTCCCAGACTTGGGAGACAGGGTTAAACGGCATCAGGAACATTAATACTGGACGCAAGACTCCGCTAAGTGAGACAGACAGTTTACTTCAGGGGTGGTGCTTGTTGCAGGAACCATGGGAATGGCCATGCATGGGTAAGAGGCATGGTCGATACGAGGTCAGGTCCAGTGAGGTATAACGTTTGAGTAGGTGAAATGATCCTGAACAAGCATGTGGACCATATGAAAGCTGCAAACTCACAAACAGGAGCTCTTCAACAATCTTTCTGACTGTTTCGAACCCAGGGGTTCTCCCTCTCCATAAAGCATTGAAGATACCTCGAAATCTGAGATGCACACGGTGGATGTCACTGCTTCAATGCCTTTGCTTCCTGAGAAAGAGAATGAATTTCTTTTGACAAGGACCGGGCACAAGGGGTGAGCTAAGGTCTGTTACACGCCATCCATATCAGAGGCAGAATCGGCGGAACCTAACCTTGTGTTAAATTGCCCCAGATAAAGAACCTGCCCATGTCCTCGGACTCAGAGGGTGAGGGATGCAGCGACTGGAATGTGGTCAGCCAGGTGGACTTCATAGAATATGAGTTCCCTGATTGGGGCTATTAATCTGATCCAATCAGGAAGCCCTGGCTGACAGATATAAAAAGAAGTGTCAGACATCCTGCCACTCTGAGAACTGGCTCTGAGGGAGCTGGATCAGTGTCAAGGACTCTCCATGTGTAAATAAAGGGTGACTTGGTGACGGGATTCTGGCGCTTGTGCAGTTATTTCAGTATCATCCACTGGACTGTTCTAACTGAACTGCTAACTCCTCTGAGACTCAGTTTGTTGAATCATATTTTTCCCAGCCATTTGCAATCAAAGGCCAGAAAGTTGAGACTATCAGGAACTCAGAACAATGGTTTTCATGTCTGATTCTCTAACCCTTGACCTCACCAAGTGAGTCTTTGTGCCAGTAGAACTGCATTGTAAAATGTGACTCTTCTTTTTCACATAAACAGTAGTCCATTATTTTCAAATTCTGGATCAGTGGTGCTGGAAGAGCACAGCAATTCAGGCAGCATCCGAGGACAGGCAAAATCGACGTTTCGGGCAAAAGCCCTTCATCAGGACCTCAAATGTCTAGTTGAAACATTGCCACAATTGTTTTGTTGGATAGTTATAATGCAGGATTTTCTGTTTGGATAGGAAA
Source organism: Chiloscyllium plagiosum (assembly GCF_037043375.1). Lineage (NCBI taxonomy): Eukaryota > Metazoa > Chordata > Chondrichthyes > Orectolobiformes > Hemiscylliidae > Chiloscyllium > Chiloscyllium plagiosum. Next base: position 40,143,511 of record NW_028270162.1, on the reverse strand, counting down.
CCTCTGTAATGTTGGCGGTCTGGCATTGGCACCTGCCCACTGTGTTTCTGCACTAAACATGATGTATTTTTGTGTAACTCTCATCACTGTAGTGGACATCTTGTAAAAATTTACAGGGGCACTGAAACTGGCTGGCAAGGTGACTGCAAACAAATTCTAAATTGACACAAATGGAGCACAAATGATTGTCCTTTGACCTTTAGTGGTCTGGGAGATGATCTTTTAAATATAAATTTTCTCTCTCCTGTTATAGATCAAGTCACCATAGTCTTACCAGACCATAGGGCTGCTCTTTCACTGATTGTGAGAAAGATAATTGGTGGTGAGTTAACCTGAGGGCCACCACACTTCAGGCAAGGGGGGAGTTGAGAAGGAGAGGCCTTCAGATATGCAAGGAAACATTTTGCCAATTCCTTGCATTCATCCTCTTTGAAGACAGAAATACTATGATCTGCACCATCACACTGTCTTCACCATAAGAGGAGAAGACATAGGAGCATAATTAGGCTATTCAGCCCATTGGGTCTACTCTGCCACTTGATCAGGTTTCTCAACCCCATTTTCCTGCCTTCTCCTGTAACCTTCAATCCCCTAGTAATCAAAATCCTATCTCTGTCTTAAAGGCACTCAATGACTTGGCCTCCAAACCCATCTGTGGCAATGAGTTTCACAGAGTCACCAGCCTCTGGCTGAAGAAATCCCTCCTCATCTCAGTTTGTTCCTTCACTCTGCTACAGAAGTTGAGCACAAATGCTGTATTTGGGTGGACTTACTTATCCATGGAAAATGCCAAACTGCTACATAACAGAAAGGATCTGGCTGAATAGCTCCCTGCTTGATTGCTTCCCCAAATCTGGAGGAAATTACCAGCCATTCTCAACATAATAATCATAAAGTGAGCTAGATTTGCAGTATAAGTAATGGTGATTAGTTTTGCACCATTATTCTATCCAAAACCAAATATTGTGAAGGGGGCAATGAAGACTACACTTGAAGATTCACCACATCAAATTTGTGAGTATGAAACCAATATAAATTTGGGTCAATTGCCCACTAATTATGAATTAATAAATGTCATATCCTTGTAGGGAACCTCTCAATTTGTGAATATGAAATATGTAGGCTGAAGACACTTTAAAAGTAAAACTAAATTGATTTTTTAATATGAACAATTTTTATTAAAAGTCTGATAAATTATGTTGAAACTCTTTTATTTTAACATATCACAATTTAAAGATGATTGATTTGTATCAGAACTATTGCACATCTTGAAGTACTTTAATTTTGATTGATGGGGAGGGGATGGCCTAGTGGTATTATTCACTGGGCTGTTAATCCAGAGAGGAGAAAGTGAGGACTGCAGATGCTGGAGATCAGAGTCAAAGAGTGTGGTGCTGGAAAAGCACAGCCGGTCAGACGTCATCCAAAGAGCAGGAGAATCGACGTTTCGAGCATAAACCCTCCCTGATGAAGGGCTTATGCTCGAAACATCGACTCTTCTGCTTCTTGGATGCTGCCTGACCAGCTGTGCTTTTCCAGCACCACACTCTTCGACAGTTAGTCCAGAAACCCTGCTAATGTCTTGGGGGCCATAGTTCAAGTCCTGCTGTGGTAGATGGTGAAATTTGAATTCAATATAAAACCTGGAATTAATGCATTCTCAACTGTCAAGTCAGGAAACAGCATCTGGTTCACTAAAGCCCTTAACGGAAGGAAACCATTATCCTTACCTGTTCTGGCCTACATGTGACTCCAGACCCACAGCAATGTGGTTAAACCTTAACCTGGGTAATGCAGAATGGGCAATAGATGTTGGCCTAGCCAGCAACACCCACATCCTGTGAATTTGTGCAGTAAATCCAATGCTGAAAAACCTTTTTAACTGAAGAAGCCTGATTGATACTGTTTTTGTGGTGAAGTGACTGGAAGCTGTGCCCGTGACTGCCTGCTATTTTCAGCCAAGCTGCATAGCAATGTTCAGCCTTGCTGCAACTCATTTCAAACTGAAATTCTTAATGTGGACATCCTCATGGTTCTTTTATAATGGAGGTTTATTCCAAGTCAGGAGTGAGCAAGATCTTCATTCCAAGATCAGAGTGGTGCTGGAAAAGCATAACAGGTCAGGCAGCATCCAAGGAGCAGGAAAATAGACATTTCGGGCAAAGCCCTTCATCAGGAATGAGCAATATTCAGCCTTGTTGCAGCTCATTGCAAACTGAAATTCTTAATGTGGACATCCTCATGACTCTTTTATAATGAAGACCATCATTCCGCTGACTGCAAAATCCAGCCTTAGTTGTATGATTTGCCATCGGCAGTTCACAAAACATGTGTGGGGAAACCTGCAAGTACAGAATCGTTTCTCAGTGTGATAAATTGGACATGCCATATTGTGAAGCAGTCAGCAGGTTGTTGCAATCATCACCTTGTTCTGGTTAAACACAGTTAAGATATGATTAGATGTAATTGATCACATGGTGTGAACATATGTGAAGGGTGATATTTGCTCTCTTCCAGTTCAAAACAGCTCTTTCCTTCTGATACACTTGCAAAAGTTCATCCAACCAATGTATATTTGCAATACCCAAATTACTTTTTATGCGAAACACATTATGTTAATATGCTGTACTAACAGATAACATAATTGCATTTTAAAATGATAGTTTATGTTCAGTATAGTTCAGTTGCCAAGAAGTTGAATGTTGAAATAGCTAAAAGCTGTAAGATGAGTGATCTAATATTTCAGGCTCTATTTACATAGGTATGTTACATGAGTTCTTTTTGGAATGTGGAATGTAAAGTGGTTTCAATTGGCTTGATTCATATTAACCCCTCAGCATGAGAGGTTTTTTTTTGGCTTAAGTGCACTTCTTTCTGATTATTTCTCAAATTTCCAATCTTTTACAATATACATCATTTGGCTAAGGGACAGGCTATTACATGCAAAACAGATTTTCCAAAACATCAAACATAAATTTCTTAATCAATGACCTAATTTCTGTGAACTGGAACCTAATTTATTTCCGAGGTTCTAACACTGCTACTCAAAATCAGTATTCTGCCCCTGTCTCCCACTGCCTCTCTCTCTCACTGCCTGTCTGTTTATATGTCACTCACTGGCTTTCTGCTTCTTTCTCTGCTTCATTCCATTGCTTTATTATTTGTAAAAAGCTAAGAACAGAGTAATCATATGAATGCATATACTCCTGTTCTATTGATGCATGAAGAACTATGTAATAGCTAAGGAACAAGTAGAGCCAGAGCCTAAAAGGGGAACCCATATGTGGAGGTCGCATGTATGGACCTTGTACTTAATAAGTACTTTGCTTCTGTATTCACAAAAGTGGGAGTTGATGCAGACACTGTGATTAAGAAGAAGCATGAGATATAACTAGCCTGAATTGTAATAGGAAGGTGTTTATCATCATTAACAATATGTAAATCATCAGGTCTGAGTGAAATGGATCCCAGACTCATACAATGAAGTAAGGAAGGAGATAGCACAGGCTCTAACAAAAAAATTCTGATCCTGTCTACTGCAAAGTGTGGTGCAGGAGGACTGAGCCACTGCTCGGGTTGTACTATTGTCTAAAAAGAGAAGACAGAATAGGCCAAGCAGTTACAGGCCAGTCAGCATGACCTTGTTTGTTGGATAAATCACTGAAAGAAAAGGGATAGTATGGATTTGCTATTCAATAAATTGATTAGATTAGATTCCCTACAGTATGGAAACAGGCCCTTCAGCCAAACAAGTCCACACCACTCTACTCCGAAGAGTAACCCACCCAGATCCATTCCCCACATTTACCCCTGACTAATGCACCTAACACTATGAGCAATTTACATTTGCCAATTCACCTGACCTGCACATCTTTGGATTGTGGGAGGAAACCAGAGCAAACCCACGCAGACATGCGGAGAATGTGCAAACTCCACACAGACAGTCACCCAAGGCGGGAATTGAACCTGGGTCCTGGTGCTATGAGGCAACAGTGCAAACCACTGAGCACTGTTGTCAAGAAACTTCATTTCAAAACATATTAAATGCTTTGAGGAGATAGCAGAAAAAAGATGAAGTGGATGGCCGCAAAAGCATTCCTGAAAAAGCATTCAGCATTCATGGTGCAGATGAGGCAATTACAAAATGGAGGACACAATGTTAATGCAGTGGTGAGACTATTTAGATACAAACTGCAGACGACAATATGAAGGAAGAATTCTTGCCAAGAGGAATGTGCACACAAGATGAAGTGGATGGCAGCAAAAGCATTCCTGAAAAAGCATTCAGCATTCATGGTGCAGATGAGGCAATTAACAATTTTGAGAAGCAAGAAGAATTTGGAGCTTTCAATAAAGAATGTATCCCAGAGTGTAATCAGTCAGTATTTTGGGTGTCACTCAAAATATAGTTACGTTGAATAGTATAATGGAATGTTTAACACTTTGCATGAAATGGAAGAGTCGGAAGAAGAAGGTAGAGACGTGGATCAAACACATGGCATCATATTGGACACAAGAAATTTTAGGCCAGTGATGAATGTGCTGGTGGCAGAATCTTTCAATTGTGCAGGCTTAGACAATGGCTGCATGTCTACAGCATGTGCAATGGACTGGCTGAAAAATAAGGATCGGAACAAAGTTAGGAATTTTGAAAATTCCACCAGCTTTAGGTTTGGGGATGATAACACACTAAGTACTTTAAAATAAGCAAGCATTACTTGGTATATCCAGAATTAGTGTCGTTATTAGCACATTGTTATTAAGTAGGCCATCAATTGAAAAAAGGGAAGATGAAACGTCATACTGAACATGTCAAGGTTATTATATTTAGGGGAGGTGTCTGCTTGGTGGTAACATCACGGGACTGTTAATCTATGTAATGTTCAGGGGAACCAGGTTCAAATTCTGTTAGGGCAGATGGTAGAACCTGTATTCAATAAAAATCTGGATTTAAGAGACTAATGGTGACCACAAAGCCATTGGTTCACTAACTTCCTTTCAGGAAGGAAACTGCCATCCTTACCTGGTCTGACCTACATGTGACTCCAGACCACAGAAATGTGGTTGACTCTGAACTACCCTCTGGCCAATGAGGGATGGGTAATAAATGCCGGTCTGATCAACAACACCCATGAATGAATATAACCAAAACTCTGAGAATTAGCAATTGACACAGTAGGAAACTATTGTATTCTTTTAATAGAACATAATTAATTTCTTTACTAGAGAGTTTTATTAACACCCAGAGGTAGAAATTTAGAAGATAAAATTAATGGAGTTAAAATGACATAGGCAATTTTCTTTATTGTCTTCTAAAAGGTGAAATATTTTAGTGAGGGATGCAGGAATAAAGTGATGAGGAGTACAATAAGTTTATAGAAGAGATAAATAATCATTGTGATATTTGTAAGGAATACTGAAGGACACTGTCATAGCCAGTAGTGAAAGATTTCAACCAAGCCATAGTTATAAATTTAAGGGTATGGGATTATGAATAAAAGCATTTTCATTATACATTTTGTAGATTTGCAAACTTTTGTTGATTTTGTAGACTAAATTTCAGCAAAATTTCTAACTGACAATGAGGAATTTGCGAATGATGAATTTAGGGATATATGTGTGTAAATATAATTATGATATTCATTGTTGTCACTATAACAGTGGGAATTCATTTTAGGAACAGGGTGTGTAAAAGGAACCACACAATAATAGACAGAATTGTTCATAAAGTTTTAGCTTGTCAGCCAAACTACAAACTATGCTCTGCACTGGCATGACCTGTCCATTGCTAAGAATTTGCTGGAAATGGTTGAAAGACATAATTCATATCAGTTAGTTCGTGGAGAAATCTGAAAGCTGCATCAATGATAAATGTTCAGCCTTAAACTTGAAAAGGGACAACAATTTAATTTACTTTTTTGGAGCATTTGAATGCACATATGCAGAAAGACTTCCATTAAAGTCATAGCTTTGTTCACTGAGCTGGTGTGTTTTTTGCAAACATTTTGTCACCTCGCTGGTGACATCATCAGTGCATCTTTGAGAAGATGTTGGTGCTCTGTCCTGCCTGGTATTTATATGTCTCTGTTTGTTGGTACTTCCAATTCTGTATCTAAGTGGATTGTATACGGGGTCCAGTGCAATGTGTCTATTGATTAAGTTCCAGTTGGAGTGCCAGGCTTCAAGGAATTCTCTGGCATGTCTCTGGTTTGCCTGTGCTTGAACGGCTACATTGTTCCAGTTGAATTTGTGTCCTTCATTGCCTGTGTGGTTGGAAATGATAGAGTACTGGTCATGTCTGGCAGTGGCAAGCTGACGTTCATGCACTCATATGGTCAGTTTTCTTCCTATTTGTCCTAATTGGTGTTTTTCATAGTCCTTGCAGGGTATCTTGTAGATAACATTTGTCCTGTTGGATGTGAGTGTTGGGTCTTTAACCTGTGTGAAGAGGTGGTGGAAGCTGTTTACTGGTTTGCGGGCCACTAAGATTCCCAGGGGTCTGAGTAGTTGGCTGGTTATCTCTGATATGTCTTTGATGTAAGGTATGGTTGCCAAAGTCTTCACACTTGTTCATGAATGGAGTTAAGGTACTAATTGTCTAACTGAATGTCAGAACAGGTTAGAGGGGCTAAATCAGCTACTCATGTTCACATCATCATGGATGTCTTGCAGATGAGAATTCCTCTAGCTTTGGTGATGGAGGTTGGAAAATGATTTCATGGTCAAATAGAGGTCAAAGGTAGCAAGCAGTTGGTTCAGCCTCAGACAGGTTGAAGAATATTTTATGGATGATATCACTCAGGGTCAGAGAGATGGGAGTGAGGCAAGGATAGATGCTTGGAGTCCATCAGAAGTCATGGTGCAGTAACCATGACCTGGCTATGGCTAGAAAGATTGGAATGGACCCAGGCAAGTGACCCGTCACTCAGCTGGAGAACAGAGCAGAGACAACAAAGAGGGATGGTCTGATCAACTATGTCAAAGACAAGGGTGAGTTGGTCTATTGTTAGTTCCCAACCCCCTTGGCTGCCAGCAGTCTGGCATGTTCAATACCATATTATTTTGGATCATATCTCAAAGTCCATGCAAGCATATTTCTTTATTTTGGACTTTGATTTGGTTTTACTGTAAATCTAAGTAACTCCAGCTACTCTTCTTGAACACTTTTCTACTGAAACTGTAAAGATTATGCAGAAATACAATCAAAGAAACAAAGAAGTGGGAAGGATGAGGAAAGGGAGAAAGGTTCTGAGGGAAGGTATAGACAGGAGATACTGCTTAAAATCTGTTTTTACTAATGATGTGGAGGTGCCAGTGTTGGATTGGGGTGGACAAAGTTAAAAAGCACACAACACCAGGTTATAGTCCAACAGATTTATTTTGGAGCATTGCTCCTTCATCAGGTGGTTGTGGAGTATAAAATCATAAGACACAGAATTTATAGCAAAAGTTTACAGTGTGATGCAATTGAAATTATATATTGAAAAAGAACTGGATTGTTTGTTACATCTCTCATCTTTTAGAATGCCCATGATGGTTTCAGTTCTTTCTTATTTAAATCCCCAGAATTTTTTAAAAAGTTACATTCTCAAGTGAATTTTAACAATAGGTGCCATGTTGACCCAGATAATGCACTGAAGGTGTGAGGTGCCCTGTGTGAGGCTGTCTGTGCCCCAATGTTCAGACTGATTCTATTTCTAAAAAGGGATTGACAGAATTTTACATGGATTCATGCAGTTTTTGAGCAAAATAAAATGTAATTCTGCTAGTACAAATTCACTCCATAAACTTATATGTGTGTGTGTGTGTTAGTGTATGTGCGTGCATGTGGATGTTTGTGTCTTAGGGTATATGAGTGTCTGTGAGAGACTGTGGTGTATGTGTATGTGTGTGAGTGTGAGTGTAAAGGGGTATAAGTCTGCGAAAGGGTGCGTGTGTGGGTGTAGTGAGGGTGTGTACAGGTGTGCATATGAGAGAGGTTGTGTATGAGAGGGACTGCATGAGTGTATGGGTCACAGGTGTGTGCGTGCATGTGTGTGTGTGTCTGTCTGATTGTGTGTGTGTCTGTGTGTGTAGTGCAGTGGGGTCACCTGTAGTGTCACATGAATCCAAGGTCCCGGTTGAGACCATCCCTATGGGTACCGGACTTGGTGTCAGCCTCTGCTCGGCCACTTTGCGTTGTTGCCTATCCCAAAGTCTGCCTTGGAGGATGTTCATCTGAAGGTCCGAGGTCAAATGTCCCAGACTACTGGAGTGTTCCCCAACTGGGAGGGAACACTCCTGGCTGGTGATTGTTGTGCGGTGTCCAATCACCCATTGCCATAGTCTCTGCTTGGTCTCACCAATGTACCATGCCTCAGTGCATTCTTGCCTGCAGCGTATGAGATAGACAACGTTGGCCAAGTCACACAAGTATCTGAAGTGTACATGGTGGGTGGTGTCCCCGTGTGTAATGGTGGTATCCATGTCAACACTCTGACACGCATTGCAGCGTCTGCCATGACAGGGTTGTATGGTGTTGCCCTGAAATCTGGGCAATTTACTGCGAACAATGATCTGTTTGAGGTTTGGTGGTTGTTTAAAGGTGAGAAGTGTGTGGATCCATGTAAGATTCTGTAAATCCCTTTTTTAGAAATAGAATCAGTCTGAACATTGGTGCACAGACAGCCTGGCACAGGGCACCTCACACCTTCAATGCATTATTTGGGTCAACATGGCACCTATTGTTAAAGTTCACTTGAGAATGAATTTTTTAAAAAAAGTTCTGGGGATTTACATATGAAAGAACTGAAACTTACATTGTCCTTCTAAAAGATGAGAGACTTAACAAACAATCCAGGTCTTTTTTAATATATAATTTCAGTTGCATCACATTGTAAACTTTTGCTATAAATTTTATATCTTATGATCTTATATTCCACAACCACCTGATGAAGGAGCAGTGCTCCGAAAGCTAGTGCTTCCAAATAAACCTATTAGACTATAACCTAGTAGTGTGTGATTTTTAACTTTTCACTAATGAATTGATTAACCATCTGTCTCAGCCAGTAACAGCTGAATAGGTAAGTACATTAAATTACTGTTAATGATGGTAAATGAAGAGTTAATATTCAGTGTCAGTAGTTCAAGGGCATTGCAGGAACAAAATGCCTTTTATCTCAATTGTTTATCTATTACATTAAAATAAATTGAAGAATTGTGATGCATTTGTGTAAAGAATTCCTATGCATATACATTTTTAAAAGATGAATAGCAATTTACTGAAACATGAATAAACCTCCATTCCATCCTCTCTTTCAGATACAGTTCAATAATGGTTTCCCTATCATAGGCTGGTGACCTATGATATTATTTTCTCTAACCCTTGTTCTTTACACTAGCTTCAGACAATATTCAGCATGACGCCAGTTAGAACACACTAGTACTGTCTACCCTTGCCCCTGAGGAGAAAACCTCTACATGTTAAAAGGCACTCTGAGCATAAGGGAGTAAGTGAGTTGCCAACAGGCGCCTTGGAGCCTCACCAGAACTGTCAGCTCTGTTCTTTAATTGTCTAGGTCGATGAAGTGCATAAGCAGAAAATGGAGCAATCAAAATCTACACTGACCTCAAAACAGCAGGCAGTCTCAATGGAGATGTGGGCAGTTGAAGTTGCTCTTGTCACAGATCAATCCGCAGTGTTACAATTAGCACTAAACACCTTCACACTAAATGCATGATACACAACACTTTAAAATGGATCAATGTACAATGAGGGGTGCCCACTTTCTGTTATTGATGATGCAAATGGCACTTTACTCTGTTTTTGCTCCTTGCAATTGCACTGAACCTAACAGACCCAACAACTCAAGGTGTCCTATGACAGGTCTATTTGTTAACTCTCATCACTGGGGTAGCAGCTTGGCGGCAAATCCATTATGAGGGTGTGAAGGTTAATTGCTTCAGTGAGTTCTTTACAAAGACCGCAGTAACTATATACACTGATCAGAACAGTACAGCAGGCTTAGCAGCGAGCTATACAGAAGTCAGCCATTGATTTGAAGCAATATTATAAATATCATTTTCAAATGCTTCTCTGTCACTTCAGTTTAAACTGCTCAAACTCCCCTCACAGTACGGTAAACCTCAGCCTGTAAAAATGCCTTATTTTTACTTATCTTTTTAATTGAATGCAGTGAACTGAGGGAATATGTTCACTGTATTTTCACTCGTTGGGGATAAAATAAGTCCAACTGAATTCAATCAAAATAATAAGCAAATGAAAAGTGCTCTGTTAAAAATCGCAACCAGTTAGTCTTCACTGTTGGTGAGACAGATTAATGTTTACATCAAAAGACTAAATTGGCAGGTTGTAACAAGTTTTCTGTTTGACATTTTTATGCTAACCCTTGCCTGTGGATACAAAATGTAAAAATCAACTACCATGGAAGAGTATTCTGACCTCTTAACTGAGAAAAAAAACAAAATTAATATATTTTATGGCAGCCAGATGTAATAGACAAGTTTAATGTTACTCATGAACTTGAACAGCCTGAACATTCACTAAGTTGCCACTGGTTATATTGTTACATTTGCTTGTGCTGAAAAAAAACATATGCCTCACCCACCAACTGTATATTTGTCATCTCTGCCACAGTGCAGGTTACATTATGTCTTCATCATTATTAATTTCTGTCTGTTATTGTTTCCTTCTGGGTATTTGTAATTTATTTTCTGGTATGACCTTACTGACCATGATACCTTGTGCACTTAGTACTGGCGATGTTTTGTCAGAAATGATTAAAGGATTAAATAAATTAATGTTGGGCCATGTCTTCCTCTCATTAATTTTGGATACAAGATAGATATAAATATAAGGGATTATATATAGCCTGAATGAATTACATGTATGTGTTTTTCAATCAGAATAATCTGGTTGTGATATTATAGTGTAGTTGTATGTTACTGATCTAGTGTTCCAGAAGCTTGGACTAATAACCTGAAGAATGTGAGTTCAAACTCTGTTGTGACTTCCTGCAAATTCACTGTCAGTAATAAAATCAAATCCAGAGTTTGTGAATCTGTCAGATGAAATGTACAAACAAATGGATACACTTTTTTTTTAAGAAGAGAGAAACTGAGCATCCTTGCTTGACATGGCCAACATGTAAGTCCAATCCTCCAACAGTGTGGCTGACTCTGAACTGAAGTGATCTAGCAAGGCAGTCCATCTCTCGTGGTTCAAGAAGAAGACCCATCAGAATGCACAATGAGGAGTTGACAATAAATGCCAGTGTTGCTTCTGATGGCCACAAACAGAGAAAGACTTTTCATAATGGCTTAATGATAGTTGTGGAAAATAACAATAAAAACATTTCAATTATTTTGACAGTCTACTGTCAGAAAAAGAAATGTCAAAAATAAGGCATTTAAACTTGCACAAAAAATGTAAAATAAAATTTAAAGCACACATCATTTCACAACTCACATGAAGTTTTGTTTCTCAATTGGGAGAGTCAATGATGCAATTAAAATAGAACAAATAAGAATTGAAAAGACTAATGGCTGTGAATTGTCTGTTATTCATATTACAGTCTGATGTAATCTAGGCCCTCAAATTCTGCCCCAGTTTTGTCCCTGTTGTACTTTGAAAATTTAACTTGCTGCATGGATTTGGTTGAAATTGGCACTGTTCTCTTATTGTGTCTTCTAATGCAGAGCTCCTTAGTAATGTTTGAGACAAGCAGACAAAACAAAAAGTTCTTCCTGACTTTTACAACAGGTCGTAGGCCCGTTATCAAATTGACCTTAAGCCTGATGCAATGAGGGTTGTCAGTAATTGGCAGAGTCTTGTCAATGATGTCCAACTTCCCAGAATGAGCTAAATGGTGAAAGTTAGTACTTCAGTGCAATAACATGTTGGGGAAGTGGTGAACGTGGGGCCAGTTTGTAAAGCAAGGGGTTCAGCATGGAGATGAGGGTTGACTTCCTGCCGGTCTGTCCCCTGTACTCACCCTCCATGAGGCATTAGATCCCTCAGAAGCAGGGAGCTCCCTCACAAAGCATAGGTATTCCCAACCAAGGTCAACATGGTGGTGTGCTCACGTGCGTAACATCCACCTGCTGCTCGTTGAATACCAACAACAGTGGGAATCAAGCCTTAACTGGGCCTGAGCTTCCTCTTAAAGGCTCCAACTGGCATCCAGTAGGAAGACTGTTCTCAACACTTCCTGTCACGGACTTAACAGACTTGGACAGGGAGAAGAACGTTGGGTGATCTAGCAGGAGGTAGGTGGTAGTGAAGGCAACAGGCTCTCCATCTCAGGCTCTCCTGCCCTATTTTACCAATGCACTGGCTCCCAGTCGCATCCTGGGATAAGGATTAGATTCAACCTATTAATTCTGTTACCATTTCTGGTTGGATCCTGCCTGACCAGCTGGTGAGTGCTTCTGCAATTTTCTGTTGTATTTCAGGTGTATGGCATCAATATTATGTTGCTTTTATAATTGTAATTAAGTGATTTAGAAGATGTAAGTGAAGCTGATGGTAACTAATCTTGTTATGCATCGTGATTTCCATACTATAATACCTTTGCTATGTTGACTCAGATGATATATTACTTTTAGTAACAACATCAGTATCAGACTGATTGAAATACAGGTCATGCCTGCTTCTTGTGAGGTAAATCTAATTAACATCCTTGATATGGTTTTTTTTAGGTAAACCAATTTACTACAGATGGCCAATCAGTTATCCAGCAATAAGATTGAACCTGTTCGCTGCTGAATAGTTCACACATGGATTTGTAGAGAGAAAATGCTTGCTTTCAGTCTCCTTAGTTTACCAGTAGTCAGAAACATGAATTGTTCGGACCAGCACCTGAGCAGTGTTAAACCTGAGGTGTTATTAACTTACAAAAAGTGGGATTTAAATGAGCTGCCCCCTTTTGCTTCTCCTCTGTTTGAGGGATGAAATGGTCAAAGAAGTCTGGAAGTGAACTGACCACATTTCCAAATCCAGGGTCCTAAGGCATCTCTGACAGCCTATATTCAGAAGTGAATAAACAGTCTGAGGATAAGCACACCACTTGAGCCAGAGACTGGACATAAGTGGATTGCTTTTTGAAATAACGAGCACAGACTTGTCAGAAACCGTGATCTTCTGTGTTGTATGATTCTATGATGTTACTGTAGCAAATCTAATAATTTATATCTTATCAAGTACGTAAAATATGGTCCACTGATTAAAGTCTGTAGAACTGTCGAATATTTCACTTGTCTGAGACACTATTTCTTGATGAAATAGATAGACAACAGAGCACTACTACCTAAGATTCACTCAATTATCCTGGGATAAATCTTCCTTTCTATCTGATACTTCCAAAAATTTGAAAGAATGTGATGTAATGCAACTACATTTCAGTAGCTTATGTGGAGTACTTTCAGATTGACTGTTTGTCTCTTGGCCATACTTCTGGTTATGTTGTGTTAACTATCAGACAGGTAGGACATCTTATCCCATAGAGGGGATCATTTTGCTCGTGTTAGGTGTTGATAGATATGGTGAAGTCCACAAGATTTTTATGTTTGCTCTCTCAGCTTGGAGGTGCCATGAAGCTGAATGATTTTGAAAAGGCCAAGGTTGTAATAGGAGCAAATGGGGTAAGTGTTTGATGGGAGAATAAAGGCTAAATAAACCAGAAAGTATGCAAAGCAAAGAATAGGGCTTCTCACCAAAGAGCACAGCCTTCAGCTTTCTAATGGTAACAAAACAATCATGACCTGTTTGGGTTAGTTAAAAGCCTTCCTCTCAGTAAGGTAAGAACATCATTGATTGCTCTCAGATCTTTTGTCCCTTTTTTCTCAACAGCGTCTCCTAAGTAATGATGGCACTAAAAACCCAGATGGGACCATTATTGGCTGCACTAAAACATTTTCTGAATGTATGCAAGCGCACTCTTCACGGTTTTGGAAAGAAAGGTTGGCTAAGTGAGAGTCTGTGAGCGTGGAAAGCAGTAATGAAATTATTGTTGAAGAATTCAGTGCGAAATCACTTAAAATGATGGCAATGAACAGAGGGGGTACTATGTGAATTGCAAACACAATGATATCCACTTCATAGATTCTGCGTGAGTGCTTTTTCTGTTGGTACCGATGGAGTGGAAAATCAATACAATATTTAAAATATAATTCACTGGCATCGAGAATTACATGGGTGGAATTATATGCCTCCCTTGCTCACAGGCTTTCTGGTGAGAGTGCCCAGTAAAATGCCCAAGGGCATCTGTCTTGGAAACTCGCTCTGTGGTAGTGGAGGGATTGAGTGGACTGTCCATTGCTGTGCTATTTGAGGGCTTTAAATGGCCAATTAAAGACCACTTCTTCCCACTGTTGTCATTTCACAGGCACTGGGCTAAGGCAGGTGATGGCTGCGAATTTGGATGCAGTTCTAACAATGGCCACCATGCACCGTGTCGCTGGTGGGAGAAGGGAACTGGTGGCCATCCAACTGACTCACAGTTCTTGAAGGTAGGACTCTGTGTGTGTGTGTGTTGAGAAGATTTTAGCTGAATGGACTGAGCAGGAATGTACGCATTGCCCATTCCCACACCTGACCACAGCACCTGCTTTGCATGATGTGAAATGAATCTCTCCACAAGGAAACTTGATTACTGCACCAACGCCAGGCAAAACAAGATGATCAAGCAGTTTTATATGAATTGAAATGAAAATAGTTCATAAAAATTACCTTCAATATTCCTCGTGCAATGCTCAGATATTTTGTTTGAATCAGTTTGAATGAAACTACAGGCGGAAATGAGTTACCAAGATTATTATTTCATGGTTAGATCTTCATGAAAGGAATGGATCCCTTTCAATATAGTTATTGCTTTCTGAAGACTGTCAACCATACGGTGTTTTCATTTATATCTGGGTTAGCAGATTTCTTCCTTTTGTTGTGACGGTCACTTTGTATGTCTAATTAGCCTGGTATCATGTCTTTGTGTGGTAGCAGTGATTATTTCACAGTAAAGACATGTGTCTGTGTTTGTTAACATGCTGCAGCAAAGAGCAATCAGAAAACTATTGCCCTTAATTCCCACATCTGGCTATATGCTGGTACTTTCTGTTATTATTACTGTCTCAGCTGGTTCCTGTTTTCTTCAGTTAGAATTGTTCATTAATCATGTGAACTGTACAAATGGTTACATGAAATATGTAGCACAGAAAAAGGTCTTTTTGTCCACACATTCCACGTTGGCATTTATGTTCTACACCTCCTCC
Organism: Chiloscyllium plagiosum; assembly: GCF_037043375.1. NCBI lineage: Eukaryota > Metazoa > Chordata > Chondrichthyes > Orectolobiformes > Hemiscylliidae > Chiloscyllium > Chiloscyllium plagiosum. The sequence goes on along the minus strand of NW_028270162.1, from coordinate 40,128,247 downwards.
CTTATTCATTTAAGTTTGTCAGCATAATTCTCTCTTCTCCTGTCCCTCATATACTAACCTATTTTTCCCTTCAGTACAGCTGTACTATTCACTTCATGTATTACCAGTGATACCAAGTTCCACAGCATACCTGCATGCACAAAATGTTGCTTACTCACTCACATGGGATACCACTTAAGAGCAAAAACTGTGCCATCCACCTTTCTCTCTATTAATACCTGGCTCTATTCTCGTTTCAGCAGAAAGCCAGCCCACAGTAGGGCAGAAAGACACATAATGGTGACTGTCACTCAGGTGCTCACCTGCTATGAGGACTGATGTCGAAGGGTGTCCTTGTGCCGAGATCCCATAAGTATAGGTTATTCCCTTTGGACTTGACTGATGGCTGCTGACAACTATGAAAAGCTGCCTGGTTTTGTGCCAGTTAAACAGCACATTAAGACAGCAGGAGTGTGAGCCTGATCTCTCTGAGCATAAAAAGGCAAAGCAAGGCCGGGATGCTATGGCATCCAGGTACATTTGAAATAAATGCCTGCTAAAAAAGCAAACAAATAGCTCAGAGATGGAGCTTGTTCCAGTTCATGAGCTGGCTGTGTGTCCCGAACAGAAAGGTCCATACAGCAACTTCACAATGACAGCTGTTGTTGTAGCCTGAGGTGCAGCATTGTATTGTAGAAGTGTCCTGTAAGTGTGTCAGAGATGTGCCATGCGGATTCTTAGAACCTGGCACATATCAGTTGCCGATGTCTGTGGATGTGTACTGTGTTTGGCTGGTGCCCTTTGGAGTGTACTGTGAAATGTTGGTGCCTGGTTTCCAACATGGACGTCATTGGGAACAAGTGGTGAGTTGAGTTCTCCATCCAGGTGCCTGCTGGAATTTTCACATCAGCTAATCTTGACATCTAGTTTGTTTGGCAAGTTTGGGAAGATTGGAACCTTTAATGAGAAAAGTTGGGCCATCAAATAAGAACTTAACAAATGTTAATTCCCATGAATTAGCAACTTGCCACTGCCAAGGGTGTATTTTGCCACATGGACTGTGAAAAACATCAGAAGTGGAACAAAATGATCTCATTGTTAAGAGAGGCCTCATCACACTCGTCTGATTCTCATACATTGCTCAGACCCTTTTAAGATTTCACCCAAAATCTTTAAAATTGCACCATATAAAAATAGTTTGGTTTATGTTATATTATCTTCATTTCTTTTGCATGATCAACTTCTGTTTTAGTGTTAAATCCGAACCTGTAGAATTGTGTTTTTGTTTCAATGAAAGCCCACCTCATCAAAACCAAAAAGAATCCACAACAAAATATGAACCCTCAATCCACGTGTCAGTCTGGGATCTGACTTGTTCAGTAATATCATCAGCTGGGATCTTAGCAATATTTTATAAACATATGAATTATATACCTCTAAAGCAGAAGTATGGAGTTTAATTTGGATAAATGCAAGGTTTGCATTTTGGTAAAACAAGGTCAGGACTTCTCCAATTAATGGTAGTGCCCTGGGTAGAGTTGTCAAACAGAGATGCTAGGGGTTCAGGTTTCTTGGAATTTGCACCACAGGTAGACAGAGTGGCTGAGAAGGTCAAACAGTCCCTCTTCAGTACCTGCACAGGCATTATGCCCCAATTCTTCTGCCATTTCATTGATGACTGCATCGGTGCAGCATCCTGCACTCAGGCTGACCTGGAGCAGTTCATCAACTTTGCCCACAACCTCTATCCCACCCACAAATTCAGATGGTCTATCTTAGACATCTCTCTCCCCTTTCTTGACCTCTTCTTTTCCATCTCCGATGACAGTCAAATGCTGATGTTTACTATAAACCCACAAAATCCCATAGCTACCTGGACTACACTTCCTCCCACCCAATATCCTGCAAGAATTCCATCCTGTTTTCCCAAATCCTCCACCTCTGCTGCATCTGCTTGAATGAGGAGACTTTCCACTCCCAAGATGTCCACTTATTTTGAACAACGTACTTTCCCCCCTCTGTCATCCAGACAGCCGTGTGCTGCACCCCCTCCACTCCCTGTTCCATTTTTCTAATCGCAATAAAAACAGGGTCCCCCTTGTCCTCACCTACCATCCACCAGTCTCCGCATCCAACAGATCATTCTTAAATACTTCCGCCAAATCCAACTGGACCCCACCGCCAAGAAAATCTTCCCCTCCCCATCTCTCTCTGCCTTCCGCAAGGACCATTCCCTTCGCCGCTCCTTGGATTGTGCCACTATCCCCACCAACCCCTGAACCCCCAGGAACCTTCCCCTTCAACCGGAAAAGATACAAAACCTACTGGCACACCACCCCCTTACCTCTCTCCAGGGCCCCAAACAGTACTTCCAGGTGGGACAGAGGTTCACTTGTCTCTCCTCCAACTTTGTTACAGTATCTGGTGCATCTGATGTGGTCTTCTCTACATTGGTGTGACCAAATGTAAACTAAGTTTCACTGAACATCTCAGCCAGGCTCGTAAGGGCTGACCTGACCTCCCAGTCACCGCCTATTTCAATTCTCCTTCCCACTCCTTCTCCGACATGACCACACTTGGCCTCCTCCATTCTCACAGTGAATCAGACTGCAAGTCGGAGGAACAACACGTTCTCCCCGTGTCTGCGTGGGTTTCCTCCGGGTGCTCCGGTTTCCTCCCACAATCCAAAAAATGTGCAGGTTAGGCAAATTGGCCATGCTAAATTGCCCGTAGTGTTAGATGAAGGGGTAAATATAGGGGAATGGGTCTGGGTGGGTTACGCTTCGGCGGGTCGGTGTGGACTTGTTGGGCCGAAGGGCCTGTTTCCACACTGTAAGTAATCTAATCTAATCTAATCTAATCTAAACACCTCATTTTCTGCCTGGGTAGCCTACAGGCTGGAGGATTGAACACTGAGTTCACCAATTTCATATAATGTTCCTTTCCATCCCTAACTCCCTCTCCAGCCCCTCCCTTCCTTTCCATTCCACTTACTGACCGTTCCTTCCAGCTACCAACTGAATTCATTTCTCCCATCAACCAACCAGGCTGTACCTATCACTACCTCACCACTCCACCCCTCTCCCTACCCAAAACCCTCCCCTACTCTCCTTTTATTGGCAGCTCTCCTTACCACCACCCCCTGTCCTGAAGAAGGATTATACCCAAAACATTGACTTCTTCAGCTCCTGATGCTGCCTGGCTTGCTGTGTTCTTCCAGCTTCCTGCTTGTCTACTAAGAAGGTGTTTAACATGCTTTCCTTCATTGCTCAGACCTTTGATTTGGGACTTCATGTTAAGGTTGTACAAGATGTTAGTGAGGTCTCTTCTGGAGTACTATGTGCAGTTTTGGTCACCCTGCTAAAGGACGGATTTTATTAAATTGGTAGTGTACGGAAGAGATTTACCAGGATGTTACCGGACACCGAGGGTTTGAGTGATGAAAATAGGTTGGATAGGCTGGGACTTTTTTCACTGGAGCGCAGGAGGTTGAGGGGTGACCTTTATTGAGTTTATAAACTCATGAGGGGTTTACATAAGGTGAATGGCAAGGATCTTTTCCCCGGGGGGAGATGGGTGTTCAAAATGAGGGGGCATGTTTTTAAGGTGACAGGAGAAAGTTTTTAAAAGGACACAAGGGACAATGTTTTTACATTGAGAGCAGTTTGTGAACGACCTGCCAGAGGAAGTGGTGGATGCACATACAATTACAACACTTAGAAGATCTTTGAATAAGTCCATGAATAGGAAAGGTTTGGAGGGACATGGGCCAAACACAGGCAAGTGGGATTAGTTTAGTTTGGGAACATGGTCAGCGTGGACTAGTTGGACTGAAGGGTCTGTTTCTAAACTTTATGACTTTATGATTCTGGACCATGTATCCCTCGAGCCTAATCTGCCATTCAGAAAATCAATACTGATCCATTGGTGTAGTCTCGATAACCTTTGATTCCATTTCTTCAAAAACAATCTATCTACTTCTGCCTTAAAATGATTAATTCTTTTTATCATAACGGTGATCAGTATAGGACAAGTACTCATTGCAAAATTCTCTTTTAATGCAATTCAATTGTGTTAATTAACAGTTGACTAAAATACAAGAGGTGTACATAAGAATGTGCATGTCTTAGAGATTTGATTTATTGTACTAACTTGAGAGGCATATAATGAAAATGGAGTAGGCCTTTTGAGCAGGCAATTGCCTGTGCTCATTGCATGCCGGATATACGTCACCCCAAAGTACTGGGTGAAAGCCACTCCATAGGTGTCCAGGCCATATTCCAGAAGCTTAAAACATTTCAATTTATTCAAGCTCCATGTTGCAGGACTCTGTGCTCTATGGCTGTTCCCAAGGACGCAAATCCAGACAAATACCAACCACACCTGGAGGGCTAGCAACTCGGCGAACAATGTTCCTTGCTCTGCCCAAAATATGATGGATTTCTGGTGCAAGGAGTTGTCCTCAGCTGAGCATTGTCACATTCCAAGTTCCAGAGCTACATGCAGAGGGACCCCTAAGTTTGGGGCTGCCATTGCAAAGCTGCAGTGGGAGAAAGTCACTCTCTAAGCCACACTCTATCAATCATAGTGTACGAGGGGCTGGTGATTAATAGAACCCTTGGGACTGTATGCTTATCACTGAATGCATCTAATAAATACCTTGGATACTGTAGTTAGATTAAAGAACTTAAGAGCCCAACATGATCAATGACAAAAGTTATGTTTTCTGGCATTTTCTGTAATGCCTGATTTGAAATGTTTTGGGATGCACCTTTCATGAATAAGATATACTTTCACACAAAGTGCTTCAACATGACATAGAATCAAAGTTCCGACAGTTTTATTATTGTGCTTGACTAGCCGTGCGATTAACCTCCTCCGTGAATCATGATGTTAACAAGCAACAAGGACTGGCTCTAAAGGTTCATCTACTCATTGCAAGTTAAGTGCCGGTTTGTTCTTTTAGGCTGCTGGTTACTTCAGAATACCTAACATGAGATAGCCAGGAGGTCAAAACAATGACTGCAGATGCTGGAAACCAGATTCTGGAATAGTGGTGCTGGAAGAGCACAGCAGTTCAGGCAGCATCCTTGGATTAGATTAGATTAGATTACTGACAGTGTGGAAACAGGCCCTTCGGCCCAACAAGTCCACACCGACCCGCTGAAGCGAAACCCACCCATACCCCTACATTTACCCCTTACCTAACACTACGGGCAATTTAGTATGGCCAATTCACCTGACCCTGCACATCTTTGGATGGTGGGAGGAAACCGGAGCACCCGGAGGAAACCCACGCAGACACGGGGAGAACATGCAAACTCCACACAGTCAGTCGCCTGAGGCGGGAATTGAACCCGGGTCTCTGGCACTGTGAGGCAACAGTGCTAACCACTGTGCCACCGTGCCGCCTGAACTGCTGTGCTCTTCCAGCACCACTAATCCATAGCCAGGAGGTCAATGACCGAATTTGAGTCTCGCCCTCACATGGGCAATATCATAATAGATGTGGCATGAGAAAGCAGATGGTTGCTGGTTGAGATTGTTTTCAGTGGTTTAGAAAAGCACTGGGGTCAGTGATGAGGCAAGGGAGGGTTGCCAGCAGATGAACTAAGCTGGTTGCTTGGCTGCAGAAGGTATCCTGGAGCTGGAGCAGCACTCCTCATCTTGCCCACAAGGAGCTATAACAAAAAGAAATCACTTACCTGGGTCTCCTGAGGCTTGCAGGTTTATTGCATCAGTTTTCACTGGCTGACTGGAGTCTGTGAGCTGTAGCTGACCCCACAATCCCACTGATGTCAGGATCTGATTCTGTCATTTAAATTAAGGTGGTCTTCCTGAGCTAGCAGACTCCTAACAATGGTAAGGAGGGGAGATCATATTAGGAGCCTCCTCTACACACATGCCATGTCATCCTTTCATCTTCAATGTCCTTTTAAGTTTCTTCTAATAGCATGATTATAGTAGGAAGAGGAGTAGAGATCCCAGAATTTTGTAAAATAGAGTCTTTGCCCTGGTTATTGTTTCTGAAGATTGGGCCATGGAGTTCAGTGAACTGGTCCAAAGTATGGACAAAGTACTGCAATTGGTTTACCAATGCTTGAAAAGAGGAATACATTGTACAAAAATGAAAGACTGAAGGAATTTAATCAGAAGGTTTTCATCACTACGACAATAATGATGCTCATAACCATTGAAAAGCAGGGAATGGTAATACCTATAGGAAGGCGATCTCAGATGAGTGGGATGATACTGCAACAGATGTTAAATAAGAGGCTTACTTCTATCTTTCAATTATTTCCATCTAACTCTTTACAATCAAACATGTTCAAAGTCAATAAACGCTCTTTGGAGTACTCTATCCCCCAGAATTTGTTTATTGTTTACACCTTCCAGCCGGTGGACAGCTTGTGCTTCCTGAAACTGAGGGTTCTCCCGAGGAGAAATTATTTTTTTCAGGACAGTCTAAAATACTCAACCTGTAAACTTGGTGAAAACCGATTCAAAAGGGAATTGGAGTAAAATTTTAAATGACAAAGAAAATGCAAGACAATGGTTGGGAGTGGGGGAATTGGGATTGTGGTGAATTGTAGTGCTTTCTGGGTGGAATGGAGCAACCACAAGGGGCAGAGTGCAGACTGACTTGCATCTGGTTGATTAAGGTGTAATGCCACCCATGATATCTTAGTAGATGCTTTAGCCCTGTATAATCACATATCATGCTGAGTTCTCAAAATCAGACCTTGCATCTGCTCAACACAGTAGAAGTGAAGGCTTCAGTGTTCACAAATGAATAGTGTGAATCTTCCTCAAATAAAATAATCTGTGAATTTTTTGTTTCATAAACTGAATAATTTGCTGGACATGGAAATGATTTTTACAAGCATTTACTTCAGCTTCCTGTTCAGTGTCTGAGCTAGCACTCGCCTCACTGCCATCTTGAAAATCCACATGACAAAGACGATTAATTAAAGCTTCAAATTCATGAAACTAACTCTGTCACAAGCATTTCTACTTTTAGGAGCAAGTCAGGGTGACTGTTTCTTAATTCTTTCTGAACACACATGAACAAAAGAAGTGTTGTCAAATGTTCTTTGGGCAGTTAGACGGAAAGAAAGTAGTCTTGCTTCATCAGTTTTACGGAATGGTGGCAAACGTGCTTCTGTCACCCAGAACACCTGAATTACAATATATCTATGACACCACTTATAGAGTGTGAAATAGCTGCAGCATTATCTCATTGCCTGACAGACATTTTGCCAAGTGACAACTTGTATTTTTGAAAATGGCTGCCAAATAAGAGAATAGATCATGCTACACTGATTAAAGTTCTACAATATTAATTCAAGAGGTAAAGCCCTGAGTATATATAAAGGTACATTTCTTGGTTAATGCATGTTGATTATTGTCGTTATTGCTAATGTTTTTCACCTTCACCTGGTAGTATGATTGTTGGAGTTATGTGATATGTCCAAGAATCTGTCATTAGATCAGGATTTATTCCCAGTTTTGGGAGGATTGCAATGTGTAAAATCCTTTTACCTTACCGTGTTTCATTTTTTTGTGTCACTTTGCCTTGGATTTCATTTCCAATCCAAAAAGGGGTGGGAGATGCTTTCTTGAATTACATCCAATTAGACGAATGGCAATCAAAACAAACAAAACTGCTGGCTTACTCTTATATTTTGCTTCAAAAGGCTGATGTACACAGAAAATCTCTTGCCACTATTGCATTTGCATCAACTACTGTAATTGTTGTCAAACAGAAACTTTACTGCAACCATTTTACTCATTTGATTCCCTGAATAAAGATGAATGCCTTTGAAATGACTGCCAACTTTTTTTTCCCCTTTATTGGCACATTGTGAAATTAGGAATTGTAAAGTTTTGCTGAATAAGGATTGGTATGGTATACTATTAAATACTTCATGGAACACAAAATCCTTCTGTTTGTGTAGTATATTTTTGTTTGTTTTCGCCCCTGACTTATCTAGAGGTGGTAATTCACCCAGGCAACCTGTTTTCATGTGGATTGCGAATCTCAGGAAACTAATCAACTGGCAGATGAGTTGTGGAAACCAACTTTTGATTTTTCCTTTATCCAAGTTTCACATATGTTATGTTTCCAGTAGTGATCTCTGGAAAGTAATAAAGTGCAAAAAACCAGGCTAAACTTAATCCTTTTTGGAAATTTTAACGGCACAGGGAAGCATCGGCTAGTTGGCTCATGCTGTTGCTATTTTGCTGAGCTCAGCAAAATCTACAGATCAGTCTTCCAGCCAGAGATGGCACTGGTCTGTTTATGCTCAGTACCACACCATGCAATAGATTTCCAAATAATAGTTTTTTTAAAAAAAATCAGTTGTGGGCCAGTCATTTCGATGTTGGACCATGTTTTAAAAATTAATTGAAGATCTGACCCTTCACTATAATTACAGGTGGGGGCTGTGTGTTAGGAGCAGAGTCAGGGCTTATTGTATGTTTGGCCATATGCCCCAAGCCCTCCCCACCACATATGATATGTTTTACTATTCTCTGTCCTGAATCAGAAATTGTGCTGTACACTACCAATGGAAACAATGCTCTCAATATTCTACTCTTAATATTGTTTCCTGTTTCCTTCGAGAATCACCGATCAGAGAATGACCCCCTGGTCTCACCCCTGGACGTAAGGCTCGACTTGAATTTTTTTCTCTGGAAATCAAATCTGTAAGGCTGCATTTTCTGATATAAAAAACTTGAAGGGTATTGAAGAAGAGTCGTTTTGGATTCAAACTGTTATGTCTGTGTTTCTCTCCACAAATGCTTCCAGACCTGAAGAACCTGTCCAGTACTTTTGGCCTTACTTGCATAAAATAGTCAATTTTTGTCACATTTTTATCAATCATGAACTATCATCAACATCGAAGAGTATCATCCCATATTTTTGTATTGAATCATTGGATGACAGGTGCGACTTCTTTTCACCCAGAACTGAGTGAATGTGGGTAGCACAATGAATCTTTATTCCTCATTCATTCAGAGGATGTGTGTAGTACAGACAAGGCACTTATTCCTATCTCCAGATGCCCTTAACAAGGTAATGGTGAGCTGCTTTCTTGACTCACTGTAGTGCATTTGGTGTAGGTACACTCACAATGCTGTAAGGGAGGGAGTTCCAGGATTTTGACCCAGTGACCCTGAAGATATTTCAAGTCAGATTGGAGGGGAACTGGCAGGTTGTGGCACTTGACTGTATCTGTTACCTTTGGCATGGTAGTGATCATGGGTTTTGAAGGTGCTGTCCAAGGAAGCTTGGTGAATTGCTGCAGTGTATCTTGTAGATGGTACACACTGCTCCATAACAAGCAATCATAACAATTGGATCGGAGAATCGGTGGTGAATACTTGGGGATATTGTGCCAAATATGCAGGCTGCTTTGACCTGGACAGTATCAAGTTGTTAGATTGTTGCATTCTCAACTAGCAGCTCTTAGGGCTGTTAGGTCATATCAGTGTTTGAGCCTGTTTGTCTTTCGTGGCTTGTTCTGCTCTGTTCTGGCGCGTACACACACATGCACATGGACACACACCCACACACGGACACACACACACACACACACACACACTCAGACTCTGACAGTTAGCATATGACAGGCTGCTCCAGAGGTAACCAGGAGCTTCCACCTGACATGTTTAAAGCTCAGGGTTTGGCACTACATATATTTTGCAACCTTTGTCTCTTGCTGTCTGTTTCACAGGAGTTCATGGAGTCATAAATATGATTCAGTGTCTGGGAAATAGTAATTTTGTTCTGCAAGTAAATTCATCCTTAGATGAAGTATAATAGACCTTCTTGGCTTAACAGTGGGAAAGTCTAATAAATTTCTTGTCATCTGTTTTCAGTTTGTGCTGATCCTGAATAGGTCTCCACAATATTTTGATCTGTATAGATTGGCTTTGTTGCGTCAGCTGGCTTGCCTCAGAAGGTCTGCTGATTATTTATATCGAGTCCCTGAATTCTGAGGTGTCTAATGCTCATACTCTGATTTTTCCTGATTTCCTGAAAACTGAGTTATGTTCTGCTTTTAGGAAGGAAAAGCAATCATTACAATTTAATTTGAGAACTTTGAGAAACCTGAGAATGAAAGTGTGTTTATGCTTTTAGCATCATCTTAAGTAACTCATAAATTAGAAGCATCAACAGAATGTAAATACAGGATTCTGTATCAAATCTATTACAATTTTGTTTCACTTCCTTTTGGCATACCGCTCTCACACTTTAATTAAAATGTTGCTCTCCAGAAAATGACAGAGCTAGTTACCAAAATTTTCTTGAGTGTAAGAAAGAGAAATTTTATTTACTGCTAACATTGAGAAAAAATGCACATCAAATATAGGCAATAGGTTTAAAAGGGAGAATAGGAGATTCAAAATGGCGGCGTCCCAGCAAGTCTGAGTCTGTAGTGCTCCGCCTAAGACTCTGGCAAAGTGGGGCACACGCCTTCACCGCACCTTTTAAATCAATTAAAATAGCTTTTGCCCAGTCATTAGTCATTTTACATCAAGCTTGAACAGTTTGGTGTTGTTCTTAAAATGATTAAGGGCAAAACTTCTCACAACGGGCAGGACCCCTCCCCCACTCCCTCCAGCAGCAGCAGAGACGTTTGCGGCCGCCTCGGGGGACTTACCTGCAGAGGCGAGCCTGATCTTCGGGATCAACAAGCTGCAGGAGAGGATCAACGCCTTCATCGAAGAGTCCAGGACCAGGTGGGAGTCGTTCTCAGTCGTGCTGCAGAAGCACGACAGAGAAATTGAAAAGCTCGAACAGCGCATCGGAGGGGCGGAGCAAAAGTCCGCGACCTAAGTAGCTGCTGCCATATTGGCTGTGGGCCAGGTCCGGGCTTTCGAGCAGTGAGTCCAGACCTTGGAAGAGCACATTGATGACCTCGACGATCGGGGCAGTCGAAAAATGTTCGGTTGCTGGGCCTTCCCGAACGGGACGAGGAAGGCCAGCTCGCAGTTTTTTTTGGAGCAATGGCTCCCTCAAATTTGGAGTCCGGACCCGGCCAGGTGCGGGTGAAGTGGGTCCACCGGGTTACTATATGCAGGCCCGGGTCAGACCAGCGCCCCCGCCCAGTTCTATTCCAGCTCCAATGTTATAAAGAGAAAGCAGATGCTCCTGGAAGCCTCCAGAATCCTGGGGAAGGAACCCCAAGCCATGATGCACAAGGGTTCCAGGATTATGTTATTCCAGGATTTTCCTCAAGCTGCGGTCTGCAAGAGGAGGGCATTCAATGAGGCGAAGAAGCGTCTAAGAGACTTAAATATCTATATTTGAAAGGAGGTTTTCCCCCTTGCTCCCAGAGGGCGTAACTACCTGTCAATAACCCCACCATAACCTCTTCTAACTAGTGCCCTACCCTAGTTACCCGGCAATGCTGCGCTTCAGCCACGAAGGATCTGTATGTAACTTTGGATCACCAGAGAAGGCTAAAGAATTCTTGACTCTCTTAAATAAACTGTGAGACTTAAACCGTATGGATAATGATTTTATTTTGCCCCCCGCTGCGGTTTACCCTTTTTTCCTTCTCCATCCTTTTTTGTTCATTACTTTCTTCTATTGGGTGGGGTGGGGTGGGGGGTGGGGAGGTGGATAGGGGGGCTTATTTGTTATTCACTATGTGATTTTTTATGAGAGGCCGTGTGGCTTATTTGATTTGTGTGGGAGGGGGTTTGTTTTGTCCTACCTTTTTTTAGAGTGGGGATTGTCTTCTTCTGTCATCTTATTTAGTTTTCTAATAATAGCTGGGATTGTAACTTTGTAGTTTTATATATTTATATTTTGTATTATGCTTACTGAATGCATCTAGGTGTTGGTGTGGGGGGGGTGGGGTGGGTCACTCACTTTTAACTTTGGTGTTATAGAACACTCGAATTTGTCTACTCCATTTTATAATGCCTGGGTCGAGGGTGGGGCACTAGTTAGGAGAGGTTATGGTGGGGTTATTGACAGGTAGTTACACCCTCTGGGAGCAAGGGGGAAAACCACCTTTCAAATATGTTTTATATTGTTTTCTTTACTTAGGAATAGTTTTTATTTGTGTTGGTGTAAATGTCTTAAAGAATTTTTGCTTTTGTGAATTTTCCATGGTCTTTATTCGATGTGTTTTGGGTGGGCTTCTTCCTCCTGAGGGGTCTCGGGCCTGCCTGGATGATCATGGCTAGCCATTCGCTTAGGTGGTGCACCTGGAATGTCAAGGGGAGTAATTCACCAATTAAAAGGAAGAAGATATTATCAACCATCAAATAAGAAAGGGTTGATATCGCCCTCTTACAGGAGACACATCTACTTGACAAAGAGCACTTAAAATTATAACAGGGTGGATTTGACCAGGCCTTTTTCTCATCTTTTAGCTCAAAAAGTAGGGGAGTAGTCATTTTCATTCAGAAGAATCTTCCTCTCAAAATCTTAAGCCAGATAGAAGATGAATCTGGACGGTATATACTGATCAAAGCCGTCAGAAATGGAGAGGAGTATGGGATTTTGAATCTTTATTGCCCCCCGGCACACCCCTTCAAATTTGTAATGGAAGCGTTCTCCAAGTTGATGACTTTTGGGGCCCGCCATACAATTATAGGAAGAGATTTTAATTGCATTATGGGCTCAGAGACAGATAGGATACCCAAGAGTACTATGGGTATATCTCTTAGATCTAGACAATTTGCAGATATGAATAAGGAGCTAGGGCTAGTAGATGTGTGGAGGTGCCTTCACCATCATGGCAGAGACTTTACTTTCTACTCTAACCCACACGTGTCATACTAGAATTGATATGTTTTTTGCTCCCTTGACCCTTTTGAATTCCATATTGTCCTGCAAAATAGGTAATATAGCAATCTCTGATCATGCCGCAGTATATATGGAAGTTAAGACTAGGGATGATGGGACAGGCCCCCGACATTGGCGTATGGATTCTTTCTTAATGAAGGATAGCAAATTTATAAAATATTTTTCTCAGGAATTCATAACCTTTTTGGAAATTAATTCAGGTACGGCCAGTAACCCGTCGACGATGTGGGAGACCATTAAGGCTTATGTGCGAGGTTTGATCATCTCATATTCTGCAACTCAGAAAAGACAAAAGGGAGAACAACAGCACCTGCTCAAGGCTTGCTTGAAGGCAGCTGAGACAGTGTATGTTGATAGGCCCTGTATTACTAAGCTACACAGGATCACAGCCCTAAGAGCAGCCTTGAATACCGCACTTACCCAAACAGCAAAGAGGGAAATATTATTTGGAAAGCAAAGACTATATGAATATGGTGACAAGCCTGGCAGACACCTAGCATATCTTGCTAGGTAAACAAAAGGCTCCTCAAGCTATCACATCCATTAGGGAAAGTGCTCGTATGCTGACTTGTGATCATAAAAGGATCAATACAGCCTTTAGAAAGTTCTATTTTGAACTGTATACATCGCAGAACTGTGAGGATAGAACGAAGAAGATGGAGCCCTTCTTTAAAAGCTTGGCCTTTCCGGATTTAACCTCGGAGTAGGTGTCGATCCTGAATGCCCCCCTGACAACCCAGGAAGTACTCGACTCAATTAGGCAGCTTCAGACTGGCAAAGCACCTGGACCAGATGGATTCCAGGTTGAATTTTACAAAGAATTTATAAGGGAACTGGCTGGTCCACTTATAAACATGTATAATTACTCACATAGTCAGGGCTGCCTCCCGCCTTGGTTGAGAGAAGCAAATATTTCTCTCATTCTAAAAAAGGAAAGACCCTAGAAGATTGCTCATCATAGGGGATTCTGTAGTCCGAGGTACAGACAGACGTTTCTGGGGCCAGCAGCAATAAAGCAGAATGGTGTGTTGTTTCCCTGGTGCCAGGATCAAGGATGTCTCAGAGGGTGCAGAATGTTCTCACAGGGGGGGAGGGGCCAGCAGGAGGTCATTGTCCACATTGGAACCAACAACACAGGGAAAAGGTTGAGATTCTGAAGGGAAATTACAGAGAGTTACGCGGAAATTTAAAAAGGAGGACCTCAAGGGTAGTAATATCTGTATTACTCCCAGTGCTATAAGCGAGTGAGGGCAGGAATAGGAGGATAGAGCAGATGAATGCATGGCTGAGGAGCTGGTGTGTGGGAGAAGGATTCACATTTTTGGATCATTGGAATCTCTTTTGGAGTAGAAGTGACCTGTACAAAAAGGATGGATTGCACCTGAATTGGAAGGGGACTAATATACTGGCTGGGAAATTTGCTAGAACTGCTTGGGAGGATTTAAACTAGTAAGGTGGGAGGGTGGGGTGGGACCCAGGGAGATAGTGAAGAAAGAGATCGATCTGAGACGGGTACAGCTGAGAACAGAAGTGAGTCAAACAGTCAGGGCAGGCAGGGACAAGGTAGGAGTAATAAATTAAACTGCATTTATTTCACTGCAAGGGGACGAGCAGGGAAGGCAGATGAACTCAGGGCATGGTTAGGAACATGGGACTGGGATATCATAGCAATTACGGAATCATGGCTCAGGGATGGGCAGGACTGGCAGCTTAATGTTCCAGCATACAAATACTACAGGAAGGATAGGAAGGGAGGCAAGAGAGGAGGGGGAGTGGCATTTTTGATCAGGGATAGCATTACAGCTGTGCTGAGGGAAAATATTCCTGGAAATACATCCAGGGAAGTTATTTGGATGGAACTGAGAAATAAGAAAGGGATGATCACCTTATTGGGATTGTATTATAAACCCCCCAATAGTCAGAGGGAAATTGAGAAACAAACTTGTAAGGAGATCTCAGCTATCTGTAAGAATAATAGGGTAGTTATGGTAGGGGATTTTAACTTTCCAAACATTGACTGGGACTGCCATAGTGTTAAAGGTTTAGATGGAGGAGAATTTCTTAAATGTGTACAAGACAATTTTCTGATTCAGTATGTGGATGTACCTACTACAGAGGGGGCGAAACTTGGCCTACTCTTGGGAAATAAGGCAGGGCAGGTGACTGAGGTGTCAGTGGAGGAGCACTTTTGGGCCAGCGACCATAATTCTATTTATTTTAAAATAGTGATGGAAAAGGATAGATCACATCTAAAACTTGAAATTCTAAGTTGGAGAAAGGCCAATTTTGATGGTATTAGGCAAGAAAGCTGATTGGAGACAGATGTTCGCAGGTAAATGAACGGCTGGAAAATGGAAAGCCTTCAGAAATGAGATAACAAGAATCCAGAGAAAGTATATTCCTGTCAGGGTGAAAGGGAAGGCTTGTAGGTATAGGGAATGCTGGATGACTAAAGAAATTGAGGGTTTAGTTAAGAAAAAGAAGGAAGCATATGTCAGGTATAGACAGGATAGATCGAGTGAATCCTTAGAGTATAAAGAAAGTAGGAGTATACTTAAGAGGGAAATCAGGAGGGCAAAACGGGGACATGAGATAGCTTTGGCAAATAAAATTAAGGAGAATCCAAAGGGTTTTTACAAATATATTAAGGACAAAAGGGTAACTAGAGAGAGAATAGGGCCTCTCAAAGATCAGGAAGGCGGCCTTTGTGTGGAGCCACAGAAAATGGGGGAGATACTAAATGAATATTTTGCATCAGTATTTACTGAGGAAAAGATATGGAAGATATAGACTGTAGGGAAATAGATGGTGACATCTTGCAAAATGTCCAGATTACAGAGGAGGAAGTGCTAGATATCTTGAAACGGTTAAAGGTGGATAAATCCCCAGGACCTGATCAGGTGTACCCGTGAACTCTGTGGGAAGCTAGAGAAGTGATTGCTGGACCTCTTGCTGAGATATTATTATCATCGATAGTTACAGGTGAGGTGCCGCAAGACTGGAGGTTGGCTAATGTGGTGCCACTGTTTAAGAAGGGCGGTAAAGACAAGCCAGGGAACTATAGACCGGTGAGCCTGACCTCAGTTGTGGGCAAGTTGTTAGAGGGAATCCTGAGGGACAGGATGTACATGTATTTGGAAAAGCAAGGACTGATTCGGGATAGTCAACATGGCTTTGTGCGTGGGAAATCATGTCTCACAAACTTGATTGAGTTTTTTGAAGAAGTAACAAAGAAGATTGATGAGGGCAGAGCAGTAGATGTGATCTATATGGACTTCAGTAAGGCGTTCGACAAGGTTCCCCATGGGAGACTGATTAGCAAGGTTAGATCTCATGGAATACAGGGAGAACTAGCCATTTGGATACAGAACTGGCTCAAAGGTAGAAGACAGAGGGTGGTGGTGGAGGGTTGTTTTTCACACTGGAGGTCTGTGACCAGTGGAGTGCCACAAGGATCGGTGCTGGGTCCTCTACTTTTTGTCAATTACATAAATGATTTGGATGCGAGCATAAGAGGTACAGTTAGTAAGTTTGCAGATGACACCAAAATTGGAGGTGTAGTGGACAGCGAAGAGGGTTACCTCAGATTACAACAGGATCTTGATCAAATGGGCCAATGGGCTGAGAAGTGGCAGATGGAGTTTAATTCAGATAAATGCGAGGTGCTGCATTTTGGGAAAGCAAATCTTAGCAGGACTTATCCACTTAATGGTAAGGTCCTAGGGAGTGTTGCTGAACAAAGAGACCTTGGAGTGCAGGTTCATAGCTCCTTGAAAGTGGAGTCACAGGTAGATAGGATAGTGAAGAAGGTGTTTGGTATGCTTTCCTGTATTGGTCAGTGTATTGAGTACAGAAGTTGGGAGGTCATGTTGCGGCTGTACAGGACATTGGTTAGGCCACTGTTGGAATATTGCCTGCAATTCTGGTCTCCTCCCTATCAGAAAGATGTTGTGAAACTTGAAAGGGTTCAGAAAAGATTTACAAGGATGTTGCCAGGCTTGGAGGATCTGAGCTACAGGGAGAGGCTGAACAAGCTGGGGCTGTTTTCCCTGGAGCGTCGGAGGCTGAGGGGTAACCTTATAGAGGTTTACAAAATTATGAGGGGCATGGATAGGATAAATAGACAAAGTCTTTTCCCTGGGGTCAGAGGGCATAGGTTTAGTGTGAGACGGGAAAGATATAAACGAGACCTAAGGGGCAACTTTTTCCCGCAGAAGGTGATACATGTATGGAATGAGCTGCCAGAGGAAGTGGTGGAGGCTAGTACAATTGCAACATTTAAGAGGCATTTGGATGGGTATATGAATAGGAAGGGTTTGGAGGGATATGGGCCGGGTGCTGGCAGGTGGGACTAGATTGGGTTGGGATATCTGGTCGGCATGGACAGGTTGGACCGAAGGGTCTGTTTCCATGCTGTACATCTCTGTGACTCTATGACTCTGTATCAAACAATATCCTTGCTAAATGTGGATTTTAAAATCCTTTCTAAAACGTTAGCATTAAGATTGGAGAGGATCTTACCATATATCATAAAAGGGGACCAGACGGGGTTTATCAAGGGCCATAGATCAACTAACAATATTAGAAGGATCTTAAATATAATACAAGCCTGTCAACAGGAAAGAATACCGGGGGTAGTTGTCCCTTTGGATGCAGAGAAGGCATTTAGTCGGGTAGAATGGTCATATCTTTTTTATACACTGGAGAGGTATTTTCTAAATGGGTCTCTATATTATACAATGACCACAAAGCAGCCGTGATTACCAATAGTTTAGGTTCGGATAGCTTCAGTATGGGTAGGGGCTGTCATCAGGGATGTCCTCTCTCACCGTTATTATTCACGTTAATAATCGAACCACTAGTGGAAGCTATACGAACCGATTCTAACATAGTGGCTCCGAGGGTTTTTCGGGTAAACATAAAATTACTCTCCACGCAGATGATGTTCTCCTTTTCTTAAGTAATCCTTTGATATCCGTGCTCCGCTTAATTCAAGTAATCAATCTATTTAATATGCTCTCAGGCTATAAAATCAATTTTATGAAATCCGTTGCGGGGTCTCGCCAGTATATCCAATTTATCAGACGGATCTTGCTTTCCCTTTCAGTGGTCACTGGAGGGTTTCCTATACTTCGGTATTTTTATCACCCCAGTATCTGGTCAGCTGTATAAAGCCAATTTTGTGCACTAGAGAAAATAAGGCAGGAACTTCAACACTGGGGAGATCTCCCAATCTCCTGGTTAGGCAGAGGAGCTCCAGTTAAAATGAATATTCTGCCTCGTCTCCTATATCCTATGAGAATGCTCCCTCTGATGTTGCCGAGACTGGCGTTGTGTAAACTACACGGCTGGCTTGGTTCCTTTATTTGGAATCATAGATGGCCCCTTATCAAATTAGAAAAGCTGCAGCTTCCACAAGCAAGGGAAGGACTGGATTTTCCAGACTTTAGGAGGTATCAGTTGAGCTCTTTATTATGCTATGTAGCAGTAGCAAACTATGTAGCAGTTTGGTTAAACATTGAGACCTCCCAAGCAAAGTGTCCTCTCATCAATCTCTTTTATTTTTAGATAAGATGAGAGCTATTATGGATGATTGCAAAAGCCTTATTGTATTAAATACAATTAAAGCCTGGAGGATATTGCAGCAAGATGAGGCTAACCTACAAAAAACCTCTCCTTATACTCATATAGTGGGAGCATTGGGCTTTCAGCCAGGGCTGACAGACACTACATTTAAAACATGGAGGTCCAGAGGTATCTCTTGCTTAGAGGACCTGTTCGATGGGGAGATTATGATGTCTTTTGAGCAGTTGCACCTGAAATTTGGATTGCCTAATGGAGACCTTTTTCGGTATTTCCAAATACGAGATTATATATAGAAGAAGACCACATTATTAGACAGTCCCTACAAATCAGATAGGGAGAGGAAAGTGCTATGGCCAATGTGTCCACCCTCAGTCAGTACTCTTTATCACTCATTACATAATGAGATATTGAAAAACATGGAATGACTGTTTAAAACATGGAACCAGGAATTGGGGTTAGAAATCCCTTTAGAAATGTGGAAGGACATCTGGGAAAATGCAAGAAAGATCTCTATTTGTAATAGAGCCCAAGCTATTCAATTAAAGATACTCCATAGGACTCATATAGCACCAGAACAACAGACAAAACTTAGGGTAGGAAAATCCCCATGTGTCCTAATTGCAAAATAGAAGTGGGCACTCTCACGCACTATTTATGGACATGTCACAAGATCCGTAGATACTGGGACAGAGTAGCAAATGCTCTGACTGAAATCTTGGGAACCGAGGTTAGATTGGATCCAGTGTCTCTTCTCCTGGGCTCCTCAAATTTGCCCTCCCTGGATGTGCACGGGAGGAAACCATTTTCCATTCTCTCTTTTTGTGCAAGGAAAAATATCTTAGTGAATTGGGTAGCTGAGGGCCCTCCACGACTTTCGAATCGGCACAGGTTAATCATGGAATATATCCCCCTTGACTTCCTCACAAATATGATGCACCAAAAAACTGAATTGTTCTATAAAATATGGCAGCCCTTTCTGAACTATATCAACACAGATATTTCGGCCATATTGTCAATGGCTTTTGTCTGGCTGTGGTAGTGATTCTGGCTGGTCCGAGGACCCCCAGGAGGAGGAATCCCGTATAAATACGAGTTTTTTTATGACTTGATGTTAATCCATTTTGAGTATGTACTTAATTATTTAATTATTCTGTTATTTTTCGCTAGTAATGTATGATATCCTATTTTATGTTTTGGTTGTTTGTAGGATAGATTAGTAGTTGGTTTGTTTTTTTCCCTTTTTTTGTGTTTTGGTTATTATTTATTTCCTTTTTTATATATATATTTAATTATATATTAGTGTTTATACTTGTTTGTATAACTGTGTAATTTTATAAAAAATGTTAAAAAATTTCCTTTTTTTAATAAAAATACCTATGAAAATATAAAAGGGAGAATAAAACAATGAACTGCAAATGCTGAAGATCTGAAATAAAAACAGAAATTACTGGAGAAACTCAGCAGGTCTGGCAACACCTGTGGAGAAAAAATAGATTAAAAGGAAGAAGGTCTGGTATGGACAGGAAGTATAAAGATTATGATGTTAAAGAGTTCTTTGAGTCCTTGAGATGTTAGATTCTTAACCTGAGATCATATTTTAACCCAGTTGCCATACATCCTCAGCAGTAGCAGAGTCTGAAGATATAATTGAGTTCTCAATAAGTGATTGTTTTCCTATTTGCTTTTTCACTGGTCACTGTATTCTGAGATGATGAGAGACAGATATAGGACTGAGAAAATTACAGTTCTTTTTGTTGCATTCATGTTTCCTTCGGAGGTCAGAAGTTTTGCATGTAATCTGGGGTCGAGCTCCATCCTTTTTCCAAGCTGATTAACTGAGCCCTTCATCCTCGTGGGGGGAAGGAACCCACAACAGTTTCAATCAAATGAAATGCTGAGCAAAGGCTGGACAGATGTTTGTGCGTTACTTCTAGCAATTTTAAGAAAGCAATTGTTCCGTGGTAAATATTTTGTTTTCCAATTACTTTTTTTGCTTTATTTTAAGTTACACAGTTTCTATTGTTCTGAAAAGTTTGGTTAACTTAACTCAAAGAATAGAAGCCTGTTGGATAGATCAAATTGCAGTCACTCTGTCAGCTTTACATTGATTTCCCATCACTGCCACCTTGCTGTCCAAGCTACCAGAAAAGCCTCCTTGTTCTTGGTCATACAATATTGCTAATTTTGTAGACATTTACTGTCATGGATCTTTCTGTCAACCAGTTAGTTTGTAGCTTTGTGATAGATAACAAAGAAGGAAATCATATGAGCACAATGTCACTTGTGGCTAGACAGTCAGTTTCCTTTATCACTTAAGGCCATAAAAAAAAAGGAAATCCTTTTGCCTCAGATTTCTTTTCTGGTATAGTTCCAGAGAATGAATTTTCTTTTTGTGTTAGTGACTTGTTGTCAGTATAAGGTAATTTCAGGTCAGGGGAAGGAAGTTAGGAGTCAGAAACTGCACTGTTTCAACAATGCTTTTCAGATCTAACCTGAGCACCAAAACACGACGTTTTCCATTTCCCAAAACAGCTATTCGTGCTTCAGGTAGGTTAGTGTGGTCATTGTATTACTATTATAATAATCGAGAGGTCTACACTAATAATTCAGAAAACATGATCCCACTGGTGATTTGAGAAATTAAATTCAGTTTAACAATAAGAAAATTTAGAATCAAAAATCTGGCTTTGTAAATGAGACTAGTCACCCATGAAGATATTATTTGCTCTTGAATTCTCTTAAGAGAAGGAATTCTGTTGCTCTTACCTGGTGTGGGCTGTATATAATTCCACTTCCATATCAATAGTCCTACTACCCTCTGAAGCCACTCAGTGTGTCAGCAGAGGTGGGCAATAAATATTACAGCAATGCCCACATCTCAGAATTATTTATAAAATAAATGATAAGATTTGGTCAAATGTGGTTAGGTCTGTTTTATCATTCCCCACAAACTCTCATATGGGTAAGATTATTCCTGCTGAGTTGCCATTTCCTGGACATTGATACTTTGTACTACAAGAGCTCCCATACAAAACCAGTTGAGCTCTGAGAGTGTGAGATTTCACATGGCTGAGAGAATGCACAGAAGAAGACATTTCTACAAATGTTGAGGCTTAAGTGATGCATTTAACTGCATAGGTATTAATGCGATCAACTTGGAGCTAATTGGCAAAGCTATGGACTTGGCAGCGCTTGGGTGGAGAAATGCGGTGCAATAATAGTCACAAACACTTAGGGTGAAATTTCACCCTTTCACCCCATCCAGCCCATCCAAGGTCTGGGCAGGATGGTGGGGTAGGGAGAGATATCATTAAGTGTGGAGTACAGAGCTTGTTGTGCTCTTGACTCTCTGACTTTTTTCCACTCCCACCTTCCACTACCGGCAATCAGGAGAAAGTCCGGAAGGAATTACTCTCTATTGCACCCTGGGAAGCCTGTGGTCAGGACTGGAAATAGTCATGGCGTATTTGCCAACACCACCCTAGTTGGCAGTCAGACCAATCGCCCCAACGAGTAAATTGGTTGGGCCACTTTAGGAATATTGCATGCAATTCTGGTCTCCCTGCTATAAGAAAGATGTTGTGAAACTTGAAAGGGTTTAGAAAGAATTTACAAGGATTTTTGCCAGGATTGGAGGTTTTAAGCTATAGGGAGAGGCTGGGGCTTTTTTTTCCCCTGGACCATCGGAGGCCGAGGATTATAGAACCTTATAAAACCATGAGAGGCATTGACAGGTCAAGGTCTTTTCCCCGGAGTAGGGGAGTCTAAGACTGGAGGGCATAGGTTTAGGGTGAGAGGGGAAAGATTTAAAAGGGACCTAAGGGACAATCTCTTCACACAGGAGGTGGTACGTGTATGGAATGAGCTGCCAGAGGAAGTGGTGGAGGCTGGTGCAATTACAACATTTAAAAGGCATCTGAATGGGCATATGAATAGGAAGGGTTTGGAGGGATATGTGCCAAATGCTAGTAAATGGGACTAAATTAATTTAGAATATCTGGTCAGCATGGACAAGTTGGACTGAAGTGTTTATTTCCATACTGTATATACCTGACAATACTGCCTTTAAATCCTCTGAACTACTTTACTCCACAATTGTCTGTTATTTATTGCATTTGTTAGAATATGAGATCAAAGTATTAGCCCTAACATTAATAATTCATTTTTCCTGAGTATCAAATCACTTCATTATTTGCTTCACATGTGTTTGAACGCCCAGAAATTCGAAGCTGCAGCTTACCAAATGGCAATTTGGGAGGAGGCTCCGTTTTAACAGAACAGCACCAACTGCAGCTCATGGAAGGTCATTTACATCCTGGCTAATGGCTGTCAACATCACCATGGCTCTGAATGTTAATGCCTTGGTGTAGAAGGTGACATAGCCAATGAATAAGGTGTGTAGGTCTTACTTGCTGTGTTCTTTACAAAGCCGGATTGGAAACCAGGAGGTGAGTTACTTGGGCCTGACTTTTCCCTCGGTTTGGTAACAGAAGGCCATTCTAACTGGTGAAGGCCACTTGATCAGATGCAGTCAGTGTCCATGGGTGGCTTAAAGGAAATTGGCTCCTGGGCACCAAAAGGATGAATGATCCACTTCACACTATCAGAGTGTATATCACTGTCTACTCAATGCTCTAGAATGCGTGAGATACCAGTGTAAGCTTACTAGTGCCCAGGGCTGTCACACACGAATGGCACACCTCATCTTCAGTGCCTTACCTGCAATTAATGCCTGTTATTCATTACAGCTACCAAGGCTGTACTACTGGAACCACAGTGGTATTGTCTTGCACACATCCATTAGGGTTTGTACTTGAAGCATGGAATAAGCAAAACCTGACACCTTTTCACCAAGAGCTAAGATAAATGGTAGGGAGGAGGGACTTGGGGGAGAGGCATTGGAAATGCGATAGGTGGAAGCAGGTTAAGGTGAGGGTGATAGGCCGGAGTGGGGGTGGGGGCGGAGAAGTCAGGAAGAAGATTGCAGGTTAGGAAGGTGGTGCTGAGTTCAAGGGTTGGGACTGAGACAAGGTGGAGGGAGGGGAAATGAGGAAACTGGAGAAATCTGAGTTCACCCCTTGTGGTTGGAGGGTTGCGAGGCGGAAGATGAGGCGCTCTTCCTCCAGCTGTCATGTTGCTATGGCCTGGTGATGGAGGAGTCCAAGGACCTGCCTGTCCTTGGTGGAGTGGGAGGGGGAGTTGAAGTGTTGAGCCACGGGGTGGTTGGGTTGGTTGGTCCGGGTGTCCCAGAGGTGTTCTCTGAAACGTTCCACAAGTAGGCGGCCTGTCTCCCCAATATAGAGGAGGCCACATCGGGTGCAGCAGATGCAGTAAATGATGTGTGTGGAGGTGCAGGTGAATTTGTGGCGGATATGGAAGGATCCCTTGGGGCCTTGGAGGGAAGTAAGGGGGGAGGTGTGGGTGCAAGTTTTGCATTTCTTGCGGTTGCAGGGGAAGGTGCCGAGATTGGAGGTTGGGTTGGTGGGGGGTGTGGACCTGATGAGGGAGTCACGGAGGAGATGGTCTTTTCGGAACGCTGATAGGGGAGGGGAGGGAAATATATCCCTGGTGGTGGGGTCCGTTTGCAAGTGGTATCCCTGGTGGTGGGGTCCGTAAGGAGGTGGTCCCTCGTCAGGTCCACACCCCCCACCAACCCAACCTCCACCTTTCCCTGCAACCGCAAGAAATGCAAAACCTGCACCCACACCTCCCCCCTTACTTCCCTCCAAGGCCCCAAGGGATCCTTCCATATCTGCCACAAATTCACCTGCACCTCCACACACATCATTCACTGCATCCACTGCACCCGATGTGGCCTCCTCTATATTGGGGAGACAGGCCGCCTATTTGTGGAACGTTTCAGAGAATACCTCTGGGACACCTGGACCAACCAACCCAACCACCCCATGC
The DNA here is from genome assembly GCF_037043375.1 of Chiloscyllium plagiosum. Lineage (NCBI taxonomy): Eukaryota > Metazoa > Chordata > Chondrichthyes > Orectolobiformes > Hemiscylliidae > Chiloscyllium > Chiloscyllium plagiosum. The sequence goes on along the minus strand of NW_028270162.1, from coordinate 40,103,940 downwards.
CTCAACACTTCAACTCCCCTCCCACTCCACTAAGGACAGGCAAGTCCTTGGACTCCTCCATCGCCAGACCATTGCAACACGACGGCTGGAGGAAGAACGCCTCATCTTCCGCCTAGGAACCCTCCAACCACAAGGGATGAACTCAGATTTCTCCAGCTTCCTCATTTCCCCTCCCCCCACCTTGTATCAGTCCCAACCCTCTAACTCAGCACCACCTTCCGAACCTGCAATCTTCTTCCTGACCTCTCTGCCCCCACCCCCACTCCGGCCTATCACCCTCACCTTAACCTCCTTCCACCTATCGCATTTCCAACGCCCCTCCCCCAAGTCCCTCCTCCCTACCTTTTATCTTAGCCTGCTTGGCACACTTTCCTCATTCCTGAAGAAGGGCTCATGCCCGAAACGTCGATTCTCCTGCTCCTTGGATGCTGCCTGACCTGCTGCGCTTTTCCAGCAACACATTTTCAGCTCTGATCTTCAGCATCTGCAGTCCTCACTTTCGCCTAGAAGCTTTTTTACCAAAGGCTTGTATGAGACAAGGACATAATCACAAAAAAAAGCTTTTGAGTTGGGACCCTTTTGAGTTCAGCCTCTTATTTGCCCCAGTCAGATTTACAGGTATCAACCATTGTTGCCTGTTCACTTGGACAAGCTTGTGGTCCCAGTGAAGCTTCACTTCTAATGTAGCAAGGCAGACTGCATTTGACTGAGACTTAATATGAGCTGATAGCATGGAGAGGCCTCACCCAACACAGTTAAAATTTTACACAAAGAAGTGGCTTTTTTAGGAAGGAATCAAATTAACAAAGAAGTTTGTAATCACTGGAGGTTGGTAAAAGCTATTGACCACACCAGATACATGGCCAATCAATAAAGTCAGGTTTGTGAACACAGAGATTTCCCATTTTTGGATAACAAGCTTGTTCCCATGAAAGTAAATCCAACAAGCGGGTGTGGGAATACCTGTTCATGATATGATAATGAATGCAAAACAGATTCTCAGTGATGAAGATTGGGAATCCTGACTCAATGAAAGGTTTCTGAGAACTCAACTTTGACCTGCTGCCTGAATACAGCCCAATCAATCTCCTCCAAGTGCCTTGTTAAAATAGCTGCCATCTTCCCCACCCATGTCTTGACTACAACAGTTAAGTTAAAAGGAGAAACTACACAAATAAGAATTCAGTTCCCTGGAATTTAGATGAGACAGAAGTGATTTGTTTTTTTTGTGTTATTAAAGTAAATAGATCGGATGGGTGGAGTTAGAAAGACATTTCCACTAGTTTAGCAGACATAATCAACACATTAGCGCTTATCTATTGGAGTGAAATTAAAAAAACATTTCTTCGGTTGATTAGTAATGGAAGTTTGGAGGTCTCTTACACAAATGCAGATCCATTGACAATTTTATATCAGACCTTACTAGCTTTTTCTTTGTTGGCAATTATGAGGCAAAAGCAAGTACGCGGAGTTTAGTGGAATATTAGCCATGATCTCATTGATTGGATAAATATTCAAAGGGTCGATTATCTGGTTTGTTTTCCTGAGTTTCTCGCTCTGTTCACACTGGGGATGTCAAATGCAGCAACCGCTTTAAGGAATACCTCCCTTCAATTCACGAGCTGCTGGTTGCCTGCCATTTTGTTCTTTATCCCAAATCTATTCTGTCCACTCTCCATTCAGCCTTCTACACAACTCCAAATTAAGCTGAACATATCCTCAAGTGAATTACTCTAATGTCCTTTTTCCATTTATTCTGTCCTGTAGTGCACTACCTCCATTTCATGCATCCTTCTCCCTCCAATCCCTGCCTCTATACTTGCTTAAAACCTGTTGCACCTCTAGCTTTTGCTGTCCTGAAGAAATTCAATTTACCAGAAACCTTATACTCTCTCTGCATTGGCTGCCTCACTTAGACTACAAGACCATAAGATTCCATAGCGGAATTAGTCCATTCGGCCTATCGAGTCTGCTCCACCATTCAATCATGGCTGATATGTTTCTCAACCCCATTCTTTTGCTTTCTCCCTGTCACCCTTGATCCCCTTATTAATCAAAAACACTTTCTATCTCTGTCTTAGAGACACTCAATGAGTTGGCCTCCACAGTCCCCTATGGTAATGAGTTTCACAGACCCACCCCCCCTGGCCGGCTGAAGAAATTCCTCCTCATCTTAGCTTTAAATGGTCATCCCTTCACTCTCAGGCTCTGCCGTCAGGTCCTAATCTCTCCTTGAGTGGAAATATTTTCTCTACATCTGCTCTATCCAGGCCTTTCAGTACTTTGTAACCTTCAGTCAGAACACCCTTGTCCTTCAAAACTCCTCAACCATTCTTCATATGACAAGCCCTTCATCCCCCAGGACCATTCTCGTAAATTTCCCCTGGGTCCCGTCCAATGCCGGTACATCCTTGCTTAGATAGGGGGCCAAAATGTGCTCACAAGACTTGCTGGCTATTTCTAACATTTCCTGTTTTATTTAGATTTCGAGCGGCCACAACATTTCACATTTCAATTTATCATGTGGCCTGACAACAGCAGGCAAGCAGTGTTGGCAATGATGAAGAATCTCATGGATACGGAGTACAGGGGTAATAACCACTCGGATGTGTCAGTGTGACTTTGTGGGGGCACTCACCTTTGAGTGAAGAGAGCTTTCTCCTTTCTCACTCTCTGCCTCTTGCATTTGTGGCGCTCGAGCTCTCCCTTACCCTTGAATGATACTGAAACCACTTTATAATGTAATGATATTATTTCCTGTGGTGTGCGATTTGTGATACAGCGGGCATCATTCAGAAAACCTGCCAAATCTGGATGATGATGTGGTGCTGCAGCAATGGTTTAGTGTCAGCTCTTCCTCTACCATACTAACGGCCTTGAAGACAAATCTACTTTCCAATCAGATATACTAATCTGCACCACTCAGATACCTTTCTGATTTGGAAGGTTCAGCGACACAAATAAACAACATTATATGCTAAACTCACTTTATGTCTACCAATTCACAAAAAATGCTATGTTCTCACTTTAAGGTACAGGTCAAAGCAACTCATGGTAACCATTCAGCTACATTGGATTGCCACACAAAATAATCTAACTGGATGAGTCATGCAAAACCTAATTTAAAAGCACACCATTTTAGTGAACTTAATTTCCTCTGGGTAATGCAGCAACATGTAATTTCGACCAGTACTATTTTAAGACAGTTTTTAGGCCATTAATTTCAAATGCATGATTTACTATGTCTTGAATACCGGCTTCGACAATTTGCTATTTTTCAGAGAGAGAGAGAGAGAAAAAAAAATACCTCTGCCAATGTTCTCTTTTCTCCTATTCTCCTGAGAGTGTTGCCATAGTTACCACTTCATGACAATTGGCCAAACTCCAGTACGTTCGAAAAGTGATTGTTCTTTTGTAAGTTTTGATACAAGGTGTTGATGTGGCATTGACACTGGGGACTGCTTTCACCCAATGTCTATGTGCACCTACTCCCAGCAGAAACCCTGACCATTTCCCTCCCTGGTCCAAAGGGCACTCTGTCAATGGTCAGACTGGTGCAGTTGATTGCACAGAATCTAACTGAAGCACAGACTGTGAATTCATCCTGGTTTTTGAGATTTGTTATGGACAAGGCTTTTCTTTTCACTTCCTGACTGAAGAAATTTGTTTTAACTGCTGGGTGTTGTAACTGTCAGGAACAGATAAATGATATATTTTTCGTTAATCCAAGAAGTAATTTTTGCTGAAGATTCGAATGTATGTAATGACACCCACACTCACAGATACACGTCCAAACACAGGGAAAGTTTATGATTACAAAAGTAATATATATTTAGGTCGTATGATTTAAAATGATAAGCTAGAACAGTCTTGAAGAAGGGTCACTGGACCCAAAATGTTAACTCTGCTTTCTCTCCACAGATGTTATCTGACCTGTTGTGGTTTTCTGATTTTGTTTCTGATTTCCAGCAGCCAGAGTTCTTTGGTTTTTAATCTTAATTTGCAGACCAGAAAGGTCGATTCTGATAGATCAGGACTTTGCTATGGGGATGCAACAATGTTTGAATGTCTGCATAATATTTTTTTTGAAAAAAGGTACAAGAAATGTCCAATTATTTTTGCTTACATAAAACAGGTTCCTGAATGTTAATGTATGTAGCTTCCAGCACATGCAAATACGTCTCACTGTGACCCTTGGGTGATGATCCAATTGGTTTTGGTATAAATCTTCGCACAGTCTGGATTAAAATAATTTCCAATAGTAGGATCACATTTAAAGTTGGAAATGCTTGAAACGCAGGCAGATGGAGCAGGAGTGGCAGAAACTAGCTGTCAATGATCAATGGGACTATATTTGAATATGTGATAATACTAAGACACAGAAAGCAACAAAGGCCCAGGCTACAACTGGTCCATGCAAGGTTAACTGATTTTAATTGGCATAAAAAGTACTTCACAAAATGCTGAAGAAATTCAGCAGGTCCAGCAGCATCTGGGGAAAAACAAACAGAACGAATGTTTTAAGTCCAGTATGGCTCTTCTTCAGCAACAAAATCAACAATTGCTGGAGAAGCTCAGCATGTCTGATAGCATCAGTAGAGAGAAAAGACAGTCAACATTTCAAGTCCAGTGACCCTTCATCGGAGGATGAAGGATCACCAGACTTGAAATGCTGTCAGACCTGCTGAGTTTCTCCAGCAATTGCTGTTTTTCTGTTTCAGATCTTAAGCTTTTCTTTCTTTAATGACTCTTTTTCAGAATTTGTTCTTAGCAGGAGCCATATTGCTCTCGAAGCATTAATTCATTTTCTCTCCCCACAGATGTAGCTTCCTCCATTATTTTTTTCTCCAGGATTTGTTCTTATTATTTCAGTACAACTTCCGTCACTTGAAGATTTGGACTAATGCTGGTTTTTTAATGCCATGAAAGGATTCACTAGTATATTTGTCAATTTGAGGAACGAGCTCCTCTCTCATCAGAATATTCTCCACACATACCAGAAAGTGTGCTCAGCTGAATATTAACATCCTCACTACAAAGAGTATGAACTTGAAGGGGCTCTTGTGGTGTGATGGTAGCATCCCTACCAGTGAGCCAGGAAGCTGAAAATGTGTTGCTGGAAAAGCGCGGCAGGTCAGGCAGCATCCAAGGAGCAGGAGAATCGACGTTTCGGGCATGAGCCCTTCTTCAGGAATGAGGAAAGTGTGCCAAGCAGGCTAAGATAAAAGGTAGGGAGGAGGGACTTGGGAGAGGGGCGTTGGAAATGCGATAGGTGGAAGGAGGTTAAGGTGAGGGTGATAGGCTGGAGTGGGGTGGGGGCAGAGAGGTCAGGAAGATGATTGCAGGTTAGGAAGGCGGTCCTGAGTTCGAGGGTTGGGACTGAGACAAGGTGGGGGGAGGGGAAATGAGGAGGCTGGAGAAATCTGCATTCATCCCTTGTGGTTGGAGGGTTGCTAGGCGGATGATGAGGCGCTCTTCCTCCAGCCGTCGTGTTGCAATGGTCTGGCGATGGAGGAGTCCAAGGACTTGCCTGTCCTTAGTGGAGTGGGAGGGGGAGATGAAGTGTTGAGGCACGGGGGTGGTTGGGTTGGTTGGTCCGGGTGTCCCAGAGGTGTTCTCTGAAACGTTCCGCAAGTAGGCGGCCTGTCTCCCCAATATAGAGGAGGCCACATCGGGTGCAATGGATGCAGTAAATGATGTGTGTGGAGGTGCAGGTGAATTTGTGGCGGATATGGAAGGATCCCTTGAGGCCTTGGAGGGAAGTAAGCTGGGAGGTGTGGGTGCAAGTTTTGCATTTCTTGCAGTTGCAGGGGAAGGTGCCGGGATTGGAGGTTGGGTTGGTGGGGGGTGTGGACTTGACGAGGGAGTCACGGAGGGAGTGGTCTTTTCGGTACACTGATAGGGGAGGGGAGGGAAATATATCCCTGGTGGTGGGGTCCATTTGGAGATGACAGAAATGACAACGGATGATACGATGTATATGGAGGTTGGTGGGGTGGTAGGTGAGGACCAGTGGGGTTCTGTCCTGGTGGTGATTGGAGGGGCGGGGCTCAAGGGCAGAGGAGCTGGAAGTGGAGGAGATGTGGTGGACAGCATCGTCGACCACGTCTGGGGGGAAATTGCAGTCTTTGAAGAAGGAGGCCATCTGGGTTGTTTGGTATTGGAACTGGTCCTCCTAGGAGCAGATGCAGCGGAGACGAAGGAATTGGGAATATGGGATGGCGTTTTTACAGGGAGCAGGGTGGGAGGAGGTGTAGTCTAGGTAGCTGTGGGAGTCGGTCGGTTTATAGTAAATGTCCGTGTTGATTCGGTCACCCGAGATAGAAATGAAGAGGTCTAGGAAGGGGAGGGAGGAGTCTGAGACGGTCCAGGTAAATTTGAGGTCGAGGTGGAAGGTGTTAGTAAATCTGAGACGGTCCAGGTAAACTTGAGGTCTGGGTGGAAGGTGTTAGTAAATGAGCCAGGAAGGCTATATTCAAGTCCCACCTGTTTCAGAATTCAGTACTAACACCTGTCAACAGGTTAAATAGAAAAAAATAGACACTAATTGCTTATTGTCACTGGTCATTCTGCTTAATGGCCTGGAACTTATGAAATCTTCTCTGTATCAGTTGCAAATGAGCTGTGAGTTATGAATAGCTTGCCTACTCCAATTCAATGCCTTCAATCACATCTCCCTTTACAATACGGAATTGGAATTGTTACATTCTATTATAGTATGCATCCTCATGTCGTCGGGTACGATGGAGTTCTGTGCTCACAGACTTACATATTTTTCAGTCTTAAAAATAATTCTGTTCGTTTAAGAAAACATTTCAGCCCAAAGCACTTTATTTTTAAAACTGTGTGAATTCAGTCTGTTTCAAAATATTTCGTTTCAAATCAACTCGATCGCAATTTCCTTTCTGAAGAGATGAAACAAACAAAAATTCCAAAGTATGCTGGAATCCTTTGTCTTTTGTTGTATTGTTGCCTACTTATATATCTGGCAGAGAAGCATCATCCAGAACTTATTCGAGTGAAACATCAACATTGTCATATTGAAAGGATACCAAAGGCATACCGGAAAAGTTTCATAAGCGTTTGCAAATGAGTGTTTAGATAATTACGTGATGAAGCATGATGGCTTCAGTATGTCAAGCCCAATGAATTTCATTTGTTGAATATGGGTCAAAGTTGAATACTGTCGTAAGATAGTGCAGAGTTTTTTGCTTGGTTGACATCAAGAAGAAATCTCATGGCTTCCTTCATGTTCGGTGGCTCAGTGGTTATCACTGCTGCCTCACAGCATCAGAGTCCCAGGTTCGATTCCAGCCTTTGTCGTGTTAACTGTCTGTGTGGAGTTTGCACATTCTCCCCGTGTCTGCATGGGTTTCCTCCGGGTGCTCCGGTTTCCTCACAATCCAAAGGTGTGCAGGTCAGGTGAAATGGTCATGCTAAATTGCCCATAGTACCAGATGCATTGGTCAGAGGGAGGTGGGTCTGGGTGGGTTGCTCTTCGGAGGGTCGGTGTGGACTGGTTGGGCCAAGGGGCCTGTTTCCACACTGGAATCTAATCTAATCTATATTCAAATAACCAGGGAAGCAGAACGCTGAGACCTTCTGCATCATCTGTGGTTATTCACACCTCTCAGGAGCTAAAGTCAAATGAAAGATTCCGTGACTAGCAAGAGTTGTTTACAAATTTTTGGATAGAGTACCCTTTTTTGCTTCAGATTTCTTACTTCTAGTCTTTCCTCTTAACCAGATTGTTTCTCATGTTAAATGGATACAAAACTGCTTGGTCATAGAATACAGAGTAGTGGTGGAAGGGTATTTTTCAGGATTGAGATCAGTGGTTAGTCATGTTCTGCAGGGATCAGTGCTGGGACCTTTGTCATTTATAATATTTATCAAAGATCTGGAGGAAAATGTAGGTGGTCTGATTAGTAAGTTTGCAGATGACACCAAAATTTATGGAGATACATATAGTGAAGAGGATTGTCAAAGGATACAGCGGAATATTGATAGGTTGCAGATTTGGACAGAGAAATGGCAGATGGAGCTTAATCTGGACAAATGTGAGGTGATGCATTTTGGAAGATCAAATTCAGGTGTGAATTATGCAATAGATGGCAGAACCTTTAGGAGCATTGACATACAGAGGGATCTGAGCATACAGGTCCACAGATCCCTGCAACTAGCAACACAGATGGATAAGGTAGTCAAGAAGGCATACAGCACACATTCATTGGACAGAGCATTGAATATAAAAGTTGGCAAGTTACTTTACAGCTGTATGAAATTTTAGTTAAGCATACAGTTCTGGCTGCCACACTATCAGGAGGATGTGAATGCTTTGGAGAAGATGCAGAGAAGGTTTACCAGGACGTAGCCTGATCTGGAGGGCTTTACTTATGAGGAGAGGTTGGATAAAACTCGGATTGTTTTCGCTGGAAATGCAGAGGCTGAGGGGCGACCTGATGGAGGTCTACAAAATTATGTGAGACATAGATAGGCTGGATAGTCAGAGGCTTTTTCCCAGGGTGGAAAGGTCAACTACAAGATGGCACATGTGCAAGGTGAGAGGGGGAAAGTTTAGGGCAGAAGCGCAGGGAAAATGTTTCACCCAGGTGGTGGGTGCCTGGAATGCACTGCCAGTGGAAGCAGGCGCATTAGCAATGTCTAAGGCATACCTTGATTGACACATGAAAGGGAAGCAAATAGAAGGAAAACTATGTATGGACAATAAGCAGTGAGTCTAAGTAAGTAGTAGGAATCAATGTAGGCTTTGTGTGCCAAAGGGCCTGCTCCTGTGCTATCCTGATAGCATCCTGAATATCCTGTAAGTCTGAATGCATTTTGTACCTAACCACACCATAATGCATTTAGCAGTAAAACTTAATATATTGTTCCAAACGAAAGTGCCAGTATTTTTGAAAATGATGTCATAGTCTTCGAGTCATACAGATGTACAGCACAGAAACAGACCCTTCAGTTCAACCCATTCATGCCGACCAGATATACTAAATTAATCTAGTTCCATTTGTCAGCACTTGGCCCATATCCCTCAAGACCCTTCCTATTCAGATACCCATCCAGATGCCTTTTAAATGTTGCAATTGTACCACTTCCTCTGGCAGCTCATTCCATACACGTACCACCATCTGTGTGAAAAACTTGCTCCTTGGGTCCCTTTTAAGTCTTTCCCCTCTCACCTTAGACTTATACCCTCTAGTTCTGGACTCCCCTGTCCCAGGGAAAAGACCTTGTCTAATTATCCAATCCATGCTCCTCATGATTTTGTTACCTCTATAAGGTCACGCCTCAGCCAAGTCTCCATCTTAGAAACATTAAACACTACTGCGTATCTATCAACAATGGCAGCCTAAGGAGGACCATTAGAAGAAATTAGAATGAAGATTGAAGTGGATAGGATCACACAAGAACAAACAGATAAGCTCATCTCGAGAGGATAAATGATAACAGAAGACTGTAGTTATGATGCTCAAGTCAGAAGAATGACAGAGATGGTTAGAAGTAATTTCATGAAGATGAAAAAAATGTTAATAACAAAGATTGTAACAAGGTTAAACAAGAACTAACATATCACATTCTATCCACTTTCTACATAACTCCAAAACTTTGAAAATAAGTGTAAACATCTGTGGCCTTTGAAATACCAAAGCTTAGCTAATACGGGTGCTTAAAATGCTACATACAGAAATAGGACAAATGAAAAGGTGTTTGAAATTAAAAGAGCAAAAAATGAAAAAAGATTGACCAAAACTGTAAAGCAACAGAGGTGTCTCCTAGAGGGCGAGGTGAAGAGCAGTACAAAGAGGGGTTCACCTCGGAGGAGATGAATGGCACAGAACAGCTGGAGAAGGTTACAGTGGATGTGTGAGAATGATACAAGACAAATAAGTGTGAAATATATGACTGTGGCTGTGTTGGTAGCAAGATCTCCGTGCAGGACAGCATAGGAGTTTATGCCTCTCCAGTGACTGAGAACCATTCACGATGGCTTTGTAAGAAGTAATTTTGTAAATTAAATGGCCCATGTTGTGCCAATTTTAATGTCAAGTCACAGAAACAATCCAAAATTATAAATCATGCAGGCATAAGCTGGTCTACATCCTTGAAACAGACTCATAATGAAATGGTCGCTGATTTTTCTCTTCATCAAACCTTCTTTCCACTGAGATCCACCGAATGATCATTCAAAATCTTTTTCATAACTAATTTCCTAGTCTCATTGTCCCCTTTACAAGGTTTAAAAATAAAATTCTTATCTTCATTTCCAGATCCATGGGTTGTAAAATGCAGGGTTTTATAAGATGTTAATGTTTTAGACTAGTGGAGAAAGGAAGAGGGTACCATATCAGGCTTTGAATTCTGCCTAATAAAAAGCCTGGGCAGCTTGCTGACCATGGGGAGTGGAGCACCTGAGCTGAGCCATGCTGGGAACAAAGTGCAAAATGTTCATAGCTAAAAGCAAAGGCTGCAGCAGCTGTAACGACGTGGAGGGCTTTGTGATCTTTGAGTCTTTGGACAGAAGAGAGGAGGCAGCATAGTGGAGATGGCTGTACAGTCAGTTCTGCTGTAACAAGATAGATGCATTCTCGTGCAACCTCATGTTATAGAAAATTGTGCCATAGAAATAATGGGGCCTATGGGAAAAACAGGATTGTGGTGAACCATCAAAAATATCAGTAAATACAAATAGTAGTTAGCCTAACATAAACGATAGCACAAACTACTTAAATGTTAACATTATGTATCTTAATGAAGTAATGCAATAAATTTAACACTTTAAGGTGTTTCTGAATTTGCTGCATTACAGTACTGTACTAAGACAGGGGTTGAGGGTCATCATCAGCATCTTCATTACTTTCAGGTGCAGTTCTGGGTGCAGAGTTACGATGAAAGAAAATATTTAGTCAAGAAGTGGATGGCTGTGGTTCATTGCCCCACAGACTGTTTTGGGGGGTGGCTTAAGAAAGGCATCGAGTTTTTACTGCTTTGCCATCTTTCTTATTTTATGAAGAAGCTGTTCATTAGGTGCCAGATAAGATTTTATGCCATGAACTGCTATCCTGATGCATTCTGCATTATAGTCATTGTCTCCTAAGAGCTGCAACTACTTCTCAGCTTCCCTCAGGATAGAAGACAAAAGACAAGTGGAAAGTTCTCCTGGTGGTGCATCCTGAACTTCATCATCTTCATCTCGAGCTTCAATTTCCCCCACAGCAACAAGTTGTTGTAGATCAGTTTCACTTCCTTAAGCCCATATTGCTGTGCAAGAGCGACACAATGTTCTTCAATTGCTGGAAGCTCCTCTGACGGTTTAACACCTTTAAAATCATGAAGAAAATCTGGGAGAAGCTTCCACCAAACTGCATGCAAGCAGTCCTTACTGAAATCACCCCAGGCCCCCACAATGATGTCAATGATTTGGAGATGCCGGTGTTGGACTGGGGTGTACAAAGTTAAAAGTCACACAACACCAGGTTATAGTCCAACAGGTTTAATTGGAAGCACACTAGCTTTCGGAGCGACGCTCCTTCATCTTAGGAGCTCTTAGCTCTTAGGAGACAATCACCTGGTGAAGGAGTGTCGCTCCGAAAGCTAGTGTGCTTCCGATTAAACCTGTTGGACTATAACCTGGTGTCGTGTGATTTTTAATGATATCAATAGCATTCTTAATGTTAAAGCTCTTCCAAAATTGAAGAGTACTGTCTTCATTATCCCCCTCAGTAGCTGCAATCAGCTTCCTGTGAATGTGTGCCTTAAATAAATTTTCAAAGCTGCTATTGCACCCAGCTCCGGAGTTGAATGAGAGAAGTTGTGTTCAAAGGTAGAAATAACACTTCAGTGTTTTCAGAAAGCTCACCAGTGGTGGGAGGATGGCTTCGTGCACTGTCCAAGATAATGAGAGGCACAGGTCAAGTAGATAGCTAGAGACTTTTCCCAAGTGCAGAAATGGCTGTCACAGAGGGTCATAATTTTAAGGTGATTGGAGGAAGGTACAGGGGAAATGTCAGATGTAGACAGTGGTGGGTGCACGGAATGCACTGCCAATGGTGGTAGCAGAGTCAGAGATATTAGGGACATTTAAGCGACTGGTGGACAAACATGGACGGCAGTAAATTGAGGGCTGTGTAGGTTAGGTTGATCACAGATAAATGCTCAGCACGACATTGTGGGCCGAAGGGCCTGTATTGTGCTGTACTCGTCTATGTTCTATGTCCAGAATGAGGAGAATCTTGAAATCCAAATCTTTTCAACTGCAATAATTTCTGAAAACATCCTCAAATATCAACAATAAGGTCAGAGAAAACTCCCCCGTCATCCAACCTCTTTTGCTTGATCAAAGTAAACATCGGAAAGATGTTGTGAAACTTGAAAGGGTTCAGAAAAGATTTACAAGGATGTTGCCAGGGTTGGAGGATTTGAGCTACAGGGAGAGACTGAACAGGCTGGGGCTGTTTTCCCTGGAATGTCGGAGGTTGAGGTGTGACCTTATAGAGATTTACAAAATTATGAGAGGCATGGATAGGGTAAATTGGCAAAGTCTTTTCCCTGGGGTCGGGGAGTCCAGAACTAGAGGGCATAGGTTTAGGGTGAGAGGGGAAAGATATAAATGAGACCTATGGGGCAACTTTTTCACACAGAGGGTGGTACATGTATGGAATGTGCTGCCAGAGGAAGTGGTGGAGGCTGGTACAATTGCAACATTTAAGAGGCAGTTGGATGGGTATATGAATAGGAAGGGTTTGGAGGGATATGGGCCGGGTGCTGGCAGGTGGGACTAGGTTGGCTTGGCATATCTGGCCGGCATGGACGGTTTGGACCGAAGGGTCTGTTTTCATGCTCTGTGACTCTATGACTCCTTATAGCCCTTTCTCCTGCTGTTCATCAGAAACAGATCTATTTCTTTCTTGAATCTGTTGATTAATGCTGCCTCCAATACACTCAGGACACAAATTCACAGCAGTCTGAGAGAAGTAGTTTCTCCTGATCTCAGTTTTGAACCTACCTCCTTTCATTCTATATCTACGACCTCTTGTTTGAGATTGTCCCACAAGGGTGACATTCTGTTCAACTCCAACAGTGTTCTTCATCACTCTCTTCATGCATAATTAGTGCATTGTACATTAGCCTGAGCTGACGTCTACTCATTCGCAATGTAGCACCATGATCAGTGAAGACTTTGTCCTGGCTTGGTTGTATATTCTAGAAACCTTTGTTGGTATCCAAATGCTTTTCTCTGTGCAGTTCACAGTTTTAGTGGTTCTCTACTTGCATTTTCACTGTGTATCTCTTTTATTCTCCATGGTCTTTGAATGGAATGTCCCGAATCACAGGATAGTGAGTTAATTGTTGCTCAGCAAGGTGGTTTGCACCTGCTTTCTGAGCGTAAGTTGTGGTGGGGATGATAATCGCTTCTCCACTGCTTCTCCAATCTTGCATTATTGCCTAACACCTAATGCCCATTTATTTGATTGTACACATCATATTTTCTGCTAAACAATTTGAGTATGGATAGTGGGGTGATGGGATGATTGGGGTCACTCCCCACTTGGTACACATGTTTTGCCAGGCTACTACAGTCTGTTGTCAAACATCATCTGATATGGGACGCTGAATAAACTGAAACAGCATTTACCAGTCAAACACAACATGATGGTAAGTCATCAAACGATAGAAAGTTTTGGTGGATTAAATCCATCAAAAGGATGTAATCATTCCCTGTGCACTAGGAATGGGTCTGTTGTCACTTTTGTCCAAAGAGGATGTAAAGGCTCCTCCGCTGTGGGTTTACTACATTTGACATAACTCTCATAATTCACAAGTCATTGAATATCTATTCATCCTTGGCCAGTAGAAAGATTTACTTGCTAGCCATCTTGTGTGTTCAGTACTTAGCATGATATACCAAGTTTATCTCTGTATAGTCAAAATAAATCATAAAATAGAATCATAGACAGCGCAGAAAGAGGCCATTCAGCCCATCAGATCTGCACCAAGCCTTCAAAGAGCATCCTATCCAGTCTACACTTCCCCATCCTATCACTGTAACCCCACATTTGCCATGGCCAATCCACCTAGCCTGAGATTATTCTCGGATGCTTCTTTAATACTGATAGACCATCCCTGGTGTTTTGCAACTCTTTTGTTATTCATCTTCCACATTTTGTGATTGCAACTGTCTAAACTGGTTCTGACCAAAATGTAACAAATCAACCTTCAACCTGCAACTTCATAGTCTAGATCATCAAGATGTCGATCAAGAGGAATTTGTGTCGACTGAGTAATGTATTCAGAATGTCAGACATAAACATCCTGACACAACAACATTCTTGTATTTCACATAGTCTTGCAGTCCATTGACTGATGTAATTATGTCAGGCATAGTCTGATCCACCATATTTGATATAATTTTAATCTTATGAATTTTGACTCCATTGAGGTCTGCGTTTGCTGCTATTTCTATCAGTGTTATACCATTGGTAACAGCAGGTTGAACATTTCAGTAAGCTAAGATAAGCTTGCTTTTGGCACTGTAGTGTGACACTGCTAATGGATGGAACTGGTCATCTACTATATACTGCAAGATGGTCACAAGATGGTAATTTATTAGTTTAGAGAATCTCAAAATTATGAGAGCTTGTAGAAACCTTCTGGCTGTCAGAACCAAAAAGGAATCCAGGTTCTCAGAACTGGAAAGAAATCTAAGAATCAAAACTAGGAAAAGTCTGTTAAGTAACAAATCAAAGAGTTGAGATAAGAGAGCTATTTCACTGGGATTGAATATCTGTACTGGATATTTCTGGGGAAAATGCTTTTTGTTGATCTGTGTGTGAATATTTCTAACCTGTTTTATCTATATAACTTGTTTCTTTTTTTCTTTTGTGCAATAAACAATTTTTTTTAATAGACATTGGCAGCCCATGTTTGACTAACTATCATGTTAAGCAAACATCAAAAATAAGAGTTATGATCTATCTCTGATTTCAATCTGAGATCTCATTTTCCAGTCTTGCCATTAGCTGGGATGATTACAGTTGAGTGCATCTAAAGCATGTAATCATTGTTTACCTGCCACTGGTGTGTCCATGCTCAAGTAACACGTCTGGTCCAAAGATCCTTCCAATAGGCTTTTACTGCTGTGACCCAGTGACTAATTCAATGAGCCTTTTTCACATTTCGTCTTCCAAAGTCACACACTTTTTCTGTGACATTTCCTGACAAACTGCTCAATAGAGTCTTGAAGTTGTTACCTGTATGCCATTAGTTGGAGAAAGTGAGGGCTGCAGATGCTGGAGATCAGAGCTGAAAATGTGTTGCTGGAAAAGCGCAGCAGGTCAGGCAGCATCCAAGGAACAGGAGAATCGACGTTTCGGGCCTAAGCCCTTCTTCAGGAATGAGGAAAGTGTGTCCAGCAGGCTAAGATAAAAGGTAGGGAGGAGGGACTTGGGGGAGGGGAACCCTCCTTCGACTGACTGAACTGGTCCTCACCCTGAACAACTTCTCTTTCTAATCCTCCCACTTCCTCCAAACCAAAGGAGTAGCCATGGGCACCCGCATGGGCCCCAGCTATGCCTGCCTCTTCGTAGGATATGTGGAACAGTCCATCTTCCGCAGCTACACTGGCACCACACCCCACCTTTTCCTCCGCTACATCGATGAATGTATCGGCGCTGCCTCGTGCTCCCACGAGGAGGTTGAACAGTTCATCCACTTTACCAACACCTTCCACCCCGACCTCAAATTCACCTGGACCGTCTCAGACTCCTCTCTCCCCTTCCTAGACCTTTCCATTTCTATCTCGGGTGACCGAATCGACACGGACATCTATAAACCGACCGACTCCCACAGCTACCTAGACTACACCTCCTCCCACCCTGCCCCCTGTAAAAACGCCATCCCGTATTCCCAATTCCTTCGTCTCCGCCGCATCTGCTCCCAAGAGGACCAGTTCCAAAACCGTACAACCCAGATGGCCTCCTTCTTCAAGGACCGCAATTTCCCGCCAGACGTAGTCGATGATGCTCTCCACCGCATCTCTTCCACTTCCCGCTCCTCCGCCCTTGAGCCCCGCCCCTCCAACCGCCACCAGGACAGAACCCCACTGGTCCTCACCTACCACCCCACCAACTTCCATGTACAACGTATCATCCGCTGTCATTTCCGCCACCTCCAAACGGACCCCACCACCAGTGATATATTTCCCTCCCCTCCCCTATCAGCGTTCCGAAAAGACCACTCCCTCCGTGACTCCCTCGTCAGGTCCACACCCCCCACCAACCCAACCTCCACTCCCGGCACCTTCCCCTGTAACCGCAAGAAATGCAAAACTTGCGCCCACATCTCCCCCCTTACTTCCCTCCAAGGCCCCAAGGGACACTTCCATATCCGCCACAAATTCACCTGCACCTCCACACACATCATCTATTGCATCCGCTGCACCTGATGTGGTCTCCTCTATATTGGGGAGACAGGCCGCCTACTTGCGGAACGTTTCAGAGAACACCTCTGGGACACCCGGACCAACCAACCCAACCACCCCGTAGCCCAACACTTTAACTCCCCCTCCCACTCCACCAAGGACATGCAGGTCCTTGGACTCCTCCATCGCCAGACCATGGCAACACGACGGTTGGAAGGAGAGTGCCTCATCTTCTGCCTGGGAACCCTCCAACCACAAGGGATGAACTCAGATTTCTCCAGTTTCCTCATTTCCCCTCCCCCCACCTTGTCTCAGTCAAATCCCTCGAACTCAGTACCGCCTTCCTAACCTGCAATCATCTTCCTGACCTCTCCGCCCCCACCCCACTCCGGCCTATCACCCTCACCTTGACCCCCCTCCACCTATCGCATTTCCAAAGCCCCTCCCCCAAGTCCCTCCTCCCTACCTTTTATCTTAGCCTGCTGGACACACTTTCCTCATTCCTGAAGAAGGGCTTATGCCCGAAACGTCGATTCTCCTGTTCCTTGGATGCTGCCTGACCTGCTGTGCTTTTCCAGCAGCACATTTTCAGCTGCCATTAGTTGGAGTCTGTTAACCCTGAAGTGAATTCTTCCCTTGCGTTGGTGCTTTCCAGACATTTTCTGTAACTTTCTGATTGCCTGTAGAAAGATTGCAAAACCACTCCTTGTCATGGCAGACAAAATATTTAGAACTAATTTCTCAGGATATTCTGTCACTTGATGTGTAAAATAGAACAGTATGGAGTTGTTTGAAATATTGTAATGTATTACGAGGTGTGCATTCCATAATTAAGGTTTTCCTTCCGTATCTCTTTGCAGGTGTTTATGCATTTTTAGAAATACATTACACTGTTGATTTACTTCCTTTATTGGCTTTACTTCTCTCTCCTTTTTATTTGTTTTTCTCTTCTCCTTCTGACGTTTTTCTCTCTGTTGCTGCTCCTTTAAGAATTGCAGACTTGTAATAGCAGGTTTCTGTCAGTATGTGGTGTTTGCGCCAGCTGGTCAGGTCCACGCCCCCCTACAACCCACCCTCCCATCCTGGGCACCTTCCCCTGCCACCGCAGGAATTGCAAAACCTGCGCCCACACCTCCTCCCTCACCTCCATCCAAGGCCCTAAAGAAGCCTTCCACATCCATCAAAGTTTTACCTGCACATCCACCAATATCATTTATTGTATCCGTTGCTCCAGATGCGGTCTCCTCTACATTGGGGAGACTGGACGCCTCCTAGCAGAGGGCGTTAGGGAACATCTCCGGGACACCCGCATCAATCAACATTTCAACTCCCCTCCCACTCTGCCGAGGATATGGAGGTCCTGGACCTCCTTCACCGCCGCTCCCTCACCACCAGACGCCTGGAGGAAGAACGCCTTATCTTCCGCCTCAGAACACTTCAACCCTAGGGCATCAATGTGGACTTCAACAGTTTCCTCATTTCCCCTTCCCCCACCTCACCCTAGTTCCAAACTTCCAGCTCAGCACTGTCCTCATGACTTGTCCTACCTGCCTATCTTCTTTTCCACCTATCCACTCCACCCTCTCCTCCCTGACCTATCACCTTCATCCCCACCCCCACTCACCTATTGTACTCTATGCTACTTTCTCCCTATCCCACCCTCCTCTCATTTATCTCTCCACCCTTCAGGCTCTCTGCCTGTATTCCTGATGAAGGGCTTTTGCCCAAAATGTTGATTTTCCTGCTCCTCGGATGCTGCCTGAACTGCTGTGCTTTTCCAGTACCACTAATCCAGAATCTGGTTTCCAGCATCTGCAGTCATTGTTTTTACCTAGTGATGGTGGTCTGCTTGCTTTTCTTTCATACCAATTTGGAGAAAGAAAATAGTACAACCATCCAAGGCCTGCACATAGGGAAGCCTTTTAATGAACAAAAACACTATCTTTATATCATCGAATTGTATTTTCTTCCACGGTAAACCTGGAGCTGTCCTTTCAGGACTATTTTTCTGCCTATTTTTACAAAAAAAAATCAGCCTGTCCTTTTTGTTTCTTTTCAAAAAGAGAGGGGTTTAGAGAAGTTACTGTTCTTCAATACAAGTCTGTAGTATTTGGTTTTTATTACATTTGTAGCTTCTGATTTTTGTTTTTAACCAAGGCACTTTTAGAACAAAAAAGCTCTCTGTCCTTATTGATCGATGTGTTATCTATCGATCTATACAGCTGTCTGTCAGAAACCAATGCTGAGCCAAATTCTCTGATGTCAAAGCTATCATCCAGGTGAGCAGCAAACAGTTTTCCAGATATCTATCACTGAGACCTCAGAGTCTCTTTTGTAATATAAATGGCCTCCACTGTTAACCATGATATAATTTTTACCTCCAGCAGGATGTTGAAGCTGATATGGCAATACTTGTGTCATACCATCTCCATTAGAATCTGGGCAAGTTTCGCGTGGTGAAACCAATAGACATTTATTACAGCTAAATACTACATACAAAGATCACAATCACAGCTTCATGATTGTCTAGGCTAACACCCAGCTATTAGGTACAACAGAGCAGCACGTTTTCAACAGCATGTCATCCTTTAAATGATCCCAGGGTAAGATGAAGTATGACACCTTTTATAATCATCAGATCACAAGCTATGAAAGAGTGATGAGTATATCTCTTAAAGCTGTACTGACAATAAGACAACATCACAATTATCATACAGCAGGGCGAGAATAAACAATGTTTTCTTTCATGTCATTGCTTGGTTTATAGCTTTATAAGAATTATGCAGATGTACAAATATTGAAATATTTTCTTAATTAGCATGAAGAATAAGAATGGCTGCAATTTTAAGTAAATATAGAGATGAATACATCAATAAAAAGATCTGAAAATTAATAGTCAAAAATAAAACAAATGTTTGACAAGATATGATATAATTGGAGTATTTTTCATGATCTGCAAGGAGATACAAATACTTCACAGCCAATGGGTGGGAACTTTGCTTTTGGTTTTGTTTGCCTTCTATTACTGTCAAATCTTTGGACCAATGCATTTGTAAAAAATCAACAAAGCGAAGTCAGCTTTTAGTGTAGTTAATGCAAGTAAAACAGGATGAAGTCCATACTAACAAAGGAAAATGACTTTCCTGAATTATGCAGTCCTATGCAGGGAAGCAAAGGACTATGGTCAGGCTTTGCAAACTACTTCCCAATGTGATCCCTTTTCAACTCACCACCATCTTTTCAAAGGCAACTACAGATCAGCAACAAAAACTGGGCCCACAAACCATGAATGAACATATGTAACAATAACATTTGAAAATTAACATGGCCTCAAAAAGTGAAAGAACAATAAAGCAGCATAGTAGCATTCAGCATGTGATTGCTAAAGCTCGCACATTTGATCACAATATGAAATTATAAATATGATGAGCCCTGTTTTAAAGTACTTTATAAAAAAATGCTATCATTTTATATCCTCATACAGGCTTCAACCAGGCTCTCCTTATTTCATGGTGATAGAAGGCTCTGTGAAACCCTTTATTTCCCAACACGTACCATAATCAGTTCATCTTGGCTCACAACATATCCAATCTGCAGACATTCAGAAGCCATCTTTCCCAATCTCTCCTTCACTCACTAATGACCAGCCTCCCATTCAGATTGCAGCCCATGCCAGCCCTGCCTCTTTCCTGACCTTTTTCCCTATTAATTCCTCTGCTTATTCTTACCCTCCCATCCATCTTGACCCTCCCACTCACCTCTCCAACCCTCCCTCCCCATTCAGCCCCGACTCACTCAGCGTTTTGCTTCTGTCCCCTCCAGACACACTCATTCAAACTCTCTTTCTCGTTGACTCTCTTCCCCTGCCTGGTTTACTCCACCTTGCCCAGACTCCGTCCCCAGTGCCTGCCTCTACCCCAGTCAATGAGTGGTTTTGGCTCTTTCTCAGCTGGCACCACTACCAAGGGATCCACACAGCCAGGAAAGGAACTTGGGTCCCGTGGGCACTCAACCAGGGCAGCTGGCAAATGCAGCCTCTTCCAACTTCAGGCACTTGGGTGACATTACGCTCCCAGTAGGCCAGTTCATATCAAGCCTGCCTAGTGGATGAGTGTCAGAGGCCCTAAATATTTTTCTTATTGATTCCACCAGCACATCACAAACGAAAACAACACCATAAACTAAATCGCTTCCCCAAGCCTGATCCACTCTGAGCACCGAGGGATGCTTGTTCAGTTTCTATTTCTTCTCCTCAATACCTGGAGAAATGAAATTGCAGCTGAAAGTCTCCAAAATGGTAGCAATGTGACCAGTCTTATATAACAATTCCAGCTCCTCCAATCACAGGTTCTCTCTTTCCCTTTCTTGCTGCTTCTCCAATAATAAATTTTGTCTATGGAGTATGGGAGAAGTATTGGAGAAAGGAAACCAGAGATCGGAAGCCCAGCAAGCACGGGAAAGACAGAATCTGTGATTGGAGGGGCAACTCCATCTTTCCCCTGCTTGGTGTTCCTCCAGTCCCTGCCCTGCTGTCAGTTCTCCTTCTCAGCAATTGTCAGAGACTGAAGCTATGCTAAGTCAGAACTGTTACTACTGACCTTCAGGCAGCTTCAAAGCTTTCCGTGACTGTCTTTCAGTTCCGATTTTTTAAAAGAAGAAGCCAGTCACAAAGCCACAAAGTTGCCCAAAAGTTCATACATCGCAGTTACCGCTCTCATCATCTGTCAGTGAAGCAGACAGCTCAATTGAGGCTTGAACTGAAGAGTCAAATGGCAGATTTCCAAAACCCCAATGTTGGAAACTCGCCATTTGGTGGAATTTTCTCCTTTCCGATGTCAGGAAATGTGGATGTACTTAGCCCAGCATTCCCAGTGCTAGGGCCTGTTTGTTTATGTAGTGATTGGAACCAGGTGGATCTTGTTGGCGATGAGATCCTTGATTGGAGTTGATAACCTGGGCCAATCAGGAAGCACTGATTGACCAATATTAACAGGGGAATAGTGGAGTGCATCATTTCTCCCTCCAACTCTATTTTGATTTAGTCCCTACCCTCCCCTTCACTGTTTTGATCACACAGCACTGTCCCTTGCTGTGAAGGGCAGTGTTTGTCACTGGCCACCCGGGTGTTTTCCTATCTTCCTGGTGGTGGAAATTGAATAAAGATTGGTGCACTTTGTGTCTTTCACTGTGTCTCACACCTGCACACACACACCATGGGTGCTGGGGAAAAAAAATAAGCACTACCGCACTTAGGTGGTAGTGTGGGGGTTAAAAGAAAATAAAAAAAAAGAGGAAAAAAAAAGAGAAAAAAAAAAAAAGAAAAAAAAAAGAAAAAAAAAAACAAAAAAATATAAATAGGGGTTCACACCAACACCCTGGAGTTGATCAGGGAGAGGTGGGCGCCGCAGGGAGTGGAGTGCATCATTTCTCCCTCCAATAAAAGAAAAAAAAAAAATTAACAGGGGAATAGTGGAGTGCATCATTTCTCCCTCCAACTCTATTTTGATTTAGTCCCTACCCTCCCCTTCACTGTTTTGATCACACAGCACTGTCCCTTGCTGTGAAGGGCAGTGTTTGTCACTGGCCACCCGGGTGTTTTCCTATCTTCCTGGTGGTGGAAATTGAATAAAGATTGGTGCACTTTGTGTCTTTCACTGTGTCTCACACCTGCACACACACACACCATGGGTGCTGGGGATAAAATAAGCACTACCGCACTTAGGTGGTAGTGTGGGGGTAAAAACAAACAAAAAAAAAATCAGCACTCTCTTACAAAAAAAGAGAAAGAAAAAAAAGAAAAAAAAAAGAAAAATAAATAAATAAATAGGGATTCACACAGCACTAGAAAAAAAAAGAAAAAAAAAGAAAAAAAAAATTAACAGGGGAATAGTGGAGTGCATCATTTCTCCCTCCAACTCTATTTTGATTTAGTCCCTACCCACCCCTTCACTGTTTTGATCACACAGCACTGCCCTTTGATGCGAAGGGCAGTGCTTGTCACTGGCCACCCGGGTGTTTTCCTATCTTCCTGGTGGTGGAAATTGAATAAAGTTTCGTGCACTTTGTGTCTTCCACTGTGTCTCACACCTGCGCACACACACCATGGGTGCTGGGGATAAAATAAGCACTACCACACTTAGGCGGTAGTGTGGGGGTTAAAATAATAAAAAAAAAAGAAAAAAAGAAGAAGAAAAAAAAATAAATAAACAGAAGGTTCTTCCTGGTGGTGGAAATTGAATAAAGATTGGTGCACTTTGTGTCTTTCACTGTGTCTCACACCTGCACAAAAAAAAAATAACAGGGGAATAGTGGAGTGCATCATTTCTCCCTCCAACTCTATTTTGATTTAGTCCCTACCCACCCCTTCACTGTTTTGATCACACAGCACTGCCCTTTGATGCGAAGGGCAGTGCTTGTCACTGGCCACCCGGGTGTTTTCCTATCTTCCTGGTGGTGGAAATTGAATAAAGATTCGTGCACTTTGTGTCTTCCACTGTGTCTCACACCTGCGCACACACACCATGGGTGCTGGGGATAAAATAAGCACTACCGCACTAGAAAAAAAAAAATTAACAGGGGAATAGTGGAGTGCATCATTTCTCCCTCCAACTCTATTTTGATTTAGTCCCTACCCACCCCTTCACTGTTTTGATCACACAGCACTGCCCTTTGATGGGAAGGGCAGTGCTTGTCACTGGCCACCCGGGTGTTTTCTTATCTTCCTGGTGGTGGAAATAAGAAAAAAAAAGAAAAAAAAAAATTAACAGGGGAATAGTGGAGTGCATCATTTCTCCCTCCAACTCTATTTTGATTTAGTCCCTACCCTCCCCTTCACTGTTTTGATCACACAGCACTGCCCTTTGATGTGAAGGGCAGTGTTTGTCACTGGCCACCCGGGTGTTTTCCTATCTTCCTGGTGGTGGAAATTGAATAAAGATTTGTGCACTTTGTGTCTTCCACTGCGTCTCACACCTGCACACAAACACCATGGGTGCTGGGGATAAAATAAGCACTACCGCACTGAAAAAAAAGGAAAAAAAAAGAGAAAAAAAAAAAATAACAGGGGAATAGTGGAGTGCATCATTTCTCCCTCCAACTCTATTTTGATTTAGTCCCTACCCACCCCTTCACTGTTTTGATCACACAGCACTGCCCTTTGATGTGAAGGGCAGTGCTTGTCACTGGCCACCCGGGTGTTTTCTTATCTTCCTGGTGGTGGAAATAAGAAAAAAAAAGAAAAAAAAAAATTAACAGGGGAATAGTGGAGTGCATCATTTCTCCCTCCAACTCTATTTTGATTTAGTCCCTACCCTCCCCTTCACTGTTTTGATCACACAGCACTGCCCTTTGATGTGAAGGGCAGTGTTTGTCACTGGCCACCCGGGTGTTTTCCTATCTTCCTGGTGGTGGAAATTGAATAAAGATTTGTGCACTTTGTGTCTTCCACTGCGTCTCACACCTGCACACAAACACCATGGGTGCTGGGGATAAAATAAGCACTACCACACTGAAAAAAAAGGAAAAAAAAAGAGAAAAAAAAAAAATAACAGGGGAATAGTGGAGTGCATCATTTCTCCCTCCAACTCTATTTTGATTTAGTCCCTACCCTCCCCTTCACTGTTTTGATCACACAGCACTGTCCCTTGATGTGAAGGGCAGTGTTTGTCACTGGCCACCCGGGTGTTTTCCTATCTTCCTGGTGGTGGAAATTGAATAAAGATTTGTGCACTTTGTGTCTTTCACTGTGTCTCACCTCTGCACACACACACCATGGGTGCTGGGGAAAAAATAAGCACTACCGCACTTAGGTGGTAGTGTGGGGGTTAAAGGGGGTGAAAAAAAAAGAATTTTAAAAAAAAAAAATTAACAGGGGAATAGTGGAGTGCATCATTTCTCCCTCCAACTCTATTTTGATTTAGTCCCTACCCTCCCCCTCACTGTTTTGATCACACAGCACTGCCCTTTGATGTGAAGGGCAGTGCTTGTCACTGGCCACCCGGGTGTTTTCCTATCTTCCTGGTGGTGGAAATTGAATAAAGATTGGTGCACTTTGTGTCTTCCACTGTGTCTCACCCCTGCACACAAACACCATGGGTTCTGGGGATAAAATAAGCACTACCGCACTTAGGTGGTAGTGTGGGGGTTAAAAAGAAAAAAGGGGAGTAAAAAAAAAAATAAAATAAACACAGTCGCCCTTTGATGGGAAGGGCACTGCTTGTCACGGGCCACTTGGGTGTTTTCCTATCTTCCTGGTGGTGGAAATTGAATAAAGAAAAAAAAAAGGAGGAAAAAAAAAGAAAAAAAAATTAACAGGGGAATAGTGGAGTGCATCATTTCTCCCTCCAACTCTATTTTGATTTAGTCCCTACCCTCCCCCTCACTGTTTTGATCACACAGCACTGCCCTTTGATGTGAAGGGCAGTGCTTGTCACTGGCCACCCGGGTGTTTTCCTATCTTCCTGGTGGTGGAAATTAGATTAGATTTTTTTTTAGATTACATTACAGCGTGGAAACAGACCCTTCGGCCCAACAAGTCCACACCGACCCGCCGAAGCGCAACCCACCCATGCCCCTGCATTTACCCCTTACCTAACACTACGGGCAATTTAGCATGGCCAATTCACCTGACCTGCACATTTTTGGACTGTGGGAGGAAACCGGAGCACCCGGAGGAAACCCACACAGACACGGGGAGAACGTGCAAACTCCACACAGTCAGTCGCCTGAGGCGGAAATTGAACCCGGGTCTCAGGCACTGCGAGGCAGCAGTGCTAACCACTGTGCCACCGTGCCGCCCACAAATTGAATAAAGATTTGTGCACTTTGTGTCTTTCACTGTGTCTCACACCTGCACACACACACCATGGGTGCTGGGGATAAAATAAGCACTACTGCACTTAGGCGGTAGTGTGGGGGTTAAATTAAAAGAAAAAAAAAATAGGGATTCACCAAAAAAAAGAATAAAAAAAGAAAAAAAAAATTAACAGGGGAATAGTGGAGTGCATCATTTCTCCCTCCAACTCTATTTTGATTTAGTCCCTACCCTCCCCTTCACTGTTTTGATCACACAGCACTGTCCCTTGCTGTGAAGGGCAGTGTTTGTCACTGGCCACCCGGGTGTTTTCCTATCTTCCTGGTGGTGGAAATTGAATAAAGATTGGTGCACTTTGTGTCTTTCACTGTGTCTCACACCTGCACACACACACCATGGGTGCTGGGGATAAAATAAGCACTACCGCACTTAGGTGGTAGTGTGGGGGTTAAAAAAGAAAGGGGAAAAAAAAGGAAAAAAAAAGGAAAAAAAAAATTAACAGGGGAATAGTGGAGTGCATCATTTCTCCCTCCAACTCTATTTTGATTTAGTCCCTACCCTTCCCCTCACTGTTTTTGATCACACAGCACTGCCCTTTGATGTGAAGGGCAGTGTTTGTCACTGGCCACTCGGGTGTTTTCCTATCTTCCTGGTGGTGGAAATTGAATAAAGATTCGTGCACTTTGTGTCTCTCACTGTGTCTCCCACCTGCACACACACACCATGGGTGCTGGGGATAAAGTAAGCACGACCGCATTTAGGTGGTAGTGTGGGGGTTAAATTAAAAAAAAGAAAGTTAAAAAAAATATATAAATAGGGATTCACACAGCACTGCCCTTTAAAAAAAAAGGAAAGAAAAAAAAAATTAACAGGGGAATAGTGGAGTGCATCATTTCTCCCTCCAACTCTATTTTGATTTAGTCCCTACCCTTCCCCTCACTGTTTTTGATCACACAGCACTGCCCTTTGATGTGAAGGGCAGTGCTTGTCACTGGCCACCCGGGTGTTTTCCTATCTTCCTGGTGGTGGAAATTGAATAAAGATTTGTGCACTTTGTGTCTTCCACTGTGTCTCACACCTGCACACACACACCATGGGTGCTGGGGATAAAATAAGCACTACCGTACTTAGGTGGTAGTGTGGGGGTTAAAGGAAAAAAAAGAAAAAAAAAGAAAAAAACAAGAAAAAAAAGGAGTGTTAAGGGCAGTGTTTGTCACTGGCCACCCGGGTGTTTTCCTATCTTCCTGGTGGTGGAATTTGAATAAAGATTTGTGCACTTTGTGTCTTTCACTGTGTCTCACACCTGCACACACATCATGGGTGCTGGGGAAAAAAATAATAAGCACTACCGCACTTAGGTGGTAGTGTGGGGGTTTAATAAAAAAATAAATAAACAGGGACCCTGTTTTCCTTTCTTAAAAAAAAAGAAAAAAGAAAAAAAAAATAACAGGGGAATAGTGGAGTGTATTATTTCCCCCTCCAACTCTATTTTGATTTAGTCCCTACCCTCCCCTTCAATGTTTTGATCACACAGCACTGCCCTTTGATGTGAAGGGCAGTGTTTGTCACTGGCCACCCGGGTGTTTTCCTATCTTCCTGGTGGTGGAATTTGAATAAAGATTCGTGCACTTTGTGTCTTCCACTGTGTCTCACCCCTGCACACACACACCATGGGTGCTGGGGAAAAAATAAGCACTACCGTACTTAGGTGGTAGTGTGGGGTTAAAAGAAAAAGAAAAAAATAGAAAGGAAAAAAAAAGAAAAAAAAATTAACAGGGGAATAGTGGAGTGTATTATTTCCCCCTCCAACTCTATTTTGATTTAGTCCCTACCCTCCCCTTCACTGTTTTGATCACACAGCACTGCCCTTTGATGTGAAGGGCAGTGTTTGTCACTGGCCACCCGGGTGTTTTCCTATCTTCCTGGTGGTGGAAATTGAATAAAGATTTGTGCACTTTGTGTCTTTCACTGTGTCTCACACCTGCACACACACACCATGGGTGCTGGGGAAAAAAATAAGCACTACCGCACTTAGGTGGTAGTGTGGGGTTAAAGGGGAAAAAAAATGATGAAAACGAAAAAAAATATATAAATGATGGTTCCCTTTACTGTTAAGAAAAAAAAAATTAACAGGGGAATAGTGGAGTGTATTATTTCCCCCTCCAACTCTATTTTGATTTAGTCCCTACCCTCCCCTTCACTGTTTTGATCACACAGCATTACCCTTTGATGTGAAGGGCAGTGTTTGTCACTGGCCACCCGGGTGTTTTCCTATCTTCCTGGTGGTGGAATTTGAATAAAGATTGGTGCACTTTGTGTCTTTCACCTGCACACACACACCATGGGTGCTGGGGCAAAAATAAGCACTACCGCAATTAGGTAGTAGTGTGGGGGAAAAAAGAAAAAAAAAGAGAAAAAAAAATACACAGGAGGGAGCACTTTGAAGAAAGAAAGAAAAAAAAACTAAAATTAACGGGAATAGTGGAGTGTATTATTTCCCCCTCAAACTCTATTTTGATTTAGTCCCTACCCTCCCCTTCACTGTTTTGATCACACAGCACTGCCCTTGATGTGAAGGGCAGTGTTTGTCACTGGCCACCTGGGTGTTTTCCTATCTTCCTGGTGGTGGAAATTGAATAAACATTTGTGCACCTTGTGTCTCACACCTACACACACACACCATGGGTGCTGGGGATAAATAAGCACTACCGCAGTTAGGTGGTAGTGTGGGGGTTAAATTTTTAAAAAATATATAAACAGGAGAAAAAAAATATATAGCCAGGAGACCCCCTGTCTTCCCCCAGCCATTTGTATTCCTGGAAAGGCTGGGGGGAGGGACTCCGGGCCCCATGACCACCTAGGCGAACAATTAACAGGGGAATTGTGGAGTGTATTATTTCCCCCTCCAACTCTATTTTGATTTAGTCCCTACCCTCCCCTTCACTGTTTTGATCACACAGCACTGTCCCTTGATGTGAAGGGCAGTGTTTGTCACTGGACACCCGGGTGTTTTCCTATCTTCCTGGTGGTGGAAATTGAATAAAGATTCGTGCACTTTGTGTCTTTCACTGTGTCTCACACCTGCACACACACACACACCATGGGTGCTGGGGATAAAATAAGCACTACCGCAATTAGGTGGTAGTGTGGGGGTTAAAATAAAAAAAGACAGAAAAAAAAGAAAAAAAAAATTAACAAGGAATTCCCTCCAAAAATAAATATATAAACAGGAGTGAGAGCCGGGTGTCCTTGGAGAAGGAGCACGCAGTGTCGACCAACACCCTGGAGTTGTTCAGGGAGAGGTGGGCGCCGCAGGGAGTGGAGTGCATCATTTCTCCCTCCAATTCTATAAAAAAAAATTAACAGGGGAATAGTGGAGTGTATCATTTCCCCCTCCAACTCTATTTTGATTTAGTCCCTACCCTCCCCTTCACTGTTTTGATCACACAGCACTGTCCCTTGATGTGAAGGGCAGTGTTTGTCACTGGCCACCCGGGTGTTTTCCTATCTTCCTGGTGGTAGAATTTGAATAAAGATTTGTGCACTTTGTGTCTTTCACTATGTCTCCCACCTGCACACACACACCATGGGTGCTGGGGATAAAATAAGCACTACCGCACTTAGGAAAGAAAAGAAAAAAATATAAACAGGAGTGTGGGCGCCGCAGGGAGTGGAGTGCATAAAAAAAAATTAACAGGGGAATAGTGGAGTGTATTATTTCCCCCTCCAACCCTATTTTGATTTAGTCCCTACCCTCCCCTTCACTGTTTTGATCACACAGCACTGCCCTTTGATGTGAAGGGCAGTGTTTGTCACTGGCCACCCGGGTGTTTTCCTATCTTCCTGGTGGTGGAAATTGAATAAAGATTCGTGCACTTTGTGTCTTTCACTGTGTCTCACACCTGCACACACACACCATGGGTGCTGGGGAAAAATAAGCACTAAGAAAAAAAAAAGAAAAAAATAAACAAGAGTGTCCCCTCCAACTCTATTTTGATTTAGTCCCTACCCTCCCCTTCACTGTTTTGATCACACAGCACTGCCCTTTGATGTGAAGGGCAGTGTTTGTCACTGGCCACCCGGGTGTTTAAAAAAAAAGAGAAAAAAAAATTAACAGGGGAGTAGTGGAGTGTATTATTTCCCCCTCCAACTCTATTTTGATTTAATCCCTACCCTCCCCTTCACTGTTTTGATCACACAGCATTACCCTTTGATGTGAAGGGCAGTGTTTGTCACTGGCCACCCGGGTGTTTTCCTATCTTCCTGGTGGTGGAATTTGAATAAAGATTCGTGCACTTTGTGTCTTTCACTGTGTCTCACACCTGCACACACACACCATGGGTGCTGGGGATAAAATAAGCACTACCGCAGTTAGGCGGTAGTGTGGGGTGGGGGTTTAAAAGAAAAAAAAAGAGAAAAAAAGAAGAAAAAAAAAGTATTAACAGGGGAATAGTGGAGTGTAGTATTTCCCCCTCCAACTCTATTTTGATTTAGTCCCTACCCTCCCCTTCACTGTTTTGATCACACAGCACTGCCCTTTGATGTGAAGGGCAGTGTTTGTCACTGGCCACCCGGGTGTTTTCCTATCTTCCTGGTGGTGGAAATTGAATAAAGATTTGTGCACTTTGTGTCTTTCACTGTGCCTCACACCTGCACACACACACACCATGGGTGCTGGGGATAAAATAAGCACTACTGCACTTAGGTGGTAGTGTGGGGGTTAAATTAAAAAAAAAGAAAAAAAAAATTAACGGGGCATAGTGGAGTGTATTATTTCCCCCTCCAACTCTATTTTGATTTAGTCCCTACCCTCCCCTTCACTGTTTTGATCACACAGCATTACCCTTTGATGTGAAGGGCAGTGTTTGTCACTGGCCACTCGGGTGTTTTCCTATCTTCCTGATGGTGGGAATTTGAATAAAGATTTGTGCACCTTGTGTCTCTCACTGTGTCTCACACCTACACACACACACCATAGGTGCTGGGGAAAAATAAGCACTACCACAGTTAGGCGGTAGTGTGGGGGTAAAAAAGAATTAACAGGGGATTGAGAGTCACCTCAGTTCAGGGGACTGGCTCTTAGCTGGCTGGCATGTGTACTATGCACAAATAAAGAAAGGGTGACTTGGTAACAAGATACCCTGCCTCTGTGAAGTTATTTCAATTTATATATGTACTTCCAGAAATAGTTCACTCTGGTTTTTGGTATCTTTCAAATGCTGCCATTGTCAGTGACCAACTAGTTTATCTAATAGCTGTATAGGTCCTGCTTTCGTCGCAAATATGTTTCATTGCAAACGGTAACATAAAGTATAGTGTAATATTTATCAAAAAAACAATTTTTACAAGGAATGTATTTGCTAATTCACACATAGTAGAAATATACAGAGCAGGCAGTTGGCATCCAGACCACTAATAAATGTTTTCACCAAAACTTGGAAGAGAAGGGGAGCTGACTGTGTTCAGTGAAGTGCTGAACTGCAGACACATTTAATTGCACAGTTGAATGTCTGACTGGAAGTCATCATTTATTATAATTCAGGATCTGAGATGAAAATCTGTTTTCCATCTGTTACTGAAGTCGTGGATTATAATTGACTTCACCAATACTGTCGTGACGTTTGGAGAAGGTTAGACAGAGTTTGATTGTCAGATTATTTATCTGTGCTTACTTGACACTGTTCCAGAATATATGAATTTTGTGTGGGTTTTGTTTTTATTTTTAATGAGGTGCACATGTTAATTTGCTAAGATGACGATGTGACAACGCACCAGAATGTCAGGGGTGAAATGCCCACAGTGTGAGAATGATGGACATTGCATATATAAATCTTCAAGAGTTTGAGTCAATGAGGCTCAATTTTGCGCAGAGGGGAGAATTGCCATACTTGAAGTTAAAGAATAGTTTCAAGTGTGTTTGATAATGGAATATCTGCCGCAGGCCTGGGAGAGTTTCGTCTCAGGGTGGCACATTTCCCACCTCATTTTCCATGAAGATGAGATGTTCCGCAGTTGCTCAGTGTCCTGCATGGGGAATGAACCAAGGATTTTCCCGGTTCAGAGGCTCAGCCATTGTATTTAATGGTGACCTGTTTGCTACTTGAGACACTGCAATCCAAGACCTGCCCTCCATCTGTGGCAGTGGCTCCTCACATTGGTTTTGAGAAAGGCTAAATGGGTCCCAAATTTATAAACATTGCCTTGCAAACACTGTTGGATGAGATCACTACAACATAGTCAATTATCCTCCTGGCATAAGGAGGTCAGGCCATTGGATTAAATGAGATGCTGACAAAGAAAATAAGGGCAGCTGCTACCTTGAGGGAAACTGGCATGGAATTGGCACACAGGACTCATTCAGCAACTGGCATCAGTGGGACATCATGGCTAAGAGCACCTTTAATATCTTTTGATGTCAAATCTTAGTCATTTGAAGAAAACGAACCTCCCAGCTCAGTGAGCAAATGTACACCCAGAACATTTGAAGATTGCTCAAGTGAACTCTGCAGATTTGACTCAGCACCAGAACTCTGTGTCTCATTCATTGATGGTATCCTACTCCTCTTTCCTCTGTGGGTTGAGTACCAGCCAATGGCAGCTGCTGTAACTTCCTGAGCTTTCACAACCTTTCGCTTCTGCTTCCTTCTGCATCAGGCACCTTGAAGAAGCAGCAACACGCGGAACACCAGCAAGAGTAGCCTCAGCCATTCTGTGGGCACTTCATATTCATAGAACAAAGAAAATTACAGCACAGGAACAGGCCCTTCAGCCCTTTAAACCTGCACCAATTCAGATCCCCTATCTAAACCTGTCACCTATTTTCCAAGGTTTTGTAGTCCTCTGCTCCCTGCCCACTCATGTATCTGTCTAGATACAACTTAAATGACACAATTGTGCCTGCCTGTACCACCTCAGCTGGCAACACATTCCAGGCACCCACCACCCTCTGTGTAAAGAACTTTCCACGCATATTTCCCTTAAACTTTTCCCCTCTTGCCTTGAACTCGTGACCCCTAGTAATTGAGTTTCTCACTCTGGGAAAAAAAATTCTTGTTATCCACCCTGTCTACACCTCTCAGGATTTTGTCCACCTCAATCAGGCTCCCCTTCAATGTCCATCTTTCTCATGAAAATAATCCTAATCTACTCACCCTCTCCTCATAGCTAGTGCCCTCCATACCAGGCAATATCCTGGTGAACCCCCTCTGCACCCTCTCCAAAGCATTCACATCCTTCTGGCGATGTGGCGACCAGAATCTTTGCAGTATTCCAAATGTGGCCGAACCAAAGTCTTATGCAACTGTAACATGACCTGCCAACTCTTATACTCAATACCGGGCCCGATGAAGCAAAGCATGCCGTATGCCTCCTTGACCAATATATCGACCTGTGTTGCCACCTTCAGGAAACAATGGACCTGAACACCCAGATTGCTCCCAGATACATCAGGTTTCCCCAGGGCTTTTCCATTTACTGTAGAGTTCGCTGTAAAAGTGGATCTTCCAAAATCTCTCATATGTCTGGATTGAAATCCATCTGCCATTACTCCACCCAACTCCCCAGTCTATCCATATTCTGCTGCATTCTCTGACCGTCCCCTCAATATCTGCTACTCCACTAATCTTAGTGTCATCTGCAAACTTGCTAATCAGACCACCTACACCTTCCTCCAGATCATTTACATATATCACAAACAACAGTGGTCCCAGCACAGATCCCTGTGGAACACCACTGGTCACAGGTTTCCATTTTGAGAAACACCCTTCCACTACTATTCTCTGTCTCCTGTTGTCTCGCAAGTTCTCTATCCATCTAGCTGGTATACCCTCAATCCCACGCGACTTCATTTTCTCCAAGAGCCTACCAAATGTCTTACTAAAGTCCATGTATATGACATCTACAGCCCTCCCCACATTAATCAACTTTGTCACTTTCTCAATGAATTCTATTAAATTGGTAGGATATGACCTCCCTACACAACACCATGTTGCCTATCACTGATAAGCACATTTCCTTCCAAATATAAATCGATCCAATCGCTTAGTATCTTCTCCAGCAGCTTCCCTACCACTGACATCAGACTCACCAGTGTTAAAAGATGCTGCAAAGATATCTGTTACGGCTTCAGCTATTTCCTCTCTCACTTCCCTCAGTAACTTGGAATAGATCCCATCTGGACCTGGGGACTTTTCCACCTTAATGTCTTTTAGAATGCCTAACAATTCCTCCCTCCTTCTGCCAACTTGACCCAGAGTAATCAAATATCTATCCATAACTCAACATCCATCACGTCCCTCTCCTCGGTGAATACTGACACAAAGTATTTATTAAGAATCTCACCCATATTCTCTGACTCCACACATAACTTTCCTCCTTTGTCCTTGAGTGGGCCAACCCTTTCTCCAGTTACCCTCTTGCTCCTTATATACAAATAAGAGGCTTTGGTATTTTCCTTAACCTGTTTGCTAAAGATATTTCATGAGCCCTTTTCGTCCTCTTAATTCCTCGTTTCAGATTGGTCCTACTTTCCCAATACTTTTTCAAAGCTTTGTCTGTCTTCAGTTGCCTATACCTTATGTATGCTTTCTTTTTCCTCTTAGCTAGTGCCACAATTTCACCTGTCATCCATGGTTCCCTCATCTTACCATTTCTACCCCTCATTTTCACAGGAACATGTCTTTCCTGCACTTTAGTTAACCTCTCTTTAAAGGCCTCCCACTCATCAAATGTGGATTTACTCTCAAACAGCTGCTTCCAATTCCACATTCCCCAGCTCCTGCCAAATTTTGGTATAGTTGGCCTTCTCCCAATTGAGCAGTCTTCCTTTAGGGCCACCCTTGCCTTTGTCCATGAGTATTCTGAAACTTGTAGAATTGTGATCTCTATTCCCAACGTAATCCCCCACTAAAACATCAACACTAGATCCAGTCTGGCCCCTTCCCGATTGGACTACTTACATAATGCTCCTTACATATTTGCTCCATCTGAACCTCTATCACTAAGTGAACCCCAGTCAATCTTGGGAAAATTAATATCTCCCATCACGACCACCCTGTTTGTCCTACATCTTTCCATAATCTGCCTACATATTTGTACCTCTATCTCACGCTCACTTTTGGGAGGCCTGTAGTACAGCCTCAACATTGTTACCGTATTCTTCCTATTTCTGAGCTTTGTCCATATTGCCTCACTGCTCATGTTCTCCATAGTGCCCTCTTTCTGCAACAGCTGTGATATCCTCTTTGACCAGTAATGCAACTCCTCCACCCCTTTTACCTCCCTCTCTATCCTGCCTGAAGCATCTATATCCTGGGATATTTAGTTGCCAATCATGCCCTTCCATCAACCAAGTCTCAGTAATAGCAATAATATCATATTCCCAGGCACTAATCCAAGCTCTAAGTTAATCTGCCTAATCTACTATACTTCTCGCATTAAAACAAATGCACCTCAGACCACCTCTCCCTTTGCATCCATCATCTGCTTCGTGCCTCTCTTCCCCTTAGTCATGCTGACTTCATTATCTAGTTCTTTAGTTACTACCTCTTTACTACCCACAAACCTCCTCATTTGGTTTACATCCCCGCCACATTAGTTTTAATTCTCCCCAACAGCGTTAGCAAAAGCACCCCCTCAGACATTGGTCCCAGTCCTGCTCAGATGTAGACCGTTCGATTTATGATCTATGAGAACGCTCAGACAAAATATGCGCTGCAATCCAAAACAATACTTACTGCTCCCACTTAGCAAAAAGTTTGTTGTGGTTTCTGACCTCATAGCACAGTTGAATTTCAGATCAATACATGTGTTTATTTGACTGTCAGAGTCTGCCTCTGACCCACCATTTGCCTCACCCACCTCATTTCTCATGTCTCTTTTTCTGTAGTGAGCCCTTTGGCACCAAGAACCCTTCAGCCTCCCCCTCTTTGGTTGTGCCCCTTCACTTTACCATTAATGTGCCCTCTTTTCTCTGGAATCCATGGCTGTCGAGGTTTCTATGCCCTTGTTGGCCCTGCACTCTCCCCATGTTGAGGCCAAAATGGCTATGATTTGTCTTGATCCCCATCTCCTTAACAACTGCACAGTCCCCTTCGATATACCAACAAAATGTTTATAATTATCTGTACCACTGCAACCTTTCGCCAGTGTCCTATTAGGATAAGGCCAATCTCTAGACTTGAGCTTGGTGACCCCATGGACTGATTCCAGAAATCACATCTCCCAAATCTTGTATAACGCATCTTGTATAACGCACTACTCCCTGCAATAGTTACCGTACCCTGACTTGCATTGGATCAACAATCTGACTGAATGTGGCCAACCTCCTGGGCTAAAAATGGCCCAGCCCCTGGACTGGCTGCACCAGTACCATTAACAGATCAGAGTCCATTCTCGCTCCAATGACTACTGTTTGCTTTTGATTTTCCCACATCACCATTCTCTTCAATGAGTATGTTGTATAAGCTGCTGATACCTTCTGCATCCCTGACCTTGATGCTGCTCTATGCCACAGTGTTGCATGTTGTCACTCTTCAGGACTTTCACATGTACTCTTCACTGTTCTCTAATCTTAATCCTTGTGCCAATTCAACAAAAAAAGCCTGAAGATGCCTTGCTGTCCATGTCCGCTAATCCTTCCTCTAAGCCAGCCTGCCCCAGCCATTCATGAGTACCATGATGTTCTGAAATGCATTGCCCTCCACCCCCACCTTTGTTGTGGGAATGGAGGGTCCAGGGAGCCTGGAGTCAGCTGCTACTGTTGAAGTAAAGATTGGAAGATTGCCGATGTTACCCAGACTCGACGGTGAGGACTGAATCGGACAAATACCCACTCAGCTTGAGTTTCCTGACTGACATGAAGTTAATCTGGGGAGAAGGCAATCTGGGGAGGAGTTAATCAGGAAGGGGAGGTTGATAGGGTGAGTTGTGCAGTTAATGAAATACAAGGGCTATGGGATTTATATACATATAGGCTGCGAGAAGGCCCTGCCTGAACATCTTCCAGGGGCCAGTTGCGACACCGGTAGTTATAGAATGGGAGACAGCGACAGGAGCAGATCGGAGGTGGCAGCGTCAGCAGCAGCAAGCACTCAGCTCCTCCCGAGATTCCAGGCTGTGGCCATGCCAGGATGTCTGCAAGGAGATAAGACTTTAATATCTGGATGCTACCTTTTTGCTTTGTCACCTTTATTTCTGCTGGGTTTTTTAAAATTCCAGTTTTGTGATCAAGTGTGTAACTAAAATGGGGCCGGTTACTTCGGTGAGATAAGATGGTGCTGAAGAGTGGTATGGTGAAGGGAATCCGGGGTGGTATGAAGGGGATCTGTGGTGGTATGGTGAAGGGGATCTGTGGTGGTATAATGAAGGGGACCCATGGTGGTATAATAAAGGGGACCCATGGCGGCATGGTGAAGTGGACCTGTGGTGGTATGATGAAGGGGAGCCATGGTGGCGTGGTGAAGGGGACCCGTGGTGGTATGGTGAAGGGGAGCCGTGGTGGCGTGGTGAAGGGGACCCGTGGTGGTATGGTGAAGGGGAGCCGTGGTGGCGTGGTGAAGGGGATCCATGGTGGCATGGTGAAGGGGATCCGTGGTGGTGTGGTGAAAGGCACCCATGGTGGTATGGTGAAGGGGACCCGTGGTGGTATGGTGAAAGGGACCCGTGGTGGTATGGTGAAGGGGACCTGTGGTAGTATGGTGAAGGGGACCTGTGGTGGTATGGCAAAGGGGACACGTGGTGGTATGGTGAAGGGGACCCGTGGTGGCACGATGAAGGGGACCTGTGGTTGTATGGCAAAGGGGACACGTGGTGGTATGGCGAAGGGGACACATGGTGGTATGGTGAAGGGGACCTGTGGTGGCATGGTGAAGGAGAGCCGTGGTGGTATGGTGAAGGGGACCCGTGGTGGTATGGTGAAGGGGACCCATGGTGGTGTGGTGAAATGGACCTGTGGTGGCATGATGAAGGGGACCCATGGTGACATGGTGAAGGGGACCCATGGTGGTGTGGTGAAATGGACCTGTGGTGGCATGGTGAAGGGGACCCATGGTGATATGGCGAAGGGACCCGTGGTGGTGTGGTGAAGGGGGACTTGTGCCTGGCCACCAGGCTCATGGCTCATGGCACTTAACAAGAAGGACTGCAAGACTGGACACTTTCTTTACTTTTTTTTGCCGTTAAATTCTATGTTTTGGTTTTCTTTTCTTTGTTTTAGGATGGTGCCAGAGAGTGGCGAAACTATACAACACTTTCCACTGTATTCAATAAGAAGATACACATCACAATAAATTAATCAAATTAAAAGGTATCATGCACGTTTAGACACACATGAGCAATTAAGAAAAAGTGCTATCAATTCAAACCATTGCTGCCTCTGGAGGAACTTATATTTTTAAAAGGATGTTTACCAAACTGACATTTCAAATGATAGTTTCTTAACGTTTCCAAATAACATTACCTGGCAATAATCCATTATCACACTGAGTGACAAATGACTCCAGGCAAACTTAGTTTATTTATCAATTTTGAAACAAAATTTCCCTTGTTTCACAAGGGATTTTCTTGTGCTGACTTGCTTATTTTGCTGATAATATAAATACATGGATTGTTAAAGAAAATCTGTCCATTATACATCCTTTCTCCTGTAGTTAATAGAATAATAGAATGAAGATGACTTAGGTGACCTGATTATTTTGTAATTGAATGCACTGTATAATTATAGCTTATTAATAAGCCCCAGGAAGGACTCAAGTTTAATCCCTGACCTACAAAAGTTAGCTGATCTCAGTCAGTGATGCTAGAGGCATTAATCTTCAATTCCCCAACACAGGAGAGTGAAAAATCATTGCGTATTACCCCTGATCAGAGTACTGTAATCTCAGGTATGTTGAAATAGAACAAGATTAGGATGAGGTTTTGTTAAAATGTGTGAAATGCTGGATAACTTGTTGACACTGTCTGAATTCACACAAGAATTGATGCTGGTGTTGGAGGGCAGCTGATGCCATTATCTGATTCTGGTCTTCATTGGAAAAAAGGAGACGAAGAAATAAGGAGAAAATGACGTCTGCAGATGCTGGAGATCAGAGTCGAGAGTGTGTTGCTGGAAAAGCACAGCAGGTCAGGCAGCATCTGAGGAGCAGGAGAATCAGCGTTTCATCAGAATGATTCCTGATGAAGGGCTCTGGCCCAAAACATCGATTCTCCTGCTCCTCGGAAGCTGTCTGACCTGCTGTGCTTTTCCAGCAACACAATCTCAACTCTAGACGAAGAAATAAGCCTAGAACAAAACGAAACAGCAATGTTTTAAGAAGCATTTTGAGGTTACACTTTGGGTACATTATAAATTTTGTTAAATACATTTCATGAGGTGCACAATTTTAAATCACAACTAATTCATGCATTTTTGAGACTAGAGTTTGAAACCACTTTAATAACTATACTGAAAAATTCTTGCAGCAATACCTGCATTTATACAGCATCTTTCATAATTAAAAATATCAGATGGAGCTGTAATCAAGCTGCAATGGAGCATGAGGGAAAGGAGACAATGTTAGGAAGGATGACAAAAATTTGGACAAAGGGATGAATTTTAAGGAAGATGATGAAAGAAGGGAAGGAGTGGAGAGGCAGAGTGAATCAAAGAAGGAATTCAGAGTTTGGGCGCTAGATGAAAAGGAGGTACAACAACGAATAGTGTCAGGATGTGAGGGACATACAAGAAGCTACAGACTCAAGAGGCACCAAGAACTTCTGGGAGGGTCGAGTGCTGGAGGAGGTTACAGAGATAGGGAGGAATAAGGATAAGGATTTGGGCACAGGACAAGAATTTTAAATTGGAACTGTTGGGGGCATCGAGTAGCCAGTGTTGGTCAGTGAATACAGGAATAATAGGTGTCTTTGACACTGTGGGAGAGGATATAAGAAGAAGAGTTTTGAACTTGCTGACATTTGATAAGGACGTTAAAGGACTTGATTGGAATATTCAAAATCACTGTGTTACCTCTGAGCACAATCAACACTTGTGTCAGTCATGATTAAATCTTGAATGATTGTGAACACACTCAACCAGAACCTTTAACGTTGTCTTTTAGTGAATCCCTGACTTCTTTTGCTGCACCTCTGGCTTATTCTATCTCTCAAGCGTCCTTTAAGACACTCTCTCCTTCAGAACCTAGATCTGGGATGAAACTTTTGGTTACCTGATCTACCAACTTCAGCTCAAAATCAACTCTTTCACTCCTGTGAAACACGTTTTAGGTGCTATTAAAATGCAAGTTGTTGATACTGTTGAGTAAACGTTTAAGTCTCATGTGCTGAGAATATAAAATTTCAGACTTTTGTATGTATGGAAAGCCGAGCACACTAGCTAGCAAACATCTAGAGAGTGCTGCCTTCCACTATGGAGACAGTAATTAATACTGCAGTGAAATATGTGACTTTTAAGATTGTAACTTATAATTACTGATTTAAAAAGGCTTCAACTATTGTTTTCTTGAGTTCTGTTAGCAGTAAACCATTAAATCTTGTTTAAGTCTAATTGTGTAATTGATGCTACCACAGGCCTTGTTGCCAACTGGCTGAGTTACTGTAGAATTTGAGCTGATGCCTCCACACATGTGTTTTTGCTACAAGTGCTGGAATCCTTGATGCCCACAGCCGGAAGCTGAGCAGTGACATCATGAGGTCAATAGTTTGCAAAATGATCTATCGCTCCCTCGCTGCTTCCTTGCGCCTGATAAAGATCCTCAGCCACAAACGGGAAACTCTTGGCTTGTGTGTATGTGCTTAAATGTGTGAAGAGCAAAGACAGATTGCTGCGAATGCTGCACACTAATTTATCAAAAGCAACATGCATTAATCTCCAGTGCATAGTTTTGCCAGTTTGTCGTCTGTTAGTATAATATCAGGGGTCCAGTAATCACTTCAACTTTGAACTTTTTGTGGATCAAACAACAAAGACACTTTCTCTTGCTTTTGATTGGGCTGACATTACCCGGGGTATGCCGACTTTGATCTAATCATTATAAATGAGCATTTGCCACAGGGCAGAAACTTTTAGCAACTGTAAACATGCAGTTTATTTCACTGAAATTAGTGAAGACCTAGATATATTGTATCATAACTCAGAACACCTCAACTTCAAAAGCTGATCAAGCCTCATGACTGTGCTAACCATCAACATGGGAAATACTTGCAGAATAACAACTCTGTCTTGGAATTTTAGATTCCCCAATACTCTTCATTCATCATTAATATTTACAGCTACATGTAAATTCATATCGAGAGGAGCCACTGCCTAGTTTCTTAGTAAACCAAAACCATATGATGTCGAACATAACCAGACCTTTCAGTCTTAAATAATAATATTAAGTAGCACACCTTCTGTTTCTGTGGATAACAGTTGAGTGATGTTCTGTACAAAGTTGATGCTGCCTTAAATAAATGATATTGATTGATCACAATTCTCTCTCAGAAAGGTTAATAGTGTCGTCATTAGGAAATTGTAATTTTCTGAGCTTGATCCTTTTTAAAAGGGCCAGGCGTAATTATAATTACGAACTAGGGTTAACGGTAATCCATATTTCAAACATTTTTACGCTATTTGGTCATAACTTGGCAATATTAAGAAAAGGTGTTTGAGATATTAATACAGCGTCAGTGCTCCTGGACTGATTGCTAGAAAGTTCCCACTTCCAGTAATTCTGACTGAATTATTTGCAGTGTTCTTATGCTGACATCTGGTAATTAGACTTGGTTATTCTTGCTTTCTTTAAAGAAAAACATAAAAGGCCAAGGCAGCTTAAGCTAAATGGAAACAGAGAACTGTTAATTATTCAAAGAAAGAATTACGTGCAAAGAGCCCTCAGTCACATGTGAACCTTGGGTTATTTTGGTCGAAATGACACTGTGATCATAGATGCTGATGTTTGGTGTAATTGATATTAGAATCTGACACACAGTAGTTATTGTCTTTTTTCCTGCATTTTGGAAAATGCATTCCCTTCCCTGGCCCTGTTCTGCTGATGGATGACAGCAGTATGCATGCAACCTGATAGTGGCATATGCAGTATTTCCAATGTTGCTGCTACTCAAAAATATATTAGTTAAAGAATGACCTGGGTCTCATGCCAAATGTTCTTTAAGCCAATTAGCTAAAACACATTAAAAAAAAGGAAACTTGCTCTGTGCACTAAAAGAGGTTAAGTCAGACTCTACGATTGCTTAATGAGACACCTTTATTCCTCACCATAGGAATGATGCAATGTCACATGATCTGGTTCGCTTGCAGCCTAGACATAAGGTGAAGCCACAGTTGGAAGCCTTTTAAATTAAGTGAATGTTTTCCATATCTCAGAAAACTCTATAAATATTATTTAGCAGCATAACTAGATCAAGAATATTATATTCTGCACAGAATTATATAAAAAAACCTGAGCTCTTTCCAATGTATGATTCACTTCCTCCTGATTCTAAACTGTCCAGGATGGCTAGTTTTCAAGCAAGGATTTATCCAGTCAGAATTGGGCGTCAGTTTACACCATTGTTGGCGTCTTCTTTGTATTTTCTCGGGACAAGATCGTCATCTTGGAAGCTCCTGAGAAACAGCAACTACTTACATATTTCTCAAGATGACCTGCTTTTTATGAGTTTAGCCAAATGTGTGGAATGCCATGATGCAGTTGTGGAGGGTTAGTGAGGAAATGAGGTTGAAGTCGAAGGGGAGATACTTTTGTCATGGGAGTGTCACTGGGCCAGTAATTCAGAGGCCTAAGCTAAAGTTTTGAGGATATGGGCTCAAATCTATCATGTCAGTACTTAATAAACTTCAGTAACTATCATCTGTTGTAAAAACCTATTTGACTCACTAATGTCTTTGAAAATTTGTCATCCTTTCCCAATCCAGGGTAACATGTGACTCTAAAACGCAACAAATTGACTCTGTTAATTATAAATTGAAATTGCATCACAAGTGATGGTCAAGTAGGAATGAGCAACAAATGCTGACATTGTCATGGATTCAAGCATGACATGGACTTCCCCTCAATATATTCTATTTCAATTATTTACAAGGCTTCCGGCCATTAATCTGATTGTCTTTACATTCATGTGGTGCTCATCTGTTGATCATGATGGACTGATTTAACATTCAAAATATGGTTTACCCCTGCTGATGTTGGTACGTTGTAGAGCTCAAAGTGTTATGGTGGTATCTCAAGCTGTAAGAATAAACAGCCAACCTGCATGCGACCACCTTCTGGTGCTGTTTGATTCAGTGCTGTGGCTTGTAGCAGGTCTATGTGACTTTGCAAATATTAAATGTGGGCCATAAACCATACTATTGTGTGTTGGCGAGGGAAGGTGCCAATCACCTGTGTCCCTGTGTACTGTATTCATTTGGTGTTGTTACACAGAGCAGCTCATTACTTTTGGTGTACCTTGGACAAAGATTTATCAACCTGGGGTTTACTTTAATCTGACACAGTCTGCCATTTAGGTTGTAACTTCAAGTTATACCTAAGAGTTGCTGCTTCATAGATTCCACACTTCACTGTCAATCACAATGCAGGAAATCAGGAAAAAATGTGCAGATATCAAGTTCTAGTTCTGCTCCTAGTAGACTTGTCTGACACATGCAAGGTCAGTTGGTCACTCGGTCACTCTGCAAAGTCCCACAATAACACAACAGAGCAGCAGAGAGAAGCTATTTAATACTGAGCACAGTTCCCAGGTTACATTATATCCTGAAGACAAGGCACATGTTCTCTGCCTACATTACAATAGTTAAACACAAATAGTTGCTGTACAGTATTTGAGGTAATAAAACACCAGAAATAAGTGAGGTCTAGTTCTTTATTTATTCCCTACCATCAATGGGGAGGCAATGACTGCAAATCCTGTTAATCTAGAGCCCTGGGGAATGTTCTGGGGAGCCAGATTTGAATCCTGCCACAGCAGATGGTGGCATTTGAATTCAATAATTATCTGGAATTAAGAGTCTAATGATGACCCTAAATCCATTGTCAATTGTTGGAAAAACCCACCTGGTTCACCAATGTCCTTTAGGGAAGCTAACTGCCATCCTTAGCCAGTCTGGCCCACACGTGACTCCAGACACACAGCAATACGGTTGACTCTTAACTGCCCTCTGGGCAATTAGAGATAGGCAATAAATACTGGTCTGGCCAGCAATGGCCTCATCCTGTGAATGAATTTTTTAAAAAAGCACAAATCTTAACTGAGGGGGGATAACTTATTCTTAAGCTATGCTCTCTCTGAAATGATCAGTTTTAGGTATAAAGAAATGGTTCAGTAAACGTTCCCTCTGATTTCCCAGCATCAGCTCACAGCTCAGTTCTTATCCTTGTTGTGGATAAACCTATCATAGATGTCCTGAACTAGGTTTATTGTGCCACCATGTCTCTTACCAGAAACTGCTGAGAATTAGGATGATCATTTTCAAAAGAAGCAAGGATAAGACTGCAAGGATTAGTTCAATTTGTGATTCCCTTGCTGAATCACCTTCAAAACCATGAATTCCCACAGAGACGGGAACAGCATGAAATTTTTAGTTAAGGAAGATTGTCTGTATTTAAAATCTTTTCTGCTACTTTTGAGTGTGCCTTTCAACGTATGTGGGAGCAATTTGATTGATGGCTTAAAGTGTTTTTAGAATGTTATTGTATGGAAATGGCTGTTTGCGACAGGGTCTGGAATGCACTTATTGTAGTATAGCCCTTAAAACTTATAGACCTGGTTACGGATTTATTAACATGAATAGGAGAAGCTAAAAAGCACGCCTTGTTCTTATCTGTAAGTATCTCAGAGCTTAGGACAGTGTCTAAAAATTTGTAGTTATTTATCATTGACAACTGTTGGGTTTCTTTCACTTGTTAAGTCTTGGAAAAATAAAACATTCTTGCTATTCATTACCACAAACTTTAATGCACTTTTTGGACTGCAACGAAAGTGGCTTTTGTGGACGTCGACCTTTTTGATAGGATGAAGAGACTGAGAGTGTCACTGGACAGGGGCAACTTATGGGCTAATGCTTTCGAGTTTTAGCTGACCAGTCCTATTGATTTTCACACTGATTTAACCAACCAACAC
The DNA here is from genome assembly GCF_037043375.1 of Chiloscyllium plagiosum. Classification (NCBI taxonomy): domain Eukaryota; kingdom Metazoa; phylum Chordata; class Chondrichthyes; order Orectolobiformes; family Hemiscylliidae; genus Chiloscyllium; species Chiloscyllium plagiosum. The sequence continues at coordinate 40,059,583 of NW_028270162.1, read as the reverse complement.
AATGCTCTGATTAGAAATAATTGCATGAGCAGTATTTTGTTTTACAATGTAACCTCTTTTTTAAAAATTTTCAAGACTTAGCTACATTGATGCAGTTTGCCCAATTAAAATCAATAGAAATTTCACCGTTCTGTGTGATAAATTATGTCCAGACTCCTTGAGTACATTGGATCTTTATCCAATAAATATTTTCAAATCAATGTGTTCAGACATTTTCTAATACATGTCTGGGGCAGAGGGGACTTGAACCTGAACCTTTGAGCTGAGGCATAAGTGCCACAAGATCATCTATTTAGTATCTTTAGATTCATTGCCTAATTTGTCTAAATCCAGTTCGCAATTTTTTTTGCAGTACCCAAAGATTAAATTAACAAAATTGATCATAAGTTTATACAATTTAATGATGTGTGCAAAGAAATGTATTTGGTAAACTTTTCAATGTCTATCTGAAAACATGATGTTACATTAAAATTTATCACGTCATAATTGTGTTCATCAATTAAACATATAGATAAAAAGAATGCACAACTCCAGTCGGACTGCAGGCTCTGTTCCAGAGCTTAAAGTGATTCAGTATTTGACTGTAGTACCCAATGTTTCCTGGTGGCAAGCAAGGTGCTTTTAATTAGCCACATTCAACCCATATCAGGTGACATCAGTTACCAATGTACATCGTAGCATGGTAACTCAGGTGACAAGGTTATCTATGTACAACAATAACCAGTGCAGAACATGCAAACAATGAATGGCCTGTGGCATGAAATGTGAATAGAACAAGTCATTGGAATGTTGAAACAATACCCGAGCTGCTTGGACTGCTCTGGTTCACCTGTCGGAGCAAATGTCAAGTATATACAACCTCATCATAATGATGAGAAAGGTTTGCCACGACATATACAGGGAACTACTGAGGAGTAGGAATATGTGAAAGAGGAGGAGGCAGATCCTGGACGGCCTTTTTCTACCGGTGAAGAGTTTATACAAATTACAGCAAACCCAATTCTCCATCCACCAACCAAACTGCCTTCCCTCAGTGAGTCACATTGCCTGTTTGACTACCCTGTAAAAATAATAGCCAGCACAAAAGAAACCTTCAAACCAAATTTCTAAATGGAGTTGAGCTTTATTGCATGCATAATGCAACCAGTTATCTCGATGAATTCCCTCTCTACGTGTCTTCCATGTGTCTTTGTCCATCTGAGTACAACCTCAAGAGATCGCAGCCTGATGGGTGGGAAGCTGGGCTAATCTCAGCAGGCAAGACAGCACAAGAGGTTGGAGAATTACTTTGATCAAGTCTGGATATCCACTTTGTGTACAGTGATATGTTTCCCTCCCTACCCCTATTCACTTTCCGTAAAGACCATTTCCTCCACGACTACCTGGTCAGGTCCACACCCCCGAACAACCCACCCTCCCGTCCTGGCACCTTCCCCTGCCACTGCAGGAATTGCAAAGTCTGCGCCCATGCCTCCTCCTTCTTATGTCCACCAAGGCCCCAAAGGAGGCTTTCACATCCATCAAAGTTTCACCTGCACTTCAACACATGTCATTTACTGTATCCCTTGCTCCCAATGTGGCCTCCTCTACATTGGGGAGACAGGACGCCTACCCGCAGAGCGCTTTAGAGAACATCTCTCAGACACCTGCACCAATCAACCCCACTGCCCCGTGGTTGAACACTTCAACTCCCTCCCACTCTGCTGAGGACATGCAGGTCCTGGGCCTCCTCCACCCCTTACCACCTGACGCCTGGAGGAAGAACGCCTCACCTTCCGCCTCGGGACCCACTAGCCCCAGGGCATTAATGTGAACTTCACCAATTTCCTCATTACCCTTCCCCCCACCTTACCCCAGTTTCAACCTTCCAGCTCAGCACCATCCTCATGACCTGTCCATCTGTCCATCTTCCTTCCCACCTATCTGCTGCACCCTCCTCTCCGACCTATCACCTTTACCCCCACCTCCATCCACCTATTACACTCTCAGCTAACTTCCCCCAAGCCTCACCCCCCCTCCCATTTATCTCTCCCCCCCCCCCCCCCCCCGAGGCTCCCAGTCTCATTCTTGATGAAGGGCTTTTGCCCAAAATGTTGATTTTCCTGCTGCTTGGATGCTGCCTGACCTGCTGTGCTTTTCCAGCACTACACTCTAATCTCCAGCATTAGCAGTCCTCACTTTCACCCGGGTTTTGGAAGGCCTGCCTGCAGACTGTACTGGAGAACTGCAAGAGAACAGGCGAAGGGACACGCTGGGATGGTGCTGGTTATCTTGCAGACTGCGGCTCCATGGAACTATTGCTCCCCCCTGGAGGTGGGGGGGGGCGCATGGTGTAAGGGTTGCATCTTGAAAATCACATTCATTTGTCAAAAGACAGGGTATGAGATTGCTGAAACACTCCTGTAAGTCCTTTTGGGGAATTCTTTGTGCATTGGAACCTATAGCTGTCATGGTCCACAGCTACACACAGAGAGTTGACCACACAGAATTGCAGAATTCCTATAGTGCAGATGGAGGGCATTTGGCTCCTTGTGCTTGCACCAGCTCTTCAAACGAGTATCATTCCCTACTGCAAATCCTCCTACCATTTTTCCCCACATCCCTGCACACTATTTCTATTCAAATAATCATCTAATACCCCCTTGAATGCCTCAACTGAATCTCCCTCCACCACATTTCCAGCAGTGCAATTCATACCCTAATTATTTGCTGAATGAAAAGGCTTCTCATGTCACCCTTACTTCATTTGCACATCATTTTCAATCTATGACCTCTTGTTGTTCTTTTTATGAGTGGGAACAGTTTCTCCTTACCTCTTCCATCCAGCCCTACTCATCATTTTGAAATTCTTCATCAAGTCTCCTCTCAGCTGCCTTCTCTCCAAGGAAAGCAGTTCCAATTTCATCAATTAATCCTCACGACTAAAGTTTCTCATTCCTGGCACTCTTCTTATAAATTGCTTCTGCACTCACTCCAATGCATTCATATCTTTGCTTGAATGAGGTTGCCTCAATTGTGCAGTTTACTCCAGCTGAGGTCTAACACTTCCATGCCTGAAAGGCTGGGGACCAAAGTCCATATGTAGCCCTTTCTAAAGTTGCTGCTGGACCTCTTACTTCCTCGGCATTGACCTTTCAGCAGGCTTCCCAATACATCAAGCATTGGGTGTTGTGTAAACACTAGCTTTCTTCTGTGCCAGTGAAGTCTTAATCTGAGTGGGACGTGCTGTGACCTCAACCTCTGGCAAGTTGGCACCTGCGCTATTCTTCACCTTCTAGCAGGTCATTTCTATCGAGTGTCTCACTATACCCAGTGCCAGTATTCTAAGTGATGGCACTGTGTCATCATCATCGTGCTGTTACTGCCTAGTCAACTTGGGAATCTGATTTTTTTAAAAAGCCCAAGGATATGGCTGTAGTGTATTTGGAGGTGTTTGGAAGGAAAGTGCAAGGTGTGTACTTGCACTACATAAAATTTGTAAATTGGAAGAGAGTGGGGGGGACGTGACCACTAATTACCTATTGACGAGAAACTGAACATGGGCAACCATCTACATACTGGTCAAACAACTGGTCAAAAGGCTGGGGACTCTGCAGTGAATAACTCACCACCTCACTCCCCAAAGACTATCCACCATGTATAAGACACAAATCAGGAGTGTGATGGAATACTGTCCACTTGACTGGGTGTGTGCTGATCCAACAATACTAAAGAAATTTGTGTCATTTAGGATCAAGCAATCCACTTGACTGGAATTCCATCCACTGCCTTCAACATTCATTCTCTCCATCATCGATGCACTGTGCTAGTGGTGTACACTATCCATAAGGTGCAAGTCACTCAAAACTTCTTTGATAGCCCATCCATACCTGTCACCTCTGCTATTTAGAAGGACAAAGCCAGTAGATACATGGGAACATCATCAGCTGCAAGTTCCTTGCCAAATACCATGCAGATTTGGAAATATATTGCCATTCCTTCATTGTTTGGATCAATCTTGTGAAACTCCTCACACCGCAACAGTAATATAGGAAACTCCACCCCTCCACACTAACAGTACTGTAAATGCACCTACACCAAATGGATTCAATAAAATGGCTCACCACCTTCTCAAGGAAAATTAGGCATTGTTGACAAATGCTGACCTAGCCACATTCCATGACTGAATAAAGAAAAGTGTTTGGGCTGTGGTGCTTTCAGCAGTGGCTCATTAAGTACCAATTATGACTTTTGAAGGTACATTCACTGACCTTGATCACTCATGAGATCTTTAAACTCCCTGCAGCCCTGTATCCAGGTCTTTGGAACTTATCTCCTGACATGACCCTCCAAGGTTATTCTCAGAATATATCCTACCTCTCTCCATTCTGCCTTCCTGCAGACTCAGAAAATGTATCCCTTTTGCAGTTTCTCCACTAAAGCCTCCAGCATAATATCCAAAATTCTTAGGGTGAACTCTCTCCCTTCACTCCTTCTCAGGTCAGATTCCCCTCAATGATAACTGTCAGCACCTGCATAAGTGAAAACGCACTTCCCTTTTAAACGGTATAATCAGCTTAAGCTGTGCAGGCACTGTGATGCAAGCACTTACAATATTGGTCATCAACTAATGAAAAAACTAAAGAAAGCAGCATAGTTAGCATTAGCTGCACATGAAGATCATCCAAATGAGCAGACAGCACGGTGCTAAAATACCATTTCAATTGCAATCAATGGGTATGGGTTCATTGTGAATGGCAATCCCAGCGTCAGGTTTATGTGGGGCCTCTATGATTCAGTTTCTACAACTGTTTGCTTCTTCAACATATCTGTGAGCAAAGGAAACTTATAATTGGTTACTCGATCGGTTGTTTGTAAGGTTGGCATATTATTATTTCAACCAGCTGGGAACTCCCTGTAACTTTTTTTTAATTGTCTGTTTAAAAATCCATTGGTGTTTAGACATCCTCCCAAGCTGATGTAATCTTAGTTTAAAGCTATTTATAAACACAAGAAAAAGATTAACTCTTGGTGTTATTGGCAATGAGAGCATAAACGTATTCCTTGTGAATGTGATTACAGTTCAGCTTGCATGATTATTTCAGTTAATTACTTATTCGCTTGAGAATCTGGCATCGAGTCTAACTACATATAAGAAACCTGTCATTACCTTATACAGGTAACTTGCTAAATATCTAAAACTATGTGAAAGGTGTAAAATTATTATTTTTTGTTAATAGTCTGAAAGCACTTGTTTTTGAGCACATCACCATCACATCTGTATGTTCAGTTGCTTTATGTTTTGAGTTGCTCGGGATTTCTACTTTCAATCCACTGTTGGTATGTCACAGTGTCATTCAGCGCAGAAAGAGCCCCTTTGGTTCAGAAAGTTTGAACAATCTATCCTAATCCACTTTCTAAAACTTGGTTGAATGTTATAATGTTTCAGTTGCTCATTCACCTACTTTTTACAGATTGTGATGTTTCCTGCCTCTACTGCCCTCATAGACATTGCAATCCAGACTCCCACCAGCCCTGGGTGAAAGCGTTTTTCTTCAAATCCTTTCATCTTAAAAATGATGCTCCCTTGTTATTGGCCCTTCAAATAAAGGGAACAGCTGCTTCCTATACATCATGTTCATGCACCTCATAACCTTATATACCTCAGATGTACTGAAATCTCTGTCAGCAAACACCATTTGAATTACAGAGTCATAGAGTCATACAGCTTAGAAATAGACACTTCGGTCCAACCAGTCCATGTCAAATGTGTTCTCAGACTAAACTGTGCTTTGCCTATATCCCTCCAACCTTTTCTATTGATGAACTTATCCAAATGTCTCTTAAATGTTGCAACTGTACCTCCATCCACCAGTTCCTCTCCATTCCACACACAAGCTGCTCTCTGCACAAAAAAAGTTGCCCCTCATGTCCTTTATACATTTTTTTTACAGCTTGAGTTATTGCAGGCCACATCTTTGCAATTCTGCATGCTATTTAAAAATTTGCAGTAAAATATTAGAATTTTCAGTGAGCAATTTCTTGATAATTTTACTCATAACAGTTATTAATGGGATCCTGTGACACAGTGGCTAACATACCTGCTCCTGAGCCAGAGACTCTGGTTCATATTCCACTTCAGGCCTTGCAGGCTAAGAAAGGCACATTCACAATGTGGCCAAATAGATCGAGTACCAATGTACCAATCCTTTCAACACATGCCAAGGGTAAGAATCGGAGTATCAGCCACATGATCAAATGAAATTGGAGCTTAGACCATCACCATCCACACCTTCAAGCTACAGCATGTTTGTTGCCAGTGCAATCTGAAATCCTCAGGGCAGGGTGTGGGGGAAATCAGTTGTCTCAGTTGACTGGACAGATGGTGGATCAGATAGTTCCTGACAATATGGAGTTTGGTTTCCCTTCTAGCTGACGTGCTTTGGGAACCTGACTCCTTGCTTTTCCTGTGTTGGTTTATTCACTCATGGGACATGGGCCTCTCTGGTGAGGCCAGCATTTACTGCCTGTCCCTAATTGCCCTTGAGAAGGTTGGGGGAGCCACTATAGGTAGACCCACAATATAGTTAGGAAGGGAACTGCAGAAGTTTGACCCAGTGACAGTGACAGAAACAACAATAAATTTCCAAGTCAGCATAGTGAGTGGCTTCAAGGGGAATTGACGGTGTTTCCATGTATCCGCTATGCTTGTCCTTCTTGATGGAAGTGGGATATGGATCAGACCTACCTTCAAAGAGCGAACTCATGAAAAAATCAATAATGTTGGCTCAGGTATAAGTTACAGGTAGATGTGCTCCTCTCTAGAACTGTAATGAATTTATACTCTCAATATTATAAAGAGGCTGCTTTTTTAATTTTGAAAGGCATTTGTGGACTATTTGCAAGATATTTCCCATATAAATCACCTAGACATATTCAAAACAGCAAACATAAATTCATGCACTTGAAAACTACAGCAAAATGTTTTGGCATCAAATATGCTGATATGATTCTAATCCTCCTTAAGCATATTCTGATTTATTACCACATCTTATTCCAATTTTTTATGTTAACTTTGTTGTACTTTTCTATTAGATACTTGAAGAAATTATGTTTTGTGGCTGTTTCAAACTAAGTATAATTATTCTTTTAAGTTGGTATTAAGTAATGAACGCTAAATCATTAGCTAGTCTATCAGTGTTGGATTTGAAATTAATTCACAAGAAGGTTGAAGAATTTTCTGACCACTCTCTGCTCGAACAGGATGTCAAATATTTAGTTACATGAACAGTTAATGGCCATTCTGTTGTTGTGGGTCCTTTGCTGTATCTTTTAGATTTAAAATCGCTGTTAGGGCAGCAGTTTATACTGGTTACTAATTTCCTATTAATTCACAGGGGGCACCACTTTGTTTTAACTGCTTGGTTGTCAGCTGCTTGAAGTCAGCAGGGAGATTTGCACATGCTTACTGATGCGTGGCCTGTTTCACACTCCGAAACATTTATATATGCTACCTTAACTTTATAGAGTGTCCATAAGATCCAATGGATTGGCACTGCGATTGCATGAAATTCTTTAGAGAGTCCAGCAAAAGTGACTCCTGATCTGCAGTTTGTGTGTCAGTCTTGGGTCATTGATAATACTGTTGCATCTAACAGAAGCCTATGGATTTAAGTCTCACTCTAGAGACCTGAGGACATAAACCAGATAGACTCTTCAGCGTGGGATTGAGATAGTGATGCAATGACAGAATTACTGACATTTGGATGTGTCATATCCTAATCAGATATAAAGATCCAGTTGCACAAATTGAAGAATGATAGGGATCTCATGGGATAATGGCCAACACTTGCCCCTCATTGAATGTAAATGAAACATATTGCAGGGGAAGAAAAGTAGATTAGATTCAATATTGACCCCACTTATCGATATTAATATAACATGCAGACCAGGACTAAATGAGTTGTTGACTGGCTCCATGCTCATTGAGGAACCATGTAGGCACATAGTTGGTAAAGAAGGCTTACCCTTCTTAAAAGAGAGCTGCAAGAACTGCTTCAGAATTTTAGCAAGATATTGCGAGAAAGCAATGGAGGAATAAGCCAGTGAGTACCTCCATGGTGTTCGAACCATGTTTTTCTCTGGCCTGATAGCTTTCATGGTAGTAATAAAGCCACTCCATCAGCCAGGCCAGGCTGCTGCCAGCCAGGCCATGGTGGCACAATCCAAAGCTGGACCCACTAAGCTACAAAGGTACTAAGAGACAGACATGAAGAAAAGTAAAAGTGTGAATAGCTTCATGCTCGAATACACTCTGAACTTCATTTTAATTTTTACATTTTAAAAACTGGCCACTATTGGCTGCACAGATGTGGTTCCTTATGGATTACCTGATTCCTCCGCTGAGTTGAAATACCCCTCCCGTCTCAAGAGGGTCCAAAAGGAAGTAATACTGACTCAATTCGCTTTCCAGAAACTTATTCAAACCAACACTTGCAATTGAATGGGTGATTTAGATGCAAAATTACCAGCTGCCTCTAAATCACAAGTCCTTCCAATCACTCCCAACTTCAAGTTCACCTAAGAATCAGTATCCTGAAATTTTGACTACATGAAGCCTTGCAGCTTACTGAGATCCTTGATTTTACAAGAGCTTAACTTCAATGAAAGTACCAATGCATCCAAGAAACTACAGGCCTGAGATGTCTATAAGTTATAATTGAACTGTCTGCCTTCATTTGTATCTAATCTTTATGTGTGTGATAGTATGCGTGAGGCAAGTGAGTGAGATATTTGGCAACATCTTACAAGGTGACCAATGTGGGAGAATGATTTGAGGAGTCAAATGAGGTCTTTCTTGATGTAGGGAGCAAGAAGTCACATGTTCCAGCAACATTCCAGATTTTGAGATGAAATTCTTGCTCGGGAGCCCTACATCACCCTCATTCATAAAGAATCTTGCCTCATTAACATGTAGGTCCCTATTTTTCTCCATGCAGGATGGAAACTAGACACTGAGAGTTCCTGACATGGAAGTCAGAGTGGGTACTTAGTGACTGCAACTTGCTACTTGCTCCTTGTAGATCTCCATCATGGACACCCAGCATCATCATCTCAGGGGATGCTTCAGGGCAGAGACTGCATGCACCCCACTTCCACGGACACTGGTATCTGACACATTCCAGTCTCTCTGCATTGTCATACCACACCTCCGACTTTAAAGTACACAAGCACCTTTCACTGTTATACCTTTCTGCTGCAAGGACACTTTAATTGCAGGGAGAGGCACCCAGCTCAGAGTTTAGACCAGCTGCATCTTGGTTCTCCTCACTTGCTCTCCTCATACTCATTCGCTCGCATGCTCACGACAGCTCTGCCTTGATCTGGGTAGCCTTTTATAGTCGGCACAAAGCCAGGCAGCTAGTCATGGTTGTTAGCAGTCACCAGTCAAGGGTGTGGACATGTTGTTGCATGTCTCTGTGCTATGTCAATGTTGAAGAAGGGCTTATGCCCGAAACGTCAATTCTCCTGTTCCTTGGATCCTGCCTGACCTGCTGCGCTTTTCCAGCAACACATTTTCAGCTATGTCAATGTTACACCTGCAACATGTGCCGCAGTTTAGATGGCAAACACACTGCAATACCTTTTCTCAAAGGGCCATGTCTTGAAGTTTGAGATAACTGGTGCTCAGGGGAGAAAGTGAGGTCTGCAGATGCTGGAGATCAAAGTTGAAACTTTATTGCTGGAACAGCACAGCAGGTCAGGCAGCATCCAGGGAACAGGAGATTCGACGTTTCGGGCACAGGCCCTTCTTCAGGAACTGGTGCTCAGTCATGTCAAGGAAGACACACTCCAATCAGAGGGTCCCAGCAACGTCAATCGTTGTGGTCTCTGATATCGGTGTAGGGGCTTGGGAACGGTCAGCTGGCCACTTTGGACAGCCAGGGTCAGGTGTCTGTAGCTGGTGAGTACCCTAATGTTGGTCACCCCCACACCTCTGTACTGGGTGAGTACCCGGAACTCGGTCACCCCCACATCTCTGTAGTGGGTGAGTACCCGGACGTCGGTCACCCCCACACCTCTGTAGTGGGTGAGTACCCGGACGTCGGTCACCCCCACACCTCTGTAGTGGGTGAGTATCCAGATGTCAGTCACCCCCACACCTCTGTCGTGGGTGTGTATCCAGATGTTGGTCACCCCCACACCCCTGTAGCGGGTGTATATCCAGATGTCAGTCACCCCCACACCTCTGTAGTGGGTGAGTACCTGGATGTCGGTCACCCCCACACCTCTGTAGTGGGTGAGTACCCGGATGTCGGTCACCCCCACACCTCTGTAGTGGGTGAGTACCCGGATGTCGGTCACCCCCACACCTCTGTAGTGGGTGAGTACCTGGACGTCGGTCACCCCCACACCTCTGTAGTGGGTGAGTATCCAGATGTCGGTCACCCCCACACCTCTGTAGTGGGTGAGTATCCAGATGTCAGTCACCCCCACACCTCTGTAGTGGGCGGGTATCCAGATGTTGGTCACCCCCACACCCCTGTAGCGGGTGTATATCCAGATGTCAGCCACCCCCACACCTCTGTAGTGGTTGTGTATCCAGATGTCGGTCACCCCCACACCTCTGTAGTGGGTGTATATCCAGATGTCGGTCACCCCCACACATGTGTAGTGGGTGAGTATCCAGATGTCAGTCACCCCCACACCTCTGTAGTGGGCGAGTACCTGGACGTCGGTCACCCCCACACATGTGTAGTGGGTGAGTATCCAGATGTGGGTCACCCCCACACCTCTGTAGTGGGTGAGTACCTGGACGTCGGTCACCCCCACACATGTGTAGTGGGTGAGTATCCAGATGTCGGTCACCCCCACACCTCTGTAGTGGGTGAGTACCTGGACGTCGGTCACCCCCACACATGTGTAGTGGGTGAGTATCCAGATCTCGGTCACCCCCACACCTCTGTAGTGGGTGAGTACCTGGACGTCGGTCACCCCCACACCTCTGTAGTCGGTGAGTACCCGGACGTCGGTCACCCCCATACCTCTGTAGTGGGTGAGTACCTGGACGTCGGTCACCCCCACACATGTGTAGTGGGTGAGTATCCAGATGTCGGTCACCCCCACACCTCTGTAGTGGGTGAGTACCTGGACGTCGGTCACCCCCACACATGTGTAGTGGGTGAGTATCCAGATGTCGGTCACCCCCACACCTCTGTAGTGGGTGAGTACCTGGACGTCGGTCACCCCCACACATGTGTAGTGGGTGAGTATCCAGATGTCGGTCACCCCCACACCTCTGTAGTGGGTGAGTACCTAGACGTCGGTCACCCCCACACATGTGTAGTGGGTGAGTATCCAGATGTCGGTCACCCCCACACCTCTGTAGTGGGTGAGTACCTGGACGTCGGTCACCCCCATACCTCTGTAGTGGGTGAGTATCCAGATGTCGGTCACCCCCACACCTTTGTAGTGGGTGAGTATCCAGATGTCGGTCACCCCCACACCTCTGTAGTGGGTGGGTACCTGGACGTCGGTCACCCCCACACATGTGTAGTGGGTGAGTATCCAGATGTCGGTCACCCCCACACCTCTGTAGTGGGCGAGTACCTGGACGTCGGTCACCCCCACACCTCTGTAGTGGGTGAGTACCTGGACGTCGGTCACCCCCACACATGTGTAGTGGGTGAGTATCCAGATGTCGGTCACCCCCACACCTCTGTAGTGGGTGAGTACCTGGACGTCGGTCACCCCCACACGTGTAGTGGGTGAGTATCCAGATGTCGGTCACCCCCACACCTCTGTAGTGGGTCAGTACCTGGACGTCGGTCACCCCCACACCTCTGTAGTGGGTGAGTACCTGGACGTCGGTCACCCCCATACCTCTGGAGTGGGTGAGTATCCAGATGTCGGTCACCCCCACACCGCTGTAGTGGGTGAGTATCCAGATGTCGGTCACCCCCACACATGTGTAGTGGGTGAGTACCTGGACGTCGGTCACCCCCACACATGTGTAGTGGGTGAGTATCCAGATGTCGGTCACCCCCACACCTCTGTAGTGGGTGAGTACCTGGACGTCGGTCACCCCCACACCTCTGTAGTGGGTGAGTACCTGGACGTCGGTCACCCCCATACCTCTGTAGTGGGTGAGTATCCAGATGTCGGTCACCCCCATACCTCTGTAGTGGGTGAGTATCCAGATGTCGGTCACCCCCACACCTCTGTCGTGGGTGAGTACCTGGACGTCGGTCACCCCCACACCTCTGTAGTGGGTGAGTACCCGGATGTGGGTCACCCCCACTCCTCTGTAGTGGGTGAGTACCCGGATGTCGGTCACCTCCACACCTCTGTAGTGGGTGAGTATCCAGATGTCTGTCCCCCCCACACCTCTGTAGTGGGTGAGTACCCAGATGTCTGTCCCCCCCACACCTCTGTAGTGGGTGAGTACCCGGATGTCTGTCACCCCCACAACTATCATGGCTCTTTCTTCCTTACTTATTGACCTTTTTCGCTTTGAATGAATGAATTGGAGGGATCGTGTGAGTTGAAGCCGGGTGGCACAGTGGGGGAAACTCTTTCCACATGAGTGAATAGGACACACAGAGGACATGCAGATTTAAGAGCCCCTGGTGTTTGGAAGGTGAGAGTTAGTAAGGGAAGATGTTGCATGTGATAGTGACAGCGGTAGAACATGAGCCTTAATGATAGAAGTTTCAGAGATAGTGAATGAGAGGTATAAAACATGGTGAGATATGCTGAGTGGAGAAAGTCATTGACCTTTTTCCGAAACATTTGAGCTTTACTCTGGATGGCTGAAACGTCGGTCACCTGGAGGCCAACCTTGAAAAGGGTCTGGCTTCATTCACTTCACTCTCCGAGCTGGGGGAGCTGAAAACTGCTCACCCAACTCACCCTGCAGCCTTCAGGTCCGCATCTGCACATCAGGGCGCTGGATTTCCCTTCTCTGCTGTGTCTGGGCCAATCATCACAAACCATGCAGTGCAACTCCAGACTGTCCATGCTCATCAGGCTGAGCAATGGCCTTTTAAACGTAGGGCTGGTCCCTTGGAAGATGGTCTATTCCATCATATCCCAACAGTGGTGAGACCTCTCAGCTACAGCATGGAGTAGGATCAAATGAGAGAGCCTGGCTGTTGGGACAGGTTAGATACTTAATGAGGTGAGAAAACCTTTAGAGTGAGTGAGAGAGAGAGAGAGAGAGAGAGAGAGAAAGACCATCCGTGAAATTCAACAAAAATGACAGCCACAATATTGTAAGATTCAGAAACATCTGAGGTAAGCATGTGATAATAAATGACCTTCTTTATTTTGAAACCTATGAAAAGCTTGCTGCTAGAAACTGAGGTGTAGGGATGTGGAGGATGCGAAGCACTATAAATGCAAAGACATATACCGCTGAGTATTGGAGAGCTCCCCAAAAACAGCCCATACTGCAGAACCACTGTTTCAGGTTGCTGACAATACGCTCCATAATATTCCATGTGGCAACGTCGCTCTCATTACAATCCCATTGTCCACACGTAATCAGACTTTCTAAATCCTCTACAGTTCCTCTCAAAATCCGGTGCCACTCCCTCATAAAATCCAAAAGATTTGTGAAACACCTCCAATCCCAGAAGGAGAAAAGCAGTGCAACTATTGAATCCTGGCTTGACCTGCACTAGATACCCCGCACCTCAAAATTGTGTTCCATTATGACCAGTACCTTCATTTCCAACTCTTGATGGTTTTTTAAAAAAAATATTTCTCCCCCTCTGGGATAAAATTTGGAATAAAACTTGCAATAAATCTACATCATCAAAAGAAGGTCAAAAAATCCTCACCTTTTGTATAGTGTTGCAGGAGTTGGGTTGGTGCCTTTTGCACCTTAACGCAGATCCAACTGGGAATGATGAAGAAAGGATATTAGTAACAGATGCCTAAGAGAAAGACCACGGAACGAGGACATACCACAACCAAAAGGACTAGCCACGCTACCAGACATCAGGAGCATCTCAGAACTGACAGCCAGACTACTGCGACCCCTAGGACTCATAACAGCACACAAACCAACAGCCACGCTCAGACAACTCACCAGAATGAAGGACCCGATACCCAACATGAGCAAAACTAATGTAGTGTACAAAATACCATGCAAGGACTGCACAAAACACTATATAGGACAAACAGGAAGACAGCTAACTATCCGCATACATGAACATCAACTAGCCATGAAACGACACGACCAGCTATCCTTAGTAGCCACACACGCAGACAACAAGCAACATGAATTCGACTGGGACAACACTACTATCATAGGGCAAGCCAGACAGAGAACAGCCAGGGAATTCCTAGAGGCATGACATTCATCCACAAACTCCATCAACAAACACATCGACCTGGAGCCAATATACCAACCACTACAGCGGACAGCTGAAACTGACAACCGGAAGCGGCAGGGACAGACCACTATAAACACCGGAGGAAACATCAAAGAAGCGCTTCGCAGGAGGCTCCCAAGCACTGATGATGTCGCCTAGCCAGGGGATGAAACGTTTGCAACAAAAACTTCCAGCTCGGCGAACAGAACCACAACATGTTTTTTACTTTGGGCATCTTGCAGCATTAGTGGTATGACAGAGCAGAATTTCAAGGCATTATCTGGTCATTTATCTCATTGCTCTTTGTGACCCCTGTGGCTGAGTTTGAATACTGTATTTTACAATCATGACTTTATTTCCTTTTTGCATGATTAATGATAACACATGACTTGTGACCTTTCATGCACAATGTAGAGTGCAGTACACTTTTTATTTACGTCCTGTAAATCAAGGAGACCTGCATTTTGTTCTAATTGTTTGTATACTGAAATCATCACATCGTGTATTCTGTTTGTTATTTTATACATTTTTATTTCATGATTGTCTATAACTTGTTTCATTTGTATACAACTTAGCACTTGCTGCCGTGAACATTTTCTTCAATGAACCTATTTTCTACCTGTCTACTCATCTGTCTATCTGCCTATCCATCTATCTGTCTGTCTATCAATGTTATAGTCCACTGTTAAGGCACTCATTCCAAATCACTGACAGTATCTAATCATTGATAAACAATATTTATGTAAAAATTCTACAGATTATCAACTTTTGCCCACTTTACCAAGCTAGCTATGTGTGGAATACCTAGGGTTTAAAAATCATCTCTGGCAAATAATTTTTGAAGTTGAATTAGCAATTCTGATAAGAATGGGTATATATGGAATTATTTGTCAGCATAATTTTCTTCCAAAGTATCCTACATCAAATGCTAATAAGACAGTACAGTTTTCCACTTCGACTTTCCATCAGATCTTTGTCACATGGGTTTCATTATACACAATTGAACTGTAGTTTGACATTTTTACACAAAGCTCTTGAGATGCCTTATTGTGTGGTCAAATCAAATGTTTTATTTCTATTTAGTGCACAGCTGGTTGAGCTGGGTGCACGGGGAAATCTTGATTCTTCCTCTATTTCCTCAATATTTTGAATGTGCTTCCTTCTGAGACATTTTCTATGTTTCCATCACTTTCTCATTTTTTTCAGTCTATTCATAACTCCTCTTCGCTACAATGTTTGAATGAAATTGCTAAAGTGTTGAATTTTATCCTTATCTCTAATCATGTTCTTTCTTTAAGGGGTGGCATAGTGGCTCAGTGGTTAGCACTGCTGCCTCACAGCACCAGGGTCCCAGGTTCAATCTCAGGACTGTCTGCGTGGGTTTCCTCCCACAGCCCAAAGATGTGCAGGCCCAGTGAATTGGCCATGTTAAATTGCCCATAGTGTTAGGTGCATTAATCAGAGGGGGAATGGGTTGCTCTTCGGAGGGTTGGTGTAGACTTGTTGGGCCAAAGGGCCTGTTTCCACACTGTAGGGAATCTAGCTGTTTGTTTTGAGCTTCGTGAATTGTTTCCCCTTGGTTTCATTTATCCCTTTCACTTTTGAATCGTGCATTCTGAATTGATATTTCAGTGAGAAAGCTTTAACTTCTTTGAAGGCAAACTTCAGCTACAAATATATACCGAGAATGTTTATTGGCACAAGTGATTAAAATTGCAAGAAAAAAGATTCAAGGGATGTTAGTATTTGGGAAGCATGATTTCTACTGTAAAGAATTGCTTTGGGTTAATTGTTCTAAAGTTCATAACTCTCCCCAGTGAGCAAAGCTACCAACTAGTCATTAACAAATTGGATTGGTTTTCAGTAAATGAGGAGGAGGAGGAGGATGATAGGTTCCACCATATTTTTGGTCTTGAGAGGCAGGGGTGGATGGCGTCAGACTCACTGCATCTCCAGGTAGACCTGAGATGGTTGTGCAAGAGGGTGAATGCCAGTATCCATAGGCTGGAACACTTATCTTCATTTACAGGGACATTGGCAGTTGAGACAGTTAATGAATTTAATGTTAATCCCTAAATCCTCACCACTCACCCTCCAGCCAGCCCTCATGATTCATCTTTCACTCTCAATGTGCCTCACATGCCTATGACCTCTCTGTCTCCTCCATAGCCATATGTCCAATATCCACGATACCCAGACCACAAAACATGTGTAGCTATACTAAACAGTGTTTGAAATGGATATGAGAAAAAAAAATTGAAAGAAGTGAAACTGCTGAAAACAACATAATCTATTGAATCTAGAAAAACAAATGACTAGTTTTTTTTTCCTAAGCTATACCAGATGGACTTTCAATCAAAGTATTCCAGGAGCTTTTGTTTTCAGTAAATGTAAGCTGCAGAACAATTGTATTTTTAGATATAAAGCATTTAAAATACTTCATATAATTGCACTAGAGTTCCCAAACATAGGCTTCTTAGGTTTTGAACACATAATAGCATGTTTACCAATGGGAAAAGTACTCTAACACATCCAAACTGCTGATCAGTATAATGCTCAGCTTACCTTAGGACGGAGCCTTTTAAATATCGATCACTGCAGTGAATAGGACATCGTGGTATTGAAATTAAAAGAAAAGTTTATTTTGTATTTCAAAATAATTTCAAAGCAAATGTGTTATCAGTCAAATAATTTCAGGAGCAGATGGCACCTTATTTTTCATTCTGCACATAGGACTGGGTTCCCAAGTGATTCACTGTCTCGAAATACCATGGGACATGTATACTTAAGGAAAAGTTTCAACCTCATAAAATGTTCAGGAAACTGAGGTGCTTTGAACAGCCCATCCCAATGATAAACCTAGCAAGTGTGGTAATTCTGTGTGAGGATATGCAACCCCTCCCCTCATCCCATGTGGGCAACAATTGTCAGAAAAGGAAGCAGGGGTAGGAAATCCAGATCTGGCTTGCTGCAAGACTACATAATGCTATTAGATGTCGTTGTGCTATTTTTTTTTTAGATTACCTACAGTGTGGAAACAGGCCCTTCGGCCCAACAAGTCCATACCGACCCGCCGAAGCGCAACCCACCCATACCCCTACATTTACCCCTTCACCTAACACTACGGGCAATTTAGCATGGCCAATTCACCTAACCTGCACATCTTTGCGACTGTGGGAGGAAACCCAGGCAGACATGGGGAGAATGTGCAAACTCCACACAGTCAGTCGCCTGAGGCAGGAAATGAACCCGGGTCTCTGGCCCTGTGAGGCAGCAGTGCTAACCACTGTGCCACCGTGCTGCCCACATTTTGTTAATGCAAATTTGCTATAACGTGATTGACAAATTGGGGGCACTGTTTCTAAAGTGCGAACTTTTAAAGCACGTGTTGGCTGTCGTGCAATTACATCACTAACACATTAAGCACTGTTTTCGAAAGTACATTTTTTCTATAATGTGGAGTTGCACAAGAACACAACTATTGCATTATAGAAGAACTACCTATACTTTAGGAATTAGTAATTCTAACATTCTAAATCACAGGAAATATACCTTCCATTTCTATTAAGTTGTATATCCACAAAATGTTTTCTTCAGCAAAAGAGTGTGAGCAAACTGTTGATTTCAAAAGCAGACCGAGGTGTGTCACTTAGGTTGCTTCAATGTCTCCAATTGCTGATATTACACACCAATTAATGTCTGCACTTTTTATCTTTAATGCTGCTTCAAGTTTTGCAGCCCTGGCGATTAATAATTGTTTTAATCAGAAATAATATATTTGAATGTATGTAGGTTTCCAGCTTCAGTCTCTTCAGGTTAAGAGAAATATTATACACTGGACAAAGTTCAACAGGCCAAAACCATCTTATAAATAAAATACAGTGAATGAGATTAAAGTTCAAGGCAATTGGGAATTTATAATGTCCACTTCATCAGCCCTTTCCCAACAGTCAAAATAAACACTTGGAATAAAACAATATCTAGGGAACTGTACTATGAAGCGTAACCATCTAGCCTTGTGCCAGTTGGCAACATTAATGTTGTTTTGAGCCACAATGTTCAAGTAGGGAATTTTACATGAAACGTGTGTTCCACGTACTTCCTAAGTTCTTTTGTCTGAACATCCTTCAAATGGCAGATGAAATCTAAACATTTCCAGATAGACTTTGTCTTTATCCATTTTGTTTCCTTGAAAAAGGAAAGTTGGAAGAATGATATTGCCAAACAGGAATGATCGAATGACATTTCAGAGGTTTTTTAAGGATACTTCAAGGCCTGATTCATGCATGTTAATTGGATAGTTTTACGTACAATTCCAGAAATTCACGTTTGCACAACAATGCAGTTCAAACACACTCTAAGTGCTTCCTGATTTTGAATTTAGTAAGCTTTGACTTTCATCCAATTAACATTCATGAAATACAAATTCTGGCATTAATATATAGCATGTCCCCCCAGTTAAGTAGCCAAACCAAAATCCAAAAGACAAGAGGATTTGATTTGACATTGCCATCTATTTTTAACATACACTGGAAAGAATATCAACAGAACTTCTTCAATATTAAAAAAAGTGGAGCAAATTGCGATTTGTAGGTCTTGATTTGCATCAAGTAAATTTAGACATTGTCAATCAATTGTTGCAAAGAAATTCTCAACTGTAATTGTATAAATCATCCACAAACAAATTTGGGATCAGGCCATTAAGGCTATTGAGGTAAGGAATTGTTTCAGCTTAGTTGATATTCAGTGAACTCACTGCTGTCAAAAATCATATGACTGTAGAACTTGGCAAAAAAATTTTGGAAAGAATTTTCTCTCCTTTGTCATATTAGATTGTTACAGCATTTTGATATTGTGCCTTATTTGTTAAAGCTGATATTTATTACATGGGAATTACAATGTGGAAGCAGGCTGTTTGGCCCAACTAGTACATGTTGATGCTTATCTTCCACATGAACAGTAATCTTAGTCTCTCAAGCCCTTCCGTATGCCTTTATTTCCATTTGTTTCAACCACACGTTTTATACTTTCTTAGCCAAGAGTGTGTTGCTGGAGAATTGATGTTTCGGGCATTAGCCCTTGATCAGGATTTGTCGATTTTCTTGCTCCTCGGCTGCTGCCTGACCTGCTGTGCTTTTCCAGCAACACACACTCGACTCTGATCTCCAGCATCTGCAGACCTCATTGTCTCCCTTATATATTCAGATTGGAATGTAAATTGAGCAGTTTCTCCATTCTCCCATTCCTTCAGGTTATAAATTAAGAAGCCAAATTAGAAAATCACCCTCATGGTCACATCAACTGCATTTCACAACCTCCAAAGTATAAATAGCATATCCTGTTCACTGTTCTTAATCTTTAAACATTTAATCTTATATCTATGTCCCCGTCTCCTGGATCCATCTTGAAGTTAAAATTGAATTGGCAGCAGAGTAAATGAATCATTTAATGAAAGCCATCAATTTGCCTTGTCAAAGTTGCACTTTATGCAGATCATCAAATGTTTCAGATCATATTCAAATGTGAAAACATTTGTCTCAAATTCTAGCCTAATTTTCACAAATTTTCAAAACATCTACAAACTTATTCCACCTGCACTTGGAATTTCGTATGAGTTTACATTTGAAAAGAGCAGTGTGGCTGATTACAGTAAGAAGGAAAAACAACATAGCAATGGAATCAAACCTATAATGCAAAATGTGCAATATGCTAAAGTCTAGCATTTAATGTCCGCCCCTGGATATACTGCAAAGGGGGAAGATCAGTCTTTCTGAACCACAGGGAGGTTAGGTCAGGAGGCACAGATTCTATCGCAGCAAAGATGAAACAACAACCTCCTAGTCTGACGTGGCAGCCTCCCACACTGACGTGGCAGCCTCCCACACTGACATGGTGGCTTCCCAGTCTGGCACGGTGATCTCCCAGTGGACTGGCATGGTTACCTCTCAGTAGCCCGGCATAGTTACCTCTCAGTGGCCCGGCATGGCACTCTCTCAATGGCCCAGCATGCTGATCCCACAGTGGCCCAGCATGGCACTCTCTCAGTGATCCGGCAGAGCGATCTCTCAGAGACTTGGCATGGCAGTCTCTCAGAGACCTGGTATAACGATCTCTCAGTGGCCCGGCATGGTGATTTCTCAGTGGCCCGGCATAGCAATGTCTCAGTGGCCCGGCATGGTGATCTCTCAGTGGCCCGGCATGGCAATTTCTCAGTGGCCCAGCATGGCGATCTTTCAGTGGCCCAGCATGGTGATCTCTCAGTGGCCCAGCATAGTGATCTCTCAGTCGCCCGACTTCGCGATCTGTCAGTAGCCCGGCCTGGTGATCTCACAGTGGCCCGGCATGGTGATCTCTCAGTGGCCCGTCATGGTGGTCCCTCAGTGGCCCGTCATGGTGGTCCCTCAGTGGCCTGGCATGGCAATTTCTCAGTGGCCTGGCATGGTGATTTCTCAGTGGCCTGGTATGGCAACCTCTCAGTGGCCCAGCATGGCTAATTCTCAGTGGCTCGGCATGGAGATCTCTCAGTGGCCTGGCATGGAGATCTCTCAGTGGCCTGGCATGGTGATTTCTCAGTGGCCTGGCATGGTGATCTCTCAGTGACCCAACATGGCTAATTCTCAGTGGCTCGGCATGGAGATTTCTCAGTGGCCTGGCATTGCAATTTCTCAGTGGCCCGGCATGGCGATCTCTCAGTGGCCTGGCATGGTAATCTCTCAGTGGCCCGGCATGGTGATCTCTCAGTGGCCCGGCATGGTGATCTCTCAGTGGCCCGGCATGGCAATGTCTCAGTTGCCCGACATAGTGATTTCTCAGTGGCTTTGCATGGTGATTTCTCAGTGGCATAGCATGGCAATGTCTCAGTGGCCCGGCATGGCGCTCTCTCAGTGGCCCAGCATGGCGCTCTCTCAGTGGCCCAGCATGGCGCTCTCTCAGTGGCCCGGTATGGCAATCTCTCAGTGACCCAGCATAGCAATCTCTCTGTGGCCATGGCATGGAAATTTCTCAGTGACCCGGCATGGCAATCGCTCAGTGGCCCAGCATGGTGATCTCTCAGTGGCCCAGCATGGCAATGTCTCAGTGGCCCGGCATAGCAATCTTTCAGTGGCCCGGCATGGTGATCACCCAATGGCCTGGCATGGTGATCTCTCAGTGGCCCGGCATGGTGATCTCTCAGTGGCCTGGCCTGATAATCTCTCAGTGGCCCGGCATGGTGATCTTCCAGTGGCCTGGCACGGTGATCTCTCAGTGGCCCCGCCTGGCAATCTCTCAGTGGCCTGGCATGGCAATCTCTCAGTGGCCTTTCAAGGTGATCTCTTAGTGGCCTGGCATGGTGATCTCTCAGTGGCCCAGTTTGGTGATCTCTCAGTGGCCCGGCATGGCGATCTCTCAGTGACCCAGCATGGCGATGTCTCAGTGGCCCAGCATGGCGATCTCTCAGTGGCCAGGCATGGTGATCTCTCAGTGGCCTGGCATGGTGATCTCTCAGTGGCCTTTCAAGGTGATCTCTCAGTGGCCCAGCATGGCAATCTCTCAATGGCCCAGCTTGGCGATCTCTCAGTGGCCCAGCATGGTGATCTCTCGGTGGCCCGGCATGATGATCTCTCAGTGGCCCAGCATGGTGATCTCTCGGTGGCTCAGCATGGTGATCTCTCAGTGGCCTGGCATGGTGATCTCTCTGTGGCCCGGCATGGCGATCTCTCAGTGGCCAGGCATGGCGATCTCTCAGTGGCCAGGCATGGCGATCTCTCAGTGGCCTGGCATGGTGATCTCTCTCTGTGGCCCAGCATGGTGATCTCTCACTGGCCCGGCCTGGCAATGTCTCAGTGGCCCGGCATGGCAATCTCTCAGTGACCCAGCATGGTTATCTCTCAGTGGTCTGGCTCGGCATTCCCTCGACCTGGCATTGTGATCCCTCAGTGGCTTTGCATGGTGATCCCTCAGAGACACGGCATAGCGATCTCTCAGTGGCCCAGCATGGCACTCCCTTGGCTCAGCATGGTGATCTCTCAGTGACCTGGTGTGGCCATCTCTCAGTGGCCCTGAGTGGTGATCTCTCGGCGTAGTGTGACGATCTCTCAGTGGCCTGGCATGGCAATCTCTCAGCCTGGTATGGTGATCTTTTAGTTGCCCAGTGTGGTGGTCTCTCAACCCGGCATGGTGGTATTTCAGCAGTACCTGGTGATCTCTCAGCCCAGCGCAGCCTCAGCATAGACTTTCAGTCTTAAGTTGATTCCTCAAAATACGGTCCCACTTTGGCTAAGTACGTAAGAAAGACTGTAATGTTTGAACTTTAAGCTTTATTTCTTTACTCCCTACTTAAAACTAAGAAGGTCTGCAATGTGTAACCTTTAACCCTATTTTGTATGTTTTACGCTATTCTATAATTACCGAAATGTTTAGCTTTTAACATTGTTCTTTCTTTCTACCTTATTTTTATGATTCTGTACCTAGGTACTTGTAACTAAGATGGTGTTTTGTGTGGTGACATTAAACACTTTTCACCATACTCCTGTACTTTTGGACTTGAGTCCACGTGATAATAAAATAAAATCAAAAAAGATTTTCTTGAACTTCACATGGAAATACAATCAGGATGGAATATCATGAAATTACTCTCCTGTGATGTGGAGTATCACCAGAATATGGATAGCGTTGAATTCAATGGACTTTCTCCAGCAGGAATATTTCAGTGCTGTGTAGAATCATTGAAATTCTCAGCTTCTCACATTGCTAATCCATCACATGGAAATTCAAGAAGCAATGAACAAATCCTCCAGTTTGGTAATCATAGTTCAAACTAAAGCGCAAAGTATAGAACTTGGCCTCTCAGTTACCAGGTCAGCAGAATGATTAATGAAATTGTTCAGGAACTTTCTGTAGAACGGCCACATTCCTGATAGAAGTATCAAATTAGGATAATTGTTTCACAGTTATTACTTAACATGAAAAATGCACTATACCAGTACAACTATTAATTTGTTACATATATGTTCTGCCAATGATGCCTTTGATGTATGTTCTGCAGAGTAATATTCCCAGCACTAATATTGTGAAAATAGTTTCTCTAAACTTTTTTGTTTATGTAAACAGCATTTTGATCTCTCTTGTTTACAACTTTCGTGATCCTCTCTACTCTTCTTTGGATTTTCTGATTTCCTTATCTATTCCTAATAGGAAAAAGTTGTCCTTGATTATCCCAGTTTTTGAAGTTTAAGTTGGAAGCAGTATTGTTAAACTGACTTTCAGTATAAATAGCTGCAGAGCTTTAATGACAAAACCTAATTATAACATTCTATTGTAGAATGCTAAATATTGTAATTGTCTTAATTGCTCATTCTCCTCAACAGTATTCTCCAAATCAGTCCTCACCAATAGTTCAAGATTTTATACTTTGAAGTAGTGGGTATCAATATCAACCAAAGAAGATTTGTAGCTTTTGCAACAAAGCAAGTATTTATTTAACCATTGCCTTTCCAACAAATATCCTACCTTTTATAGCAATTCCAAAGCATCATAATTTATTCTCTTCCCTATAGTTCCCAGGGATGATTTTCAATTTTTCAAAGGGTGTATTGATGTAGCAATGTACTGGGAAATGGACTGACTCTTGAACTTTCAATGACCAATCCCTATTTGAGAGATCATTTAGCATGGTTCAGAACTGGTCAAAATATTGGTGTTCCGGGGCACTTCCTGCTTTAAAATGCTTCACGTTGGATATTATGGAGTTGTAGTGGCATAGTAGTAATGTTACAGGTCTAGCAATAACAGTCTGTGTTACTGGGGACATGGACTCAAAACCTACTGTGGAGGATAGTGAAATTTAAATTTGATAAATTCTAGAATAAAAGCAGGCGAATAACTACCAATTGCTGCAAAGACTCCTCTTGTTTGTTAATGTCCTTTTTAAGGAAGGAAATCTGCCATCCTGACCTGCTGTGGCCTCCATGTGACTCAAGATCCACTGCAATGTGGATGACTCTTAAATGCCCTCTGGGCAATTAAGGATGGACAATAAATGCTAGCATAGCCAGTGATGCCCACACTCACAAACAAATAAAGAGAAATTATTCAATTCAGGCAGGGTGAAAATGACAACTTGCATTATGCACTTGCTTTCTCACAAATAAATAACATGCATGTAAGTTTGGTCTCTATCTCTCTCTCTCATGCACACACACACTTTGTTCAATGTAGCAACCATTCATATGTGCATTGTGGTTACTAAAATGCCTCACAAGCTGCAAGTGCAATAATGCAGCACTCACGCACTCAAGCAAACCACAAAAGGTCATTAGCATGCAGGCTCTCTGTTAGCTTTTTTGCCCCCGCCAACTCTGAAAGCTTCACCTTAGACCCATGAACTAGATGACTGATTTGCTGAAAATGTATTTTTTCTAAATATCTGTGTTTCTTTCTGAAGTCTGATGAGGCTGATAAATACCTTTTGATTAAGGCTGGTTTGCCTGAAACAACTCTGTGTATTAGCCAGAAGAATGTGCATCATGTATTGGAATGTGCAGCTAAGAAATTCATGCCCTTCATTAAAAAGATTAGTTAGAGGTTCCACACCTTAAAGACAGTCAGAAAAATTCTGAAAATACTGGCACTCACATAGACACTGCATAGTACCAATGTGAAACAGTTTACTTAACCGTTATCCAGATTTATGAGATACCTTGCACTTTTAAGGTCCAAACGTGATGGCCTTTGGTCCATTTGTGAGTTAGTGCAATGCTGTGCTGTCATGAGTCTGGGATGTAGGCTATCCATTCCAACAACTGGCTGATCAAGTCAGACAGCATGTTCCTTCAGTTGCCGTAATATGCAAAGGGTAGGTGTTGCCTGAGATAGAAATAGAAAGGTCGAGGAAGGGGAGGGAGGAATCTGAGACTGTCCTGCTGCGCTTTTCCAGCAACACATTTTCAGCTGTAATATGCAAAGTACAGATGATCCTCAATCAACCCCTCCTTTGATATTTCCCAGTGAGCTAGCACACTGAAAATCAGCCCTTCTATTCCTGGAGTTGTCACAAAGTTAATGATCCTAAAAGGTATGCAGAATTTCCCAGTTTCCCTTCCTTTTAGACACAAGTTGACAGAAAACATGGACTAGGTTTCTGTGTTTAACAAGAATGACTGACTATTGATTACAAATAAACAGACTGTAGCCACAGATAAACAATTGTGATCCATCATCTATAACTATACCAGTTAAAACTCTACCTTCTCATAAGTTCCTGTCCTATGAACACATATAGACACATACAAACAGCAAAGACTGGGAAAGCAGTAATCCTTATCCACAGTGCGTGCTTGTCCTGATCATAATGAGCACCTGAAATGTCACAACATTCAATACTATGGGCCAAGCATTGGATTGTGGGTCTAATGTAGATTTTGAATATTTTTGTTGGTGCAGACTCGGTAATTTGAGTGACCTCTTCTGTACTGTATGATTCAATGATCTTCCTTTTTCAGTTTGCAGGAGGTGCAGAGTGACTGTTTCCAAAATATAAAAATCTCTAACTTATCAATTAAAAGTCACAGCTTACAATAACTAGAAAGAGAAAATTAACGAGCTATCTTCAGGCTTAAGATGCTTTTTAGTGCAGCGTTGCATGGTTTTTGCCAAAGCATTCACACCCCTAAGTTGTTCAGCTACCTGGAAGCTAACCATATAGTTGTTCATAGACAAGAGTCTATATTGATAACTAGTCACTGGCCCACAGACCTATCAGCCACTAGTTGCCAGTGAAAGCTTCAACATTCCACACCCCTTGGCCCAACTCGTCACTGAACTTGACTTCCACTGCTGTTTGAACAAGCAGCCGTGTAAACAGAACTGAGAATGAATGTTAGGTTATATACTTGTATAAAATGCAGCATTTCTTTAAAAACTCCATGGTTTTAAGTCTGTTCTATTCCTATTTCAGTCCAACTCAAAAATAGAGAAGAACACAAAGTCTTTACAACTCCACAAAATTCCAAACAAAATGTTTTCTGCTGCATGTAATTCCTGAATTTACACCACTTACTGAACTTGCTAGTAGCTGCAGTGACAACACGCTCCTCATGATCAGTCAAGCTCATAATAATGCAGACCATTTGCAGTTGCTAAAGGTGACACATGTTCATATACATGGACCTATTCTCTATTAGCAAAAAAGATAAGTTCAAATCTGTGTGCTTTCTAAATTGCCTGAAAGTTTGGGAAGCCAATCGCTCTTGTTACTTTGTCTATGCCAATGCCTCACTAATCAGGATTTAACTTGATAACTTATGACCAACATAATTTCTAAAAGGATAATTTTTTCATGATGTCTGAACTTTGGCATTTTCTACTTCTCCTGATAAGTACAGGATGTAAAGCTTCAGCAACAATTTTCTTCAGGAATATTCAAGAACTGAAAATCTAAGATTGCTGACTACACTACTAGGCACAGTAAATATTACAGATGGGTAAAGGAAATTCCAAAGAGGGAAGGGTGGATTGGCTCATTTGGCCAAATTGTGTTTGATATAGAAAAATGTGAGGTCACATCCTATCAATCAAAATGTTTCCCAAATTGTGAAAAGTTAAGAACTATGGATGAGCAGAGAGAATTATAGCTGAACGCTGAAAGCTGACTGAATTTAGATTACTAAGGGGAAGTTAGCTTTTATCGCCAGAGGGCTGGAATACAAGTTTGTTGGTGATGGAAGGTTTCAATACGATGATACAAAACTCTCACTCGACCCTGTTGGGAATACTGAATTCAGTTCTGAATCTACACCTCAGGGAGGATATAATGGTCTTGTTCAAGGTGGAATGCAAATTCATCAGAATGATCCCTGGGTGAAGACGTTAACTTCTGATGACAAGTGTCATAGACCAAACTTGTATGCCCTTCAGTCTTGATAATATGCAAACAACAGATTTGTTGGCAATCTTTCATTACCCACTGTACTTTTTGTGTGCCAAACATAAAAATAATTTGGGAGTCAAACATAAAAATAAGTTGGGAGTTAGCACCGCTGCCTCACAGCGCCAGAGACCCGGGTTCAATTCCCACCTCAGGCAACTGTCTGTGTGGAATTTGCACATTCTCCCCGTGTCTGCATGGGTTTCCTCCGGGTGCTCTGGTTTCTTCCCACAGTCCAAAAATGTGCAGGTTGGGTGAATTGGCCATGCTAAATTGCCCGTAGTGTTAGGTGAAGGGGTAAATGTAGGGGAATGGATCGGTGTGGACTTGTTGGGCCGAAGGGCCTGTTTCCACACTGTAAGTAATCTAATCGTAAAAAAACAGATCTGTCACTGGGACCATCGTTGAACATAACAGCCGGTTCTACTGGGGAAGGTAGCAGTACTTGGGTAGCTTGGTGGCTTAATAGTTAATACTGCTGTCTCACAATATTAGGGACCCAGGTCCAATTCCAGCTTTGGGTAACTGTGGTGTTTGCACATTGTTCTCACGTCTGTGTGGGTTTCTTTCAGGCATTCTGATCTTCCCCTTCTCATTGCAAAGGCATGCAGGTGAGGTGGATTAGCCATGGAAATACAGGGATAAGGTGGATCTGGTTGGGATAGTCCTCTATTCTGCACTGTGGGGATTCTATGATTTTTAAAAATCACTTTTGATCTTTACCTTCAATGATTGACAAAGACTAATTCTGAGAGCAATGAGCCTTTATAATTCTAATGGTAATTGTGGTATCACTCCTCTGCTTCATACAATCCTAACCAACAACACTGATTCTCACAGCCCACAAATAATGTAGAGCACATTAAAGTATGATTCATATTCCACTGTGAATGTAGCTGCAACAAAAAAAATCAACACAATTATGTTTAATGGTAACTCAAATTCAAAAGACTTGACTTCCTTTTTACATGCTTATGGAATGTGAGCATTATTGGTGGGTCAGCATTTATTGGGAGGGCAATTAAGAGCTAATTACATTATTGTGGGTTCTGGAGTCACATATAGGCCAGACAAGGAGGACAGATTTCTTTTTCCCAATGAACATAAATCAAACAGATTTTTATTTTATGGAACTTGACAGTGGTTACATGGGTTTATTCCAGATTTTTATTGAAATAAAATTTTACCAGCAGGATTTGAACCTACATCTTCCAAAACAGTAGCCTGGTCTTCTGGGTTATCAGTCTAGTGACATTGACATTACCATTACTCCATCACTTCCCCTAGCTTGTTTGCAATGTCTAAAAATAGCCATGGAGAAACCAAGGTTTGCAGGGTTCATGGTTGGGAAGCAGATTCATGTACACCTATAACTGAATTGAGTTAAATTGAATTGAATTTATTGTCACATGTACCGAGACACAGTGAAAAGCTTTGTCTTGCGAGCAATACAGGCAGATCACAGAGTTAAGTAGCAAAGATAAGTAAATAATAGTAAACAGCAGCAAAAACAAAAACACGGGTACAGGCGAATGTTTGTTGATCCGTTCAGTATTCAGTAGGGTAGAAACTGTTTTAAAACCAGCTGATGTGTGTGTTCAGGCTTCTGTGCCTTCTCCCTAAAGGTGGAGGGTGTAGAAAAACATTGCCAGGGTGGGATGGATCTTTGAGAATGCTAGCAGCCTTTCCTTGACAGTGGGCCTGGTAGATGGATTCTATGGATGGGAGGTTGGCCTTTGTGATTGTCTGGGCCGAGTTCATCACTCTCTGTAACTGTCTCTGATCTTGAAAGGTACAATTGCCATACCAGGTAGTGATACATCCAGACAGAATGCACTCGATGGTGCACCTATAAAGGTTGACAAGGGTATTCGCTAACATACCAAATTTCCTCAGCTGCCTGAGGAAGAAGAGACGTTGTTGGGCCTTTGTAACCAGTGCGTCCACATGAAGAGTCCAAGAAAGCTTGCTTTGGATGGCCACTTCCAGGAGCTTGACACTCTCCACTCGTTCCACCTCTGTGCTGTTAATGTGTAGGGGGCATGAGTAACATCCCGCCGGAATTGGCCTTCTTCCTGTCAGGAAGCCACCAATTGGCCTTTCGACACTTGACAGGATGGATACAGATGGTGGGAACAGGAAGACGTGGATCCCTCAGTTTCTGTTCTGTCCATAATGCCTTCATTTTAAACCTTGGTTAGGCCTCATCTAGAACGCATGGTCCCAGTTTCAAATGGTGAGTGATATGAAAGTCCAGAAAATGATTCAGAAAGGAACAAGCAATTTAGTTTGAAACCCTTATCTATCACAATAGACTCAGAGAATGGGGTATTTTTCCTCTAGAAATAGATACATTACATTACATTTTTTACATTACATTACAGTGTAGAAACAGGCCCTTCGGCCCAACAAGTCCACACCGACCCGCCGAAGCGAAACCCACCCATACCCCTACATTTACCCCTTACCTAACACTACGGGCAATTTTAGCATGGCCAATTCACCTGACCCTGCACATCTTTTTGGACTGTGGGAGGAAACCGGAGCACCCGGAGGAAACCCACGCAGACACGGGGAGAACGTGCAAACTCCACACAGTCAGTCGCCTGAGGCGGGAATTGAACCCGGGTCTCAGGCGCTGTGAGGCAGCAGTGCTAACCACTGTGCCACCGTGCCGCCCACAAGATAACTTTGGCCAAATTGAATTCAGGTTCAATATGTGAACAGATTGTATCCATATCAATGGATTGAATTAAATAGATTAAGGAAAAACAGGGCTAACACAAATTTATTGTCACTGGTAGGGCAGAACGTGAACTGTAGAAGCAAGAGACAGGCTGTCAAAGCTATTTGATGCAAGAATTGTATGTCACTGCCACGTCCACGTTCTTTCCTGACATCATAATCCTGTTCATTAATATACAACTTGAGGAACCCATTGACATTTGCACTGTCATTGGCATGATCCTGATATGCTATCACTGCTTGATCTGTACTCACTGAACTTAGCAACTCAGCAACTTGTGTGGTTGAGCTCAGCTTTAAAAACACTGTACATTCTGAATAGATTGTGTTGCACCGGAATCCTGTCAACATTTTTGTTTTACACAAGAAATTTGTCTTCAAGGGAATGACCTCCAAAGTCATCCACTGCATAGTTCTGAGAGAATTGTCATACTTGAAAATTCAGCTGCATCCACGAATTTTCTCACACACTTTAATCCTGTGCTCAAATTCACCTCTGAAATGGAATAGTCTGAATGTAGTCCTTTTCCTCAGTGGCCAGTTGAGAATTTCACTAATAGGTTCTCTGCTGAATAAAACTAAAATGCTAGCCTGTGCTCCACAATCTGAGCCGCCTCTGGAATTTTAATTTTGTCCCTTTTAAGGACGTAAAAAGGCAGGCCCTGTACCGACTGCTGCTGCACACTGTCCACCTCTTTTCCCTCATCCACCGTCCGGACACGCCTTGGCGTGCCCATTTGCCACCGGGCGGTAGGGATCCCCAGTGGAAAGCTCTCTACGCGGGAGTCCTCCCCCTTTCTCTCGGGGATCTGGGGTGCATGCAGCGATCCCCTACAACCGCAGATTGCGGTGGTTCACGGACTCCCAGCCCATCTGCTTGTTCTGTGGCACTGTGGAGTCCGTGGACAATGTATATATTGGGTGTGGGCGTTTGCACTCCCTCTTTGATTTTCTTAAAAATCTCCTCCTTTTGGCTGCACTTCAGTTCCACGCTCCTGATTTTCAGGCACCCGGTACGGAGAAGGGAGGGCAGGTCTGAAGAGCTCCTCGTGGGTCTGCTCCTGGGCCTGGCCAAACTGGCCATCAACAGGTCCAGGCAGCGGGCCGTGGAGGGGGTCGTTAGGGCCGACTGCCTGCCCCTATTCCGCGGTTATGTTAGAGCCCGGGTGTCCTTGGAGAAGGAGCACGCGGTGTCCACCAACACCCTGGAGTTGTTCAGGGAGAGGTGGGCGCCGCAGGGAGTGGAGTGCATTATTTCCCTGTCCAACTCTATTTTGATTTAGTCCCTGCCCTCCCCTTCACTGTTTTGATCACACAGCATTACCCTTTGATGTGAAGGGCAGTGCTTGTCACTGGCCACCCGGGTGTTTTCCTATCTTCCTGGTGGTGGAAATTGAATAAATATTCATGCACCTTGTGTCTCTCACTGTGTCTCACATCTGCACCCACACAACATGGGTGCTGGGGAAAAAATAAGCACTACCGCGGTTAGGCGGTAGTGTGGGGGGAAAAAAAGAAATAAAAACAGAAATAAGAATAAAACTAAAATGCTGCAGATGCTGGAAATCTGAAATGAACATTTAAAGTGCTGATGCAACCCAGCAGATCTTGCAGCATCAATGAAGAGTGAAGCAGAGTTAACACTTTGAGTCTGAGATGATTCTTCTTCAGGTAGTTTTAACAATGGGTTCTTTACTATTGTCTGCCACAAGCTTAATTGGTAAATATTTGCATTAGGATTCCTACAATTCTATACAATAGATGATTGGCATTTTGACCAATCTTATAATGTGATCTTATAGAGTCATAGAGATGTACAGCACAGAGAAAAGCCCTTCGGTCCAATTCGTCCATGCCAACCAGATATCCCACCCCAATCTAGTCCCACCTGCCAGCACCCGGCCCATATCCCTCCAAACCCTTCCTATTCATATACCCCTCCAGATGCCTTTTAAATGTTGCAATTGTACCAGCCTCCACCACTTCCTCTGGCAGCTCATTCCATACATGTACCACCCTCTGCGTGAAAAAGTTGTCTCTTAGGTCTCTTTTACATCTTTCTCCTCTCACCCTAAACCTATGCCCTCTAGTTCTGGACTCCAAGGAAAATACTTTGTCTATTTATCCTATCCATGCCTCTCATGATTTTATAAACCTCTATAAGGTCACCCCTCAGCCTCTGATACTCCAGGAAAAACAGCCCTATGACAAATCTCTCAGAACTATGCAGTGGATGACGTTGGAGGTCATTCCCTTGAAGACAAATTTCTTGTGTAAAACAAAAATGTTGACAGGGTTCTGGTGCAACACAATCTATTCAGAATGCACTGTGTTTTTAAAGCTGAACTCAACCACACAAGTTGTTGAGTTGTTAAGTTCAGTGAGTACAGATCAAGCAGTGATAGCATATCAGGGTCATACCAATGACAGTGCAACCTTTCCCTATAGCTCAAATCCTCCAACCCTGGCAACATCTTGTAAATCTTTGCTAAACCCTTGAAAGTTTCACAACATCCTTCCGATAGGAAGTAGACCAGAATTCCACACAGTATTCCAACAGTAGCCTTACCAATGTCCTGTACAGCCGCAACATGATCTCCCAACTCCTGTACTCTTTTGTGATAAATGGTTTTCTGTATGTTAGCACATGTAACATATACCAGGGAGCTGAATTCATATGAGTTAGATAACTGAAATTTCATTAAAAGTAAACTGTGTACACTAATATGATATCTCAGACTTAAGTATACTACCTGGGTTATATGGTTTCTGTTACATCTCTCTGGACTAACATGCTGGAAATTAAGCCCTGCTATTCCAAGTGTTGTCAGAAGACTTAAAGACTTAATAAAATTATTCAATTTGCCTAATTCTCCTGTCTTTTCGACCCAGGTTGACAGAAAGCTCAGATCATGTTTCTTACTGAACAAAAATTACTGTTTAATACAAATAAATATATTTTATCCACAGATAAGCAACTGTGAACTATTGACATGTAATTCTGCTTGTTAGAACTTTAATGCCTTACAAAACCTATCCACTACACACATGCAGACAGGAAAAGAAACAAAATTATGCAGGAACTGTGGGTCGAGGGTAAATCTGAGAAGTGGTCCCTGTTCCACTGGATTTGCAGAAATGATCCTTGCCTTACCAAGACTTGTTGCTTCTTCATCTCTTTTCTCCAGATACTTTCCACTTGCAGGAGGCACAGAATGAGTGGTTCACAATTTATAAAGTGTCCCAGTTACTGGTGCAAAACAACTACTTAATGCAGCTGGTGAGGGAAATAAACTGGCTTTCTTCAGCCTTATGGATATTTTTGCACTGCAGAGAGAAAGACAGCACCTCTTCCGAGAGGTCCAAAAGCTTCTGATCATATCATTTACACCCACGAGCTATTCAACTGTCTAAGCTTGGCTCATATCTCTCAAAACAAATTTCTTATTCATGTACTTATCAACATGCATTTTAAACGTTGTAACTATACCTGTATTCACCACCTTCTCTGGAAGTTCACTCCACACACAAAATTCACCAAAGATCCTCAGACAGCATCTTCCAAGCCCACAACCACTTCCGTCTGAAAGGACAAGGGCAGCAGATATTTGGGAGCATCACCACCTTCAAGTTCCCCTCCAAGCCTCTCACCATCCTGCCTTGGAAATGTATCGCGCTTCCTTCCCTTTCATTGGGTCAAAATCCTGGAATTCCTTCCCTAATGGTATTGTGGATCAACGCACAGCAGGTGAACTATAACAGTTCAAGATGGCAGCCCACCACCACCTTCTCAAGGGCAACTAGGGATGGGCAATAAATGCTGGCCAGCCAGCGATGCTTAGATCCCACAAATGAACATAAAAGTCAAGAACCACTTTCTGTGTAAAGCAAATGTACCTCATGTCTTTTTAAAATCTGTATCCTCTATGCAGTTAACTTCTGTTGTCATTTTATTCTCCATCCCCCACCCTGTGTTCGTTGGCAGGCAGAAGACTTTCATCAACATCTGGTTACCACTCCACAGACTAATTACTTGTTGCTGGCCAAATCTCCCTTTTACACAGCCCCTTACTCCAGCATATCTGCAGTAACCTCACCACCAATGCTTGATTGAACAGCTTAAGTGTTGGTAAATTGCTTTTAAAAAGCTCAGCGATCCTTTCAACAATGCTTGGTTTTCAAAAAGTCCTTTCGCCATTTCAGTCTACCATCAAAATTGCAGAAAAATAAAAAGCCACAGCTTTTCAATTATCTAGATTGCAGTTGCATTAGTGTCAAAGTTGGCTGAATGGCCAGCTAGCCGATCAGCTGTTCACTGAATGAAAAGAAAGTCAGATGGAAACAAAATCACAGCATTGTTAGAGAACAAAAAGATGCTATTCAACTGTTTCCACTGGTTCGTTGAAGACCATAGAGTCATAGAGCTGTACAGCATGGAAACAGACCCTTTAGTCCAACTTGTCCGTGCCAACCAGATATCCCACCTCAAACTAGTCCCACCTGCCTGCACCCGGCCCATATCCCTCCAAACCCTTCCTATTAAAATACCCATCCAGATGCCTTTTAAATGCTGCAATTGTACAAGCCTCCACCACTTTGTCTAGCAACACATTCCACACGCTCACCACTCTCCACACGAAAAGGTTGCCCCTTAGGTCTCTTTTATATCTTTCCCCTCTCACCCTAAACCTATGCCTTCTAGTTCTGGACTCCCCCACCCCAGAGCAAAGACTTTGTCTATTTATCCTATCCATGCCACTCATAATTTTGTAAACCTCTATAAGGTCACCCCTCAGCCTCCAACGCTCCAGGGAAAACAGCCCCAGCTTGTTCAACCTCTTCCTACAGCTTAAGTCCTCTAATCCTGGTAACATCTTTGTAAATCTTTTCTGAATCCTTTCAAGTTTCACAACATCCTTCCGATAGGAAGGAGACCAGAATTGCACGCAATATTCCAAAAGTGGCCGAACCAATGTCCTGCACAGCCACAATATGACCTCCCAACTTGATTCTGCTGCTCCTCAGATGCTGCCTGAACTGCTGTTCTCTTCCAGCACTAATCCAGAATTCTGTACTCAATACTCTGACCAATATAGGAAAGCATACCAAATACCTTCTTCACTATCCTATCTACCTGTGACTCCACTTTCAAGGAGCTATGAACCTGCTCCCCAAGCTCTCTATGTTCAGCAACACTCCCTAAGACCTTACCATTAAGTGGATAAGTCCTGCTAAGATTTGCTTCCGCAAAATGCAGCACCTCACATTTATCTAAATTAAACTCTATCCGCCACTCCTTAGCCCATTGGCCCATCTGATCAAGATCCTGTTGTAATTTGAGGTAACCTTCTTTGCTGTCCACTACACCTCCAATTTTGGTGTCATCTGCAAACTTACTAACTATACCTCTAAAGCTCGCCTCCAAATCATTTATATAAATGATGAAAAGTAGAGGACACAGCAACGATCCTTGTGACACTCCACTGGTCACAGGCCTCCAGTCTGAAAATCAACCCTCCACCACCACCCTCTGTCTTCTACTTTTGAGCCAGATCTGTATCCAAATGG
Organism: Chiloscyllium plagiosum; assembly: GCF_037043375.1. NCBI lineage: Eukaryota > Metazoa > Chordata > Chondrichthyes > Orectolobiformes > Hemiscylliidae > Chiloscyllium > Chiloscyllium plagiosum. Next base: position 40,024,006 of record NW_028270162.1, on the reverse strand, counting down.
CTAGTTCTCCCTGTATTCCATGAGATCTAACCTGGCTAATCAGTCTCCCATGGGGAACCTTGTCGAATGCCTTACTGAAGTCCATATAGATCACATCTACTACTCTGCCCTCATCAATCTTCTTTGTTACTTTCTCAAAAAACTCAATCAAGTTTGTGAGACATGATTTCCCACGCACAAAGCCACGTTGACTATCCCTAATGCCTTTCCAAATGCATACACATCCTGTCCCTAAGGATCCCCTCCAACAACTTGCCCACCACTGACGTCAGACTCACTGGTCTATAGTTCCTTGGCTTGTCCTTACCACGCTTCCTAAACAGTGGCACCACATTAGCCAACCTCCAGTCTTCCAGCACCTCACCTGTGACTATTAGTGATACAAATATCTCAGCAAGAGGCCCAGCAATCACGTTCCTAGCTTCCCACAGAGTTCTAGGGTACACACCTGATCAGGTCCTGGGGATTTATCCATTTTTATGCACCTCAAGACATCCAGCACCTCCTTCTCTGTAATATGGACATTTTTCAAGATGTCACCATCTATTTCCCACATTCTATATCTTCCATGTCCTTTTCCACAGGAAACACTAATGCAAAATATTTGATTAGTATCTCCCCCATCTCCTTAAGATATAAGAGCTGAATTAGGCCATTGAGTCTGCCCTGCCATTTGATCATAGCTGATATGTTTCTCAACCCCATTCACCTGCCTTCTCCCAGTAACTCTTGATCCCTTTACTCATCATGAATTTATCTACTTCTGTCTTAAATGCACTCAATCACTTTGCTTCAGCAGCCCTCTGTGGCAATGAGTTTCACAGAGTCACCTCCCTCTGGCTGAAGAAATTCCTCCTCATCTCAGTTTTAAATGGTCATCCCTTCACTCTAAGGCTGTTTCCTCGTATCCTCGTCTTTTTCACTAGTTGAAGCATTTTCTCCATGTCCACTCTGTCCAAAGCTCTTGGTGTTCTATAAGTTTCAACGAGATCCCCTCATTGAATATCATCACCTGGTGGCAATCTCCTACTTGATAGCCATACCCTTGTATGTTATTTTTGTTCAAATAATTATCCAATGACCTCTTGAATGCCTCATTTGAACCTATCTCATTTGGCCTCATTCCTGATGAAGGGCTTTTGCCCGGGGCATCGATTTTCCTGCTTCTCAGATGCTGCCTGAGCTGCTGTGCTTTTCCATCACCACTCTAATCTAGACTCTGATCTCCAGCACCTGCAGTACCCACTTTTGCCTCATTTGAACCTATCTCCAACTCACTTCCAGGCAGTGGATTCTGTGTCCTAATTGCTCACTGAGTGAAAAGAAAGGCTCACTTCACCCTTGCTTCTTTTGCAGATTTCTTTAAATCTGTGTCTTTTTGTTCTAGTTCCTTTTACACGCGTGAATAGTTTCTCCCTGTCTACTCTATCCTTCCCACTTTGGAAAACTTCTATCAGACCTCAGCTTAGCCTTTTTCTTTCAAAGGCAAATGGTCCCAACTCTCTTCAGTTCTATTCTCACAACTGATGCTCATTCGTGAAACAATTCCTGTAAACTGCTTCTGCACCCTTTCCAATATGTTCCAATTCTTCATGTGATGTGGCACTCAGAACTGTCCCCAAAGCTCCAGCTGAGGTCTAACATGCGTCTTAAACATGTTCAGCATTACCACCTTGCTATTGTACGCAATGCCCCTGTTAATAATGCTGAAGATACTGCGTGCCTTACTTACTGCTCTCTTTATCTGTCCTGCCACTTTCAGTGACTTCATGGAATGTGAGAGCATCACTGAAAGAATAGGAATAACTCTGAGTTTATCACAGGTCAGCTGGTGAGTAAAACGTTTGGAGAGCTTGATGAATGATCTTGTTGAAGCAAGTGATCGTTTCCTATCCATTATTGCTGCAGTGCAAATATTAAAAAGGCTAACATTGTCCTTAAAATGGACAGGAGCTACTTGGAGACTGGGTAAATATTTGCAGGGTCTCTTTTATAAAGAGAAGAGGTAAAAGGCATTGGTTTAGAGTAGGTGTCAAACCTGTTTCAAGCTATAATTTCTCCACCATTCACATTGAGAATGTATTTTGAGCTAACAGATTTGGGTTCATTTACTTGCTAATAAAATTCTGACATCTTTGTATATGCAGCATAAAATTTAAAATTCTTGAAATTCCTTCTATATTTTGAATGCTTTGTCTGAGTGGGACACTGCAAAGTGACTTGTGTCTTGTCAGCGATGGACTCCTTGTGCTGCTTGTTCTAAATTATACCGAATGTCTAAAGGATTTTTAAAAACAAAGCACAGTTTTGTGATGAATGATAGTGGACACGTTTGCCTATGAGCCACTGTTCTGCTTTACGTTCCTGAAATACCAAGCTCATACCGTAGGCTCCTGCCCTCAATTTTACCAGAAAGGCATATTTCAAAAACTAAAGGAGAAAAAAAATGCCACAGCGAAGCCATGTATCTGTCATGCCAGCTTAGCTGCAAGCAATAAAGACATGACCGGAAGGCAAGTATCCCATTCTGGGTTGATGCATCTTGACGAAAGCTGCTGGTACATATTGTGACCTACACTATGTGGGATAGGTGCTGAGAGGAAGCGGGGAAACAAGAGGGTGCGATTTCCTCTTAACTCTATTTTTATTACTGATCTTCGAACAAATATTGGCAGAACACAGGCATTCCACCTCATATGAGGGTGAAGAGTATCGTTGCAATTTTCCTTTGAACAGATGGATGCGGGTTTTGTTAAAAATGCAAGCTGCTAAAGAACAAATCACCACCAGATGCAATGTGGAACATGCCTCATTGACCTTGTGTGCAGGACGCAGAAATGGAAGCATATGTTTCTGAGCTTGATCGTGCATTTTTGTTTTTGCTCGACTTGCCAGCAGCTGGGTCAACAAGCACAATACAGTCTTCATTCGGCTCCAGGATATTTCCTTTAAAGTGCTCCAGTTCAAAAACAGATAGTAAAGTGAAATAATCAAGACATGAGGAAATGATGCAGGCAGGGCGTAGGCTGCGGTGAATTTATGTGAGCAATCTTTTATGACACTTCAGTTGCATCTTTATACTTTTTTTACTAGTCTCAGGTTCACATTTCTTTTTGTGTCGAAAGAGATTGCTAACAAGGTGCAGTGATGTACTTTGTGTAGATTATCTGCTCGTTAATTGGATTATCTTCCTTAATAAGAAAAATACACAACAGTCGTTCCCAGATTAGCAACTTTTATGAGAAAGTGAGGACTACAGCTGCTGGAGATCAGAGCTGAAAAATGTGTTGCTGGAAAAGCGCAGCAGGTCAGGCAACATCCAAGGAGCAGGAGAATCGACGTTTCGGGCATGAGCAGAGGTGTTCAAGTAGCCCTTCCTGAAGAAGGGCTCATGCCCGAAATGTCGATTCTCCTGCTCCTTGGATGCTGCCTGACTTGCTGCGCTTTTCCAGCAAAACATTTTCAGCTAGCAACTTTTATGTAAGCTTAAATAGATCAGTTACAAGACACACTGATTCTCAATGTCAATTGAATTTGGTTTTACTTTTCAAGTTGTCTCAGATAAATTCACGTGCTCAGGCCTGCAAGAGACACCTTGGCCAAATGTGAGAGGCAACCTCCATTAGCTGATCTCTCACAGTACTTGGAACCAACTGAACTATAACTATATCTGGGTAATGTTCAGGTGCAAACACTATTTGGATATATTGTATGCATTTCTGCTCGTGCACTTACTCTCTAGGCCAGGGAACTTCTGTTCAATGAGGATATACATGCTCACAGGGAGTCAGTTAGCGCAGTTGGCAGGCCAGCAGGTCTGTGTTGCAGAGTGACCCCAATAGCAGGGGCTTGATCCCCAAACTGGTTGAGGTTACTATGAGGATTTCACTTTCTCAACTTCGCCCCTTCACTGAGACATGGTGACCCTCAGGATAAACTCATCTTTCTCTAGAGATGGTGTGGACCTTTGGGGCTATGGTAACTTTACCTTGGCATGACTTTCATCAAGGAGAGTGAAATGGATTTGTTGTTGATGACTTTGTTCTCCAAAGGTAGATAGCATTTAAGAACTACTTGAACATCTCTGCTCTCTTTGGATTCTTTCCTGACATGCAGACATTGTTGGCCAAATGAGCATGTATTGCACATTCCTAAATGCCCTTTGAAAGTGGAGATGTGCCTTGATCTGCAGCAGTCTGTGGTGGGTAGGGCTACCTACAATGCTGTTAGGAAGGGAGTCCCAGAGTTTTCACACAGCAATGGTGAAGAGACGATAACATGGTTTCAAGTTAGGGTGAGGTATGACTTGGAGGGGATTTTGCATGAGATGGTGCTCCTATGCATTTGTTGCCTTTGTCGTTATGGATGGTAGAGGTCATGGATATAGAAGATGCTCTCAACTTGTTGAGTTGCTGCAGTGCATGTTATGGATGGTATACACTGTCCTACTGAGTGTAAGTGGTGGAGGGAATAAATATTGAAGGTGATGGATGAGGTGACAATCAAATGGACTTGCTTTGTCTTGGATGGTGTTGAACTTCTTGAAAGTTGCTGGAGCTTCACTCATCCAGCCAAGTGAGGATCCTTCACAAGTGGACTTATTAGCGATGGACAGCATGGTTTTGTGCAGGGGAGGTCATGCCTCACTAACTTGATTGAGTTTTTTGAGGACATAACAAAAATGATTGATGAAGGAAAAGTGACTGATGATGTCCACATGGACTTCAGTAAAGTGTTTGACAGGGTCCCCCTTGGCAGACTGGTACAAAAGGTGAAATCACATGGTATCAGGGGTGACCTGGCAAGATGGATACAGAACTAGCTGATAGAGGGAGATGGAGGGTAGTGATGGAATGATAACTTTCAGAATTGAGGGTTGTGACTGGTGGTGTTCCACATGGATCAGCGCTGGGACCTCTGCTGTTCATGATCTACATAAATGATTTGGAGGAAAACATAGCTTGTTAGTTAGTAAGTTTGCAGACAAAACAAAGATAGGTGGAGTTGTGGATAGTGAGGATTGTCAGAGGTTATGGCAGGATATAGATCAGTTAGAGGCATAAGTAGAAAAATGGCAGATGGAGTTTAATCCGGATAAATGTGAGCTAATGTGTTTTGGAAGGTCAAGTACAAGTGGAAATTATACAGTGAATGGCAGAACCTTTAGCAGTACTGATAACAGATGGATCTGGGTGTGCAGGTCCACAGATCACTGAAGGTGGCAGTGCAGGTAGATAAGGTTGTAAAAAGGGACTGGCGTCTTTGCCTTCATTGGAAGGGGCATTCCGTATAAGGATAGACAAGTTATGCTGCAGCTTTACAGAACTGGAGGAACCTGTTTGGCAGACGTCACCTTACAGTAAGTCTGCAGTAGTGACTAGAATGGGTTCTTTCTTGATTATATGTTTTACTGAGATATGTCTCTTGATTAAACTTAAAAATATAAGCTATAAGTATTAAGTTAGTCTGGAGCAGTGTTTTGTAGAGGAATAAGACAGTGCTATTTTCTGGGTCTGCAGATTAAAAGAAGTAAAAATGCCTTCAGTAGAGTGATATGCTCTTCTTGTCGGATGTGGGAGTTTAGAGAGAGTTTACGTGTTACTGAGGATTATATCTGCAATAAATGCCGTTGGTTGCAAATCCAATTAGATCGAATGGGTCGGTTGGAGAGACAGATAGAGGCAATGAGGAATTTACAAGAGCAAGGGGGTGTGATGGATGGCAGTTATGGGAAGGGGGAAAAGTTGCAGATACAGTCACATAGATGGGTTAACTCCAGGAAAGTTAAGAGAAGTAGGCAGGTAGTGCAGGAGTCTTCTTGGGATATCCCCATTTCAAACAAGTATGCTATTTGGGAAAACATAGGGGGTGATGGATTCTCAGGGGAATGTAGCACGACCAGCCACGTTTCTGGTATTGAGACTGGCTCTAATGCAATGAGGGGTACCTCAGGTTCCAAGAGATCGATTGTGTTAGGGTACTCTCAAGTCCGAGGCATAGACAGACATTTCTGTGGCCAGCAGCTAAAGAACAGAATGGTGTGTTGCCTCTCTGGTGCCAGGATCAAGGATGTCTCAGAGAGGGTGCAGAATGTTCTCAAGGGGGAGAAGGACCAGCAGGAGGTCATTGTACACATTGGAACCAGCAATAGGAAGGGAAAAGGATGAGATTCTGAAGGGAGAACATAGAGTGAGGCCAGGAATTTAAAAAGGAGGTCCTCAAGAGTAGTAATATCTCGATTACTCCCAGTGCTACGAGCTCGTGAGCGTAGAAATAGGATTTTAGAGCAGATGAATGCATGGCTGAGGAGCTGGTGTATGGGAGAAGGATTCACATTTTTGGATCATTGGAATCTCTTCCGCAGTAGAAGTGACCTGTACAAGAAGGATGAATTGCACCCGAATTGGAAGGGGACTAATATATTGGCAGGGAGATTTGCTGGAGCTGCTCAGGAGGATTTAAACTAGTAAGGGGGAGGGGGCATGGGACCCAGGGAGATAGTGAGAAAAGAGATCAATCTTAGACTGGTGCAATTCATAAAAGAAGCGAGTCAAACAGCCAAGGCAGGCAGGGACAAAGCAGAGAACAAGGTAGGACAGATAAATAAAACTGCATTTATTTCAATGCAAGGGGCCTAATAGGGAAGGCAGATGAACTCAGGGCATGGTTAGGAACATGGGACTGGGATATCATAGCAATTACAGAAACATGGCTCAGGGATGGGCAGGACTGGCAGCTTAATGTTCCAGTATACAAATGCTACAGGAAGGATAGAAAGGGAGGCAAGAGACGAGGGGGAGTGGCATTTTTTGATAAGGAATAGCATAACATCTGTGCTGAGGGAAGATATTCCCGGAAATGCATCCAGCGAAGTTATTTGGGTTGAACTGAGAAATAAGAAAGGGATGATCACCTTATTGGGATTGTATGAAAGACCCCCTGATAGTCAGAGGGAAATTGAGAAACAGATTTGTAAGGAGATCTCAGTTGTCTGAAAGAATAATAGAGTGGTTTTAGTGGGGGATTTTAACTTTCCAAACATTGACTGGGACTGCCATAGTGTTAACGGGTTAGATGGAGAGGAATTTGTTAAGTGTGTACAAGAAAATTTTCTGATTCAGTATTGGTTGTACCTACTAGAGAAGGTGCAATAACTTGACTTACTCTTGGGAAATAAGGCGGGGCAGATGACTGAAGTATCAGTGGGGGAGCACTTTGGGGCCAGCGACCATAATTCTATTCATTTTGAAATAGTGATGGAAAGGGATAGACCAGATCTAAAACTTGAAGTTCTAAATTGGAGGAAGACTAATTTTGACGGTGTTAGGCAAGAACATTTGAAAGCTGACTGGGGACAGATGATCACAGGTAAAGGGATGGCTGGAAAATGGGAAGCCTTCAGAAATGAGATAACAAGAACACAGAAAAAGTATATTCCTGTCAGGGTAAAAGGAAAGGCTGGTAGGTATAGGGAATGCTGGATGACTGAAGAAATTGAGGGTTTGGTTAAGAACAAGAAGGAAGCATATGTAAGGTATAGACAAGGTAGAACAAATGAGTCCTTAGAAGAGTATAAAGGCAGTAGGTGTATACTTTAGAGGGAAATCAGAAGGGCAAAAAGTGAACATGAGATAGCTTCGGCAAATAGAATTAAGGAGAATCCAAAGGGTTTTTACAAATACTTAAGGGCAAAAAGGTAACTAGGGAGAGAATAGGGCCCCTCAAAGATCAGCAAGGCAGCCTTTGTGTGGAGCCGCAGGAGATAGGGGAGATGCTAAATTAGTATTTTGCATCAGTATTTACTGTGGTAAAGGATATGGAACATATAGACTGTAGGGAAATAGATGTTAACATCTTGCAAAATGTCCAGATTACAGAGGAGGAAGTGCTGGATGTCTTGAAACACATAAAAGTGGATAAATCCCCAGGACCTGATCAGGTGTACCCGAGAACTCTGTGGGAAGCTAGGGACATGATTGTTGGGCCTCTTGCTGAGATATATGTATCATCGATAGTTAGAGGTGAGGTGCCGGAAGACTGGAGATTAGCTAACCTGGTGCCACTGTTTAAGAGGGTTGTAAGGACAAGCCAGGGAACTATAGACCAGTGAGCCTGAAGTCGGTGGTGGGCAAGTTGTTGGAGGGAATCCTGAGGGACAGGATGTACATGTAGTTGGAAAGGCAAGGACTGATTAGGGATAGTCAACATGGCTTTGTGCATGCGAAATCATGTCTTACAAACTTGATTGAGTTTTTTGAAGAAGATTGATGAGGGCAGCACAGTAGATGTGGTCCATATAGACTTCAGTAAGCATTTGACAAGGTTCCCCATGGGAGACTGATTAGCAAGGTTAGATCTCATGGAATACAGGGAGAACTAGCCATTTGGATACATAACTGGCACAAAGGTAGAAGATAGAAGGTGGTGGTGGAGGGTTGTATTCAGACTGGAGGCCTGTGACCAGTGGAGTGCCACAAGGATCGATGCTTGGTCCATTACGTTTCGCCACTATATAAATGATTTGGATGTGAGCTTCAGAGGTATAGTTAGTAAGTTTGCAGATGGTACCAAAATTGGAGCGAAGAAGGCTACCTCAAATTACAACGGGATCTTGATCAGATGGGTCAATGAACTAAGAAGTGGCAGATGGAGTTTAATTTAGATAAATGCGAAGTGCTACATTTTGGGAAAATAAATCTTAGCAAGACTTATACACTTAATGCTGAACAAAGAGAGCTTGGAGTGCAGGTTCATAGCTCCTTGAAAGTGGAGTCACAGGTAGATAGGATAGTGAAGAAGGCGTTTGGTATGCTTTCCTTTATTGGTCAGAGTATGAGTACAGGAGTTGGGAGGTCATGTTGTGGCTGTACAGGACTTTGGTTAGGCCACTGTTGGAATAATGCATGCAATTCTGGTCTCCTTCCTATCGGAAAGATGTTGTGAAACTTGAAAGGGTTCAGAAAAGATTTACAAGGATGTTGCTCGGGTTGGAAGATTTGAGTTGTGGGGAGAGGTGGACATCCTCTTGAATCTCCAGTGGAGATTGTCATTACCTGAGTGCGCAGCAGATTCGAAAAGTGTGGCCCTGGAAAAGCACAGCAAGTCAGGTAGCATCCGAGGAAGAGGAAATTCGACATTTCAGGCATAAGCCCTTCATCAGATGGTGAGGGAAACAAAAGGAAAAAGCTAATTTGATCTGCAGAATGCATATTGATGAGAATGATGTCAATATGTTTTGCCCTCTTGTTGGTTTCCTCACCATCTCTACCACAGAGTCCAACAGCTATGTCTTTTAGGACTTGACCAGCTCAGACTGTTCTGGTGTTATTGAGACATTCTTCATGATGGACATTGAAGAACTCCACCTGCAGCATATTGTGTGCCCTTGCCAACTTTAGGGATTTCTCCCGTTCATCTTCAACATGGAAGAGTACTGATTCATCAGTTGAGGTGGTGTGGTAGATGCTAATGAGCAGAATGTTTTCTTCCCTGTCTTTGAGACTTCATTGGATTTGGAGCCCATCTTAAGGATTCCTAGGGGAACTGATTTTATACCAGTGCACCACAATGTCTGGTTGGTATGAATTGCTGTTGAGATGACAGAGATGTACCTCGAGATGGTGAGGCTGGGGTCTGGTGTTTGTAAGGTTTGACTCTGTAAAGATGACTAAATTGGACTGAAGCTTAACTAATTTGTGAGACAATTTTCCCAAATTTGTCATAAGTTCCCATGTGTTTGTTAAGGAGGACTTCACATAGCTGACAGGGTTGTGTTTGCCATTGTTGTTTTCAGGTCTTAGATTAATTCTAGTTAGTCTGTCTGCTTTGAATAATTTTTTCTACACTTTGTAGAAGTTTCATGCAACTTTGTGAGTTGTCTATTTCAGAGGGCATCTAAGAGCCAACCACATCGCTGCGCGTCTGACCCAGGGTGGGAAACTTCCTTCCCTAAAGTACATCAGTGAACAAATTTTTAAATTAAAATTGTCAATGGTTTCATGATCATATTAGACCAAATTTTAATTCTTAAAATTAATATCCAATTGCCATGCCAACTTTGGTTAAGACGTACTCTGAAGGATTTAGGATTCTGGTTAGGGGTACTGGAGGGAGGCACAGTGAATGGAGTTCTGCCAGCCAACCCTAGAAGCAGAGTACAGGTGATTTGAGGAAGACTGGTTAAAGAGCCCACCATGGATTTTTGAGACTTTATCCCTCCTGACTTGGAAGCTGTATGTCTTTTAAACACACTTCTCAAATCTTCTCATCCCCTCCCACACACCAACTATGAGCCTCATACCATCCATGCTGCTTCCATGTCAACTCAGACTTGCCAACTAACCCCCAGTTTCCCTTATACTCTCAATGTAAATTCATGTCCATATACCACCTTCACCCCACCACCCTCCCAAACCAATAACCATTCCTGAGCTTCATGCCACCTCCATCCTACGTTTGCCACTTACCTTAATGCCACCTCCATAACACAACCCCAAATATACAGCTTAATAACCATATGGAGACGAAAAGAACAACCTTCTCAACATCTTATACAGTTCTCATTCCGACATATCGGATGGTGAAAGTTCTCCCATTGTTACAATCATGACAAAACTTTGAAACCTCCTCAATTTGCTAATCTCTTAAAAACAAGCAACGTTTCATAATCTATAACAAAAGTCTTTTATTAGCCTCTTTAAACTATCACTCTAACTGTGAACTTCATACTTCCTGCTGACATAAATGTAGCTGAAAAATTTCAGCCAAGCATTCACAATGACACAATAATTGATCCTGGTGAAGTTTCAGCAACTAGAAAGTGTACCACCATGTTATGCTATTTCTCTCACCTCCAGTCATTTGCCTGTTAACCAAAGCAGTCCAGCAGAGGGGTGTCTTTTTTTTTCTTCAGCCTGATTTCTTCAAGTTTAAATTCAGGGAAGCTTAAAAAAATGTTATGAGGGATCCAAGATGGTGTCAATCTAGGAAGATTGTGTTGCAGAGCTCAGCACCACATCACAAGCAGGACGAAGTCCTAACCAGCCCTACCCGGACCACCGCGAAATCCTGGGACTCTGGAAAGGCTGTGGAGTCCCAGGAAACTGTTAGAGAGCAACGTACCTCAGTTTTCACCATCCAGGGATGCCGAAGAAGGGAGGAGGTGCATTCGAGGCCAGGCCCATGGCCCAACCTACAGGATCCTCTGACTCAATTTCTTACCAGGCCCTGGTGAAGAACCTCACAAAATCTCACGAGATGTTGGGTGAGCAGATAGAGGAGAAGCTAGCTCCAATCTCTGTCATGCTGCAAATGCATGAACAGCAGCTGGGAGACCTGGAGAAATGGATGGATGAGGTAGAGCACAGAGTCGCAATGGAAACTGATACCGGTTCCTCCAAGAATAGGATCCAAGTCCTGGAGATGCAGGTCTGTAATTTGCTTGACCAAGTCGATGACCTCGAGAACAGGGGCAGGTGAAAAAATATTTGTATCGTCTGTCTGCCAGAGAGTAAGGAAGACGAGTGGCCGCCGGAATTTATTGAGGACTGGTTGCCGAATTCCTTAACTTGGAGGCTGGAATGGGAAGCTTGAAGATTGAGAGGGCTCACCGGGTCACTGCGCGGAGGTCAGGTCTGGATCAATGTCCGTGTCATATCTTGGTGCGGTTTCATCTTTATAGAGATAAGGAGAGAATCGTGGAAGCTTCCAGAATCCAGGGGAAGGATCCGAAGGCACTAGTTTACAAGGGCTCGAACATCATGTTCTTCCGGGACTTCTCAGCGGCAGTGATCCAGAAAAGAAAATCCTACAATGCTGTCGAGAGAAGACTGAGGGAGCTCGGGATCCAGTACTCTCTGAGGTATCCGACGGTGTTTCAGATCACCTTAGATGGATCTGTACATCTCTTTGACATATCAGAGAAGGCAAGAGACTTTGTGGACAAATTAACTTAATCTAAACAATTTAGTATGTACAAATAGTACATACAAATAGTTGTTTGGATATGTCTTTGATTTTGCTTTTAAAAAAGAGGAAGTCCGGTCGGGGTTTTCTTTTCTTATCTTTTTATTGGTAATAATCTGGTCTAAACTATGTTTGGCAGCGGTTGAGATGTGTACTTCCAATTTCTATGTTAAGTTATACCAAAGGATGGGTGGGGTACTTACTCTTTTATTTTTCAAAATTTCATTATTCATGTTGCTACTCCATGGTGTATTTTGTTTCTTTTCTGCTTGTGTTTGGGGAGGGAAAATGGTTGGGATGGCTAGATGCCAACTTACGGGCAGTTTATGCCCAGTTCAGATATTTAAATGTCCTGGCTGTAGTATTGGCAGCGGGATGGGAAATTGGAATGTGTAGTTGCCCCCTTTGGGCTGGGGGTGAACTCCCACATTCAGCACCATTGGCGCTTTGTACATTGGCTTGTTTTTTGGTTTTTGTTGTATATAGTCTTTGATAGTTTTGTAGGTTTGTTAATTGTAATGGTTTTAGTTTATGTTGTTTTTATGTTCGATGGATCTCGCAACACTAAGGCTCAGCGATTTGTGGTTCGAATTCCTCCTCTCTGGAATTTAAATGTTACAACAGAAGGTTATGGCTAATGTTTTGATTAAATGGTGTACTTGGAACAGCAAGGGGAGTCACTCACCAATTAAGAGGAAAAAGGTACTCTCGAATCATAGAAAGGTAAAGATGGATATTGCTTTTTTACAGGTGACACACATGATAGGGACCATTTGAAACTACAGCAGAATGGCTTTGATTGGGTTTATTTTTCATCTTTAAATACCAGAAGTAGGGGACTGGCTATATTGGTTTGGTGGAATCTCCCATTTAAGTTACTAGATAGTGTTAAAGACACACGTGGGAGGTTTGCAATTCTCAAAGCCCTGATAAATGGGGAAGAATGTGGTGTTTTAAATGTTTACTGTCTCCGGCCCATCCCCTCAAATTTTTGATCAAGGCGTTCTCTAAACTGATCAGTCTCGAGTCCCAGCATATCATTATAGGGGGAGATTTTAATTGTCTCATGGATCCCACAGTAGACAGGTTGTCCAAAGGCCCCCCAATACCCTCTGTATGAACTAAACAATTTGTTGATCTGTGTGTGGAGCTAGGGTTGGTGGACGTCTGGAGGATTCTCCACCCTACAGTCAGGGATTTTGGTAATATTACCATCTCCAATCATGCTCCAGTGTACCTGTTGGTTAAGATTAAAGACGTTACAATGGGCCCAAGGCACTGGTGAATGGATCTCTTTATCCTTAAGGATAATACGTTTGTGAAGTACTTCTCGAGGGAATTTTGGGCAATCTTAGACATTAATTCAAACTCGGTTAGTAGCCCATCCATCCTTTGGGAAATTGACTAAGCCTATGACAGGGGTTAATTATTTCTTACTCTGCCTGTAGGATTCAGCAGAAGGGGGAGCAGCAACGTGTCCTCGAAGCACAGTTGGAGGCAGCAGAGAAGGCTTACTTTGACAGGCCCTTGTTTGTCAAGCTACAGAAAATTATGATGCTGTGGGCTGCATTGAATTCTGTGCTCATACAGGCAGCAAAGAAGAAGCTGACTTTCACAAAACAAAGATTATATCAGCATGGTGACAAGCCAGGCAAGTATCTAGCATATCTCATCAGGAAAAAGAGTGCCCCTCAAGCAGGGAAGGGTCTGGGAACCGAACATGTAATTCCAAAAAGATTAATGTGGCATTCCAGAGATTTTACTCTGAGTTATACCAATCTGAGGGTTGTGAGGAGGGATGGGCCAAGGTGGAGTCCTTTTTCAAAGATCTGGAGCTCCTGGGTGTGGCCCCCAACAAGAGTCTTTTCTCAATGCCTCCTTATCTGAGCAAGAGGTGCAGGAGACTGTGTAGCAGCTTCAGAGTGGAAAGGTGCCTGGTCCTGATGGACTCCCCTGGGAATTCTATAAGGAATTTATAAACATATTGTCAGGCCCAATGTTCAATGACACATATAGTGATGATCATCTCCTGCCATTCCTGAGAGAGGTCAATATTTCACTTATTCTTAAAAAAGGGAAGATCCCGGATGACTGTGTTTCATACAGGCCCAATTCAATCTTAAATGTGTACTTTAAAATCATCTCCAAGACTCTTGCGTTGAGGCTGGAGACTGTGTTACCTTCTGCAGCCAGCAGGGCTGACCCCTTTCGCCAATGATTTTTACATTGGTGATTGAACCATTAATGGAGGCTATTCCTAGGGGTCCCAATAGACCGGCTCCAGAAGTGGGGTCAAAATTACGTAAGATTTCGTTGTACGCGGACAATGTCCTCGTTTTTTTGTCAAATCCAGGAGTTTTGGTGCCTCACCTGATTGAACGCATCAGCTTGTTTGGCACCTTTCGGGGTACAAGATTAATTTTGCAAAATCAGAGGTTATGCCTATGGGTGGTCTTACGAAGGTGCTAGGTCTGGAGGGTGAATATCCATTCCCATTTAAGAGGTAACGGGGGGGGTTTGTGTATTTGGGCATATTCATCACTCCAGTTCTTGATCAGTTGTTCAAAGCTAATTTTGTTCAGTTATTTGACAAAAGCAAACAAGACCTTCAAAGATGGGAAGTGCTTCCAGTCTCAGGGTTAGGTTGGGCAGAGCTTATTAAGATGAATATTTTGACCCTTTGTTGTACCCTGAATGGGTGCTCCCCCGATTTTCGATAAAAACATTCAAGAGACTGAACGGCTGGTTCAGCTCTTTTATTTGGCATTGTAAGCGGGCCCTTATTAAATTAGCCAAACTGTAATTGCCTCACAGATTGGGGGGAGTGGATCTCCCAGACATTAAAAACTATTAACTAAGCTCACTCTTATCTTACACTATTGATTGGGCTTTTGGGGACCCTCTTTCAATATGGTTAGATATCAAAACCTCCCAGGCAAAGTGCCCCCTTACTAGCTTGTTGTTTTTGGACAAATTGAGGGCAATTAAGGAATATTGCCATAACACAATAGTCATCAATACTGTTAAATAATGGAGGGCAATTTGGCAGGGAGAAGGCAATATTGGCAAAACATCTTTTCTTGCACCTATAGTGGGTATGCCTGGTTTTCAACCGGGAATGATGGATTCAGGATTCAAACATTGGGCACCTAGGGGTGTGACTTGTATGGGTGATTTATTTGAGGAAGACACAATGATGTCCTTTGATCAACGAATGTGGAAATACGAGCTATCTAGCAGGGACCTCTTTCATTTTTTTCAAGTTAGGGATTTTATTCAAAAAGGACTACAGGTTTGACTGATCCCTAGACATAGAAAGGGGGTGCTCAGTGTTAAGAGTACACTTTCTGTCAGCACTTTATGTCACCAATTTGGGGGTGCCCCTCAGATGAATTCAATCGACTCTGCAGGGTGTGGGAGAGAGCACTCGGCATTGAGGTCTCTTCAGAGACATGGAAATATATTTGGGAAAATGCAGGAAAAATATCAATTTGCAATACGTCCCATGCTTTACAGTTGAAGATTCTCCACAGGGTTCACTTGGCTGTGGATCATTTGTCAAAATTTAAATCAGGAGTATCTTCAAGATGTCCCAAGTGCAAGGTTGGTACAGGCGCTCTTACCCATTGTCTCTGGTCCTGTGGTAGGCTTCAAACATACTGGAGCACTGTGGCAGGTTCATTGGAGAGGATTTTGGGTGTCAGGATGGAGAAGGACCCGATTTCTATTCTTCTTGGTCTGCCCAGTGTGTTCTTTGTAGATGCGCAGAAGAAAAAACTTTTCAGCATCATCACTATCTGTGCAAGAAAGAATATCTTGTTAGGTTGGGTGTCCAAAAATCCCCTGGGCCTGTTAGGTTGGCAGAAGCTTGTTAAGAAGCATAGCCCCTTGGATTTTCTCACAAGTATGGTACACCACAAGACTGAGAATTTCTATAAGACATGGCAGCCCTTTTTGTAAATTCTGGACACATTGTACTAATAAGGGCTTTTATATAGCTGTAACAATTGTGCTTTATGAATCCAATATCCAGAGTGAGGGAACTTCAAACGTATGAATATGTGAAAACATAATGCTCTCGATATTCAAGAGTTAGTCTTTTGTTTTGCTGAGCTGTATTATTATTTATTAGTTTGTTGTTAGTTTTTATTTATTTCGTTAAATGGTTAGCTGGGTTTTTAAAAAAATATATTTATACATTTGTAAATGGGGGTGGTTTGGATTTTTAAAATTTTTTTGTGTTCTTTCTTAGTATTATTTTAATTGTATTGTTTTGTATTTGTCATAATGTTAAAAAAATCTATTTTTCAATAAAAATATATTTTTAAAAAATGTCATATCTGCTACACAGACTGTATCTATTCTGCAGCTTATGCCTGAAACGTCGACTCTCCTGGTCCTCGGATGCTGCCTGACCGCCTGTGCTTTTCCAGCACCACACTTTTCAATTCTCATCTCCAGCATCTGCAGTCCTCCCTTTCTGTTACTGAGTCCAATGGTCTCACTGAGTTTAGATTTCCCCTTTTGTGAGCCATTTTGTGTCCCCTCTCTCTTACCAGTCAGGAATCAGGGTAGAACATCTGCCTCGACATCCAACCCCTCACTTATAACAGTCTTTGGAGTGACTCCATGAAAATCTAGCCTGTTAGCTGTTTTGCTTCCCAGATGCTTCCTAAGCTGCTGAAGATTTTCAGCTTTTTCTATTTTTATAATCTGTTTTCGAGCAGTCAGAGTGTTTTGCTTTTTATTGATGTAAATTTTGCATTTGATGCTAAGCGGAAGATAATTTCTGATGACTTTAAAATGGTTGATTCTCCATAACACCCATAACTGGCTATTTAACTTAACCAACGCTGCATTACCATCCAATGGTTTCCACAGTTCTGAACGCTGCATGACACAAGAATATGACGGGCATTCCCAGTACATTAGAATATCAAATACCTGCTTAATTTGTATCGTTGATAGATTTCTCACTGTTCTCCTCTCATAACTCTTGCTACTCTTATGCCTGTTGAGAAAAAAAGAAACTGGAGCTTACTTTTGGAACAGAACAATGCAAACAGGCAGAATTTTCAAAAAGAATATACGACAGTTCATCTTATGTTATTGCATAATTGAACTTATCATAAGAGTTCTTGCTGAAAAGATCAAAATGAGTTTGGTGTCAATAGAAATATATCAAAAGGAGTCTGGCTGAATTACTGAGACTGGAGTAGAGACAAAAGCAAAGCCCATCTGCCAAGCAACAAACCTGAAAACTTCCGTTACATCTAATTGTGTCTGAAGACTCATATTGACTGCTAATTGGCGCCATTTTGACTGCTGTCAATTTTCTTGGTCAAAATCATACTAATCCATTTTATTTCTTCAAGTAAAAAAAATTGAGTTGCAGATTGTATAATTTGATTTGAGCCAGGTTATTTTTAAGATGGCTCTGTGTCTTGCATGGTTTGCTAAGAAGATTAGCATCCTTCCTCTCGTCCAAAGGATTTGTAAATAATTTCATCCTGCAAATATGTTTTGTGGAGTGTCTGTAAAGCGACAGGTCTGTCTATGTCTTACCTATCTATGAATGTATTGCAGACGATTTATGCAATATGGTGGCCTTGACAGAAACCTTGCTCAGGGGCAATGACACCTTTCCCCTTGATGAACCTTCCCTGCCTGGCCATATTTTTTACAACTCATACTCTCAAAATCTGACAGGTAATGTCTACATTGCCAAATATGTTCACACCTGAGCTACATCAGTGAAAATTTTATCAAATGTATTTGGGATGCCTGTACAAAGTTCTATTCTTCAGCTGATTGCCTTGTAATGATATGACTGTGCCGGTAGGAGTATGGCCTTTTATGGCACATTAACAGGATGTAAGAAACACCTGTAATATAATAAAATCCCACCTTTCACGATGGACGTGTTCCATATGTCGCAGGCGGTAATTTTTGTGAATGGTGAAATGAATGGTTGACTGTGCATGCTCAATAATGATGCACTTGCAGTGCACACTCAGAATGGGCAGACATTGGCATCTCAATGGGCAAGAAGGTGCACATTAAATCTTGTGTGGCTCAGTGGATTTGCAGAGGGCATACACGTGAATGGCAAGACTTTACCATATTCCATGGAGGTCCATTCGACAACTTAGACATTCTTAAAATATAATGCTATACTGTTCTGGAACTATGTGAAGCCTGATCTGAAGTCTTTTGAAAATGAGCCTGTCAATTGGAGTGAGGAGTTTAACTCCTAAACTGAATCGAATTCAGCCTAACTCCTAGGTTATACCACATTTTTGCATTAAGGATATACGACACGACTTTGATGGTATAATGGTTCAGGACTTTTCCAAATATATTACCTAATTATATTTCTCTCAATTATATTTGAGGGTAAGAAAGAGTTGCATTTGTGTAGCATCACTCACGACCACAGGACAGCCTGATGTGCAATCAATGAAATACATTTGAAGTGTAGTTCATGTGCAGTGTAGGGAACTGTACAGCCAATTTTCAAGTAACAGCACCCCACAATTGCAGATAGTGATAATGCTCACAAGATCTGCTTTCCAGTGATACTTCTGGAAGGATAATGATCAGCAACTGGAGGGAACCCAGCAAAAATTTATCTGAATAATGCCTAGGTTCTAAATATTAAGTTATGAGGATGCATTACACAAATTAGTCTTGTAGTTCATGGAATTTAGAAGGCTAATAAGTGTTTTAAGTGAGATTTTCACATTATGACAAAGAACAGATAGGTGAGAAAGAAAGATCTATTTTTGTTGGTCTGTTGCAAGTGGGTATGGTCTAAAAATAAAAGCTAGACCTTTCAGGAGTGAAATCACACAACATTTGTGGGTGGTTAGCACTGCTGCTTCATAGCGCCAGTAGACCTGGGTTCAAATCCCACCTCAGGCAACTGTCTGTGTGGAGTTTGCACATTCTCCCCATGTCTGCGTGGGTTTCCTCCGGGTGCTCTGGTTTCCTCCCACAGTCCAAACATGTGCAGGTTAGGTGAATTGGCCATGCTAAATTGCCTGTAGTGTTAGGTGAAGGGGTGAACGTAGAGGAATGGGTCTGGGTTGGTTGCTCTTCAGAGGATTGGTGTGGACTTGTTGGGCCGAAGGGCCTGTTTCCACACTGTAAGTAATCTAATCTAAACAAATTGCACATATGAAGGATGACAGAAGTTTGGATCAGTTGTATTGATGCCAGATCAACTATAAGTGTTTTATAATCCACAGCTATGAAGGAATATGGAACAAAGGTGGGTTTATGGAATTAGATCACAGATTACCTGAGATCTCATTAGATAATGGGCAAGGCTTGACACGCTAACTGGCCTGCTCCTTTTTCTATGACATGAGCAGGATCATTTTTTCAAACTGCTTATTGTTGGAACAGAGCGCGATGGTCTTGGAGGTGGAGGTGTATGGTGGGCTATGGGGTCCTATGAGAGCTGAGAGCACTGCAAAGTATTTTGTGACCATTCATTTAAATGATAAGAAGATTCAGGGCAGTGAGTGCCAAAAGTTTTGACATGGCCTCCGAAGTTCAATATTCCTTATCAGATACGTTTTCAGAAAATTGTACAAGAGGAAATAACTGACGTCATTGTTTTCTCACATCCTTTCACCAAGCTGCAGCTAATTATCATAACTTCATCTGGTTTGCATATTACTCAGGTTTTGTACAAGGCTATGATGTCTAATTTCTAAGAAAGATGTCTAGAACTTGAGCTTTCGTGTATCCATTTTAAACAAACAATTTAATACCGTTTTGCAAAAATTGTAATCCAGTTGTCCGAAACATGTGTTGGTATAGCTTGAAGAAGGTTGACCTTGTCTATTATATCTGGGTGCAGTGTGATGTATAGGACTCCAGCTGATTTATACACTAAACCTTCTCAGTATGTTTGAACCAATGCCAAGCAGATTCAGGGTTCAAGTCTGTCAATCAAATGTTCCACACTGTTTAAATGTTAGGATGATAGTTCTGATAGTTAATTAAAATACCAAAAGGTATCAATGATTCAATTATATGTTGTGCAGAAATGAAGGGTAAAAAGAATTAACTTTGTATTGGATCACAGCTAGAGAGAGTTTGTATTTATGCAACAAAAGCATGCTTTTGAAGTACTCCTGTGTATGGTGAGAAAACTGCTTCCATTTAATGAGAGAAGTAAATTGCCCAGTGTTTTGATTGATTTGTCTTTTCCCTTTCCATTGCATCAGGTAAAAGCATGATCCTGGCATCTATCAGTAACGAAAGTCATAACATGTATTAAATCTTTATTGGACTCTCATTGATCAACCAATGAACCTTACTTTATCTTTGAAGACAACACTATATTGAATTCACAACATTTGTAACTTTGAACTTCTGTTGATCTATTGGTGGCAATTCTACTATAAGTGCACTGAGTTACTGCAATGCAATAATTGCCATTTGGTAAATTTTAAAGAAGTGAGTCAGTGCACTTAATGATCCTGAAGTGAGCCCTTTAACCTTCATAAATAAGGTCCCTAGACAGGGGAACGGCATTGGTGGTTATTTCTAGGAATTGCTTTTGATTCTGATAAATCATTTTACCACATCAGTTAGAGAGAGTTTTTTTTGTGGCGCACATTTAAATATAAAATTAGGAGACTATAGTGTTGTTGTTGGTGGTGGTTCTGTGTCTGGCAGTTTGCATTTTTTTTTTGGTCACCGGTAAGAGAATTTCACGTTGTACCTGGCAGAATTCCACAGCATGGGGTGGCTATTTTATCATTTTCATTGTGTATCATGCTCTGTTGCCAGTTGATATTATTAATTCAACAATCAGCTAATGATCTGGTATAACAGTGCATAGATAGGGCAAGGCAGACCAGATTTCTTGGCAAAATCTAGCTTCAGTGAATGTGGGAATTGTTAGATTAAATCTGAATTATTTCGGCTCAGAAAAAAACTCTCCAAATGTGAGGTACAGTGGAAGGGAATATATTTGTATGCCCTGTTGACTATATTAAATTGAGTACCACGACTCAAGTCTCTGTCTTGAGGGAATAAGAGTCTAAAGGGTTGTGAAGTTTAGGGTGTAGGTTTGCGGTTGTGAAGTTCTTCTGTAGATATGTCTCTGTTCATTGCCATATGAACTGTAGACATTTACAATATGGAAGGAGGCCAGTGTCTGTGCTAACTGAAAAATAATTAACAAGCTTAATCCCCCTTTCTGAGCTCTTGGTGCTTTTTCTTGTACAGCACAGCATTTTAAATAATACTTGGATATTTAATTAAATACAATGAAAGCTTTCCTTCACCAGTTTTTCAGAATTCCAGGTCTCCACCAGCCTCTGGCTAAAACATTTCTCCTCACATCACCTTTAATCCTTTTATCTGTTACTTTAAGCCTATACTCTCTAATTATTGTCAGAATTGTTACAGTGCAGTGCATTTGTCCAATTGTGTCTGCACCAGCTTTCCAAGTGACGTTATGACTTAATGCCATTCTCCTGCCTTTCTCCCGCAACCCTTCCCATTATTTAAATATAAATAACCATAGAATTTCTTGAACTCCTTGAATGAACCTGCCTCCACCAGACAATCGGGCAGTGTGTTCCAATCCCAAATTTCTTGCTGTGTAAATGCAGTTTTTTCTTGCATTCTATTTTCTTCTTTGGCAATACTCTTTAAATCTGGGCTCCTTCCTCCTCAACCTGATTGTGAGCAGGAACAGTTTCTGCCTGTCTAATCTGTCCACACCACTTTAATCACATCTCCTCTGAGCCTTCTCCTCACCAAGAAAAACGATGCTGACTTCTCCCATCGATCACTGGTTCCAGGAATGGAAATTTCCCCGATAATCTTGTAAACCCCTTTTGCACTCTCTGCTCTGTGTTCACATCCTTCTTAAAATGTGGCACTAAAATCTAGACACAGTATTCCAGTTGAAGTCCAACTGGTGTTTTAGACAAGTTCAGCAGAAGCGCTCTGTTTTTGTATTCTGTGACCCTATTAAGAAAGGGCTTTATTAAGAAAGGCTATCTGTTTTATTAACTGCTCTTTCTACCTGCCCTGTTATCTTAACGATTTATTAACGAGGACCGTTCTCTCCAGCATACGTTTTAGAGTGGAACTCTTTGTTTTATACTGTCCTTCCATCTCTTTTCTATCAGAATATCCCACTGATCTGCCACTCCATCAACTTGTCAGTATCCTTTGAGGTTCTACACTGTCCTCTTCATATTTTGCATTGTTTCCAAGTTTTGTATAGTGTACAAAATTTGAAATTGTTCCTTTTGCAATTGTCCCCTCAGTAAGAAAAGGTTGCCAAAGTCTCACTGACCATAGAGTTGCTCTCTCATTAGAGAGAGAGAGAGGGAGATGATTGGTGCTGGTTTAACCTGTGGGTCACTATGCTTCAGGTGAGGGGAGAGGTTGAGAAGAAGAATCAAAGAACACCTACAGTGTGGAAACAGGCCCTTCAGACCAACAAGTCCACACCAACCCTCTGAAGAATAACACACCCAACCCATTTCCCTACCCTAGTACTCTACATTTAACCCCTGACTGATGCACCCAACCTACACATCCCTGAACACTGTGGGCAATTTAGCATGGCAAATTCACCAAAACCGGAAAAGTCTTTGAATTGTGGGAGGAAACCGGAGCACCTGGAAGAAACCCACCCAGACACGGGGAGAATGTGCAAACTCCACACAGACAGTTGCCCGAGGCTGGAATCAAACCCGGGTCCCTGGCATTGTGAGGCAGCAGTGCTAACCACTGAGCCACCTTCATAGTAACCTCAGCTGGCGTGGCAATTGGCACCACTCTCTTTCACAAACCAGTCATCCAGCTAACTGAGCTAACTAGCCTCTCAACACTTAGGATTAGGTCATTGATTTATAACAGGAAAAAAACAAGGGTCCCATTACTGAGTCCTGGGAAAATCAATTACAAACCATCTTCTAGCCGGGAAAATACTCAATAACCAAAGAATTTTGTATCCACAATGTTCACATTCCTTCTGTTGCATTATCTCTAATTTTTGCATAAGTCTGTTATTGACCCTTTTTCCTAAGAGACAAATGTGTTTCCTTTATCTCAGCTACTTATAGTTTTGTAGACTTCAAATCTCTTTTGTCCTCCTCTATTCTAAAACCTCACCAACTTTTCACCAGAATGAAAGCAATCCACTTCAAGCAACACCTTTGTAATACTCTCTTGGGTATTATTGTATCCATCCTGTTACATGGTGACCAGAACTGCACCCATTGGCCATGGCCATACTCTGTATTTTTTCCACACGTCCAGCACAACTTTCTTGCGCTACCATGCCTCAGCTAAGGGGAGGTATTCCCTCTTCAATAACATGTATATCTGTGCTTTTACCTTTAAGGATCAGTGAACATGTACTCCAAGGTCTACTCATAATTCTACTCTTTTCAGTATCCTATCATTTCTGTTGTGTATTTGCCTTGTGTGCATTTCAGAACTGCATTGTCTGATGTTTTCCTGATTGAATTCCATTTGTAATTTTGCTATCATTCTGGCCAGTTTATTGATACCTTCCTGCTGAGATATGGTATTTAGATGCCACTCACTCCCAATGAGGTAGGCAGATAGTTCATGTTGATTACCCAATCAGGAAACTAGATACATTTCTTACTTGCCAGGAAATTGAGGCCCTTTAGTCACTGTCAATTGACCACTTAATTGATGGCCCATTTCAATAGCAGGCTGAAAAAGTCCCCAGTGGACCTTATTATCTGGAACTTAATGGTGCAATGGTATGGAGGGGTTGAATATCTCCTGAAGGGTAACTTTACCAATTGTTTCCTCTTGTTACCATCTCCAGAAAGGGGATAATCCTGTATTCATTAAGAACATGATGCGTTACTTCTGCATTGACACATAGGTTGCTTTTGTGATCTCATACACATTTCTCTTATCCTCTTGGTCTTTATATATTTAGAAAATAATCCTTGGGATTTCTTGTTTTTAATGACCAATATTGTGACACCCTCTCTTTGCTTTCCGAATTTCCCTTTGTTTTCAACCAGGTTCTTTCCAAAACTCTCGAGAGTTTTAAAGAAATTTGTTTAATCAGCTGTTACTTTTGAGACGCTATCGTTGTATTTCCTAAGGGCTGGTGTTGGAAGTAGGTGAAAATCTTGTCAAGTGACTGATGATGGGAATTTTTAAAAATAACATCGTGGGATACCCTATCACCAAAATCACTTCTTCAATTTTTCTGCTGCCATTCATTGAATGGCATGGGCTTCAACATTCTTCTTAGTGTCCATCTGTCAAGTGAAGAAGGCATTTGATATGCTTTCCTTTATTGGTCAGAGTATTGAGTACAGGAGTTGGGAGGTCATTTTGCGGCTGTACAGGACATTGGTTAGGCCACTGTTGGAATATTGCCTGCTGTTCTGGCCTCCTTCCTATTGAAAAAATATTGCGAAACTTGAAAGGGTTCAGAAAAGAATTACAAGGATGTTGCCAGGGTTGGAGGATTTGAATTACAAGGAGAGACTGAATAGAGTAGGGCTGTTTTCCCTGGAGCGTCAGAGGCTGAGGGCTGACCTTATAGAGGTTTACAAAATCATGAGGGGCATGGATAGGATAAATAGACAAAGTCTTTTCCTGGGATGTGGGAGTCCAGAACTAGAGGGCATAGGTTTAGGGTGAGAGGGGAAAGATGTAAAAGAGACCCAAGAGGCAACATTTTCACGCAGAGGGTGGTACGTGTATGGAATGAGCTGCCAGAGGATGTGGTGGAGGCTGGTACAATTGCAACATTTAAAAGGCATCTGGATGGGTATATGAATAGGAAGGGTTTGGAGGGATATGGGCCGGGTGCTGGCAGGTGGGACCAGATTAGATTGGGATATCCGATCGGCATGGAAGGGTCTGTTTCCATGCTGGACATCTCTATGACTCTAAGTGTCAATGAAACGAGTTTGCATTTCTTCTCAGAAATCCTCATTGTGACTATTCAGGAGGTTGGTGAGAAAGATTTCTTGATGAGTTTATCCCTTGTATCTCATTAGCATCACAGCTGTCTTTTAACTAAACAGTATGTCTTATAACATACTGTTTGGTGCAGAGTGCAACCAGAAAGTTTGGCAAATGCACCATGTCAAATTTAAGTGTGAAATAAAAACCCCTGCACAGTTTTGCTCCCATGTTTTGAACAGAAGTATTATTTTGTTTCGGCAAACAGCAGGACTACCCTTTTTTAACAACTCCTGGCAATGTTGAGGAAAATAGAAAGACGTCCTCTTATTGCTTTTTGAGTCACAGCAGTGATTGTTATAAATAGGAGTTCTTCTGAAGACATCTATGAATGTTAAAACTTAGTAAGGATTGCCTGCTTATGTGGTCCCAGTGAAGCAAACTCCTAACTCGATAGCTCACAACTGCAAGTTCCACCATTTCTGTTACTGGATTTGTAGTCACAGACCCACAATTCAAATTGGATTCAAAAACACCAGTCCATTTTAATAAAGTGGGTGATGATTTATGATTGTTGTGATATGTTTCTCTCCAATCTGTAAGCTTAACAAATGCAATATTAACCAAAGTGGGAAGTTGAATTAATTATAAAACACAGTAGAGCACAGGATCACCTTTGGATTGCTTATATAACCTAATGTCAAAAAGACATAGAGCCATAGAGATGTACAGCATGGAAACTGACCCTTTGGTCCAACCCGTCCATGCCAACCAGATTTCCCAACCCAAACTAGTCCCACCTGCCAGCACTCAGCCCATATCCCTCCAAGCCCTTCTGATTCATATACCCATCTAAATGTCTTTTAAATGTTTCAATTGTACCAGCCTCCACCACTTCCTCTGGCAGCTCATTCCATATATGTATCACCCTCTGCATGAAAAAGTTTCCCCTTAGGTCTCTTTTATATCTTTCCCTTCTCACCCTAAACCTATGCCTTCTAGTTCTGGACTCCCCCACCCCAGGAAAAAGACTTTGTCTATTTATTCTGTCCATGCCCCTCATAATTTTGTAAACCTCTATAAGATCACCCCTCAGCCTCCGACGCTCAAGGGAAAACATCCCCAGCCTGTTCAGCCTCTCCCTATAGCTCAAGTCCTCCAACCCTGGCAACATCCTTGTAAATCTTTTCTGAACCCTTTCAAGTTTGTGATAAACATTATCATGGAAAATTTTGACTGAGGGAGCTTTGGAATTTTGTGTCTGTTGAGTGTTTGAGAGATGAGGAAGGACACGAATGTGGAAGGTTATATTTTCAGAGTGATTATTGGTGGACCACAAGTATTCACATACTAGGAGCAGCTGCAAAAGGAATGGCCTGGAAAAAAGGCTTAAAAAAAAGTAGCAAATAGAAAATAAATGAAGGAGAAGGGGAGGAAAAGCCAAAAGGAGAATTACAGCATCTGTATTTAAAAGGTTCTGAAGCAGACACCAACATCTCCTCTTCCACCATGAGTGTCAGTGATGTCTTCAAGTGAGGTCTGCAGCCTAATGTGCTACAGCAAAGAGCAGACCATGTCATCTTGGGGAAATCCAGAGCACTTATAGAGTTGGCCAAACATGCCACCTTCAAGGAAATGAATACAGTCACACATTCACCATCTTTAAGAAAAGCATCTCAATGGATCAGTTTCATCAAAAAAAGAAAACATATAGAGTGGAATCTTCTGACTCTTGGTTGTTCTTCAGATGTCGGTTGTTGTGTGTGCATGGCACCTTGCCCACCATTATTCTTATCAGATGTTACTTTGGCTGGTATCTTTCACTGCTGCATTCTTAATGAATCTATGCACTAAATTAAAGTTAAGCTATTGGTCAATTCCATAACGAGCTTGAATTGCTGGAGAAACTCAGTAGATCAGGCAGCATCTGTGGAGAAAAACAGATGCAATGTTTTGAGTCTGCGACCCTTCAGTTCTCAAGGAGGTTCATAAGACACAGGTGGACAGGGCAGTGCAGGGCACACTGGCCTTTATCAGTCAGGTTTAGAAGTTATGTTCCAGTTGTACAGCATGTTGTTGAGGCCACACTTGGATTATTAGTCAACTTGCTTTAGAAAGCATGTTCTTAAACTGGAAAGAATGAAGACGAAATTTACAAGGATGTTGCCAGGACTCAAGCGTCTGAGTTATAGGGAGGGGTTGGACAAGCAAGGACTTTTTTCTTTAGAGCACAAGAAACTGAGGGGGATCTTATAGAAGAGTATAAGATCACGAGAGGCATGGATAGGGTGAATGCACTCAGTCTTTTTCCCAGCGTTAGGAAATCAAGGACTAGAGGGCATCAGCAAGGTTAGACGGAAAGAATAAAGCAGAACCTGAGGGGCAGTTTTTTTACGCAGAGGGTGGTATGCATATGGAATGAGCTGCCAGCAGAAGTGGTTGAGTCAGGTACATTAATAATATTTAGAAGGCATTTGGACAAATACATGAATAGGAAAGGTTTAGAAGGATATGGGCCAAGTGCAGGGAAATGGGGTTAGCATGGATGGACATTTTGGTCAGCATGGACCAGTTTGGGCAAAGGGCTTGCCTCCGTGCTGTAGGACTCTATGGCTTTATGACTTGAAATGTTAACTGTTTTCTCTCCACAGATGCAGCCAGAGCTGCTGAGTTCTCCAGCAATTTCTGTTTTTGTTTGTTTCAGATCTCCAACATCTTTAATTCCTTGTTTCAAATTGTCCATAAAGACCTTGTTACACTGCACGTTTGTGCCAGTGATCTTGCATCATTGTGTAACAATCAAAGAGTTTGTATTGATAGCTCCAGTTGCCTGTGATCCAAGGGAACATCACATGGAAATACTTAAAGAAGAGCAGAGCCTTCTGGTGAAAATTCTTCCCTTCACTGGTGGCATCCAAATACACCTATTCCCTCAGTACTGCTCAGATCCGGGTGCAAGGGTGAGGGGTGATTTTGCTTGAGTTGAAAAATCTGCAGAAATAAGTAACTGCATTTCAAAAGTTTAATTCTGAGAATTAGTGTGAATATTTCAAAGTGTTAAGGTGCTATGACATTAGACTTTAATTTTTAGATATGCACCTGCACATTATGTACCCTCTTCCAGTGTGCTTTCCGCTGATCTGCAAACTCTCATTTTCTGCTCCTTCTGGAATTTAAAATCTAATCCCATTTTGATGTAAGAATAATGTGTATCTTTCAAATATAGTCGAATGGGCAAGTGTTATTGTATTTTTTTTTAAATGAGTGAATAAGACTGCAGCAAAAAAAAACATGGATCACAAGATATTGTGTACATTTAATTATTACTGCTAATTGGCCAAGGGATTTAAATGCAAAGAGTTTTTAAGATTTTCGCTGCTGAAGTGTGACAAAGCAACTGGCATCTATAGAATTTGTGGTTGATCAAGAATTATGTTGTTCCCCAGATTGCACTAGTTTTGCTTTTATCCAAACAGTATCTTGTTAGTAAAGAACTTGAATAATGTTAAAAAGAGAGATATGTTGCTTGAGCTTTTCTCTGTGCATTGCCAAAGATTTGGAATTATTGCTTTGTTCTAATGAGCACATGACATAAAGCTCCATAATATGTCTCCATTTTTAACATTTTTCAAGTTTTGTTTTTATCCTTTAGTACAATATATATTGTTCACCAAGTATACCAATTACTCTTCTTACATGAACATCTTAGGAACATTATAGAAAATGCTACCAGAAGCCTTTTAAATTAAATTTAGCTATGGAAGTAGTGATTAACGGAAAGAAATATAAATACACTATAAAGAAATTGGCCATGAATTAATGCATTTTTGTAAATCTTTGTCAAGACTTGGTCCTTTTTATCAAGGTGGTTATGTAGTTAGTGCATTTCAGCTATGTTGTCACCAAACTTCTTTTACAATTCGCAGGAATATACTATACTGTTTGCTATTTAATCAAAAAAATGAAGCAATGAATGTTGTCAATTAACTGCTGACATCATTAAATTTGTATGATGTATTTTTATTTGGTCCGAATTAATTCAAACCAAAGCTACATTCAAAACACTCCCTGGAAAAATGCATTACATTTGGTAGTTTTGATGTCCTGTCTCAAATATTTTGTCCTTCACCTTGAATTGTGGGAATCTGGTTTGACCTAGCAATGATAAATGCCAGCAATTGAAGTTAATCGTTTGTAGCAAAAATTCAGACTGTATCTGAGTGAAGAGTGCATTGTGAATTATCGGGCCTCAGACCTGAGCCGGTGAGTAGTATTATGTACATTTGCTGGTGAATTCAGTGGCATGAACCCATCACTTTTAATGGAAGAACCTGCTACTCATTCAGAGGCTTATAACTTCAAGAAGAGACAAAGAATTAACGAGTTCATTCCTGTCAAATAGCATGAGACCTGATCCAAACTTTCCGAAGTGAGTTGAGTGAAAAGACAGAAAACTCTGAACTAGTTTTCAACTTGTGTAAATACTACAGGAGTGTTTATAAATGTGATTAGAAACAATAACCATTTTCTGTTAAATCTCTTCTGACCCAGACCATACATACAACACAAAAACTACAAATAATTCAGGAAATTTCACTGAAAAAATGGTGAAATCTTATAGCAGTTAGAGATTTTGACCCAACTTTCCATGTTAACCTCTTGCACTTATGCCCAGAGAGGTTTAGTGGGCTTGTCAGCAAATACTTCCACTTGTTCAACATCTGTTTGACCTGTGGCATCTGTGAGCAATACAAGCTGTAAGGAGGATGTTCAACCAATCCAGTTGAAAAATCTTCTCTGAGACCCACAACCAGAAGTTAAAACAGGAAATATGCTATACATTTACATTTTGCACAGAAGCAAAATAAAATTTGAATATACACAGGGGATTTAAGGAACAGCATAAACACAAAGTATTTATAATTAAACCTGAAAAATACAGTTTCTTAAAAAGGAATGAGACTCAATGTATAAACATTTTTCAGGATCAGAGAGGTTGTTCATCAGCATTAGCATTTAGCACTTATTATGCCATCTGAAAATTCGGTTATCATTCAGCAAGTCTAATTTGTTTTAAATCAGAGTGAGCAATACTCCTAAATTCATGCTAGAACATTGAATTCCCTTTAGATTGCATCAGTGAAGTCTACAATGTCACATCTCATGGCAAACAGTCAACCAGTGACAATAACATTGCTTACTATGTGCATAGGCTGTAGTGGTCAGTTGATTCAATAATGACAATCTCTGCTAAAAGGCTTGCGATTATTGAGACTGCCAAATTTGGGCAATTGCACTCTCTTTTAAGCATAATCAAGGCAATAGAGCATTACTACACAAGCTTATTTCTTAACTTTCCAATTTTCATGTTAGAATCATAGGATCTCCAACAGTGTGAAAGCAGATCATTTGGCCCATCAAATCCAGACTGACACTTCAAAGAGCATCCCACCTAGACCCACCACCATCCCTGAGGCCTGTTTTTCCCACGGCTCATCCACCCAGCCTGCACATTTCTGGACACTGTAGGTAATTTAGTATGGCCTATTCACCTAACCTGCACATCTTTGGGCTGTGGGAGGGAACCGGAGCACCTGGAGGAAACCCACGCAGATATGGGAAGAATGTGCAAACTCCACACAGACAGTTTAAGTTATTACAAATTCCAAATCTACACTAAATATTCAGTTAAGCCTGGTGCTGTATAACTTTCCAGTAAGTAGTCTCCACGAGATGTTTGGCCTGGAGTTGAATAGCTAGTCATGACCTGGGAATTGTAAAAATGGGTATATTAGATTAGATTAGATTACATTACAGTGTGGAAACAGGCCCTTCGGCCCAACAAGTCCACACCGACCCGCCGAAGCGAAGCCCACCCATACCCCTACATTTACCCCTTACCTAACACTACGGGCAATTTAGCATGGCCAATTCACCTGACCCTGCACATCTTTTGGACTGTGGGAGGAAACCGGAGCACCCGGAGGAAACCCACGCAGACACGGGGAGAACGTGCAAACTCCACACAGTCAGTCGCCTGAGGCAGGAATTGAATCCGGGTCTCAGGCGCTGTGAGGCAGCAGTGCTAACCACTGTGCCACCATGCCGCCCATCATTAAAATGGTGGACTGGAAAAGACCAGTTAGCCAATCATGTCTGTCCCATACAATCATAATGCTTTTTATATCATGATTTACAACATCGTTTGTGACTCTCATCCTCTACCCAAGCACAACGTTGCATGCGTGCTCATGCATGCAACAGGAAAACAAGTGAAGAATTGCATTTGGGAAGAAATCTGGACAAATTCATTTCTTTGGATGATTGGTATCTGTCCTGTAGATCATTGTGATAATGCTGACATAGACAGTCACCTAAGTGTGGGATTGATCGCCAGGTTCTTATTACTGCAAGGCAGCAATGCTAACCACTGATCCACCATGCCATCCTGTGGGATATGGTCCACAAATCCCTTATTCTTGAGTAAAAGAACCTTATGCCCATTTAATCTAGGTCCCTGTGTAACTTCAATGCAAGAACCTGATCTTCCAATATCTATCTAACTAAATCAATCCGCAAGTATGACTGTCTGGTCCCTTTGTTATTTTAAAATATCTAATCAACCCCTGCAGTCTACGCAGCTTGAAGTAAATCAACCAAGCTTTTTCATTCTCATCCGGGAAACTAAGCTGTTTTAACTAAGCTGAACACCATTTTTATGGTTCTCACATGAATCAATCACAAAACTTGCAAATCACCAACCATGTGAGCAAGTCAAAACTAGGTAGGGAACATCAAGTGAGCTCCAAATAACGTATTTTGCAAGAACAAACCAATATGATTTCTTTTATATTCACATGTTCTGGCAGTTCAGCCTAATACGAGGAAGACAAATGTAGTGAGACTTTTTACATGTGACATTGTACAAATGCCACACCACAAAATGGATAATTATTTTTATTTTTACCATATTTCTTTCTGCGAGTGAACAATGATTTTAATCTGTGTTGGACAGCTAAAACGTTAACAGATTTTTTTAAATGGGAAAACTTCAACTATTAAAGTCTAAACGTCTCGTGTATTGTTCAATAGATGTTATTTTCATCTAACCATGGGCTGCCAAAGATATATCAACATTGAAATTGCATTGTGGGGCATTAAGATATGAAACTTAACACATTTATCTGAAGATTCTGCTTCCCAACTTTAACAGGAGTGTGACCACATTCATTTTTAATAAATTAATGGTTCTACTGAAAAAGTGAGGTAGGATTTTCCAAGAAACCTGTTGGATGCTCCATACTAATTTTCCACCATGCATTTTAAGATTGTAAAATCAAACACCAGTATAATAATCATAGTCAGAAAATATTTGTTAATAGGTATTTGTTAGCTTAGAACCAACTAATTAATTATAAATGCATTTCATGCTATATGACTGACTCATTAGTCCTAAATGCTACCTCAGACTTCACTGTTTTGAGAACAGCAAGGCAATGTGTTCCCCTCCCTCCTTATCAAAAACTGAATTAGTTTTACTTGATATGTTTTGTTTCAGTCTTTTGTTAAAACTAGAATCACCACTTCATTTTATTCTATGCACAAACCCCTGCACTGTTCCTTTAATGAACCATTTGAATGAAGTTGAGTTCCTGTGACCTTGAAGAGGTTCTTGCTTGAATCATTCTTCCCTCCTTCAACTCCATCCTGCTGGAGAGTTAATTGTAGGGCAGCTTTGAAATAAGAAATGACAAAGAGTTAAATAATCAATGCCAGTTGTGTGCAGATTCACTTCTCTGTATGGCAAGTGATTGACGGACAGCTTCTTCTGTCTTCTAAAGCTGGCTATTGCTTTGATCTTTGTCTGTAAACAGACACAGATTTCAGTATTTCTGCAGGTTTGTTTGAACCATTGATCTAATGTTCATAGCTGGATAGCAATGGCCATCAATCACTCTATGGCTTATCTTGCAGGGCTTGGCAGCTTTGCTTATTAATAGCCTAATTGAAGGTTAATGCCTTACGTGAAGACCAGCTGGAAATGAACTTGTGCCGGTAAAACAACCATATTTTCTAATGTGCTTGTATTAGGCAGCAAACTTGAAACTACAAAGTTCTCAAAAAGTGCCTGATTATTCAGAAAGCTACCTTTTTTTATTCTATAAAGTAGCTAGCATTGTATAACAAGTAAGGTAATGAGCATTTAAATGTTAGTTTAACACCATTTTCCTTCATTAGAAATCTTGAGCGTCAGCATCTAATATTTAATACAATTTTCACTGATGACTCTCCTCTCTCTGTCTATGGGCAACCAACCAACCTAAATCTCATTTCCCAATTGGAACAACTACAGAATCAATACCATCAAAGTAAGCTTGTGTAAATTTTAGATGCAAACCTATTTGGTGCAAACACAAAACAAAAATAAAAATCAAGATTTAGTCACACACTGAGGTTAACCCAGCTATTGGGCTAAATTCAAATAGACAATCTCTGGTGACCTTGATGTCAGTTGCAAGCTCACAGCAGAAGCCAAGTTTAAGCAGCTGAGTACAAATGAAAGGAAGAGGAGAGAAACTAAAATTAGATTAGCCTTGGATAAGAAAAACACTGGATTCAAAAGCCAAGATGATGTATATTGCCCTTAATCTGTCCAAAACTCAATAAACTCCAAAATGCTAGATTTGCTAAAGGCTATGTAATTGTTATTGAGAGCAGACAACTTTACAAATGGCCTGTGTCTTTCTTAAATGGATTGTACACTCCTAATTTCTTACTTGTCTCCATTCCCCTTCTTTCCCGCAGCCTTGACTTTGTATGTCATTTTTAATTGCTTCTTGTTGCAGAATTTGTAAGCCGTGGGTAATTTTTCACTCTCAATGCCTGGGTGGAACACCAATGGTGTTCATTGACCACTTTTGAATGAGGTTCATCCTCATCTCACTTGGATCAATGAGGTTAGAAACAAATCAGTTTCTTTCACAGTCAATGTGCAATGCCAATCTTACAGCTGGGTGGCAGATTGGGCTAGAAGTTCTCAATTCATTTACAAATGGAGAAAATATTGCTTAAAGCATTGTTACAGTAAGAGAGTCAATAAATCAAACCAAATGTTCAGCCGTCCTAATGAAAACTAAACACAGCACGGACAGTATTTAAAGTCTTTTTCGATGTTACTAAGTGTTCCCTGTCTCGTGTCTAATTTATCCACTTATTTGATGCAAAAACTTTCTGTTCCTCAGAATTACAGTTCCTCCTGAGGCATGACAAATGACTGACCCAAACAATCAGAGGGGAGAGAGGATAGGATAGTTTTTGCGTATTCAAAGCTTTCAGAAGAGATTTTCTGTGGATAGAATATCTGGGAGGTTTGTTTTATTGACAGCCTGCTCAAATCAAAAACATTTAAAATGTCCTTGAAAAAGGCAGCTATTCATGGGAGTTAAGTCTTGTGGTTCCAGCAGATAATGAAGCTTCTTAAAATCACATATAATAACTTTGTAAAACATGACTTCTACAATTAGCAAATGCACACACTCTTTGTTGTGGTACTGATGTAGATATTTCCAAAGCAATCTGTTCAGACATGTTATGACTCATCTTTAAAGCAGGAAGAACTTGGAGCTGGGTGTCCTGGCTCAGAGACAGGGACACTACCACTGCTATGTGGTACTAGTGTAGGTTGATACTTCAGCACAATACTGAGGGAGTGCTGCATAATCAGATATGATGGGCTGAAGTTTGCTGCTGGCAAGTCAATCCTAATGTCAGGATAGATTCTGAGTCAGAAATGAAAGTGGTCCTCATGA
Source organism: Chiloscyllium plagiosum (assembly GCF_037043375.1). NCBI lineage: Eukaryota > Metazoa > Chordata > Chondrichthyes > Orectolobiformes > Hemiscylliidae > Chiloscyllium > Chiloscyllium plagiosum. Next base: position 39,989,282 of record NW_028270162.1, on the reverse strand, counting down.
GATGTTGCAAATTATTTTTAACCGACCTGCCCGAAAATGTCATGAGTGGCAGGTAGAACTTGAAGCTGGGACTTCTGCTCCAAAGATGGAGACACTACCATGGCAGCACAAGGTCTCTAGGTGAAATGTTGGATGAGATCTTTCTGATTGTTTTAACTGGCTGTTTTTTAAAAAAAGGATAGAACATACTGAGGTCATGAACATCATTTTATAAATACTTTCTTCACTAAACCGCTCAGCTGAGATTGTACCAATTTTCAATTCCAGTTTCTTGGAATTAGCTGATTCCAAATGTGTACTTATCCCAATGGGATGTTGCAATTGATCTTTATCCCTTTACATTAATTTAGGACAAAATAACCAAGGTTGCTTCTCCTGATGTGTTTTCAACAGTCCCCTTCTGAAAGTGTTAAAACTGAGTGAGATTAAGGATCAGGTTCAGTTATGGTTCTGTCCACCAACAGCTTGCTTGTTCACATATAAACCGTGCTCACTCTGAAATATTCATTGGCTGATATTGCCCACAGGATACCAAAGCCCAGCAAGAGTCTAGCCCTCAGAAAAGTAGGGATGGATAGGGTCACATACGGCCAGAAAAAATAGCAAACTGTCTCTATCATTTTTAATGAATGGATTTTTGCTTTAAAATGTTCCAAAAGACTTAGTTTTATCTGCAGTGTTGAAAGGAAACTAGAATAGTATGTGCAGTTTTAGGACTAAGAGATGATGGACCTATGCTCGCCTGTGTCATTAAATTGTCCAGTGAGAGGAGGACTCTGACATTTAAAGTATCATTGTTTTCATACTTGAAGTCACTTGGACAGCTCAGTTGCATTTCTCATCAATGCCGTCCTCATAGCGTTCAGAGTACACTCTTGACAAGGCTTGAGAAAGAGTGAAATGTAAACATATCCACAGATGCTGCCAGACTGGCTGAGCTTCTCCAGCAATTCCTGTTTTTGTTTCTGATTTACAGCATCCCCAGTTCTTTTGTTTCTTTTATCTAGAGTACACACTCGTTTGCTTGGTAGAACTTGACTAATTGGAATTTCTTGGTTAGAGTCCAGTTCTAAGAGGATCTAGGATAGGGGGAACACTAAAATCATAGTGGTGTTGCGTTGCACCAGTGTGAGGCACTGATGACCTCTTCCTGTGTGATTTGTCGGGAAAAAGCCACACATGGGATTGTTGCCAGCAAGTGGCGAAAGGTTGTGAATGCACGCTCTACTAGTGTCACACAGTTCAACTATGATGTACTGCTACAACACTGAATTTGAACTCTGCAGGTTCAGGCAATGAATTGGTGATCTGCGGCACAGTGGCTCAGTGGTTAACATTGCAGCCTCACGGCACCAGGGACCTGGGTTCGATTCTAGCCTTGGGCGACTGTCTGTGTGGAGTTTGCACATTCGCCCCGTATCTGTGTTGGTTTCCTCCCATAGTCCAAAGATGTGCAGATCAGGTAGGTTGGACATACTAAAATTGCCGATAGTGTTAGGTGCATTAGTCAGAGAGAAATGGATCTGGGTGGGTTACTCTTTGGAGGGTCGGTGTGGATTTGTTGGGCTGAAGGGCCTGTTTCCACACTGTAGGGAATCTAATCTAATCAAAAAGCTTTAACTGCCATCCCTTCGCCCTATGCTGGGGTTCCTTAAAGGGCCAGGCATCAGATTTGCAGGTAGGGTAGATTCTTAAGAACTTCTGCAATTGGAAGCAGTCTGGAAGTTGCCTGGGGATGTTTTGAGGTGTAGTGGTGAGTTGCTGGCTTGGTTGGAGTGAATTGGTGCATCGTTACCATGAGGGCAAAGAAGCAGATGACCTATCTGCACAAGGGCTGTGATAGGTCTGGGTGAAATGGCTGTCTGGGTCTGCAGCATTACAGAGAGTTGGAGCAGAGGTTGTTGAGAGGAAAAATAAACCCTGTGTGATTACCTATAACAACTGGCGCTGGTTTCTTCCACATACCTTAATGGTGACAGAGTATGTATCTTATGTATATAGATTAATCCTCTCTTGTATGCCATCCCTGATGAATTGGAGGTGGACAAAGTTAAAAATCACACAACACCAGGTTATAATCCAGCAGGTTTGTTTGGAAGCACTAGCTTTTGCAGCATCGTTCAAAAATCAGTGCTTCCAAATAAACCTGTTGGACTATAACCTGGTGTTGTGTGATTTTTAACTTTATCCCTAATGAGGTCCTCATTCAAGCTTATTGTGTCAGAAAATTGGCTATTGCCCTGAGCTGCTCAAAAAACTGTCCTATTCCCATGATTTGGCTGTGACACATCTGTGCCTAAATGCCTCACTGTGTGCTGGCTCTAGATTTTATATTTGCCTTCAAGGTAACACAATGCTATCTGAGCTGGTGGCTATGAACCAGAGCAAGTGATTGGTCTTCTCCATCAGGCTGTGCTGTCACTCACTGTCCTCCTCCTGAGCTCCTATGGCTGAATAGGCAGAAGCTCTTGTGTATCTGATATCAGAAATTCAGAAAGTGAAGATTTGGGATTAGAGATTGAAAGTGAGTGATCCACAACCATAGCTTTTGCACCAACCTTCTGCGGCTTCCATCCAGTAGCAGGATGAGGGTGAGCTGGGGGATGTGAAGGGACATTAGATGTCAATGTTCTCAGTGATGTGGAATGCCTCAGGCTCCACTGTACATGACTGTATTATATGGAGAGCCAACTCCTTTGTAGAGTTCCGGAGATACGGACATGCTTATCACTTCCTGATTCTCATCGACTCCCTTCTGTTATGCACCACCTTATCTTGTAAAAGGGTGGACAGGCTCTCAGTGATTGTATGAGATTGTATAATTTCCCATGAGGCGACAGTGGGTACTGCAGATGCTGGAGATTAGAGTCAAAATTGGAGTGGTGCTGGAAAAGCACAGCAGGTCAGGCAGCATCCGAGGAGGGCTTTTGCCTGAAACGTCAATTTTCCTGCTCCTCGGATGTTGCCTGACCTGCTGTGCCTTTCCAGCATCACTCTAATCTTGACATCATTTCCCATGAGCCTGTTCTGATAATCAGTAAGATATAGTTGATCTGCAAACTCATTTCAACTATCCTCCTTCTCCCTGTATCCCTGAGATTTTTGTTAGGCAAAGGCATTATCAATTCCAGATTTAAAATTAACAATTGATTTAGTACCAATTACCATTTGTAAATGAGCGCTCTGAACTTCTCCCACCCTCTGAGTGTAGAAATGCTTCCTAATTTCACTCCTGAAAGGTCTGGTTCTAATTTTTAAACTATGCCCCTAAGTCCTAGACTCCCCAACTGGCGGAAATAGTTTCTCCTGATCTATCCTATCTGTTCCGCTTAATATCTTGACAACTTGGATCAAATCGCCCCTTAACCTTCCTGAGGATACAATCCTGGTTTGTGTAATGTAACCCTTTGGGGCTGGGTGTTATCCTGGTAGATCTGGGCTGCGCTCCCTCCAAGGGCAATATATTCAGTTAAGACGTGACAACTAGATTTGCTTGCAGAACTCCTGGTGTGGTCTACCCAGTGTTTTGTACAGCTGTAGCAATACTTTGAGCCTGTTCCAGTTCTCTGGGCATAAGCAGTAGCATTCCATTGGCCGTTATCATTAGATTTTGTATCTGTTCATGGAAGTTTACTTATGTTTGTGCCTCAACCCCAAGTTTCTTTAAGCTCTGCTGTTTCAATGTTTCATCATTAAAGATGTTTTGTTGAAAGACACCCTAATTACGGATATGTTGTTGAGGCAAGAGAGACCAGTGTCTTTCAGTTCTTTTGTAGCGAATTCTCAGCAAACCCCCCTGTTTTTGGCATCCTTATTTCATGCTGTTGTGAAAGAAGGTCAGAAAGAGCAGAAGGAGATTAATTCTTGTTCTTTGGTAATCTAGGAAACAGAATGTATTTCCTCAGTTGTATTCTGGCCGCGAGAGCTGAATCATGGCTCAATAAGGAACAGGCTGCCTGGAAATCTTGGGCTGGATTTTGCGGTGGCAGGGGAGACCCTGCTGAGAGCTCTGAAAGCTGGGGACTGCGGGGGGAATTAAACATGACTGAGTGGTCCGCATGACTCAGGGTCGCATTTTGTCAGTGCCTGTTAGTTCAGCGACTTCAGAAATGCCAGTGGGCGTCATGGTGCAGCTGGTGAGGACATCGATGACCGGGTACCCTCATAGCCAGGTAAGTGGCTGTGAAGAGGCAGGGGCCAGTCAGGCAGGCCCTGTCATGGAAGTACTTGGTGTCGGTGGAGGACAAAAGTTGCCATTGCCAAACAGGAGAGCCATTCCCATCCTTCCCCGCCCATAGCAAGGTGTCAAGGTGGTGGAAGACCATGGGCATGTCATCTGTTGACTTCCCACCCCATCTTGCTAGGCTTCCTGGTTCCCAGTTATCTCCAAACTGCTGGTAAAATGCAGTTTCCCTGTGTCAATGGCACTTGGGTTGAAGACTGTCAGATAAGTTGTATTTAAAAGTGTTACATAATGGTATTAATATTATGCTTACAACATGTACAGAATCATCCTGTATTAATGCACTTAACTCCACTATTAGCAATTTATGTCACATGCTGTAGTGCCTCATGGTCATTGCTATTGACTCCACTGTGTTATAAACAATTGTAAATACTGAGGGTCAGCCTGCTCTGTGCATTGGGGCTGGTATTTATACAAAATACGTGTGGGTCAAATAATTTTGTACATGTGTATAAATAGAACTGTCTCATCTTTTCAACCATGCTCTGAAATTGCTTCGGGGAATAAATAGGAATAATACACATTAATGCACCAACCTAATGTTAACCTTTTTTCATTGGCTTGTTAAGTAATGATTAGTGAAGAACATGCAACTTTCATTGTACTTGCCTTCAAGCAACTATCTTGTTAATGATGCACACGTTTGGAAACAAACATGATTTGTTCTCTGTGCCTGATGCACACACATTCGGTAGGGTTTCAGTCATTTAGACAAAGAAATCAAGGGTAGATGTGTCTTTTCTTGTGGGTGTCTAAGAGACAAAGATGAAGCACGACAGAGTGCAGAAGGCAGAGTTATCAAAGCCACAAGGAAAGGAATCATGAAGTTTTACATATCCTTTAGTTGTAAGTTTATCTCATGCAACAAGATTATTTCAAGCTTATGGAAAATGCTAAGGGCTGAATATTTACTGACTTCAGGAGAAACCTCCCCACGTGTCCCAGTTCAGTTTTCACGAGTTTGATGTTTGAGGTGTTGATGATTGTGAGTGCTGTTTGAAGTCATGCCTGCCGCCCATTGGAGATAGTATGGAGGCAGCTGTGGTGATCTGGGAACTGTACTAAACAGCTAAGCATTTGCATAGAAGTCGAAGGAAACAAACTGAAAGAAGGTGGAAAGATTCTTTTGCGACAGTTCTGAAGTGGAGGAGGATGTATGGGAGTGGGGTGGGGTGGGGGGGAATGTGAGGTGAGATTCAGTAGTGACAAGAATTGAAGTGGTGGGCATTTTGAATTTTTAAGAAGGTGAAGGATTTTAGCAACCACAACTCAAAACAATTAGAAAATGCAACTGTTCAAAGTGGGCAGATGGGACAGTAGTGAGTGACACTACGAACATGACTCTTATACCTCTCTTCACCCCTTCTCTGACATATTGAAGGCATCATCTTTGGATGAAGACCCTTTCCTTCTGACAACATTAACTGGAGAAGATCTGGGGAAGTGTCCTGGTTTACTGGTGAACATGTCTGTCAACCCTAATGACTATGATAAACAGATTATCTGGTCATTATCTTAAAGTTCATTGTGGAATCTTGCAAGCACCAATTGGATAAATTTTCTGATATCATGATTGCATCTCAAAACTACTTCACTGGCTCAGAAATTATTAAAAGGTGCTACATGAATGCATTCATATTCACACTGCCTCTTTGTGGCTTTCTGCGCAAGTTTTCAATAATCTTCAAATTTCCTCTTTTTTATTGCTATTCCAGCTGGGTATTTGATCAATGTTATTTTACTACATTAAGGTATTCAAGTCTGGGGCATACTTTCCTGCATACAGTTGGCTTCATGCACATGCAGCTGCTTCCACTTATTCTTCATCATCCTAACACTCACCTTGGCATTTCTTTTCACATCAGCCATTGGCATTGTTGACCAAGCACCATCTTGCTTCAATAGAAATGAAAATTGCCATTTTTGATCCTGAACATTCAATCTGAAATACCCGGTTTATTGGTTTGTGGAAAACAGCCCTTTTTTCATCCATTTGTAGCTTAGGTCAAAGCAGTGAATTTTTTTTGAATTGAGCTCATATATGTATCTTCTATAATGAACTTTTTCACGTTTGATGCTTTCCTTCACTAACAATATCCTTTATACTTCATCAGCACACCACTCCATTTCCTCTTTTTCACTAAAAAAATTGAACACTCCCTCAACTCTTGGTAGATCATCGTTATAGACAATTAGTTACTTTCAAATGCGTATACTCAGAGTTTTACATACTTTTGACAAAACCATTCATTTCGAAGATCAAAACTAATCTTTGGGTCAAGCAGGTAAATGAGGTTGGGTGGGGGAGAAGAGTTGGCTGCTTATGCATCAATTCTACAGATGAACAAGAAGTGCAGCACAGTGGTTAGCACTGTTGTCTCACAGTGCCAGGGACCTGGGTTCAATCCCCACCTCAAGTGACTGTCTGTCTGGAGTTTGCACTGTGTCTATGTGGGTTTCCTCCCACAATCCAAGGATGTACAGGACAGGTGAATTGGCCATGCTAAATTGCCCATAGTGTTAGGTGCATTAGTCAGGGGTAAATATTGGGTCTGGGCAGGTTACTTTTTGGAGGGTCAGTGTGGACTTGGGCCAAATGGCGTGTTTCCACACGGTAGGGAATCTAAATCTAAATAAACCAGTGAAGGCAAAGACAATTCTTCAAATAATTATAATCAAAAGAACAAAGCCGGAACCTTAATGAGAAGTCAGACAAGACCACTTGGTTTTGCCCTTTGAACATGAAATTCAATTTCATCTAAATCAATGTATCATAATCCTAATTGACTCCTCATTAACTGGACTTCCACAGCTTTTTTTTCCATAGCCAGTTTGTCCCCCATTTTCCATTTTGTATCTGATGAAGAAATCTTCCTTTATTTTTCCAGCTTATTTGCTTGCAGAGTTACAGAGAATTGGAGGGGGTGGGGGGGAGGAGAATGCCACTCAGGCATTCAGCGAGCTGATACAAACCTGGTGGGCTGATTGGCCTCTTTCTGTACTGTAACCATTCCATGCATAGTGCTTTCATTGATGCTGGGCAAAGAGGAGAGCACTCAAATTAATATGTATTTTATTTCAACTGAAAATAGACACTTGTGCATTAGTTACTGATGTAATCTTTACTGAGTATAAAAGGGCTATGTATAATTAGCTCAAGTGCTGTGAACAGGGTGTTTACTGTTATTGTGTAATATTTGTACAAACCTCTTTAGCTAATGAAAAAGATTGCTTTTAGATGGCAATAAATTCCAGAAAGACAAATTAGTAACTTGGAGTCAATTAATTTTCATGAATCACTAATTGCCTGATTACATTATTTACTTATTTAACTTTGCTTTGAATTATTTATGCAATGACGAGCCTGGTCTCTTATCAGTGAATATCTTTATTCAGATCACTAATGAATCTGGCAAAATCTTTAAAACAAGTACTAAAAACAGGTGAGAGAACTGTGGTAAGGTGCATTGGTGGAGGCATGTTTGAATCTAAAGGAACCAACTATGAAATTAATAAGTTGACCACGATGCGATGAGATTTAAAAGTGATATTGGCAAAGGAGAGTATACTATGCTGAGTGTTATTTGGTCATCTTTGTCTTCTTTATTATTGCCTGGTAATATAAACAGATAAGTGCTCATCTGGCATTTCCTTGCCTGCCTTTTTACAGATATGTTAATTGGTTTATTTTAAAATGGGTCAACATTTGCTAAAGCAATGTCACATAAATACATTAACCAACTACTAATATTGCCAACAATGATTTTGAGGCTTACTTAAGATGATGAGCTAACTAAACCTTCATTACTGCTGCTCACATCAAGGCCACATTTCTAAAATTCTACTTTAAGTAAAATTTATTAATTGATTCAAGAAGTAATTGGGTTAATCTGAGGCAGATATTGGATAAGCAGTGTTACTGTATTGTTTGCTCCATGGTTGAGGACTGTGTCATCTTCAGACCCATACCACAGGCCAATTTAATTAGCTGTAAGTGCAATTTGCAACTATTATTTGCAACTTGCAAAATAGGATCAAAGTGGGAAACCTGTCCACTCTTCTGAGGATCAAAGTTAAAATTCAAATGTCAGAAGATGTGGGTGGAGGTGTGGGTTGGTAGGGCAGTCGTTGGAGGGTTGGGGTCAGCATTGAATTTCTGTGAAGCCTGAATGAGCAATTCCCCCCCCCCCCCGCTTACCCATTGGAATTTCTTTGTACTTTTGTGTGTTTCTATATATATCAGAGGACCCAAGTTATAGCATATTGACCATAAGCCCTAGCCTGAGAGGGTGATTTGGAAAAGCTCTGACAAAATTGACAGCCTCTGCACCAGGACTGCTGTTTGCACCTGATCATTATCCACTCCTCAAACAGGTGAAGGCTCCAGAATTGTTTCTCGAGAGGGGAGAATAAGGAAAAGAATTAACATATGGAAGAAGGGAGCAGGAGATTTCCTTTCAACATATTCATTCATGGGATATGGGCTTTGCTGACTTGGGCAGCATTTATTACCCATTCCTGGTCACCAATGAGCAGGTGGTGGGGAGCTGCATTCTGAACCAATGCATTCCATGTGCTGGAGGCAATCCATGTGATTGAGGAAATGAAAATGTTGGTCGACATTGAGGGTAAATTTAACCTCAAAGACTGAGATGAGTTGGGGCATTTGAAAAGTAAATTTCTAAGAATCTTGTACCTGTAGTGGATGCTGTGTCATATTAAGTCTTGCTGAATTAGATAACTGAGAAATCTCTGTGGTTTGATTCTCCACTGCTGCTCCACACTTTTGCAGTCACTCACCAAGAGTACCAATGATTATGTTCCTCACACTACTCTTTTTAACTTGCTACACGATTCCTAATCATTTGGAAACTGTTGAATATACCCTATTCATTAATCCTGGGAATGAATTGCTTGTAAACCAGTTTCGGTGAGTGTCAGCTGTTAATCTAAATTTTTTATTTCTTTACTTTTATAACTATTTTTCCCCTAAAAATTTGTACTTTAGAATTTGTACCGAGGTACCTAAGATGGCGCAGTAAGTAGTGACTTGTAAACTTCTCGCTGTACTCATTTGAGTACGTGACAATAAGGCTAATTCTAATTTTAAACAGCAGAACCCCACAGCACTGATAAAATCTGCAATCAAGACTGACATCCCATACCTGTTAAATATTTGACCTTTACTTGGGTCTCAGGGGAGATACTGTGTCATATTAAAGCAGTTTCAAGGAGGAGGAGAATGGAAACCAGTGAAACATTTGGTCAGAATGCTGACTGTATATCTTTGAATGACTAAGTGAAAAGTAATAAAAATCTGCTGTCTTTTCTTTTGAAAACTCCTCATAGTGATATTCCTTATTGCAAAACTCTTTGTCCAAGCTTTTGACGATCTAGCTTCTCACATGGATCTGTGTCAAATTTTGCCTTATAACACCCCTGTAAACTGCTTTGGGATATTTTGCTGCATTTTTCTTAAGCATCCCTTTGGCTTGGGGATGACCTGGTTCACATCGATATGATGGGTTTGGAAATGGCTGAGAAGCTCAATGCTTCGACGCATGGAGCAGCTGGTGGATGAAGTGTTGCATAGATGGGTTACTTTAAGCTTTGTGCACTACCTCGAGTATCTCGACTGTAACTTTGCATGTTCCTGATGAGATTGCTTGCTGTTATTGATGTTTTCCCCGGTGAGTCTTCCCCGTTTTATTTGATCACAAGCCAAGGTATCTCATGAGTCAAAGACAATGTTTGATCTCTCCAGGGATGCTTTGAGGACATTCTTGAAGCATTTCTACTGTACCTCTGGGAGTCTCCTGATATGATTGAGTTCTGGGTGGAGCAATTGCTCTGTGAGTCTAGTCCGAGGCATATGAATTACACATCCCACCAGGTGGAGTAGGTTTTAACTGATTTGTTATGTTTTGATTAGATTAGATTAAATTCGCTACAGTGTGGAAACAGGCCCTTCGGCCCAACTAGTCCAGACTGACCCTTTGAAGAGTAACCCACCCAGACCCATTCCGCCTGACTAATGCACCTAACACTATGGGCAATTTAGCATTACCAATTCACCTAACCTGCACATCCTTGGAATGTGGGAGGAAACTGGAGCACCTGGTGGAAACCCACGCAGACACGGGAAGATTGTGCAAACTCCACACAGACAGTCGCCCAAGGCTGGAATCGAACCTGGGTCCCTGGTGCTGTGAGGCAGCACTGCTAACCACTGTAGATAAATAAACATTGCTTTTCTTGTGGTACAAGACTGAAGATGTGGGGGAGAAAATGGAAAAACAAATAAATTGTGGAGAATTTTTTTAAAAATGGAGAAATGGGAATTGATAGTGGTACTACAGATGTGCAAATCATCCATTACTCCAATCAGTTTCTATTGTACGAAGTGCAAGTAACTCCAGTTGTTTTCAGAAGCAGCCTGTTTTACTCATGTATCTGGGAACAATTTTGTTGTGGGTTGATTGCAGGGCAGGGCAGCTTTGATAGTTTTTATAGCAGACATCACAGTAAGTTTAATCACTAGCTTCTCCTTTTTCTGTATTCATGAATAATCCAGTGAGTTGTCCTAGAATTACCAAATGCCTTTTGATCAAAAAGATAAATCAATGCCCGAATAAAAATGCAGTGCTTTCAATCTGCATGAGAAGCCTTTTTCAGAATTTTACAATGACATCTGTCCTATTTTAGAGCCCGATGAAGATTAACTGCATGCGTAACTTCTTTGACAACCACAGATGTAAATATGGTCTGTTTTGCTCAACCCATCGTGAATATAAGTTTCAAAATTATTCTTATTCTGTTATAATGGGCTGGATTTTCCAAGGCTCATGAAGGCAAGTTATGAGATAGAAGTAGGAACAAACTTAGGAAGTAATCAAATTCCACCTCTGAAGCATCTTGCTGGAGGCAGAAACCATCTGAGACCAGCGCAGCAGCAAAGTGTACCTAATTAGACATATTAGGGGCACAATTGGGGCACTATTCTCTGATAAAAGCTTGGCTCCTTGATACCATCGGAATCCAGAATTTTTATTGGGATGGCAGGACTGACATTTGAAGGAAAACTGGATGGACCAGGCTTGTACTCATTGGAATTTAGAGGAATGATGGGGGATCTCAGAGTGACATATAAAATCCTGATGGGTCTCAACAGGCTACATGTGGGAAGAATGTTCCTGATATTGGGGAACTCCAGAACTAGGGGTCACAGTCTAAGATTAAGAGGTAAACCATTTCAGGACTGAGAGGAAGAAGAATTCCTTCACTCGGAGAATTGAGAACAAGTGGAGTTTGCTACCACAGAAAGCTGTTGGGGCTGGTCCATTAGATAGATTCTAAAGGGAGCTGAAACATGGCTCTTGTAACTAAAGAGGTCCAGGGTATGGAGAGAAAGCGGGAGTGGGATACTGAGATTGCATGATCAGCCATGATCATATTTTATGGTGGGGCAGGCTCGAAGGACCAAATGGCCTATTCCTCCTATTTTCTATATTTCTATGTTTGAGATGGCCTCCTGATGGTAGGCCTGGGGGGACCATTGACACCCTACTCTCCCTCAGCCAGCATGGAGTTGTGGGATAGTAAAACCGCAGCCCTGACCAAAAGGGAATCTGTGGAAAAAGTCCTTCTCCACATTGATGACCTGACAGCTGTGGCCGTGTATGATTTTGATGGTTTCTAATCCTGCCGAAAGTGCTTCCATTTTGAGACTTTTTATGGTCATCTGCTTCAGCAAGCCATCTTCTTAAGTACAAGTGTGAAGGTCATCATTACATTATATATTTAGAACATTTCTAAAGTGATTAGCTGGTTTAATTTGATTTCACTGGATTAATGGATTTACATAGTACAAACAGTAATCAGGGAGACTGCAGGTACACTGAGGTTTGTCAATAAAATGCAGAGACATGAAATACTGTGTTCTATAATGAACCTATTATCAAGAAATATATTTGTAGCCAGTTTGATACCGTCAATGGCTTGACCTAGAGATAACAACCTTTTGCCAATGAGGCAACTGATTGGGCATCATTGTGAGGCCTCCTATTTTCCATCCTTCTTTGGTTGGCCTACTATCCAAAGTTAGTCAGGAGTCTCGGCGGCATCTTCTTAACTGCCAGCTCCTGGAAGATTATGACTGGCATCCTGCCACAAGTTCTGGGTTCACAGTTTCGTTTGTAGTCGTCTACAGCTCATGAATTCAATAAGAGTCCTTTGGAACTAAGCCCATTGTTGGAATTTTGATCCACTTGGGAAAATTCTGCCTAATATTTCAGCAAATTGTCAAATTTACAGTCATAGTTGAACTCAATTCCTCAGGATAAGCACAAGAGAACACAGTGTACAAATAGGAGATACGTGGGAACGAGAAAATGTACCTCATTGAAGTACTTAGGTCTTAAATGTACATAAAACAATAACATGGAGTAACAAGTGTGTGAGCTATCACTATTGTAGGCTGTATGTCTTATATAAAAATAATTTGCAGACAACAGATTAAATCATTTCAGGCTGTTCAGTGGTTTGGTGCACTGAACACTGAAGGTATTTGTACCAAGAATTAAGCTTACACTTAAGGTCTTGATCATACTATGGAATACAAAGATCAGAGAGCTGTCATCTTCTCACATGGAGGGAAGGGAAATCAGTAACTAAGTGGTTTCAGTTTCTTGTCTTGGTTTAGTAACAACAGGAGATAAATTCTGGAAATAACTATTAATTGTCATGTGTTCGAGAACAATTCAACAGAGAAGAGAAATAATTACAAAGATGAGAGGAATATTATTTCCTTTCTTTAAAAAAAGTAGAACAAAATTAATGAATTGTAGCCACATTTCTCAAGTAATAGGAACCAATGAGCTGTTGTTCTTTATCTCTCTGCTTCGACTCAAAGTCACAGAAATATTATTTGAGCTGTCACAAATTTTGCAATCCATGCTCCCATTAAGCAAAGCTCCTGCCAGGAGACCCAACCTTCCAAACCGAGGCAATCTGTTCTTTTTTAGTTGCACTGTAAGAAATGAAAGTTCTGTCTTTTCACTAGGTTGTTCCAAAGCAAGCTGTCACTCACACCCAGCTGATCAGCTGCCATTGATGGGGTAGTTCAGTGGATTACAACCCTTACTGCTAATTGAGGCAGCCTGTGATAATAGGATTTTTGATCTTTGGAGAGGAAAAACTGACATTGCGTTTCCTGCTCTCAGTGATCAACTGATCTCAAAACGATTTTGAATGACGATCGTGCAGGCAACTGCCTGGAATTTCTAAAGGGAGCTGTGTTATAGGCAAAAGGGTTTAGAGGGAGACGGGAGAAAAATGAAAAATGAAGTTTTTTAGGAAAGAAATTTATGTAGGATAAATAGTTTTGCTTTTCATGTTCACTTTCGAGCTTCTTTTCAAACATGTGCATGTAAGTGTAGTTAGATAAAATTGTATAACTCAGTTCTGACATAAAGAAAATCTCTAATCTACTGTTCAAAGCTTGGAAATAATTACTTGAATTGAATTGTTCAATAGTTTAAAGGGAAAATAGGAAAACAAAAACTGAATTATTTTATTATGTTCCTTCCGCATTGATACAGATGAAGAGCATTTGTCTGTGTTGTTTCAGGGTAGATTTATCTCTGATGTGACTTTGTAAATGTTTCATTTCAACAATGTTGACTATGAATGTCTGCATTGTATACCTAACAAAAATGCCCAGGAGTAGCGGATTCTGAAAATAGGCAACAGTGATGTCTATTCAGCTGCTTGCCCTCCTGCCCTTCACCTTCTGTGAGAGTTTTATGCTATTTCCTTTTTACATTCATCCACAAGAGATCAGCAGATCCGTGAATAGTAAAGATGTTTAGCCATAAAGATAAAGACCTAATATGCTCTTGACTAGGCTTTGTGGATTTTACAGGGGATTTGCCTGAAACAAACAGAACAAAAATGATGCCCATAAAAGCTAAGCCTTTTTGAAATGCGCAATGAAGCTGGGAGTAAAATGATTTACCACCAACCTTAGAATTTAATTTGGAACATTTGACTGTCTGAAAGGTTGTGAACGTCTCCCTTTTAATTCCCTGTAATTTGCTTAATGCTGATTACTTCCTATGGAAAAATGCCAAAAGAAATAAGAAGTCAATGTTTTGAAAATAAAACACAGAAAGTCTGTAGCACTTTAATTAATTAGTGCTGCCACATATGTATGTGCTTGTTGCAAATATTTAATTTTTGTTCTCTGATTTTGCAGTCCACAATGATTGTTTCTTAATGGTATATTTTTATTGATTTTCCTGTTGAGATTTAAAAAGCACTTGGTTGTGGGAGCTGAAAGAGGACAAAATGCTAACTGCTGTAAAGAATAAATATTTGATGAATAATGTAATTGCTACCAAAGATTTCAGTGAGTTATTTATTATAAATGCATGCACTATTGAGGTTTCTGTGGGCAGGGGGTTTCATTTCTCTATCTTCTTTGGTTGTGTTCTTGAAGGTGACTCTTCTCACCAGGCCAGAGGACAGTAATCTGATCTGTTTTCAGCTGTTTCAACAGTCCTAAGCAGAGCTTTCAGTTAACTGTAATCATCTCTCGCAACATCCATCCTACTGTTCTATTTAGACCACAAAAATGCAATGTTTGAATAACACTGGTGTTCATTGTGGACCCATCACCCAAATGTCAGAAGGTTATATCACTATGTAACTACATTCAATTCCACTGTTACACCATTTGGAAAATCCTGTTGTGGGTTTATACAGAACTGTTTCATTTCTGGCTCTAGAAGGCATTACCACATTGCATTGTTTACAAATGTATAAATTATTAGTTTGTAAATATGTTGCAGGAAATAAACAGATGAACTGCTGATAAAGGGTCATCATGACCTGAAGTGTTAAATCTGCTTTACTCAGTAATTTCCAGCAATTTTTGTTTTCATTTCAAACAGTAAGACCTGGAACTTTCCATCAAATCGCAGCGGTAGCATTCTGTGAACCTACATCTGACAGAAATCTCTGCATCCCTCTTGCCCATTGTTTTCGCTTTCACAGATCATGGCTGTTCCTTCAGCTGTCCAGGTCCTAAGCTCTGAAACATTCCCCTGAAATATCTCCAACTCTGTAACTCTCTCCTCTTTTTAGATTGTTGTTTTCTACAAACTGTTTTGACTAAGATTTTGATCCTTTGCCTCAATAATTCTTTATGGGATTAGGTGTTATATTGTGCCTGTGAACTGTATTTAGGATATTGTAGTTCTTGACACAGTACATGACAGCAATGATGCATTGCACTTTGAATGATGCCTGAGCGGGTGTGTGTAATATAAGTATAGCTAAATTACACCATCTCTGTACTATAGTGAAATGAGATTTCACTTTAGAAATGATCATATTTATTTGAGTAGTTTCTAATTGAGATTTAGCAGCTTTGTTTTGCAGCAGAGAGCGGCGGGAGCTGGGCGGAAGTGAAGTCGGAGCACAAAGCCAGTCGGGAAGGTAAGTGATTGTTATTTGAGTGGGTGGGGTGGCCATGTTGGTAAGGGATGATATTCAATCCCTTGCGCGGGGGGACCTAGAATCAGGGGATGTAGAGTCAGTATGGATAGAGCCTCTTGGGAGTTATCTGCAGGCCCCCAAACAGTAGTCTGGATGTCGGATGTAAGTTGAATCAGGAGCTGAAATTGGCCTGTCGCAAAGATGTTACTACAGTTGTTATGGGGGATTTTAACATGCAGGTAGACTGGGAGAATCAGGATGGTATTGGACCTCAAGAAAGAGACTTTGTGGAGTGCCTCCGAGATGGATTCTTAGAACAGCTGGTGCTGGAGCCTACCAGGGAGAAGGCAATTCTGGATCTGGTATTGTGTAACGAACCAGAATTGATCACGGACCTCGAAGTGAAGGAGCCATTGGGGAGTAGTGACCATAATACAATAAGCTTTAATCTGCAATTTGAAAGGAAGAGGGTACAATCGGAAGTGACAATATTTCAGTTGAATAAAGGTAACTATGGAGCTATGAGGGAGGAGCTGGCTAAAGTTCAATGGTGCAATACCTTAGCAAGGATGACAGTGGAGGAACAATGGCGGATATTTCTGTGTATAATGCAGAAGTTGCAGGATCATTTCATTCCAAAAAGGAAGAAAGATCCTAGGAGGAGGCATGGGTGGCCGTGGCTGACGAGGGAAGTTAAGTAACGTATAAAGTTAAAAGAGAAAAAGTATAACATAGCAAAGATGAGTGGGAAAAGAGAGGACTGGGAAGCTTTTAAAGAACAACAGAGGATTACTAAGAAGGAAACACACAGAGAAAAACTTAGGTACGAAGGTAAACTGGCCAAAAATATAAAGGAGGATAGTAAAAGCTTTTTTAGGTATGTGAAAGGCAAAAAAATAGTTAAGACTAAAATTGGGCCCTTGAAGACAGAAACAGGGGAATATATTACAGGGAACAAAGAAATGGCAGAAGAATTGAATTGGTACTTCAGATCTGTGTTCACTGGGGAAGACACAAGCAATCTCCCTGAGGTAACAGTGGCTGAAGGACCGGAACTTAAGGGAATTTATATTTGCCAGGAATTGGTGTTGGAGAGACTGTTAGGTCTGAAGGTTGATAAGTCCCCGGGGCCTGATGGTCTACACCCCAGGGTACTGAAGGAGGTGGCTCGAGAAATCGTGGATGCGTTGGTGATTATTTTCCAGAGTTCGATAGATTCGGGATCAGTTCCTGCGGATTGGAGGGTGGCTAATTTGTACCACTTTTTAAGAAAGGTGGGAGAGAGAAAGCAGGAAATTATAGACCAGTTAGTCTGATCTCAGTGGTGGGAAAGATGCTGGAGTCTATTATAAAGGATGAAATTACGACACATCTGGATAGTAGTAACAGGATAGGTCAGAGTCAGCATGGATTTATGAAGGGGAAATCATGCTTGACTAACCTTCTGGAATTTTTGAGGATGTAACTCTGAAGATGGACGAGGGAGATCTAGTAGATGTAGTGTACCTGGACTTTCAGAAAGCTTTTGATAAAGTCCCACATAGGAGGTTAGTGAGCAAAGTTAGGGCGCATGGTATTGGGGGCAAAGTACTAATTTGAATTGAACGTTGGTTGGCTGACAGGAAACAAAGAGTAGTGATAAACGGCTCCATTTTGGAATGGCAGGCAGTGACCAGTGGGGTACCACAGGGATCAGTGCTGGGACCGCAGCTTGTTACAATACATATTAATGATATAAAAGATGGTATTAGTAATAACATTAGCAAATTTGCTGGTGATACTAAGCTGGGTGGCAGGGTGAAATATGAGGAGGATGTTAGGAGATTACAGGGTGACCTGGACAGGTTAGGTGAGTGGTCAGATGCATGGCAGATGCAGTTTAATTTGGATAAATGTATGGTTATCCACTTTGGTGGCAAGAACAGGAAGGCAGATTACTATCTAAATGGAATCAATTTAGGTAAAGGGACAGTACAAAGAGATCTGGGTGTTCTTGTACACCAGTCAATGAAGGTAAGCATGCAGGCACAGCAGGTAGTGAAGAAGGCTAATAGCATGCTGGCCTTCATTACAAGAGGGATTGAGTATAGAAGCGAAGAGATTCTTCTGCAGCTGTACAGGGCCCTGGTGAGACCACACCTGGAATATTGTGTGCAGTTCTGGTCTCCAAATTTAAGGAAAGACATTCTGGCTATTGAGGGAGTGCAGCGTAGGTTCACGAGGTCAATTCCTGGAATGGCGGGACTACCTTACGCTGAAAGACTGGAGCGACTGGGTTTGGATACCCTTGAGTTTAGAAGACTGAGTGGGGATCTGATTGAGACATATAAGATTATTAAAGGATTGGACGCTCTGGAGGCAGGAAACATGTTTCCGGTGATGGGTGAGTGCCGAACCAGAGGAAACAGCTTAAAAATATGGGGTAGACCATTAGGACAGAGATGAGGAGAAACCTCTTCACCCAGAGAGTGGTGGCTGTGTGGAATGCTCTGCCCCAGAGGGCAGTGGAGGCCCAGTCTCTGGATTCATTTAAGAAAGAGTTGGATAGAGCTCTCAAGGATAGTGGAATCAAGGGTTATGGAGATAAGGCAAGAACAGGATACTGATTAAGGATGATCAGCCATGATCATATTGAATGATGGTGCAGGCTCAAAGGGCAGAATGGCCTCCTCCTGCACCTATTGTCTATTGTCTATTGTCTATTTTATGTACTGATAACTGTTTGACTGATTGGGGATGTATTACTTGAGCAGTGGAAAAGTCACAGCAATACATTTCATATAACAAACTTAATCAAACTTTTGCTGTGGGGTCAGACAAACAAACAGATACAGCTTGTTCATTAGTTGTACAGGGCTCACCTTCTGAAAAAAATCACAATGGATACGTCATTGAATCTGTTTTGTTCAAGCAGATTTACAAGTTCTTTGTTCAATGAAGAACTCACTCAAATGTTTTGTTGCTGGGGTTAAAGTGATGAGAAGGTAAATCATTACTAAATTCGGATTTATTAAAGTAGAATCAATAACATTTATATTTTTTCAAAGGGCTATTATTTCAGAACCAACCAGTGACATGTTCTGTTGGTTGCCTCTTTCTGCCAAGTGATCTGACAACATGCCACACGGGAATGGCAAAGCACTGCACAGCAGCAACAACATAACCTCTCTAATTACAATAAACAGCTAAACGCATTGCGTAACATTAATTGTTGGCTGAGAATATTCATTCTTCTTTGTTGACCTTCTCATACATATCAATATATATCATTCTAACTGTGCATGTGGACATAGAGTCATAGAGTCCTAGAGATGTACAGCATGGAAACAAACCCTTTGGTCCAACCCGTCCATGCCGACCAGATATCCCAACACAATGTAGTCCCACCTGCCAGCACCTGGCCCATATCCCTCCAAACCCTTCCTGTTCATATACCCATCCAAATGCCTCTTAAATGTTGCAATTGTGCTAGCCTCCACCACTTCCTCTGGCAGCTCATTCCATACACATACCACCCTCTGAGTGAAAAAGTTGCCCCTTGTCTCTTTTATATCTTTCCCCTCTCACTCTAAACCTATGCCCGCTAGTTCTGGACAAATGTATGTTTTTGCATATAGATACAATACTTACTGACCTGAAACATATCAGATTAACATTATAATAAAGATTACTCTAAAACATGCTTTATTAGCTGTAATGCAAATCAAGATATTTGGAGATGACAAAAGATCCCATTTATATGAGTTCTTGCAGGTATATAACTTAAGTTATACTTTTTAATCTTAACTCATTCTTCAGTTTATTGTGCAAGCATTCATGATATCTAGGGATCATCAATTCCAATTAATATATGAAGTAAAATAAAGAACTCAAGATTGTACCATTATGCAGCATGTTGCTTTGTTAATTTATGCCATTCAATATTTGAGCATGACTCACATTAGCACCTTTTCTGTATTGGTTGAGTTCCTGAGGGTAAAATCATCTGTGGAAGAAAGCTATCTCCTCAAAAAGAGAGCTTGGCTAATTTTGGTTATTTATGTATCCTTTCTAGATACTGCTCTCTAAGAACTGTTGGCACAGGTCTATTCAGTCACCTGCATCTCAGCTGCAGCATTGCTGAAGCTATTATCAGACCTAAAGGAAGGAAAGATGATTTGATTTCACTTCTAAACAGACGGCTAAAACGATGTCAGTTCCTCTGCTGTCTTAGCTCCTCCTTGCTTGATCAGCTAGACAGCACACATCTGCTGGCAGAAAATGTGTTTGGAAACCTTTACATTAAAAATGTACCAGATGCTGAATGACAGGAAACCAGGGTGGGGGGAGGGGTGGGCGGCAGGCGAGGTGGCAGGAGGCAATATGAACTGTTTATTGTCTGGTGCCTTAAAGACCCAACACACACATTTAATCATTTTCAGATGGAATTATTGTGTACAATTAACAATTGCGACTGAGGATATAGCTATTACCCCGTGTGCTTCAAAAGGAAACATTTTAATATGTAATACTGAGTTTAATATGGCGCACAAGGAAGGGTCTATGGGAGTGGGTTTGAGAGGTTCGTATCTTTAGATGTCTGTGGATGTAATTTCCTGCAATCTGAAGGATATTTTTAAAGGTTTTCCGACTCATTAATAGGAACAAATGGAGTTCAAACAAGCAGCAGACAAATTGTTGCTTTATTGACAACAACTGTATACATAACTGAGTCTTAATTATGAATCAGGAAAACTTGCTTACTGTTACTACTTTAGTTCTGGCCAAGCCACCAAATTAAACTTCAAGGGATGGAATTCAGATGATGTAAGGTTTTTGTGGCTGGTCTGATTAGACTTGGAGCAATGTCCTGGCTGATGAATAGGGGTCCTGCACATTCCAGTGACAAAGAGCAAATGGTACTTGCAGATCCAAGTCATTATCTACAAAATCAGATGAAATGTTCTCATTGTAATTGAAGGTAAAGAGTATTCCGCAAGTAGTTACTTTGCACGTTGTAGTTACTTGTTAATTTCTATTTTAGTGCATTTAAGTTTATGTTTGATCTATTTTCTACATGAATTGTTCAGTATATCTGACGGTTGTTTGGGATTTAGTAGAGAATTGCTTTAAAGTGATGCTGTTGGTATGCATCGAGTGAAGCTAAGCCATTCAAATGGAATAAAATAACACAAACTTTCTTCCTCCTGGTTGAGTTATTAGTTTGCTAATTGGGTGACAGTGAAAGTGTTCCAATTCACCCCTGAATCAGGAAGAAGAAAAATCAGTGGTGAGGTTCTTCTTATAGAGTATATCTTCCATGAATGATGGAGCTAGTGGTGAGAGTCTTGATATTAACAGTAAAAGGTCTCACTTTCCAACTAAGTGTTGAACAGCAAGATAAGTTTCTCACTAGTGAGTGGTGAGAGGGCACACATTAATTGGTTCGTGCAGTCTAATTTTTTATGCAGCTTCCATTCTCCCCCCAGCTGGAGAGAAACTGATTGGTGACAATTCCCGATTTGAACATTTGAGCACCTGCCTCCTGACTCCAGCTTGCTGTTTGCTCCTCCACCTCCATTGTGGGCACCAGTCACCAATGTGTCAGGGCACATTTCATGGGCAGCAACCACATGTGTGCCACATGTATGGATGTTAGCATCAGACCCGTTCCAGGCTCTCTGCATCCTCTTGGTACACCTTCAATTGACTTACAGAATGCAATGCGCTTCAATACTGCACTTTGGAGCAACTCAGCACTTTTCATTGAAAGGCTACAAGGACACTTTGCATGCAGGGACAGACACCCAGTTTATGGATTGGACTCAGCTGCATCTTGATGCTTCTTGCTTGCTCTCTGAGGGTTGGCTCACATTCACCTACTTGGTTGCTCATAACATCTCTGCCTTGCATTGCACGCTAGCTCTCTTAGACAGAGCATAAAGATTCATAGCACTACCATCTCATCTTGCCTTTTCTTGCAGACGCAAAGCTAGGTAGCTTGTCATGGTTGTCAGCAATGGTCAGTCAAGACATGTTGCTGTCTTTCACCGTGCAACATCAGTCTCACACCTGAAACATGTGCCAACAGTGAATCTCGCAGATACACTGCTTGTGTCAGCAATAACATGGTCCTTTCTCAAAGTCTCAGAGGAGTAGTCCTCAGTCAAGTTAAGATAGATGCCCTTTGGTGATGGAGTGCTGGCACAGTAAGTCAGGGACAACCTGTGAGGTCAGTCAAAATACTTGGACTTGGTCACTTGGTCACTCGGCGCAGTCAGGGTCGGGATCCTGTCCTCATTGGAGGTAGGGAGATGAATTCTAGGCACCCCACCACTTGCCTTGGCTCTTACTGTGGGTCTTTCTCGCCTAGATTGAGATAAAGGGAAGTATTGACTGAGCTGAAAATATCTGCCACAGCTGTTGGATCTGGTGCATGTGGAGAAAATATGGTGAGGTGTCCTGAGTGTATAAGTAGGCAATGCAGAATATACATGTGGTCAGTAGGGTGGGATGATTTGGGTGGGGGTGAGTGAGTGATAGCGAAGGAGGAAAATGTTGCATAGAATAGAGAGAACAGTAGCATGAGCCTTGGTGGGAGATGTGTGCAGTAGAAGAGATGGAGTGAATGTGGGGTGACAGAAAAAAGATGGCGACATATGCCTGTGTGGAGTGGAGATGGTAAATGACCTTTCTCCTGCAATGCTGTTGCTAAACATTTTCTATGCAGGACAATTCACTACAAAGTAAAGCATGCCAATCTTAATGAGGCTTTAGAATACGCTGTCTAATTTTGATCATCTCACAATGTGTGGAATACTGAAAGAAGGCAACAAGATGACTTCAAATTTTATGTTAGTTGCTAGAGGGGCTCAAAGAGCTGGGTCCCTCAATATTAGAAAAATGTAGACACAAGAGAAGTTTGATCACGGTTTATGAAATAATTTTTATGTGAACCAATTATATCAACAGTAGGCTTGGATGAACTGGGGCTTCCAGTTAAAAGTTACATAAGGACAGAACTAAGTTGGATATGAGACACTTGTTTTTTCCCAGAGAATAATTGTAGGCTCATGATTCACTGCATCCAAGAGGAAGTTGGTCTTGGTTCTGAATGAGATGGAGATGACCTCAGCCTGAAGGTAGTTACCCTGTATTATACCACTGTGGTCTGCCTTGTGCTTCAATAACCTAAAGGAGTCAGAGAATCTTTTCTATTCCTTTTCCCCTAAGTGGCCTGAGTTTTTTTTTTGATTTTCCGCCAATCTTAGACAATGTAAGGTTTTTGGGTAGTTGGGCAGTATCGCTATGTTGTTGCCTGGGGCATCATGACTATCTAGGAGAGGGTAGAGGGTCTGTTTGTGTCCATATGGAAGTTGAATAAGCTGGACCTGATGTGACTGTAATGCCACTGACCTCAGTTATCCTGCCAGTGCTTAGGGAACCACACCCTGTCTTTTCAAGTACAAGTACTATATCAAAGATTGGAAGAAGTAGATGCATGGAGCCCTCAGCTACATGAATTAGACCAGAAGTGATAACAACAATAATGATTAAAAATTATGATGATTAGCTATGTCAATCTATTATTAGCATTTTTTAGAGACTGTTGTCTGGGTAACTATAAAAGATGGATAAAAATAGTGTTTGAAGTCCAGAGTGGGAAACATTGGTAGCATGCCAAAATATATTCTATTTAAATGTTAATCAGGTGGATAAATTAGCAATACAAACTTTATCTTGAAAGAGGTAAGCTGTCAAGGTGGTCTCTTTGAAATTCACAGGATTAGACAGAGAAGACAAAGTTGATTCTGGCAAATTATTTAATGTGCATATTATACAAATACAAGCAAATGTCATTCAGTAGGAATAAAAACTTAATCATGCAAGTTTTACACAAAATGTAATATATGTGGAAGTGCATCAAGGGAAGGCATTTGAAGCAGACTAAATAAGTGGGTCCAGAAGGCAACTGGATTTATTTCTGGAAGGAATGGCAACAGGGGCTTGGAGAGAGGCTGTATAAACATGCTTATTCACAAACACTACACTTTCTTGGACTATAGGTCCTTAAAATTCTTAAGGTCACAATGTAATCCCTGTAATTCAGTAATATTAACCTTTCAAAACGTCCAGCAAGTTTCCAACTTGACAATGTTTTATCACTCAGATTTTGAAACCCGTTTTTGTATGTATGAGTTGAAAATGATGGATTCCTCAAAAATTACAAGTTATCAACTGCAAACATACAAAACAGCCTCAGGCTCACATCATGGAATTACTTCTGAACTATCAGGGAGGCTCTTGAATAATGGAATAGCGATTGTCAGCCTACATTTGGAATCAGCTGAAACTGCCAAATGAAATTGTCCAAGAACTAGACCATAGTTTGGGACATAGGCCTTAGAACGGTTGCATTTATTGCACCATCAGCATTAAAAATTTACTGAGTGATAATTGTTGATGAGCTCAGCTCTAACATAGGTATATAACTCAAAAAGGTTTTGAAGATATCATTTGTTACATTGTGTTTTTAAAAGAAGAAGATCAATTGTATAACCATGCGCATTTATTTGCAGAATTGGCCTGTGGAATATTATTGACATATATGGCTGAAAATTACAGACATGTAGATTAGATTCCCTACAGTGTGGAAACAGGCCCTTCAGCCCAACTAGTCCACACCAACCCTCCAAAGAGTGACCCACCCAGACCCATTTCCCTCTGACTAATACACCTAACACTATGGGCAACTTAACATGGCCAATTCACCTAACCTACACATCTTTGGACTGTGGGAGGAAACCCACACAGACACAGGGAGAATGTGCAAACTCCACACAGATAGTCACCCAAGGCTGGAATTGAACCTGGGACCCTAGTGCTGTAAGGCAGCAGTGCTAACCACTGAGCCACCATACAGGTTAATCCATTTCTGTAATTCAGTTTGTTTGAGCCAATGTTTTGAAAATGGTTAGCTGACAACTTATCCAAGTGAAGAGTATTCACAGCAGGATTTAAATATGAACATGTTTCCAATTTATGTAAAGTTGATGTTCTGATCTTTTCTGCATTGTCACAGTATCTTGCATAAAATCTAATAAAGAACACATAGAACATTAGAGTCTGAATTTTTCTATTTTGAAACTGTGATGAAACTATTGAAAACGTTTCTTCTTCCTGTTCATTCACTTTCTAACTGTTAAAGGCTCAAAGTCAAATGCACTCATTAAACTGTGGTACAAAACTGCTCCCAAATTCTCATTTATTAGCACATCAGGCATACATGGATTGCAGGAGGCTGACTACATCTGAAATGATCGACTATAAACATTGGAAAATTTATAAAATAACAACAGCAGATTAGGTTTGTTCAAAGACCGTCATGAGTTGAGACAGCTCAACATGAATGAGATAGCTTTATACATTTTCTATGTTTTTCAGTCTGATATTTGGGAGCTTTGCCAATGATGGGAAGCTGAACATTTTCCTTTGTGGACATTGTGCCTGAATCAATTCCAGCTCAGAAGTAGCATGGTTAAATTAAAGTGAAGTTTGCAATTCTCTGCTTCAGCTGTGCCAACTTGAGAGGACCACTTTCTATTGAACATATGAATACCCTCAACGCCACTTTCCTGCCTGCCCACCGTTACCCGTTACATGATTACTAACTAAATATGTCTATATTTTCCCTACATTTATTTAGTGTTCCAATATCTTCCAATTCATGACCTTTGAGAGAACTAATTCCTCCTCATCTTTGTTTGAAATCTATTCCCTTTGGCCTAATACTAGGACCTCTCATTCTAGATTTCCCCACAAGAGGAAATATATGCTCGGCATCTAATTTGTCAATGCCCCTTAGCATCTTGTACACCTCATCCTTCTGAACTCTAATGGGTATAGACCTAAACTGCTCAATCTGTCCTCATGAGACAACTTTCATCTCTGGAATTAATCTCACAAACCTTCTCTGAACTGCCTTCAATTCGATCATGTGCCTCAAGTAAAGGGGACCAAAGCTGTATGCTGAACTCTAGATGCAGTCTCACCGATGCCTTACACAATTGCAACAACACCTTTCTGTTTTTATCTTTCATTCCTTGAGCAATAAATGATAACATTCCATCTGCCTGCTAATATCTGCTGTTCCTGCATGTTAGCTTTCTGTGAGTGATGCAGGAGGACACCTAGATCCCTCTGCATGGAAACATTTTGAAGTTTGTCACCATTTAGATGATAGCTGTCTTTGTGTTCTTCCGACCAAAATGGGTAACATCACACTTATCCACATTAAACTTTATCTGCCAACGTTTGGCTCATTCACCAAACTCATCCATATCTATTTGTAAATTTCTTATTTCTTTATTGCAATGTTAGTTCGACCAACTTTAGTGTGGGTAAGATTTTCGGTTTCCTAAACTAGCCGTCACGTAAATGTTTTGTGAATGACTGTAGTATGTCAAATTATGGGCAGCTTCTGGTGTGGGCCTGTGTCAACTCATGACAGGATTGGAACTTGCTAACCAATTTTCTAATCAACCTGGTCAGGGATGTTCTCACACACCTCTGGAACAGGTGGGCATGGAACCCGGGTGTCCTGGTCTAGAGGTAGGGAGACAACCAGCGTAACATAAGAGCCCTTGAGGAACTTTATGTACTTGGGTGGTAAATTAATTTAGTTATAAATGTGATTGGGTAAAGTTGCATCTTTGAAAATCAAGGTGATGGTACATGGTTGATATCCAGTCAGAGAAGTAAGCAGATACATTGCACTCAACACTAGCAGAATGTTACTCTTATTATAAACTATTAAATATGATCTATTTCAAAGTGTTGGTGTAATTTACCTGGTTGAAATGTTCATGCAATAGCTAAGTGCAGTGATCGATGCTTTTCTTTTCTAGACACTGAAATATTCAGTAGCTATAAAATTTCTGTTCACTCTATTCCTTTTGAATATTATTAAATCAATACCTTAAAGGAGTAAAGTCGAGGAAAGACTTTTTTCTCGCTACAGTAGGTTGCACATGTATGTATTTCTTTTTTACAGCAAATTGTTTGAATAGAAAATGCTATCCTCATGCTCGCTCTCGTCTGCAAATTCAGCACCAAGATAATTCATATATTCACTTGAAAAGTATGTTTTAAAGATGTTTGGATTGCAGCAAATAAAGCTAAAGATGAAGTTTAGTAATTGACTGTGATATCTTTGGTTGCTGTAAATGGAAATGGTTTTGCATGTGGAACATCTTTCAGAAGGTCAGTTCTGCCTAACCAAGACTTCCAGATCAAAGCATTATTCCCTGTCTTTGATCCCTTTTTCTGCCAGATTCATCCAGGCTTTCAGTACTTTTACATGGGAATTGATTAGTTTATTTTTTGAAGCAGGGAAGCGATTAAGAACTAACTTCCTAAAGAGAGCTGCTTAAAAATGACATTTGAACTTCATCTGCAGTTCTTTTCATACATAGAGAAATAATTTATTGACCTTACAAAATATTTTTAAAAACTGCTTTATTCAGGCTACAAGCGAAAGCAGTTTGTTGGGATGTAATTTCACCCTTATTTTGCACAGCGCTTGAAAATTTCCCTTTTTGAGGTTAAGTGTGAGGACAAGCATATTAGGTGTTGACTAACTCAGCGCCCCTTCTCTGAGACAACAATCTTACTTCACCAATCAGCTTGGTTACAGCTGACAGGTGAGCTTCCCAGCCTATCACAAAGCTTGATAGTGACATTCCAGCTCACTTGATGGTGCTGGGTAAGCAGGAGCTTCTATCTTATGGGTTCTCAGTACTGTTGATCAGCTGATTGATGATGGTTACACCTCAGCAAGGTATTATTTTGTTTTGCTTCACTTAGACTGTGTCATGGGCACAGGGGTAGTCAAGACAACAGTAGCTGCTCGTATTTACGTATCATTGATAATGTTCACTGGCACTTCACAGGGGCATTTTAACCAATAAAATTTTGACAGAATCTCAGATAAGGAGAAGTTAAGGTACATAGTTAAAGTCTTGGTCAAATGTAAGTCTTTTAAGAGCATCTTAAAGGGGGAAAGCTTTTTAGAGGGACTTTTTAGAGTGAAGTGGTTAAAATCAAGGATACTCAAGAGACTGGACTTTGGGGAGTGCAGACATCTCATAGCATTGTGGGAGTTTGCTGAGATGCAGGGTGGGGCCTCCACAATATTGAAAACAAAGATTAAGCCCTTTTCAATTGAGATGTTGCTTCACCAGAAACCCAGAAAGGGAGTTTCCTGCTTCTCTGTATTTTCGTTCAATGGGCAAGTGTTATCAAAAAGAGAGGCTTTCTCTTTTTCCATAAAAAGAGTTCATGTTAAAAGGAGGCACTGAACCCAAAACCTTGCCTGCTGCTAAAAGTGAAACATAACATACAAAGCCTGAGTTTTTGTATAAACAAAATGGAAAACAGATTTTCTTTTCAGCCCTTTTAAAAATCTGATGCTGCAGCTCAAGCTAGAATTTCACAATAGTTTAGAAATTGTTCTGGTCTTGAATTAGGAGTGTACAGGTTACTACTGACATTGCTAGCACAGATATCTTAGAAAGGGCTGTGAAATATCTGAATTACAGTATTTTCACCTTGCATTGCTAATTTAGTTGACTTGGACAAAAGCACTTGCCTTGTTAAACTAGTTACTGGCAAAGCAACACAAGCAATCTTAAATACTTTCACTATAATTGCTCATTTCTTTAGATTTATTAAATAAGGTGATTTACTGTACTTTCAAATTGTAGTTTGCTATCAAGCTACTTATATAAGTTGTTATAATTCTCAAACATCCCTGTCAGGCACAGATTGCCATATGCTGCTCCAAGTTTATTTTTCAACATTGTTGCCACGTTAAGAGAACCAATGAGCACAACACTTGACGCTACCAGCTAAGGGTGAAATATAACATGGAAACCCAAAACACAGCATGTCATTTGGACCACTTTATCCAAGGATCAGATCCTGTCAATCACAAAGACCATTTACTTGCACACAGGAAATTTAGCTTGGCTCCATCATTGCCTTTAGTGCCACCAGACTCCCATGCCCTGTAGCTGGTTTTGCTTCTGCCACATGTCGTAGTTTCAGCACTTTCAGAACTTTGTTTCTCATATCAAATTATGCCAATCCGGTCACAGAGATGTACAGCATGGAAACAGACCCTTCGGTCCAACCCGTCCATGCCGACCAGATATCCCAACCCAATCTAGCACCCAGCCCATATCCCTCCAAATCCTTTCTATTCATATACCTATCCAAATGCCTCTTAAGTGTTGCAATTGTACCAGCCTCCATCACATCCTCTGGCAGCTCATTCCATACACTTACCCCCCTCTGTGTGGAAATGTTGCCCCTTAGGTCTCTTTTATATCTTTCCCCTCTCACCCTTTAGTTCTGGACTCCCGGAGCCTCGGGAAAATACTTTGCCTATTTACCCTATCCATGTCCATCATAATTTTGTAAACCTCTATAAGGTCACTCCTCAGCCTCCGACGCTCCAGGGAAAACAGCCTCTCCCTATAGCTCAAATCCTCCAACCCTGGCAACATCCTTGTAAATCTCTTCTGAACCCTTTCAAGTTTCACAACATCTTTCTGATAGGAAGGAGACCAGAACTGCACGCAATATTCCAACAGTAGCCTAACTAATGTCCCCCTTGCTGCGGTACATTTTGTTGTTGGTTACTGATGCCTCCTATTCAAATTCTCATCCTCCTATTTTAATTCATTCACGGCCATTGTCCCACATATCTCTGAAACCTCCCACAGGCTTTCAATCCTTCCTCAGATTCTCTCTCTCTTCTTCAAACCCTGGCCTCTTATGCAGCTCGCTTTCTTTGCCGTGTGAATAGCTATGCCTCCAGCCACCAAACTGTCATACTCTGGAATTCCCTCCAAATAGCGTGCCCCCTTTCCTTCTGCCTTTTCTGTAGAATCTCGAAACCCAGCTTGTTTGATCAAGTCCTTAGCTAGCCCACCTCAGGCCTGGATTTTTATCATGACAAAACGGAATTGCTTGCATAATTGTGGTAAAGCAAGTATCTGGGATAAAATTTGAGGTACTCAAACATAAGTGAGTAACACATGTAACTGCACTATGCCAGAAATTTATTAATCTTTCACACCCATCCATCAATCCCAGCACTTGAAAATCTCTTGGAAAGAACCGTGGGTGCCGAGCATACCTGGAAAGGGTGTTGCAGGGAGTTCAACACAAAAATAAAACTGAAGAAGGTTCACTGGACCCAGATCATTAACTTTGGCTTTCTCTGCATAATGCTGAGGTACTGCTGCACTTTCTGCTTTTGTTTAAAAAGCTCTCAGCTGATTATTATGGGTTTACCCCAAGCTGACAGCAAGACGTGCTGATCCCTTGTAATTCAAAGGTTCAACAAGGGTATAAGTCAGTTTTCTGGATATTTCTGGGCTTTCGTTTCAAGGTGACTTGCATTGTATTATCCAAATGCATTTTATCATCAGCTGTTGTGCATCGTTCTGAGCCTGCTGTATGTGAATTTTGCCTGAGTAATCTGATACTATATGTATGGATTTTTAAGGAATACAACACACAAGCCTCCTTTAGGGTCTGATTGTTCATTAGTTCAACTTGTTGGGCAGAGTCTCAATTTAATGGATTCTTTGGGGAGGTTCGCTTAAAAGCAGGAGATGTATCTGCTTAAGGGTAGTTTGGGTTTTCCTTCGCCTCTATGTCCTTAGCACATATTATGGGGAGGTGGGTGACATATTCTGCCCCCATCAGGATCATCGGCACTGGAACGTCCAGGTGCCATGTTTAAAAAGATTCCTGGACTCCACTTCGGTTTGCAAGCCAGGAGCACCACTCAACCTCTGTTCATCAGCCCCACCCATCCCTGGAAATGAGAGACACCAGGGACAGGTCCACATCACCTTTCAACAACCCTTCCCTAGTAGGTCTGCCTGAAGACCGGGTGATGTGGGAGCGTTGGTGTTGGACTGGGATGCACAAAGCCAGAAGGCGCTTGACACCAGGTGAAGACTTCACCTGATGATGGAGCAGCACTGTCAAAGCTTACGATTTCAAATCAATCTGTTGGACTATAACCTGATGTCATTTGACTTCTGATTCCAAAGAAGAGAGGTAAATTTTATTTTCTGAGGGATGGCAACAGGAAGCTATCCTGACACTGAGAGGTAGCCTGGATAAAGGTGGGAAACTCAAGAGAACCTGATCCCAGTGCCGCAAGAGGGTGAATGGACCATGACACTCCCACACGATATATGTCTATTGAATGCTTCATGTTTCTACAAAAAAGTATTAGTATTGTAATGCAATCTAGATTAGAGTGGTGCTGGAAAAGCACAGCAGTTCAGGCAGCATCCGAGGAGCAGTAAAACGACCTTTCGGGCATTGTAATGCAATGGCGTACACGATTATAGGAATGGTATGGATTAAAGATGTTGAAGTGTTTCGGCAACGATGGTCATATTGGATGGTGGGGCAGGCTGAATGGCCTACTGCTGTTCCTATGGTCCTAATGTTGCCACTGCACAGGGCTAGCCTACACAGTACTGAATGCCAGGCATCAGCCTCAGCTCCCTCACATGCAATCGATATGGGTATTTGAATTGGAAGGGTTTAGAGCAATATGAGCCAAATGTTGGCAAATGGGACTAGTTTAATTTAGGAAATCTCATTGGCATGGACAAGTTGGACTGAAGGATCTGTTTCCGTGTTGTATACCTCGATGTTTCTATAATATCCACCAACGTAGCCTATTGAACCACACTGCACCTGACTCTCTCACATCTGCCAAGGTTTACATTCAAAACATAAAAGTAGCTAGACCACTTAGGTGCTTGTGCACCATCAGCTCACTGACTTTTTTACACAGTTAGAGGAACATTTGATATTTTTCTAAAGTGTCAGGCATTCCTGTCATAAAGTACTTCATTGTTTTTCAACAACTGCAGCTCGATGATGACACTGAATCATCCTGAACCCTTTAACACCTAACTTCCCCATTTGACATGTTCTTTTTCTCACTACTAAATCCCACAATCACAGCTTCAGGGATTAGCATCTCGATTTGGAATGCAGGAACGGTGCTCTTGTACTCGTACTAACATCTCTTAATTCTTCTCAAGAGAAATACATGCACAATAAGTGTCAAGGTGCGTAGGCAGGGTGCAGTTGACTGACTTAGGCTCCTGACCCCCATGCAGGAGCTGACCATTGAGATGGCAGGCAAGCAACAAAAATGTGTCTGAGACCAAAATGTGATTGGGTATCTGCAGCCAATCTGTGAGCCTCCAATCTCCTACTCCTAATTCCACCTCAAACATCAGTGTCTTAATGAAATGTTGACTAAGAGCGGCCATTTGCAACAGTAATAAACCTTTCTCTGTCTCTGTCCAGCTTCCCACTCCCAAAGCCAGGATACCTTCCTCCTCCTCCTCCCCCTCCACTATCACCACCACAGAGATCTTCTAAGACACTAGTCTCAGAAGATGCACTGTCAGGTCTTTCCTCCCCACCCACCTCCAATGCAGATACATTCACCACTCTATCTAGAGTAAGCTCAGGGTCACATTCTGGTGAGCACAGCACTATTACAGGCCTGCAGTGAGAGGTGGGGGGGGGGAGGCAACAAAATGACTGAGGTCTTCGACACTTGGAGGACTGCTGGAGAACAGATCCATTGCTGACCCCTGTACAGATGGTGAACATCTGGACACAGTCATTCACGAGTTACAGAGGGAAGGGGGGTGGGGGGGGGTTCATCATCTGGCAGAGATGCCGGAGGTCATGTGCAGATTGGAGTGAAAGAGAGAGGAGTTTGCAAACATTCTGTCCGATTGATATGGCTCCAGCATGTAAACACATGGGTGTCTCCAAAGAACAATTGGCAGCTTCCCTGTGCAGCCGAACAGTCTGTATCTGCCAGATATGAGATTGTGGGATCATTCACTCCACACCTTGAATCATGGATGCATTAATCCACTGGCGAAACAAAATTGGGCTGAGGAGTCTATACCTCCCTTCAGCTGCCCCCTCCTTTCAAAAATGTCCTCCAGCGCAATATCCCCTCCTACGTGGTTGACGATGCCTTCCAGCACATTTCCTCCACTTCCTGTACTTCCGCCCTTGAACCCCACCTCTCCCAATGCAACAAGGACAGAAACTCCCCCCACCCCGGGCCTCACCTTCCACCCCATCAACCTCCAGACATATCGCATCATCTGCCACCATTTCCGCCACCTACAAACAGATCTCTCCACACCCTATCTGCATTTCGAGAGACCATTCCCTTCGCAATTCCCTTGCCAGGTCCATGCCCCTCACCAAACCACCCACCCCTCCCGGTACCTTCTGCTGCTATCACAGGAAATGCAAAATCTGTGCCCATACCTCCCCCTTCACCTCCATCCAAGGCCTCAAAGGATCCTTCCACATCCGACAGAAATTTACTTGTACCTCCACACACTTCATTTACTGCATCTGTTGCATCCAGTGTGGTCTCCTCTACACTGGGGAGACAGGACACCAACTTGCAGATCATTTCAGAGAACACCTCTGGGACACCCACACCAACCAACCCAAATCCCCATGGCTGAACACTTTAACTCCCCCTCCCACTCTGCCAAAGACATGTAGGTTCTGGGCGTCCTCCATTGCCAAATCCTAACCACTTGATGCCTGGAGAAAGAATGCCTCATCTTCCACCTTGGGCCACTTCAATCACACAGGATCAATGTGGATTTCACCAGTTTCCCCATTTCCCCTCACCCCACCTTATCTCAGTTGGTAATGAAAGAGCCTAAGTCGATGAAGAAGCTTGTACTCAGCAGAACTTGGAGAAAGAAATCAAGCCCACAAGGTAGGTGCCTTGCCAGCAGGTTTCTGACCAAACATGTGTCCTGATTTTTGTCCACAAAGATGGTACCTGGTCACACAATTCTTGCAGTCTGGAGTGTTAATGAGTATTCGTGGACTACTAATGGATGCAAAAGAGCTTCTTAACCATCAAGGTCAAGAAAGCTGACCTGGCTGAAAGATTCAGAGATCCTTATACCACAACTTTAACCAACCATAGAGGAAACTAAGTAGAACTTGCAAAATTCTACCCATTGATGCGTTCTTAAGTTCAAAGGGGACAGCCAGGAGATTTTGACAAACAATGACTTTAACAAAATTGATACACGAATGGGTATACTTTTGAATACAGCTTCTCTCGCGATCACTCATGGGATTTTCTACCTTTACCTGAAACCAGGTCTTCAGAACTACCCTCCTGCCAGTGACGTGGGTGGTGATCTGCTTTCGTTATCTTCATAGAATTTATCTGGAAGGCTTTCTAGGTCCTCTCTCCCCACCCGGCCTGTTCACTTCCTGCATCAAGGTCGACAGCGATGCACTGGAGAACCTTAGGAGTTCATTTCCAACCAGGCGATGCCATTTTCCTATCCTTGCCAGTTCCAAGATTGAATTGCAGTGCATGCTGAAGCCAAAGTACAGCTCTCCTTAGCTCTCTGTGCTCCTTAGCTTTCTGTGCTGCCTGAATGACAATAAATGGACTCAGCTACAATGTGCATCATCATCATTGTGCCCAGTTTCAGGCTTAACTCAGCTTTCCTCCCTTTACCCCTTGTGGTTCTATCCTGTCACTGACTGTTTCCAACTTGGACCTTCCATTAGGGATAACATCTGATTCCATTGCACCCCTGCTTCCCCAGAGCAAAGCTTTCAGAGGCAGGTACCTTTTCAAACAGACAAATCTACTGACTCAATCTTCCCAACTCTCCCATGAAAATCTGGCCAAACATCCACACTTAGTGGGATAGAAAGCTCTCCTCAACACCTAATAGGCAACACTTGATAGCTCTTCATTGCTAACTCTTCTTCACTTGTTGTCTTGCACTCTGATCACTTCAGGCTTAGGTTAGTTGGGTCCGTATCTATGATAAAGAGGCAAAGTGAGATTATCATTGAGTGAATGGGATTTTAGCCTGTGAATTCATCACTTTTTGTTCAGGGGCTTTTTGCTTTCCTGCTGTATGTTGAAGCTGGAGTTCCCGCCCATAATGTTCAATCATCTGGGTGATTTTTCTTTTCAAGCTCCTTACAAAACAAAGCATATTACAAGGCCAGTATGGTGGTGACAATTCCTGCTGGACTTTCTTTAACAGTTCTTGTGAATTTGGTTTTCAAGGACAGGTTCCTTTTCAAACAAACAAATATATTGACTTTTGCCCAAAATGTCGATTTCAAAGCTCCTTGGATGCTGCCTGAACTGCTGTGCTCTTCCAGCACCACTGATCCAAAATCTATTGACTCAGTCTTCCCAATGCATGTCTTAAAATTACACTAAACTGTAAGAATTATTTAATTGTTTGGTTTTGCACATGTACTTATTGAAATCCCCATACCTCTTGCTGTAGATCCCACCACAATCAAACTAGCCAAAGCATGTTAAGACCATAAGACCATAAGACATAGGAGTGGAAGTAAGGCCATTCGGCTCATCGAGTCCACTCCGCCATTCAATCATGGCTGATGCGCATTTCAGCTCCAATTACCAGCGTTCTCCCCGTAGCACTTAATTCCTCTAGACAACAAGAATCTATCAATCTCGGCCTTGAAGACATTTAGCGTCCCGGCTTCCACTGCACTCCGTGGCAATGAATTCCACAGGCCCACCACTCTCTGGCTGAAGAAATGTCTCCGCATTTCTGTTCTGAAATGACCCCCTCTAATTCTAAGGCTGTGTCCACGGGTCCTAGTCTCCTCATCTAACGGAAACAATTTCCTAGCATCCATCTTTCCCAAGCCATGTATTATTTTGTACGTCTCTATTAAGTCTCCCCTTAATCTTCTAAACTCCAACGAATACAATCCCAGTATCCTCATATGTTAGACCTGTCATTCCAGGGATCATCCGTGTGAATCTCCGCTGGACACGTTCCAGTGCCAGTATGTCCTTCCTGAGGTGTGGGGAATAAAACTGGACACAGTACTCCAAATGGGGCCTAACCAGAGCTTTATAAAGTCTTAGTAGTACATCTCTGCTTTTATATTCCAACCCTCTTGAGATAAGAGACAACATTGCATTCGCTTTCTTAATCACGGACTCAACCTGCATGTTTACCTTTAGAGAATCCTCGACTAGCACTCCCAGATCCCTTTGTGCTTTGGCTTTATTAATTTTCTCACCATTTAGAAAGTAGTCTATGCTTTTATTCTTTTTGCCAAAGTGCAAGACCTCGCATTCGCTCGCGTTAAATTCCATCAGCCATTTCCTGGACCACTCTCCCAACCTGTCTAGATCCTTCTGTAGCCTCCCCACTTCCTCAGTACTACCTGCCTGTCCACCTAACTTCGTATCATCGGCAAACTTCGCTAGAATGCCCCCGGTTCCCTCATCCAAATCATTAATATATAATGCGAACAGCTGTGGCCCCAGCACCGAACCCTGCGGGACACCGCTCGTCACTGGCTGCCATTCTGAAAAAGAACCTTTTATCCCAACTCTCTGCCTTCTGTTAGACAGCCAATCCTCAATCCATCCCAGCAGCTCACCTCGAACACCATGGGCCCTCACCTTGCTCAGCAGCCTCCCGTGTGGCACCTTATCAAAGGCCTTTTGAAAGTCTAGATAGACCACATCCACTGGGTATTATTATGTTATTGCGCAGAGTGCAATGGTAACACCATAAATATTGTTTATGATAAAATGGCAC
This sequence comes from Chiloscyllium plagiosum, assembly GCF_037043375.1. NCBI lineage: Eukaryota > Metazoa > Chordata > Chondrichthyes > Orectolobiformes > Hemiscylliidae > Chiloscyllium > Chiloscyllium plagiosum. The sequence goes on along the minus strand of NW_028270162.1, from coordinate 39,952,820 downwards.
TGATTCAGGAAGCTCTTCCATTTCCATGTGTTTGATGTCTTTAAAGCTGAGATTGTCTTTCATAAATGAAGAGGGGAAGAAATTAGTATCCCACCTCCTTAAAATGTTTAAGATAGGACTTTCATGTGGCTCTGGGTGTTGGCTGACTTGCTACAGGAATTTGAATTTAATTAAGTTTTTTTAACCAGTGGTATTCAAGCATTTAAGGAATTACACAAGCAGACAAGATAAGGGTAAGCCACAAGTACTGCTCACACTGAAATGTGAGCTAGATGCCATTTATGTTATACTTTTCTTTTTGCTTACAACATCTCATCCACTCTACATAGCACCACTATATAGGCCAAACACTTGTCCTCTATATCTTTGCTGGATGGAAAATCTTTGGTATTAACTGGTTTCATAACAGTTTCTTAACTGTTCAGAATCTGAAATTATGTCATAGCTTGATTGTAAGGCCTGAAAATTTGCATTCATTTAAGTTTATTTTTAGTTTTGCATGAAAGGTAAATCTAAAATCCAAATACAATACTATTTTATCTGAAATCAGATATGAAAAGAGAGATCTTAATTTTTAACTTTGTAATCTTTGGAAAATCAAATTGGCAGAGTTAGCCATGTGGAAGAAATCATAGAATGTATGGACAGTTTCCTGGAACAACTTTTTGTGGATCCAACCAGGAATTTGTCTATTTTGGATCTGGTAATATGTAATGCGGTAGGTTTAATAACTTATTTTCCAGTAAAAGATCTTATAGGAAACAGTGACCATAACCTGGTTAAAATTTAGCATTCAAGTTTGAGACAGGGAGACTTGAACTGGAAACAACTGGGCTACAACCCAAATAAGGGTAATTACAAAGGAACGAGGCACAGTTAGCTGAGAAAGGAGTTTAGCAAAAAAGACAATTGCTGAACTGGTTAGACCACATCATTGAAGTTTTGGACCCCCTATCTAAGAAATTATACTAAGAAGTATTTGGATGTACACTTGCGATGTCAAAGCATACAAGGCAATGGGCAAGTGCTGGAAACCAGGATTAGAATAGAGAGGTAGTTGTTTTTGACTGGTCCTTAATATTCTGAAAGACCTTTTTCTGTGCTGTAGACCTTTGTGACATTGGAGGCCGTCCAGAGGAGGTTCACTAGATTGATCATTGATTGGGAGGGGTCCTCTTATAAGGACGATTGAGTAGATTGGGCTTGTACTCATTGGAGCTTTGTATAGTGAGAGGTGACTTCATTGAAACATGTAAGATTCTTAGGGAGCTTTACAGGGTACATAGAGAAATGTTGTTCCCCCTTGTGGGAAAGTCTAGGAGCAGAGGGTATAATCTCCAGAGTAAGGAGTTACTCATTTAAGACAGATGAGCAATTTCTTCTGTGAGGGTGGTACATCTATGGAATGTTTTACAGCAGAGAGCTGTTGAGGCCGAGCCATTGTGAATATTCAAGGCTGAGACAGAGAGGTTTGGAGTCCGTAGAGGCATAAAGGGAATAGACAAGAAAGTGGAGTTGAGAATCATCAGGTCAGCCATGACTTTCGCGAAAGGTGAGGCAAGCTCAATGGGTTGAAAGGTTTACATCTGCTCCTGTGTCCTATGATCTTCTGGCCTTATACAGCTTTGTTTTGTTAGCATAGCTTTACAATTTGTCTGCGCATTTGCCTCTGTCCAGATTTTGCGAAGAGGGAGGTGTAAAGGAGGGGAAAAGCATTTTGACATTTGATGTGCAGTTTTAATGTTAGTATGTTTCCAGCACCAGTCTGATTAAGACTTGAGCATTCTGAAACAAAAGGGTTTTCTTTTGAGGAAAGGCTGAACAGACTTAGCTTGATTCCGTTGGAGTTTTGAAGAGTAAGGGGTGACTTCACGGAATTGTATAAATTCCTGAATGATTGAGCAAGCTGGCAGAGAAAGGATGTTACCCTTTGTGAGTGAGTCCAGAATTAGGGAGGACACTGTTATATGTTTAGGATCAACTATAATAGGGTCAAATTATTTCGCTCCAATTATTTAGGGTCAAATATATAGGATTTTATATCGAAAAAAATAACATTTTTCTCTGAGGGCTTTGTGTCATTGGAACTTTCTGTCTTAGAACGTGATGGGGTGGGGTCCATTAAATATTTTTCAGGCCAAGGTAGTTAGATTCTTGTTAGGTCTGGGCATCAGAGGTTGTGGGTTGATGGGAATGTGGAATTCAAAACACAAATAGATCCCTCCCACTGTCCAAGCCCCAAACCTACCTTCCAGGTGAAGAAGCATTTCACTTGTACTTCTAGTTTACTATATTCTCTTCACACAAGGCAGTTTCCTTTACATCGGTGAGACTGACTTAGACTGGGTGACCTCTCTGCAGGTAGGAATGACCCTGACCTCTCAGTCGCTTGCCATTTCAATAAATCACGTTGCTTTCATATTACCATTTCTGTCCAGCGTTCCAACAAAACACAATGCAAGGTTGAGGAGCAACACCTCTGAGCCACTTACAGCCTTGAACTCTCCACATTGAATTCCATAACTTCACAGCTGACCATATTATGCCTACTCTACATTTTTCAACCCCTCTACACCCACAGCCTTGTCTTGTTTACTTAGTAAAGACAAATTATTTTCTCACTTTCACACATTAATGCATATCTCTCTCTCTTTCACCACAATTAACAACCCTTTTGTCCTTTGTACTGGGTCTCTATCTTCCTCTGCCTCTGTCAAAAGTACATTTAAAAAATTCTGTCACTTTTCAGTTCTGAAGAAAAGTCATACCAGACTCGAAATGTGAACTGTGCTTTTCTCTCTCCATAACAGTTACCAGACCTGCATTTTCATTGTTTGTTTCAGCCATGATTCTATTGGATGGAAGAACAGATGGCTCACATCTGCTTTCCTGTCTTTATATGTTGGGCAGAGGTTTAGGGATTAGGAGGGAACCTGTGGTTGTGTTCGTGGACTGGGGCGGGGTGGGGTCTGAAACTCGTAGGTGGTCACGTTGCGTGTCCCAGAGTGTGGGCCAGTCTCTGACCTGATGTCTTACCTTGGGATAGTGATGAGTCTGACCTCAGGGAGGTAATGTCTCTAACATCATCATCAAACTTTGGGCAGCTATAGTTGGTGGGGCTGAGCTTCTTATTTTTCATCCTAAGGAGTTGGGAGGGTGATGTTCCATCTGAAATGAAGGTTAGTGATGGATTTTTCTGCAGAGGTCAGGAAAAACAATTAGGTAGTGGACTGGGAAGATGCTTATCTGTTGTCTCTGGCTTGCAGAGTGCTGTAGAGGCAACCTTCTCCATGAAACTTACCCTCGCTTCCCTTTGACTGCTTATATTCCCAGAAGAAACCTGGAAGATAGAACATGCCCTAGTATGTTCTAGTACAGGCCCTTCGGCCCTCGATGTTGCGCCGACCTGTCATACCAATCTGAAGCCCATCTAACCTATGCTATTCCATGTACGCCCATATGCTAGTCCAATGACGACTTAAATGTACTTAAAGTTGCCAAATCTACTACCATTGCAGGCAAAGCATTCCATACCCTTACTACTCTCTGAGTAAAGAAACTACCTCTGACATCTGTCCTATATCTATCACCCCTCAATTTAAAGCTATGCCCCCTCATGCTTGCCATCACCATACTTGGAAAAAGGCTTTCCCTATCCACCCTATCTAACCCTCTGATTATCTTATATGTCTCCATTAAGTCACCTCTCAACCTTCTTCTCTCTAACGAAAACAGCCTCACATCCCTCAGCCTTTCCTTAAGACCTTCCCTCCATACCAGGCAACATCCTAGTAAATCTCCTCTGCACCCTTTCCAAAGCTTCCACATCCTTCTTATAATGCGGTGACCAGAACTGTACACAATACTCCAAGTGCGGCTGCACCAGAGTTTTGTACAGCTGCAGCATAACCTCATGGTTCCGGAACTCGATCCCTCTGTTAATAAAAACTAAAACACTGTATGTCTTCTTAACACCCCTGTCAACCTGGGTGGCAACTTTCAAGGATCTGTGTACATGGACACCGAGATCTCTCTGCTCATCTACACTAACAGGAATCTTACCATTAGCCCAGTACTTTGCATTCCGGTTACTCCGACCAAAGTGAATTACCTCACACTTGTCTGCATTAAACTCCATTTGCCACCTCTCAGCCCAGCTCTGCAGCTTATCTATGTCTCTCTGTAACCTACAACATCCTTCGTCACTATCCACAACTCCACCAACCTTAGTGTTGTCTGCAAATTTACTAACCCACCCTTCTACACCCTCATCCAGGTCATTTATAAAAATGACAAACAGCAGTGGACCCAACACCGACCCTTGCGATACACCACTGGTAACTGGACTCCAGGATGAACATTTCCCATCAACCACCACCCTCTGTCTTCTTTCAGCAAGCCAATTACTGATCCAAACTGCTATATCTCCCACATTCCTATTCCTCCCCATTTTGTACAATAGCCTATTGTGGGGAACCTTATCGAATGCCTTGCTGAAATCCAAAAACATCACATCAACCGGTTTACTCTCATCTCTCTGTTTGGTCACCTTCTCAAAGAACTCAATAAGGTTTGTGAGGCACGACCTACCCTTCACAAAACCGTGCTGACTATCCCTAACCAAATTATTCTTTTCTAGATGATTATAAATCCTATCTCTTATAAACTTTTCCAACACTTTACCAACAACTGAAGTAAGGCTCACTAGTCTATAATTACCAGGGTTGTCTCTACTCCCCTTCTTGAACAGGGGAACCATATTTGCCATCCTCCAGTCTTCTGGCACTATTCCTGTAGACAATGACGATGTAAAGATCAATGCCAAAGGCTCGGCAATCTCTTCCCTGGCTTCCCAGAGGATCCTTGGATAAATTCCATCCGGCCCAGGGGACTTATCTACTTTCACACTCTGCAGGATTTCTAATACCTCTTCCTTGTGAACCTCAATCCCACCTAGTCTAGTAACCTGTATCTCAGTATTCTCCTTGAAAACATTGTCATTTTCTAGAGTGAATACTGTCGAAAAATATTCATTTAGTGCTTCCCCTATCTCCTCTGAATCCACACACATCTTCCCACTACTATCCTTGATTGGCCTTAATCTTACTCTCGTCATTCTTTTATTCCTTAAATACCTGTAGAAAGCCTTAGGGTTTACCCTGATCCTATCTGCCAACAACTTCTCATGTGTCCTCCTGGCCCTTCTGAGCTCTCTCTTTAGGTCTTTCCTGGCTGCCTTGTAACTGTTAAGCGCCCTAACTGAGCCTTCACATCTCATCCTAACATAAGCCTTCTTCTTCCTCTTGACCAGAGATTCCACTTCCTTTGTAAACCATGGCTCCTGCGCTCTACAGCTTCCTCCCTGCCTGACAGGTACGTACTTATCTAGGACACACAGGAGCTTTTCCTTGAATAAGCTCCATATTTCTAATGTACCCATCCCCTGCAGTTTCCTTCCCCATCCTATGCTTCCTAAATCTTGCCTAATCGCATTGTAATTGCCTTTCCCCCAGCTGTAACTCTTGCCCAGTGGTATACACCTATCCCTTTCTATCACTAAAGTAAACATAACAGAATTGTGATTGCTATCACCAAAGTGCTCACCTACTTCCAAGTCTAACACCTGGCCGGGCTCATTACCCAGTACCAAATCTAATGTGGCTTCACCCCTTGTTGGCCTGTCTACATACTGTGTCAGGAAGCCCTCCAGCACAATGGACAAAGACTATAGTACTCATACTATAGTGTTCCCAGTCAATATTTGGAAAGTTGAAGTCCCCCATGACAACTACCCTGTCTCTCTCACTCCTATCGAGAATCATCTTTGCTATTCTTTCCTCTACATCTCTGGAACTATTCGGAGGCCTATAGAAAACTCCCAACAGGGTGACCTCTCCTTTCCTGCTTCTAACCTCAGCCTATGCTGCCTCAGTTGACGAGTCCCCAAACATCCTTTCTGCAATTGTAATACTGTCCTTGACCAACAATGCCACACCTCCCCCTCTTTTACCATCTTCTCTGTTCTTAGTGAAACATCTAAATCCTGGAACCTGCAACAACCATTCCTGTCCCTGCTCTAACCATGTCTCCGAAATGGCCACAACATCGAAGTCCCCGGTGCTAACCCATGCTGCAAGTTCACTCACCTTATTCCAGATGCTCCTGGCGTTGAAGTAGACACATATCAAACCAACTTCTTGCTTGCTGGTCCCATCTTGCGTCCCTGAGACTTGATTTCGGACTTACCTACTCTCAATCTTTTCTATACTCGAACTACAATTTTGGTTCCCACCCCCCTGCTGGATTAGTTTAAACACACCCCAATAGCCTTAGCGATATTTCCCCCCAGGATATTGGTTCCCCCCAGGATATTGGTACCCCTCTGGTTCAGATGAAGACCATCCTGCTTATAGAGGTCCCACCTACCCTGGAAAGAGCCCCAATTATCTCTGAGGCATGAAGCTTCATTTTAATAATTAAATGACGAACCTGACTCCTGTCCTATCCCCATTAGATTGGACATGGTCAGGATGGGGTTTAAGTTCAAAAATATTTTCATATTCCACTGACCCAAATGCATCCAGTTTACAATTGTTCCCTATACATTGATCGATCACTAAAATTGACAAATTGTACAGGGCAACAGTTGATAAAGAAGAAAAACCAAGGAAAGATATGAAGGGACACAAAAGTATTCGTACCTGAAAAATACAGTGATTCTTTTTCCCCTACCATCAAGAATTTCTGTTGAAAGATTCCCTTATACTTAGTTAAAAATCACACAACACCAGGTTATAGTCCAACTGGTTTAATTGGAAGCACACTAGCTTTCCGAGCGACGCTCCTTCATCAGGTAAGGAGCGTTGCTCCGAAAGCTAGTCTGCTTCCAATTAAACCTGTTGGACTATAACCTGGTGTTGTGTGATTTTTAACTTTGTACACCCCAGTCCAACACTGGCATCTCCAAATCATCCCTTATACTTGTTTCCTTTACAAATGCTGACAGTCTATTTCTGTTTTGTTTCACATTATTTAGAAACATGGGTTCATTGTGAAATTCTTAAAGTTGAAAAGTTTGTGCAATTCAACACTTCTGAACCTGATCAGATTAATGACTTCCTGCTCCTTTCTTCAGATCCATGGCAAAAGCTGTTAATTCTGGAAGTGATCAAAGAGAATTAAGAAGCAGGTTCCAAGTGCTAAGGTGGGTGGTATTATTCAATTATTTTTAGTCTACCTGCAGGTACAATGCAGTTAATTGCATATGCTGGGACAAATACCCAGCTGCATTTCAACTCATTGTAAGTACATATTTTCTTGCTTGCCAGTTATCTTTTTGTTTATCAATATTAAAAAAAAAACTGGAAATATGCAGCAGGTGTATCAGCATCCAAACAGCGCACGTGAACATTTGTGATTTCAAAGAGAGTGGCATGTTGGTGGATTGGTTGTGGATTTTGCAGAGTTTTCTGATTTGTATTTTGCACATACTCAGATTTTCTTTTGTTCTCAGTTGCTGAAAGGATCCTCTGTTAGGTTGTGATGATTATTTTCAGCACAATCTGCTCAATGTCACTCAGACTAATGTATAAGATCAAGAAATCTTTAGGGTAAATCGGTGCTTCGCAATTACTCTTGGCTATCAACTTCTGCTTAAATACAGAAGTCTTATTCCTAAATAAAATGAGAGTGATGACTGAGTGTGATCTTGATTTCTCCTCTAGGTTTGGAATCATTTCTGAGTTTATGATTTGCATTCTTCCTGCTTTGGTGTAGTGCATTTTGGGAATAGTTTCTGTGATGCTCAGCGTTTGGCACTACTGCCTCACAATGCCAGGAACCTGGGTTCGATTCTGGCCTTGGGCGACTGTCTGTGTGGTGTCTTCAAATTCTCCTCGTGTCTGCGTGGGTTTGCTCCCACAATCCAAAGATTGCCCATAGTGTTAGGTGCATTAGTCAGGCATAAATGTAGGGAAATTAGTCTGGGTGGGTTATTCTTTGGAAGGTTGGTGTGGACTTGTTGGGCCGAAGGGCCTGTTTCCACACTGTCGGGAATCTAACCTAATACTCATCAGTCCTTCTGACTTCTGTGTTATGCTCCAGCCATTAGTTTTAACAAACCTGCATCTTGAATACCGATGAAGGAAGGATATATACAAGAAAAAGAAAATCTGTGAATGTTTGGAAAACCAAGCAAGCAGAGGTAAGCATACGATATGCTAATGATGAAGAATGTTTTAAATATGAAGGCCTAAAGCATTTTTGGTGATGTTTCTCAATTACTTCCTTAAAACAGAACTTCAATTCACTAATTTATTAGTTTCTATCTTGAAACAAATGACTCATGAAACTCCGGAATCTGTGGCTTGTGCCACAATCAAAGCCTTATTTTCCAGCTATATTCAGTATTCAGCCGCACACTAATGAACACATGCCAGTTAAGTGTATTCAAGATCTTGAGCAGATACAGTGTGCTGTGACCAAATCTGTAGCATGATTATTACAGAAGAAAAAAGCCGCTCTGTTTTGAAAAGTCACCGAAAGCCAGCATTTTGTTTATATTCATTCCCGGGTTTTGGTATCATTGGCTGGGCCAGCATTAATTGCACTGTTCTAGTTGTCCTTGAAAAGGTGGTTCTAAGCCCCCTTCTTGAACCACAGAGGTCATGTGCTGTAAGTAGGCCTGCATTGCCATGATAAAGGGTGTTCCAGGATTGAGATTCAGTGACATTGAAGGAACTGCTGATGGACTGTGAATTGCTTGAAGGGAACTGGGATGGTGTTCCCATGCATTTTTTGCCATTGTCCTTCTAAATGGTAGTGGACATGAATTAGCTGGTACCGTTAAATATGAATTCCTGCAGCACATCTGCTGTTACTGGTCATCGATAGTGGAAGAGGTGGATGTGGTGCCAGTCCAATGGGCTGCTTTGTCCTAAATGGTGTCATGCTTCATGAATCTTATTAGAGCTGCACTTCTCCAGGCAAGTGGGGAGTATTCCATCACATTTATGACTCATGGTTGTAAATAGTGTACACACTTTGTAATCAAGAGGTGAGTTAGTCACAGCAAGATACATAGCCTCTGACCTGCTCTTTTAGCCAGAGGAGTTACATGGCTAGACTGTTAAGTTATGGCAACTCCAGGATATTGCTAAGCATGATGATAATGCTATTGAAAGTCAAGCCCTGATAGCTAGGTTGACTCATTTCGGAGGTGCCTGGCACTTGTGTGATACAAATGTTACTTGCCTCTTCTCAGAAATTGTCTTGTTGCATTTGGTTGTGGACTGCTTCGGCGTCTGAGGAGTTGCGAAAGCCAATGTACATTGTGCAATCATCAGAGAACATCTCACTTTAGACCTAAGATGGAAGAAGGTCACTGATGAAGCAGCTGAAGAAGAATGGGCAATAGCCTTTCTCTTGGGGAACTCCTGCAGAGATGACCTCAAGGTGAGATGATTACTGACCTCCTTTGTGCCATGTCTGACTCAAAAAGTGGAGAGCTCCTTTATGTCACATTCAGACTTACGCAGTCTTGGTCTCTGGAATTAAACCCTTTCATCCATGTTTGAACTGACACTGTAATGAGGTCTGGAGTTGGGTGGTCCAGGCAGAATCCCAGCTGAGTGTCAGAGAGCAGGTTTTTTTAAAATTCTCTTGTGGGATGCGGGTGTCACTGATTTGCCAGAATTTATTATCCAACACTAGTCCGTTCTTGAGAAAGTGGTAATGAGCTGTCTTCAGGAACTATTACAGTCAACATATTGTAGGCTGATTTCCAATGCCCTCGTGGAGGGAATTCCAAAATTTTGACCTAACAACAGTGAAGGAACAGTGGTATATTTCCAAATCGGGATGATGAGTGGCTTGGAGGGGAACTTGCAGTGGTGCATTTCCCATGTATCTGCTAAGCAGGTGATGCTTAATGATACCTTCTGTGTGGGGATGGTATTTTGTCAGGTTGACTTAGTCCCGTTTTCCTGATGAAAAGCGTCATCAACAGTGCTATCGAGCAGCACCTGCTCAGCAATAACCTGCTCAGTGACACCCAGTTTGAATTCTGCCAAGACCATTCAGCTCCTGAACTCATTACAATGTTAATTCAAACATGGAGTAGATAACTGAATTCTTGAGGTGAGGCAAAACTAACTGCTCTTGAGACTAAGGCCACATTTGATCATGAGCAGCATCAAGGAGCCCTAGGAAAACTGGAATCAATGGGAATGATAGAAAATCTCTCCACTGGGATTCATACATGACACAAGGGAAGATGGTTGCCATTGTTGGAGGTCAGTCATCTCAGAACCAGGGCATCTCTACAGGATCATGTCAGGACAGAGTGGCATGGTGGCTCAGTGGTTAGCACTGCTGCCTCACAGCACCAGGGACCTGGGTTTGAATCCTATCTGTCTGTGTGGAGTTTGCACATTCTCCCTGTGTCTGTGTGGGTTTTCTCTAGGTGTTCCGGTTTCCTCCCACAATCCAAAGATGTGCAGGTCAGGTAAATTGGCCATGCTAAATTGCCTACAGTGTTAGGTGCATTAGTCAGGGGTAAATATAGGGTAGGGGGAATGTGTCTGGGTTGGTTATTCTTCAGAGTGTCAGTGTGGACTTGTTGTGCCGAAGGGCCTGTTTCCATACTGTAGGGAATCTGATCTAGTGTCCTAGGCCCAACCATCTTCAGCTACTTCAAAATTATATTCCCTTCATCATAAGATCAGAAGTGGGGATGTGTGCCAATGATTGCACACTGTTCAGTCGCAATTGCCAAATGCAACAAGACCTGGACAATACTTAGGTTTGAACTGAGAAGTGGCAAGTATCATTTGTGTCACAACTACCATCGCTGAATCCTCAATATCAACATCAGGGGGCTTACCCTTGAATAGAAACTAGACTAGCCATGTAACTACTATGACTACAAGAATAGGTCAGATGATGGAAATCCCGTAGCTAGGAACTCCCCTTCTGATTTCCCAAAGCCTGTTGACCTTCTATAAGATACAAGCCTGGAATGTGATGGAGTTCTCTCCACTTGTCTAGATGAGTGCAGCTCCAACAACATTCAGATACCATCCAGGACCATGCAACCCGCTTAATTGCCACCATATCACAATCAATCAATCCCTTCAGCATCAACACTCGGTCACAGCAGTGTGTGCTGTCGATGCGATGCACTTTAGAAATTCACCAAGGCCTGATACACAGCATCTTTCCAACTCATGACTACTACCACCTGGAAGGACACGGGCAGGGGATACATGGAAAGATCGCCACTTGCAGGTTCCCCTTCTGAGATATTTACCAATGTGGAAATACATCATCATTCCACAGTGTCACTGATTCAAAATCCTGGAACTCCCTCCCTAATGGCATTGTGGGTATCCCTGCACCGAATGGACTGCAGCTCACTATCAGCTTCTCAAGGACAACTAGAGATGGGCAGTACATACTGGCTGAATAAGCAATGCCCACATCCCAGGAGTGAATCCAAAATAAAAAGCCTCTTTTCTTTCAAAAACTCAAGGAGACTGTGTTTTTTACACTCACAGCATTTAAGTAGTTAAAACTCAGGGAAATAGCAAGCATATCCTTCTTTTTTTAAAAAATGTCTTAATTTGGTTAAACAGGAAGTAAGAAATTGTCCTACCCCACTTCTCCTAGTCATTATAGTCACATCGCAGGTGTTCAAGGCTAGAGGTTTCGCTGCACGTACAATAGCATTCTCCTTCTCTTTCCCTTCCAGGCCATAATGGCATTCAGAGGTGCAACAACCTTTACTTGCTCAGAAGGTTAAACTTGATAAATTACTTCAAAAGAATTTCACCTTGTTGATGAGAATATGTCTATATATTCATGTTTTAGAATACACTCGAGCAAGTATTTTTTTCATCTTGGAAGTATCTGCAACTGTTTTCAGGAATAGTTTCCCAGTTGAAAACCTGACCGTGAATTCTCACAATAGAGTTCATTGTTTGTGAGAGGGGGTTGGTGCACAAGTACAAATGGTTGGAGTCCCGAAAGGAGTTGGCAATTGAACTTGGGTCTTGGTTCAGAAACCAGTGAAGCATGATTCAGTTCCTGTTAGCACAACTAACTATTTAGATGGTTCAGGCTGAATAACAGAAAATAAAATACATGGCCCAAATGGACACGTTTTGAATTAAATCTATTGATGGATGGTCTGCTATTGCACATTAGTTACTGTATTTAGATTTTAATTCTGTTCCTGTTTGCCAAACTGTTTTGTCTTTAAATAATGTTGGGATCAATTAATTAATCCAGACAGGAAGTCATGATGTTCTATGACTGAAGTCTCGATATTACATATTTTCAATTTATCTTTTAATATTTTTAAGTGTGTATACATAGATGGAAGCAGTGTTGTCCTTTAATATATTTTACATTTTCTCTATATTCTATGATCTGTCCATTTTGCTGTGTGTTTTAAATGCTAGATCAGTGGGGTTTTGCGGCCTTCTGGCAGACTGGAGTGTTATTGATTGTCCTGCCCCTCTTTTATTGCCCTCTCAGAGGGGAATGAGCTCACCTGCAATTTCCTGTCTGCCAGAGAGGATCATGGTGATGCAATCAAGAACTCTCACTCCCAGAAGAACTGTGTGTACTCCCCAGTCCACAGCAAAGGTTCCTTATGTTAGCTAAAAGCAAGAACTTCATGACCTCAACACAAAATATTTTGCAGTCTCTGTTGCACTTCTGAAGTGCTTAGGAAACACAATGGTCAACATCAAAGTCTGGTCACATGATGTCTATGCTCTATTTTCCTTGGCTTTTCTTCCTTTCCTCCACCCTACAGTTTTATTTATGTCCTATTTACTTCGTTGTCAGCAGGGAGGACTCTTTCTCCCTTTGGCACCTTAATTTACACCCATATTGCACGTGGCCTCCACACCATCTGTTCATTTTACTTTCAACAGAGGAGCAGTATAATAACCAGCATTTTCCAATCTCTTTCAGATCTGAATAAGAGTCAGATCAGACTTGAAACATTAAGTTTCTTTCACCACAGTTGCTGCCATATTCTGCTGAATTCTTCTAGCATCTTCTGTGTTTGTTTCAGATTTCTAGCATCCACAATATTTTGATTTTAACAAAATTGTTGGCTGTGCCAACAGTATCCACATCACATGAATGAATTTTTAAAAAGCCATAGTCCATTAAAACTTGCAACCTACTGGTTACTGTCTCCTCATATTTATTTAACCAATTGAAACCCAGTTAACTCTCAGGGGCTGGGGCTATTTTTCCTGAAGTGTCAGAGGCTGAGGGGTGACCTTATAGAGTTTTATAAAATCATGAGGGCCAAGGATAGGGTAAATTGACAAGGTCTTTTCCCTGGGGTGGGTGAGTCCAAAACTAGAGGGCAGAGGTTTATGCTGAGAGGAGAAAGGTTAAAAAAGGACTGAAGGGGCAACTTTTTAATGCAGAGGGTGGTGCATGTATGGAATGAGCTGCCAGATGAAGTGGTGGAGGCTGGTACAATTACAACATTTATAAGGCACCTGGATGGGCATATGAATAGGAAGGGTTTGGAGGGTTATGGGCCAAAGTCAGATTGAGATGTCTAGTTGGCACAGATGAGTTGGCTCGATGGGTCTGTCTCTGTGCTGTCTGACTCTATGACTATAAATCAGATTTGAGGAAATGGAACTCAATTTAATTTAGGATATCTGGTCAGCATGGACAAATTGGACTGAAGGGTCTGATTCCATGCAGTATATCTCTATGACTCTCGACTCTCATTATTGCATCCTTCACCTATTCCTCATTCCATTTGGTCTCGGGCATTTTTTAAGACAATGATGACAATAACAGACACTGTTTGTTTGGATCCTTTCTAACAGTTTACGCACTCAATGGAACTCAGTGGATCTTTTGTGATCTCAGTGTTCTGTGCTGATATTAATATTGTCAATAAGCTGGGACACTACAAGCAGTTTAAATTTGTTTTTGCAAAGATATGAATAAATCAAAGACCCAGGACATGTTTCACCTTAATGTTTTACGCTCTGAAAACTAGTTAGCAATGTGGACCAATCTTATAAGGCCATCATCAAGAATAAATATTTAAATACAAATATTAAGTTAATTAGGAATTGTCAAATGTCAATTATCAGAATGAATGACGTTCAGTTTGGATTTCAAATATCTGAAGGTTATATATAGAAGGAAACCCTTTGGAAGTAGAGAGTTTAAGGATTTTGAGGAGTTTGTTGGATTTGAAGGATTGTATATCATACATATCCACAGGAAATGCAATTATATGTCACAATACCCAGCATTCAGCAGAAGGGAAGCCAACTGATACTAAAAATTATTTTATGTCTTAAAACAACGTAGACTTCAGAGACTTCAACATGTTTTTTAAGACTTCAGTTTATATAGTCACTTGTATAGCCTAGAGTCCTTTAGAGCCAATGAAGTCATATGATTTGGTGTAGTCATTACTTCAGTGCAGAGAAAAGCAGCAGCCAAATTGTACACAGCAGGATCCCACAAGTAACAATGAGAGAAATGACCAGACTATCTGTTTGTTGGTTGATTGTATAGCGCAACAGTCAATTCTGAACTGAAGTATCACTCAGTACTAACACTGAACCTTCTGACTTGAACACCGAGCCAAGATTGCATTCGACTATTAATTGTGGGGTAGTTTTACTACATTGGTGTAGTAATTAAAACCAACAGAACATGTTCACATTTATATTTATCATTGCAATAGGATTGTTTTGTCAAATTTCGTTTCAATGGCAAGGTAGTTCCAATATTATTTGGATTGTTTTTCTAATCTACATTTACAATAAATCCTTTCACTTGTGGTGATATCAATAGTTGTGAGAGTAGATTTGGACAAGTAAAAACTTTACCCACAAAGAGCTGTTCATTATATCAAGAAATCTATGCAATTTGTTTCATGTGACGTGACTTGTTTGTCATTCATACTTAGTAGAAACCTGCTTATAGTCAAATCCAACACAATACATTCTGTTTATACCTCATAACATTTACTCTTCAAAAAGAAATATTTTGTATCAAGTTATGATTAATGAACATCTGCTGTAGATAGTATTTGTTTTTAGTTCTCTCGTTGTTAGTGCACTAAGGCCCTCAATTTTAGGAGATGGTGGACTCACACTGTTGTTTATGTATTTATATGATAGCCTTATTTAGGACCAATGACAATATTCTTTTTTGTTGCATGTGATTTTCTTTTTCAAACTCCAAATGTGAATCAAGTTAATATGAGATGAAGCAAGGCTATCATCAAGCAATTAATTTGTGTTATTTTGCAGCAAGGTGAAAATGGAGAACAATAATAATATATAATTTGGAATACATGGTAAGGTTGTCATTTTAGATTTGAACGTTTTCTGTAACTATCTTTATAGCCTTTCAAAGCTCCTTGCTTCAGTAAAGGACTTACAGAATTTATGCCAAATTCCCACCAGCAGGCACTTGTTTGGCTTTTACCTGTGGCTGACTGGGGCTTGGGTTCTGGCTCAGCCTGTCTTAGGTTGAACTCCAAAGCTGCTATAATCCTTCATGCCTGCTCCCTCTGAAACAAACTCAATGGGCTGTTCAGCAATGCATCAAATATTCATATTGACCCTTTAATGTAATAACATTTCTCAAGGTGCTTCTCAGGAACATTATAAAAGTGAAAAAGAGTGAACCCAGCCAGATGAGATGCCTAGACTAACTGCCTAAATATTTGTCAATAAGGTGGGTTTTAAGGAATGACTTTTAGGAGCAAGATGAAGTTGTGAGCTCTAAGGAGGGCATTCCAGAATTAAAGGCTGTGGAGGTTAAAGGTGCAGCCACTATAGGGTGAAATGGTTACAGTCAGGGATGCTTAAGGCTCAGAGTAACCAACCTCCAGGATTGCCCTGGACTCTCCAGTATTTGAATATCAATTTCCTGGACACTCATGTGAAGCGCTGGAGTAATACCATTGGGATCATAAATGTTTTGTCATTTTCTTTGAACCTTCCTCTCTACCTGTTATTAAAACACTGAAAATAGAAGGGGCATGGTGTGCATGGGTGAGATAGGCTGTTTGGCTGAACATCAAGCATCAATCTGATAGGCAGGTTTGCTTTTCAAATGGCATAGGAAGGCGATGTATTGCAGGGATGGGTACGTTGGCTGTCTAATGGCTGGAGCATGGGGACAAGTCAAAATGAAGCCTCCAGGAATATGCTGAATCACAGTTACCAGCTTCATCAAGAAGGCAGAATGAGGTGAGCCCAAATATTGTAAAGGGTTGTGAGAGATTACAAGATGGGAAGCAGCCAGGCCATGGTACAATTTCAAAGTAAGGAGGAGTATTTTAAAATCAAGACATTGCTTGGCTGGAAATGAATAAAGAAGGAGCTGGAAAATGTGTTGCTGGAAAAGCGCAGCAGGTCAGGCAGCATCAAAGGAGCAGGAGAATCGACATTTCGGGCATAAGCCCTTCTTCAGGAATGAGGAGGGTGTGCCAAGCAGGTAAAAGATAGGGAGGAGGGTCTTGGGGAGGGGCGTTGGGAATGCGATAGGTGGAAGGAGGTTAAGGTGAGGGTGATAGGCTGGAGAGGGGGAGGGGGCGGAGAGGTCGGGAAGAAGATTGCAGGTCAAGAAGGCGGTGCTGAGTCAGAGGGTTGGGACTGAGAAAAGGTGGGGGGAGGGGAAATGAGGAAGGTGGAGAAATCTGCATTCATCCCTTGTGGTAGGAGGGTTCCTAAGCGGAAGATGAGGCGCTCTTCCTCCAACCGTCGTGTTGCTATGGTCTGGCGATGGAGGAGGTCAAGGACCTGCATGTCCTTGGTGGAGTGGGAGGGGGAGCTAAAGTGTTCAGCCACGGGGCAGTTGGGTTGGTTGGTGCGGGTGTCCCAGAGGTGTTCTCTGAAACATTCCGCAAGTAGGCGGCCTGTCTCCCCAATGTATAGGAGGCCACATCGGGTGCAGTGGATGCAGTAAATAATGTGTGTGGAGGTGCAGGTGAATTTGTGATGGATATGGAAGGATCCCTCGGGGCCTTGGAGGGAAGTGAGGGGGGAGGTGTGGGCGCAAGTTTTGCATTTCTTGCGGTTGCAGGGGAAGGTGCCGGGAGTGGAGGTTGGGTTGGTGGGGGGTGTGCACCTGACGAGGGAGTCACGGAGGGAGTGGTCTTTCTGCTGATAGGGGAGGAGAGGGAAATATATCCCTGGTGGTGGAAATGACGAAGGATGATACGATGTATCTGGAGGTTGGTGGGGTGGTAGGTAAGGACCATTGGGGTTCTGTCCTGGTGGCGATTCGAGGGGTGGGGTTCAAGGGCGGAGGAGCGGGAAGTGGAGGAGATGTGGATGGCATCGTCAACCACGTCTGAGGGGAAATTGCGGTCTTTGAAGAAGGAGGCTATCTGGGTTGTTCGGTGTTGGAATCGGTCCTCCTGGGAGCAGATGCGGTGGAGGCAAAGGAATTGGGAATATGGGATGGCGTTTTACAGGGGGCAGGGTAGGAGGAGGTGTAACCTCAGTAGCTGTGGGAGTCAGTCGGTTTATAATAAATGTTCGTGTTGAGTCGGTCGTCTGAGATAGAAATGGAGAGGTCTAGGAAGGGGAGGGAGGAGTCTGAGACGGTCCAGGTAAATTTGAGGTCGGGGTGGAAGGTGTTGGTAAAGTGGATGAACTGTTCAACCTCCTCGTGGGAGCACGAGGTAGCGCCGATACAGTCATCGGTGTAGCGGAGGAAAAGGTGGGGGGTGGTGCCAGTGTAGTTGCGGAAGATGGACTGTTCCACATATCTGACGAAGAGGCAGGCATAGCTGGGGCCCATTTGGGTGCCCATGGCTATTCCTTTGGTTTGGAGGAAGTGGAAGGATTGGAAAGAGAAGTTGTTCAGAATGAGGACCAGTTCAGTCAGTCGAAGGAGGGTGTCAGTGGAAGGGTACTGGTTGGGTCGGGGGGAAAGGAAGAAGTGGAGCGCTTTGAGGCCTTCGTGATGGGGGATGGAGGTGAACAGGGACTGGATGTCCATGGTGAAGATAAGGCGTTGGGGGCCGGGGAAGTGAAAATCATGAAGGAGGTGGAGGGCATAGGTGGTGTCTCGAACGTAGGTGGGGAGTTCTTGGACTAAGGGGGACAGGACCGTGTCAAGGTATGCAGAGATGAGTTCGGTGGGGCAGGAGCAGGCTGAGACAATGGATCGGCCGGGGCAGTCAGGTTTGTGGATTTTAGGCAGGAGGTAAAAACGGGCGGTACGGGGTTTGGGACTATGAGGTTGGAGGCAGTGGATGGGAGATCCCCTGAGGTGATGAGGTTATGGATGATCTGAGAGATGATGATTTGGTGGTGGGAGGTGGGGTCATGGTCAAGGGGGCAGTAGGAGGAGGTGAGCGCGAGCTGCCGTTTAACCTCAGCAATGTAAAGGTCGGTGCGCCAAACTAACACCACGCCTCCTTTGTCTGCCGGTTTGATAGTGAGGTTGGGGTTGGAGCGGAGGGAGTGGAGGGCTGCACGTTGCGAGGGTAAGAGGTTGGAGTGGGTGAGAGGGGTGGACAGGTTGAGGCGTCAATGTTGTGGCGGCAGTTGGCTATGTAGAGATCGAGGGCGGGTAAGAGGCCAGCACGGGGTGTCCAGGTGGATGGGGTGTGTTGGAGGCGGGAGAATGAATAAAGACCAGTGAGGGGTAATGGGGAAACGGTGTAGATTAGGACACAGGCTGCAGAGGTTTTGTTGACCTCAAATTTGCAGAAGGTAAAATATGTGTGGCCAGCCAGAGATTTTTGAAATAGTGAAGTTTGGAGGCAATAAAGGCCTGGGTGAGGGCTTCCACAACAAAGAAACTGAGATTAGCATGCTGCCAAGTGGTGACAGGGGAGATAATGGCCTATTGGTATTATCTGGTAATCTGTTTATCCAGAAACTGTTAAACCAGAGACCCAGGTAATGTTCTGGGGACACAGGTTCAAATCCTGCCATGGCTGATGATGCAATTTGAATTTGATAACAATCTGGAATTAAGGGTCTAATGATGACAACAAAACAATTGTCAATTGTCCGAAAAACCATCCGGTTCACTAATGCTCTTTCGGGAAGGAAACTTCCATCATTACCTGGTCTAGCTTACATTTATCTCCAGACCCACAGTAATGTGGTTGACTGTTAACTGTCCTATGGGCAATTAGGGATGGGCAATAAATGGGATGGCCAGTGGCGCCCTCATCTTGTGAACGAATAAAAGTAAGGTTACAGACATGGAGACAGGCAGTTTGATAACTTGAATAAATGATCTGAAGCTCAACTTGGAGTTAACTGTGATACCAAGATTGCAGACAAAATAGTTTAGTCTCAGACTATTGCCAAGATGAGGAATTGTCTCAATAGCTAGGGAATAGAGTTTGGAGCAGAGACCAAAAACCATGGCTTTAGTGTTTCCAGTAATAAGCCATTGAAAATTTCCATTCCTCCAGCACTCAATGATGGATAATATAGTCTGATAATTTAGCAACAGTGGATGTGTGTATGAGAGAGAGAGATAGCAATGAGTTAGATCTAGATGTCATGAGGGTACACATAAAAATAACATTCCTTTCTATCATCTGCTGTGGTGAGGCAGGGAGATGGTTCCAAGGATAGGTACTTGGTGGACACTAGAGATGTTGATGAAGAATCAGAAAGAGAATTCATGAAAGTGATTCTTTGACTATAATTGGGAAATCAAAATAGAATACCATGACAGTGCTCCCAGCTATGAGGAGATTTTGGAGGAAGATGGTAAGATCTACCAAAGACTGCAACTCAAGGTCAGGAAAGAGAATATAGCTTTGTCAAGGTGAAACTGGATGCATTTTGTGACTATGATGCATTGGTATTGTGGCAAAGTGCAAACCTGATGGGATGTAAGCCAAACATGGACGTGGTAACAAATGCAAGAACTTTGGACAGGAAAGGGAATTTTGAGATTGGGTGGAGCTTACCACAATGGTGGACAAAGATTGTTGTTCAGGGTTGTTAATGGCAGACTTGATGAAGAGCAAGACAACAGCAGAAGAGACAGAGAAATTGAAGAATTTCAGTCTCAGGCCCGTATCATGTCAATATTTGTTGGGAGATCATGGAATGAGATAATAACTTGCTCACAAATTTTAGTTGTCACGAGTAATGATTTATGGGCAAGGATTTGACCAGGTTAGGGAGAGGTGGGGAAAGGTGAAGCCATCATAAAAACATATCCACTGACAACTTCCAATTAGGCAACCTATCAGCTAGATTTGGCCTTCAGTCAGATAGAAACAGTCTGGAGGAGGTTACAGGATGAGGTAGATTCACTTGAAAAGGAATCTTGGGATCCAAGAATGTGAGTTGTGATTTTGAATGATTGAGGGATTGTCCAAAGCTGGGAGTCTGAGTTGGGGTCCAAAGCTGGAGTTTCAGAGCCTGAGGAGAAAAGATATTGCCTTCAACAGAACTAAACTGGGTCACGCAACCAGTATATAATAATGCTTTAGCAGTACCAACTCCCTAACGACTTACCTTAAAAAACCAAAACTTAAAAGTTAGAGAAGAGGCTTTTCAGCTCATCAAGCCTGTGCTCGCTTTATTAAAGAAGTAGTGAATCACCTCCCTGCTTTTCATCTCAACATGCGACGTGTCCCTTTCTTGTCCTTTTTAAAGAAATGATTAAACCTGCTTATATCAGCCTTTTGGGCAAATCATAACTACTGACTGAGTTTAAAAAAGATCTTTGTTTCCCACCTCTGGCTGTTTAGGCAATTATCTAAAATCTGTGTCTTCTGTAATGTGAAATATTACAAAGCAAAATATGCCCTTTATAATATCTTTTCATTTTTCAAGTGATCTGCCTGATTAAGCTTTGACATTGCTCCAGTTTCAGTCCAGAGTTAAAGATGAAAGGAAGGCAAGCTAATTGGCAGAGCGCGGGCAATGGCTAAACATGTCCTTTGTATCCATCCCAGCCTTTGCTCTCCCCCACATTGCCTGGAAACTAAAGTGAAAATATTGACACTTCAGCACCCTGGCAGGTAGCCAGGGGCAAAAGGGTTTGAGAGATAAGAAGGAGGCCTTGCATCTACTGCAGCAATGGGACTGTTACATGAACAACTGTTACATGGCCAGGGGCAGAGGGATTGGTGATAAAATACCTACCCCCACAGAACAGAATAAATGCTGTGCCGATTTGTTTGAAATAGCTTCATTTTACATGCACTTTGGCCTTTGCAGACAGAAGGGGAATAAAACATTGATCTCGATTGCCCTGATTTTTGGAATGCTTTCCAAAGATTGAAGTTTCTTACTGGCCACAGACAGAAACAAGTTTTATGAATAGCCAAGGAGAGTGACAAACCATTCGATAAACATGCCTGAGAGCTTGGCTGGAGATGTGGGTTGGGGGGGTCTTTTCTATTCCTCATGATCTGGAATCACATATTTCACTAGAGGGTCCATTCAGTAAGACATTGAAAGAGAATGCAATATACTCTGAGATTAATGAGCTATTCTTTAATTAGTTGATTGTTAAAGGATTTTTTTAAAAAAACTGTTGGTAGAAATAATGCAAAAAATTATTTTCGTTGTTCCATTCCTCATATTTCATGCTTCTTCCAAGACGTGTGAAATATTGTTATGATCACTTCATGTTCCAAACAGAATAATGTCACCTCATTGTTGCACTGTAGAGGTGGTTGACTTTTCTTCCAACCAAAAAATGTTTGTTCAAAGATCAGATTGTGGACAAGACTTCCTGCTCTAGGCCTGACTTGAGCCATCAGCTTCACACTCTGTGTCAGCCTGATCCTCATTGTTATACCTAGTGCTCCCTCCCATAACTGCTGTAGAACAGAGAGACCTAGGGGTTTGCATCACATGTCAATAGGATGGTTAAAAAGGTGTTTAGCATGCTTGACTTCATTGCTCAGACCTTTGAGTAGAGGAGTTGGGACATTGTGTTGAGGTTGTACTGGACATTGGTGAGGCCTCTTTTGGAGTACTGTGTTCAGTTCTGGTCTCCCTTTTATGGAAAGGATAATATTAAGTTGGACAAGGCTCAGAAGAGATATATCAGGATGTTGCTGAGAATGGAGGGCTGAGTTAAAAGGAGAGGCTGGATAGGCTGGGACTGTTTTCACTAGAGACTAGGAGGTTGAGGGGTGACTTTGCAGAGACTTATAAAATAATAAGGGATATAGATCAGGTGAATGGCAGGTATCTTTTCCCTAGGGTGGGGGATTTCAAGACGAGGGGGCACATTTTTAAGCTGAGAGGAGAAAGATTTTAAAAAACATGATGCAATTTTTTTTACCACAGTGTGGGTCATGTGTGGAATGAACTTCAAGAGGAAGTGATGGATGCAAGTGCAGTTACAACATCTAAAAGACATTTGGAAAAGGTTGTGAATAGGAAAGGTTTGGAGAGATAGGGGCCAGCAGCAGGCAGGTGGGGCTAGTTTAGTTTAGGATTATGGTCGGCATGGATTGGTTGGACCAAAGGGTCTGTTTCCGTGCTGAATGACTCTATAATCGGCCACTTGCTGCGGAGAAGGAGGATACATGTGATGGTGACTGCTCGAGCAATAGAGTTGTTACTGCTGTATCAGATAACCAAAGGATGTGACTGCAGGATGAGGCTTAGAAATATGATTGAGTACTATTAAAGCCAGTAAATGCTGACATACACTGGTTGGGCTCATTAGTCTATTTCTGTCTTGTGACTTCGGTGTCAGATTATAAGATATATGAGCAGAATTATGCCATTTGGCCCATCGGGTCTAGTCCCACCATTCCATCATGGCCGATACATTTCTTGACACCATTCGGCTGCTTTCTCCCCATAACCCTTTATCCCAACAATATAGAACATAGAACATTACAGCACAGTACAGGCCCTTCAGCCCTTGATGTTGCGCCAACCTGTGAAACCAAGCTGAAGCCCATCTAACCTAAACTATTCCATTTTCAACCATATGCCTATCAGTGACCATTTAAATGCCCTTAAAGTTGGCGAGTCTACTAGTGTTGCAGGCAGTGCATTCCAAACCCCTACTACTCTCTGAGTAAAGAAACTACCTCTAACCTCTGTCCTTTATCTATCACCCCTCAATTTAAATTTATGTCCCCTTGTGCTAGCCATTACCATCTGAGGAAAAAGGTTTTCACTGTCCACCCTATCGAATCATCTGATATGTCTCCATTAAATCACCTCTCATCCTCCTTTTTTCTAATGGAAACAGCCTCAAGTCCCTTAGTCTTTCCTCCTAAGACCTTCCCTCCATACCAGGCAACAGCCTGATAAATCTCCCCGGCACCCTTTCCAATGCTTCTAAATCCTTCCTATGATGTGGTGGCCAGAACTGTACATAATGCTCCAAGTGTGGCTGCACCAGAGTTTTGTACAGCTGTAACATGACCTCATGGCTCCGAAACCCAATCCCTCTACCAATAAAAGCTAACACACCATATACCTTCTTAACAACCCTATCCGCCTGGGTGACAAATTCAGGGAACTATGTACATGGACATATGGATATGATTTTTTTGGGTCACCATTCTAACATGAATTCAAGCTCACAAGTTGGTAGCTGACATGTTACACTTCCCCTAGCTACATTTAGATGCTTGCTTTACTTTTCTTGGTGTCCAGTATTAAGTAATGTGTGACTGCTGTGACTCGGTCATCATTACCAAATTAAAATTTTCTGCTTCTGAATGGCTGAGCAGTTCGAACATTCTACATAAACTTGGTTAATATTCCCTGATTCGAGAAGTTTGAGATATGAAATTTGAAGAGGATTCAATGGGGTAGACTCCCTATAATGACGGAGTCAAGAGTGAAGGAGATATTATTCTAATATTGGTGCTAAGTATTTTGGAAAGGAAAACAAAATACTTTGACATGAAGGTGAGAGAAATTTGGACTTTTCTGCCCAGAAGGATGTTGCAACAATTTAAGATTTCAAGACAGATGGGCTGATTTCCATTAGGTAAGGGTTCAGGATACAGCACTAAGTCAAGTTAATAAAGTTGATGCTCCAACCAACCTGACCTAAATGAATGGTGGAACACTGTTTTGCATCTAATGACCCGACTACTACTATGGAATCAATCCGTTTAATTAGTATAAATTTAGTATAATTAGTATAAATACCTCCCTATTTGTCTCTTTTTTTAGCTTTGACAAAGGGTCAGCTAGACTCAAAATGTCAGCTCTTTTCTCTCCTTACAGGTGCTGCCAGACCTGCTGAGATTTCCCAGCATTTTCTCTTTTGCTTCAATCCATTTAATTGTTGAGTGAGAATTGCACCCTGATACACTTCCAAGCAGAATCTTTGCTATGAAGGCTTGATCTTTGAACAGTGTCCCACTAAACTGGTTGAAGGGCAAAGATAAATCCTTGCTTGTTTGTTGGGAAATAGAGTTTCTTTTGTTTTGTTTAGCTGGGTGCATGACCTGCGTAAAATCTTGTCTCTGTGCTTAGGAATTTCCAAATAAAAGTACGGAGTGATCTATACTAGGCAAGTTCATATCTGTTTGATCTGGAACACACTCACTCATCCCAATGAGACCAAGCTCCATTTAATTTCTGCTCACTGTGTGCATCTATTGCATAGTCTTTTTAAGCTTGATAGAACAAAGAACAAAGAATATTTACAGCCCAGGAACAGGCCCTTCGGCCCTCCAAGCCTGAGCCAATCGAAATGTATTGTCTAAACCTGTCGGTCAATTCCTGAGCATCTGTATCCCCCTACTCCCCACCCACTCATGCATTTATCCAGACGCATCTTAAATTAATCTACCGTGCCTGCCTCTACCAACTCTGCTGGCAACGTGTTCCAAATACCCACCACCCTCTGTGTGAAGTACTTGCCGTGTGTATCCCCCTTAAACTTTCCACCTCTCACCATGAAAACATGACCTCTCGTTATTGAATCCTTCATTCTGGGGAAAAAACTTGTCTCCATCCACCCTGTCTATACCCCTCATGATTTTGTAAACCTTAATCAGGTCCCCCTTCAATCTCCTTTTCTCTAATGAAAATAAACCTAACCTACTCAACCTCTCTTCATAGCTAGCAACTTCCATACCAGGCAACATCCTCATAAACCTTCTCGGCACCCTCTCCAAAGCATCCATATCCTTTCGGTAATGTGGTGACCAGAACTGTACACGGTATTCTAAATGTGGCTGAACCAATGTCTTGTACAATGTTAACATGACTTGCCAGCTCTTATACTTAATACCCTGTCCAATGAAGGCAAGCATACTATATGCCTTCTTGACCACTCTATCCACCTGTGTAGCAACCTTCAGGGTACAATGGACCTTCACTCCCAGATCTCTCTGCCCATCTACTTTTCCCAAGGCTCTTCCGTTCATTGTATAATTCCGGAATGGGACTATTTGGCGCCGCCCTTTTGGCTCTAAACTGTTTTGGTGCCCGTTACTTTGGTGCTGAGATGTTTTGGCACCAATTCAGAATTTTAAAAAAGTCTTGTTTGGTTAAAGATGAGAGGATGACTAATGACCCGATGTAATTTTCTCAACTAGCAAGACTTGATAGTCAAAGCTGTAATGACCCACTGTAAATTCAAATCTCGTTTTGTAATCATTTTCTCATTTAACAATTGTTAAGTCATCTAGTGCCTTGATGATACTTAAGCCCTTCTGTCTTCACATTGGAAAGCTGTAATACAATTTTATTTCTATTTTTTTGTACAGCCCATACCAGAAATGGCTGAAAACATTCTAAGTAAGAGAGACAAACCAAAATTTTCACACGATGGTTATCTGTATGTGTTTGGTAAATGTAGCAAAATGTAGAAATTCATTTTTATAATGAATAGGTTAAAAATAATGAGTAAAAAAGAATTAGATTTATTTCTTACAATGCAATAAAAACTAATTTATTACGGGTTCTACAAGACTTTTTTTTTATTCTGAATTGGCGCCAAAAAAGCTCAGCGCCAAAGTAATGAGTGCCAAAACAATTTAGAGCCAAAACGGCGGGACCAAATGATCAGCACCAAAAAGGCGGCGCCAAAACGTACCCGACCCGTATAATTGGCCCTAGAATTATAATTGCCTAAATGCATCACCTCACATTTGTCTAGATTGAAAGCCATCTACCACTTTTCCGCCCAACTCTCCAATCTACCTATATCCTCCTGTATTCTCTGACAGTCCCTTATACTTTCTGCTACTCCACCAATCTTTGTGTCATCTGCAAACTTGCTGATCATACCAACAGTGCCCTCTTCTCGATCATTTATGTATATTACAAACAACAGTGGCCCCAACACTGACCCCTATGAAACACCACTGGTCACCTTTCTCTATTTCGAGAAACTCCCTTCAACTACTACTCTCTGTCTCCTGTTGCTCAACCAGTTCTTTATCCACCTAGCTAGAACACTCTGCACACCATGACTTCACTTTCTCCATTAGTCTACCATGGGGAACCTTATCAAAAGCCTTACTAAAGTCCATGGATATGACATCAACAGCCCTTCCCTTACCTAACAACTTGGTCACATCCTTGAAGAACTCTATTAAATTGGTAAGGCATGATCTCCCCCGCACAAAACCGTGTCACTGATAAGCCCATTCTTTTCTAAATATAAATAGATCCTATCCCTCAGTACTCTCTCCAGCAACGTTCCCACCACCAACATCAGGCTCACTGGTCTGTAGTTACCCTGAGTATCCCTACTACCCT
This sequence comes from Chiloscyllium plagiosum, assembly GCF_037043375.1. Lineage (NCBI taxonomy): Eukaryota > Metazoa > Chordata > Chondrichthyes > Orectolobiformes > Hemiscylliidae > Chiloscyllium > Chiloscyllium plagiosum. Next base: position 39,926,103 of record NW_028270162.1, on the reverse strand, counting down.
TCTTGTACAGGGGGACAACATGAGAATCCTCCAGTCCTCTGGCACCTCACCTGTATTTAAGGATGCCACAAAGATACCTGTCAGGGCCCCAGCTATTTCCTGTCTTACCTCCCTCAGCAACTTGGGATAGATCCCATCCGGTCCTGGGGATTTGTCCACCTTAATAATCTCTAGACTACCCAACACATCTTCCCTACTTATGTCAACATGATCCAGACTAATCAAACTTCTATCTCGAATCTCAACATTCATCACGTGCCTCTCCTCAGTGAACGATGATGCAAAGTAATCATTCAGAATCTCACCCATTCTCTCAGGTTCGACACACAGCCTTCCTTCGTTATCTTTTAGTGGACCAATCCTTTCTCTAGTTACCTGCTTGCTTCTTATATAAGAATAAAATGCTTTGGGATTTTTCTTAATTCTGCTTGCTAAAGCTATTTCATGACTCCTTTTAGCCCGCTTGATTCCTTGTTTAAGACTGGTCCTACTTTTCCGATAGGAGAAAGTGAGGTCTGCAGATGCTGGAGATCAGAGCTGAAAATGTGTTGCTGGAAAAGCGCAGCAGGTCAGGCAGCATCCAGGGAACAGGAGAATCGATGTTTCGGGCATAAGCCCTTCTTCAGGAATGAGGAAAGTTTGTCCAGCAGGCTAAGATAAAAGGTAGGGAGGAGAGACTTGGGGGAGGGGCATCCGAAATGTGATAGGTGGAAAGAGGTCAAGGTGAGGGTGATAGGTCAGACTGGGGTGGGGGCGGAGAGGTCGGGAAGAAGATTGCAGGTTAGGAAGGCGGTGCTGAATTCGATGGATTAGACTGAGACAAGGTGGGGGGAGGGGAAATGAGGAAACTGGTGAAATCCGAGTTCATCCCTTGTGGTTGGAGGGTTCCTAGGCGGAAGATGAGGTGCTCTTCCTCCAACCGTCGTTTTGTTGTGGTCTGGCGATGGAGGAGTCCAAAGACCTGCACATCCTTGGTGGAGTGGGAGGGGAATTGAAATGTTGAGCCACAGGGTGGTTGGGTTGGTTGGTCCGGGTGCATGTGTGGAATGAGCTGCCAGAGGAAGTGGTGGAGGCTAGTACAATTAAAACATTTAAAAGGCGCCTGGATGGGTATATGAATAGGAAGGGTTTAGAGGGATTTGCCAGCACTTGGCCCATATGGGACTAGATTAGGTTGGGATATCTGGTCGGCATGATTGAACTGAAGGGTCTGTTTTCGAATGGTACATCTAGATGATTCTGAGTCCAGTTGCAATGGTCACATGGTGTCTTTATTGTACACATGGAGAACCAAAGCTGGACAGTCTAGGTGCTTTACCACCAAGTTTCAAATGAGCACAGTTTATATGTGTTTTCATTATCAGTTACAGCTGGGTAAAGGGCAAAGCACAATGCCCTCCATTGGGCACGGTGGCTCAATGGTTAGCACTGCTGCCTCACAGCGCCAGGGACCTGGGTTCAAGTCCAGCCTCAGGCAACTGTCTGTGTGGAGTTTGCACATTCTCCCCGTGTCTGCGCGGGTTTCCTCCCAGTATTCCAGTTTCCTGCCACAGTCTAAAGATGTGCAGGTTAGGTGAATTGTTCATGCTAAATTGTCCACAATGTATAGCGATGTGTAGTTTGGGTGCATTAGTCAGGGGTTAAATGTAGGGGAATGGGTATGCGTGGGTTACTCTTCAGAGGGTCAGTGTGGACTTGTTGGGCCGAAGGGCCTATTTCCACACTGTAGGGATTCCATGATAATTGTGTTCCTATACAGTTATTGCACTGTAGAGACTTGGTATTGTTGTTCTGGAAATAATAAAAATATGTTTATAGAAGGTTTATGATGTAGTTAGGGACCATCAGACAATGTGACAATGGCCTTCCCCATTTCTGAATTAGGGCTTTTCCGTGCATTGTTTGTGTGTCGTCCATTGCTTCATTGGGTCATTGTTTGAGCATCTTTTTGCATCCTAGCTACTGGTCACTTCAAAATAAATTCAAATTTTGCACCTTCAGATGGGTGACCTCAAATGATTACTCAGGAAAGGGAATGTTGCACAGCCTATTTGCCTCAATCACCACATTTCCAATTGTCATGCAATTTGAACAGTGAACTACCACTGACAAATTTCGAGACCATTCTGCCACTTCCTTATCCATTTTCAGAAACAGAAAATAACTGGAGAAACTTAGCAGATCTGGCAACATCTGTGGAGAGAAAAGAGTCAACATTTCTTCAAGACCCTTCTAAAAACTTGGAGGACAGGGCACTGGACTTGAAAGATTTATTCTGTCATAGGTGCTGCCAGACATGCTGAGTTTCTCCAGCAATTTCTGGTTTTATATGTTTTCAGAACTGCAACATCCTCACTTCATTGTTCTTTCAAATTTCAAATCTAAGCAGTTAAAGCCACATTATTAAGACCATAGATTTTCAAATGTCTCTCCGAAAGAGGGCCCTATACTCATCCGGTCTATCTGGAATAGGATTTGCAAATTACCAAGGCAGTGGTGATAGGCCAATACCAATTGGCCAATTCCATTAGGCCAATTGTCCTGGAACAACCTGAACCTGCCTAGTTCCAATACTGGACTTAACCACAAAAGATCAACCTTGTCCTAATCTTGCATTGCCAGGCGTGAAGGAGATCCCACTTAGTATCTCTGTTAAAGAGAAATGCTCAATTGGGTTTTGAATAATTGACAAATGTATGTTTGGAGCCTTGCTTCAGAAACTTCATTTATCTTGATTTAATCTCCTGAAAATTCATTTTGGAGAGCCCCCCTCCCACCAAACTCAAGATTTAAACAGGAGCCAATTGTTTAATGGCTCTAGAATAGTGTGTTCAGTAAGCCTTTCCTTTGTAGTAAAGACACTTTGACAAAACACAAAGTCAAGAAGTGCTTCAGAAATCAGAACAATTACTTTTCTATTGTGATTGGAACCTCAGAAGTTTCCTTTTATTTTTGTGAAACTACATTTAAATGCATGCTTCTAATCCTATGTCCGTTTAGCATAGCTATACAAATCAAAGAAAAGCATCTGGTTCTACTATGCATGATTGTGACAGATTAAATCTCAACAGAGCAGATGTATAATCATTAATCACTCTCTGACTACCTTTAGTGAGAACAGGTTCAAATACCCTATTGCCGAGAAGGTAATTTCCACATCCTTATCCCTTAGGTCATATCACTGGCCACTGATCCATATTAAATTTGAAGCTAATCATATACTCGCTGATTAAAAATTAAGTCAACAAAGATGTCAGCCATAGTAGCCCTAAACTACACAAGCCTGTTCCTACCAGACCAATTGGTCACAAGGACAAGGCTAATGCTCTTAGCAATTATTTGTAGTTTAAACCCAGAAAAGACAAGTCATCACAACAGAACCTGCCAAGTGCATTTCTAGACTATTTCGCCAGAGGAGAAGTACCTGCAGATCAATGCGATGGTGCCTTGATACTGTTGATAAAGAGGAGCATGTTGGTTGTAGATTTGCGAGATAAGATCACGAGGATTAATCTGGAACCTTTAGACTGACGCTGAAACATATTATCAGACAGGTGTGACTTTCAGTCCCAATTCAACATCCATCTCGTGGTCGACATATTGCCAGCTTCTGGCAGATGCTACTTAGATTGTTGCTAAGATTCAGGTGATGTATTCATTTTAAAAAGAAGAGATGGTGATCTCAGATTTGTTGGTGAATTTGAAGGCAGTATCATTCCCCTCTGATTATTCCACAGTCGTTTCCATTGAGAGTAAGGCCACGTTCATGTGAAGAAAGCGGATTCAGTTTCTTTTTCCAAACAAGCGTCCACAGTCTTTTCATTCTCAGTGTACATGTCTTCTTGGATTATTAACTTAAAAGGTCACAGTAACATCTACTAGCTATTTTTGTGGAGAAACAGGCTCTTTATTATATTGCTGCTGCTGCACATTTAACTGACTGTTCTCTCTTTGCTTTTGTGCTAGAAAACCTAAAAATGCTGGTGCTCACTGGAAAATAAATCAGCTTGGGCTCACAGTAATTTCACTATCCTGAGTGTCAGAATAAACGAACATGTTTTTTGAGTGTTCAGATGGCTGTTTTGGCTAATACACTGTGTGGAGTGGGCTCTATTATTTGGCATTTTCCCCTATATTTTAAATTAATCTTATTCGAATTTCATAATGCTATTAAATGAGCAAATCTTATCTTATTAAGAACGTGCCTAACCATTTGTACATCAGGGAAGTAATTCAGAAATTCTGTTTCGTAGGGCCCAGAGAAGTGATTGGGTTTCCCTTTTTTTTTGAAAAAGAAATGCAATTGTCAAATGCTACAGATGCACATGTTCATGAATATTTGAACAAGGAATAGGTGAGCTACATAAATTATTAGGTGGCAATCCTTTCTCAGAATGTGGCCTGCATTTTCTCTTGCTTTACTGATGGGTCCACTGGTGTCTGACTTTGTTTGATTTCTAACTTTTGTTGTTGGATTTTGCCAATTTTTTAGAATTAATACCACATTGGACACACCCTAGGTTAATCTCCCCACATAAAGACATTGTTGGAAGCTGCAATCACACGCTAATTTTTGTGCAATATTTAGTCTTCATTTAATAGTAAATCTAGGTGCAGATCAGCAACATGGGGAAGACAAATTACTGATCCACAGTTTCCTACTCAAAATAGCCACAGAGAGAGAAACCAAAACCCAAAGTTCAAACAAAGCTAAACAGACCAGATGCAGAGAGTTTAGAACCAGAGTAACAGTCCCAGGATACTGACTGAGATGTGGAAAATGTTCTTCACTTAAAGAGTAGTAAGCCTGTGGAATTCTCTATCACACAAGGCTGGGGAGGCCAAGTCACTGAATGTAGTCAAGAAAGAGATACATACAGTTTTAATTGTATAATGCATCATGATTTGGAGATGCTGGTGTTGGATTGGGGTGTACAACGTTAAAATTCATGTAAAACCAGGTTATAGTCCAACAGGAGTGTTGCTGAACAAAGAGACCTTGGCGTGCAGGTTTATAGCTCCTTGAAAGTGGAGTCGCAGGTAGATAGGATAGTGAAGAAGGCATTTGTTATGCTTTCCTTTATTGGTCAGAATATTGAGTGCAGGAGTTGGGAGGTCATGTTACGGCTGTACAGAACATTGGTTAGGCCACTGTTGGAATATTGCCTGCAATTCTGGTCTCCTTCCTATCAGAAAGATGTTGTGAAGCTTGCAAGGGTTCAGAAAAGATTTACAAGGATGTTGCCAGGGTTGGAGGATTTGAGCTATAGGGAGAGGCTGAACAGGCTGGGGCTGTTTTCCCTGGAGCATCGGAGGCTGAGGGGTGACCTTATAGAGGTTTACAAAATTATGAGGGGCATGAATAGGGTAAATAGGCAAAGTCTTTTCCCTGGGGTGGGGGAGTCCAGAACTAGAGGGCATAGGTTTAGGGTGAGAGGGGAAAGATATAAAAGACACCTAAGGGGCAACTTTTTCACGCAGAGAGTGGTACGTGTATGGAATGAGCTGCCAGAGGATGTGGTGGAGGCTGGTACAATTGCAACATTTAAGAGGCATTTGGATGGGTATATGAATAGGAAGGGTTTGGAGGGATATGGGCCGGCTGCTGGCAGGTGGGATTAGATTGGGTTGGGATATCTGGTCGGCATAGACGGGTTGGATCGAGGGGTCTGTTTCCATGCAGTACATCTCTATGACTCTATGACTCTAGGTTTATTTGGAAGCACTAGCTTTCGGAGTGCTGCCCCTTCATCGGGTGGTTGTGAGCAGCCATCCGAAAGTTAGTGCTTCCAAATAAACCTGTTGGACTACAATCTGGTGTTGTGTGAATTTTAACTTAATGTATCAAGGAGTCTAGGGAGTAAGGGTCATTATGGCATGGACATAGAGGATCAGCCTCAACCTGAATAGCCTACTCCTACTTCTAGTTTCAATCTTTCTTACATAACATCACATTACTGCCAATTTTCCTTGATAATTAAACTTCCCACAACCTAATAACCAAAGCGGAACACTCTAAAGCCTGAAGCATACACTGGACTAGTTACATTCCCCCTGATGTGGCAACATTTTCACTGCGTTTTGGTGGCAGATAACTGTCATTAGTCATATAATGTAAATTTCTAAATCAAAATATTATGAAGTAATTTATGCTATTTTGTATTTTCATGTCTCCTTTTCACTTGATATGCCACAAATATCAAACATTGTATTTAATCATGACACTTTCAACTTAATAAGCTAAGATCAGTAAAACAAAACTTTTCTGAAAATGCTGCAGATTACTTACACATTTCAAGGTTATAAAATATATATACTTAAATTAAGCTGCAGTAAACACAAGCTTTCAGTGAGGCCTGAACAGACGTCTTTAAAAATGTGTTGTTGCATTCATGAATTTACTCTCATTGAGCACCATACATCCAGTCGAACCTCATATCTCATGGTAAGGCCTTGCTAACAACTAACAACACAAAGCCAGCTCTTGTAATGTTAGAGTTCTAAATGAGGGGCATTTTAAGTTTAAGCATTGCCTAAGTCATTTTACTGAAAGATATTGAAACACAAAATGATTCCAGATTACTGAGGTGTTTGCCTGAAGTCAATTGAAGCTCATCAGCAGCCAACACATGAAACCTGCATTCTCTGTTTGACTTACTTTACCAGTTCTTGGGTGAGGCCACTAGGTGGGGCATTTCACCATGGTGAAGGTCTAACTGCTGTGACAGCAATGCACAACCCGCAGGCTCATTCAGCTATCCAGTTAGAAGCGACTTCACAGGAGAGGGGGAGGGGAGCGCCGACTGAGAATTGTTGGCTTGCATTTGGAAAGTTGTGATCAATAGTTAAATCAGGGCAATACCATTAAAGCAAGCCTTGGGAAAACTAGGAAAAATGTTCGAACACTATAATGTAAAAGAATTTGATAAGAGTGCAATTTTGAGCGGTTCTCTTTTAGTAGTGCTTTCTTTCCAAAAAAAATCACTGACTTCTTGGACATTTCCTGATGCAGCCACATTAATATTTCACCAACCTTCTTCTTCAACTGATTATAATTCATTTTTCAACTCAATAGTCTTTATAGTCAAACCTAGCTACTGCAAGTTTATAAACACTGCATTCTGATTATAAATAGTTCGAGTTGGACATGAACTGAACTGCAGTACTTGCATTGACAATGAATCTACGAGTTTTGATGGCATTGATTTATTCACAAATAAAGTAAAAAAAAACGCTTTAAATACTCAGCAGGTCTGAAAGGATCTGCAAAGAGAGAAGCAAAATATTTCAGTTGAACTTTTTTTTCAGAAGAATCACAACTTGTTGAATAACTCCTTTCATAGAATGATGGAGTAACTTGTCCATGGCTGACCAGGCTTCCGAAGCTGAACTAGTGCCATTTGCTTGAATTTGTTTTGTCAATAACTTGACTCTCGACATTTATTTTAGAATGCTCCCTGCAACTTGGTGATTAAGCTAAACACATCCCATATGACGTGAAACCCTGTGGATGAAGAACATCACAGGTTGCATGTCCATTTTGGTGACACTCAAGTTGTTATCATTGACTCAGTGTCTCCAAACTAGGAAATGGTCAAATTAAGTAACAGGAAAATCAAAATAGTTTGGGGCCCTTTGGGAATGGAGAGGGATGGGGTCCCGGGGTTACATATTCTGAACTTATCCTTTTCTTTTGCAATTCTTTTGTGACTGGTGAAAGAATGTAAGTTGAGTAACATTTGAATCAACTAATAATGGGAGGTAAAACCATTTTATTTAAATTGTTTTTGCTAAGGCCTTCAAAATCTGGAACAAATGTCATTTTCTGTGTTTGGTTACATGAATGAGACATGAGATTTATAAAGCCAGCATTGAAACCTCACATCCACTGTGCAGTATGCCTAAGAGGCACAGTCATAATGTCACGCCATTTTGTAGCATCTGACCTGAGGATACAAACGTTTCAGTCTCTAACTTAACTGAGGCCACTTGAAGCACGAAGCAATTATGAAATTGTGATTTGTAATAGCTTAACAAAGAACCCTGAAGTGCCTATGTGCCTATCAGGGGCTGTTGTAAACATCCATTGAAGCTTTCAGTACTGTGCTAGCCATGCCTACCTCTTATATAATTGGAACTGGCAATAAGTATTGCCTTATCGGGTACAAATATTCCACTGGAGGTAAAAGTCCACATCCCTGTAGCAGATCAATCTAATCAGCAAGAACGGGGCCCATTTGGACCAGAACCTCTGTTAAAAACACACAGTTTGACTCTTCAAAGTGTTTATTCATGTGTGAAATTGGGTGAGGGGAACTAGTTTTACAGTTTATTGTTGGTAATACATATAGTACCATGCAAGTATGTTATTATTCCATCATGACCTTGTACCTAACTTCCTATGTACCTATAGCTTTTGTTCGCTATAATTTAGATCCTGAATATGATGTTTGGGACATTGAATAATGTCAGCAAGATCATTTTCAAATGGAAACATTGATAATGGGTATTTATGTATGTTGGATTGTGGTCCCTCTCATTTAAACTCCCCACTCCTCCCCCTGCCCCCACATCCCCACCAATAAACTGTACCTAGTTTCCCAAGAAACTGTGAAACCGTCTCAAAAAGGCAGCTCAAGCATGATAGAGGAATCTACCTCTGTTAGAGGCATTTTAGCAGGTAGGTAATGTCCATTTTTCCTCAGAAATTTCCTTTATAACAACACAGGGCATTCAAAGATTGGGGACTCTATTGTGTATTCCTCACAGTGTGACAGCTGGGAGAGCTGCAGTTCACTGACTGTCCAGTTGCCTGACATTGTAGCAAGAACACTTTGAAAGGCAAAATGGGATAAATACAATTGCACATAATTATTCATTGCACATGGATGATTTTGAATGAAAGAGCTGTGGCTACAGTACAAGCTTATGTCTTTTGTTGCACATGGATTATGAAGTCCTTCATCTTATGTGACCTACTTTACACTACCATACAATGTGATTACAGCTTAATCACAGCACAAAATCGAGACAGGAATGTCACATTGTTGTTTTAAGTCAACACATGCTTCATTGATTAGTTTGTATTATAATCTATGAGAATTAACTTGGATTTTACAGAATCAGTGAAACCCTACAGTGTAGATAGAGGCCATTCGACCCATTGAGTCTATACTGACCTTCCTAAAAGCATCCTGATTCCTCTCCCCCACTCCAACCCCCAATCCTATAACATTGCATTTCCCATCCATAATTCACCTAGCTTGTATGACCCTATCGGGTAATTTAGCATGGCCAATTCACCCTAATCTGCACATCTTTGGACTGTGGGAGGAAACCAGAGCATCCGGAGAAAACCCACACAGACACAGGGAGAATGTGCAAACTCCACATAGACAGTCGCCTGAGGGTGGAATTGAACCTACGTCCCTGGCGCTGTGAGGCACAGTGCTAACCATTGTGTCGCCCCCTTTTATATAAAATTCATATAAAGAAAGCACTTATGTCTGTAGGGAATGTCTTCCTTATGGCTGTAATGGTTTGTGCTACTTTCTGGTTGGCTCTTTTGCAATCGGTTATCCCATTGATGCCATAGCCCTGATAGTTACAGGAAAACGTACTGATCATTATCCAAAATACAGCAGCAGCAGGACAGGGGGCTCTCATGGAGCAGTGGTTGTGCCCCTAATTCTGAGCCAGAAGAACTAGATTAAAGTTCCATCTGCTCCAGTGTTGTGTCACAACATTTTTGAACAGTCAATTAATCTACAGCAGTAAGGACAGTGTGGCAGCAAATCCAGACACAGAAAGAGAGAAAGAGGAAAATATCAAGATGATTGTATCATTGGTTTGTTTCACTCTTCAGAAAATAAATTATTTCAGACAGCTTTTTTTTACCATGGAGAGATTTTCAGTTGGATTTTTAAGTCCATTTGCGGTCAGAAACCAAAAATGTTGAACAACATGACAGCTTCCTGTCTCTGTTTCCATTGTCGACAATTTTGGGGGAGGGTGTTTTGAGGCCTAGTAAAGTTTCCCTCCCACATGAGGCAGGCAACCAGGCAAGTGAAGTACCCCATGTGGCAGGGACAGTCAATTTACCTAGTGGCTGACAACTAGCAGCAAAGCGAGAGTTCCTGATTAATCAGCAGGCCTACAGGCACTCCCTCTGTACCAAGGTAGGATTATAGACCAAGGTCAACCTTTAATGGGACTCACTACCACAGTGGTTTTACTTTTTAAGGAAGTGTTTGAGAGGATACCTTCTTGGAGAGCCACTCTCTCGGTTATGTACCTTGTACTGCAGCTACGCACTCCTCTGAGGCTGGAAGGCCTCTGAATGTTTTTCAGCTTCAAGAGTCTACCTGGTGCCTACAACTGGACACCACACCAGTCTCCACACCAATTTGGATGGTGCCCTGGCCAACATTCCAGACCAGTCACTGCTCCTGTTTCACTTCCCTCTCTTCTCTACCCCCAGCCAAATCCCAACCCCACCCTCCTTCCACAAGTGGATTTGTGACTTGGTGACAATCCGGGCTCCTGCATCCTAGTCCAAAGGTGAACATTCAACCCTCTGTTCAGGCAGGAGAGGAAGTGGAGTTGTGTGACACTGCTTTTCATGGAGTATGTATGAGGATTATGCAGGGCAATGAATGGGAGACTGTGTTCCATCAGGAAAGAAATTAACCATGGGTAGCAATATCTCTTAAAAAAAATATTTGTTAAAGCTGCAGAGCTAGGCAGATCACTGAAAACCCACTACACATTCAACCGGACCTACGGTGCCTATGTGCTTAGCAGTTGAGATTTCTAAGTGTCATCTTAGTTGTAACAGAAATGCACTTTGCAAACAAGTTTCATGTTGAAAATGGGTAGAAAGCAGTTACTGCATATCCTGCAGTGGAGGGCAGAATATTAGAAATGCAAATGGTGCACTTAACCAGCTAACACTCGGTCATGGATCTACAAAGTAGAATTGGTACCTGGCAAGAAGGTGCAACACACTCAGGCTCTGTTAGCGTCTATGTGACTAATCAGCAGCACTAAGAAAGAATGATAGAGTCAATTCTCCATGTTGTACTGGCAGTGACCATCAAAAGTACAGTGTTGCTGGTACGGTAGAGCCAGAGGAGTCAGGTACCCCTAGAGTGTTTGTGCAAGAAGACTTCTGGGGTCCTTGTGTCCTTCCTCTGGATAGTCACCAGTCTGCTTCTTTTGCGAGGAAGGGGCACTTGGAGTGAGGTCAAGTTCCCTCATTCCTCGTTGCCTTACTGTTGATGCTGAGTACCAACAGAAAAAGCAATGTGAGCAGATCTATGTGCATTTCCAGCAGCCACCAAGTTATCTACAGGATCTGACTTTCCATTGTGTACAATTCTAGTAAAGTTGTTGGACTTGCCCAACTTTCAACTCAGCTCACCCAGAAGGTCTAACAAACCTGCCTTATGACTATGCATTTTCACAAAGTTATTAATGGCTAATATCATGGGTCTTCTGCTGCCTGGGACAGAGTAGATGTCTGATTTCCAGAGATTAGATTATATTAGATTACTTACAGTGTGGAAACAGGCCCTTCGGCCCAACAAGTCCACACCGACCCGCCGAAGCGCAACCCACCCATCCCCCTACATTTACCCCTTTACCTAACACTACGGGCAATTTAGCATGGCCAATTCACCTGGCCTGCACATCTTTGGACTGTGGGAGGAAACCGGAGCACTCGGAGGAAACCCACACAGACACGGGGAGAATGTGCAAACTCCACACAGTCAGTCGCCTAAGTCGGGAATTGAACCCGGGTCTCTGGCGCTGTGAGGCAGCAGTGCTAACCACTGTGCCACCGTGCCGCCCACTTCCCCAACCAACTGCAGAGACCTTGTCTTCTCCAGAACATGCTCCCAAGTCTCATCTGGATGAAGTGCCCACTGAGGTCTAAGTGTCTGTGATGGTGGATGATGAAGGAGATGGCCTTGCAGATGCATCCTCTGAGGAAGTTGTGCCATCATCTTCAGAGAAAGAAGCAGCTGAGGAAGTTATACTCTTTCGGTGTCAAGAAATTTCTTGTTCTTTTCCACTACCCACTGCTTCATATGTTGTTCTGTGTGCAACTTGATTTCATAAACCAAGGAGGTGGCTTAATGTATTATCCAGAAGGTGTGGGTGCCATGAGCTGATACAAAGTGCTGATATATTTGCTCTCACTCATCTTGGGCATGTCCTTCAGGAAAAGAACAGTAACATATATTGGAATAGCGACAAATAGGAATTCTATGATGAGAAATGGCAAGACAAATATGCATGCAGCTGTTATGCTGCATATACTTTTGTGCTACTGAATGTGTGTGTAATGTTTGGAAAGACATGATATTAGCCAGGAACGTTTTTTCCTAGTCCTTCTAAGGCCTCCAAACTAATGACTCCCTAAATCATGTTCAATGGCAGAAGTTGTGAGGCTCACGTTTGCTTCCGGCTGTTCGCAGTGTCTTTTCCTGTAAGCAGATCCTAGCCATGCAGATATTATTGTTAGGAAGAGCAATGATAATGCTATCCCCATGCTTGCATGCATTAGGCACCATGCAAAGATTTATGTGCTGCTTTGAAAGTTATATTTCAGGGGCACATTCAAGATCTCTCTAGCTGTAATATAAAGATAGATATGAAAAAAAAAGATTGCCTGAGTGTGTTGTATGTAATGAAATGAAATTGCATGGAATTTTCTGTAAACTTATTATGGCATGTATCCTTACATCATATATTTAATAGTAGGAAAATTCTGTGTATAAATATACCAGCAATCGTCCTGACTCATATCTATATTTGAAATCTAGGACTTACGGATGTGAAATTGCATTCCTTTGCTCAGTCACTTTCACACAGGGATTTCTGATATTGTCTTTACCTGAGGGAATGTTTGGAATGTCTATATTTCAGTTCTAAAGAAGACAACCCTCCTCTGCTATTGCTCCTGCAGCAATTTCAAGAACAACGTTGGGTCAAAACCTTTCAAAGCTATACCAACAAAGGTATTTCAATCATGTCAAAACATGACAGCAAAGATTGGAAATGGGGCATGGGAAGTGGGATTGGATTGTCACATTTTTAAAACTATGATACCCCTAGACTTGGATTATTTTATTTGAATTTGAAAATGGTTGTAAATTATTCGGCTACCTTGACATTGATACAAGGTTCTTTTGCCTCTATTGGGTCATCCTCATCTTAAATCTTTTTACTGAGGATTGAGAGTTGACAGGAAAGTCTGCTCTTGCTAACAACAATGTTTTAACCATAGTGTCATGATGGGGATTGTGCACAACCATGTATATGCAAAACTCCATTTCTCTTACCCAGAGACTGACGTGGCACTGGTTCTACCTCAAGTCTACAGCCTTTCATCAACCTAACCAGACAATTGACCTCAGTTAGCTTACACTAATAAAGCAGTGTGCTCAACTTTACTGTGAACCCCTGGAGATACCCATATTTGATGTGTGTCATGGAAAAGGAATTGCATTAAGACAGGTCCTGTAATTTAAATACTTGTGGAACAGCGGTGAAGGTGCTACTTTAATATGAAGCCTAACTTGTCTTGCATTAGTATTATATAAAAGGAGACTTTTTTACTGAAAAGTATACCTAAATTTGACTACCTACTATGCAGCACAATATTTGTAAAGGATTCTTGTGATGTGAACCAAGATAGCGAAGCTTGAATGGTTTATGCATTAGTTAGTACCTTGAACTTGCGTTAATCCCTGAACACATTTGGTCATTTAACATGTGTTAAATGAATACCTCATGGCATTTTTTTTTCACTAGTTCTGTTGGACTTACTCAATACATTGCAACTGCTTTTGCTGTAGGTAATGGCTTCTTCAAACCACGGGCCAGGAAAATATTCTTGTACAGAATTTATGAAGCAGCATCTGCCTTATGTCAGTGTTTCATGACAGTAAGAGATTACTTTTCTGAAAATAAACTCTTTATTAGGATTATATTCTTGTTGCATGTTGGCCATATAATTGTGTTACAATTCCTTGATCTGATATTGACAATGTCTGATGATTTTTTTTTCCCTCTTTATCATGAGCTACAGTTAGGAAAAGAGATATGTTGTAAAACTTGAAAGGGTTCAGAAAAGATTTACAAGGAACTTGCCAGGGTTGGAGGGTTTGAGCTATAGGGAGAGGCTGAATAGGCTGGCGCTGTTTTCCCTGGAGTGTCGGAGGCTGAGGGGTGACCTTATAAAGGTTTACAAAATCACTAGGGGTATGGAGAGGATAAATAGACAAAGTCTTTTCCCTGGGGTGGGGAGTCCAGAACTAGAGGGCATGGGTTTAGGATTGGAGGGAAAAGATTTAAAAGGGACCTAAGGGGCACCTTTTTCATTCAGAAGGAAGTGCATGTATGGAATGAGCTGCCAGAGGAAGTGGTGAAAGCTGGTATAATTACAACATTTAAAAGGCATCTGGAAGGATACGTGAATAGGAAGGGTTTGGAGGCATATGGGCCAAGTGATGGAAAATGAAGCTAGATTAGTTTAGGATATCTGATCAGCATGGATGAGTTGGACCGAAGGGTCTGTTTCTGCTCTGTACATCTCTATGACTCTATATTAGGTCTGTGAAGCAAGATTTCCAAAATGTGGATAATTGTTTGAGAGGATCATTAATAAATTGTTTCAAAAGTGTGTGGAACTACAGTGTTATGAAGTTGAGGGCTATCAGATCTGAAACACAACACAGAGGTGGGGGGGGGGGGGAGGTGCGACAGGTACAGTATGATTGTATGAAGAGAAACTGGTAGTTAACATTGTCACTGGCGTTCCAAACAAAGCAGAAACAACTGCAGTGTAACCTTTAAGATCAGTCAGAGGATGAGTCACTGATCACATGTTCTGAAACATGAAAGAAAGAAGCATGATAAGGCAAATTACTGCATTGATGACATGGGAACTAAAAGACTAAGAGCATAAGTGCAAGAAAACTAGAGAACAGCAGCAGGAGAGAAAGGAGGAGCAGTAAGAATGTGTGAATGGAATAACTAAATGGAGGAGTAATTTAAGAAGGGAGAGTAAGAACCAGAGAAAGTGAAATATCAATGCAAGCGCAAGAACCATTGGCATGTACTGAAGTGTGAGGATCACTGAAAGTCGTGCAACAAAGCAACAGTTTGACAGCAGGATAGAGTTTGGTCCTATGTTGAGCTGGAGGCTTGGGTTGATGAAACAAGCCTGAGAGAAAGGAGAGCAAGGCAATGAGGCATAATTAGACAGGAAAATGATTGACAAGAATGTCCATGTGGTACCTTGCATGAGGGAATACAATAAATAGACATTTGTTTGCACCAGAGATGTTATGCTATTATTGGAATGGGAATAGCAGAGGTCAAAGAAAGGAACAGCATTGAAACTAACCTGAAGGGATAAGAAACCAGAGGTGAACAGAGCTCTAAAGATGATTGGAGAGGTAGAAAGAACCTTGACATCTATGTGGAAACAGCAGCAAACTGGAAGCGAGTCCGATCAATTGAGCTCACTGACAGCTCCCTACAATGCAATCAATGGGTTTAGTTTGAATGTCATGAATTGTGACTACACTGAGACCTGGCACATCAGTATTCCTGCTACTGCTCAACCACTGGGATCTACCAGATAAAAGATTTTGGGAAGCCAGGATGAGCTTTCATATTGACACCCAAAAGAAAAGAACTCTGCCAATGTATGGAATTGGTGATCTGTTTATGCAAGGTGAGCCCATTTCTAACGAGGTACCATGTACTAGACTGGAGGATCTCTTGCTGAGTCTTTCTGGATGATTAGTGGTTACATGTTGGGACTCGCTCCTGAGTTGACTTCAGCTTTTAAAGACAGGACATGTGTTAATATTCATTAAAGGTTCTAAGTGTCTCACATTATCAATGGAAAGCACAGACACAAAATGTGCCTTTTGTTTGGTTAGCCCTGAACCTCATTGATATGTTTCTCTTTGTGAGCCTCACCACAACATTTCTTAAATTCACAGTCATGTCCTTTAGTTGTGGCATGCCCCAAGTAGATTCTTGAGGGTTGCTGTCTTTATGAGGAGAATTGGAATCTGTTATTCCAAAAGTTATTCTTACCTTTAGCTGGTCTTCAAGAAATTATCAGATCTTCATAGGGTCTTTCTGATGGCTCATGGAAATTTCAGAAGCGTTAATTCTGTAAAACCCTTTTTGACAATGACATAAAAGATGTTTGAAGCTCTTTTCATGGAATGCTTGATTAGTCGGCCTGCGGATTAAAACTGGGTGTGTTATTTAATTACATTCTGATGAAAGGTCACCAGACTCGAAACATTAACTCTGCTTTGTTCTCACAGATGCTGGTAGACCTGTTGTGTTTCACCAGCAATTTCTGATTTTTGTTATCAGTAAGTCTTTAGATTTGCTTGTACTTCTAACTTCAGCCTTTTTAAAGTTTTAAATAAAGAGACCATTAGAAATTTCTTGGTTCTTGAAAGAAATTAGACTTTAATCAGAGAAAAATTAGTTGTCTTCTGGCTAGCTATTGTCCTATCTACAAGTTTGTATAATTGTCTGTACACTTAGAAACTGGTGTTATTTAATGTCTGAATTCTGATGTCCAAAGTTGTTAAACATAGATAGCATGGTATTGAAAAATCAAATAGATGTTTAATATGACTAGCTATTATGTGTAAGCATCACCTTTCTCTCACACGCAAGTGGACTGAAAGGGTGGTAGAAACAGATTCAACAACAATTTGCAAAAGGGAATTGGATTTATCCTCCAAAATGAAAACTTCTAGATTATATGCCAGGAAGCAACCTGAGTGAACCTGGCTGAATTGGAGAACAGTTGTAAAGAGCCAGTATTGGTGCAGGTGCTGACCAGCATCGTTCTGCCCATAGTTTACAGAACTAGCTCAATATCCTTTGAAGGCCATAATGGAAACTTGGGCAACTAGCAGCAGTTTTGTGGATGTGAAGAAGAAAAGTGCAGGCAAGAAAGACAGAAAAAACTGGGTTTTGTTGCTACTGACCAAGTGAGGCCTGGTTATTCTCTTAGTGGTGGCACACGCAGTATACTGTCTGATCAATTCCACATATTTTCAAATGCTCAGGGGTAAAATGCTATCAGTTACTAATCAAAACTAATCATATAGTGTAGTTGTTAAGAGAATCCGAAGGAATGAAGAACTAAGAAAGGGTTATTGAAAGCCAAACAGAGGATAAAGTGTTTGAAACTTCTTTCTCTCCTTTGTTCTGAATCATTTTCTCTTAGATCTCTTAAGGTCTTATATCCCGATCAGATGACATTATTAGTAGTCATTATCTCAGATTGTAGCTGACCTCTGACCTGAAGGGGCTAGGGAACATACCTAGAAGTAACATTTTATGGTCATTACTGGGTCCCAGATCTTTGCTGTCACCGTGGCTGCTGGTCTCGGCTGTGGCTGTGGAGAAATAGATACCTCAGACCAACTAAAACAGCCCATTGAAAGAATTATTATTGTGGATCATTAGAGGCTTTCAGCATTCCTCTAACTTGGGTTTATCGGTTCCACTGCTGCAGTATTCTTGGATTTCTCTTGGCAATGTTAAATATTAATTAAAGTCTTGTTTTCACATGGTTACCAGAGGCGGTTCTGCAGTGTCAGGTTGCTGGTATTATGGCTCCAGCAGACCTCTTGTCAGTTGCTGTGTCACAGGGAGTTGGTGGCAAGGGTTTGAGACGAATGACCTCTCCAACACTGGGTCACAGCACCTTGTGCAACTGACGCACACTTTTGCCAGGGGAGCTCGGATTAGTAACTCTGAAAAGCCTCTGAGACACGAGAGTTCATGACACAACAGAAGTACATGGAAGTGAGCAATCCCAGGTCGCATGCATTTGTTTTAGAAAATACACCCTCAGGGTATAGTGGATATAGATTACTTCCACGCAGGAGTCTATTTCTCAATGCAAAAAGGATGAATTAAGTAGTAAATTGCACCATTCAGAGTAGATTCATGACAGTCTGACAGCTGAATGCATTATTTTCAGTTTTCAATGGTATATATCCCTATCATTCCCAATTTAAAAATAATCATAGACCATAAATAAACTGTGAAATGCTGCACATGAAATGCTGCAGTTTTTCTCCTTTTATTCATTATTTTAGTTTGTCCTTTTCATTGCCTGCTTCTCCCCCCTCATTTTTCGTGTGGTTACTGTTCTTGCAATTGTCTGCCATGAACACAAAATTCTAAATGTTCATAACAATGAGAATAGTAGCACCAATGGGAATTCCCAATAATAATTCAGTACTTGCACATTCAACGTGTTGGAAGCTGTTGAGATCAGGATAATTTGGAAAAGATCCCACACATTTAACTAGTTTTGGGACATCAGCACAGTTACCATCGGCACATAGCAATGTGGAGCTGACCATTTGGCCCCTCAAACCTGTACTAATATGTGAAGTAATTACAGTTAAATAGGAAACAAGTGATGGTTTATTAGTTAGTTAATTGTCTGGAAGTATAAAGGGGTAATAGCTGAAGAAGAGAGATATGAGATTGTGTCTTAGTTATAGAGGTGAACAACATAGCAGACCTTTTAGTCCAACTCAGCCAAGTTGACCAGACATCTTAAATTAATCTAGTCCCATTTGCCAGCATTTGGCCCATATCCCCCTGAACCCTTCCTATCTACATATATTCATATACCCATCCAGATGCCTTTTAAATGTTGTACTCATACCAGCCTACACTACTACCTCTGGCAGCTCATTCCATACATGCACATGAAATGGAAGTCATGTTTGATAAGGCTGAGAATTAGTTGAGAAGGAAGCACATGCTGTGGCTAAAGGGGAGCCATCAGATGTACATTACTTAGATTTCCAGAAGGCTTTTGCTAAAGTGCCATATCAAATGTTATTATGAAAAATAAAAGCAAAATTCTATATTGGAGAGAAGAAGGCTAAGAGGGGATTTAATAGACATACAAGATGATCAGAGGATTAGATAGGGTGGACAGTGAGAGTCTTTTTCCTTGGATGATAATATTGGCTTGTACAAGGGGGCACAGCTGAAAATTGAGGGGTGATAGATTTAAGACAAATGTCAGAGGCAGGTTCTTTACTCAGAGAGTGATAAGGACTTGGAATGCCTTGCCTGTCAATGTAGTTAACTCAGCCAAATTAGGGGCATTTAAACTGTCCTTGGATAAGCATATGGATGATAATGGGATAGTGTAGAGGGATGGGCTTAGATTAGTTCACAAGTCGGCGCAACATCGAGGGCTGAAGGGCTTGTTCTACGCTGTATTGTTCTATGTTCTATGTTCTAAAAGCTCGTGATGTAGTGGGTAGCATATTAACATGGATAGAAGATTGTCTGCCTGACAGGAAGCAAAGGATTTGCAAAAAAAAAGAATTATTTTCAGTTCGGCAAGATATAATGAGTGTTGTATTACAGGGATCTCAACTGACTACAATTTATATCAATGACTTTGATGAGGGTGTGGATTGTGTGATTGCCAAATTTACTAATAACACAAAGACTGAAAGGAAAATGAGTTGTGAAAAGTACATAAGGAGGCTACAAAATGTTAGAGACAGGCTGAGTCTTAGTAAATATGTGGCAGTTAGAGAATAGTGTACAAGATGATCAGAGGATTAGATAAGATGGACAGTGAGAGCCTTTTTCCTTGGATGGTGATGGCTAGCATGAAGGGACATAGCTTTCAATTGCGGGGCGATAGGTACAGAACAGATGTCAGACGTAGGTGTTTTACTCAGAGAGTAGTAAGGGTGTGGAACTCCCTGCCTGCAATAGTAGTCGACTCACCAACTTTAAATGTATTTAAATGGTCATTGGATAAATATATGGATGATATTGGTATAGTGTAGTTTAGATGGGCTTCAGATTGGTTTCACAGGTCGGCGCAATATCAGGGGCTGAAGGGCCTGTACTGCACTGAAATGTTCTATGTTCTCATGTGGGAAATTGTGAAAGTCTCCATTCTGGCAAGAATTACACAAAGAAGCATAGTATCTAAAAGGTGAGAGATTTTGGAACTCTGAGGTGGAGAGAGATCTGGTTGTCCTGGGGCAGGAATCAGAGAAGTCTAGTATGCAAGTACAGCAAATAAATCGTAAATCTCATAGAATGTTATTGTTTATCATGGGGTTGTGATCAGGTGACAATTGCCACAAAATTGTGCATCCATATCTTAATGAAACCCTTAGAAGTATCAAACTCTTAATAAGACCAGACTTGACAGATAGGAGATAGTAGGCAGCAGAATAGGACCCTATGCAGCAGCTATGCCCAATGGATGTCACACAGTTGTGGGAGAAGCTCAGGCAGGCTAAGCAAAGACACGTCCTGTCTTTGATCAGGGCCAAGCAGATACAGCACTTGTTCCATGGGAACAGACACCCCAATATTTCAAATGATCGATTACAGCAACTGACCAAAGTCTGGTTTAATCACCATTGTAACGGAATCCAGGCATGCCGTGGAAATACTGATCATAATGTCAAATCAAACCGGGTTTGAGGTGGAAAATGTTGGCATTATCTGAGAGGGAATATGATTTGAATACACCAGCACCCTTCTGTATGCTGTTGAGAAAGAGGGAAGGCTCATTGGTATCACTCTGGATAAATGGCAATGACAACCCCAGCCTGGATATTCAAATGAACGTGCCTTGTGTGGTCTTTGGACAAACAATGTCCTCAAATGCATTGTTGAGATCTGGAACCTGAACATAGACATCACTAATGTAGCATGCGGGAGGAGGGAGGATATTGCACCATAATATCTCGAAAACATTACCAAGTGACCTTCACATGTAACATTCAAAAGACCAGCTTTTGTGTTAGTCCACACATACCAGCCAGGGTAGCACTATTCGAGCTCAGATACCCACAGGTGGAGGGGCCTTTTCATCAATGTCAATGTCAAACTCAGGCAACCTTATGGGTTTATTGGGTGAAGTACGACACTAGCATTGAACTCCTCCAAAAAAATTATAACAAGTCCAGACACAATTGGCTATTGCGCATAAGGAACAGATTCATATAAAGAAACACTGAAATCTCAATCATTAAAATTGTTAAACCAGTAAATTTAAGAACTTCAAGTGAACAAAGAAAAGGCAACTTTCATTTTTATGTGTCAAAATATTGGGATGTGGGCTATTTATTAGAAACTAGGGGGTGAATTGTGGACTGGAACTATGAGCATCTGTGCAATGTGGGCAGTGGTGGGATTTTTGGCAGAATGAGATGAAAAATCTGGTGGAGCCAATCTTAATGTCAGGCGCAGCTCACTTCATCTTCTGACAAGTGTTGAGATGAGATTCTGGTAGGTCAGTGACAAGTTGCCAGTTAAAGGGATCATTGCTTATTAATCATCATGTCAACGGCCCTATTCAGTTCTTGTACGTAGTATTGGTCACCTTATTCAAAGAATATAAAGATGTTGGAAGCAGTTCAGGAATAAAATATTACTGGGCTAATATATGGAATGGGTGTGTTTTCTGGTGTAGATATGTTTGAAGATCTAAACCTGTATCCCCAAGATTTTAAAAGAGGTCACTTAACTGAAACATATCAGTTCCTTAATAGTTCATGAGAAGGTAAATGGGGGAATCTATAACCAGGGGGTCACTGTTTAAAAATCAGGCATCACCCATTTAAAATGGAGATAATGTGAATTATTTTTCTCTGAGGATTGCAAGCCTTTGGGACCCTCTTTCTGAATTATTGGAAGAAACAGAGTCCTTGAATATTTTTAAGGCAGCTGTAGATAGATTCCTCCTCAGCAAGGAGGGTGAGTGTGACTGTGGATTTGAGGTTAGAGTCAGATCAGCAATGATCTTATCGAATGGCGGTTAACAGGCTATGCCTGCTCCTTGTTCATATTTCATACACAACAATGTTTCAGTAAAAATGTCAAGCTTTGAGGTAACCACAGGATCCAACTACACAGTGATCAATACAAAATGACCATGTCCACATGGGAATGGGCTCCCGTACAAAATTGGTCAATAATGCTGTATCAGGTTTGCTTCATCACGGTTCACCCAAATCCCATCACTTTCTGCAGGAGAAACTGCAATTAGAGGTCACTCATTGAAATGGTGTTTGCATGAGTTTAATGAATAATCAGAATTTAACAGGAGATAATTAGGACATGAAATAAAGTCTGCAAATTAATTGGGGTTAATTTTGATCTTCTTGTAGATTGGAGGGGGGAGGGGGAGATCAAATTGTCAGAATTAACTATGAGAAAGAATGCATAGATTGTTTGTGAGGACAAGATATCATGTATCCAACCATGGAATCAGGCTATTTTGGATCTGACGGTGTGTAATAAGTCAAATGTAATAAATTATTTGAAAGTAAAAGATCCCCTGTGAAACAGCAACCATAACATGGTAGAATCTACCATTCAGTTTGAGAGTGAGGAATTTGGGTCCTAAACAACTGTGATAAACACAAATAAGGGGAATTACAAAGCATTGACAGCAGAGTTAGCTGGAGTGAACTGAGAAAGGAATTGAGCGGAAAGGATGGTTAATGAATAATGTTTGATGTTTCAGAAATTAATTCATGACTCAGCAAAGGTGTATCGCAGTGAGGAACAAGGATTGTAGGAAAGTGTTGAACTAGTCATGGTTAACCAAGGAAACTAATAGTAACAAATTGAAAGAAGAACACACAATATGACAAATGTTAGTGGTAAACTGGGAAGAATGGAATTTTTTAAAAGCTAATAAAAGATGGCCAAAACTATATGATGTGAAAATAAATTATGTGGGTAAAGTTCTCCATTCTATTTCAAAGTGTCCCAGTTATTTTAATGTCTCTAAGTTAAGAACTCTACTTTTTGATGTTATCACAGTCAATCTCTTGTATACTCTACCTATGGCCTTTGTTTGGCATCTTTCTGACAATGGAGGTCCCCATATCTTGACCTGACCAATAATTGGTATTGCATTTTGGAAGATCCTTTCAACCATCAATTTATTTTTAAAAGCTAGGATCCCATAAGCTTTTATATTTGCAACTTTATTCACCACCTTTTGAAAATGTGTATGTCTTCCTCATTCCCTCTCGTCTTTCAAAATGTTACCAAGTTTGTATATTTTTTCTTGCTACCCATTAACTGTATGTAATATTTTGTGGCTACATGTGAGAGGCAATCATTGCATTATGATTTGTGCATATGCTCAATATGTGCATCTTGTGGTGTAATGGTGAGGCCTCTCTTCCTCACAAGATACAGGTTAAAGTCCCACTTATCCTGGCGATGTGTCATAAACTTTCTCAAGAGTTAGTTAAAAGCAGTTAAAGAGGCAGTAATTGACATTAGTGACAGTTGACAGAATTAGAGTTTACACATTTGTAATGTTTCATTTTGTGAATAAATTTGAAGTGTAAAAAAGATTAAATTCTGGTTGTCTCCTTCATCAATTTACTGCTAGAGGTTTAACCCTACTTGCCAGGTTTTGCAGGATTAGATATCTGTAATTACTTTCTCACGCAAATATTAGATTTATTGAATCCCTACCATGTGGAAGCAGGCTAATGGCCCATTGAGTCCACAGCACCCCTCCAAAAAGCATCTCACCCAGACCATGGCTAATCCATCTAGCCTGTACATCCCTGGACACTTTAACATGGCCTATCCACCTAAGCTGCATATCTTTGGACTGTAGGAGTAAGCTGGAGCATTTGGAGGAAACCCACACAATCGCCCATGGCAGGGATTGAACCCAGGTCCCTGATGCTGTGAAGCAGTAGTGCTAACTACTGAGCCATCATGCCACCTGAAATTCCTGTTAATAATGTATGACAGAAAAGCTTTGCATTTGTATGATTTGTTTCACAATCTTGGATGTTTTAAAGTGCTTTTCTCTCAGCGAAATACTTCTGAATTGTGGGAACTGTTGTAATATCAAATATGCAGTCACCAGTATGTACACAGTAAGCTTCCACAAGCAACAAAGTGATAATAACCAGATCATATATTTTCTGATGCAGATTAACAGATAAATGTTGGTTAACTCACCCCCAGGGATACCTTCCCAATTCTTCTACTAAATAATACAATGCAATAATTTACCTGAGAGGGCATAGTCTGGGTTTCAAGTCTCATCCAAGGAATGTTTCCTAGCACAGTGAAGCATTTGAAGTGTCTAGAGTTTTGTGCTCGAATCTCTGGAATGGGACTTGAAGCCACATTATTTTGACTCAGGGCAAGAATACCAGCACCTACGGCACTACTTACTGCATAGAATTACAGTCGTATTTTAACATTATTGAATGTCTGGTTATGCAATGAATAACATGAATTGTAGGGATGTGGTTTGCAACAATTTCACCACATTGCAAAAAAGGCCTCAGTTGAAAGTGATATTTGCCTTTTGATTTATTTGTTACCTACAGAGGAACCTCGATTACCCAGCATTCGACTAACCGAATTTCGGATTATTCGAACAAGATAGCAAGGTCTCGATGCTTAGTTAACAATGTTATCTGGCATTTGATTATCTGGCATTTGATCAACTGAATGAAATCCTCCCTGCCCACATCTTTTGGATAATTGAGGTTCCTCTGTAAATATCACTAGTTGAGTAAGAAAATTTGTTGAACTATTTCAAACAGTCTTGTAAGATTCCTAATAGTTAATATTTTGTGCCCATTTATATATTAGCAACTATTTGTGTCTATAGCTATCAGATTAATAACCGGGGTGGGGGAGGGAGTGATGGAGTCAAGGGAGATTTCCTCTCCACCTTTTTAACAACCTTTTATAAAGAATAAATTTATAGTTTGATTACATTGAGCAAGAAACCTTTGCTAGAGGGTTCTTTGAGTAATTCAGTTTGTGTGAAATATTTGAAACTGTGATATAAATTATCATTTCAAAATGATTGGAAATGCCTGTTAGTTTAAAAATGGGATCAAAATATGTAACATCTCAGAAATATTGTGAGGACGTGAGAGACAATATGCAAATGTAAATTATTTATTTTTGATGCAATCATTTTCAGAGAATGTAAAGACTAAATATTGTTGAAACTTTATTGCTGGAACAGCACAGCAGGTCAGGCAGCATCCAGGGAACAGGAGATTCGACGTTTCGGGCACAGGCCCTTCTTCAGGAATGAGCAGAGAGTGTTCAGCAGGAGAAGATAAAAGGTAGGGAGGAGGGACTTGGAGGAGGGGAGTTGGAAATGTGATAGGTGGAAAGAGGTCAAGGTGAGGGTGATAGGTCGGAGTAGGATGGAGGCGGAGAGGTCAAGAAGAAGACTGCAGGTCAGGAAGGCGGTGCCGGGCTGGAAGGATCCGGCTGAGACAAGGTGGGGGGAGGGGGGATGAAGAAACTGGTGAAGTCCAAGTTCATCCCCTGTGGTTGGAGGTTTCCCAGTCGGAAGATAAGACGCTCCTCCTCCGACCGTCGGGTTGTTGTGGTTTGGCGGTGGATGAGTCCAATGACCTGCATATCCTCGGTGGAGTGGGAGGGGGAGTTGAAATGCTGTGCCACAGGTTGGTTGGGTTGGTTCGTCCGGGTGGCCCAGAGGTGCTCTCTGAATCGCTCCGCAAGTAGGCGGCCTGTCTCCCCAATATAGAGGAGGCCACACCGGCTGCAGCGGATGCAGTAGATGATGTGGGTGGAGGTGCAGGTGAATCTGTGGCGGATATGGAAGTTTCCCTTGGGGCCTTGGAGAGAAGTGAGGGGGGAGGTGTGGGCGCAAGTGTTGCACCTCCTGCGGTTGCAAGGGAAGGTGCCGGGAGTGGTGGTTGGGTCGGTGGGGGGTGTGGATCTGACAAGGGAGTCGCGGAGGGAGTGGTCTCTACGGAAAGCTGATAGGGGAGGGGAGGGAAATATATCCTTGGTGCTGGGGTCTGTTTGGAGGTGGCGGAAGTGACGGCGGATGATGCGCTGTACATGGAGATTGGTGGGGTGGTAGGTGAGGACCAGTGGGGTTCTGTCCTGGTGGCGGTTGGAGGGGCGGGGCTCAAGGGCGGAGGAGCGGGAAGTGGAGGAGATGCGGTGGAGGGCACCGTCGACCACGTCGGGGGGGAAATTGCGGTCCTTGAAGAAGGAGGCCATCTGTGTTGTACGTATTTTGAACTGGTCCTCCTGGGAGCAGATGCGGCGGAGACGAGACACCTACTGCGAAAAGACTAAATATTGTAAAGGTTATATATGTCGAGCACATTAATATCATATTTATATGACTTTTACTTTCTGACTTCCTTTTAAGATTTCCCTGAAGCCTTTTTAGGCTTCTTATTTCAAATGCCACTCCTGTCTATTTTAAGCTGTGACTGGAAACATAGTTGACAATGGGAAATGCAATATAAAAATGTATCTTCAACTTTATGTTAACATAATTCTCAAATAAGCAAAACCAAATGGCTTTTATGTGTATTAATGCTTAATGTTTGTAAATTTGCATATTCAAACCAAGACCGGGTGTTTTTATTAACTTCCAACTTTTAAGCTCAATTTATTCGAAGATTAAATCACTGTGAGCATCTCATGTAAACTCTATCATAGGTCACTTGTATGAATAAAGAACATTAGAGCAGTTTACCTAATGTGTAAAGTTTTGATTTAATAAAATTCTTGTGATAAGGTATTATTGATCTTAAAATAATCTGACCAATATTAGAAAATTAAAACATAAAAACTGCATATGCTTTACCATGGAACCTTGCCATAATGTATAATAGATTTAGTTCATCAATCCTATTATTCTTCAGAAGGACATTCATGGCGACACTTGCTAATTTTCAGAATTTGTGAAGCTATGCAAAAGAAGATGCAAACATTTAACAGCAAGACAATGCTTCTCTATTTCTAATAATTGGCAATTGGCCTCTGCAACCACCATCCAAAAATTTCCCAGTTGCACGAGTGAGTTAGTACAAAGTATATATGCTTTAAGACTGCAGCCAATGGCACAAAATATGTAACTGAAGGAAGGACTGTATTTTTGTCACTTTCTTCCCTCATTCTGCAGTATAGGGCTACAAAATCCATGGGTACCTGGGCACAGACATTATGCTGGGACTATAGGACGTTACCATTGAACAAACTGGGGGGAGGAACCTGCAACTTCATCAATTTTGATGCGCATCTGAACTATATTACTTTACAGCCAATGTTTGGTGAAACAATCACATATCGTCAAGGTCGGCATGATTTGTTTGACAACTAGCAGTGTACAAGGTTCATCATCCCTTAGACTTGAATTCCTGGACTGGTTGTGGATTAAGTTCAGAACTAGGTGGTCATCAATCCATATGCTCAACTGTTAATAAATAAGAGTGTAATTTCACCAGTTCTATTTTCTCATCCAGATGTCTCCTTTTGCACAATAGAACTTTGTAATAATTTTATTTCCCTTTTAATTTACATCATTCTGATTAACAACTACTAATTTTACTTAATGAAACAAAGCCACCTCATTGTTTTTAATCGACTTAAAAAATCTTCTATATAATTGCTTGTTAGTACAGAATTTAAGATTAGCTATTTCAACAAAAAATGTTATACAGTAAATTAGGTGCATCCCTTCTTGATTAACTTCTAATTAGCAATGTGTTGTTAGCATTTAATCCTGATTTTGATGTTGCTTAACCTTCTGTCAGCATTACTATATTCATGAACTCTCATTTATTCCCATCAATGTTGATTTTTTTAAAAAGTGGTAAATGGATGTGTTAAAAGCACAGCTGAAGGAGTAAAAACTCCTGATATATCTGCTGTAACATCTCACGCCCTTAAATTTGTTCAGGACCTGTTTTATAGATTAGCTTGCAGCTCTGCTTTGTGCATTTCCACGTTAACCAGTCTGAAAATCACTTGACTCCTAAGGAGGAAAACTATTCTTTCAAGCAGTTTCCGGGTATTCTGCTTTCTCATGAGAGTTCTTGATATAGGTGTCACTGTCCCTAAAAATACATCTGTTACTTTGGCAAGACTTTTATTGTCTTCCTGATTTGCAATGGGTTTCTTTTTTTAAGGTCAAATTGGTGCCTCTTGCTGTTGTTTAAATTAGATGCAAACGCTATATTAAATTTTCTCATCATTCCTTGCCCTTTCACTGCTCGGAGTAAAAATCAGGCCAAGTCTTAGTTTCTTGGGTGAGAGGCAGGTATTGTTTTCTTTTGTCTGCACAAATGATAAAAATCAGGAAGGCTGCAGTTAACACAATATCCTTCCTATAATTATACTGTTAGTAAATTATTTCTTTCACAATCTTTTGATATTTGTACTCATATATAGTGTGCAAGCTAAGGTTTCCTCCCTCTCTATTGCCAAATTAAGCAGCTCTGTTTCACTTAATCCTTTCTGGATGTTTTAAAAAGAATATATATCCTCTCCACCTTCAGTTTATTTGCTATCTCTTTGTAATTGTCAGTGCACTAGATTAGATTTGTGGAAAACCTATAACTTTTAAGCTGCTTCGTTGGCAGAATTTTTGGCTGTGGGACCTTTATTGTATGTATTTGACTGCTTTCAATTCACGATGGTGAAGATTATGTTGGAAATCCTGGGTGAAATCTTGTGGAGGCTTTGGATGCCTAGAGAGCCTGTGAGAGACATGCACTGTCTCTTTCAGGGAACGGCTGCCAAACCACATACCAAACTGCAGTTGAGAGGCCTTGTCAGACTCTCCTAGAACTAAAACCTCAAGGGCAGAAGACCTGCCCAGGAAAGGCTGACGGTCAGCCTTTGTGCTCAGCAGTGCCACAGAAAAGTCTGTGTCTGCTGCCAGAAAAGCATCTTACAGGGTTTTATGATAAGAAAGGACACAGGACTAAGGTCACTGTTGTGGAAGGACAGCAGGAGATGTTGGGCGGAAGGTGGGGTGGGGGGGGGGGAGCGGGGAGGGGGGAGGGGGGGAGGTGGTGGGATGGTGGATGTAGGAAGCAATGGTAGCTGAAGGCACCCAAAGGTACCATTGTCTAGTGTCCATCCCTCAATCATACTCATGGATTTTAATCAAGTGGTCCTTAACTGGCCACTTCAGGACCTCAATTGACAGTAAGGAAGAGACTTTTTTTTTCCCACCCAGAACCTAATTCTAGTAGATGGGAGGGAGACAGGAGTGTTTGGGTACAGCACCATTTTGCCTAAAAATACACCACTCCTGCCTCTGAGATCTTCCCTCTGGGAGCAAAACATTCCACCCCGTGACTTCACATCGAGTCCACAATTAAATTTCTGTGTCATTCAACAGCTTGCAAATTCAGTTATGAAAATCAAAGTATGCTTGAATTTGATACACATTTAGATATTTTTTTAATGACCTTTGTGTTTTTCTTTTAAATAGTCAACACTTCCATTCAAACTAGCTTTCCTCTCTTTGCTGTTAAATTACTGTGATGTACTTTTATTTCATTCTGACAATTAAAAAAGGAAAACCATTACAGGCACGTATGGCAATAACTTTAATATTTTAAAAAGACATGTTATAAACATTTTTTAGTGTCCAAAGAAAGAATAATTTCTTTTCCACTAGAAATTGTTTCCTATTGTTATCAGGGATGCAAAAGATGAAGGCATTTGTATATTTGTAGTGCTTTGGTAGTATGTAATTCTAGTGTGGGAGGAGTAATGTTCAAAAGGGAGCAAATATTTTATGAATGAGATCTTTTTATATTTGGTTTTTTGTCGCCAGACATCCTTGGCTGAATACTGTGCTTTGTGTTGCAAGTTTTGACTTTCAGCAAGCCAGGTCAAGGGGTGCGGAGACATCATCAACTGTCCCTGTTGAGGGCTACAGGGGAATGTGATGTGAACAGGGTGTCTGATCTAATCCTGCTCCTTAGCAGACAGTTAGGAGCCAGAGCCCATTTCGGAAGGAGCATTGAAGAGCAAGATTGAAGAAAGAAGCAGGAAAAAAAGGTCTCTGAGGATTTTATAGATTTTTAAAGTATTAGTCTCATGCTACCAGCATATGGCAATTTTGTTTTGTAATGACAAGGAGCGTGTTGTTATGTTGCGCGAGAGAAAAATTGCATTTTGTTTTTTTCGAAACATCAAAGTAATAGGGGATTTAATGCTGGTTTCTGTTCAATGCTCCAAGTGTCCAAAGCATTGACTTTTTTGTGAAGTATTTTCTTGTAAATTAAACAATTGTCAAATTAAAATGCGCTATCCAGAAGCTAACATGAAGAAAACATATTTATAAGAGCATTAACAGTGTGACAAGTGTTTGAAATTTGTTTTTTAAACATGTACACATTTCATTGAAGAGTAAACTTACCTGATTCATGGTTAATGGGTATTCATAATGGAAATGACGCACATATATTTGTAGTGCTTTTGTAGTATAAACAGGTATTTCATAATGGAAATGATGCATAATCTTCCTGGCTGTGTCTCTATGTATACTTTACTAGGATTAGACATTTTTATGGAGATGACACCTTCAATTTACACCATACATGACAGCACCTTTTCAAGATGATCTCAAAACTGTCTCTATTTCTATTATCTGTGTCTTCTGTCATTGTCAGGGCATTATCTGGTTAGTGACAATGATTATAAAGTAAATATGTACATATATGTCTGACAGAGTCTAAAGGCATTCAAAGACAGCTTGAACTTTGACTTTTAAAGTGTGAGGTGGAACTTAAATGTGATACTTCTCTTTTTCTCCCTCCTTTATTTTAATACAGACAAGACACCTCCAATATATGAAAAATGAGATGTGATATACTCACAAAAGTCTACAGACAAAGAATACATTGATTCACAAAAAAACACCAACGGCTTTAATACAATTTTCTTGTCATTCTTGGTGGCAAGCATTACTTAGATTTTCTTTTCCTCCTGTAAAATGATATGACAGATTATTAATATATTAGAGTGGGAACAGGTTACTGAATAAATACTTTCATGTTTAAAACATTGTATTGCTATAGGCTTTAAGTGGCAAACATCCTTCTCCACATTAATATATTTTTTCATATTAGAATGCATTATATTTTATTTTCTGTTGATGTGGCCATTAGAGTAAAGGCACTTTCTACCTATCGAAGCAGGACCCAACAATGCATTTGTTCAAGTGAATTGGATGCCATAGAGGCCTTTAACAATGATTCTTGAATTTTGTCTCAGAAACAAAAGCATTCTGCAATTTATGAGAGCAACCAGTGTTTTAAGGTCTGAACAGCTTTTGTTGTCTTTCAGCTTTGTCCTCTCAGATAAGCCAGTTTGTGATTAAATCCTCACCGCACCCAACCATCAGAATGTCTCAAAGTATCCTTCTCCTTATCAACACTTGCACATTGATTGGATAATTAAGGGAATATAGTACCATAATTTCATCATTACAGATACCAGGAGACGATGAAAACCATTGATCACTCTGCTAGATGTCTGCGGCAGATGATGCTATCTGGATGTCTTATCTCCTCACGTTCCCAGTGCAGCTTTTTAATGGCCTATCTAGGCCTTCCTTGTTTCTATAACTGGTGGCCACAATCTGCCTGGCTCTGCTGTATTATTGCTTGAGTGATATTCATTTATGAGGCTGTAAAACTTATTTTCTGTTTTACACTTCGTTAGAATCCTTTTACCCTTTGGTCATTGCTCTCCTTCTGTCATGTTTCAATCCTGTTCCTGTCAAAAAGGGCAAAAGATAAAACACCTAATTGTCAATTCAAATAAAACATTGAAATTTTAAAGGGGTAAATAAATCCCATGCAGAAAATAAACTGAAAATAATCATGAATAAGAAAAAGTTTAAATATAGTGACAGAAACATCTCGGAATTTGACCCATTTTGCACTATTTCATGCTTAACTACGCATTATTGTACAGATGAATGGTGCTATTTTGCTTGTCAGGCCTGATTTGTATGCTGCCATTGTAGTAGCTGTCAGTGGCATGGAGTGATTTTAAGATGAGCCACGTGTATTTGTTGCCTTTGTTGCCTATGTTAATTTACTGATTTGTTGGGTCGAGTATTTGCTGTGGATCTCGTGGTCAAGCTATTGCACCTACCTAAGTGCCTGGAGTTCTAGTAGGCCTGCTGGTTAGAAAAGAGACATATACTCTATTACAATATTTAACAATTGAATCTATAGTCTGTTTCCATTCACAATAAAAGATTAATCTAGGTTTTTCATATAAACGTGGAATTTTCTCAAATGGTTATCTCAAACGTTAAAATACTGAGACGTTTTGAAAAAAACTGCATGTTGCAGTAAACAATGGTTTCTGCAGAACAAGAGCTTAAGCAATGAATGAATCAGAAATGTGTTTCCCAATGATTAAACTGGCAAATGTACAGTATTATTTATTGTGTTACTGATCTATGTAGACCAGGATGATGCCAAGTTTTATATTCTGTTTCGCAGAGAGTTGGGTGACAATTCTTTCAGTACCTCCTCAACCAGGAATTTGACTCCTCAAGAATGTCCAGTGCCCTTTATTAATATGTATGAGTGTATCTCCAACAAAAGAGAATCTCACCATCTGCCGTTGATGTTCACCAGCATCAACAACAACATTATGAGTATTACCATGAACTTTACTATAACAGACATATTAATAGCATTAATATTTTTAGCATTGTGGTGGCTCCAACAATGGCGAATTTGACAGGATTCAGTGGCAATCAAACAACTAATGAACTATGCTCAGAGTTCCCATTCCTGTAAAAGGTCTTGTCTCCAAGGGCTCTAAAAGGGGCAGAGGTTCCTCATTCTAACAGTGCCACAGGGACTATTCCTGGCAAGATGCATTGTGAATACTTACTCTCACACCAAAGTGGCATTGTTGCACCCAACTAGGTGAATCTTGACCAAGTGAGGTGATGTGGTTGGTGACAGCAGATGGTGGTGTTTCTGTAAGGGCTTCTGGAGGGCTCTGTTGTGGATTTCAGAATACCCAATCAGAAGGGCAGCAACTAAACTCATAGGGAGTATACCAGCTTTACTGGGTGCTCTCCCCATTTGGCGGAGGACTGACACCCATTGGCAAAATGTCCGTGGCAGTGGGAACAGACCTCTGATTAGAAAGGTCATCCTCCACTTTTCTCACTGCTGTTAAAATTCCATAGCACTGGGAAGTTAATTGGTATACCACACTGCATGATTCCTTCCATCTCTCTCTCTCTCTCACTAGCCTACCAATTCCCCCAACCTCACTACACACCTAAGCAGCCCATAAAATTCCACCATTACTGTGTTTGCAAAAGCAGTTTGTTGGCTTATTATTCACATCCTAACTCCTATGTGCCACCTTCAAAGTGTGAGTTAGGAGTGTGATGGAGTACTCTCGTCTGCCTGGATAAAGGTAGCTGCAATAACCCTGAGTAAGTTCAATGCCATCTGAAAGCAGCCTGTTTCAACAGGACCCCATCCATTAACTCAAGCTTTCACTCCCTCCACTACCAGTACCCAGAGCAACAGTATGTATCATTAACAAGATATATTGCAGAATCTTGCCAAGGATTTCTTGAGAGCATCTTTCAAATCCACAATCTCAGTTACCAAGAAGGATAAGGACAACAGATATTTAGGAACCTCATCATTTACCAGATCCTTTTCAAACCAGACTCCATCCTGTCTTAGAAATAAATCCTTCACTGTTCCTTCACTGCCACTAGTTAAAAACCATCAAACTCCCATCCTAAAAACAACATGGATATAACTACATTACGTGGATTTAACAGTACAAGAGGGCTGCTCACCATCAACTTCTCAAGGACAATTGGGAATGGGACAGTAAATGCTTGCCTGGCCAGTAATGCTCACCTCCAATGAGCAAACACTCCAAAAGATTGCTTGGAGAAAGGATAAGCTTAAACTCTGATAGCATTTGTAGTCAGACAGTCTGATAACTTTGAGGCCCCACATGAATAAGATTTACTTGAATGAGGATCTGGTACACCAGCATAGCATGATCACTGATTTTTAAGCTGGTTGGGGAAAGAAGAGGGTTGAGGGAAAAGATGCAGTGCCTCATTGTTGATTTTTAGGAAAACCATTCTGGGAGAGAGGAAAGAAAATAACAAGGGTCTTTTTAATTGCGTAAAACCAAAGTTTTGTTTTACAGAAATAATAAGGAAAACATTTATTTTGCTTTACTATTGTTGATTAACCTGACAATACACAGGCTGTTCTGTATTGATAGCTTACAATAATGATTTGCATCCAACCTTAGTGCAGCCCATTGTAAAGCTGTCCTAATAACCAACATAATTAGCTGTTGATTTATTGCAGCCTGTCACATTATAAGCTGTAAGGCTTCCTAACATTTCTATGCTCATTTTGATAGGTGAAATTGCTTTAGACAAGCATAGTTCCAGGTCTGTAGAACAGTGGGACAGTAACTGTTTTGATAACAGCTTTTGATGCATTTACTTTTATTACTGATTAATGCACTTGCTGTGCTGCAGAATGGCACCATTCATAGATCCATTCAGGGACTCTACACTGAAACGTTACGCCATTTTGTTTCTTACCCCAGGCTGACGTTGCAGTTGTGATAAAACAACGGTGTTGTAGCCCACTCTCCTGTTTCTGAGACTCCTTGGCCTGGGTATCTGAAAGCAAGAACTCAGGATGCAAATGTTAAGGTGTGGGTGGAGGGGAAGCAAGCAGTTCATAGTCATACCATCTGCCCATTCATCATGCTGAATGTTACAGTGAGCATGTATTGGGAATTCTGAAGGAGCATGAAGCAGAAGCATTGTCAATAACTTTATCAATGCCAGATGCTGTGGGAGCTTTTTGCAGCAGGATGAGATGTGCCATCTGCTCTCTAGCGTTCAGGAGATACAGGTGACCTTGCAAGAATGAGAATAGAGGGAAGAATGAGAGTGTTGATGTTAAACTGTGTTTGGGTCATGTAACTAGTGGGGAATGTGTGCAGGGAGTAGGAAATGTGTATGGGATAAGCCACATTGATAGAGTGTGAGGATGAGGTAGCGTACCCAAATGTGTGTGAGTCCAAAGTTCCAGGGGTTGATGGGGGTCTTGTCCATTGAGCAACATGAGAGGCTGGTGATTTGGATTTATTGATATTGCCCATCTATGTGAGGTCATTAAATTTAATTAGACTTTTAGTAGCGCAGAACGTCGGTGTTGTCAAAGCTTTTCATCATGGTAATTCACAGCAATACTGATTGGAGGGAAAATGAACATTTATTCTGTATGAAAGGAAGGTAATGATTGGTTGGTTAGCAAGTTGACTCTGATTGGTAAAGATGTTGCCATGGACAATGCACCAGTTATCATGATTGACCCTTAAATACCAGGTTTTGTTTAAATTTTAAACCAAGCAGATTGTCCCTGACTAGTCAAGGCATTGTCCTGAGAAACGCACAGCGAATGTATCTTTGTTGAGTTGAAATAGATGCCATGCTCAAGTTAAAGCAAACACAGGATTAATTCCGCTATTCTGACAGCATCTGCAGAGAGAGAAGCAGAGTTAACATTTCAAGTCCAGTATGACTCTTCTTCTGAACACTCAAGTCATGACATTTCTTCCAGCTCAGCACCAGGTCCTTGGGGCCAGCCTCCAGCATGTGACCTTCCTGGCGAACTGATCCAAACTTCTTCCAGGGGTCAGCCTCAAATGACTTCTGCCACCACAATGGTCATGTCTTTCTTTGTGGTAAAAAAACCCCAATTACTCCGCCTCCGCCGGATCTGCTCCCAGGAGGACCAGTTCCACCACAGAACACACCAGATGGCCTCCTTCTTTATAGACCGCAATTTCCCTTCCCACGTGGTTAAAGATACCCTCCAACGCATCTCGTCTACATCCCGCACCTCCGCCCTCAGACCCCACCCCTCCAACCGTAACAAGGACAGAACGCCGCTGGTGCTCACCTTCCACCTTCCAACCTTTGCATAAACCAAATCATCCGCCGACATTTCCGCCACCTCCAAACAGACCCCACCACCAGGGATATATTTCCCTCCCCACCCGTTTCCTCCTTCCGCAAAGACCGTTCCCTCCGTGACTACCTGACCAGGTCCACGCCCCCTACAACCCACCCTCCCATCCTGGCACCTTTCCCTGCCACCGCAGGAACTGTAAAACCTGCGCCCACACCTCCTCCCTCACCTCTATCCAAGGCCCTAAAGGAGCTTTCCACATCCATCAAAGTTTTACTTGCACATCCACTAATATCATTTATTGTATCCGTTGCTCCCGATGCGGTCTCCTCTACATTGGGGAGACTGGGCCCCTCCTAGCAGAGCGCTTTAGGGAACATCTCCGGGACACCTGCACCAATCAACCAAACCTGCCCCGTGGCTCAACATTTCAACTCCCCCTCCCACTCTGCCGAGGACATGGAGGTCCTGGGCCTCCTTCACCGCCGCTCCCTCACCACCAGGCGCCTGGAGGAAGAACGTCTCATCTTCTGCCTCGGAACACTTCAACCCCAGGGCATCGATGTGGACTTCAACAGTTTCCTCATTTCCCCTTCCCCCACCTCACCCTAGTTCTAAACTTGCAGCTCAGCACTTTCCCCATGACTTGTCCGGACATGTCCTACCTGCCTATCTCCTTTTCCACCTATCCACTCCACTCTCTCCTCCCTGACCTATCACCTTCATCCCCTCCCCCACTCACCCATTGTACTCTATGCTACTTTCTCCCCACCCCCACCCTCCTCTAGCTTATCTCTCCACGCTTCAGGCTCACTGCCTTTATTCCTGATGAAGGGCTTTTGCCCGAAACGTCGATTTCGAAGCTCCTTGGATGCTGCCTGAACTGCTGCGCTCTTCCAGCACCACTAATCCAGAATCCATGTCTTTCTTTGTGCTAACCTGTACACTCCAGCCTCCAGCACTGTCCGCATGATCCTAAAGCACCTCAATCCACATGTTCCATTTTCAATATTCTGATTTGCAGCAACACCATTCAAAAACACATTACTGTTACATTCCCTTAAGGAGGAACTGACTGCCTCTGAGAGTAAAAGGCTACCTGCAGTTCTTGCTATCTGCACAGTGCTGCATGATTCCCACTGAGTGCAGAGGCAGCCAGCAACAACAGGGACCTCTCCATGGAACATTATTCTTCAATAAACAGCATGATAGCACTGTAATCGCTTGTTGAACAGAGACCTTGGAGCGCAGGTTCGGAGTACCTTGAAAGAGGAGTTTCAGGTAGACAGGGTAGTGAAGAAGGCTATTTAGTATGCTTGCCTTCATTGATCAGTGCAGTGAGTATAGGAGTCGGGAACTTCAAGTTGCAGCTGTGCAGGACATTGTCGACCACTTTTGGAATATTGCCTGTAATTCTGATCTCTCTGCTATAGGAAAGATGTTAAACTTCCAGAAAAAACTTACAAGAATCTTGTCAGGATTGGAGGGTTTGAGCTACAGGGAGAGGCCGAATCGGCTCAGGCTGTTTTCCCTGGAATGTCTGAGGCTGAGAGGTGACCTGATAGCAGTTTATAAAATTATGAGGGGTATGGATAGGATAAATAGACAAAGTCTTTTCCCCAGAGCCGGGAATTCAAAGCTAGACATCACAGGTTTGAGGTAAGAGGGGAAAGACTTAAAAATGAACTAAGAGGCAGCTTTTTCACACAGAGGATGGTGCGTGCATGGAATGAGCTGCCAGAGGAAGTAGTACAATTATAACAGTTAAAAGGCATCTGGATGGGTACATGAATAGGAAGGGGTTACAGGGATATGGGGATGTGAAGAATATAGCTGAAGAACATTCTTTACAAGAGAGGTGGAAAGATGAACAAAAGTATGCAGTGCTCCCCATATGCAAACAGTGACAGAGTGTATGTTAAAGTAGATAAAGCAAGCATATAGCAGAAGTCAGATCGATAATACATTGGCAACCAGACTGAATGTGGATATTTCAGAGGAAAACTGGAAAAAAATTGAGATAAAAGGAGAGAAAGCATGAGAATAAACTAGCAGCTAAAATAAAAATAAATTCAAAAGTCATCTAGGTAAATGAGAAAAATATATATTTTGGGAAGGAAAGGTATTAAGGTATATGGGCCAAAGGCAGGTATATGCTGTTAGGGCATGACCAGCTGTGATCTCATTGAATCGAGGAACAGGCTCAAGGAGCTGTCAATAGTGTACTCCTGATCTCAAGTTCATCAAAGGAAGCGTGAGATTATTTAGAGACCAGAAAAGAAATTTATGCAGGGAAACAGGGAACATGGCTAAGATACTAAATGGGTACTTTGTTTCTGTTTTTACCCAGGAGAAAAAATATTGTGACAGAGGTGATAGTTGTGATACAGGATGGACTACAAGTTCCTAAACACAAGGCATAGGCAAGGTTGGTTATGCTTCAAGCTGATAAGTCACAAGAGACAATTGAAAAGCATCCAAGGATACTGAGTAAAATATAAGTGGAAATTGCAGAGACATAGGCCATCATCTTCTAATTCCTCAAACACACCAGGCTTGTGCCATACGTCTGGACAGTTGTGAATGTTACACCTTTTTTCATTAAAGTATCTTAGGATACACCCAGCAATCACAAGCCTGCCAGTGTAGTCGTCTTGGTGGGAAAGATTTTAGAAATGATGATTGTACCAAAACTAACTTGCTTGAGATATTAAACAGTGGTGGTGAGATATTCTATTGATCAATGTACATCTTGTGCAAAAAATATATGGAAAAGTGCCATATCACTGGCTTGTCCACAAAGTTGAAGCCCATGGAATAAAAGAAATAGTGGCAACATTGATGTGAAATTGACAAGTGGCAGGAAGAAGAGTAGACATGTTTGTTTATTGAACCAGAAGAGGATATACATTAAGGTTTCACAAGTATTGCTTTTAATGAGCGAGACTTGTGTACACGTAGCAGAATATCAAAATTTGTGGATGATCCAAAACTTGGCAGTACCAATATTATGAACTGAAGACAGTGAAAACCGTTAAGAGGACTTAGACAATCTGATTGAGAAGTGCTGGATGATGGACAATGCCGAGATACAATACAATGGTTCATGGCTGGTCAGCAGAATGAGCTGACACAATGTCAAATAAACGAGAGTCTGAGAGTGTGATGGAGATTCAATAAGGTCTTTCAAAAGTGAAAACATCTGAAAGGTTATGGAGAAAAGGTAGTAGATATTGGGGTGGTTGAGTTGTTCAGAATACTATAGCTGAATGACCTCTTCCTGTATTTTTTCACCATTTCGTGATTCTAACTTTGAATTATTATTCTAAACTTTGATTTATTATTGCCACATGTACCAAGATACAGTGAAAAATATTGTTTTGCGTGCTATATAGGCAAATCATACCTCACATCAGGATAATAAAACAGAATGCAGAATATAGTATGATAGCTACGGAGAGGGTGCAAAGAAAGATGAACTCTAATATATGAAAAATCCATTCATAAGTCCGATAACAGCTGTTTTTGAATCTGTTCATACACGTCTTCAAACTTCTATGTCTTCTGCGTAATGGAAGAAGATGGAAGAGACTATAACTGGGGTGGAAGGGGTCTTTGATTATGTTGGCTGCTTTCCCAAGGCCAATGGGAAGTATAGACAGAGTCAATGGAAGAAAGGTTGGTTTTCCTGTTGGACTGGACTACATTCACAACGATGTGTAATTTCTTATGGTCTTGGGCAGAGCTGTTGCCATACCATGCTGTGATGCTTCCAGATAGAATGCTTTCTATGGTGCATCTTTAAAGATTGGTAGGAGTCATTGTGAACATGTGGAATTTCCTTAACTTTCTGGGGAAGTAGAGGCATTACTGCTCTTACAATCCAAAATTCTTAGGGAACAGAAAGGAGTTTCAAAGAGTTCTGGAAATCAGAAGGTGTAGACAAATTTGTAATTTTGTTATGTTATGCAATGATATCAGACCTGAGCTAGGATATCATGCCAGCCTGATTGGATCTCTTTGATCCTTTCTGTGTTCCATATATAGTGAGTTCACTTCATTTTGCAGATTATTTGTTAAGGAAATTGATGGGATTGAAGGCTGATAAATCCCCAGGCCCCAATAATCTACATTTCAGAGTACTTAGGGAAAAGGCCCTAGAAATGGTGGATACATTGGTCATCTTCCAAGATTCTATAGATTTTGGAACAGAAGCTATGGATTAGAAAGTAGCAAATGTAATTGCATTATTTTATTTTAAAAAGGAGGCAGAGAAAAAACAGAATGACAGACTGGTTAGCCTGGCATTGGTCGTGTAAAATAGGCTAGAGCCCATTAAAAAGGTTTTCAGAGCAGAGCACTTTGAAAACAGTGACAGAATTGGATAGAGGCCGCATGGAGGTACCAAAGGAAAAACATGCTTGACAAAATACTTGAATTTTTCAAAGATGTAACTGTTAGCGTTAACAAGGGGCGCCAATGAATATGATTTACTTTAACTGTCCAAGGACCTTTGATAAAGTCCTACATACAACATGTATATCCTACATACAGGATGCAGAGATGCTTCAGTGTGATTTGGACAAGCTCACTGAGTGGGCAAATGTATGGCAGATGAAGTATAATGTGGTATAATTTGGTAGCAAGAATGATAAGGCAGATTATTATCTGAATGGAGACAGGTTGGGACAGGGGAGATGCAATGAGACATGCATGTCCTTGTACACCAGTCAGAGAGTCATACAGCATGGGAGCAGACCCTTCAGTCCAACTCTTTTAAGCTGACTAAGTTTCCTCAACTACACTAGTCTCACTCACCTGCAGCTAAACCTTTCCAATTCATGTACTTATCCAAAGATCCTTTAAGTGGTGTAACTGTAGCTGCATCCCCCACTTCCTGTGGCAGATTGTTCTGCATACAAACCATAATCTGTGTTTAAGAAGTGGCCCCTCTGCTCCCTTTTACAATTTTCACCTTTCACCTTAAAAATATGCCTCCCTAGTTTTGAATCCCCCACTGTAGGGAAAAGACCTTGGCGATTCACCTTATCTATGCCCCTCATGTTTTTATAGACCTCTATCGCCCCTCAACCTCTTAGGCTCTCATGAAAAATGTCCCAGCTTATCCTTATGTCTCAAACTCTCCATTCCCAGCAACATTCCGGTAAATCTTTTCTGAACACTCTCCAAATTAATAATACCCTTCCTATAGCAGGGTGACCAGAACGACGCACAGTACTCCAAAAGTGGCCTCACCAATGTCCTATACAAACTCGACATGATGTCCCAACTCATAGACTCAAACATCTGAGCAATGAAAGCAAGCATGCCAAACGCCTTGTTGACCACACTGTCTACTTTGACGCAACAGTCACTGAAAGTAAGCATGCAGGCAGTGAAGAAGTCAAACAGTGTGTTGACCTTCATAACAAAAGGATTCGTGGCCAAGACAGGAATGTCCTGTTTCAATTGTACGGGGTTCTGGTGAAACCACACCTGAAGTATTGTGCACTGTTGTGGTCTTCTTACCTGAGGAAGGATGTTGTTGATATGGAGGAAGTACAAGGGTTAATCAGACAGACTCCTAGGATGGCAGATTTGACATTGAGAACACTTTGGATCAGTTCGAACTATATTTACAGGAATTTAGAAGAATGAGAGGAGATTTCATAGAAATCCATGAAATTCTAACAGGACGAGGCAGGGAAAATACAGGAAGGATGTTCCTGATGACTGGGAAGTGCAAAACCAGCAGTCAACATCTCAGGGTTTTGGACTGAGATGAGGAGAAATTTATTCACCCAGAGAATAGGGCTTTTTGGACTGAGATGAGGAGAAATTTATTCACCCAGAGAGTGATGAGCCTATCGAATTTTCTGCCACAGAAAGCAGTTGAATGTTTTCAAGACAAAGATATATATTATTCATAGGGCCAAAGGAATTGAAGAGCATTGAGAACAACTAAATTTGAAAGAATAAAGAATAGGAATTGTATATAATATGTATGCATCACCATATTAAATAAAAAGGAAAAAAGGGAAATTTTAGAAAAGAATTGTCCTACCAGAAAAAAATAAATGAATGTTATGGTCAAATGCTTTTTCACAAAAAGCTATTGCCCAAAACATTAGTCGATCTTATTTCCTATCCATTGATGATGTTTTTCTGTGTTTTCTTCTTTTTTTTATTTGGGTCCTAGTATTTATGGTTTTTTTTCCTTCCCTTTTTCTCAAGATTAATGTTCCACTCATGTTTACTTGCCTGTTAGATAATATAATGTCTCTTTGTTTCTAATGAGCTTTAAGTAGTTTGTTATTCCAAGATGCATTATTTATGAAAATGGTGAGCAGTCTCTATTTGTATGGACCCTTCTTTATGGAAAATTATAGACCTCAGCCATTCATCCTGTACAAAGAAACAAGGCCCGAGTGCCTTTGGCATTGATCTCTGGTGGAAGGCTAAACCCACATTTGAGAGTTTTAAGGTGCGATGGTATTATGGTTAGGGAAAAGTTAGAGAGTTTCTGTTTCATTTCAATTGCTTTACAAGCTGTTAAATTTGTTTCACCATTATCAAGTGCAATACACAAAGGGAGTTAGCTTACTGGAACATTAAAGGTAACATAAACACTGATTATTAGCATGCAGCACATTTTGAGAGTTTGTATGCTAATGAGGCATACACTACTTTTCAGTGTTTTGTGATTTTCTCTTCAAAACAAGCCAGAATAATTCACCGTGATGCAGAAACCAATTTGAGGAAACACGCTAAATTAGCTTCACCGCAGTTTCATTCGAATAATTATCAACATTTTAAGCAGGCATTAAATCCATGGAGGCAGCTAAAGAGGGATGAGAGCTGAACTCCAGGCCTTTTCAGAGATCATCTCTGCACACCATTCATGGGTCTGGTTAATAGAATGTAACTACTGCACACTTTGAAGCTGAAAGTGGAGGAGATGATGAACCTGTGTGTGGCTGGAAATTCATGCTCATTGTGATTTGAGTAAAAGGACAGGCCATCTTTTGATTTCATGGAGAGCGAAGAATGCATAAAAGAGTTTCAATTCATCAATATTGTGTCCCATGGCCACCACCAGCTTTTACCATCTGTGCTATGGCAGGGCCGAAGCACTGGGAAACTTGTCAGAAAGGCCAAGATGGATGTCAGTGAGCTGGGGGGGATCGTAGCACAGTCTCGGCAAATGGTTTTGTGTGGACCTTGCAGAACATTTTATCCAGCATGGAATTAATGTCTGCCTCGACTGGCACGCTCTTGGGCCCCATTCTGATATGTTATCAAGTGACCAATGCTGCATCTTCCATCGGGCAATGAGCAAATTCCACGAGTAGCCTGACTGCTGCTAACTCAGACTGCCCTCAAGCTTGTTACCATGTAGATTCCGATTCCACCCATCCTTGCTGTGGATAGTGGTGCTCAAGGTGTTTGAAGCATCCCACAACAGTTCATTGAGCGATGCTCCAATATTTACTGGTGCGTTGAGGCTCTGTCCCAGAGGAATGCCTGTGGCCTCATGTACCGCTAGCTTGCTGTCCGACTTCAGGAAGACAGAATTCATCCTCCCACTCACAGCAAACTGCGAATGTTGCCTAACTGCCAGACAGCCTATCATGAGATAATCCTGCCCGAGGCTGAGGCTTTTAGGCTCAGAGTTTCTCCAGAGTTTCCTCCAGTACCATCCCTGCCAGCAATTTTCCACCAGTCATGCTCGCAGCCAATGGGTTAACACTACACTGAAGCACTACACTTTTAATTGTGTTTAGGTTTCCTTGGGTTGGTGATATCATTTCCCATGGTGATGTCATATCCTGTTCCTTTCTTCAAGGTGGTAAATAGGATCCAAGTCAATGTGTTTATTGATAGAGTTCTGGTTGGATTGCCATGCTTCTAGGAATTCTTGCACATATCTCTGTTTGGCTTGTCCTGGGATGGATGTGTTGTCCCAGTTGAGGTGGTGTCCTTCCTCTATGTAAGGATATTACTTAGAGTGAGGTCATGTCTTTTTGTGGCTAGTTGATGTTCATGTATCCTGGTGGCTAGTTTTCTGCCTCTTTGTCCAATGTAGTGTTTGTTACAGTTCTTGTGAAGTATTTTGTAAATGACATTAGTTTTGCTTGTTGTCTGTATAGGTTCCTTCAAGTTCATTAACTGCTGTTTTAGTGTGTTGGTTTGTTTGTGGGCTACCATGATGCCAAGAGGTCTGAGTTGTCTGGCAGTCATTTCTGAGATGTCTTTGATGTAGGGGAGAGTGGCGAGTGTTTCTGGATGTTTTTGGTCTGCTTGTTTGGGTTTGTTGCTGAGAAATCGGCAGACTGTGTTTGTTGGGTACTTGTTCTTTTTGAAGTTTGTAAAAGCTCTTTCAGCATTTCCCAGTCCACTACCCGTGACAACATTAACAACTACAGAAAGAACCAACTGTAGCATCAAAGCAACAGACAAAAGAAATCAACCAGCAACTAATATGCAAGTAGTAGATGATCCCTTCAGATAGCCACAGTACAGGATCCTTCAGGCTGCTGAATACAGGTGCAGCTATGTGAGGTTGAATTAAGCTGTTAGCTGGAACATTGAACTCCAGAATGTCTGAACTGGTATTAAAGCAGCATTGCAGGCTGATTGACAGCAGGATCTACCTACACTGCATACTTCCAATTCCTGCATACTA
The DNA here is from genome assembly GCF_037043375.1 of Chiloscyllium plagiosum. Taxonomy (NCBI): domain Eukaryota; kingdom Metazoa; phylum Chordata; class Chondrichthyes; order Orectolobiformes; family Hemiscylliidae; genus Chiloscyllium; species Chiloscyllium plagiosum. The sequence continues at coordinate 39,881,532 of NW_028270162.1, read as the reverse complement.
CATAATGCCTTCATGAATCTGGTGTCTGGTATGGCTCAGCCCACAAGTATAATGCATGTTGTGAATGCCAGTTTAGACAGTAAACAGTACTCAAAGTGCCCTAATAACTGCCTTTGATCAGAATTTTAACCAGTATGCTTCAAATATTTTGCATAGAATGAAGTAAAATGTACTGCATTGAGCTAGTGATTAATGTTCCACACAAGCCTTCCCTTACCATACTTCATTTCGCTTTATTACCATATCCTTCTACTCCTTTCTCCTTCATGTACTTTTCTGACTTCCCCTTAAATACATCTATGTTGTTTTCCTGAACTCCTTGTGTTGATAAATTGTACATTCGAAGCGCTCTCTCAGGTAAGACCTTTCTCCTTCTTCCTTTATTGTAAACTGGCTCTCGTATATGAATAGCTCCTTGTTTTATATTCTTTGCACGTGAAAACATCCTGTTTATATCTATCCTTTCAAAGCTATTCACGATCTTCAAGACTTCCATCACTCATTGCTCGGCTTTTGTTCCTAACTGGGCCTTCACTACCAAGAGAGTTTATTAAAGTCATATATTGCATAACAAGTCAGTAACAAGTGCCCTGTTTTGAAAATGCTTCAGTACACAGTAATCTGGACACTGACATCCAGACTAAAGAGGAAGCAGAGCCAATTTATTTAATTGCAGAGCAGTCATTCAAGTGGAATGTACCATTCACAGCATGCAGTTGGCATTTGTGCAGCTGTAGGGAATACATAGCCTTTCACTAACAGAAAGCAACACTGTTTGAATAACAATGGTGTATATCCAATGACAGAAAACATATCTGGGGATTGTTTGCTGTTGCCCTTGCAACATGCTTTTGGAATCGAGCAATTGCTAGGTGCAGAGCCGGTTACAGGGTTGCCCTTTGGGGACACTGTGTTTATATTCTCTGATCTAGGCTGAATTTCTTGAAGCCTCAAGTGGTTGATCTGACTAAGGATATCTTTTTGGTGCCCTACCTAATGCTCAATTACAATGGGGGCAGGGAGGTATTGGGAGAGGTTTATGGATGGGCGAGTGGATGAAGATTGTGAAGCACCTCACCATCAAAGTGGCTGGGAGACCAAAGAGAATGGAACGACAATTCAGTGAAAAGGTGCTGGTGGCTCAGCAGGAGTACCCCTGCTCTCCATTTTCAATGCACAAGTGTCCAGGTGCTTTGGAAGTAAATGTAAATGACTGAAGTCAAATAATTAAATAGACTACTGCTGAAATTACTTGGTGACATTTGGGTGCGATTTAACCTCCCGAAAAACCTTACACTTTGTTAAAATGAGATCATTTACATTAAATAATACCCTACATTAATTATTTCAAGAAATGTAACAATTTCTACCATTCTTATAGACTTTCAGTAATGTTCGAATTTCTGGACTTGCCTAAGTTGTCAATATTTTTTGATGAAATGGTATGTTTTTAATGTAGATTTACAAGGACATTTAAAGAGAAATTGTACAACATCTCCGATATTTGATGTGTTATGAGTAAACTTGGATGTGTTCAGCCCAAAATGGAGTTGTTCCATTATTATGTCATGGGCAGGTTTGTCCACAGCTGTTAATGGCAATATTTTAGTATTTGCCATGATTGAAAAGTAGACAGGCTGCAAAAACACCTACTTTAAAAAGTAAAATCTATGACGTATTAGCATGATTTAGCAGACCGATTAATTATCAATCTTTAAGGTTATTTACTTGATGAAAGATACTGTACTTTTTAAAAATATTTTAAAACTTTAATTTTGAAAGAAGTGCGTTTTTAGTTTTGGCACATTAATTATATCAACTAAAAATACAAATTTTCAAAGCTCTTTTATTTCAGACAGCTTTCTACAGTTTTGTGGAGGAGTCTCTAAGTTATATCCAGAACTACCTGCTGTTTTCACCCGCACAAGTCTGCACTGCAGTAGACTAAAACTGGCAGGAATACTTTTTTGAGCCATGAAATTCTTACCATCGGGATCATGAATCAGCCCCAGACACTGCCTGTGCACTGCAAACTGCAAAATCACAACCAGCAATAATTATCGAATTAAGTTGTGTCATGTTGGATCAATGCCATAAAAATTGGATTCCAATCATGTTCCAACTAAAGGGATGGTCTCCAAGACATTTCGATCCAAAGAGACTTCCTTTACATTTTTGCTTGAATGGAAGTAATTCCTTTCCCAGTCATGTAAGAACACCTACCTGGTTATAAGCTGTTGCTATCCCAGCCACTGGCAATGGTTAAAAGAAACACATGCTATACAATTCATTACATTCATTACAAGCCACAAATTGTGACTTTTGACAGACCAAGAATCTTCCTGAAATGTGCAAAATTGAAAGTTGTGGACAGGTCACTTCCAACTACTTGCATCCTATGGGCCAAATTGAATTGGTATTGGTTTAGTCCGCTGGCTGGAGAACTGTTGGGAAACCTGTGCATGTCCTGAAGAGGAGGCCTGATTGGAATGAAAGTGTCTGCTGGGCACTTTGCTGACCAGTCCAGAGTCTTCCCCAAGACTCAGAGCACCGGGGCAGAAGGAAATCCTGCTCACTTTTCTGTTAAAGGTTGGCAGCTCGCCATTACTGGCAGTATCATCATGACCATTGATGCTCCCAGTTGTTTACATTTTTAAAAATCATCAAAAGCACCATTAAGACAAATAAGCTGGCTATTTGCTTTGTTGCTGTTAGAGATCTTACTGTGTGAAAACTGGATGCCACGTTTCCTACAATGGAAACTACACTTTTTTAAAAAAATGTTACTGATTTTGGATGTCCTGAAACCTTTATAAAAGCAAATCCATTCTTTCTTGCTTTAGAGCCAAGTTTGAGCCTCATCTTATAGTTGGTAGAAGTAATGGTGTTGACAGGAGCTCAACTGGAGACACATGGATGATTGTTTCAGTTCTTTATTTAAGTAAATGACATGTGTGATGCGATATCGTACAATATCTTCGAATGTTATTTCATGCCTATATCTTTTCCGTCCAAACTTGTCGAAGGTAAAATTAATTTTGCCAAGCTGAGTGATTAAAATGAGTCATGGACAACTATGATTAGGATTTTACAGAAACAGGTTACAGGTGACAGCAGAGAGACAATATAATGCTGTATCTATCTACATCAATTCAATGGAGTGAAACAGACACAATCACAGTTAATACTTATTTTCAGTCTCAGGAAAAAAATGTTTCATGAGTTACATAAGAGATAATATGGAGGGCTGTGGAAATGTCTTGCTATTTCCTCTTTGTGACAGATCTAAATATACATGTGCGCATGTCTTTTAGAGATCAAGATCTCAGAAAACAGGCACATTGTCAATAGTCGTAAGATACAAGTTGGAGAAAATAAATGAATTTAACTACTGTAAAGTGCCTTAGAGTCAAACTAATAGTATTTGTTTTACAATGCTATAAGTAGCAAAGCTATAAAATTTGATTGTGTTAAAAGGGGATGTACTATAAGTATACTTCAGTAGTTACCGCCCAAATTTGTTTTTGGATTATATTTAGTTTTATGAAATAAGGACCTTGTATTTACATATAATGTGATGGTGTCACGCCAAGTATTATGCTTATCAGAGTACAAATGACAGTACAAAGGTGTTGACTATTCATAAAGGATTTGCACCCTATGTGGCTAGTGCTAACTCCACTCTGAAAACTGATAAATCAAAGATAAACATAACCGAATACCGGCTCTTCTACATTAGCAGGGCTTTTTCAAAATTAATTCACAGAATGAAAGGGGCACTGGCTAGGCCAGCATACACTGCCCAAAGGGCAGGTAAGTGTTAATCACATTGCTATGGGTTTGGAGTGACATGTAGAGCTGACCAGGTAAGGATGGAAGCTTCCTTCACTAAAGGACACTAATGAACCAGGTGGGTTTTCCTGACAATTGTTTCATGGTCATCATTAGGCTCCTAATTCCAGATTTTTATTAAATACAAATTCCACTGTCTGTTGTAAAGGGATTTGAACGTGGGTCCCCAGTATATTACCGACGCCTTTGGATTAACAGTCCAGCAGTAATATGACTACGCTGTCTCCTCCCCTTGTTTTACAGGTGTTTCAAAGTACTGCTACGAAGCATCTCACCATTGCTTACTTAATGGTGTTAATTGCACACTAATTTCAACACTGTTTGTCAGCAGAAGCTAACAGCTGTCTGGCCACATCATAAAATTTGAGCAAACTTTTACTTTATCAACTCTCCGATAATTATCTTTGCTTATCTTGCAAGCAATTGCAATTGAGGGATGATATGAGCAGGGAAGGGCTGTTTAGTACTTTGGCAATACTAGTTATTGTGGCTTGCTGGCGCCAGGATGTCTCTTGGCTATCTCAGTGGCATGGGTTCAGGGCAAGAGAAAGACTGCACAGGCTGAGGTCATGTACAGGTAATTTCCACTTGTAATGATCTAAGCATTACTCTGGCTAATCACCCATCCTGAAACTAGACAACTGCAGAAATTTAATGAAATCTGACTTCTTGAAAGAGGACAACATGTTAAAGTAACATTTTTATTGTTTATGTTGTGCTTGTGTCGTTTAAGCTTCTCTCCATTAGATTGAGATCTCACCCGAATTCAGACCTAAACCTGACAGAAGTAATAAACTTTTATTGGTGTTTTTAGACTTTGCCTGGAAGCTGAATGATTGAGGAGTCAAATAATTTACAACATGTGACCTGAAGCTCAGCACTGGTAGCAATTGGTGCTTCCAGCAGAAGACTCACATCCTGCAGGTGGCATTCAGGAACTTTGATATTTTTTGTGGCTAACTCAGCTTGACTAATTTAGAATTGCAGAGCTATAGATTTTGATAGCATAGAGTTCATTATGCCTTTGCTGACTCTGCCGTTTCTTCAAATTATTTGAAGTGTTTATTTTCTCAACTACTTGTCGATTTTACATTTAAAAGCTGCCATCCGTTCTGCTTCCACTATTGTTTTCAATGAGAGCATTCAACACCCCACATAATTTCAGGGAAGCTTTTTTTTAATTGATGGCTTTGGGCTTCTTTCACATTGCTATGGGTTTGGAGTGACATGTAGAGCTGACCAGGTAAGGATGGAAGCTTCCTTCACTAAAGGACACTACTAGGGACTGGCAGCACTTCTCTCAAATGATCCTTCAAGCCTGGACAATATGTACCGAAGGCAGTGCAGTACCAACATAGTCATCTGGCCTCACATAATGACTTGCCATCAAGTGATGAGTAATAAGCATTCTCGTTTTACTTGATCACTCATGGATTTATGGCCTAGCCCTAATTGCCTTTGAAAAGATGGCGCTTTTTGAGTTATTGGCTCTTAACATAAATGTACCAAACTATACAACAATGATTGATAATCAAAACTAAGTGTTATTTATTAAAGAATGATTGATAGGTGTCCAGGAGCACTCCTCATGCATATGTTATTGACTGATCAATACTACTCCAACTAGTGTATCTCATGTTAACTTGTTAATTTCCTGTCATGATGTATAACAATTCAGCAAAATGTTAGTCAGTACATGCATTACAAAGCAATGGCCCAACAGAGTGAGCTACCTTCTTGAATTGTTCAAGTCCCTGTAGTGTGGATGCATCAACAATGCAATTTGGAAGGAAGCTCCAGGAGCTGGTTCCAGTGACAGTGAAGGAGCAATGATATAGTTTCATGTCAGGATGGTGCATACAGGTCCTTGCAAGTGGTAGTGTTTCATGTGCAAGCTACCCTTCTTCCTTTAGGTGACAGAAGATACAAGTTTGGAAGGTGCTGCTGCAGAAGCCGTCATGCGTTGTTGTGACGCATCTGGCAGATGGTTCATACTGCTGCCACTCAGTACCTGTGGTAGAGGCAGTGAATATTTAAGGTGGTGAGTGAGGTACCAAAGAAATTATCTGCTTGGCCCGGGACGGTATTATGACAGCTGCTGGAGCTACATTCATTGAGACAAAGTGGACAGTCCACTTCTGAATTGTGCCTGAGGAGTTGGAAATGAATCAATGCTGTAATCATCAGTCAACCTCCTCACTTCTAATCTTATTATGTGTCCTTGATAAAGCAGATGATTATGATTCAGCCATGGACACTATCCTGAGGAACTCTGGCAGCAGTGTGCCAGGATTGAGCTGATTGGTCTCCAACAATCACAACCATCATCTTTTGTGTGAGTTATGCTCCTAACCAGTGATTTTGTTTTCCCACTGACTCCCATTGACATGAATTTTACAGCACCTCCTTGCTCCAGAGCTTGGTCCAATGTTGCCATGATTTCAAGGGCAGTCACTGTCAACTTATCTCTGTCCGTAAGTGCTTCTCTTCATTTAGGAGTAAAGCTGTGATGGAGTCTTGGAGCTAAGTAGTCCGAGGGAACCCAAATTGAAAATCAATGTATAGGTTTCTGCTGAGTATCTGTTAATGCCATTTTCCATCATGTTACTGATGATTGACAGGTAACTGCATGGGAAGTCATGTCTCAGAAACTTGATTGAGTTTTCTGAAGAAGTAACAAAGAGGATTGATGAGGGCAGAGCGGTAGATGTGATCTATATGGACTTCAGTAAGGTTCCATGTGGGAGACTGGTTAGTAAGGTTAGATCTCACAGAGTACAGGGAGAACTAGCCATTTGGATACAGAGCTGGCTCAAAGGTAAAAGACAGAGGGTGATGGTGGAGGGTTGTTTTTTAGACTGGAGGCTTGTGACCGGTGGATTTCTACGAGGATCGGTGCTGGGCCCTCTACTTTTCATAATTTATATAAATGATTTGGATGTGAGCGTAAGAGATATAGTTAGTAAGTTTGCAGATGACACCAAAATTGGAGGTGTCGTGGACAGCGAAGAAGATTACCTCAGATTACAACGGGATCTTGATCAAATGAGCCAATGGGCTGAGAAGTGGCAGATGGAGTTTAATTCAGATAAATGTGGGGTACTGTATTTTGGGAAAGCAAATCTTAGCAGGACTTATACACTTAATGATAAGGTCCTTGGGAATGTTGCTAAATAAAGTGATCTTGGAGTGCAGGTTTATAGCTCCTTGAAAGTGAAGTCGCAGGTAGATAGGATAGTGAAGAAGGCGTTTGGTATGCTTTCCTTTATTGGTCAGAGTATTGAGTACAGGAGTTGGGAGGTCATGTTGTGGCTGTACAGGACATTAGTTAGGCCACTGTTGGAATATTGTGTACAATTCTGGTCTCCTTCCTATCGGAAAGATGTTGTGAAACTTGAAAGAGTTCAGAAAAGATTTACGAGGGTTTTGCCAGGGTTGGAGAGAATGAGTTATAGGGAGAGGTTGAATAGGCTGGGTCTGTTTTCTCTGGAGCATCAGAGGCTGAGGGGTGACCTTATAGAGGTTTATATAATCATGAGAGGCATGGATAGGATAAATTAACAAAGTCTCTTCCCTGGATTGGGGAAGTCCAGAATTAGAGGGCATAGGTTTAGGGTGAGAGGGGAAAGATATGAAAGAGACCTAACGGGAAACCTTTTCACGCAGAAGGTGGTATGTGTATGGAATGAGCTGCCAGAGGAAGTGGTGGAGGCTAGTACAATTGCAACATTTAAAAGAAGTCTGGATGGGTATATAAATTGGAAGGGTTTGGAGGGATATGGGCCGGGTGGGACTGGATTGGGTTGGGATATCTGGTCGGCATGGATGGGTTGGACCGAAGGGTCTGTTTCCATGCTTTACATCTCTATGACTCTGTGACTCTATAACTGATTGAATAATACCTTTCTAAATTGGATTTTTCCGTTCAGAATATACCTTCGCATTTTTCAATTCTGTCAAATAGATACGACTGCTGGAGCTGTACTGGAAGAATTTAGATACAGGTGTACTTGATTCAGGAATACAGCTCTTTAGCAATACAAAAAGGAGGCTGTTAGATCTTTTTAGCCTTTGCTGTATCCAGCTATTTCTTATTATTGGTGGGATGTTCATGTCACTGGCCTGGAAATCCATAAACCCATACTATGCACAGTGTCAAATCCCACCAAGATAGCTGGCTGCATTTTATTTTCAATGAATAATTTTGGAATATAAAGCTAGCATGATAACTGGAAACCATGATAACTATCATTGATTGGCACTTTGGAAATCTATCATCTTTACCTGGTCTGACCTCTTTGTGATGTTAGACTCACAGCAGTTGGTTAACACTTAACTGCCACCTGAAAATGACTTAAGCAACTCCGTTCAACAGCAGTCAGGGCTAACCTTGCCAGTGATATCCATATACAATGAAGGCATGTATATAAAAAAAAGTATATTGAATTTCCACACATCTTGCCCTACTCAAGATACCACTCAACCTTGGTCAATTAGCTTCAACTGAATTGCGAATCAAAACTCACCTCTGATAGATTTTGCAGCATGCCAGTGTCATAGACTCATATAGCATGGAATCTTTTAGTTCAACTTGTCCATGCCTACCATGTCCCCAAACTAAACTAATCCTACTTGTCTGTGTTTGGCCCATATCCCTCCAAACCCTTCCTATATATGTACTTATCCAAATGTCTTTTAAATGTAACTGTATCTGCATCCATCACTTCCTCTGGCAGTTCATTACATACATGAACCACTCTCTATGTTTAAAAAGATAATTGCCCCTCATGTCCTTTTCAAAACTTTCTCCTCTCATCTTAAAAATATGCCCCCTAGTTTTGAACTCCCCCACTCCAGGGAAAAGACCCTATCCGTGCCCCTCATTATCTCATAAACTGCTATAAGGTTACCCTACAAACTCCTATGCTCCAGTGAAAAAAATCTCAGCCTATCCAGTCTATTTTTATAACTCAGACCCTCCATTCCTGCCAACATCCTGGTAAATCTTATCTGAAACCTCTCCCATTTAATAATAACCTTCCTGTAGCAGGGTGACCAGAACTGCACACAGTACTCCAGAAGAGGCCTCACCAATGTCCTGTACAATGTCAGTATGACATCCCAATTTTTAAATTCAAAGATCTGAGCAATAAAGGCAAGCATGCTAAATACCTTCTTAATCACGCTGTCAAATTGTGATGGAAATTTCAAAGAATTATAAACCTCAACCTGTAAGCCTCTCCATTCTACAACACTACCCGAGGACCTACCATTAATTGTGTAAGTCTTATCTTGTTTGTTTTACCAAAATGCAATACCTCACATTTGTCTAAATTAAACTCTACCTGCAATTCCTCAGCTTATTGACCCAATTGATCAAGATCTCTTTGTAGCCTTAGATAACCTTCTCTGTCCATTATTCCAGCAATTTTGGTGTCATCGCAAACTTGGTAACCATGTCACCTATATTCTTAGCCAAATCATTTAGACGGCACATTTTCTCATTAAGTTCTTAGAAAATATGAAGAACGTTGCCAAACCAATAGAGAAGAAGCAAGCCTGAAAAACATTTGAGAAATGCATAGTCTAACTGCCTTTCAGAACAGCAATTACATCACTGTTATTTTGAAAATGATGGTATTTTCAGTGGAAAACTTGTGAAAAAGTTCAAAAATGTAAATAGCTTTTTAAAAAACTACTTCATGCCCTTGTAATAAGGTAGCTGATTATAATTATATTTTGAAGGAAGACCGTAGCCTAAAGGGAATCTTATCACCACCATCTCACACTCAAACAATGTCACAGCATATTTCAATGTGACTAATGTTGCATGTTAGAACACCCTTGTTTATTTACCAAACATTCTGCTCATGGGCATGGTTTCCCTTTAATAGCTGATAACCAACTGAACCTATGATTAGAATGTGGACAACACTGATGTTTCTTTGGAAGTGGACAATAAGGATGAAATCTCATTTTGACACATAACGTGCTTTTGTAGCATTTATGTTTGCACCTAACTCTACTTTGACGACAATTCTTGATATTTTTCATGTCAAATATGAAATAGTAGCCCATTTTATTCAGGTTCAGAGATAGAGAAGAACCAGCATATCAGCCATGATCAAACGGTGGAACAGAATTGATGGGCCAATTAGCCTAATTCTGCTCCTACATTTTATGGTCCAACATTTACTGGTTGGATCAAATTCAGGAACAAGCAGCTGTAATCTGAGAGCTTTTTTTTTATTAATCTCTCAATTGCCTGATTTTATAAGGGAAAACAGATGGTAGTGGAACAGTCCTCATGTGAGATAATTATACTAAAACTTATCATCAACGGTCCATCAGTTTTTATTTCATAACCAGAACACCTATCAAAAGCAAACAAGTTCATTATTAATATTTGTAAATAAAGGTAAAATCACCAAAACCCATTTTCATTCCAGAATGCATTGTTACCATCATTAACCCATTCACAAATCATGAGAGCTATGAGTGAGAGGTAGCCATTTCCAGTAATATTCAATGGATGCCTTAGTTGCTCTTGGCTAAAATGCGAGAAAGTTTGTGAAGTATTTTCCTTGTATTGCTTTCTTTGTGCTATACTGCTTAGTGTGACTGTGCAACATTCAGAACCTGGAATATATTCCGGCAATGTATTCTTTCTTCATGTAGGTCCTACTGGCAACTCCCATGCTGATGACTTCCAACTCTTGTTCCATACACTGTTTCTCTGTTTCCAGACTGCTTGTAGGATGTCCAGTTTTAGTAAATTAAAAATTCTTTTAATTAAACATTGGGAAAACTGAAACCATTGTTTTCAAGCTTTTCATGTCAGAAACGCTATAGCATAGCACAGGAACAGGCCATTTCTCCCACCAAATCTGCACCGATTCTAAAGCTTATTTAGATCGACTATGTATTGCCCATGCCCTATATCTATTCCTTTGTTTGCCTTCTGTTCATGTTTCTATCAAGATACACTTTAAAAGTTGATGACGTGCCTGCTTCCACCATCTCCATTGGCACTGTGTTCCAGGCACCCATACATCTCTGTGTGAAACATTTTCATATTTCTGCCCTTTCCCACTCTCACCTTGAAACTGTGCCCTCTTGTAGTTGACCTTTCCATGCTGGGAAAATAGCCTCTGACTATTCAACCTATCTATGCCTCTCATAATTTTGTACACCTCTGTCAGCTCGCCACCTCAGCCTCCGTCTTACCCAACCTCTCCTCATAACTAAAATCCTCCAGACCAAGCAACATCCTGATAAACCTTCTTTGCATCCTCTCCAAAGCATCCACATCCTCCTGGTAATGTGGCAACCAGAACTCATGTTCCAAATGTGGCCGAACTCATGCTTTGTGCAGCTGCAGCATAATTTAGCAATTTTTATATTCGATCCCTTGGCTGATGAAGGCAAGTGTGCTGTATGCCTTCTTGACCACTTTATCTAGGAGAAAGTGAGGACTGCACCCATATTGCCCCTTTCAGGGATCTGTAGACCTGCATGCCCAGATCTCTCTGTGTGTCAATGTTCCTAAGGGTTCTGCCTTTTATCATATAATTCATACCTAAATTTGATCTTCCCAAATGCATCACCTTGCATTTGTCTGGTTTAAATGCCATCTGCCATTTCTCTGTCCAAATCTGCAATCTATCTGCATCCTTTGACAATCTTCCTCACTATCTGCAACTCTGGTTTCATCTGTAAACTTACTCATCAAACCACTTATATTTTCTGCCAGGTCATTTTTGTATAGATTACAAACAACAAAGGTCCTGGCACTGATCCCTGTGGAACACCACTAGTCACTGATCTTCATTATGATAAACTCTTCCACCACTACTCTCTGTCTTCTATGACCAAGCCAGTTTTGTATCCATCTAGCCAGCCTACCCCGGATCCCATGAGACTCTACCTACTCTACCAGCCTGCCATGAGGTACCTTATCAAATGTCTTATCAAATGCCTCACTAAGACCATGCAGACAACAGTACACTGGTATAGATCCTGTCTGGCCCAGGGAAATTGTTTACCTTTAATGTGTTTCAAGACACCCAACACTTCCTCTTTCATTGTGTTGACCAACTTGAGAGTATTCACACACCTTCTCTAACCCCATCATGTCCCTCTCTTTGGTTAATACCGATGTAAAGTACTCATTCAGGATCTCTAGGAGAAAGTGAGAACTGCAGATGCTGGAGATCAGAGCTTAAAAATGTGTTGCTGGAAAAGTGCAGCAGGTCAGGCAGCATCCAAGGAGAAGGAGAATCGACGTTTCGGGCATATGCTGCCTGACCTGCTGCACTTTTCCAGCAACACATTTTTAAGCTCATTCAGGATCTTACCCATTTCCTCTAGCTTCACACATAGCCAATCTCCTTTATCCTTAAGTGGGCCTACTCTTTCCTTAGCTACCCTCTTGTTTCTAATATATGTATATAATGCCTTGGGATTCCCCTTAACCCTGCTGGCCGCCAAGGATATTTCATGGCCTCTTTTAGCGCTTCCTACTTTCCCCGTATTCTTCAAGGACTTGGTTTATTTTCCGTTGATTAGATCTTAATATGCTTCCTTTTTTTAACTAAGCTGAGAATTTCCCTTGTTGTCCAAGGTTCCCACATTCTCCAATTCTTGCCCAATTCTGTTATAGTTGGCCTTCCCCAATTTAACACCATCAGCTGAGCTCCTCTTGTCCTTATCAGTAAGTGTCTGAAAACTTGCAGAATTACACTCAGTACTCTCAAACTTTGATCACCTGGCCAGGCTCATTTCCCAATACCAGGTCCAGTATGGCCGCCTCCCTCACTGGACTATCCACAATTTTTTTCAAAAAGTTCTACTGGACACACCAAACAAATTGCCCCCCATCAAAAATCTCTGGATTAAGCAAGTCCCAGTCAATATTGGGGAAGTTAAAATCAGCCACCTGTTATTTTTGACATCTTTCCAGAATCTGACTACATATCTCTTGGTCTATCTCCTGCTGGGAGGTCTGTAGTACAATCACAGCATTGTGATTGCACCATTCCTATTCCTGAACCATGCTGCCTTGCTGTGAGAACCCTCAGCATGTCCTCCCATAAGACAGCTGATGTTATATGCGATATCATGTCACATCGAGATACACTTTCTACTGTTAATGTTTATTTGATCCAAGCTGAGCTTCCAAATCCATATCCTCTCCATTATAAAGATCACTCACATTGCCCTCTCTAACTCACTCACCGTTGTCCTTACCTTGGCCTGTTTGTTGCTGAAACCTGTATTGATTATTGTTGTTGCTTTCAGCTCCAATGCTCTCCGAGTTAAATCTCTTGTTCTCTCCACCCTTTCATAAACTTAAAATCATCCAAAACCCTGCTGCCACAAAATATCACTAACCCATACATCTTGTCCTTATTAAAGTCCACTGGCTCACAGTTCCTATAATCTCAAATTTGAAATTCCCATCCTACTAATCTAGCCTTATCTATCTGTAGCTCTCTCATCTTATACAACTCTTTGTGTAGATTAGCAGTTGCTTTACCATGCTTAGTTTGAGCAGTAGAGGAAAATATTTTCATTTGATTTCATTATATTTAACCCATATTATATATGACCTGGCAGTGTTTGATACAAAGTGGAAGATATTTTGTTGTCCTGGAACTGACTGTGAAATTAAAAAGATTTGCTTGAAGGTATCCAGTATTTATTTTTGTCTCCTCAAAGGTTAGAATAGGCCTGCTCCGAAATGATGTTTCTGCTGAGGTCAGCAAAGCATTAACTTCACTTAATAAACATCCTTTTGCAGCTCCGTTGTGTTACAAAGCTGCAGGAGAGCAAAGTCATGTGTCTTCGTACATCATCACAGGAAAAGTTAACATTCCACACAGTTGGACTTAACTCCTTCTGTAACATAGGCAAGGTGTAAAAATGTGATGCTGTGGAAAAAGCAACATTGACATTTTTCTCCTTTCTATAGCCAACTTGTTGAAAACAGCAATTAATTTTGCATTTGCATTGGAATGTGGAGTGGTCAGACATAAGGATGTGTCTTTGGTTTGTTATACTGTAACTTTTTGTTTGCAATCTAATTCAGGGTGTCTCCTGGCCTGTTGTCTGAGGGATGGTACTTTCAACAGCATTCATAAAACGTGGAAGGATGAACAGAGATCAGTAAAACCTGGGGGAGAAAATATTTGAAGAAACATTTGGGATTCAAGACTAGCTGCGCAATGTACTTCGTAAGCATATTAGCCATAGTCTCACGTTACTGAGGTATCTGCTCCATTTTGTTCTGCACAGCTCTTCAGTTCCACCGGAAATTCTCTGTTTCATTATAACTTTTCGAGTTGGACTATCCTGTCTATCAGATAGTGAAATACTACATGTTAAATTAATAAAGAAAAAAAATTAAATAAATGGGCTTTTCGTTGAAGAATATGATCTGTCAGGAACAATTAATTTTAATGGAAAAATAAAAATATTTACAGTAAATCTTGTAGTAAATACTCTAATACTCCATTTCCAGCCACAGGAATTAAACTCTCCAAAGTCATGCCCTCTAGTGGATGAGGCCTTGTGCCCGATGACTAGTATTTCTGCAGTTTTATGTATATGCTGTTACAGTGCCGTTCTGAATTAAATGAGGCACTTTCATTCAAGCTATCTTTTGAGAACTATGATTTTTGTAATCACAATGAGCTTGAGAAACATGTTGAAAATACAATTCCCCAAAAACCAAGCTTTAAACAACATACGCCATATTAAATACTTGAAGACATCATAAACCATAAAATTGGGTATAAGTATCATCATTTAACTGCTTTTGGCTATGAGTCAGAAAATGCTTCATCACAGTATTCTTCCATGAGTTCAAGACAAACAAATGAGCAGCCTTACTTATTGCCATAGGAGTCAATCCACAGTGTAATAAAAACACAGCCTGTAATGCATAGGAAGTTGTTGACAATTTGTTGTAAATTGGCGTCTGTAGGAATGTAGCTAGCTTTCAACAGGCTAGGAGCTGATGGCATGGTGTGTACACTTGGAAGCTTTTATAGGTGTCTCATTAGATAGCCTTCCAAGGTCCACTTAGTAAGAAAAAGCACAGGATGTTAATGGAGTTTGCAATGAAAACAGATCCACGTCTTTTTTGTTGAATTAATAGTGCCTCATTTTCCTCCAGTTCCACCTTTTACTCAAAATATATGATCAAAATAAATCCTTCAGCTTCTGCTGCCGTTCTGAAGAACTTCAAAGAGAAACAGAATAGATAAATGTCTGGTTTGTTTGCTAGAGATTTCTGTTTGTGAACAAATAAATGTCAGTAGTTGGAATGTGAGTGCAGTCTAGCCTATAAAAGCATTAGAGGTGCAATCTTGATCTAAACGTTTCTGTACTTCAAAATTTGCATTAGATTGCTCATACTGAACAGTTTCCGTCTGTATCCCGGTTAGATTTGAATTTTTGTGGTGACAAGGTCACGGTTTAGCACAAAATCACATGTAATATAGTCCAGAGACCTTTCACACATTTCCCCTTCTTGCCTGTGATACTTAATAGACAGTGCTGTAGAGCAAGGGTGAAGTGAGGAAAGACTATTTCGCTCAGTGAGTGTTAGGGTCTGGAACGTACTGCCTGGATATGTGGTGGAGGCAGATTCAAATAGATGTATTCAGGAGGATGCTGGGTGATTGTTCGGATAAATGTAATGTGCAAGCCTGTGGAGAAAAAGTTGGACATTGTCACTAGCTTACTGAGCTGGTGCAGGCACAATGGGCTAAATGGCCCACTTCTGTGATTCTGTGAAGTTCATCTGGACCCTATTTTGTGAATGTGTTGCCTGTGCAATTATAGATAAGTTAAAAACAGATATGAAGGCAAATATAGGTGAGTCAGCAACTGTTTTTAATAAAGTTAAAGCTATGGCTATATATCCTTTATCAGATATGGCTAGAGCTAGGTTTCAGTTTCTCATTGCTTTATAGAGTGAACAAACAACAGAGTAATAGTATAACATCATTGCTCCCATGAACAACTGTACTTGAAGGGAATCTGAGTTAATGCATTCTAGCCTTCCACCTCCCCGCTGCAAGCATTCATACTAGTCAAAAACTACCCAAGTTTGAGACACCTATCACGTTTTTTTTAAAGAGCCACATATGAGAATGCTCTTTAAATTGCCATGAGATTGTCAATAGCTAAAAAGGTTCATGAGAAATGCAAGCTTAGGCTGTTTTGTGTTGTTAATGGAATTGTATTTTCTTTTTGTCCTCCATTGTCTTTCTCTACCAATGATAATGAATCTGGCCTCAAACACCAATTATTACAAAGCCTTAAAAAAATTGTAACCCAGAATTGCTTGCTACATGTTTTGATCTGTATGGCATTTTGCCATTAAATTGCAGTGTCTTTCAAATGTAATGTCACTTTGAAATGGGTCAAAAGAATTGCTTCAATGATGCTAGGCAAGCTGCTGTAATTAGACACAAAATTAAGAGTGAATTGATTACAATTTTTATAACATGGGAAGGACCCCAGACATCCCATTAAATGTCTGCTGAATGCCCATTAACAATACCTTACCCTAGGATGTCATGCTGACTGCATTAGTGGAGGTACTTTCTTCACTGTTACTGATCAATAGCTCAGATGAATTTACTCTTATTTAAAATATTCCACAGCCTAAATTGGATAGGCGTCTACCTGACAATGGGGAAAATTGTCCACATATGTCCTGTCCAGAAAAAAGTAGGACAAATCTAATTCCATTAATTTCTGCTCCATCAGCTTGCTCTCAATCATCAGAAGATATCACCAACAGTGCTGTCAATCAGCTAGCACCACAGTCAATGCACCAATACTCAGTTTGGGTTCCACTGGGACACTTACAACAGGTCATTACAACATTAGTTCATGGAACGAGAAGATTGGCCTATGATAAAAATCAAATAAATTCTATACTCTCTGGAGTATTTAGAAATAAGAGAGAGTCCAATTAAAGTATGTGTTACTCGGAAGACCATGAAGACATCGAGTGGTTATTTTCTCCTGCCTAAGGAATCTAACATACGGAAGCCACAGCCTTGGGTTAGGAGGCCAGTCAATCAGGAATGGAGGTGAGGAGAAATTATTTCACTCAGAAAGTTGTGAACCATTGGAATTGTCTATCCCACAGGGTTACAGAGCTCTTCAGTTAAGTATATTTAACAGCGAGATCAATAGGTTTTTGATCTCTGGGGAAGTTGAGAAATTCGCGGTGCAAGCAAGAAAATGTAGACGAGGTGGAATGAAGGATCTGAGGGACTGAGTGGCCTAATCTGGCTCCTATTCTTGTGATCTCATCTCATCTGGATCTTCCCCTCTGGTATGAAACAATAGTGTCGAAACAACTGAATGAAAAATTTCTAAAATATATATTCTGTTCTTTGCTATAAATAGAATATACAACTGATGGAACAGAGTGCCATAAAATATTCAGTATAACTCTTTTCTGACTATTTTGCTGTTAACAATGTCCTGTTACTGCATAATCACAATGTAATTTATTCAATGCATCTAATATTCTGGTAGACAGAAATAAAGCTCACTTGTTTGAGGACTAAAATGTGAATAATACATGATTCCTCATGGAATGACCTTTAGGATAATAGATATTATTTTAAAAAAGAATTAAAGATTTATGCCTTTGGATTGAGTATACTTCTGGTGTGCGCCATTTTAATGCACTGTTCAGTTCAGTTAAAAGTAGTGCAGTGTAAATTAGTATTGTGTGTGAATTCCTTGAAAGAGCTGGCATGTTGAGTGGTCTACATAACATATATCTGACCAATGCTGCTGACCTTGAATAGACCACCTCCCTGTTCGTCAGGGTCATTGTGAAGTACAGTTGGGGGAGTGGATGCAGCTCAATAGGATTTCTCAGAATTGTCATGTTGGTCACAGAATTGTAGTGATTTTGTTTTGGCACATGGCTGCTATTTTGCTGACACGATGACATGTGTATATGACATGGACATCTCTAGGAAGGCCAGTTGCCATCATAGTTAGGGCATTTGGGGCTTGTGTTAGAAATGTGCAGAAGAAGCAGAATGCAATATCTGCCATCATTTAACATTGATTTGAAATCTATGCTGTCAAGTATTTACTTGTGTTATTTTGAAGGGGTGCTGTTTAATTGTGCATCAGAATACCTACAGCCACTTTCATTTGCAATTGAATTTTTGACCCCTTATCTTATGAATAAAAAGATGATTATGGTTTGTGTTCAATCCCTTCTTCCCCTCTCCCACTCCCACCCCCAGTCAAAATCTTACAAAATATTGACTACTTTGAAGAAAAATTAATCAGGCGGGGCTCTTCAAACTGAAAGGTTGCTGACAAAGCCAATTGGAAGAGTTCTGGAGCCTGTAATATTTGAATATAGTTCGAATAAGTTTAATTGTTCTGATCTCTGATCCTCTTGGATAGAATTTAACACTTCATGGCAAGATTGGGAGTAGCAGTTTAGACCACAACTACCTCTGCCTCTGCCCTGTTTGGGTTTGGAAAGGAAAGTCTTGTGGCTGTCACCAATTGAAGCTCGTATTGAGACAATTAATGTCCATTTAAGGGCTTTATCACAATGTTGCTGACATTCAATTAGCAACAGGCAAGTTTGAAAAGCAAAGTCCAACAGGGCTTCTAGAATACTCCCAGGTTGGGGGGCTGGAGGGAGCCTGTGTCCAGCCGTGATCCCGAATCTTAGCTGCACATATTACCAACAGCGACCACTGTCTCCCATTGGCAGGCTGATGAGCAACTGCTGGCCTTTAACCACTTGGCAGCTCTTGATGGATAGGACTTCCATCTGCCCAGTGTGCTTGATCGTGAAAATGTCTGTTATTGTTCAGCCAGACACATATTTCAGTGTGCCTTTCCAAACAGTGACAACACAAAGCTCCTGTTGGCCACTCAGTTTGTGGGCAAGGCCTCCATCATCTCCATTAAATTCTGCCCCGTATGTTTTGGAAGGAGGTGTTTAGACCATCCAGCTAAACAGTTTCCTTTCTGTGATTTTGGGACCCAAACTTCTATTATATTTCCACCAACTTCATTTTGTGGAAAAAGTACTTTGTTTCATTTTTATTTTCCCTGTTAGCTGATCCGTCTTTGTGTATTAGTCATTTAATCTTGCACTAAACAGGAAAACTTCCCCGGATCCAAATGGTGCCATTTGTCCAGGTAAGGGGAATTAGTTTTGGGTACATGCAGGGAGCACAACCTTCTAAAATTGATGCCAAGATCTCAACATCATCCCACTCTTAATCAGTTTTCACTGGATAGAGGGCATTGCATTGAAAGCAAGTGGAGGACACCCGCCAAATAAATTGTTAAAATAATCAAGTGGGTCTTTGAGTACTCCTTTAATGTTCAACTCTTGATTTAAGAACAGCACACCTATTTCCTTGCGGCAACTTTGCAGGGTCACGGAGATTAATGCATGGCAGGAAGAGCTCTTCCAGTGAGACTGACGTACAGGTGAAGCCTTTGATCAGTTACACTAAAGAGCTCCAGCCAAGTCCAGATGAGAGGCTGCTGTTCATTGCACTACTTGGCAGCTGGTTGGCAACTTCTTGGAAGACATTCGATCTATCACTTTACTCACCTTCAACTGCAGTTCCCTTTCTGCAAACCTTTAATAGAGTCTGGGAAGAGTATATTCAGAGCATTTCACACTTCTGCTGAGGGACAAAAGCACCCTCAGCACCACCACCAATGGTTTTGTCCTCAGCTGCACTGGATACAGGGGATGGATACTGAGATCAAGCCAGAAGGAAGTGAGATCCATCTCCCCTCCCACCCCTCTCTCCCTCAAAGAAGGGTCTACAGAGAGAAAATCAGTTAACTCAACATGCCTGAGCATGAGTGCTTGAGAAGGTGCAATCTCTCACTGTAGGTCCTTGCTAACATCCGCAGATTCCTGAAACAACGCTTCCTTCCTAGTGGAGCCAATGGACATGCATTGTCAGCACGCATTTAGGTGGCTATCACTGGAAAACCATCACTTCCTCCATGCCTTGGGGCATGACTGTGTACTGATCGGGGCCTGAGGGTGCTATGTGTCACAGAGAGACCTACAAATGGAACAAGCTGTGTAATGATCTGTGGTATTTGAAAACTTTAAACACTGATTTTGGACCATGAAGATTAGTAACTGTTACAGATGTAAAAACAGAAAACAGTGATATTAATGTCTTAATTTCAAATCATTAAGTGCCGAACAGCTTTTTGTGCCCGCTAATGCCAATCTGTCACTTGTAATGTCTAATGATATATATCATAAGATTATCTTATTATTAAATCTATTCAATTTATCTGTCAAAAAAGCATACTTATTGGACTTATCATTAATGCATAACGATGGCAAATGAGTTCAGATTTACATCAAGTGCAAATTACCTGGAAGTTTGATTAGCGGTGAGTGTGGAAGGGGTTTGATCAGTGGTGAGTGTGGAGGGGGTTTGATTAGCGGTGAGTGTGGAGGGGGGTTTGATCAGTGGTGAGTGTGGAGGGGGTTTGATTAGTGGTGAGTGTGGAGGGGGTTTGATCAGTGGTGAGTGTGGAGGGCATTTGATTAATGGTGAGTGTGGAGGGGGTTTGATCAGTGGTGAGTGTGGAGGGGGTTTGATTAGTGGTGAGTGTGGAGGGGGTTTGATCAGTGGTGAGTGTGGAGGGGGTTTGATTAGTGGTGAGTGTGGAGGGGGGTTTGATCAGTGGTGAGTGTGGAGGGGGGTTGATCAGTGGTGAGTGTGGAGGGGGTTTGATCAGTGGTGAGTGTGGAGGGGGTTTGATTAGTGGTGAGTGCGGAGGGGGGTTTGATTAGTGGTGAGTGTGAAGGGGGGTTTGATTAGTGGTGAGTGTGGAGGGGGTTTGATTAGTGGTGAGTGTGGAGGGGGTTTGATTAGTGGTGAGTGTGGAGGGGGTTTGATCAGTGGTGAGTGTGGAGGGGGTTTGATCAGTGGTCAGTGCGGAGGGGGTTTGATTAGTGATGAGTGCGGAGGGGGGGTTGATTAGTGGTGAGTGTGAAGGGGGGTTTGATCAGTGGTCAGTGCGGAGGGGGTTTGATTAGTGATGAGTGCGGAGGGGGGGTTGATTAGTGGTGAGTGTGGAGGGGGTTTGATCAGTGGTGAGTGTGGAGGGGGGTTTGATCAGTGGTGAGTGTGGAGGGGGGGTTTGATTAGTGGTGAGTGTGGAGGGGGTTTGATTAGTGGTGAGTGTGGAGGGGGTTTGATCAGTGGTGAGTGTGAAGGGGGTTTGATCCGTGGTGAGTGTGAAGGGGGTTTGATCAGTGGTGAGTGTGGAGGGGGTTTGTTTAGTGGTAAGTGTGGAGCGTGGGTTAATCAGTGGTGAGTGTGGAGTGGGATTTGTTTAGTGGTGAGTGTGGAGGGAGGGTTGATCAGTGGTGAGTGTGGAGTGGGGTTTGATCAGTGGTGAGTGTGGAGGGAGGGTTGATCAGTGGTGAGTGTGGAGGGAGGGTTGAGCAGTGGTGAGTGTGGAGGGAGGGTTGATCAGTGGTGAGTGTGGAGTGGGGTTTGATCAGTGGTGAGTGTGGAGGGAGGGTTGATCAGTGGTGAGTGTGGAGTGGGGTTTGATCAGTGGTGAGTGTGGAGGGAGGGTTGATCAGTGGTGAGTGTGGAGGGAGGGTTGATCAGTGGTGAGTGTGGAGGGAGGGTTGATCAGTGGTGAGTGTGGAGGGGGGTTGATCAGTGGTGAGTGTGGAGGGAGGGTTTGATCAGTGGTGAGTGTGGAGGGAGGGTTTGATCAGTGGTGAGTGTGGAGGGGGGTTTGTTTAGTGGTGAATGCGGAGGGGGTTTGTTTAGTGGTGAGTGCGGAGGGGGTTTGATTAGTGATGAGTGCGGAGGGGGGGTTGATTAGTGGTGAGTGTGGAGGGAGGGTTGATCAGTGGTGAGTGTGGAGGGGGGTTTGATCAGTGGTGAGTGTGGAGGGGGTTTGATCAGTGGTGAGTGTGGAGGGAGAGTTTGATTGTTTACATTTGCTTTTGCTTTTGCAGGTACATTATTAATAGGTAAGCATTTTCCTCTTTTGCATTTTCTAACTTTTCTATGACTCTACTTTATCATTTAATATTTTATATAATTCTACATCATTTTATTATTATTTTACTATTATTTTAATGCTATTTATAAGGTTTTAAAAGTTGTTAGAGGCAGTTTGCAAATATAGTCTACAGGATAAATGTTTGCCTGTTTCTTTCTCGTAGTATTAAACGTAAGGATCTTTAAATTTAACTAAATATGACAGAGGAGCCCATTCCAATATGCTGTGCTGCCTGCAGCATGTTGGGATTCCTAGATGTTTCTGGCCACATCTGTAGGAAGTACATCAGTCTGTATGGCTTGAGTGCCAGGTCTTTGAACTTGAGTGTCGGCTGATGTCGGAGGTGCAACCGTGAGGCTGAAGGCTGCATAGATAGCACACTTTCTGAGGTACGGACTGAGGAGCTGCAGACAAAGAGGGAATGGGTAACCACCAGATGGAAGATAGGGGCAAGGCAGGACAACAAGGAAGGCCTAGGTGTATCCTACCCGGGTAACCATTTTTCTGCATTGCAAAACAATGACAGTGAGGTTTCCTCTGGGGACCATAGGATATGGGTGGCCCAACTGCACAAGAAGGGAGCAGCATGAGTTTAAGGGAAATAGTAGCAGGTGCTCGATACTGAAGGCTACAGACAGCATCTGTGACTTCAGGACAGTATGTCACCACCTGGGGCCAGGGTCAGGGATGTCTCTGAACAGCTGTATGACCTCCTGAAGGGAGAGGATGATGAAAAAGGGACGCAGTCTTGCATTAAGGTTTCAGGGACAAAGGCAGTAGATTTAAAAAACAGGTTGCAATCTCTGGATTACTCCAGCTACCACATGCTGGTGAGTATAGAAAAAGCAGAATAGGGCAGATGAATCATGGTTCAGGAGTTGGGGCAAGAGGGAGAGTTTTAGATTCCTGGATCATTGACTTCTGGGGAAGATAGAGACAGTCTGTACTTTAACCAGAATGAGGCTAACATCCTTGCAGGTAGGTTTAGTCGTGCTGTTTGGAGGAGTTTAAGCTAGTTTGACTAGGGGACGGATCACAGAGCATCTGTACAATAGGGACATAGTATAATATAGTAAAGGAACCAGTGTAGACAGCGTTCAGGAGAAAGTGAGGACTGCAGATGTTAGAGGTCAGAGTCAAGAATGTGGTGTTGGAAAAGCACAGCAGGTTAGGCAGCATCCAAGGAGTAGGAGAATCGACATTTTGGGCATATGCCCTTCATCAGGATAGTGTTCAGCCATGTTGGAATTCAAGGGAGTGTCGTGTGGCAGGATTGCCTGCATTTGGGAGGGTATTAAAGATGTGAAACCTTGCAAACTTTAAAACTATGTGGATGAGCACTTGAAGTATCATAACAATTAGCTGAGTGATGGAAAGTAGGATTAGTGGAGCTAGGTCAGTGCGGACTTGATGTGCTGAAGGACCTCTTCTGTACTCTATGACCAGATGAGTAATACTAATTTTTGAAGATTTGATGTGTTTTCCTGATCACTTCTACTTTATTTCTTTATTCTATGCATCTTAAATATGTGATTGAAGTGTAAGCTGGTTGGCTCAGTGAGTTTGTCTAATATCTTACCCTTCCTAGATCAAGTTTGTCCCTGAGTCTGGAATAAGTATACAAGTCTCAGGGAGCATGAAGGAAGGAGTGCCAGCAACTTGAATCAGTGCCCCAGGAAATGAAGCTTTTGAACCTCATTGCTGTCCATAATCTCACACTGGAATTGTGGGCGGCACAGTGGCACAGTGGTTAGCACTGCTGCCTCACAGCACCAGAGACCCGGGTTCAATTCCCGACTCAGGCGACTGACTGTGTGGAGTTTGCACATTCTCCCCGTGTCTGCGTGGGTTTCCTCCGGGTGCTCCGGTTTCCTCCCACAATCGAAAGATGTGCAGGTTAGGTGAATTGGCCATGCTAAATTGCCCGTAGTGTTAGGTAAAGGGGTAAATGTAGGGGAATGGGTGGGTTGCGCTTCGGCGGGTCGGTGTGGACTTGTTGGGCCGAAGGGCCTGTTTCCACACTGTAAGTAATCTAATCTAATCTAAAAAGGTGCTTGCACCAGATTTTTTTCTGTATTCATTTGTGGGAAGTGGGCATCACTGGCTGGGCCAGCATTAATTGCTCATCTCTAGTTACCTTTTAGAAAGTAGTGGTGCCTTCTTGATCTGCTGCAGTCCATGATCTGTAAGTAGACCCACAGTGCCCTTAAGGAGGGAATTCCAGGATTTTGACCCAGCGGCAGCAAAGGAACGGTGGTATATTTCCAAATCAGGATGGCGGTAGCTTAGAGGGGAACTTGGTGGTGGTGTTCCAATGTATCTGCTGCCCTCTTTCCTTCTAAATGGTTGTTTTGTAGGTTTGGAAGGTGCTGGATCTAAGGACTTTTGGTGAATTTCTGCAGTGCATTTTGTAGGTAGTACATGCTGCTGAGCATCACTGTTGGAGGGAGTGAATGCTTATGGATGTGGTGCCAATCAAATGGGCTGCTTTGTCCTGGATGGTGCTGTTGGAACTGCACCCGTCCAGGCAAGTGACGAGTATTCTATCACTCTCCTGATGTGCCTTGTAGATGGCAGACAAGCTTGGGGAGTCAGGTGGGTAACTTGCTGCAGTACTCCTTGCCACTGACCTGCTCTTGTTGCCACTCTACTGATACGACTAGGACGGGTTTAGACCAGGCTGCAATTAAATCTCCTTATGCTCCGTCTGGCAGTTTATGTATGAACCAGCCAGTTGGGAGAATAGGCAGCACGGTGGCTCAGTGGTTAGGACTGCTACTTCACAACACCAGGGACCTAGGTTCAATTCCAGCCCCTGGTTACTGTCTGTGCAGAGTTTGCTTCTTCTCCCCGTGTTTCCGTGAGTTTCCTTTGAATCTTCTGGTTTCTCCCATGGTCCAAAAAAAGATGTGCAGGTTAGGTGGATTGGCCATGCGAAATCACTAATAGTGTTGAGGGATGTATAAAATAGCAGGATTAGCCACAAGAAAATCAGAGAAACAGGATAAGATCTGGGTCTGGGTTGGATGCTCTTTGGAGGGTTGGGCCAAATGGCCTGTTTCCACAATTGGCAGAGAGTAACTGGCAACTATGGAAGCATACTCTAGCAAAAGTCAATTGCCAAGAAGGTTTCCTGATTGGGCATGTCTCCCATTGACCTCTATATCAATGATGAAATACTGGAAGAAATTCCATTCAAGCTGTTTGTCCAATGCTTTGGAGAAGCCCTAAAGCAGTGGTGAGTAAATATTTCTAAATAAAGGACAGAAGAGAAAATTGATGCAGAATATAGTCAAAAGGAACAAATGTAAATAATCTCTTTTGTTGAGAGGTAAAGAAATGTTTTTATCACACAGTATAAGTTTGTGCTAATGTTGAAGTAGCTTTGACTATATTGCTATTAATCTGGTGATAAGAATTTCTCCAAAACAACAATGCAGTGGCATCTTGAAAATCTGGCTATTTGTGAAATCACAAACATGTTCTTTTGAAACTTGTTTATTTGTCACTGTGCAAACCACAGGAAACCTTTACGAATGTATTAATATTAAAGCAAAGTCCTCGAGATGCTAGAATTCCAAAAAAAGACATTGCTGACAATGCTCAACAAATCAGGTAGCATGTGTAGATAGAAATTGAGGAAGTGTTTTATAGTGTGATGTCCTTATTTCTTAACATGTATATGGTGCCATATCAGAGGAATTCTAAACATCAGAGCATAATTGGAGGGTAAAGTCAAGTTTACGTAGACATTGGATTGCTATGGAACTTTGGAAAGTTTAGCTTTGAATCTGTTTGATGCAAATGGTGATTTGATGGGGAAAAAGTTTGAGTTGAGTTTTCCAGAGAAACAATGTGGAGCTGGCAGTATAACTCAGGTCTGCAACCCTACATTATTATCAGAGGATGTAATGTCTATAGTATACTGACACTCAAATTGGACTCTTAGTACCGTTTTAGTAAGACGAGGTAAAAATGTTGTTATAAATTAGCTGCTTGCTTGTTTAACTGCTGCTGTTTCTTCTTCCCCTACCCCATAAGTTTCTTATTCAAGGTCACTGACTAAACATGCGCAGCTTAAAACATACCCTGTTTTAATTAGCTAATTATAAATATTTCCAAAAACAAAAATAGCAATCACATGGAATAATTAAAGGCAGATATCATTATATTTACGGTGTGCAGGTTTGATGCATTTTCATGTAATCTTTTAAATTAAATAATATAAATTTGTGTACAGTAACCCGTATTGTAACCTAGGGCACAATTTAGTTTATACATCAAAAGAAGTACAATATTAGCATGATGGGCAAGATTAGTGGAAAATACCTGACTTACCCTTATCCTCAGGCTCAAAGTCCTGATTGAGAGGAGAATCATGGCTCTGAGCAATGGTTACACAGTAACTGTTCAAAAGCTTCTTTAACACAAAGCTCTAGGCTAATGATGAACAAAAACACCAGGGTTAAGACTGAGATTCAAATATTTAAACTAGGTTAGGTAACTGTCAAAGAAACACATTTTGATTATTTTCTTGTCTAAAATAGTCTGTTACTCTATATCTGTTTTTTGTGTTTTAATCTTTGAAGAACTTTAACCCTTGTGAGTGTCACTTCTTTGCATCCTTTGAAATAGATTTATTTGAGTGATCTTCTGTTTTATGCTGGCAATCATTAAACAGAGAAATAAATAGATAACTAAGGAGATAAATATCCTGTACATTAAATAGTTATTTCTTGTATTGGAACAACAACAAAAATTGCTGAAAATCTCAGTAGGTCTAACAGCATCTGTGGACTGCTGCCATACCTGCTGAGTTCTTCCAGCCACTTTCTGTTTTGTTTCTGATTTCCAGCATCTGCAGTTTTTTTGGGGGTTTTTTTGTTTAGTATTTCTTACACTGGTCTTTGCGCATAGCACATATTGTGGATTCAAGTCATATCCCATAGAACTCAAATTGTAGGTTGACTTTTCAATATAGTACTCCTTCATTGTGAGAAATACTGACATTAAGATAGGATCCTGCGTTTGTCAAGATGAGTATTAAAGTTTAAATGGGAAGATAGTTTCAATGTAGTAACACTGCCTGAACCTGTATAGTACCTTTCAACAAAAATCAGCTAATCAGCATTCTCTAACTAAGCACAATCTGGTCCAGGAGCTACCACACAAATATGGAAAATATCCACCTCCATATGCCCTTCACCCATAGACTGGTATAGTCCATATGCCAACTTTGTGCCAGCTTATGTCATTGAATGCTGCCCACCATCCTTTACCCTACCAAAAAGACTCAACCGAGTAGGCCTCAAAACCCATGCTGAGATTAAAAAGGTTGATATTTTAGGTGCTCATTGAAGACTTTATTGTAACAATGTCATACTCTTTCATTAAGGTAAATCAGTAAATTTAGCTCCTTTATCTACATAATCCCTGAGAAGGGTAAACATTTCATTCAAGTGCATCATCCTTCACGTATACAAACATTAAAATTCATAGTCCTCCTTCAAAAAAACCAGTTGGAACTGTGAATCAAATTGCATTCTGTCAGACAACCTACTGGTAATATCGGAAGATTTTGAGATCAGTCATGCAGCACAAATCCAGTTTTGGTGGACCTCAGGATTAAAGCAGCAGTCAGAATGAAACAGGAAGTTTTTTTAAAAATCCTGCACACAGTTTTGTTTTCAATTAGTTAAAGGTTAGGTGTTTTAAATGCCTTGAAAGCACACCGACTCCCAGCAACAGTTCTTTGGTGATCTTGATGGCACCTTTTACTGTTGCATTGATATTGATATAACTTCATGGCTTCATAAAATGTTATTCATTTTTTACACCCATTTATATCTACTTTTAACAACCCTAAAGGCATGACTCATTTCAAAGAGCAACTAATCACCATCAAATGCATCCAAGACCATATCAAAAGGTTACTGCTGTAAAGGAGTACCCTAACTAGGTACTTTTTAATTAACCTGCTCAGAGATATTATAACACACCTCTGGATCAGTCGGGGCTTGAACCAAGGGCTCCAGGATCAGAGGTAGGGACATTACTACTTTGCTGCAACAGCCATTAAGAGTACCCCCTGAGTATCAAAACATAATCCATACAGTTCACACCTGCTCCTATCAGGTCTAATCCACACACATCATCTTTCACATGACTGGGTCACCACAACCAGTCGTAGGTGGAGAGACAGCTGCTGATTTTGATGGACTGTTCTTCCATGAAAGGTACATGTATACAATACAATGGAAAGAGTATAAACTGTGTTAAGAATGAAAGAACTCCTATTTACAGATCATCTTTTACAACCTCAGGCAATTCCAAAGTCTCTCACAGCAGGTGAAATACACTAGATTTTTTTTGTCACGGTTGCAATATTGAAAATACAGTAGCGATGCCAAGTCTCAGTCGCAGAAGTTAGATAAATAATCAGAGCATCTGATTTTGCTGCTGCTGATAGAGAGAATTAATGATCAGGACAAACTCGGAGAGTACCCTGTTATTTTAAATTGTGCCATGTGCACATTTACATTTCTCCAAGAGGAGAATTAGGACCTCAGTTTAACATTGCACGTGAAAAAGATCACCTTTAAAGGTACAGTACTGAGGTGTCAGCCTGGATCACATGCTCAAGTCTTTGGAGATGGAGGAAACAGCCTTATCTTTGAGCCTTGACATCTTTGCTTGAGGGCAGACTGGAAAGGATAGAATATTAAGTGGAAAACTCATGAGGCAATTCTTGGTTCACTGGTGACAATTAAACATCGCCCATAAACTCACTGTCACATCACCTAATAGTTAGTTAAAGAGGTGATCAACAGGAACTACAACAAATAATGGGCAACTTACAGAAAGAACCAAACAAAATTAAAACGAACCACCGTCCATTATTGCGTGTTGCAATTTGAAACACAGAAAATTGCAGGGTAATAATGATTGTATGCTAGAAAAGTATCGAGATATCAGCCGCTGAGATTTGAACGCTAGGAAAGTATTGGATGCAAGAGAAAACACATTACATATCTGACCCATCAGATCAGGAATTCAATATGCCACCCATCTGACTGTTTTGCTCCAGGCAATGGCTGCTTTATTCTCTATATCAGCCACACATTTGTGGAAAATTCTCTCAATCTATCTGATCTGTTGATCCTTAATGTCCGATTAATGTAGTGGAAAAAATTACGTTTCTATAATAAAAATGTAAAAAGTTGGAATTAATACATTACAGCTGGGGTGATGATGGTCTATGCGAGCACTCCAAAAAAAGGATTGCAGCAAATAAGTAGTAACTTTCTCACTACACCCAATGATATCCACTGAAGTTCACAGAACATTATTTCAATTTCTTCATAAAGACTGCTCTTCCAGTCACACTGTTGTTTTTACTTGGATGGAATTTAAAATTCTCAGTAATTTATGGACAGGTGTGAATGAGTGATTGGCACCATTTTCTTTTAACTCCTTCTTGGTCAGGTGCAAAAACTATTTTTCATTTCTGAACACGTACTGAACATACTTCTATTAAACTTAGTTAACCAGATCAAAAATACAACAGAACCAATTCCAATACTTTTGAATGAAAGGGAAGGAGTTTTATTGCCTACTAGCTAGAATAAAATTATAAAATGTGTCATTGAACACATACACACCGGCACAGGTAATAAGCTTAAAAAGAAGAGGTGGGGAGGTGGGTGTCTTTTCAGACAAGTAGTTACCACTTCACATTTTTGAGTCATGAGAGTTAAACTTGTCCCAGGTTTGGCTGCTGGCCTGTTTCCTCAGGTGTGTCAGGACTTGCCGGTAACCTTGACGTCTTATAGAACATAGAGCAATACAGCGCAGAACAGGCCCTTTGGCCCTCGATATTGCACTGACCTGTGAACTATTCTCAGCTCGTCCCCCTATACTATCCCAAAATCATCCATGTGCTTATCCAAGGATTGGTTAAATCTCCCTAATGTGGCTAGGTTAACTATATTGGCAGGTAGAGCATTCCAAACCCTTACCACTCTCTGAGTAAAGAACCTGCCTCTGACATCTGTCTTAAATCTATCACCCCTCAATTTGTAGTTATGCCCCCTCGTACAAGCTGACATCATCATCCTAGGAAAAGGACTTTCACTGTCTACCCTATCTAATCCTCTGATCATCTTATATGTCTCTATCAAATCCCGTCTTAGCCTTCTTCTTTCCAATGAGAACAGACCTAAGTCTCTCAGCCTTTCCTCATAAGACCTCCCTCCAGACCAGGCAACATCCTGGTAAATCTCCTCTGCACCTTTTCCAATGCTTCCACATCCTTCCCAAAATATGGCAACCAGAACTACACAATATTCCAAGTGTGGCCGCACTTGCATTTTGTATAGTTGCAGCATGATATTGCGGCTCCGGTACTCAATCCCTCTACCAATGAAACCTAACACACCGTATGCCTTCTTAACAGCACTGTCAACCTGGGTGGCAACTTTCAGGGATCTATGTACATGGACTCTAAGATCCCTTTGCATATCCACACTACCAAGAATCTTTCCATTAATCCAGTACTCTGCCTTCCTGTTATTCTTCCCAAAGTGAATCACCTCACATTTAGCTGCATTGAACTCCATTTGCCACCTCTCAGCCCAATTCTGCAGTTTATCTAAGTCCCTCTGCAACCTGTAACATGCTTCCACACTGTCCACTACCCCACCGACTTTAGTGTCATCTGCAAATTTACTAACCCATCCACCTATGCCTGCGTCTAAGTCATTTATAAAACTGACAAACAACAGTGGTCCCAAAACAGATCCTTTTGGCACACCACTAGTAACTGGTTTTGAAAAACCTCAGAGATTTGAGGTTTTTCAAAGTTGCTTTTCATTAGGTGCAAGTTTCTGAAATCGAGAGAGGGAGGGAGGAAAGGAGAAATAATGTCTTCCGGTTCTTGTTTACAAAGCTAATTTCCTTGATCTTGCTTGGCTATTCCGAAACTATTGATAAAGATCCATTGGTATATTCCTGAGTCTCCTGAGTTTCAAGCAGATTACTACACACACAAACCTTCCTCTCAATTTGTAACTTCCAGACAGGTGTGTACCAACCAGGAGGCACTATCTGAGTCCTCGTGCTTCTTATAATTAAATTAATTTCAGTTCAGACTGATCCTTGTTTACTGATGGTTTTGAGAGCTTGGCTCAGCCTGGCCAGGTGATCACAGTCGACATTTTAGGAAAGTACTAATCATTTTAAAAACAATTTTTAAGGTAATGGGCATTAGAATCAGATGATGGGTGTTGAAATTGATAGTTAAGTTTTACTGTGACCGTAACAATTCTTTCGTGATAGAAAAGTCTTGTAATGGAAATAAAAAGCTGCATATTCCCTTCAGCCCATTTAGTGCTGCTGGCAGAGAACAATTACACACTACCAATTATCTTCTGGACTTCAAGCTTTCTTAAACTGCTCTGGTTGTAGACCAATCTTCCTCAAATAAACTTGCAAAGAGTTCATGGACTTTCTTTTCAGTAAATCTGAAACTATCAGCTCAGTAGCCTTGGTCAATAGCCATCTGAAAACCTATCCTATCCCTGAACTCTCATCTTTCTCAAATTTCTCTTAAATCAGCCCTCATACTATCTCTAAACTTATCATGTCCATCAGTTGGAGGAGCCGGTGTTGGACTGGGGTGGACAAAGTTAAAAATCACAGAACATCAGGTTATAGTCCAACAGGTTTATTTCGAAGAACTAGCTTTTGGAGTGTGCTCCTTCGTCAGGTGGTTGTGATGAAGGAGCGGCGCTCTGAAATCTAGTGCTTCCAAATTAACCTTGGACTATAACCTGGTTGTTCTGTAATTTTTAACTTTGTCCATCAGATCCACGTTCTGTTTGCTCAAGCCAATTTCCACAGACCATCCAACTTTCCCTCCTTGTTCACTGGTCAGCCAATGACCTTAACAAATTGTCTTTCCCCAGATATTATGCCTCACTCTTTGAAATCTGCTGTGACCAACCCTCTCTTCCAAGATCTAACTCCTGATCCCATTGCTCGTGAAAACTTATATTAGAGCAGGTGAGGGCTTCACACAATTAATACTGAGGAGGCCACTGTGCTAATGTCATACAGTCTTTTGGCAGAACAACTTAGGATCTCAGCTGAGACCTAATGGCCAAGCTCTCCTCATAATCTTCATAACAATGTCCACCATGTCAGCGTAACCTGCAGTTGGTTGCTTTCATGCAATAAACTACTTCTTGTCCACTATAAGGAGAGATGGGAGCAATGTTACAGGGCTCGCAATCCAGAACCTAAGCTAATGTTCTGGGGGCATCGGTTCAAATCCCTCCATGGCAGATGGTGAAATTTTAATTCAATAAAAATCTGAAATAAAAAGCGATATGAGAGAAAAATAGGAAATAGGTGCAGATGTAGGCCATTTGGCCTTTTGAGTCTGCACCACCTTCAATATGACCATGGTTGATCACGCAATCTCAGTGTCCACTCATACACTTTTTTCTTACCCATTGATCCCTTTAACCACAAGGGCCATATCCCTCTTGAATATATCTAACGAACTGGCTCCAGCAGCTTTCTGTGGTAGAGATTTCCACAGATTCAAAAGTCTCTGAAGAAATTCTTCATCTCAGTAATGGCAATCATGTATTCACTATAGATTGTCCTAAAAAACTCATCTAGTTCACAAATTTTTTTTTAGGGAAGGAAATTGGATATTCCTACCTTTTCTGACCTACAAGTGACTCCAGACCTACTACAATGTGGGACATTTAATAGCCCTCTGGGCATAAAACTGTATGGCTTTGTAAATGATACCCATACTCCATGAATGAATTACAAAAAGCCTCTTGTAGGAAGTTGCTCTCCTCAATTACATGAAACCAAGAGAGTCCAGTAGATCCCTACATTTAACAAGAATAGTAACCTACCACATGATGAATGACAATTGATTTAACTGTATATAAACGCACATGATCATCCCATCTGTCATCTCCCTTCCTCTCCAATGTGTTATCAGCTCCTAATCTGTGCCCATATTTGAATCCCTTCAATTATAGAACTGCAAGGTTACAGCCTATTACAGACATAGGATTGTCCACGCCTTGGATAGATTTGAAATGAAGGATATCAATGCTTTTGTTATCTCCAGACTTAGCTATTCCAATACTATCCTAATCAGTCACCAATCTAATGTGATCCAAAACCATGCTGACATGCTCTAGCCCATCACCCCTGTGTTCACTGACCTGCTTGGTATCCTGTTTCACAATATTTAGAATTCTTAGTTTTGTTTTAATCAGTCCATCATTAGTGCAAAGGCCATTAGATGCCAATGCTCAGAGTTCTTGAATTTCCTTCTTAAACCTTTCCACCTCCCTATTCCTCTTTCCTCCTCTGAGATATTGCTTAAAACTCTGACTAAGGTTTCTGCTTATTGACCCTACTGTTGGTGTATGTAGCTTCCTGTTAATTTTATTTGATTTTCTTATGAAGCATCTTGGGACGATTCACCATATTAAAAGTGCTATATAAAGGCAATTTTTTTGTTGCGATACATTCAGTCCCATATATAAAGTGTGCCCGTTGTTAGGAATGTCAAAAAGAAGTGTCTTTGTAATATTTCTTTAAAAAAGAGATCTAATAGCTTGCTCTGTTAACAATGAGCTTATCTATTCAAAGATGGAATGTAAGCAGTTTCTGATACAAATTCTACCCTAAGATAAACTGCTGTCTGTCTGGAATGCTGAATTTGCAATGTTAAACCATTAACACTTTGAGAACAAGGGTCGTATTTTGACATCAAATGATCTGAGGTTAAAGAATTAATTTGTTATGATTTAACTTTTTGGAGCTGAACTGGGTTCAATTAAATTCTAAAGTGAGAATAAATCAAAGCTATCATTTTCTGTTTAAACAAAGACTTATTCCATGAATCCACTCACTTTGCTTTCAATTATTTTTCTCTAATTAGTGTGTCTCCAGAGGAGCCTTTCCAGGTACATTCATAATATCACTTTACAAAGGGACACTGAAGCTGCTTTGACTTGGAGTGCTGATGGGGCAAAATGTATACGGTTGACTTGGAAAGCAGGTCAGAATCAAAATCGCAAAACAACCAAATGAGCACCAACATGGAGAGGCTTCTGTCAGCATTGAGTGGGCCGAATCATATCAGTTCACACTGTGAGCACTTGTATCAGTAACAGACGGCAGACAAACACCTTGAGCAAGTCAGGATATCATACGGAGCCTACACTGATTTCATACACACATAGGACGACGGATAGAGGGTTGGGGGATGGGCTGAATGGGAGGGGGCAAGTGGTTGTAGTGGTTTGGAAAGAAACTGCTGGTCAATATACCCTCTCTCATTCTCTAGTCATGTGTCACAATACAGACACTCACCACCTCACCTGTGAGCCATGTGAGACATGATAAACCAGATTTAAGCAAAACCCACAAGCCAATTTATAAAAAGAAAACTGGAAATACCTCTTCAACTCTCCCATAGTGCAGGAGATTATTCTGGCTCTGATTGTTTCAGATGGGTCCTCCCTCTTGGTTAAGGTTATCAGAAGCCCTGATGCTGTCTGGCTTGCTGTGTTCCTCCAGCCTTCTAGTTGTTTACCTTGGATTCCAGCATCCGCAGTACTTTTTGTCTCCAAACAGAACCACACAGAGCTCAAAACTGAAGGAAATCATTGTACTGTTGGTGGCTGCAAGAATTGGAGCAAGCTATTCCATATGTGTAGTATTGTCTAGGTGTACCCCCACCTCATGACATCTAACATAGTTCATAGTTATTGTATAGTAGGAGACCATTCGGCCCACCATGTGCCTACTGGCCCTGGAAAGAGCTACCCAGCTAGCTCCAATCTCCAGCCTATCTCCTTAACCATCTAAATTCATCAATTTCAAACGTATATCCAGCTCAGTTTTGAAATATCCTATAGAATCCGCTTCCACCAATCTCCCACGTGGTGTATTCCAAATCTTAACAACTCTCTGCATAAAGGTCATAGGAACATAGATTTAATCATAGAGTCCCTACAGCATGAAAGCAGGTTATTTGGCCCATCGAGTCCACACTGACTCTCAGACGATCCCACCCAGACCCAGCTCCCATCCTATCCCGGTAATCCCACATTTCCCATGGTTAATCCACCCAACCTGTCTACTCCTGGACATGATGGCAATTTAGCATGGCCAATCCACTTAATCTGCACATCTTTGGATTGTGGGAGGAAACCACAGCACCCTGAAGAAAACCATACAGATATGGGGAGAATGTGCAAACTCCACACAAACAGTCGCCTTGAGGCTGGAATTGAACCCGGGTCCCTGGCACTGTAAGGCAGTAGTGCTAACCACTGTTTCTCCTGATTTCAATCCTAGCTCTCTCCTGACAATCTTGAAGTTGTGACTTCTAATTACAGACATACCAACTACAGTAGTGGGAGCAGAATATCCTTCTTTATCCTGTCAAAATTGTTTGTAATTTTGAACACCAGAACAAAGTCACTTCTTAATCGTCTCTGATCCAATGAGAATGTTACGTAACATGGGTTTGTGACCTCAACCCTCCCCCCTCAACAACACAAATACAGTCATCAGCTTTTAAGTTCAACAATGTGGACAAGGCCAACTTCTCTTGACTGACAGAACGGATGTGATCAGGCTACCTCACATCAGGGTATCTTTCTGTTTTAATTTCTTTATGAGCAGGAAGGACGTGGCTGGGAGAAGTGGTTGAAGTCATGCGTTGTAGCACCCCTGCTGTGACTAGCCACAGTGTGGTAACATGGTTTAGTGATCAGTGTCAAGGGGTCAGACTTCCCTGCTGTCCTCCATGATGAGAGAGGCAGGTGTAGATGCTGTTGAAAAATGACTTTAAAAGGTGATTTGCTTTCTAGAGTGTGAAATCAGAAATATAATCCTGTAGTCAATTACCATGAGAAGTTCACATTTTTAGATTAATTGGGTGGAGATTGGTTATCAGTCACTCCACTTTTGTGTGTAAGTCAGAAAAACAATGCCAACTAGGCCCATGTCTCTGCTTTCTTTCTGACAACGCTGCATTTAGGATCAGTGTTACAACTCAGACAGATCAGTCTCCTGTTTTATTACTCAATATATAATTACAACTCAATTGCAACTGTTCAGACTCAGCTACACGACATAGGTATGATACCAGGGATTAGGAGCCACATTTTCTTAATTTTGGAACATGCTTTGCTAATCCATCAAACACTGAGGATATAAAGGGTTTCAGTCCCATCTGTGCTGGAAGTTTCCATAAAGCAATATTGCAGCTGCTTAATTTGTGCGTGTAAATATTTTTGTTTGTGTGTAGCTTAAATCTTTTTTTTGCTCCAAGCTTAAGTATAAACTCAAAAGAATTAGATATAGAGCAAAGATTTTTCCAACTCGTGTGACGTTAGTTTGAAATCTGTGAATGTAAATCTCCTGGTATTCATGTTTCTGGGTCTGGCCTGGTCTGACATCAAAGAATCGAGGCCTCATTCTGTGTAAGTTGAATTATTTCCAGTCAAAGTTTATAATCTATGATCAATTTTACATGATTTCAGTACCACCATGTTGGAATCTACAGATTTGGCAACGAACAGCCCATTTTTAATCCCTAATTGTGAGTCTGCAGAGCTGACTATTTGCTTTCACATTCATTGTTGTGCCAACATTTCAATGATATTTCCTGTACAATAAAAAATATAATTGCCCTCTGCTGTAAAGCTGCACCATAGCCCTTTGAAATCTGAGATAGCCAGAAATTAAAAATGACTGGCTTTCACTTGCGAATGCCAGTACCATAATCAGATAGACTGCACTGATCTGGAGTATTTCTCCTGCTAAATAATTGTCAGAGCAGAGGTGTGCAATATGCAGTTGATGCCACAGGAATATGTACCAGATCCAAGAATAAATCTGATCCAAATGTAAGGACCCACTGTAAGGGAATTGCTTTCCATTCGTTTTTAATGCACAGAATTCCTGATCTGGCCACAATTCTTCAGTGTACCATTGTAATCTATGCGTACACTTCCTGATTTATGCTTCCAATGCACTGTAATTGAATATTTTCAGATTCACGATCTAATTTTACCCAATAGTGTCAGCACAGTTGCATCATAGTTCTTCAGTAGAACTTGGAAGAGGTTCTTTTGTAATTAGTGTGTGTACTTGTGTTTGCCTGTTTCCCAAGCTTCACAGTGAAATGATGGACATCTGGAGGCTAAATTTTAATAAAGTATTGTCTGCCAGGTACTTCCAAAGAATAGCAAATTCTTTAACCACACATCCAATGATGACAGTATTAACTGATTAAAAGATAATTTAAGGCAAATACAAGTAGAGAGGTTCCCTTGATTATCCTGTCAAAGAGCTTTAAAACCTAACTTCAAAGCATCTTATTCATTTCTACCACATCCTCTTAAGGTGAGATTGTTATAGAAATATTAGTGTAGTTTATTTTTAAGTTGAAGCTTTTAAAAATAAAATTAACTTTTTTTGCCTGCCTGGAAATGCTTAACCCAGCTGTGTTCTTGTGATGATCCAGGGATCACTTGATAGGTAATTCTCCTTTACCTTGTACTTTTGCCAGCCTTGTAGGTCTGTGGGATTTGCTCTGGTTTCACTGCCCACCTGACCAGTATTGTCATGGCTGGAAGCTCAACACGGTTAGTCTTGTTCCCCTGCTCTCCAGCAAGACCAAGCGATGGAACATTATTGGAAAGTGGGATCTGGCTGAAGCATGACAACTTTATCTATAAAAATACGGAAGGCTCAAAGGGTGGCATGGTGGCTCAGAGGTTAGCACTGCTGCCTCACAGCACCTGGATTCAATTCCACCCTCTGTGTGGGGTTTGTACATTCACTCCATGTCTGCATGGGTTTCTTCAGGTTTCCTCCCACAGTTCAAAGATGTGCAGGTTAGGTGGATTGGCCATGGGAAATGCAGGGTTATAGGGATAGGGTAGTGAGGTTGGTCTGGGTAGGATGCTCCTCAAAGAGTTGGTGTAGGGATTCTATGATTCAACGGACCTCTCCAGACAATGACATACTTTTGAAATTTAGTCACTGTTGTAATAAAGGAAATGATAATCAATGTCCAAACACTGGAGAGAGTCATTAGGTCATATAGCATGGAAACAGACTCTACGGTCCAACCAGTCCACACCAATCATGTTCCCAAACCAGATTAGTCCCATTTATTTGTATTTGGCCCATATCCCTCCAAACCTTTCCTATTCATGTATTATCCAAATGTCTTTTAAACATTGTAACTGTACCTGCATCCACCACTTCATCCGGCAGTTCATTCCACACACAAACCACTCTGTGTGTGAAAATAATTGCACCTTATGTCCTCTCTAAACTCTTCTCATCTCACCTTAAAAATATGCCCCCTAGTTTTAAACTCCTCCACCCCTAGGAAAAGACCTTTGCTATTCACCTTATCTCTGCCTGTCATGATTTTATAAACCTCTATAAGATCACTCCCCAACCTCCTACACTCTAGTGAATTAGGTCCCAACCTATCCAGCCTACTTTTATATCTCAACCCCTCCATTCGTGGTAACATTCTGGTAAATCTTTTCTGAACCCTCTCCAATTTAATAATATTCTTCCTATAACAGGGTGACTGAACTGCATACAGTACTCCAGAAGAGGCCTCAGCAATGTACCGTACAAGCTCAACATGACGCCCAAAGTCCTTTCCTCAAAGGTCTGAGCAATGAAGGCAAGTGTGTCAAGTACCTTCTTAACCACCCCATCTAACTGTGACACAAATTCCTAAGAATTATGTACCTGAACTTTAGTCCTTCTCTACCCAGGGCCTTACCAAATAATTGTATAAGTCCTGCCTTTGTTCATTTTACCAAAATGCAGTACCTCTCATTTATCCAAATTAAATCTCCATTGGCACTTCTCAGCCCATTTATCCAACTGATCGAGATCTCTTTGTAATCTTAGATAACCTTCCTGTCCACTACCCCACCAATTTCGGTGTCATCTGCTAACTTACAAACCACACCTCCTATATTCTCATCCAAATCATTTATATAAATGACAAACAAATGTAGACTTGGCAAGAATTCTGTATTGCCACTTTTCAAAGCTCACCACATGAAGTGTCACTTACTGGGCAACAATAGGCCTTTCCCAAGATCAAGGATTCCAGAGGTGGAAGTCCTACCCATTCTGAGTTGCCAGTCAATAGAAACCAAGCAGTGCTATTACTGTGCAGTGCTGAGGAGATAGTGGCTATTGATGATAATGTACACACCTGAGGCCCAGGACTGCTGAGGGACCTTAGCCACTGGCAAGTGATGGCAGGAGGGTGGTCAGTAGCTTGGGCAGTAGGGGTTGCTTCCGATGCTGGATCCCTTGCTCAAATACTGAGTGCATTTTAATGCCAATAAGATGTAGGAACAGGAGTAAGCCATTAAGCATTTGAGCCTGGTCCACCATTCAATAGGATCATGGCTGATCCAACACACTTCACGTCCACTTTCCTGTCCTTTTCTTGCTCGATTCCCCAGAAGTAGGTTATCAACCCTCCAGGAATGGCCTGCAAATCCAGGAATCAAAGATTAATCTCCAGTATGCTGTTGTGTGAAACCTTGGAGGATAAAAAAGAATGGCATTAAAGAAAAGTTTGTGCTTTTGTCATTTACTTCTAAAATTTCGACTTGCAAACTATTTAAAAAAATTCAGATGGGGTTAAAAAAGGCTCTTTTGCTGACAGTCAAGCATCATCCAATTTGCTAATGAGTCTTTGACCTAACACTGCCTTCCTACACCATCTGTATCACAAAGAGAGATGCGTTGGCATCTGAAAGCCACCATTATTGCAGAGGACCATAGACCACCAAACTTGGCATTACATTTTGCCCAGTAAATTCATTCAAACAGTGATTTGATAATAAGCAGTTCAGAAGCAGAGAAAGCCAAGAAGACTTTTCTCCTAATCCCCTGCTGCAGGATAGAGACCAGCATTAAGTCATTTTGATAGGCCAACATCAGTTATGTCCTTTGGGTGCAGACAATACTATTGCTACATTAGCAAAGTGCACCAAACCAGCAAGATTTGTCATAGATGCAGTTTATCACATCTATCCAGAAACTTGCTGGCACTTTTCCATATCTGCAAAGCATGCAGCACCAAAGGGCATTCTACATGCATTTGAGGAAAATCCAGTTTCAAAAGCTGAACTGGACCCTGGAACAAGACCTAGAGTGACCAACAAGTTGCTACACCACCAGAAAGCTGGCTGCGTGGAAAGCTGTCCAAATACTCAAAATGAGCAGCCAACAAACTAAACGCAACCTTTGGACAATGGCTAAGACTCCTGTATGATGGAAAATTATAGGCCAATCAGCTTAACCTCGGTTGTTGGTAAAATTCTAGAATCCATCATTAAGGATGAGGTTTCTAAATTCTTGGAAGAGCAGAGTCTGATTAGAACAAATCAACATGGATTTAGTAAAGGGAGGTCATGCCTGACAAACCTGTTGGAATTTTTTGAAGAGGTAACAAGTAGGTTAGACCAGGGAAACCCAGTGGATGTGGTCTATCTAGACTTTCAAAAGGCCTTTGATAAGGTGCCACACGGGAGGTTGCTGAGCAAGGTGAGGGCCCATGGTGTTCGAGGTGAGCTGCTGGGATGGATTGAGGATTGGCTGTCTAACAGAAGGCAGAGAGTTGGGATAAAAGGTTCTTTTTCAGAATGGCAGCCGGTGACGAGCGGTGTCCCCGCAGGGTTCGGTGCTGGGGCCAAAGCTGTTCGCATTATATATTAATGATTTGGATGAGGGAACCGGGGGCATTCTAGCGAAGTTTGCCGATGATACGAAGTTAGGTGGACAGGCAGGTAGTACTGAGGAAGTGGGGAGGCTACAGAAGGATCTAGACAGGTTGGGAGAGTGGTCCAGGAA
Source organism: Chiloscyllium plagiosum (assembly GCF_037043375.1). Taxonomy (NCBI): domain Eukaryota; kingdom Metazoa; phylum Chordata; class Chondrichthyes; order Orectolobiformes; family Hemiscylliidae; genus Chiloscyllium; species Chiloscyllium plagiosum. The sequence goes on along the minus strand of NW_028270162.1, from coordinate 39,840,624 downwards.
ATGGCTGATGGAATTTAACGTGAGCAAGTGCGAGGTCTTGCACTTTGGCAAAAAGAATAAAAGCATAGACTACTTTCTAAATGGTGAGAAAATTAATAAAGCCAAAGCACAAAGGGATCTGGGAGTGCTAGTCGAGGATTCTCTAAAGGTAAACATGCAGGTTGAGTCCGTGATTAAGAAAGCGAATGCAATGTTGTCTCTTATCTCAAGAGGGTTGGAATATAAAAGCAGAGATGTACTACTAAGACTTTATAAAGCTCTGGTTAGGCCCCATTTGGAGTACTGTGTCCAGTTTTGTTCCCCACACCTCAGGAAGGACATACTGGCACTGGAACGTGTCCAGCGGAGATTCACACGGATGATCCCTGGAATGACAGGTCTAACATATGAGGAACGGCTGAGGATACTGGGATTGTATTCGTTGGAGTTTAGAAGATTAAGGGGAGACTTAATAGAGACGTACAAAATAATACATGGCTTGGAAAAGGTGGATGCTAGGAAATTGTTTCAGTTAAACGAGGAGACTAGGACCCGTGGACACAGCCTTAGAATTAGAGGGGGTCATTTCAGAACAGAAATGCGGAGACATTTCTTCAGCCAGAGCGTGGTGGGCCTGTGGAATTCATTGCCACGGAGTGCAGTGGAAGCCGGGACGCTAAATGTCTTCAAGGCCGAGATTGATAGATTCTTGTTGTCTAGAGGAATTAAGGGCTACGGGGAGAACGCTGGTAAGTGGAGCTGAAATGCGCATCAGCCATGATTGAATGGCGGAGTGGACTCGATGGGCCGAATGGCCTTACTTCCACTCCTATGTCTTATGGTCTTATGGTATTGTCCACTTCTCACACCACATCCTTCAATAAAGATGAGTGGAAGCTTTCACAGCCATCAACACCATATGTCCTCAATGGGCAGGTCGATACATCCTGGAAGCCAACATTGGTGCAGGAACTCGGGCCAATATAATACCACCACCATATCATAAAGTCATATACCCGCAACAAGTGGTGTCCCATCATGTAACCTACAAAAGACATTCTCATAGTATGTAACAAATCATCAATTCTGTACTTTGGCACAATCACACTTCAGTGCCAATTTGCAAATTTAGTTTGGATCCCCAAAATCTATCACAAACTCACCAATGATCCACCAGGGCCAGTATGCACAGACATCAGCATCATAACCATTCATGAGATTCAAATCACAACAAGGTGGTGAAGATGCAGGAGCCACATGGCTTGCTCTTTAAGAAGAGAAGAAAGAAACAGATACACCATCAGCAGGCAGGTAGTGACTCGCAGATAGAGTCCAAGTCCAATCCAATCACGAATAACTGGATACCAGCAAAGGTTTCTAAGATACCAAACAGCCCAGGCCGTCCAGATCATTTGAAGTCATTTCTGATCATGATGCTACATTTCTAACTCAGTTCAGGCCAGTGTACAATGTGATGATTAGGCACGCAGAGAGAGATGAAGAAACCTCCAATGACACTGATAGGTTGCACAATGGCAAGAGAATCAAAGTTTTTGGCCATGAGCAACTGAGAATAATACATACTCTCCAGACATAATCACCAGGTCAGGACAAGTTTTCAAATCTCCAAATATTAACATTTGAATAATTAATCTTTTTTAATTCTGTTTTTACATCTCTGTATAATTGTTGATTTCAGAATGTGTGCCTATATATAATGCATACACAGGTAATTTCCAAGTGCTGTAATAAAAGTTCATGATATGTTTCAGTGCTATGTGACCTATGCTTCATATTTGTGTTACAACAGCTAACCTAAGTATTACAGCATGAGAATGGCAGATCATCAGTGTATCCTGTTATGATGGCATATTCCATCAGTGCCAAACTGCACAATATTACAGTATTGATAGCAGACACTGTTTATGCCTCTATGAGAGACTTTGTCCTGTTACAAATCAATAACAATTCCAAATTTTGAATCCGTTAGGAAGCTCAGTGAAGAAATCAATCAGGAGTCAAAAATCCATTTAGTTTGTATGCATAGTTTTTTTTTAAATTGCAACTGTTCATGAGAATATAGAAAGCATAATCAGTAAGTTTGCAGATAACACCAAAATTGGTGGTGTAGTACACTCTGAAGAAGGTTTCATCAAAGAGATCTTGATGAAATAAGTCAATGGACTTAAAAGTGGCAGTTGGAGTTCAATCTGGATAAATGTGAAGTATTGCATTTTGGTAAAACAATCGGGCAGGATTTAGACAATTAATAGTAAGGCCTTGGATAGTATTGTAGAACAAAGGAACCTAGATGTTCATGTACTTAATTCTTTGAAGTTTGCATCACACATAGACAGGAGAAAGTGAGGACTGCAGATGCTGGAGATCAGAGCTGAAAATGCTGACCTGCTGCACTTTTCCAGCAACACATTTTCAGCATCACACATTGACAGGGTGGTTACAAAGGCATATTGAATATGCTTGCCTTCATTGCTCAGTCCTTTAAAGTATAGTATAGGAATTGGGAAGTCATGTTGACATTGCACAACCATGATGTGGAGGTGCCGGTGTTGGAGTGGGGTGGACGTGGTTGCAAATCACACGATGCCAGGTTATAGTCCAGCAGGTTTATTTGAAATCACAACTTTCAGAGCACTGCTCCTTCAGGTGAAAATGAGGGTTACAGGACATTGGTGAGGCCTCTTCACGACTATTGTAAGTAGAGTATTATTAAGCTGGAGAGGGTTCAGAAGAGATTTACCAAGATAGTGTCACGTATGGAAGAAATGCTGGATAGGCTGGGGAATTTTTTCACTGATGTGTAGGAGGCTGAGAGGGATTTCAAGACTATGGGTCATGTTTTTAAGGTGAAAGGAGAAAGATTTTAAGAAAAACATGAGAAGTAAATTTTTTACACAGTGGGTGATTTGCATGTGAGATGTACTTCCTGCAGAAGTGGTGGATGTAGGCACAATTATAATGTTTAAAAGACAGTTGGATAAGTACATAAATAGGAAGGGTTTAGAGGGATATGCAGCAGGAGCAGATAGATGGGGCTAGTTTAGTTTGGGAGTATGTTCTGCAAGGACTAGTTGAACCAAAGGTCTGTTTCCATGCTGTATGACTCTATGACATTATCTCACATAAGTTCCCATAATATGAGGATGAGATGTGAACCACAAAAAACTGTAGAATTGAACACATTTCTACTCAAGCACTTGTTATCTACATATATACATGACAATCAAAGCTTCTTGCATTTCTGGAGTCAAACTAAGCAATTTTGGTGTGCAATTTGGCCTACAAGCCTCATTCCTGATGAAGGTCTTATGCCCGAAAAGTCGATTCTCCTGCTTCTCGGATGCTGCCTGACCTGCTATGCTTTTCCAGCACCACACTCTTGACTCTGATCTCCAACATCTGCAGTTCTCACTTTCTCCACACGTCAAATCACCTTCCTGCTTGCTGGTGCACTCTTGTGACCTTGAAACCTTACTTCTGACCTCACTACTCACAACCTCCTGGACACTGGAACTACAATTTAGGTTCCCATCGCCTACTGAATTTGTTTAAACCCTCATGAAGAGCATTAGCAAATTCCACCCCCCCACCCCCCCTCCCCCGACCCCTGCAGGATATTGGTACCCATCTGGTTTGTAGAGGTCTCACTTACCCCAGAATGAGCTCCAATTATCCAGGTATCCGAAACCAACCTCCTGCACCATCCCTGTAGCCATATGTTCAACTCCTCTCTCTCCTTATTTTTCACCTCAATAGCACCTCTGTCATTAATGCTTATGTGGATCATGACTTGGGGCTGCTTCCCCTCCCCTCCCCCTTAAGGATCCCAAAAACATGATCTGGGACATCATGAACCTTAGCCTGGGAAGCAACATACCAACAGTGAGTCTCTCTCATTCCCATAGAACCTCCTATCTGTCCCCCTAACTATGGAGTGCCCAGTGACTAATGCTCTGCTCCTCTTCCCCCTTCCCTTCTCAGCAACAGGGACAGGCTCTGTGCCAGAGACCTGCACCCCATTGGCTTACCTTGGTAAGTCATTCCCCCCACCAGTGTCCAAAACTTTGCTTGTTATTGAGGGGACTGGCCATAGGGGATTCATCATGGTCTTATGAGAGACATCTAATTTTTAAACAGTGTCCTCTAGTTCAAGGACTCACCAACAAGAAGAAACATTTTTCATTCAGGATCTTTTACACTTCAGTCAAGTCAGCCCTCACTTTTCTAACTTCCAGGTGAAATAAACACAAGCTCTCCAACCTATCTTCATAAGACAATGCATTCATTCCAGGTATGAATCTAGTAAACCTCTGAACTGTCTCCAATGCATATACATCCTTCCTTAAGTAAGGAGACCAAAACTGCTAACAATATTCAAAGTGTAATCTCACCAAGGTCGAGTATGGTGGAGGCATACATTCACATGTTTATATTTGGTTTCTTTCGTAATGATGGATAGCATTCAATTCACCTAATTACTTGCCGTATATGCATATTAACTTTTTATGACACATGCACAAGTTGATGTTAAGTTTTGCATAATGCTATTTGAAGGACAGCATGGATCTCGGTTGTCATGCCAATATTCCTTCCTAAATTAACTGTCAAAAGCAGCATTATACCTTCTTCTCATTTGCTGGCTGTTGGACATTGTCTTCAGCTGGCTTTTGAAAAATGACTGTCCTTCTGAAGTCATTCATTTGTTATGATTTATTTTGGAAGGTGGTACAAAATTTTAGAGAAAACAGGTTACCTTTGTAAAACAGTGCAGCCACTCCAAAATTTCTGTATTAGTAGCTTAGTTTAAAGCTCTTTATTTTGAGATTTTGAACTGTGTGCATCAGATATTTCCCCTTCGACCTCTCACTCGCTCTCTCTGCTCTTTGTTTGGTTTTTCTGAAGGCCACAGATTTTCTACAATCCAAAGCTGCAACCTTTTCCCCCTTTTTAGTACAATTCATTCATAAAGATATGCAATAGTACTTCTGTTGTTAGATTTAATAACAAAATGACAATGTTACAAATATAACAGGAAGTCAAATAAAAATCAAACTGAAAAGTAACTCATAAAATATAAATGTAAACTCTGCCAACAATTTTCCTTATCCACTTTCCCATAATATATTAGTTTGAAAGAAGTTCGCTGTTATGTATTTATTTATGCATGTTTTATTATGTGCACTTAGTTATAAAATAAATGAAACTATATCGCAAAGACTTTATTCTGAAAAGCATATGAAGATATAAAACAGATTGATGTGCTGTAATGCTGCAATAAAGGAAATGTCTTCAATTTTTACTTTGAATGTTTTATGTTATATATGCAGTAAAGGGTTTTGTAAAAGCAATAGTGCCACTTGAGAGTTAAAGCACTGTCCCTTCTTTTCTTATTGACCTACATAGAGATATATAATCAAAAAAGTTTCATGTTTGCATATTGTTTCTGTCAATTTGCTTCCCCAATGGCGAACTCCTTTTTTTTCTTATTTGACTTTTTATTTTACTTTTATTGATCTCAATCTTGTTGCTTAAAACTATTTTCCTATTTTGAATATTTCTGTTCCAGTCATGATGTAGCAATACTCTGCCAATTATGTTGTAGGAAAAAAAAACCTATGATGTGGATGACTATTTGCCATTAAATATGAAGTTTATTGGACTAATTAACAGTTTTTGAAAAAAATGTATATGTAATGAAACCAATTATGCTTAATGGATGTGGATGTTGGCTTTGGGATGTTAAAGATCAGGACTGTAATAGGTTAATGTGTACTTTGCTGGTCTCTTTAAAATGTCTAAAATTATTACATCTTCTGAACTGAAACACAAAGTTTCAATGGTAGGAAAATATTTAAAAAACATAAAAAGCAACTTTTAGAACATATTTTTGAGGACTGTGCAATAACATTTCTGAAGACCAACTTGTATTTCTTTGGTACCATCAAATGACATCACTGTCACTTTGCCTAAGAAAGATAAAGGGTTAGAGTAGGGTGGGGAGTAATGATGGTTGCCAGCATTACCATTTGAGGGATCTTGATAGAGACTGCCATGTTTTATATATTACAGCACTGACTACACCAATCTATTTTATTTGCTGCAAAGCATTGTATGATGAAAGGAGCTCCTGAAATCCACAACATAAGTGCAAGTCTTTTCTTTTATTCTTTCCAGTAATATAAATCTACCACAAATATATTTGTGCAATATCTTATTTTTACAAGACTTTGAGGCTGTGTTTGGTTTGGTTTATAATAAGTTGTTATTATAATCTAGTTTTGAATACACATATTGTTGGTATATTTCTGCTATAATTCATAAACTGTGAGTTTTTATTATACAGATTAAAATTTCATCATTGTCCGTAGTTAATACTTGTAGCATCCACTTTAGTAATTATTTGTAATTAAACTGTGTGTAAGATTTATCACTCATGATATTATCTGTTAATATATTTGCTGGAGACAATTAATGTTATTAGAGACTAAAAACTCCACACATCTGAATTGTGAAACCTGTGGTTAGTTGCATGAGCAGCTAAAGGATTCATGCACAATTTGTATGGGATTTTTTACAACAAAGTTAAGATAGGGCACACTGCTATCAAAGTTCCAGATAGTGTGCATTCCCATTAACTCCTCCCAGCTTCTCTTGATGACTAATTTATTCAATTTTTTTGTTGGAGGAGATATCTAAATAATTTAGTAGATTTTAACAGGGAAAGCATTAACTTCCTGGTATCATTCTATTTATTTCTGTTTTCTTGATGAAAAATGTGCTGACTGTTCACTTTTGCTTACATAATGAAGGTACTGCTGAAGTGAGATTCTCTCTCCCTGGCAGAGGTAATGCATTTTACCTTAGTTATACCATCATTTTGAAACAGTCAACAAATGTAACGCATAGTGACATTAAAGCATGACTAGCAGACAGTTCTAAGCAGATTTGACTAATTTGAATATATGAACAAGGGATAAGGGTACAGGACTGCTCCACCATTCAACAAAATCATAGCTGATCTGGTTTAAACTCAAACCTACATTCCTCTATATATTCCCAGTAATCTATCATCTCCTTGATAGTCAAGAATCGATTTACTTTTGCCTTAAAATATTAAAGATTCTGCATTAAATGCCTGCTGAGGAAGGAAAGTTCAATGACTTTCAGTTCTCTGAGAGAAAAGAAACATTTCCTCATCTCGGTTTTAAATGGGTGCCCTGTATTTTTTAACAATGACCAATAGTTCTAAATTCTCCCACATGAGGATAATTTTTTTCAAAATTCACCTGGTCAAGTTCCCTCAGGATATTGTGTGTTTCAGTTAAATCACCTCTAACTTCTAAACTGCAGAAGGTACAGACCTAGTCTGTCTAGTCTTTCCTCATAAGGCTATCCACTCATTCCAGGGGAGACAGGCCGGCTACTTGCGGAGCGTTTCAGAGAACACCTCTGGGACACCCGGACCAACCAACCCAACCACCCCGTGGCTCAACACTTCAACTCCCCTTCCCACTCCACCAAGGACATGCAGGTCCTTGGCCTCCTCCATCGCCAGACCATAGCAACACGATGGTTGGAGGAAGAGCGCCTCATCTTCCGCCTAGGAACCCTCCAACCACAAGGGATGAACTCAGATTTCTCCAGTTTCCTCATTTCCCCTCCCCCCACCTTGTCTCAGTCAAATCCCTCGAACTCAGCACCACCTTCCTATCCTGCAATCTTCTTCCTGACCTCTGCCCCCCCACCCCCACTCCGGCCTATCACCCTCACCTTGACCTCCTTCCATCTATCGCATTTCCAATGCCCCTCCCCCAAGTCCCTCCTCCCTACCTTTTATCTTAGCCTGCTGGACACACTTTCCTCATTCCTGAAGAAGGGCTCATGCCCGAAATGTCGATTCTCCTGCTCCTTGGATGCTACCTGACCTGCAGCTCTTTTCCAGCAACACATTTTCAACCGCAATCCAGGTATTAGTTCAGTAAACCTTCTCTGAGCTGCTTCCAATGCGTCGTTTCCTTCCATAAGTACAGTGACCAATATGGTAGTGTTCCAAATGTGCTCTCACAATATTCGGTATAATTGAAGCGTAACCTCTGTATTTTTCTAACCTACCAGTTCAGAGATAATATTACACAGCATACCTCCCAGTCCAGAGGTAGGAACCCTACCACTGCATCACAAGAGGGTCCCTCCATAACCTCCCTACACTTGCATTCACTTTCCCTCATAATAAACCATTGTATTATTTCAGCTTTCCTGATTACTCATTGTACTGGCATACTAACTTTCTGGATTCAAGCACTAGGACAGCCAGATCTCTCTCTGCAACTTTTCACCATTTAGATAATATTCTTTTTTTGAATTCTTTCTGCCAAAATGGACAATTTCATATTTTCCCCACATTGTACTCTGTCATGTCTTTGTCTGCTTACTGAACCAGACTACATCCCTTTGTATACTCCTTATGTCCCTGTCAAGATTAGAGAAGTGCTGGAAAAGCACAGCCGGTCCAGCAGCATCCAAGGAGTAGGAAAATTGATGTTTCAGCAAAAGGCCTTCATCAGGCTTTTGCTAGAAACATCGATTTTCCTGCTCCTCAGATGCTGCCTGACCTGCTGTGCTTTTCCAGCACCACTCTAATCTTGACTCTAATCTCCAGAATCAGCTGTACCCACATTCACCGAGTCCTTATGTCCTTGTCACAACTCACTTTCCTACCCATCTTTGTAACATCAACAGATTTAGCTACCATACTTTTGATCCCTTCATTCAAGTCATTGACATAAATTCTAAAAGGTTGAGGCACTACCATGACCTCTGTAGCACACCATTTGTGACATCCTGCCAGCCTGAAAAATATCCATTTACGCCGCAGTGGATACAGAAGCTTGAACACACACACACATACACACACACCAGCTTCAGGAACAGTGTCTTCCAGATCATTATTAGACTGATGAATGGACTCTCTAGCTTCAAATAATGCTGATCTTGCTAATGTTGATCTTAACTAGTAAACTGTACAATATAACCTGTATGTCTCTGTCTAAGATTTTTTTTTCTCACCCTATGATCTGTACGTCCTTGCTTCCTATGATCTACCCGTACTGCTCAGAAACAAAGCTCTTCACTGCAGGTATACATGACAATAAATAAACCAAACCAAATCAAATTAAATCAAGTGTGTTTCCCTAGGCAAGCCATCCTTCTATCCATGCCAAAATCTTACTCCCGCACCTGAGCTTTTATTTTGTGCAATAACCATTGATGCTGGGATATGTTGGGGAAACATTTCATGGAGAAACACCTTTTTGTTCTGCTATTTTATCCGCAAGCAGCAGCTTTGCGACTAGCTTCGACTAAGTAATTTGAGTCATCAATCTTTTATTTCCATCATTATAATTGTAAGGAAAGGTGGGACCACATTGTGTTGTGCGTCACATCTCAGAACCTGTGTGATGTACTGTTTAGAGACACACTTATTATATCATCGCCATATCACCACAAATTACCTAACTGTATACAGCTCTCAATCATAAATGTATTGAGTTTGTCATCTTGTGCCATGAAATCATGCTGCAGCACATCCAAATTGCTTAGCTTGACTCCAGATATGCAAATGGCTTTGATTGTCATATTTATATGTAGATAACAAGTGCTTGAATGGAAGTGTGTTCAATTCTACAGTTTGTTGTGATCCACATCTCATCCTCATTTGATGGGAACTATGTAACTATCACAGACAAACCATCAGCATGTTATGGTGGCATCAGTCATATGGGTAGCGAAGAAATGGGGAATAAGAAATTTGGGACACCAATGAGCGTTAGCAAAAAGTCTTTATACTTAAGATTACTTAAAGCCACAAAGCGTTATAAAATGACAAGTCAACATATAATCTATTCTCAGATTTAAAAGGACAGCTTCAGGTCTCGGCAGTTTCAATATATTGAAACAATTAGCTTTATTTAACAATGTGCTTTTCTTCACAGAGTTCTTTTGCAATTGTGTGTGTCAAATTTATGCCAAGTCAACTAGCTGGGAGTTCTTTCACTAAATTCAAAGTGAAATTAAAGCAGATAGTGGTGACATGATGTCCAACATGTTACTCCTTTCAGTGAAATAATGCAGTAAATGGGCTTGCTGTTCGGGTTTAATCTGGAAATGGTGTACAGGATGTTATGGAAAATGATGCAAATTCCACAAATGGAGGATGACATTGGTGTAATTTGCATATTTATTCATGAGATAATCTAACATTTAGCTTCGCATCCAGTGATCATACGCAGGTTATGTGATTTAGGTTTTACTTTGTCAAATGTGATTGTTAAGGTCATTCTTTCCTGTTTTAGATTCTTTGATGGAATAAGTGATATAAGTACAGAGCAATAAGATTTCAGTAGTGAAACACAAAGTAGTAATTCAATGGAGAAACTCTGGTGACCTCAACAAGAATGCAAGATTAATAACAGTTTGTGTTTAAGTGCTGCCCTCACCAATTCTACACCACATCACTTATTGTCAATCTTTATTTTCCACTTCATTTTCTCATGCTGTCTTTTCTGATGTATCATTTTTAGTGTGTAGCCCACAATGTCACAATCTTTTATGGCTGTGAAATGAGTTGTGCTATAAATGAGCAAATCATGAGTCAGTTGTGGGTTGCTGATCGTGGGAATGGGCCATGTGTGTGGCTGTTGATTGGGATCCAGACTCAGAATACTGTAGCTTCAATCTGCGGAGAGTTAACTGTTATGCAATGCAGAAACCGGAGGAGGGTGTAATGTGGGAGAAGGGGGAGGCTGCCATGCAGGAGGAGGGGGGCAGTGCGAGAGGAGGGGGAGGGCGAGGGGGTAGGGCGGGGGGAAGGGCGAGGGGACAGTGCGGGAGGAGGGGCAGGGGGCAGTGCGGGGGAGGAGAGGGGGGACAGCGCGGGAGGTGGGGGAGGGGGCAGTGCAGGAGAGGGGAGGGGTGGGGGGGCAGTGCGGGAGGAGGCAATACGGGGGAGAGGGCAGTGTGGGAGGAGGCAGTGCGGGGGAAGGCAGTGCGGGGAGGGGGCAGTGTGGGAGGAGGGGCCGGGGGCAGTGCGGGGAGGGGGAGGGGACAGTGCGGGGGAGGGGTGGGGGCAGTACAGGAGGAGGGGGAGGGTGCAGGAGCAGTGTGGGGGGGGCAGTGTGGGGAGAGTGGGAAGGGGCAATGCGGGAGGAGGCAGTGCAGGAGGAGGGGAGGGGGTAATGCGGGGGAGGGGGTCAGTACGAGGGGGCAGTGCGCGGGGGCACGTGAGGGGAGGGGGCAGTGCAGGGGGAGGGGGACAGTGCGAGGGGGCAGTGTTGGGGGAGGGGAGGCAGTGTGAGGGGAGGAGGAGGGGGAAGTACAGGGGGAGGGGAGGGGGCAGTGCGGAAGGAGGGGGGCAGTGTGGGGGGGGTGACAATGTGGGGGGAGGGGGACAGTGCGAGGGGGCAGTGTGAGGGGAGGGGGATGGGGCAGTCCAGCGGGAGGGGGCAGTGCGGGGGGAGGGGAGGGGCAGTGCGAGAGGGGGTGGGCAGTGCGGGGGAGGGGAGTGGGGTGAGTTGAGGGGAGGGGGCAGTGTGGGAGGAGGGGGAGGGGGCAGTGCATGAGGTGGGGTAGTGGTCAGTGCTGAAGATGATGGAGATAATGTAATGCAGGAGGAGGAGGAGGAAACAATGTTGGAGGATAAAGCTTCTGCAAGGAGAGGCAAGGTGGAAGTTGCTATGGGGTTGGGGAAAAACAAGGCAGTGGTATGGTGGGGAAGGATGAGTTTGCGAGGTGGTGTGCAGGAGGCTGAAATGATGGCTAAGGAGATGGTTGGAATGGAGTGGAAGATGGAATGAAGGAGGTTGCAAACAGGTGGGCAGAGTCAAAGGTTGCAAAGAAGAGTGGATGGTTCTAAATTTGTCAACTATGGATTACTCAACTACCCAGGATGCAGAAGAACTTGAAGTCGTTGATGAGATAAATTCCTTGAAAATTACTCTGGAATCTGTAGCTTAAGGCTGCATAAAATCAGGAGCTACTGTCTGGGATGACATCTAATGCATACTATTAGAATCAGCACTGTCAATTGTTAAATTTAAATCCATGATGAGATCTGGGATGCAGTAAATAGGGTAGTGACTGCCTTGGAAAAATGTTCCAGCTTTGTGTATATGAGATGAAAACACATTAGCCATTGCCTTGTACATGGAAGATGTGTTTCAGGTGGTACCTTTCCTTTTTGTCGTAGTGTTTTTCAGTTATATTTTGGGAAAGAAGGAACTTTTGTTCCTAACTTATACCTGTTTCCTTTTGCCAACTAAAGTTTAATAGTTTCAAGTAAATGAATGCTTTCTTGTATGTTGTGACATTAAATTTAATATTGATGATATTGATGAATTCTTCCAATACTGTTTCTATGTGAGTCAAATATTCCAAACATCTATACTTTTCTGAAAGTCTAAATTTCCCATACGTAAAGTCAAATGCAGAAAATATTGTATTGATCTCAGCTGATATAATTATCAGACAAGTTGGATCCCCAGAAAGAACCTGACTTGATAGACTGTTTTTTCCTCATTTTAATGAGGCCATCTTTCACTCTAATAGAAACAGGCAATGATTCAGTTTTAGCACTAAAACAGAAGTTTATTGCACAAATGAAATTAAGTTATAATAGAATAAAACAAACTATTTACATATAACACAAGTTTAAAGATCTTGAAACACTGTTAAAAAAATTCCATCAATCCCAACAGCAATTCTATAGTCCTACCCCACAGAGAATTCCCTTCTCTGTCACATCTATAGGGTGTCATTTAACTGTAGCATCAACTCAAATCTGATAGCATCTTCTTTAAGTCTTCATACAACTGAGCTCAGATTTTCTTAGCTTCAAATATACCACATGAACTATCAAACTGTGTGCAATTGTCTGGCAAAGCTGTGGACAAAAGGGTATTTTATAGAAAATTGTTTTTCATTGGGTTTTGTAAGTACAGACAGTAGTAGAAAAGCAAAGGATTTTTCAGAGCCTGTATAAAACAATTGAACCTACAATGTCTGTGGTTTCCGATTTTGGGTAGCAGAAAGGTATGAAGGCTTTTTAGATGGTCCGGAATATTTACAAGAACTCCTGAGGGGATTGATGGAGGTGTGGAAAATAATGAAGGACAGTTGCAATAGAATAAGGGAAACTGTTTCTGAAGGCTTGATAATCAGATGATCCAGATTTAACTTCATTTAAGTTGACTAGCTGAAGAACCAGAGGCGACGTGAAGAGTATCTTTTACGTGATATCGAAGTGAATAAAGATTCAAAGTAGTGTTTGAATGGTAATGGGAGAAATATTTAAGAGAAATAGGGGAAGAACAGCTGAGTGGTTAGTAAGTGGAGCAGTAGCACGACAGACTGGAGTCTTTTCTGAAGAACAGCCAATTTTAGCAGGACTTAGACAGTTAATGGTAAGGACCTAGGGAGTGTTGCTGAACAAAGAGACCTTGAAGTGTAGGTTCATAGCTCCTTGAAAGTGGAGTCGCAGGTAGATAGGATAGTGAAGAAGGCGTTTGGTATGCTTTCCTTTATTGGTCTGAGTAGTGAGTACAGGACTTGGGAGGTCATATTGTGGCTGTGCAGGACATTGGTTAGGCCACTGTTGGGATATTACATGCAATTCTGGTCTCCTTCCTATGGGAAAGATGTTGTGAAACTTGAAAGGGTTCAGAAAAGATTTACAAGGATGTTGCCAGGGTTGGAGGATTAGAGCTATAGGGAGAGGCTGAACAGGCTGGGGCTGTTTTCCCTGGAACATCGGAGGCTGAGAGGTGATCTTATAGAGGTTTATAAAATCATGAGGGGCATGGATAGGGTAAATAGACAAATCTTTTCCCTGGGGTCGGGGAGTCCAGAACTAAAGGGCATAGGTTTAGGGTGAGAGGGGAAAGATATAAAAGAGACCTAAGGGGCAACCTTTTCTCACAGAGGGTGGTACATGCATGGAATGAGCTGCCAGAGGAAGTGGTGGAGGCTGGTATAATTGCAACATTTAAGAGGCATTTGGATGGGTATATGAATAGGAAGGGTTTGGACGGATATGGGCCAGGTGCTGGCAAGTGGGACTAGATTGGGTTGGGATATCTGGTCAGCATGGACGTGTTGGACCGAAGGGTCTGCTTCCATGCTGTACATCCCTATGACCCTATGAGCAGTTGCAAACTCCATGGGCTGAATGGACTGCTTCAGTGCTGTACTATGTTGTTGTGTAGGACACAAAATGCATCACAAACAGGACCTGTCAAGGGATGAAAGTGGGCAGGGGTGGTTGGAGGACGATAAGGGGCCTGGAAACAGAGGGAACACAGGGCTCTTGATTTCTCTCCTTGGTCCGAAGCTGATCTGTGCATTTCCCCAGATATGATAGACCACCTCAGGAAGTACAGTTGTATTGAATGGTTCCTTTAACACTTGAGGAATTCCCCAAAGTTTTGCTTTAGGGTCACTGCTTTTCTTGATATACATTAATGGCTCAGACTTGGGTGTACAGCATATAATTTCATAATTTGCAGATGACACAAGGCTTAAAAGCATTGTGAATGTGAGGAGGACAGCGAGGGATTTCAAGTGAAGCTAGACATGTTGCTGTAGAATGCGGACATGTGGACAGATGAAATGTGACTGAGTTCACACGAACAACATTTTCACTGTAACAAACCACAGCATGGGAGCCACAATTTTTAGTGTAAATGTAAATACTCTTGTAAGGCAGATAAATTCTCCAGATCTTTTATAATTAAAAAGCAGGCTGCCTGGGTCAGTAAGGGATGTAAAAATCTGTTCTCTCATTTATAGTCACTGGTTGCTGACATTTTCCCTCAAAGGCTGTCATGAAAATGTTTGACTGTTTTCCACAAACTACGATTAGCACTTTTTATAAAGAGATGGGAAAGCTGGGGAGATAGACATGGATGTCTCTGCGTCCACAGTTTGTCAGGATAAATAGTTATTAAAAGATTAACCATGTTCCTGTGATTATGAATAGATGTTTGCCTTTGTCAGAGAGTGGAGCCTGAGATTTAAAGGCTTGGAATGGGCTTCCCTTCATATTGTGGAGGTTGTAACAGATATTTAGACCTTTGTTTTGCTTTATCTCAACATGGTTCCTGAGGTCTGCCTATAGTGGATACTGGGTGAGTTGACCTGGAGTGCATAATTGCCAAGGATAGTGGGTGGATTGGCATAAGTTGGCATAGGTTCACATGTGGCTCAGAATGGATAGGTGACCTGAGTTAGCATAGAGGTGGATGTTGGGTGGTGAACGGGCTTGCTGATATTATGGTCTGTGAAGGGTGGTGGATCTAAAATTTGACAAAACAAGTGGAATGAAGTCCTGGAAAAGCAAGACAGACCCTTTAAACAGCCCTGTGAATACCTTCAATTTGCTGACACAGCCAGCAGATTGTGAGACAATCTTTTGAAATGGCAAGTGTTAAGATGTGGAATGTATTGTCTGAGTGTGGTGGATTCAGTTTCAAAAGGTAATTGAAAAAGCAAGGGATTATCTGATTGCAGGGGCTCTGATATTACTTTTCAAAATCTCTTTATAACAGTCTTCACAATTTATTTTATTTATGTTTCTATTCCACTCAAAAACAATTCACATTCATCATATCACATGCATATATTCACCTGTTGAGATTTGCTGCTCCTTTGTGTCTAATGAATTTCATTTAGTCAGGACCAGTACAACACGGGAAACTGCGTACCTAAATAAGTAATATCAAAATGTAATCACTGAGGAATGATGAACAAACTAGTGCAAGATTCAGTAAATCAGCTGTCGCAATGGGAGTAAGTTTACTGCTATTCATCTTGGGAAAGAACATCTGAATGCAAGGTCTGAACTTAAAATGTACTGCAGAAGTTTCTGTATCAGGGAAATTTCACAGATGGGGAAAAGGAAACAGCAAACTGGGAAGGATTAAACTGAAGTTTTAATGCATTAATTGACTACAAGAAAAAGGTACACATGTTGCGGGCAGACACATGCATTATTTAAATGTTATGTGAAATTACAACTTTATTTACCTGCATTTGAAGAAAATCATATATGTTTTCTAAAACCAATGAAAAGCAGTTCAGTTTCTCTTCAACTTCCATTTCATATTCTGTCAGTGATGTGTGCACTACAGTCACCATCCAACATCACCCTTCCCCCGCCCCACCAACCACAGACCACGATAATATTATAAGGAATGCCATGGAAATCTGCCAACACACTTTTCTTACACTCCATGGACTATAGGGGAAAAAAAGTGTGTTAAACACAGAGCCATAACTTTTTTGAGCACTTTTACTGGGAAAATTGTACATTAACTGAGAGTATAATTTGCATGTACAATGTACTGTGTAATATATTGTGCAGTTCTCAACACAAAAAAATGATAGTACTCACAATATGTGTTATCCGAACATAATTTTTTAAAAATCCTGGTTGCTAATTACTTGTACCTTTTGGAGAGTCTGAATAGCATTCTGGAAGAAAATATGCTGTCTACACTAAATGAAGGATTTGTTTATAAAGAACAGGTTTGTGATTTTGTTACATAGTACACAAGGGAAATCTTTACTTCTAATTATGATTCATTCAGACAAGAATAATCTTTATGCTTTTGAGCCTCCTACATATGGTTAATGTTTGCATTTCATTGACTAAATGAAATCTATCTTCTAAAGTATTGCTTGATCAGCATCTGATTTATTTACAGTTTCCCACAGTTTCTCATACAAAAGTAATCATTTAAACTACAAACTAACCAGTTAAGTGAACACTGACTTGAGAAAGTAGAAAGGAATCAAAGCAATCCACATACAAAAACAGCACAATATAAATATTGATCCACAGAAACTGTGGAAGTGCACTATTGATTTTACTCAAAATCGTCCTTATTCCAGTAGACAGGTAAGCATTTAAAATAGATATGGAAGTTAATGGGAATACAGGAGACATGGTTTGACAGTGATATGCGCATTATTAAAACCACGAGGCCCATGGCGTGCTGTTAGGGAGCCAGATGCAATTTGCAAGTGTATCATCTTCCCAGCCCATCTGCAAGCAGTTGAGACTGACTGTGCAAGTTATTATTGCAGTGACCTGGGTCTGCACTTTGTGACATTTGAGCAGTTTAGCCCATCGGGGTAGTTTGCCGGGCAATACATTCTGTTGTCTCCTCCATTAGGTAACAGATGTTTGGGGTTAAAAAAGCAAACTTTCGTTTTGGTTTGATTTTTTTACAGGTTGTCCTGTTATGTGTACAGTGAAAATCACAGTGAATTACAAGTACCTCTGCTTTTTGCACCAGATCACCAGCCATGTCTTTCATTGTAATCAGTACCGTGCACAGTGAACCAGAGCTAAAAATACATTTAGCATCTTTAATCACAGGGTGGCTCTGAACTTGGTTGTTAATGATAATGGAGCCCCGTGTTCGTCTAGAATTATTAAATACTGCAGAAAGTATCATGCTTTGTGTTATTGTGTACGTTGTTGAATTGGACTTTATGCCTCGGACTTTGAAAATTGAATGTTCATCCTTTTTCCCATTAAAGTTACGTGCAAAACAAAAGTAGGCTGCAAACATTTATGGACTTTATTTTGAATATTAATGGGTTTAACATGTTCACTAGATGCTGCTAATTTCAGGCCTGGGTGAACTGCATCAGTCTAACTGCTGGCCCAACCCATTCCACAAGCTCCTCCATCTCAATTTTCTTTTTCAAAGACATATCATTTGTGATAAATATACTTCTGTTGTGTTACATATAATTCCATTTGTGCCAGCGACCCTCTGATTCTTCAGTCTTTGGTCTTTGCAGCTAATCGTTTACTCACTTTTCGACTGCGTGGGATGATAACAACAACTTGCTTTTAGAGAGCACCTTTTAGTGTACTCTATAAAAACACTCCGAGGTGCTTTTCAGGACTAATGCTTGACACTGAGCACAACACCTTCCTGTAAGTCTTTAAGTATTAAAACATCCTGAAACCCACTTCACAGGAGTGTTGTAAAGCTAAGATTTGGCCATGATAACACAATATGAAGGCAGATGGCCAAAAATATGATCAAAAGTTGTAGGACTTAAGGAGCAATTTAAATGAGGAGAGATGTCAAGAGGTGGGAAGATTTATGAAGGAATTTCCATGTGTAGAGCTGCAGCTGAAAACACAGCAGCCGACATTAGAGAAATGAAAATCATGGATTCACAACAAATCCAAACTGGGGAGTGCACAGATTTATTAGCGTTGAAGGACATTACTCTTTTGATGTGTGGTTTTATGCCTACATTCATGAGTTTGGATTCAAGGCAGATACGGTCAAGAAGTCTGCCTCCAGACTTAGGCTTTGAATTCTGTTGACTGTATTTTATTACTAAACACTCATACATGGTAATCTGAGATATACCAGGCTATAGTTTTACTGTTACATCACAGAGAAACTATTCTCAAAATGTGCTTCACTCTTCAAATACCCTATCTATCTAACTGGCTCCACCCACACTATAGTTTTTATACCAAGTGGGCAGCAATGAATTACTTAGCTGTTATTTTTTACACTTACTCTACATTTTATTCCTTATCTCTCCCAACTCTTCCCCAATTGTTTGATTTGATATATCTGTGTAAGTGCACAGGATGAAAGCAAAGTGCAGAAACATTTGAGGGAAAATTGGTTTGCTTTTGTTTTCTCTGCTGGCTCCTGTTGGATCAGCAGCGCTTGCTGCAGAGGCTTGTGTTAATGTAACTTCAGGAGCATATGGGGAAGTGGGTTGTTTCATCCTCACTGTCAATAGGATTTTAATTGGGTGGGAGTATTATTTCTCTAAGAAAACAGCAAATTTGTTCATTCACAGATCATTGTGCGTCATGTGAAGAAACATTTTCCATTGCAGTAGGAACCTGTTTTTCCAGGTTCTGATCCAATGCATGAATGTAGATGTTCGCTTGAAATCAATTTGGTTTGTTTATTAAACTGTCATACATCTTCAAACACCACCATTCACTACATTTGTTATAAATACACGTGACAATAAATAAATCAAATCAAAAAGCAACCTCTTTTCCTACAATGAATACATTGTTTGTATAAGACTGAATGCTTTTGTTTTTGCCAATGTGGCATTTTGGCAACACACTTCTGACAAGATAGTAAAGCAACAGATGGTTTAGAATTTCACAAGGAAGTTATCACGTATGGTATATTGTTCAGATGAGAGGTCTGTCTCCTCTGGTCAAACATGCAATTGTGCTTTAATCAACACTTGGCAGAATGTTCTGCATTAATTGGAAACTTTATTGTATAATGTATCTTGAACTTTCTTTTTACATCTGAATCCACTGTATTACTCATTCTAAAGTAAAATCTTCTTTTGATTGACAAAGCTCAGTCACTGATTTATCTAAGAGACCAACAATAACTGTCATAGATGAACTGTTATTGCAAGTTTTCATGGTTGTGTGGTTCAGGTAGCACAAACAGATCATTAATGTAACTATCTACAGCCTTTCATGGGAGTTATATCTGCTATTGAAGGATGAACTTGCCAGTTTCTTATTTATTCTCTGTTTGTATGAAGTTGTCAAACATAATCTGTTTCTCATCAATCTCTTGGTTGTATAGCAGAAGGTCTAATGTTCTTCCTATAGGTAGAGAGGTGTGCTGAGATATTCTATAATTGATTCAGTGTCTAATCCTGAAGCTGTTCAAAACCTTATGAAATGAGTTTTGACATTTGTCAATGTGCTGACTGATCAGATGGAGTTGATAACTTGTTTTCATTCTGATGGAAAGATCAGTGAATCTTCTTACATTAGCCAATTGTGATTAAACACTTGAAGTTGTTGATGGCTTTCTGGATGTGTATGCTGTTTTTAGGATTCTGTTAACTTTGTACTACATTCATATAACTGTTGCCTTGTATTCTAAATAGCTTAAAATTGTTGAAGCTTTGTCTTTGTAAAGAATTTGTTTGTTCCAAAAGTATAAGCTGTTAAAGGTTCTGCTTTTCTGAATGCCGTTTCAAAGTAAAATTCTGTCTTTTAACCAATATTGTGTCTTTGTAAAGATGAAAAAAGATATCCTTTTTGCAAGATTTTTAAAAGAATTCTAGAAGATCTGTCGGGAGAAACTTTCTCAAAATGGCATCAATTGATAACAGTCGATGAGTTTTCGACTGTATCAAAGTTGGCTGTCATGATTGGATTTGTCTTTCTTCCTCTCTGTTCCTGAGATATTTTCACATCGAACTCCACACAGAGGTCAGATTCATGCTTTTTTTTTGTCTTCAATGTTGTTCCCTACCAGTAAAAATTGATTAAACTTCTTACTTCCTGAATAAAACTTCTTACTCACTCCCAAACCATTGATAAAATGAAGATTTCATTGCTAGGTCTTTGCAACTTTGAATTCCAAAAAAAAAGTGTTTTTTCCAATTGATGCAAGGTAAACCCACTTTAGAAGGACTTTTTAAATTTGCTTGTCATTAATGACTGCCAGAAACCCAGATTTTCAGAGTTTTTTTTAAAATCTAAGGGATTAAATCTGTTTAGTGTGACTCACAATCAGTCTCATTTCAATGTTTGATCCTGATATATCCTCTTGGCTTTTACTGATCTAACTCCTTTGTCTTTTCTCTTAAAAGTATATTTTCCCTATTACTGGCTATAAAATGTTTTTATTCAACTGATATTGTGTTTGGTTTCCCTGCAGGAATTTTCTGTTCTGAGATTTTTCCTTCCCAGCGATTATTTGGCTTTTTTGGTTGCTTCTGATCTTAAACCTGTATCAATGATTGTTCTCTCTTAAATTATTTATTTTCTCCAATGCCTTCGCGTCTACTTCTTCATCTTCACCGCTGCCATGATTTTCAAGATATTGGATGCTAATACCGCCTTATTTTTGTTATGTGGGTTTATGTTCATATTCATGAGTTTTGTCTCACTTCTATCGGAAAGAAGTTGTTAAACTTGGAAGGGTTCAGAAAAGATTTACAAGGATTTTGCCAGGGTTGGAGGAATTGAGCTATAGGGAGAGGCTGAATAGGCTGGGGCTATTTTCCCTGCCGAGTTGGAGGCTGAGGGGTGACATTATAGAGGTTTATAAAATCATGAGGGGCATGGATAGGGTGCACAGTCAAGGTCTTTTTCCACAGGATAGGGGAGTCCAGAACTAGAGGGCATAGGTTTAGAGTGAGGGGGAAAGATAAAAGGGACCTGAGGGGCAACCTTTTCACACAGAGGGTGGTGTGTATTTGGAAGGAGCTGCTAGAGGAAGTGGTAGAGGCTGGTACAATTACAAGATTTAAAAGGCATCTGGATGGGTACATGAATAAGAAGGCTTTGAGGAGGTATGGGCTAAATGCCTGCAAATGGGACTAGATTAATTTAGGATATCTGGTTGGCATGGATGAGTAGGCGGCACGGTGGCACAGTGGTTAGCACTGCTGCCTCACAGCGCCAGAGACCTGGATTCAATTCCCGCCTCAGGCGACTCTCTGTGTGGAGTTTGCACATTCTCCCCGTGTCTGCGTGGGTTTCCTCCGGGTGCTCCGGTTTCCTCCCACATTCCAAAAATGTGCATGTTAGGTGAATTGGCCATGCTAAATTGCCCATAGTGTTAGGTATATTAGTCAGAGGGGAAATGGGTCTGGGTGGGTTGCGCTTCGGCGGGTCGGTGTGGACTTGTTGGGCCGAAGGGCCTGTTTCCACGCTGTAGGGAATCTAATCTAATCTAATCTAAAGGGTTTGTTTCTGTGCTGTACAGCTCCATGACTCAGACTCTGAATGGTTGGGCACAAATCTGACAATTGCATTATCATGTGGGAAAATGTGAAATAGACCATTTCAGCCGGAAGAATAAAAAAAGAAGCATATGACCTGAATGGTGAGAGATTGTAGATGTGAAATGTGGAGTGATGTGGATGTACGAGTATGTAACCTTGCAAAATGTTAGTTTGTGGGTACAGTAAATAAGTAGGAAGGCAAATAGAATCTTATTATTTATCACATGGGGGGATTGACCACAAAGTAAGATTATGCCTCACTTATATGAGGCGTTAGTGAGAGTATGCCAATATTGTTTACATTAATGATCTCCTTATTTAAGGAAATATATAAATGTGTTGGAAGCAGTTTGGAAGAAGGTTTACCAGACTAATACTGTGAATGGGTGGTTTATCATGGGAGAAACAGTTGGATTGGGCTAGGCTTGTATTCATTGGTGTTTTGAATGTTAAGAGGCAACTTGATTGAAACATATCAAATCCTGAGGGGTTTTGAAAGGGAGGATTTTGAAAGGATGTTTCCTAATGTGGGAGGATCTAGAACCAGAAATCATTGTTTTAAATTATGGTGTTGTCCCTTTAAATCATGTGAGGAGAATTAGTTTCTCAGAGGGTTGTAAGTCTTTAGAATTGTGCTCCCACTGCTTTTTGAGGAAGAGAGTCTTTGAGTATTTTTAAGGCAGTGGTACATTAAATCTTGATAAGCGAGGGCATGAAAGGTTGTCAAGAAGTAATCGGATCAGCCATTTGAATAGCAAAGTACATATGAGGGGCTGAATGGTCTACTCTTTACTTATCTCTTCACTTGAGGACCAGCTTAAATTGGACCTGCAATGACCCACGGGCTGAACTCTTGTCCTGATGAATTCCTGTTGGCACCATGACTATTAACAGTGCATGAGCTGAACCTATTGAATGGGCTATTAACTTAACATCCATCACTACTTTTCCTGGTCATACAAGTAAAAAGAAATACGTTGCAGTGATTGGGAAAGATCATCCCGTAAGAAGCTCCAAGATTAATTTTGATGGTATAACTGTAGTCTTGGTCAGGATCAGCAAATTTAGCTTAAAAGAAAGGGAATCAAGCCTGGGATCATCTTGATTTGTATGATTCTGTTCTGAACCAGTCAATGCTCATCCCAAATGAGGTGACTTATGTACTTTGTGTGTCTATCTCTTTTAAACTGATCAGTACATATCAGTGGGATTGCTATTATTTATTGATGTCGATGAAATTTCTGGATTGCAACCATGCAATAGAAATTCACTGAATAAATATAACTGTTTAACTGCTAAGAATACTTCCCTAACTGTTCTGTATAAGGAGCACATAACAGTTATATGAATTTAATTTGTTAATTTTCCCAGTTCTATCAATGAGATTGCATTAAAATAAATAACAGAAGAGCATCAAATGAAACTGAAGTGTGCAACTTTGGAAATAAAATATATTGGAAAGCTGCTGCTGTTTGATGCTTATTTTCTGTCCAAGTAAAAGTACTTCATTTTCTTATGGTATGAAGTGACCTTGATATTTCCTAGTAGTTAACTGTAGTTAGCACATGCAGCAATGACAAGACAGAATTGACCTTCAGTGAAGACAATAGGGGCACCATCATATGTCCTGGATACACACTGACTATGCAAAGGTCAAGTTTCACTGCTTTGGCCTGCTGTTAAAGGGAGGCACAATTTTGAATTGGTTTCGAAAGCTTTACTACTCCTCTTACTGCCAATAATAAAACTAGCCCCATCAAGGGGCCTGCTCTGGTCCCTAAAGCTGCCTGTTTCAGGTGATAGGCCATTTAAGAACCAGAGAATGAGAGTCTCTGTGCGATAAATAGGAGCCTGATTACCATTTTAGTTTGCAGTTACTGTGATCATTTTCACAGGTGAAAGAGGCAGGCCAAAGGCATGTCTCAAGTTACTTTTCTGAGCAGATTTGGTCACATTTGTGAACATGAATGCCAACACCTTGATGGAGGGTGGATCAGCACAACTTTAAGGTCTTGATCCAGTGAACAACAGCAATCTCCTGTTTGATGAGTATGTCCTCAGCATGCAAAATAATGGGGCCATTTCAAATAACAACACCAAAAACTATTGTTACCCAGGGAGAAATGTTCATACTGTGGAAGACCAAATGGTACTGATTACAGCCTGATCAGTATTTCAGAACCTGAGTATTATAGAATGGTTTCATATGCTTTAGATTGAATTTAAAAATGAGCTGGCTCCACTGCCAGTATTTTTATGTTACAGAATACATTTGCCTCCTCAGAAAAGGATTATTTTTAATATGAATTGTATTTAATGGGCTGCAGCCTGCAATTCCTTCTGAGCAAAATGATGTTTTACTCCTGAAACTCAGCAGCATATTACACTGGCCACGGTCATTCCAGTATATTGCCTATGTCTCACTTTATGCTGCACCTGAAGGTTTACTGGAGTTCAGTTGAGCTGGAGAGGATGTTTATATGCTGATCTCAGAGGTAGCCCACAAGAACACTGAGAAAGTCGAGATGAAAGAGAAACCTGACAGAGTCCATGTTTTTGAAACATTTTGCAAATGGCGGAAGAGGCTTTTCACTTTTTATACTGGTTTTCAATTAGGCATAGATATAAGCTTTTAATTGGGTGAAAATTTGAAATCAAGTTTCAGCAATGACCTTTGGTATTTTATTTGTGTTGTCAATGGACAACTCTGATGGAACCTTATGAAATACGTGGGAGTGGAAAGAGAGGCTAGTGGGTGCATTCAATTGAGCAGGAAAGGCAAAACATTCAGCTGCCCGATGATGAAATGAAGTTGGTGGCAGATGATCATATTTTCTGGCAGCAAGCAGTGGGGCCCTCTTTTTAATACATTAACATGTCATGCATTTATCCATTAATCACAGCCTCAGCACATGCAATTGTAGCTATGGACTCAAGTATGCGGTAAATGAGAAACATACATTCAGAATCACTCTTGGTAATAAGTAGCTTGCAGCAGACAATGTAAGGTTTCTAGTGGATTCCTGTGAGAAAAGGCATTGATGTGTTGACATCAAGTGATGGCTGTGAAAAGGGCATAGAGACATTGCAGGTGATGGGTATCACTAGTGATAAGCTACCAGCAGTTCCATGGGTGTGGGGTAGGGGAGAGACCTGAAGGTGAAGCGAGTATAGGACAGGGTTTCACAGCAATCCCACAAATCCAGAGGCAGGTGACAATCAGGGTTGAGGCATCATCGCAACATTTTCCAAAATGTCTACCTATTCACAAGTAACAACATTTGGGGACGCAGAATAGTTCTGGTAATGTCAATCAACTAGCCTAAAGCTCAGGCAAATGTTCTGGGCACTGGGTTCAAATCCCACCGTAGCAGATGATGAAATTTGAATTCAATTAATAACCTGGAATAAAAAAAAGCTTAATGGTGACCATGTAACCACTTTTGATTGTTATATTAAAAACACATTCAGTGCTCTAATGTCTTCTAGGGAAAGACATTTCCCATCCTTATCTGATGAAGTACACCGTTTCAGCACTGTGTTCAGTTTTTTTCTGCTGACTTACTTCAAAACAGGGAGCTCATTTTCTTGGCTTCTTGTTGACTCTGATTTCAGCTACAATTGTTGGTGTTACTGCTCATCAATTGAAAGATGATACAGTTTTCAGATGATATATAGCCCCTCTGATGGAATTCACTTACTTGGCTTGGTTCCAACCACCATGAGATTTATTATTTCTTGGCTTGCCTGATGATTGCACGTAGAATTCCAAATTCTGGCACAATATAGTTCTTCAAGCAACTGGTGAGGCAACTCTTTCCCACCTCTCTCAGCAATTTTCCATGACCACATAATCAAACCTCCAGGCATTTGGGTAATCCATTGTCATTCAGGTTTCAAAAGAGACAATAAGTCTGTTAGTAGTCATCCTCAATTAACACAATGCTCATAATTTGATAATAATCCTCCAGAAATAGTAATCCGTGTCATGGGAGAATGGGGAGTGGCACAGCAGTTTAGATCTTTATAGTGCAATCCTTAACTTTGACAAGCAATTTATTATTTCAGCTCACTCTTGTCTCTATATCAGAGCATTTTGTATCTATAGTTTAGGCTGATATCTGTGTGGTACCAAGGGTGCATTGCTGAAGATGGTGTTTATTTTTGATGTGGTCTTAAACAGAAGCCCATCTGCTTGTTACGTGGCTGCAAACTATCCCATAACACAATCTGAAAAAGTGCAGGGAATTCGCCTGTAGTTCTGCTGTTAGTCTTCACTGTGATTCCACTTGAGAGTTGGTTACCCATTCATTTGCTCCCTATGGGATCTCTCTATGTGAAAATTAACTGTATAACAACAGTAACAGGTGAAGCCACCTCTTGGAAGAAGCAAGAAAAATCCAGATAAAAACCAAAACCAACCATGGAAAATAAAATTGGAAAATTCCCCTCGAGCTCCCCCTGGATAATTAACACAAATCCAGGGAATCAATCTGGCCCTGCTCATTCTACACAGTACTTACTTTTTGAAAGCAGTGGTTTCTTGCCTTTGTCAAAAAATGGCTAAGGCAGAAATTTGGAAAGCCATTGTTAGAGCTGTCCTTTGTTGATATGGTGACCCACTATACCTCGACAGTACTTTAAAAAATAAAGTGAGACAGTATTGCATTTGTTCGAGATTTAGCATTACACACTGCATCTTTCCACTCGTCAAGAACAATGTGCCGTAATCTCCTAAGTTTGTGTTATCACGCATGGTGGTGCTGCCAGCACATTTTAGTTTCAGTAAGAGTGTCTTGACTTGTGCCTTGTTTGATAGCCACCTTCATCACTCAGTCAATCAACACAGCAAATAGCACAGCTGACCACACACATCCAACTCTTATATTGGTCTCTATTGTGAGCCAATAAAAGTCAGTACTCTTGACCTGCACATAGCATTGGGCCCCTTTGTATGTCTTTCTGATCAATGGTGAAATCTTGTCAAGCACTCAGTGGAAGCACAGGATGTCACGATGTATAGCACATTTGGCAGATGCAAAGTGCTGAAAAAAAAACCTCAAATGCTTTAAGGCACAAAGGAAATGAATCAGTCAGAGGGTTAAAATGTCACAGTTTGACAAATAGAAAGAACAGTTAAAATGGCCCTTAAAGAGTTATACAGTCCTTCAGGGTTGGACGATGAAATGATGTTGGTAACAGTTTTTCATTGCTAATGTTACCATCAAAGCAGTTGTACCATCACATCATGTAGAAAACTAAAGCCATCATGTGATCAAAACTGTCTGAAATAACATTATTGTAAAACATATGGTGAACTCATTTATAACCGTCCTCTTCACATGTGTAAAACAGCTACCTCACTGAGTCGTGACATTAATGAAACAATTTACTTAGATGGAAATTTTAACTCCAGGCATTTGAACATAGAGTGGGTGAAACACCTGCTCTGTTCCAATTTTGAAATGCTTACTTTTCAGATATCCATGTTGTCAATTTTAGCTCTCTAGTTATTTAAATTAACGTGTTTGGACATGTTTTGACACACTTCCATGGACCTTCTTCCCAGAGGTAGCGACATTGCCATAGTACCAGAAGAGCCTGAAAATTTTAATCTTATTGCATTTATGAAAATAGGGGAGTAATTCCCTCATTTGGCCCTAAATTGTATCTCAACTGAGAAGAAAGGACTTTCTCCACAGGGGCCACCTGGCAGTTACAAACTGGTCTGAAGAACAAAAGGTCAAAGTATAAAATTTATTTTAAAAATCCCTTGTTAAATCATGAAAATCAAATAAGGAAAGTGTAGGTTTCTCATCCCTTGACATTATTCTCCTTTTGGCTGAGAATTTGTGCACCATCACATCAATGAGAGCATTGCCCCTCTTCTTCATACGATCCTGCTAGACTTCCTACTGTGTGGAAATGGGCCATTCGGCCCAACAAGACCCTTTGAAGAGCATCCCATCCAGACTTACCCCCGGACCCAAATCTGCAACTTTGCATTTCCCATGACTAACCCACATAGCCTACACATCTTTGGACACTATGGGCAAATAGGATGGCCAACCAACATTATCCACACACCATTGGACTGTGGGAGGAATCTAGAGGAAACCCATACAGATATGGGGAGAATGTGCAAACTCCACACAGACAGTGGCCCGAGGCTGGAATCGAACCCGGGTTCCTGGCGCTGTGAGGCAGCAGTGCTAACCACTGAAGCACAATGCCACTGGATGAGATTGCATTTCACTAGATTATTTTGCCGGCCAAGAGCTAAAATTCCCATTGTGATCGTAGCAAGCATTCACTACACTCCAGGTCAGTTGGCGTGACCTTGATGGTGATGTGTTTTTGACATGAAAGAGAAAAACTGGGGAAGCATGCACAGTTATTGTTCTCCAATGGAACACAGGGGATATGATTTATATATCTTAGAGATTGTGAGATTGTCATTTATTCCTGTCATATTTTCACTCACAAATCCTTTCCTGACTAGAATATCTCTTTGAAATTGTCTCCCATTATTTTTCTTTGCCCCTCATTTTGAATTTTTTCAATATTTTCTCTGTTCTCAGATTTCCATTCCACTCCTGTCACTTTTTGATCTTTTCTTCATGACCTTTGTCACCCTTACACTTTGATTTGATGCTGAGGTTTTCTCACGTTCTTTGTTCCATTTCTCATTTGCTGTAAAGGGAAATTAAGTCACTGTGACTGAATCGTTTCAAACATACTCCTTCATACTGCTGAATCAGCAGCAGAAGGGCAGTGGGAGTAGCAGAGAAAGCTGGAAAAGAAATCAGAAAGTTCAGGGAAGCAAGGGAAAACCGAGGAAGTGCATTCAAAGGGGCAGCAAAAGCAATCACAAAGTTGGGAGAAGGATAGAAACAGAACACAATCCATTGACAAACTCATGCCAATGTATCAGTAATTCATCCACTCCCTTTTTGCACTTTTATAAATCTAATAGTTTCCTCTTCAAATGAGCTGAGCAATGCCATAAATAACTTATTGTTCTTATTGACAATGTCACAACTGAAGCTGACAGGTTTGTAGTTGAAAAGCTACTGCTGCTACTTCATTTTCAAAAACAATAAAGTGTCACATATTTCATGAGTCTTCTACAACTTTCCTAATTTTGCATCCTCTAGTCCTCTAACCTTAAAGATGCAGTGGTCTAAATCTGCTTTCTTCCACTCCATGTGCCAACATTCTCACCAATTTAGTATCCATGAAGTCTTGACAACTACTGTAGTTAATTTGAGATAACTTTTGGAAAATTAAACACAATGAATTTACTTTCTTTACTGGAGCAGACTTATGTGAATGGTATTTCAGTTATACCACAAACAGTGACATGAGGGACCATAAGATATAGGAGCAGAAATTAAGCCATTCAACTCATGGAGTCTGCTCCGCCATTCAATCATGGCTGAGAGTGGGTCCTTCTTGATTTTGAGTCATTTGCACTGCAGTCAGGGAATCACAAGTTGCATTTGAAATATTAATTTTAAGTTACTATTACAGTAGGGAGTCAGGTCAATTATATAACTCATATTTGAGGCTTCATGTTTGTATTTTTGCTACAGTGTGCTTGTGCTATGCGCACACGTCTTTTTTTAAATGAGAAAAGCTTATTCTCAGAAGTTGGGTGACAATGGTGCAGAGTTGTTTTTGTCCATCCCAAGTTATGAGTCAACCTCTTTATGTCAGATTGAAATAACTTTAGATTCCCTACAGTGTGAAAACAGGCCATTTGGCCCAACAAGTCCACACCGACCCTCCGAAGAGTAGCTCGCCCAGACCCATCCCCCTCTGACTAATGCACCTAATACTAAGGGCAATTTAACATGGCCAATTCACCTGGCCTGCACATCTTTGGACTGTGGGAGGAAACCGGAGCACCCGGAGGAAACCAATGCAGGTACGGCCAAAATATGTAAGCTCCACACAGACAGTCACCTGAGGCTGGGATCAAACCCAGGTCCCTGGCGCTGTGAGGCATCAGTGCTCACCACTGGATTAACTGAGTTCTGGTGGCAATGTTCCTTCTGTAAAAGATATTTGTGATGAGGATGGTTTTATGTGACAGTCCAACAGTGTTCATGGTCATTTTTACAGAGTCTGTCTCATTAATTACGAGATTTAGTTCATCACTTTCTATAGCTTTCCATGCTAAAATAGAAATGCACCTCATGATTGTTGATTAGATGCCACCATTCGTACATTCTCAATAAAGACAGCAGGCAAAAGTTCATGAACTTCTGAATGAGGTTATTGAATTGCTTGGATGCAGGGAATACAGGAACATTTGGTCTTATAGGGATGTTTTTCTGCTTGCTGATTTGCTGTATTTACTGCATTAACGATGCTGTGGAGCCTCTGAGAACCTTCAAAGCACATTTCCAATCCACTGAAGGGATGCTTCTGAACTTCAATGCTGCACCTCAGACTGTAACAGCAACTATCATTGTAATGCTGCAACAAAGACGCTATGCACTAAGGGACACACACCCAGTTCAGAGATGGACTTTTTAGGGTTTTCCACACTGTCATAGGATCCTCAGTCTGAGCCTACAACAGCAAGCAATGCTCACAGCATCCCTTCTCTGCTGTGTCTTTCCTCACTATGCCCCCTCAGCCAGAGATCCCAGACTTGTTGTACTCCTGTCTTGTCTTGTTGTTTGCTGCAGACCCAAAGCCAGGACGCTTGTCATGGTTATTGGCTGGCCTCAGTCAAATCAAGGAAGGTATTATAAGTCATGGGGTACCAGCACAGTAAGTCAAGGAAAGTGTGAACACCGTTAATCAACCCCAAATGGCAGCCAGAGTCAGGACGCTGTGTTTATAAGGGACAGTGAGGAGACAAATGCCCACCATTCAGCTCCTGACTTTCTGCCCCATTTTGGGCTGTTAATGTCCTGGACTGAGAGAGAAGCAGGTTTTAAAGGAAATGAAAGTCCATAGCACAGCCGTTATGTTTGGTGTAGGTGTCCTGGCCAGTATGCTAGAGTAGAGGCCATGCAGGATTAGTGGTTTCGCAGGTTAGGGTGGGTGACATTGAGTGAGGGAAGATGTTGTAGGCAATTGTGAGAGTTGTAGAGTATGAGCCTTAGTGGGAAGTGGGTGTAATAGCAGAAATAGAGTGAGTGTAAAGAT
Source organism: Chiloscyllium plagiosum (assembly GCF_037043375.1). NCBI lineage: Eukaryota > Metazoa > Chordata > Chondrichthyes > Orectolobiformes > Hemiscylliidae > Chiloscyllium > Chiloscyllium plagiosum. Next base: position 39,809,631 of record NW_028270162.1, on the reverse strand, counting down.
GGTTAACCTACACTGGTGGATTACAGAAGGCCGCTGATCTCCTTCCTTCAGTGCTGGGCATTCCTTCAGGTCGCTAAGATTTTTTTAACCTAGGCTGCAATCTGTGATCAGGCTGACATGTTATAGCCTTCATTACTGATCTTGGAGGAAGATGCTCTGCAACATTCCAGGACCTCTAAGCCCCAGCCCACAAAACAGAGGAATGATTTCCACCTGTCTGGAACTCTGTAGCTCAGCTCTGGATGGACAGAGCTAGTCCGGATGCTCAACAGACTTTTTAAAGTGTAAGGGACGTGGCAAATTGCAGGATCGCCGCTGAATGGTGATTGTTTCGGGAACGGTGTGTAGTGAGAAGGGACCTGAATCAAACATGTCAGATGCCACAAAAGTTGAGTGGGTGGTTAATGAGATGAGTTGAGAGTGTGTTGCTGGAAAAGCACAGCAGGTAAGGCAGCATCCAAGGAGCAGGAAAGTCGATGTTTCAGGCCAGAGCCCTTCATCAGGTTAACGAGATGAGTTTGGTTGTCTGGGGTGAGAAATGCAGCTGGACCTCGCAGCAGAAATCCCTCCAAAAAAAACTCAACGTAACTCAGATTTAACCGAAAAGATGGAAGATTCAATTCCAAGAGTTTTTAAGTCAACAGAATGGAATATTGAGTGTTGGGGCTAACAGAAAGCTAATTCAATAAGATCCCTTTTGAACGACTGCAGGAGGAGAATTTCTGCTCAGTATTTTATACTTGTGAAAATTAATTCTTAAACAACTGAGATGATAGTGTGGCCTCAGTGTTCTTGACCAGCAAACATTTGAATTGTATCTGTTGCATGCTAGTCTGAAATAAACAAGCTGTGGTGTACTTCTTAGTTATCTTTCGGTACTACATGTACTTTTTGATATTTCAGTTTAAGGATTAACTGCTGTTTTTATCAGGAGCAATGCGCTGAATCTGGAGGAGTAGCAGCAGCTGGTTTATGTCAAAAAGTCACACTTTGACTTCACATCTGTCCAGCAAGTTTAGTTTAAACTACTCCCTAAAGTTTGTTAACTATTAGTGGGCTTCCTCGGCTTCCGGCATCTAAGCTGCGGACCAACAGAGCTCGAGTCATGAAACTGAGGAGGACTGCGCCGGTGTCTGAATGAGTTGAAAGCCCGGCTCACACACAGCAATCTCTCACAGGAAGCAACAGATTTTCAAATCAGCATTCCAGCCTCTCCAGATTTGCAGCACTGGGGTGTCCGAGATCCTGTGCACTGAGTGGAAGGCATTGACATTCATTGGCATCTTGGGCTTTTAGCTCATCTTTGGAAATACAAGATAAGAAGACAGCAGAAGCTAGCGCTGGCTGTGTACCATAATGTTTGTGGTTATTTTAAACAGGTCAGACTTCATTGGAGACAAGTCAATTGTTTACCCGTCCACTTTAGCCACTCTCAAAGTAGCTGTGTAAAAATCTCATATGACTTACTTTTACCCTAGTGTTATACAGAAAACTAATGTGCATTGGTTTAAAATGCTGTATGTATAGTTTCAGACGTTAGTAGGTACAGACCACTGAAGTTCAGGAGGTGACCTCAAATGGAATAATTAAATGTTTACAGTAGATCTATAAAAACAGAGAAATTGACGTTTCGGGCAAAAATCCTTCATCAGGAATTATTCCTGATGAAGGGCTTTTGCCCGAAACGTCGATTTTACTGCTCCTCGGATGCTGCCTGAACTGTTGTGCTCTTCCAGCACCACTAATCCAGAATCTGGTTTCCAGCATCTGCAGTCATTGTTTTTACCTATAAAAACAGAGAGTTGAAGCTCTCGCATTAGGCTGCTGCAGTGGACAGATTATATTCAGAGGTGCCTGAAAGCTGTGTCTTTTCAGAAAAAGAATGAGGATCTTTCATGACAGACAAAGAGGAGAAGGACCAAAGGCCAAGAGCACAAGCTGCAGAATGGAAACTAAAATCTATTTAATGAAGACTAATGTGGCTAGAAGAAGACACGTTGCCAGCACCAAGGTTGCTTGCAGCAGATCTGAGTAAATTGTCAAAATGTCTCAAACACCAATGAATCGCCCTTTTCTTCTCTCTTCTCTGCGCCTTTTCCCCCTAGAGATACAGATGCCTTTACATTCTGGAGAAACTGCCAGAGACAGTAATTCCAAGCGACTCATCATCAGCTTGTTTCCTTTATCGGACCAGACTGCTTCATCTCCAATTATTAACCCAGCTTTTATCAATTCATTTCTTTCTAATTTGGCTAAGAGTCGAGACTAAAACATTTTGAATTGAAACATTTTTACTGAAGATTAATGAGCAATTCCTTAAAAATATAGCAATTTTTTTTATGACAGATGTTTTTTCTAGTATAGAGACCAAATATCATATTTGTTTAAATCAGAGACAAATAGTTTCAGTACTCTTCGGTTATGTCAATTTGTGCATCGCTTATGTCTTTAATGTGGAGTGAGATAGTTGACTTTTTAAAATGAGTCATGTCAAGTACAAATTGCTCATTTTGTCACAGTGGAGACACAGCTCACGACACACAACTGGTCCTTGCTCCCGCAGCCTAAAGACTAGGGTATTGTGAAGCTACTGTCCTGTGATCCAATCATTAGAAGGCATAATTCAGGCAGAATGGTTGCTATTTTACCAGACCCTCATTGCATTACAATTGAATGACTGCCACATGGCATTGCTAGAAAAGTTTATAAACCTCCATAAAGTTGAGTCAAACAACTTCAAATAACATTCCATCACAATCTGGTAAGGGTTATTAGCTCTGATAAAATCCGAAAGAACTGCAGATGCTGGAAATCAAACAAAAACAGAAAAGCTCAGCAGGTCTGGCAGCATCTGTGGAGAGAACTTATAGTTAACATTTCGAGTGCAGTGACTCTTCTTCAGAACTGATGGTAGTTGGGAAAAGTTTGTTTTTATGCAGAAGAGGGGAAAGGGGGTTGGGAGTAAATGATAGGTGGAGATAGAATCCAAAGATGGAGAAGAACAGTTGGACAGCCAAAGAAGTGGATAATAGATTGCATGAGAGAATGAATAGTTGCTAACAATGGGTTGTGTGTAATAGCAGACAATGTGAGAACAAGTCAATAAGTTTGGCACTGGAAAACACAGCAGGTCAGGCAGCATCTGAGGAGCAGAAGAGTCGACATTTTGGACATAAGCCCTTCATCAGGAATGTTGGGGTGGAGAGGGGACTGTCAAGGGGGCTGAGAAATAAATAGGAGGGGGGTGGGGCTGGGGGGTGGTGGCAAAGGTAGCTGGGAAGGTGATAGGTAGGTACAGGTGAGGGATGATGGTGATAGATCGGAGCGGAGGGTGGAGTGGATAGGTTGGAAGGAGGATGTACAGGTAGGACAGTTCAAGAGGGCTGTGCCGAATTGTAGGGTTGAACCTGGGGTAAGGTGTGGGGAGGAGAAATGAGGAAACTGGTGAAATCGACATTGATGCCATGGGGTTGGATGGTCCTGAGGCGGAAGTTGAGGCGTTCTTTCCCCAGGCGTCTGGTAATTTGGATTTGATGGTAGAAGAGGCCCGGGGGTTACATGTCCTTGGTGGAGTGGGAGGGGGCGTTGAAGTGGCCAGCTACAGGGCAGTGGGGTTGTTTGGTGTGTGTGTCCCAGAGATGTTCCCTGAAAGATTCTGCGAGTTAGTGTCCTGTCTTCCCAATAAAGAGGAGACTACTTCGAGAGCAACAGACACAGTAGATGAGGTGTTTAGATGTGCAGGAAAATCTCTGCCAGATGTGGAAGGATCCTCTGGGGCCTTGGATGGAGGTGAGGGGGGAGGTATGGGTGCAGACTTTACACCTCTTGCAGTGGTAAGGGAATGTGCCGGGAGTAGAGGGTGGGTACCTGGTATGTGGAGGCTGGGGTAAGGACATGGGAGAAGTTGCCTGAAGCCGTAAAATTGTTGAACTTGATATTGAGCCCAAAAGGCTGCAGAGTTCCCAAGTGGAAAATGAGGTGCTGTTCTTTCAGCTTGTGCTGATATTGGTACAAATCCAGCCTGGCTACCTCAGTGTTGGAGGGCCAATACATCATGAGTTAAATATGTCTTCTGCACTAACTGTGCTATTTCATTACAATCAGCTATGGTAAACTTGAAGTATGTGCTTTGCAGTAATTGATCCTTCCATATACAGCCATAACATTTGTGTACAGAATCTGGTGGCTGTTGAATGCCTGGTCAAATTTGCTGCTGGCAAAAAAGAATGAGGTAGAACTGCTCCACAAACCTTTGGTCTGACTGATATCAGGTACACTTTGTCACTTTATCTCGAATCCCAACAATCTCACTGCCTTCTAATCATTCCAGCAGGAGGGTGTCAGTTTGTAATTCCTCATCATCCTGGAACACAAACAGTGGGGACTCAAGCTGACGAACTCAGCTCATTCAGGTTGAACTCTTCCAGTGCCGGTGTTGGACTCGGGTGGACAAAAGTCAGGAATCACACAACTACACAATAATAGGACAAATTCAGAAGTCACATGATACCAGGTTATAGTCACTTGATGAAGGGGCAGTGCTTCAGAAACTTGTGATTTCAAATAAACCCATGGGACTATAACCTGGTGTCACGTGATGTCTGAATTTGTCCAACTATTGTGAAGTTGTTGTGCAATAATTGATTTAACAACTCTGCTAAAATAGCAGAGAGAAGAATTTCAGATCAACCTACTTAGTATTGCCAAATAGGTGTCCTATGTCATTGTTTTATGATTTAGATTCTTTCTGGTTGTCAGCCATTTCTATCTCGGTGGAAAAACTTTGACAAAAAGTCATTGGAGATGCTGAATGTAATGTTGCAATCTTCAAGGAATTCTCAGTGCACATCATGCGTTCCAATATGCCCAACTTGGAACGGAAATGCTCAATCAACTTTAAACTTGCTGTCTTTGCACAGAATATAAATTGACTTGGCTCAAAGCAATTTAGAATGGTACAGGATGGCTGATTGCCTGACTGTAGCGTGAGTAATCCCCAGCTCTTTAACAGGCTTCATGGTATTAATGCCGTGCAATGTTCTAACACAACTCATGCTTTTAAAATTAGCTCTTAAGAAAATAATGTTGCAAGCAGCATTATAAAAGTTTAAGAAGATATCTAATTTTCTTGATAATGATCTTTAAGGTAGTAGCATGTACATAAGAATTGAGTTTTACTAAACTTGTCCCAGAAAGTTGAAGACACGTCTTTACACTCTACTGTCTCCTAGAATGAAAGTATCCTTTGTCAATGTAGTTTTTAGAAATTACAATTACATAGAGCCTTTCATATCATTAGTGTCTCCCACACTACAGCAGCACTAGCAAATTATTTTTAAGGTTAGGTGCTACTGCAGTAGACATTTCGTGCCATGCAAGTTTTTTTACAGACATCAAATAAAACAAATGCATAGCTAATGCAAAACCATATCTTGGGATTATTTGTACCCGCCTGAAAAGATAGAGGAGTGTCTCAATTTATGCTTCAACTGGTGATTGGCACCTCGAATAATTTGATACATCTTTGAATTTCATATAAGTGTCTGGTCAGATTATTGGTCTAAATTCATAGTGGACCTTGAAGCCACAATCCTTTGTTTCAGAGATAGTTCTTCAACTAAAGGTACTTAATCAAGTAGTTCATGGTCTGTAACCTTTTACTGTATTTCATATTTAAACATTTGGAGTAACCAGATGGCACGGCATATTTGGAACTTGGCTTTGAAATTGCTCAGTTGGGAAAGCAGAAATCTTCATTCCTACAAGGTGTGGAGAAGAATTTGAACACAGGAACCACTTTATGCTGAGATTCTGCCTCATCTTTTATGGAGCGTCAAACTAGTGAGAGCGCCCTTGGGAGCAATCTTCAGCCTGACCTTGATGTTTCTCAAGAATTCATGGGAATTGTATCCAGGGCAGATAACAGTGGAACTCACATCTGTTCAGATGTGAGTTCCTTTAAGGTCTTCTTAAAGTTTCCAAGCCTTTTATGGATTCAAATAACTCTTAAGAATTTTGAGAATCATCTTTTCTTAGCAACTTCCGGGCCAGTGCCCCTTCCAAATGTGATGTGTATGCTGCCATTGTACAAATTATATTGATACCAGATTTTAGAACAGAGTAATAAGACAAAGGACTGCAGGTGCTGAAGGTCGAAACCAAAGACAGAAATTGCTTGAAAAACTCCGAAGGCCTGGCAGCATCCATTAACATTTTAAGTCCAGTGACCCTTCAGAATTTGTCACTTGTTTCGAAACATTAACTCCGCTTTCTCTCCACAAATGCTACAGACCTGCTGCGTTCCACAAGCAATTTTTGTTCTTATTTTAGAACAGGGTCCCTAGGTTTGAGCTAAGGTCGACAGAATTGCTCTCCAAAATTTGGGTTCCGCTTGTGCGTTGTCACATCGTCAGAATACCCTCTGAACTCAGCTCAGGGCAGAAGCACTACAAGATTGGCAATAGTAGAGGTTAATAGTTCAGTACTTGATTATGTTTCCTATTTATGCTCACTGTGTTTGAATGTTTAGGTCTGGCTTTGGATTCAGAGCAAAGTAAAAAAAAATGTAAAGAGCTGGAAGCGAGAGCTGCAGTATGGTGGAGACAATTTAAAACAAAGTGAAAAAAATCTGTTGAATACATAAAATATAGTGTCACCTCTACATAGATCCAAGGTAATAATTCTGACCTTAGCTGAGTTCTGAGGGCATTCTCACCAAGTGAAGACAGACAATAAGTATATTTGCAAGTTACTTCGAAGTTCCTATTAATGCTGTCCCACAACTGACATGCTGCATGGATTGTATTTGGTGATAAGGAGTGATGCAAAGGCATGAACCCTTGAAGAAAGCTGTCTATAGCAATCTCTGTTTTGTAGTTCTCCCACTTTTCCAAGTGAAATTTAAGGTTGGTGCTAAGTCAAGGGGACATCAGGACAAGCGGTAGCACTGATGTCTGGAGCCAGAGAGGTTTAAAGGTCAAGGTGAAGTATTCACACAAAGCAAACTGGAAGTCAGAAGCACTTCAAACTTTTACCTTCAATTTATGTTTTCAAAAATCAAAATAAATTTGTAACAATGTTCATATATAAGATTAAATATGAATAAACAGACTTAAAGAGAAAATAACATTGTTTTAACATTATGGAGAAGTTAGAAATACAAAATTAAAATTAACTGTATGGGACCGGTGAGTGCTCTGGAGTAGTCGTTTTTACTATTAAAAATCCAGTTATGCTTCCTTCAAGATGACGGTGGAGTAGGACTGGAGCTCCTCCACTCCTTCTGTTTATTTCCCATTTTCTTCTTTCTTTTTCCCCCTTTTTTGCCTGTTGGTGTTCTCTCCTGAGGTGGAGCAGGCTCGAGGCATGGAGGGGAGTGAGCTGGAGGCCTGCGCAGAGTCGGATGGTTGTCGGACTGAGGACCAATGCATGCGGTCAGCAGCTTGTGAACCGGGCAGACCACGTGTGCTGGTCCACTGAAAGACTGCAGTTTTTATCTTTTTAACTTTATTCTCATTTTCCTAACTTAAGCTGTGAACAGCTGTAAAAAATGTAACTGTTGCTTTCCATTCTTTTTCACTTCATTTCTGTATTTTGTGTCAAAGTTCTGTACCTAGGTACTTTGTACTAAGATGGTGCCATATGGAGTGGCATTGTAAACTTTTCTCTGTATTCCTGTACTTCCATACTGGAATACATGTGACAATAAAGTATATTCTATTCTATTCTAATCTAATCTAGTCAATAAAGTGTGATAAATTTTCCATTTTTTTTATTATAAGAGAGAACAGCATGAATGCAATGGGGACTGTGGGAACATTTACAGCACACCCCATGAAGGAACAGAGACTCACTCACAAAAACCTCAAGATATCACTGCAATTTTACACATGAACGAATTCCTGAATTTGCTGAACTATAACAGTGAATGCTGACATTTTGTCAATATTACCATAGCAAAGTCCAGGCCAATATTACTTCCTGATGAAGGGTGTATGCCCGAAACGTCGACTCTCCTGCTCCTCGGATGCTGCCTGACCGGCTGTGCTTTTCCAGCACCACATTCTTTGACTCTGATCTCCAGCATCTGCAGTCCTCACTTTCTCCCAATATAATTTCCCTTACTGCATTCTATTTGACATTCATTTGGAGTACCTCCTCTCGCAACAGCAATACCGATGCCTACATTTCTCTATCAATCATATGCATTCAGCCAGACATCACAACATAAGAGGTACTACAAAAAACACATGTAAGCAATCACAAGGTTCATATTTTAAAGTTATTATGGTTTTTGAATGTTTCTTTTCAACATTCTCACATGATGGTTTTAACTATTGCACATTGTAGTAAGGAATTACAATACCTGGAACCTTTTCTTTACCAGGTCCCTTTGAAGTAACCCTTAATTTTTCTATGGAAAACAGAGCCCTTGAAAGAAGAAGGAAATTCTTGCAATAAGTTCAGTTAATGCTAAGTACTTATCCCTAGATGTTTTCCATATATTATTTAGCACATTTTTTCTCAAATTTGATTTTAAAGTAATCATTGTAAGGGCTCTTCGGTGAAGCCTGGCAAGATGCTATTTGCTAAGTGAAAGGAAATAAACTTGTGATATGAGATAAAGGAGTCCCTTTGGAATTTATTTCCCTGACAATGTTTGCGTGACTCGAGAAAATGTTCCTTCAGACTGGACATGAGCTGCTTCAATTTAGTCTCACTAGGACATTTTCTTTGCTGAGTACAGAGGGAAAAGTAGAAAGAGCCTTTCCATCTGTCTGTGGAGAGAATATGCACAATGGTAGAATTATTGGACACAGTTCACAAGGGAGCACTGGAAAATACCTAATTCACTGTTTCAAGAAATGGATGCTTCAAAATGGACTGTTAAGAAGACTTAAGGAAAAATATATCATGTATTTGTTGAGTATAATGTACAATCAATGGATTCATACTGTGGAAGGATGTTCGCTGTGCATAAAGTGCAGTGAAATTATATACCTCAGTCTTTCTGAACAGCAGTATTACTTTAGAGTCATAGAGTTGTACAGCATGGAAACAGACCCTTCAGTCCAACTTGTCCATGTTGACCAGATATCCTAAATAAATCTAGTCCCAATTGCCTGTATTTGGCCCATGTGCTTCTAAACCCTTCCTTTTCATATATTCATCCAGATGCCTTTTAAATGTTGTAATTGTACTAGCCTCCACCACTTCCTCTGGCAGCTCATTCCATACACACACCACCCTCTGCGTGAAAAAGTTGACCTTTGGGTCCCTTTTATATCTTACCCCTCTCACTTTAAACCTATGACCTTAGACTCGCCCACCTTGGAGAAAAGACCTTGTCTATTTGCCCTGTCCTTGCCACTCATGATTTTATCAACCTGTATAAGGTCAACCCTCAATTTCCAATGTTCCAGGGAAAACAGCCCCAGCCTATTCAGTCTCTCCCTATAGCTCAAATCCTCTAACCTTGACAACATCCTTGTAAGTATTTTCTGAACCCTTTCGAGTTTCACAACATCTTTCCGATAACGGAGACTAGTATTGCATGCAATATTCCAGAAGTGGCCTAACCAAAGTCCTGTACAGCCACAACATGACCTCCCAACTCCTGTACTCAATGCACTGATCAATAAAGGAAAAGGTACCAAATGCCTTCCTCACTGTTCTGTCCACTTGCCACTCCACCATCAAGGAAACTATGAACCTGCACTCTAAGGTCTCAACATTCAGCAACACTCCCATGACCTTACCATTAAGTGTATAAGTCTTGCCATGATTTGCCTTTCCAAACTGCAGCACCTCACATTTATCTAAATTAAAATCCAAGTGCCACTCCTCTGCCCATTGACCCATCTGATCAAGATCCCATTGTACTCTGAGGTAATCTTCTTCACTTTCCATTACACCTCCAATTTTGGTGTCATCTATAAACTTACTAACCATATATCCTATGTTCACATACCAAATCATTTATATAAATGACAAAAAGCAGTGGACCTAGCACTGATCCTTGTGGCATACTGCTGGTCACAAGCCTCCAGTCTGAAAAGCAACCCACCACCTCCATTCTCTGCCTTAGTTCAGGTATGAAATAATTCCATACAACCGCAATATAAATGTTCAAATGATATACTATGCCTCATGATTACTGTGCTAGTATTCCTTTGAGATGCACTGTATGTTAGTGTACCTTTAAAAGATATACTTATGACAATATCTCTGTATGTGACGTAGGACTATAAATGTAGCATGATTCAACTTAACTGATCATTAAAAGCATGACACACTGCTAGAAGAATGCTTCTCTGTTGTAATCTAATAGTTTATCTTTAGTCAGGATATTTAATTGCCTGCACTACCCACACTAATATATTATCCCTGAATTAATGAGCCCTACCTACTTTTCCTGAAAAACAGTGTGATATTTGTTGATTTCCAATCATATGAACATAGGAATGGGAGTAGGTTTTCCAGCCAACTGAATGTGCTCCACCATGAAATACAATTGTGGGTGATTTAACACATCAATGTCTTTGACCCATCTTTCTCCCTAACCTGTTATCCATTGGTAATCAAAAACCTATCAATCACCACCTTAAACTCAAAGACTGAGCTTCCATAGCCCTCGAGGACAGACAATTCCATAGCTTCACAATTGTCTGGGTAAAACTCATTCTCCTCACTTCGATCCTTAGTGGCAACCACTTTATTTTTAAAATTGTTCTTTCTTGTTTTAGATTTCCCGGCCCAGCAAAACATTTTACCTGTTGGATGTAAGTTTGCTTGCTGAGCTTGAAGGTTTGTTTTCAGACATTTCATCACCATATGAGGCAACATCATCAGCGAGCCTCCAGTGAAGCACTAGTGGTATGACCTGCTGTTTATTTATGTCTTTAGGTTTCCTTGGATTGGTGATGACATTTCCTGTGGTGATGTCATTGCCTGTTCTTTTTCTCAGGGTGGTAAATGGGACCCAAGTCAATGTGTTTGGTGATAGAGTTCCAGTTGGAATGCCAAGCTTCTTGTGCATGTCTCTGTTTGGCTTGTCCTATAACAGATATGTTGTCCTAGTCAAAGTGGTGGCCTTCCTCATTTGTATGTAAAGATGCTTCCTCTTTGGTAATGAAAAACATGGATCACATGATTATTTTACTCTCCCACTTTCAGAAAACACGTGTGAGTAATCATAGCCGAAATTGTATATTTTGACTGAATCATCCTCCGCTACCGGTGTTACACGTGCAAAGGTAAATGTTTTTTAAACAGAGTCCAATTCCATATGTTTTGTGAGAGCTTTGTTTCAGTTAACCACACTTCATAAAGTTATCAGACCATTGATTACCAGCTCCCCATATTTACACAACTAATTCATAATAAATTAACCCTTAATTTATGTCCATTCCCTGTTCCTCATTCCATGAGGACTCGTGTATCCCTTCAGGCTGTTTCCTGAAGATAACAATTTTGCTGATAATAACAATGAACTTCTAAGATATGTTCCCTCTAACATTTTTTCCACTGCATGGACTTTACAAAGTTTACAAGATTTACAAAGTTGAACAATTATGTTACCGGGACTGAATTGGGGGGAGAGGCCAGATAGAGACTGGGAGTTTTTACACTGGAGCGTGGGAGATTGAGAGGTGACCATGTAGAGGTTTATACAATCCTGAGGGGCATAGATAAGGTGAATAGCAAAGACCTTTTCCTTAGGCTGGGTAGTTCAAGAGTAGAGGGCATATTTGTAATGTGAGAGGAGAAAGATTTAAAAGGGACCTGAGAGGCAGCTTTTTTCACATAAGGTGGTCGGTATGAGGAATGAACTGCCACTTACAAATTTAAAAGACATTTAGACAGATGCATGAATTGGAAAGGTTTAGAGGAATATGAGACAAATGCAGGCAAATAGGTTAGTTTTGGAAACTGTTTGGCATGGATGAGTTGGACTGAAGGGTGTGTTTCTGTGTTGTATGATCCTCTGACTTCTAAGGTCCATACACAGTAGCGATCCCCACATGTAAAGGTCAACACATTGGCTCCCTGATCAGTGTTTGTGGGATTTTTGAATGGCTGAATGCCAACTGCAGAATTTCATTTTTGGGAAACAACATGAAGGTTTAAAACTTAGAGTGCAAGATAGTACTATGCTTAAAAAAAATAAGCTGAAGGTGATGTGAATTAAGTAATATTAATTAGGTAATGTTCTGTCCTTTAGAGTTTAAAGGAGAGTTGGCATATGCTTGGAATTCAACAGGTCTGGCAAAAAACCAGTTAAAAGTCAGTGACTGTCATGAGTCTTAGTTTATACAGTGTGAGAAAGTAGTGAGTCATGAGAAACATGCTGATTTGTGTTTGCAGCACAACAGAAATGAGACTGGTAACTTCAGAGGGGCACGTCTTACAGTTCTAGTGTTAAATAGATAAGAGTTGTGAGACAGAGAGTGTGGTTCGGGGCGAAAGTTGAGAAGTTGACCATTTATCAGGAAATACCTGCAGAAGAGTACAAAAGAGGTGTTAGAGGATCCTCTGCAGATATGAACAAACTGTTTTACTCCAGAGTGCACTTGAGTTTAATAGGGAATAAAATGTTATTGTGTGCAACAGGAAATTGAGCTGTTTGCAGGCAGTTGTTGATGTAAAGGAGAGAATATTTAAGTTCCATTTGAGGTGATAGGAGATGGTGAAGCCAACATTTCAAGATACAGGAAAGGATGAAGTAGGAAGCTATCAAGAAACAGCTGTTACTTTGACTTGTAAGTGAATTGGATAAATTTCAGATGTGGAAAATAATAAAAAGACCCTTTCTACAGTAGTATTAGTCACCTTGCGAGAAGCAGGTTGGTTGCCTCATTAAACCACTCTGATAATTCTAAAGTACAAGTTGCCTTTGACAAATATGTATTCATGCCTTAAGGATGGGGTGGGTGCTTCATTTCTTTTGGGAATAAATATTTGGAAACATTGTTACTAGTCATACAATTGGTTACAGATACTTTGATGAGGCATAGGCTGAGATCTTCCAATTGGGAGTGACAGAACAGCAGCTGGTATCTAAGATGGCATCACACCTGTCATTAAAACATTTGCTCCAGGCCATATGTCAGAAAGAGGGTCTACATCCCTATCTAGAAGAAGAAGTCTCCCCATCATACCCCACGTGGCCTGTCTGCAGTACGTCTAGTAGGGACTCAGGCGGAAACAATTGAATGACCTTCTGCACTCTGGAGATCGGTGCCATCTTGGGTTAAATCTCACACCCATCGGGCCAACAGTCAGGCTAACTGTCACTTGTTGCAATCGTAGTAAAAATGGACTATAAAATAGTCAACTTCCATCATCTGATTCTAATGCCTGAGAGCATTCATGGATTAAAAATGGTTTTTGGAAACATAAATACTGACGTAAACTGGCCGCTGTGAACACCCATCCTCTCTTGGTCATCATTGATTTGGAGGCTTGACCCATGACTTTCCCCACTGGTAAAAAAAAGCAGCGTTGGAGTGTTGGGGGTGAGCAACTTGTTTCCTTCAAATGATGTTTTAAAAAAAAATAAATTGCAAAAAGATTCTCTTGAATCTCTCAGATTTGAAACTGCTAAGATGTCCACATTCCATATTAACGCTTCCATAGAACAGGATGAACCAACTTTAGAAAAACGCAAAACCATGTTCTTGAAAAAAATGGGAAGTAGTAGCCAGCTATTTAGAGATGGAGTTCTGTCCAGAAGCTAATTATAAAGCAAGTAGCAAAATTTCTTGAACCCAAAAACTGAAGATAATGAAATAGACAGACAAGCTCAAATTGGAATTGTTAAGATTAGAATTTGAAGCATGGAATGGTAAAGAGAGAGAGAGAGGAATGGGACTGAACATAAGAGAAGAAATTCAGGGAAGGAAAGCAAGAATAAGAAAGGGTACTTTAAATGAAGAAACTTGAACTGAGACAGGGAACTGAAAGCAGCTCTGGTGAGGTATCCATCCCTACCTCAGGCTTGTTTATTTAATTCTGACATTTGATGAGGAAGAGGTCATATCTTTTTTGGCAAGCACAGAGAACTCTGGAAAGAAATGGCATGTAAGTGTAAAAGGAAACAGAGTTAACATTTCAAGTCTGGTCTAATTCTTCCTCAGACACTTTATCCCATTTGAAAGATTAGCATAGTGGTTAAAATGGCCAGTCCATTGTTAAGACTGTTACAGAGCAGATTAGCAGAGAATGCTCTCATGTGGCTTACCCACCCTTACCTGAGTAGAGTACCACTGACTAGGAGACAGCAGAAAGGGTGTGTTCCAAATTGTACCAGAGGCATACTGATAAAAATTCTGTGGCCTCAGGAAATGACCTGTCTGGACAAACCTTGAATATGAATGGCTTAAGTAGCATACTTTTCACCAGTGGACATGGACATTTAAAATTGAGGCCAACTGGAAGAAAGTTTCAGGCGATAATTTTTCTTGAGTTTTCAAAATTCTGTACCCTTTTGAATATGAGTTAACATATGGGCACACAAACTCAGGGAAGCTGGGAACTGGAAGCAATCACAGCCCTGAGCAGGTTAAGGTCGAGGTAAATACCCCAGAGAAAAGGGAGACTAGACAGAGAAGTCCCTGACTATTAAACAGAGCTGATCAGATTGGCCCCAGATGGGAAACTGCTTCAAATGCTTTCACAGCCGGAAACCAGAGAATATGAAGGACAATTGTTGATTTCAGTGTTACTCAGAAACTCCAGCAGCAGAGCCAATGGCTACAGCAGAATGGTAGTCACTGTCTGCTTAGGTATGACTATTGACTAGGTCAGGAAAAGGAACGTATCAAAAGGAATGATGACCACTGCTTGCTTGAAACACCCAGAAAGAAATGAGCGTTCTCCAGGATATAGGGTCTTCATAGACCTTGCCAGTCCGGAACTGAAAACATTTGGCATCCCACAAGCAAGTTCAGTTCCACTGTGGGCTGATGAGAAAGAGTATCAAGATAACACTTACTTAAAATATTAACGTCTGTTGACAGTGGGAGTTATCTAACTTTTACCAATTCCAGAGACAAACATTTTAATGGGGAAATTATTTCTCTGTTAGCAAAATGTACCCTTCACACAGTAAGGATAGCTCCGAAAGGCTGAGGAGACTAGGGAAAGCCAACAACAAGTAACAAAAGAGGTTTGAAAGCGTGGAGGGTAATAAAAACCCATGCAGTTTGGAGGTAGGCCAGGAAGATTATTTTGATTTAAATAGGGCTGCTTAAACTTGCCACACAGCAGCAAGACTCAGGAAAGATCCAGGAGTTAAAAGGATTGAAGGTTAGGCTAATAACCATTAAGAAAGACCAGAGAACGTGAAGGTGAAGCCTCACTTTGTGGAAGAGCTGCAGGGGAATATAGCAAGAGCTGAGCATCCACCTGATGGCAGTAGTGATTGAGGGAAAATAAAGTAGGTTTGGAGAAATCCCCTTGCCATACCAAAGGGAATGGAACATATCCTGCAGCAGACACCATTGGTGAAGGCAATCAGGGACACACCAGTGAGCGAAACACAAAGTTTACCTATTTGGGAATACAAGGAACAGAACCACCTTTCAAATCTCAAACAGTCCAATCGATTTCAATGCAAAGCAAAATGAGAGTGAGTTGCAGACATCCGACAGGAGGCGGACTTCAAATTACCATCCACCAAGCTTCGGGAAAGCGCATTTGTAAAATGCCTGAATCTGGTACATGGAAAGTGGAACAAGACATTGAAGGAATGTGGCATAGCTCAGTGAACATGTTCAGGTGTTAGTCCCAAAGCAATCTCTAGTATTAAATGCAGCTTACGATGAAGGCAGTGATGTGGAAAGTGTGTGTGTGTGTTGGAGTTTTAATTTTGCTATTGTTCTTTCATAGTAACCTTCTACCGAATACTTACTGTAAAGAAAAAAATATTTGTATCATCGACAGTCACAGGTGAGGTGCCTGAAGATTGAAGGTTGGCTAAAGTGGTACCATTATTTAAGAAAGGTGGGAAGGAAAAGCCAGGGAGCTATAGACTGGTGAGCCTGACATCCAGTGGTGGGCAAGATGTTGGAGGGAATCCTGAGGGATAGGATTTACATGTATTTGGAAAGGCAAGGACTGATTAGGGATAGTTAGCGTGGCTTTATGCATAGGGAATCATGTCTGATGAACTTGATTGAGTTTTTTGAAGAAGCAACACCACCTGATGAAGGAGCAGCACTCCGAAAGCTCGTGCTTCCAATTCAACCTGTTGGACTATAACCTGGTATTGTGTGATTTTTAGTTTTGTCCTTAATGTATTTATAAAATCCCTTTGGATTCTCCTTAATTCTATTTGCCAAAGCAATGTCATGTCCCCTTTTTGCCCTCCTGATCTCCCTCTTAAGCATACTCCCTCTGTCTTTATACTCTTCTAAGGATTCACTCGATCTCTGCTGTCTAAATCTGACATATGCTTCCTTCTTTTTCTTAATCCCGCAACAGCTGGTAGAGGGAGAAACCCCTGAGTACTGTCAGAGACCATACGCCAGTTCAACCCTGTGCAAAAGATGCACCTTTGTACTCGGCCATAAGTGACTTGCAGAGAGAAGCAGGAGTACATCAGGCAGGGGTGTTGGAGATCCTCAGGGGCGTAATGTGGAGGGGTTCATTCATCTTCTGTCCACAGTGGTGAATCAGGAAAACCCTCTCCTGACTTATCCTTCCTCTCCATTCAGACAATGATAATGCCTCTTTTCTGCTTTCACAGTTCCACATAGATCAGCTGTATCAGTCCCCTCCTATGTGAAGCCTACCATTCAGTACTAAGCACTGCCCTGCCATTGATCATGTCAACAGCAAGCCATTGATCCATAAGCTGCCTCCTGTTTGTCATGTGTTAGTTGAGCTTAGAGATGGCCTAGGGAGACAGGCTGTCTGGGTCCATTTGGATACCTAGACTGTACTTAGGGAAGTGACAGTGCAAAGTGATTGTCAGCATTGTTTAAAGCTAAGTCATTCTCAGAGCAAAGCAACAAGTATTCTATCCATTTCCTCATCCTCAGTGTGGCTCATTCCAATAACTTCATGAACTGTTAAACTAAACAAGGCACAGAATGCTTAAATTATCAAAATTAACTTCCCTTTCACCTGCTGGCATTGAACATGGACATTTTGCATCTGTAGCAGAGCTAACCCAAGAAAGCCTTTTGCAGTATTTTATTAAAAAATCAATTTCAAAGTGACAATTTCCCCACTGTAATTCTTTCACTTTGACTGTGGGTTCAAATTGCAACATGATCTCAAAATTATCACCAGAACTCTGACTGATGTTTCCAATTCTTTAATGGTTCTGAAAGGATACTATTGCCCCTCCCACTCTGCCAAAGACATGCAGGTGCTGGGCCTCCTCTATCGCCACCCGAATCCTGGAGGAACAAAGCTTCATCTTCCGCCTTGGAACTCTCCAACCACACGGGATCAATGTGGATTTCACCAGTTTCCCCATTTCACCTCCCCCCACCTAATCCCAGTTCCAACCTTGCAATTCGGCACTGACCTCTTGAACTGTCCTACCTGTCCATCTTCCTTCCCACCTATCTGCTCCACTCTCCTTTCTGACTTTTCACCATCACCCCCCACCTGCATCCACCTATCGCATTCCCAGCTACTTGCCCCCCCAGCCCCAACCCCCTCCCATTTATCTCTCAGTCCCCTTGGGCCACAAGCCTCGTTCCTGATGAAGGGCTTATGCCTGAAACATCAATATTCCTGCTCTTTGGATGCTGCCTGACTGGCTGTGCTTTTCCAGCACCACACCCTTTGACTCTGAAAGTATACCCTAAATCTTTAAGTCCCTGAGTAAGGAAGGAGAATCCAGTTCTTGTCCACTTGTTCCCCCGTTCCCCACCCCACACTGGTTTGTTGCAAGTAGTTGATTTAAAACCAAATCTCTTTTTTGTGGATAGATTTTTTCCAGGCTCTAGTGAACTTAAGTTTTAAAGGAGTCAATTTAACAAGGTTTTTTTGACTCAACAAAGAGTGAGTTCATGAATTAATAAATGAGAAGAATCAATACTGAATGAGACATTGCAAGTCAAGAATCATGGATAAATTACAAATTAGATCTTTACAATTTACAAATTCTAATTTACAACTACTGCAAATTATAAGCAATATTTAGCAAATTCATGGTCTATTTTCTGATTTCAAATGCAACACACATTAGAAATAAGAGGGAGTTTTGAAAGAAAAAAATGAGAACAAAGGTATACAGATCAGTCTCTGAAAGTGATTCTGATGATCGATGTCCATGAGTGTGTCCTGAGATGTTGTGGACCAAGATGGAGGAGAAAGCATTGAGCTGGAGTCACCAGGTCACCACCCTGACTTTCAGTCGGGAGTTGCTGTCTAGTTTCTTTCCAATTCTTGGCAAACAACCTGCATATAAATGAGATGAGAAAATGTAATAATGAGATATTATACATTCAAAACCGCCTCTCACCTCTTACCAGTGAGATTCTCACTGTTAAAACCTTGGGTGGAAAATCAGACTTCTTTCTCCTAAAGTCAAGAATCTAATTTTTCCCACACTTGACTAACTGGCCCACCATTGTCTACACTATTTCAGGGCTGGGATCATTTCACCTCCCTCCCCCTGTGCAAAACCTGTGCCCACACCTCCTTCCTCACCTCCATCCAAGGCCCCACAGGAGCCTTCCACATCCAAAAAAGTTTAACTTGCACATCCACCAATGTCATTTATTGTATCCGTTGCTCCCGATGCGGTCTCCTCTACATTGGTGAGACTGGATGCCTCCTAGCAGAGCGCTTTAGGGAACATCCCTGGGACACCTGCACCAATCAACCCCACCTCCCTGTGGCCCAACAATTCAACTCTCCCTCCTACTCTGCTGAGGACATGCAGGTCCTGGGACTCCTCCACCGTCGCTCCCTCACCACCCGACACCTGGAGGAAGAACGCCTCATCATCCACCTCGGAACACTTCAATCCCATGGCATCAATGTGGACTCCACCAGTTTCCTCAGTTCCCCTCCCCCCTCACCTTACCCCAGTTCCAAAATTCCAGCTCAGCACCATCCTCATGTCATGTCCTACCTGCCCACCGTGGGCAGCATGGTGGCACAGTGGTTAGCACTGCTGCCTCACAGCGCCAGAGTCCCGGGTTCAATTCCCACCTCAGGCATCTGTGTGGAGTTTGCACACTCTCCCCGTGTCTGTGTGGGTTTGCTCTGGTTTCCTCCCACAGTCCAAAAATGTGCAGGTTAGGTGAATTGGCCATGCTAAATTGCCTGTAGTGTTAGGTGAAGGGGTAAATGTAGGGGAATGGGTCTGGGTTGGTTGCTCTTCGGAGGGTCGGTGTGGACTTGTTGGGCCAAAGGGCCTGTTTCCACACTGTAAGTAATCTAATCTAACCTCTCTCCACTCCACCCTCCCCTCTGACCTATCACCTCCACCCCAACACCCCATTCACCTATTGTACACTTTGGTACCTTCTTCACCACCCCCCCCCCTCGCCCCCACCATTTATCTCTCCACACCCTGGAGGCTCCCTGCCTCCATTCCTGATGAAGGACTTTTGCCTGAAACATCGATTTTCGTGTTCCTCAGATGCTGCCTGACCTGCTGTGCTTTTCCAGCACCACTCTGATCTAAACTTCTATTTATCACAGTCTATTTACCAAAACAAATACAAAATGTTAGCCCACTCAATGTTAACACACATCTCAACACTTCCACATAATGGGAAAGAGTTTTTACTTTTACACTTCCACGATACGTCAACCTTTAACATTTGTATTTGGTTTACGGAGCTTTTTTCTAATCTTCCCTCCTCTCCCAAAAGCAACTTGTAAATCAAAACCAGTAGAACTGCATCCTATTAGATCTCCAGCATTGTGTCTAAAGGCTTATTCAGAACCTGTGAGAGTAGATCCAAAGATTTTTTTTAACTCGGTGCACCAATTTAATCTCGTGCCCAGCCGACCAATGTTTAACTGAAGCTCCATGTAAACTGAATTGAAGTCAACTGCAAATTTCCAGACCAAGATTGGTAGAGTTTTGCAAGGCAATGATACCTAACCAATGTTGTAATAGGAGTCAAAGTCAGCCATGATCAAATGGAATGGTGTGGTAGGTTTGAAGGGCTGAATAGCTATTCTGCTGTTGTTCCTAACATTCAATGACATTTTTTGCTCTTGGCAAACTACTATTAAAGGCATTAGCTGCTTCAAGTCCCAATTCAGAAGACTGGACGGAATAAAAAATATTTCCTGGTTAGCATTGGTCTGCTATTCTTTTTAATAATTTTCAACCGATGTACTTTTCTTGTCTCTTGGTCAAGCTTTGTTCTGAATGTTTCTTTGACATGAATGTTTACATGGCAGAAACAGAAGAATCATTGTTCCTGGTATCATAGAATCTCCCTGAGCATGTAGCAACAACAGGAAGTTCCAGAAGGAAAGCAGAGTTATGAAGTGTCCCCTACAATACCAGCATTCATACCAGTGCAGGGTGAGGCACTGCATCTTACTGGAGATTGTGCCATGTTCAGAGCTCTTTTGTAAGATATACTTGCCTTGTTGCTACCCAAGTACATCATCATGCTTTCAATGATATGGGATAAAATACGATAAAGCAGGGCTAATAGAAATGGTTACAACTGCCAGATGTCACCAAGCCTTAGGATCTTATGGATCTTGATAATGTCCCTACTGCATCAGACAATATGAATTTGAGACCCAGAGATATGTATACACGTGCCCAAACAAGTTGATGAAAATAATTCTACATTGGCCTTGGCACATTACATTGGCGGTCCCTCTCAGATGAGGATGACTCTCTTCCACTATCGGGGTGAGTCCATATTTGGCTATACAGACCAATGTAGCTTCCGCAGGCTCTGCCATACTTGGGGCAGAAGGTGGTTGCCGGACAGAGTTCGACTGGGCAATTGGCTCTTCACACTCCTTTTTGCCTCGCTTCTGTTTTTACGCAACAGCAAATCTTGAGAAGCTTGACACCTTCACAGATGCTCCTCCTCCACTTCAGGCATCTTTGGCTGCTGATTCCCAGGGGTCAGTGGGAATGCAACACTTCTCCAAGTGAGGCTTGGAGGGTATCCCTGAAGCACGTCTTCTGTCCACCTGGGACTCACCTGCCATTTCAGAGCTGTGAGTAGAGCACCTGCTTGGGGAGTCTCGTGTCAGTCATGGGGCAACATGCCCAGCTCATCGCAGCCAATCAGGGCGGGGTGGGGGTGGAGGGGGTGGGGGGTCAGTGCCTCAGTCCTGAGGATGTTGGCCTGGTTCAGGATGCTGGTGTTGGTGCATTTTCATCCTAGCGGATTTACAGTATCTTGAACAGGCAGCATTGTTGGAACTGCTCCTATGCATTGAGGTTTCTGCTGTCAACAATTGACACCTCAGAGTCATATAAGAGGTCAGGAGCCACCACAACTCTGTATACCATGAATGTGATGTCAAATCTGATGTTGTTGTCCTCTAACACCCTTTCCCTCAGTCAGCCAAAGGCTGCACGAGCACATGAGAGGCAGTGCTGGATCTATTCCTCAATAGCTGCTTTGGACAAGACATTAGAATTGGCCAGCATTCCCTAAGGCCTCCCCCTGACCTTGATGACTCAGGGCTCACTCCGCAATGCCAGGCCAGGTCCGTGGAGGACCTTCATCTTGCAGATGTTCAATGTGAGACCCATACTCTCATTAGCCTCTGTAAAGTTCCTGATGATGGTCTGAAGTTCATCCTCTGATTTTGCACATATGTAAGCATCATCTGCGGCTTGATGATCCTGGCTGGGGTAACTTGTTTCTGATTGAAGGCGATAGAGGTTGAATAATTTCCCGCTGGTTCATTAGGTTAGCTCCACTCCAGTGGGGAGCTTGTTGGCAGCGAGGTGACATATTATCTGGTAGGGAAGTCATGTGATATGTGTTGCAAAGATACTGGTGGCAAATCTGCCCCATAGGGTCATGGTTTGTAGGAGGAGGCAATGTTACCTGCTCATCTATGTTTTGTTGTCTCTGTTTTTTTCTAGACTAACATCAGCATCAACTATCCCATCAACCTTTGTGTTGTTCACAGATGAAACAATCCTGAAGTCTCAACCAACACAGCCAGCCAATTCACTCTTTTCATTTACAGGGAACAGGCTTCTCATTATTCCAGAATGGTCTATTTCACCAAGTAGGGAAAGTTCTGAATGTTCATCATGTCGCACTTTCTCCTACAGCATCAACACTTACTGATCCTTTTCTGTGATGTGTCAGGCATTAATAACCACCTTCTCAGGCTTACTTATTGCATTCTTCTGGAAGTGTAAAATTCTTCATCAAATTTGGTATGTAGGATTCAAGAAGGGAACAAAATTAGTCTATGCCGAAAGCATGAAGCAGTCTCTTATTGATTTGACACCCAAGTTGCACTGTACCTAATTTTCTTTCCTCTGTGGTAATTAGAAAAGCCTCATATTAAATGAGCTGCCAACTCTCGGAACCAATTTTACTGGCGCAGAGCATCGCTAAAGTTTTCTTGACATCAATCTATTAGTAAACATCGGTTCCAGATTTATAGTGACAGAAAAGTAACTAGTATTACAATGCTTTTTGCAAAATGCATTTTTCAACAGAGCTAATAGTACAAGATATTAACCAATAAATGTGTTTGTGTTTGGGAGTGATGAAAAATGGGGCCAAGAGATTGGCAGTGAATAATACTCTCACATTCTTTAAGGACAGCCTCCCACAGCTTGATATTCTAGACTCCTCATAAAAGTCAAAGCCTTGTATTTTATTTAGCTCTTTCCCAATTTTAGCTTCTCTGTTGTATGATGTTCTATGCAAGTAGAGAATCACATGGCATGTGTGAAAATATTGTAAACCTATGCTGGGGGCCAGTAACTGACAAATGTATGGTGAGGTTGTATTACAATGCTTTTACTGTTAAATTCTATTAAAATATGATTGTGTTAGTGCTTACGACTTGTAAGTTGCAACTTTAATGTAAGCCCACCCCATTCTTACCATGAAAAAGCTCTATGTTTGGGTGAGGATGATAAATTAGTTAGAATATGTGTGCAAAAGCTACCTAACAACATCATTCAATGAGTAGAAGGAAAATGCTATGGATGCTGGAAATCTGAAACGAACCCAAGGAATACTGGTGAAACTCAGCAGATTTTGCAGAGACAGAACAGTCTCTCCCTCCACAGCTGCTGCCTGATCTGTTGAGTTTCTCCAGTGTTCTCTGAGCTTGCTGTTTTCTGGGTTGACTGCATATATGGGCTATGTACATGGCAAATGGAAATGTGGGAAGGTTTACATTGGCACTCAAATGACTCTGTTGACTCTGTTTGTGGGCAGTATAAACAACTCTGAGTCTGGCAGACCCACAGAAAAAAAATGTGAAACTTGAAAGGATTCAGAAAAGATTTACAAGGATGTTGCTGGGGTTGGAGGGTTTGAGCTATAAGGAGTGGCTGAATAGGCTGGGGCTATTTTCTCCAGGGCAGCAGAGGCTGAGGGGTGACCTTAGAGAAGTTTAAAATCATCATGGGCATGGATAGGGTGATTAGTCAAAGAGTGTGGTGCTGGAAAAGCACAGCCTTTCAGGCAGCATCCAAAGAGCAGGAGAATTGACATTTCAGGCATAAGCCCCTTCATCAGGAATCTCCAGCATCTGCTGTCCTCTCTTTCTCCTAGATGATAGGGTGAATAGTTAAGGACTTTTCCCAGGGTAGGGGAGTCCAAAACTAGAGGGTATAGGTTTAAGGTGAGAGGGGAAAGATGCAAAAGAGATCTAAAGGAGCAATTTTTTCCCACAAAGGGTGGTGTGTGTATGGAATGAATTGCCAGAGGAGGTGGTGGAGGCAGGTCCAATTACAATATTTAAAGGTCTCTAGATGGAGGCTCCAAGATGGCGGTGATCGAGGAAAATTGCATTGCAGAGCTCCCTACCGCGGCGCTAGTGGGAGGAACTTTTAACCCGCCCTACCCGGACCACCGCGATATCCTGGGCCTCTGGAAAAGTCGTGGAGTCCCAGGAAACTGTTAAGAATCAACTTACCTTTGCTTTTGCCGTCCAGGAATGCCGAAGAAGGGAGGAGGAGCGTCCAAGGCCGGGCCCATGGCCCAACCTACAGGATCCTCTGATACGATTTCTTACTAGGCCCCAGTGAAGGAGCTCGCAAAATCTCACGAGATATTGGATAAGCAGGTAGAGGAGAAGCTGGCCCCAATCTCTATCATGTTGCAGAAGCATGAACAGCAGCTGGGAGACCTGGAGAAAAAGACGGATGAGGTAGAACAAAGAGTTGCCGTGGTGGAAGCTGATACCGGTTCCTCCAAGGATAGGATCCAGGTCCTGGAGACGCAGGTCTGTAATTTGCTTGACCAAGTCGATGACCTCGAGAACAGGGGCAGGAGAAAAAATTATTTGTATCGTCGATCTGCCATGATTGTGTTAGTGCTTACGACTTGTAAGTTGCAACTTTAATGTAAGCCCACCCCATTCTTACCATGAAAAAGCTCTATGTTTGGGTGAGGATGATAAATTAGTTAGAATATGTGTGCAAAAGCTACCTAACAACATCATTTGTTTGATATGTTGTTGTATTTCATTGATGTATCAATAACAGATTTTCACAATGAACTATCTTAACCTTTAATTATCAAATAAAGCTTCATGTTGTGCTTCAGAAAAAAGGTCTCTGGATGGGTATATGAATAGGAAGGGTTTAGCGAGATATGAGTCAAATGGTGGCAAATGGGATAGGACTATTGTAGAATACCTGGTCAGCATGGACAAGTTGGACCGAGAGGTCTGTTTTGGTGCTGTACATCTCTATGACTCTAGGCTATCTCCTGCCAGTCATATTGCTCCGTTGCCCATTGCACTGGCTGCCTTGGCATGACAAATATTGCAATACCCCTCGTAGCCACTTCATGGGGCACCATTTCCACTCTGCAACTATTGAAAAGGACATTGAAATACCACACAACTCCATTTGTCACCAACAGACAGGGCTTTGGGATGTATACTTATTGTACTAAGCAAGTTTTAAGTTTGCCATTGTTCCGCCTAAATAACTTTCTGAAATATTTCCAACCTTTTCACATAACATAATATTTACTTTCAGTATGCAGCCATTCATCTCTAAGTAATCAAGTTGCTTTTCCCAGTGCACTTTTGTAAGTGGAGTATTGGGAAAGATAGACAATCACAGTAATACAAATTTTTTTTAAAATTTGAACTTATATAGTACCTTTTACAATTCAAGATGCTCCAAAGCACTTCACAGTGCTTTTAAGTGGTTTATATTGTAATCACTGTTGGAATGTATTGTACTGAAATGTCAGTCTAAATATGTCTCTGGAGTGGGGCTTGAAGCTGTTACCTTCTGAGTCTCAGAAGGCAGTGTTACCGCTCGGTCAGCACTGATGACATGTAGGTTAAATGGCTTTCACGAGCTCAGAATATTTCAATTTGCTTTAGGACTGCCAATAAACCACAATCACAGTTGTATTGAAGAAAAATAGTGATGGTTAATATATTCACAGCAAAATCCTACAACAGAAAAATGTGCTAAATGATTAGAAAATTTGCTTATTTTTAGTGCTGTTTTATCAAATGGATATGCTATTCTGAATGCTCTTTCAACAGACCTCTGGTGGGGCTTAAACCCATAAACCTTACAGGCAAGGAAAAGAACATTACCACTGAAACAATCTTGCATCAACTATTGTGAAACGTTTAGTAGAATCAACTTCCTCTGATCAGGCGCATAAACCCCATTGCAACCTTCTGCCAGGTCCATGTGGGGGCCCTTAGGTCTGGAGACCTACAGATCTTTTACTTTCAATTGAGTGCACAAATAGTTTCAATTTTGCTCCCTATTTTAATGAGCATTATTTTTCTGCCATTATTGACTTCTTATCACTATGGTACACTTTGCTATGCATTCATTAAATTATTTTCTTTGGTGATTGGACGAGTTTGTTTTGCATAACTGATATGCTTTTGTAAATTACGTCAGGGATTCCTGAGGGCTTTCTGTAGGTATTCCTGGGATTGCAATTATATTTAGAGATGTTGTCCCATAAATTAATGGATGAAAACATTGTTATGGATTGTGATCACTGGCATTTCCCTGAATGGAGTGAGTGGCTGTAAATGATCCTCAGCATCTACATATAATCATTTTGCAAGAACGTTTCTATGTTGTGCATCTCTATGACCCCATAACCTCAATTTGGAACAGATTTCCTGATGTTTTTTATTGTCAACCCCTAGCCTGAAGGCACGATGAGCAATTTTGGTATGACACCCATAGTTTAGGTGTACACAACAAATGTGGGAAAAATCTGGGATCTTTCTGCTCTGCTTATCTTATTCACACATTTTAAAGTTTTAGTTTAACGAGCTGAGGTAGAACAGGAGCCCTTTAACTGCCCTTTGCCTTTAGAGTTCTAACGGTACCTCATCAAAAATAATGGAGATGCTGTCAGTGATTAATATTGCTATGTTATCCTTCACGCTTGTCAACAATGGCCTTCAATAGTACTTAGTAAGTCTCAACAACTATTGATTGTGAGATCAATGGTACTAATTGAAACAAACCAGTTCTTCCTGTAATGTGGTCATCAAATTATAGGATATATTATTCCTGTCCAAGGACTGAAGTAGCAGAACTAGAGTGGAACAAGTGTTTCTGATCACCAAATCTTCAGACTCAAACTCTCAAAATATTCTGGGATCAGCCTTTATTACCCTGGCCTGAGTTGGGGGTCTCCTTACCAAGGAGGAGGATAGAATATTGTTTGCTGAAGGATTTGAGTGTCAATTAAGGGGATGTGAGCTCTTAAAGATGGGTAGTAGCATATATTTTATTTATTCATAGGACATGAGCATCACTGACAAAGGCCAGTATTTCTTTCCCATTCTCTGTTGACCTTACTGGTGGTGTTGAATTGCCTTCGTGAATCGCTGCATTGCTTGTGCCGCTGGTACATGGACAGGTTTGGGGTACGTGCCAAAAGTATTTCAGTCATTCCAAAGGCTTTAACATTAATGTTCACCCCTCAGGCTACAAATAAAAGGAACAGAAGTGTCTAACAATAGAAAAGGCTGAACAAAATGAGAAATGCGAAATTGAGTTTCTTGTTATATGACGAAGCAGGGCAGGATCCGATAGCTGGCAAAGTGAAGGCATGAGGTTAATTGCAAGGAGGTTTCACTATTTAACATCTCAGATTGCCATCCCTGAAGAGAGCAGCATAGCATGATTGCATGGTAAAACCTGACAGCCAGGCCAAATGCAAGCAACCTAGGAATAGAGGTAGAGGATACTAACTGCAAAGCTAAGACTATTCAGCGTTGTCCATTATCCACAAAATGGCCTAAACATGCATGTCCCAACCATTTGAACCATTTTCAGATTAAAGTCTGGACATGGTGAAACCCCAAAACAGCTTTGTAGTTCTTTTCAGGCAATTCATACTCCCCAACAGCACAAACCTTCTCAATTCCTGTCCTTGTGTATTTTTATTAAAGCATGTATGTTAGCATGTGGGTCAGAATAAGCTCCAGGTTAGATCCAAGCCTGTCACTGTTTTGTTATTACTTGAAGATAAGAGTAAAGAGTATTCTCCTGAGCCCACCTAATTCAAGCAAAAGCTCAGAAACAAAACTGACAGGAAAACAGATGACAAAGCCTGCTTCTGCCTATACTGTCCTGTCTGTGATTTTGTCTTCCTTTCCTCAACAGGCCCAAACCAGCCTGCTGCTTCCTCAGCACTCACTAATGCTGCGGCAGCACACTCAATGTTTGGAGCTTTCGCATTTCTTCCTTTGCAGTGGCCCTGATATTAATGAATATCAGGCAAACTGGTGGAGGCTAAAATAGGTGGAAAGTCTAACCTTGTTACACGATAATCATTCCTGTGTTTCTGTTTACATCAGTAAACATGACACAAGAGTTATAGGAAGACTCAGAAATTACTTTGACTCCCTTGTTGGAGACAGATGGAAAAGGAGATGTGATAAATCAAGAGATTGTGATGTGAGATGTAGGTTTCACAGCTCTGTGAAACCTATCTCTTAGGCTCCTGCATCCTGGCACTGCGCTGTCATGTGTCCCTGATTTTCATTGTTTCTCAGTGGCGGCTATGCTTTGAGCTCAGGTTTTGTTTGATAATGTTCCTGTGAATTTAAAAGTATAATGAGACCTAACAAGCGTCCATAGGTTTATTTATTGGCCGATGTGCCAGTCAGGACTAAAGAAGCCTCTTTGGGCTCAAATTTCATGTTTCAGAATTGTTCTGAAGAAGGTCACTGGACCCAAAATGTTAACTCTGCTTTCTCTCCACTGATGCTGCCAGACCTGCTGAAGTTTTCCCAGCTATTTGTGTTTTTGTTTCTGATTTCCAGCATCTGCAGTTCTTTGTTTATTTTTAAATTTATTAATCATTCTCCATTTCAGATGACCAATAGCTGCTAAAATTATCATTTTTAACAAATATGCACTATGCATTGGGACTGATCATAATCATTCCATTTTACACCAGACTTCAAGATCTACCAATAGGGAGGATTTGCATCTCATTAGTCTGAGCTCAATCTCACCCAGGGTGAGAGTTGAAAGGCCAGTGCCTAATCTAATGAATCTCAAACTAATACTGCTACTAAATTCCCACCTATCTGCTTATGTTGGGGCCAAATGGTTTCACTCCATAGTTATCACTTCTCTACTAGCCTGACTGCTTCCATAATCCCTTTTCATAACATATCACTCAGACTGTCTATCCAGCAGTTCACTTTTTCCAAGGAAGTTTAGCTTTTTTTTCCATTTACCTCATGGTATAGGCTAATGAAAAATACTCTCTCTGTTTTCATTCTTGATATACCCAAAGAGCTGCAGTCATCTTTCTTTGGTTTACTGCTTTAGCACTGCGTGTAAAATTCAACATTTGGGAAGAGGCAAAACCAAACCTTACCCAGCCCATTATTCACTGATCAAGGCAACATTCACCCCCGGGGACCTCCCTTCTCAGGAGGCTACCTGTTTCTGTTCACAGAATATCAAGCCATAAGTGTCATTTTGCATCAGATGAGTTGTCCATCTCCAAGCATGCGTAGTCTGGGAGCTGTTTTTATTTTGGTAATTCCTCTCTGAAATCAGAAAAGAAAGCAGGAAGAATGAAAGGAAGGTGAAAGATTAGACAGAGGAGGAAACACAAGAAAAGTTTTTGAAAGGACGGCTCCTCATCCAGTGTCTCCCCGTCTAACCTCCCTCGAACAGTTGCACGAATCCCTGTCTCTTCAGCTTTATACTTTTCCCCATTACATTTTTGATTCCTATAAAAGATACCACTTTTCATGACCTCGGAACAACCCAACATATTTGACAGGAACTGAAGTACTTTTGATGTGCGGCCAATGTTCTAATGCAGGAAGAGCAGGATCACGCAAGATCAATTGCAGTTCCATGTGTAATGGACCTTACTTATTTAGTGAGTTGCCAGTTTTAATTACCCTAGGCTTTTGCACCTAACTTTCAGATATATTGTTAATAGTTTTTTCAAAAATATAATGTAAAGTAATTCTGGCTTTAGTGCAACTTGCACTGTGGAATATTTCTATTTTAGTAACAAAAAGCTGCATAGCCTTCAAAACATTTATCCTCTATAGTGCAAAGAGATTATTAGCACTGGTTCAGGAGATTAAAACCATTAAAGTAAGTGCATGTTTTATTACATCATAAAACTGTGGTGTGCACTTTCTAATTATCACTTTATTGCTTTAAACAACAAAATAAATCTTTTATTCAATAATAGCCTACACTAATTTTAGTACATGTCAAACATTTCTACCCCTACCAATAGTCAAATAGTTTTAGTGATATGTATTTCATTCATAATGATGGTTGAGTTCTCACTGTTTGCAATATTAGGTTTAAACTACAATGTCGTATGCAGCCAAGTAATCTTATCATCCCCACCATTAGCAGTCAGACACAGACAGCACAGATGAGATATGAGCTGTGAGAGTGTGCATGTGACTTTCTAATTCCATTACTTTTCACAGTTACTGCATTTTAAATAGTCCTGCAGCAGTGTAAAGAGGTTGACACATAGTTCATATTGTCAGTTAGCAGTTCCTCAGTTCTGTATGGGCCAAAAGCATGCCTCTTGTTATATTCACTGCTCCTCTAACTCTGGTTTTCAAACTTTCAAAGTGCAGTGTGCCTTTTGCAAATATTGGCATGTCCCCAGGGAGTTCCTGCCCTAGTTTTGGAAGGGTAGTGTGAAGGAGTATGGGTTGTCATTCCAGCAAACATTTTTATTCACACACAGATCGAGAAAGAAAACATGCACAAGTATGTTAACAAACTTAGGAAAAATATCAATTCCAGAATTCTCAAGAGTGTAGTTTTTTTTGACACACAGGATGTTCAGCTTCTGCCAGGCTCAACTCTGATAACCTGACAGACCTCCTGGGATCTTCTCACAGACTCCCAGGCCTGCAAACTTCAGTTTTGAAATCATTACTCCAACTCATTCTTCTCAGGAATTCAAAAGTACTTAACTCCAAAAACTCTCTTCCGCTCACTTTTTCTTCTCTCTGCCATTCTGTGCACTTTTGACACAATGTTTTGTAGTCTTGTTTAACTTCATTTCAGCAAGAATATGGGTTGTCCTTTTGGTTAGTTTTAACGTCCTGTTCTTTCTGACCTCGCAAAGGAATGTGTTTGACTTACTTTAAGAACCTTTTCTGTCTCTGCTTCGATCTGATTTCATACCCTTGTTTAGGAGGGGTATGAGGCGGGTGAAGGAGGATGGTGATGGTGTGATTCATTATTGAAAACTTTTGATTCATGTTGTTGTTATTCACTAGTTGTCCTGGTGGTCAATTGGAGGAGTGAGCCAGAAGTTTGCTTCTTTCCAGAGAATCTGTTGAGCAGAGAGGATTGTGGAACAATCAGATCTGTTAATTCTATCAAGCCCTGTGTGGTAAGCAGTTGCCTCATTTACCTACACACCCATGCAGATTAACCACAAAACATCCAGAACCTGATCAGATAAATAAGATGCTCATTTATAAGTGCTGTGTTCCCACAGGCTGGTTAGGCCTGTCATGTCAACTTTTAATCCTAGTGATTGATAGTCAAGTGCCATCACTGGAGTTTTTCCAATCACAGCAGTACTATAGTGCAAAAAGAGGTTACTTAGCCCGGTGTATCTGCACTGGCTCTCAAAATGAGCATTTTGACAAAGAGCGATTCGTCCATCTTTGTAAACTTGGACTTTGTTTCTGTTCATGTTATCATCCAATGCCCTCTTGAATCCTTCAATTGAGCCTGCCTATACTAATGATGGAAAATCTAACAACTACTACAAGGCTGGATATGTGTACAATGGACTGATACAATAAAAGCAGCCATTTTGAAGAGAGTTATTGAGAAACAGAATCTGAGATTATAACATCTCAGTGAGCAATCGGACAATGGCTTGGAAGTTGTCAGTGTATTCACTAATTTCAATTAAAGGCAATGGTTACAAATTGTACATTGACAGAAGCATCTGCAGTCATTGTTTTTATCTAGTTGATTTTAACCCTACTGCGAATCCTCTTGCAAGGATGCCTGCCTTGAAGAAGTTTTCCTCCTCTCTCTACAAGGGTATTCCTGATGAAGGGCTTTTGCCCGAAACGTCGATTTTACTGCTCCTCAGATGCTGACTGAACTGCTGTGCTCTTCCAGCACCACTAATCCGGAAGCCTCACCAGTTTAATTCACCTTAAACAAAGGTTTATTGAGGATCTCCTGGATGCAAACAACAGGCTATATTTGGCCAGTCAGATAAGGTGTATTTACTAAATGTGTCAGGCATGATGAGGTAGTTGGTTGATGAATTCAATGGACAGATGGTTAGTGGACATTACAACACTTCTGGTTACAAGAAGGCTACTTCTCCAGATGATGGCTTTGCCACCAGTGAAATTCCGATGCACAGAAATAATTGCCCATAATCTGGTCCTTAATTACTTGTGTGGCTACCAGTCTTTGTTGAATGGGCAGCTGATTCTGCTGTCTTCCTAGATATTGGAAAAACCTCCAGGTGGTAGGTATGTGCTATTGCCAGGCAAGTGCCAAGGATGTTCCCTAAATAGTTTACATTCTCTCAAAACATTGCTAATAGTGCCATAGAGAGGTGTTAAAGAATAAAAGCTGTATGGAAATAATTTCTCTATCGCTTTAGCTTATCCATTTCCTTGCTGTTGTGGAGTCTATCAGCAGCTGAAATACAGGAGATAAACTTGAACTGCTGGGTAGCAAAATAATATTCAGTAATTCATTTATTCTGAAAAAAGGTTTAGTTTCAACATTAGAGAAAACTTTGGACATCTACTTAGGAGATACAAGAAACCTACAGCAAGCCTCTTAAAAACTATATTGCATCTGAAACTTTCCATTTCATTTCCTGTTTTGTAATTTAGATTCATTGGCATTCACAGTTAAAGCTCACTTAGGTCATTGTATCCTTCAATAGGCAATGCATTTTGAAAGAGACAGTCCCGTAGCCAAGAATACCTGGGACAAGAGGAGAGCCTGTCATTAAGTCCATTGGAAATTATGTCAAGAGTACATATTAAATCAAAGGGAAGACATCAAGCAGGGCCGATGTGCACGGAAAAGAAATCAAGCAAAATTGATTCAAGGAAGATTCATGATTGAATGTTTAAAATAGAGTGAACAAAACCGGAACCTCCTACCCTGACAGAAGTTACAATACGGCGATTTTCAGATTTATAGTAGCTCAGAGGAGTGAGAAGTGATGCTTAAATTCATGTCCATGCATCATTCAGAGACCCAGTTGTCACTCTCCCCAGTGAATCTCTGCAGGAAAAAACTTCCTTGGCTGAACGTTTGTGTAACTATCCACTATGGATTCAGACAAATAAATATTCTCCCTACTCACTCAGAATGTAAGCACAAATCAAAAGCTACTACTTAAGCAGATTCAATGTCCACCCAGAACAGTATCTGTAGATAATGGGAGCCATTTAACTTTGAGTGATTTTGTAAAGCTGCCAATATCGATTGTGCCTTAGTTATAATCTACACCCAATTCTCCATTTCATCAAAATCTGTGGCTAATTAGATCTTGCTTGCAAACATCACTTCTGATTAAAATTATCTCCAAAACGTCTTTCTAAAAGATGCTGCAATCTTAAAAGAAGGAATGTAAATAAGAACTTTGGTACAATGATTGAAAAGTTAAACCATGTGAAAAATAACTAATGGAGCATTCACCAGTGAGATTGTGAAAACAATTGCTGACAATCTTGCAAGAACTGGCAAACGGTTATAAAGTTCATCTAAAAGGATGATCAATTCTCCCATTGTTCTTCCAGGAAATCCTTGTCAGAGACTGATTCCTATAGTAGGAGGTCCCAACTCACGGATATTAAATGACCCTCCTCCAGTCAAGTTCACAATAACTCAGTGCTCCTTAAATAGAAAGTATACATGTATTGTGAGCCTTTATTTTGTTTTAGTTATTTTAGAACTGATCTATTTTAAGATGTTAAGGAACCTTGACTGTTTAATATCATTAAACATCTAAATACTACCCAAAGAATGCAACAAGCAATAGGATTACTTGAAAGGATGAAATACAAACATTTGTTCAACTAAAACAGCAGATGGACCCTGGAAGAACGATGCAGGCCAGGCAGCATCAGGAGGTGGTGTAAACCTTCTTCAGGACTGAGGGTGGGTGTAGGGGGTGCTGCAGATAAAGGGGTTGGCGGGGGCAGTGGGGATAGGTGAAGACAGTTAGAGGGTACAACCTGGTGGTCAATGGGAGGAATGAATCCGGTTGGTGGCAGGGAGGAGTGGAAGGGAGGGGGAGGGGCTGGGAATGGAGTCGGGGGATGGGAAGGGAGGTTATTTGAAATTGGAGAACTCAAAGTTGAGTCCTCCAGGCTGTAGGCTGCCCACGTGGAAGATGAGATGTTATTCTTGCAATTTGCAGTTTGGTTCGTTATGGCAATAGAGGAGGCCAAGGATGGTCATATCGGAAAGGGAGTGGGAAGGAGAATTAAATGGGTGGTGACAGGGTGGAACAATACCTCATCTTCCACCTGGGCAGCCTGTAGCCCAGAGGACTCAGAATTGAGTTTTCCAATTTCAAATAACCTCCCTTCCTGTCCCCCGACTCTATTCCCAGCCCCTCCCCCTCCCTTCCACTCCTCCCTGTCACCAACCGGATTCATTCCTCCCATTGACCACCAGGTTGTACCCTCTAACTGTCTTCACCTATCCCCACTTCACCACCCTGCCCCTGCCACCCCTTTATATGCAGCTCCCCTACACCCACCCCCAGTCCTGAAGAAGGGTTACACCTGAAATGTTGACTTCTCCATCTCCCGATGCTCCCTGCCTTGCTGTGTTCTTCCAGCCTCCTACCTGTCTACTTTGGATTCCAGCATCTGCTGGGTTTTTTTGTCTTAGCAGGACAGCAATCCCAACATTAGATGTTTTTCAGAGTAATGTCATCATTAAAATTATCCCAAAACCTGTCAGTAAAATTATCCATTCCAAAAAAGTGTCTAAAGCTGCATAATGCTTAGTAGAATTGTGTTTGAATAGTTTGACCACTTTATAATAAATCAACCCTGCTATTTTATTCCATTCTGTTATTCCATTTACTCCAAGAGGGATTAGCCTGGAGTGAAGCAGATTTGGGCTGAACTGCAAAGAAAGGGCAGGGATCTCCTGAGATGATACCTTCTCTCAGCACATCTTTCAAAGAAAATGATTATGATTGGGGCCAGGGTAAAACAAAAAGTGCTTCAATATTGAATTGCAGGGAAACTGTTTTAGTGCAATGATTCATTGCAGCTTATACTTTGTTTCCTTCATTGAACAAAAGGTTGGGGGCCAGGGACCCATTTTAAACACTATTTTAGACCCATTGCTAAGAATTAAATAATGCGTCGTCTAGAAATGTGAAGTCCTTGAATGTTTTCTTTTAATCCAATAGTGAAAAAAAAATCTGGCTATTAGCAGTACCAATGCAAATGATGTTCAGTAATTAACGTGGAATGAGCAGGTCAGTTACATGACACTTTTGTGAGCATGTCTCCTAACTGACCCCAAGTCACAATATTTGAATGCTCAGATCGCAGGCAGGCAAATGATTCCAATATAAATGTCTTCAACTCCTTCGTGAAGAGCAAGTTTTATTCCAATTTAACTCATTATTCATATCTCAAAGTCTTATTAAAAGTATCTGCTTGTGCAATTCTGGCAGCGCTATGCAGACGTTTTCTTAATAAGCTATTATAAAACCTTATTCAAGGAGCTCATCGATTTAATATTCTGCAGGAAATATTGTGAATAAATCCAGTCAGTATCTGTTAGTAATTTTGTATGCCCAGATGGCTAGCACTCATAACAAACTGTTACTGCCTGTGTTACTGAACTGATTCACATTATAAATAAGTACTAATACCTATTTATGTTACAGCAGCAGGAATCTTTCAGAAAGCAGATAGAATTGTTTGAAATAATTTTGTAATTGTTGTGCCTTAAGGTGAGGTCTCCTCAACGAAAAGGTCTTTACCTTTTTCATTATTTTTCATCCAAATTTGTTTTTTATTTGTGGTCTGCATCATTCTCTTTCTGTTGGCTTAAAATAAACAGCACAATCCGAACACCAATGTTGCAAAAGTTTAGGACATTGAGAAAAGTTATTGTACTTCATGAACTGAAGTTTTCTTAACCTTTGTAATTCAAACACTTTATAAACTGCAGCTAATTCTTGTTTTGTTTTTGCTGTATATTTAAAAGAGTTTGATACTGATTAGCTTGGTAGAGAGCCTCATTGCTTTTGGTGTATGGTTCTCATTTACAGTCAAGAAGGGAGTTGCCAGCCCTAGATGGCATTCATTTCAAAGCAGCTTGCCTATTGTGGAGAGCAGAGAATCTTACAGGGCAGGGTTCAGCGAAGACCTTCAAAGGGAGGCGTAGGATTGGGAGCATAGTGATGGAACAGTAGATTCCAACAGCAGGAAATGTTTAGAGGCATCCATTGCAGCGACGAGATTAATCATAGAATCCCTACAGTCCTTCAGCCCAACAAATCCACACCGAACCTGCAAAGGCCAACCCACCCAGACCCACGCCCCACCCTATTACCTTATATTTACCCCAACTAATGCAGCTAACCTACACATCCCTGGTCACTATGGCAAATTCCCCTAACCTGCACATCTTTGGATTGTGGGAGGAAACCAGAGCACCCAGAGGAGACCCACACAGACACAGACAGATTGTGCAAACTCCACACAGACAGTCACTGGAATTGAACCTGGGTCCCTGTCACTGTGAGGCAGCAGTGCTAACCACTGAGTCACCATGCCATCCATGAATGTATGATAGAAATGGGGAGCCCTTCTAAATACCTATAAGCAGACACCCATCTCACATGATCTTTGAGCTGGTTGAGATGAATAGTATTTGAAGTCCTGATAATGTCTGCTCCCCCTTATTTAAATACATGAGATCCTAACCTGCTTTTGACAGGAGCATGGCTGGCCACCTAAGCCTACGTAAATGTGAGGCTCAGAACAGATGGGTAATTATATTTTGTGTTAGACTAGTTAGGAGACATTACTGACTCTTTGGGAGGTTTGAACAATAACCTATTTATTACATATTTTGGAATTATATACTAACTTACAGAAGCATGACTAGGTTTGGTGAGAACGTAATTTTTTTTCTCTGAATCTCTCTCGCGATCTCTTTCATCACACTTGTAGATATTACTCATACTGTTACAGACATTAACCCTTTCAAATCATTACACTATATATCCCACACCCTCCTCCAAGTTTTTGTCCATGGTTACAATATTGTAAACATGAGTGCACTAACCCCTTCAAGATTCATGGGGAATCACTAAGAAATCCCTCTATGGAGTAAGAGATCCCACGGTAATAGGTAATAACCTCCTCAGCTTGAACTCATCACCTGAGCCCTTGATAAAACAGACCCAGCAGCCAAAAATGCTGAATTATCTTGTGCAGTGATAGCATCCATACTCAGGGACAAGGAGGCCAGGATTCAAGTTTCATCTGCTCCAGCAATAACATCCCTGAGCATGTTGATTGGAAAATAATTATAAAAGAGTGGGTCTGCAGAATTGTCTGTCCCAGGCTGGGACTTGTCGTCCTACATAAGGCGAAAGTGAGGCTGCAGATGCTGGAGATTAGAGTCGAGAGTGTGGAGCTGGAAAAACACAGCAGGTCAGGCAGCATCCGAGGAGCAGGAGAGTCAACATTTCGGGCAAAAGCCCTTCATCAGGAACGAAGGTGTGAGTCGAGGGGGTGGTGAGATAAATGGGAGGGGGTGGAGCTGGGGGGGGTGTGGGAGGAAGGTAGCTGAGAGTGCGATAGGTGGATGGAGGTGGGGGTGATGGTGATAGGTCAGAGAGGAGGGTGGAGCGGATAGTTGGGAAGGAAGATGAACAGGAGGGACACGTCATGAGGGTGGTGCTGAATTGGAAGGTTGGATCTGGGGTAAGGAGGGGGGAGGGGAAATGAGGAAACTGGTGAAATCCACATTGATGCCATGGGGTCGGAGGGATGCGAGGCGGAAGATGAGGCATTCTTCCTCCAGGCGTCAGATGGTTGTGGAGTGGCTATGGAGGAGGCCCAAGACCTGCATGTCCTCAGCAGAATGGGAGGGGAAGTTGAAGTGTTTGCCCACGGAGCGGTGGGGTTGATTGGTGCAGGTGTCCCAGAGATGTTCTCTGAAGTGCTTTGCCAGTAGGTGTCCTGACTCCCCACTGTAGAGGAGACCTCATTGGGAGTAACAGATACAGTAAATGACACGTGTGGAAGTGCAGGTAAAACTTTGATGGATGTGGAAGGCTCCTTTAGGACCTTGGACAGAGGTGAGGATGGAGGGGTGGCCGCAGGTTTTGCAATTCCTGTGGTGGCAGGGGAAGGTGCCAGGAGGGGTGGGTGGGTTGGTGGGAGGCGTGGACCTGACGAAAGAGTCGCGGAGTGAACAGTCTTTACGGAAAGCAGATAGGAATGGAGAGGGAAATATATCTCTGCTGGTGGGGTCCATTTGTAGGTGTCAGGAAATGGTGGAAGATGAGGCGATGTAAACGAAAGTTGGTGGGGTGGAAGGTGAGGACTAGGTGGGGAATAGTGCCAGTGTAACTATGGAAGATGGGCCCCAGCTCTTTGTCGGTTACGTGGAACAGCTCATCTTCTGTAGTTACCCTGGCACCACTCCTCACCTTTTCCTCCAGTACATTGATGACTGCATCGGCACTACCTCATGCTCCAATGAGGAGGTTGAGCAGTTCATCAACTTCACCAACTCATTCCACCCTGACCTAAATTCACCTGGACCATCTCAGACACCCCCCTCCTCTTCTTGGACACCTCCATCTCCATTACCAGTGACCGACTCAACACTAACATCTTTTAAAAACCCACCAATTCCCGCAGCTACCTGGACTACACCACCTCCCACCCGCCTCCTTTAAAAATGCTATCCCTTATTCCCAATTCCTCCGCCTCTGCCGCATCTGCTCCCAGGAGGACCAGTTCCACCACAGAACACACCACATGGCCTCTTTCTTTAAAGACCATAATTTCCCCTCCCACATGGTTGATGATGCCCTCCAGTGCATCTCCTCCACTTCCCGGATCTCTGTCTTTGAACCCCACCCCTCCAACCGCAACAAGGACAGAACCCCCCCGATGTGGTCTTCTCTACATTGGGGTGACAGGACGCCTACTCACAAAGCACTTCAAAGAACATCTCCGGGACACCCGCACCAACCAATCACACCCTCCCATGGCTGAACATTTCAACTCCCCCTCCCACTCCGCCAAGGACATGCAGGTCCTGGGCCTCCTCAATCGCCACTCCTTAACCACCCGAGCCTGAGGAAGAACACCTCATCTTCCACTTCGGGACCCTCCAACCCCATGGCATCGATGTGGATTTCACCAGTTTCCTCATTTCCCCTCCCCCCCACCTTACCCCAGATCCAACCTTCCAACTTGGCACAGCCCTAATGACCTGGCCTACCTGTCCATCTTCCTTCCCACCGATCCACACTACCCTCCTCTCTGACCTATTACCATTACACCCATCTCCATCCACCTATCACACTCCCAGTTACCTTCCCCCAGCCCTATCCCCCCTAGCTCCACCCCCTCCCATTTATCACACCATCCCCTCAGCTCACATTCTCATTCCTGATGAAGGGCTTTTGGCCCAAAATGTTGACTCTCCTCCCCTGATGCTGCCTGACCTGCTGTGCCTTTTTTTCCAGCACCACACTATCGACTCTTGTCTTTGTCCACTATGAGTCGTGGCTCTATTTTGACGTATGTTCTGTTCCAGTCAGGCTTCCTGAGTTATTATAGTGAGCTGTCAGTATTGAACATCCATCATCTGATTTTAAAAATGGAGACCTTCATGGACTCAGATGATTCCTGCGATCACCTAACCACAGATTGAAGCAAGTTCATGAAACCTGTGAAGAATACATCAAACCACTGAAAGTACCATTTCATCAAAGACAGTGAAAACACAACTAAGTCAGAGTCAAGAAATTCACCTCTCTTCTTAATTCACTCTGGCATGACAAATTAATATCATTGGCAATGAATGGCTTGGTGCCTGTTGAGCTATCAACTTGGAAAGACATTGAAGCTAGACTCATGAATAATGAAATGGATGTATTGCAATTGCTGTCTTTGAGCAGCAAACCAAAGTGAAGGAAATAGGGATTTGTTTCACCCAAGCCTGGAAGGTGGGCTCTCTCTCTCTCTGCCTTTTTCTCTCAACCTCCAAAGTCAGTGTTTGGTGAAAAAGCAACTTGGGAAAACAACAATTCACTGGGAACTTCTGAATTCTACATATTTCACTACTGCTGAGGAAGAAGGTCACAGTTAAATAGCCAATGGACTCAAGTTTCAGGTTTAACTCCCATACCTCAAATACTCTAAGAACTTTTAATCTGTATAGCTTTATTCTCCCTATCTGTATCATACTCTCAAACCTATTACCTATGTTTACATGTGTATTTGTTGCATCTTATTAATTTTTCTTGGTAACATAGAGAACATACACCCTTTTCCTTTCATTCAGTTCATTTTTCAACAAACCAAATTTTGATTGAAATCTGGTTAGCTGTGTGCTAAAAAGAAGTACAATGATTTGTTAGGCCTGACCAATAGAGTGCTACAATGAATGGAACAGATTCCTCCTCCTCATCTGGTCGTATTGACACGTATATATTTTTATACAATGATTTTAATTTTTATATACTATCCTAATATCCACCCTCCCTCCCTCCACCCCCAATCTCTGTCATCACCGATTCCACCTGTCCAGCATCTTTATATTTTCCCTGATTGTGATCCAGTCAGACTCAATAGATTAATAGACTTTCTCTGAACTGTTGTTACTGGACTTTTGGAGACATAGTCATAGAGATGTACAGCATGGAAACAGATCCTTCGGTCCAACTCGTCCAAGCCGACCGGATATCCCAATCCAATCTAGTCCCACCTGTCAGCACCCGGCCCATATCCCTCCAAGTCCTTCCTATTCATATACCCATCCAGATGCCTTTTAAATGTTGCAATTGTACCAGCCTCCAACACTTCCTGTGGCAACTCAATGCATACCCATACCACCTTCTCCCCTTATATCTCTTTTATATCTTTCCCCTCTCACCCTAAACCTATGCCCTCTAATTCTGGACTCCCTCACCCCAGGGAAAAGACTTTGTCTATTTATCCTATCCATGCCCCTTATGATTTTATAAACCTCTATAAGGTCACCCCTCAGCCTCCGACGCTCCAGGGAAAACAGCCCCAGCTTGTTCAGCCTCTCCCTGTAGCTCAGATCCTCCAACCCTGGCAACATCTTTGTGAATCGTTTCTTAAACCTTTCAAGTTTCACAACATCTTTCTGATAGGAAGGAGACCAGAATTGCACGCAATATTCCAACAGTGGCCTAACTAATGTCCTGTACAGCCGCAACATGACCTCCCAACTCCTATACTCAATATTCTGACCAATAAAGGAAAGCATACCAAACGCCTTCTTCACTATCCTATCTACCTGCGACTCCACTTTCAAGGAGATATGAACCTGCACTTCAAGGTCTCTTTGTTCAGCAACACTCCCGAGGACATTACCATTAAGTGTATAAGTCCTGCTAAGGTTTGCTTTCCCAAAATGCAGCACCTCGCATTTATCTGAATTAAATTCCATCTGCCACTCCTCAGCCCATTGGCCCATCTGATCAAGGTCCCATTGTAATCTCAGGTAACCTTCTTTGCTGTCCACTACACCTCCAATTTTAGTGTCATCACAAATTTATTAACTATACCTCTTATGCTCACATCCAAATCATTAATATAAATGATGAAAAATAGTGGACCCTGAACCAATCCTTGTGTCACTCCACTGGTCACAGGCCTCCATTCTAAAAAACAACCCTCCACCATCCTCTGTCTTCTACCTTCGAGCCTGTTCTGTATCTAAATGGCTAGTTCTCCCTGTATTCCATGAGATCTAACCTTGGGGAACTTTGTCGATGCCTTACTGAAGTCCATATAGATCACATCTACTGCTCTGCCCTCATCAATCTTCTTTGTTACTTCAAAAAACTCAATCAAGTTTATGAGGCATGATTTCCCACGCACAAAGCCATGTTGACTATCCCGAATCAGTTCTTGCCTTTCCAAATACATGTACACCCTATCCCTCAGGATTCCCTCCAACAACTTGCACACCACCAACATCAGGCTCACTGGTCTATAGTTCCCTGGCTTGTCCTTACTGCCTTTCTTAAACAGTGGCACTACATTAGCCAACCTCCAGTCTTCCGGCACCTTATCTGTAACTATCGATGATACAAATATCTCAGCCAGGGGCCCAGCAATCTCTTCATTAGTTTCCCACAAAGATCAGGGGTACACCTGATCAGGTCCTGGGGATTTATCCATTTTTATGTGTTTCAAAACATCCAGCACTTCTTCCTCTGTAATATGGACGTTTTTCAAGATGTCACCATTTATTTCCCTACAGTCTATATCTTTCATATGCTTTTCCATAGTAAATACTGATGCAAAATACTCGTTTAGTATCTCTCCCATCTCCAGCGGCTCCACATAAAGGCTGCCTTGCTGATCTTTGAGGAGACCTATTCTCTTCCTAGTTACCCTTTTGTCCTTAATATATTTGTAAAAACCCCTTTTAATTCTCCTTAACTCTTTTTGCCAAAGCTATCTCATGTTCCCTTTTGGCCTTCCTGATTTCCCTTTAAGTATACTCCTACTGCCTTTGTACTCTTCTGAGGATTCACTCGATCTATCCTGTCTATACCTGAATAATGCTTCCTTCTTTTTCAAACCCTCAATTTCTTCAGTCATCCAGCATTCCCTACATCTACCAGCCTTTCATCTCAACCTAACAGGAATATACTGTCTCTGGTCTCTCGTTACCTCATTTCTGAAGGATTCCCATTTTCCAGCCGCCCCTTTACCTGAGAACATCTGCCCCCAATCAGCTTTTGAAAGTTCTTGCCTAATACCGTCAAAATTAGCCTTTCTCCAACTTGGAACTTCAACTTTTAGATCTGGTCTGTCCATTTCCATCACTATTTTAAAACTAATAGAATTATGGTCACTAGCCCCAAAGTGCTCCCCCACTGACACCTCAGTCACCTGCCCTGTCTTATTTTGCAAGAGTAGGTCAAGTTTTGCACCTTCTCTAGTCATTGTTGAGGCTTTCTGTATCAGCTCGCGTCTAAATCTTAGGGTCAACATCTGCTTCACCCAACTGTGTCTTTGATGAATAGAAATATGATTTCTCATGTGTCTTAGAGCACCTTCTAACGTATGTACTAACCAAGATCTCTATTAATTTGCATTTCTCTAGACAGTAACTCTGCCTTTGCCTTGGTCATGTATCTATACATTTTCTTCTTCCTTTATCTTAGGTAGGTTTCTGACATGATAAGTCCTGTTATAATTGGAAATTTGTTAGATTCAATAAGACTTTACTCTGCCTTCCACTCTCTGATGGTCTTCTAGCCCTGAAGGTAACATTTTGTTTGGAATGTGTTTTGTGTCCCAAGCTTTTTTTTTTCCCCATCAGCCTTCCTGATAGTGTAAATCAACACAACCATGAAGCAGATTTGGAATGCAGGAATCTCTTGAATGTTTGAATGTCTTCAGTCTCCTCTGACAATGATTTGATAATTCTGACTTTTTGTTCAGTCTTCACTGTTGGACTGAGGCTGTCTAGGGAACAAGCACAATGTACAAATTTGCAGTTTTCCACAATGTGTATGTACTCTTCGTTTGCACATTCTGGACCAGAATTAGCAACAACCCAGTCAGGCATGTCATGTATTGCAAAGATCTCCATTAAAGTTCTCCAATGACTGATTATTTTTCAAGTTGGATTAAAATCAAAAGTTTGTATAAATGACTACTGAAAACAAAGACTCTCAAACGGTAACTTTTCGCTCCAGGAGCAGGAATTGGGAGTCAGAGTGTTTTCCAAGTTCCAAATCTAACTCTGGAGAAAACAATCCTCTTTGGGATTTTTATAGAGGCACAATTATAATTGATGTGGAGACCGATTTGTTGCACAATTAAGGTTGGAACGTGAGCTCTTTAAGCTGCAGGGCCAATCAAAGGTCTTTCAGCTTGAGAAGTGCAGTAAAAATCTAAGGGCTTTTTAACAAGAAGGTGTTTGTATTTTAATGAAATTCGTAAATCATGATGAAGCTGAGCACATTAATCTGACATCAGCAAGAAAGAAGACACACATCTAGAAGGAGACTGTGAAATGAGAGGACTTGGACACTGCACTAGAACAGTTACATGTGAAAACTTAAAATGCACAGATGTAAATAATGGGGTGTTATAGTACACAAGGAATTGAAAAACCTGGCTTAGTGATAAGTGCAGGCAACCTCAGGGGCAAAGTACGTGCAGACATACGTAGCCCAGATGTATTCCAGACTGCTATCTCAATGTGTAGGTTGCAATATTGGCTTAAATCACAAAATAAACCATTGCTTCCAAAATTTTATGGAAGAATCATATTCAGCAGTTCGACCATCCAGTGAATGTTTTAAGGGTGGCAGCTTCTGGTTGCATCCATACTCAGGTGTACAGAAAGCAAATGTATGTCTGCTTGGAGTGCTGCCCCCTTTAGCTCACTATTGGGTTCCATCGTTGTGACAAAAATGACTGGAGGTGGGAACAAGGTAAGGAAACCAGCATGGTGGGTGGTACAGATATTTTCGGGTCAGATTGGCCTCCGATCCTAATCTGGGTAGGTCTGAAGTTCCTGTCACAATTCTTTTTAAGCAGGAAAGCCTAATTCAGAGCACCCTTATTTTTAAAACCTTGAAAATTGTAGGAGGAAAGAACTATTAGGAAAGATGAGGGATTCAACAATTCTGAAGTCGAGGAA
This sequence comes from Chiloscyllium plagiosum, assembly GCF_037043375.1. Lineage (NCBI taxonomy): Eukaryota > Metazoa > Chordata > Chondrichthyes > Orectolobiformes > Hemiscylliidae > Chiloscyllium > Chiloscyllium plagiosum. Next base: position 39,765,068 of record NW_028270162.1, on the reverse strand, counting down.
AGAATAATTAACATAAAAAAGTGAATGTCTTGATTTCAAGCAGTGAGGTTGAGAAAAAGGAAAGGAATGCATCCATGTCTTCTGGCTGTAAAGTAATATTAAGGCTACAGTCATTGCAAAGCCTGAATAGTGGGTAACAAGATGCTGATGGAAGCTGGGAGATCACAACCCTCTGGAGGACCAGTCACCTGGGAAAAAAAAATCACCTGGCTCCAGGCCAGTTGCACTTTTGACTTCATCTGAAGGGTCACATTTTTACCCTTTTATTATTCTGTAGTGGGAAGGTTTTAATTTATTAATCATGTAATGGTTGCCTTCATTGGGAAGGAACTGTAATTTAGTCCATCTGCACTTCTATTTCTAGTTTTGACAGAGATTTCATCAGTGGATAGGATCTGAATCACTCCTGTCTTCAGATTCATATCTTTTCAACCTCCCCAAGGTCCTGAGCAAATCCCAGTGGACAAACCCTGCCTATAAAACACACAATACATTACAAAGACCTGGCAAAACTTTCCATGATTATTTTGATGTATGCCAGCAAGCATTTGAAACACATCTTCAAGATGCCAAAAGATCTTTAAATCAAAATATGAGGAAAACAGTTCCTCATTATGTCTCTGGCAATAGGTGTCCATGCAGGAATCAAAAAATTTTGCTATCACTGTCCAAGAAATATTTCAAAGAATAATTTCATTTTTTTATAACTTGGAAATTGATTCAAATGCAAAACTATCTTTTTCCTACATTCCCAATCACCAGAAGCTGGATCGTTTTAGCCAAAGCAGAACTGACATGAAAACAATTGTTGTACTAGGACTTAATTTATTGTAGCATAATTTGCTTAATGTAGTTTTTGAACATTTGTGAATGGAATTGTTGTCTAATGCAAGAAACTGGCTTGACTTGCAGCAGTTAGTAACTGAAAGGGTGATTCAGCATAGAGGTATCCACTAAGCAACTAAAATCTTTAAATAAGATTTGGATAGGGCAGCCTGGTCACTGCTGTGAGCATTCTGGGGATGCAAGACGGTACAGTAAGGACCTTCCCCTACATAAAGTATTGCTTTAATTATTTGCTAATTTTGCTGCAGAATAGTTAGAGTTCAGATTTGAAGCTCTTTCCAACAATGACAATGTTTTTGAGTTGGAGATAACCTGTTAGTAACTCTTTTGTGCTGGGAAGCTGTTATGTATCAACAGTGCGGGCCAGCACATTGAGTATATTTAAAACAGAGATATAGGTTCTTGATTGTTAAGGGGACAATGTGGGAGAATAGGGTTGAGAAAACTTATCACCATCATTGAATGGCGGAGCTGACTCGATGGGCTGAATGGCCTAATTTCTGCTTTGATGTCTTATGGTCTTATGGTTTAACAGTCTGAGTAAGTGCTGATTATATCTTCAACAGCACTATCTGTTCGAGGGTTATATTTTATTTATACTTTTTTTAAAAATTCCTAGCAGTGACTAGAGAGGTTCCAGTGAAAAATCTCTTGGATTAGATCTCTTGGTTTTATTATTAAAATTTTTAGAGTGAGCTTTTGTACCATTATTCTGATAGCTATCAGTTCCTTTGTGAAAGGCGATTGGGGAATTTTCCATCATTAAGTCTATGAACTCATTTACACTGACTGTTTAACCAGGACATTGCATATATAAAGCTGAAGTGGCGTTAAAGGAAAATTGTTCTTAGTTATCTTTGAAGACTGCAGCCCAGATTTTTTGTCTGTTACCTTGAATTTGGATCCTTGCCCAGGCTGGTCTAAATTCAAAAATGGTTACATTTTTGGTGAGTCTTTTGGGATCAGGAGAGAGCCTGCACCAGGGAACTAAATGTTCCTTGTATGCTCAAAGGAACATTACGGTCCCTATTGCCCCAGAAAGAATGTAAACCACTTTGAAATAGTCTTGGTTCTGGATCATTTCCTGACTGTCCTAACCTGGTGGAAAAGTCATTTTGATTTTCTCACTGAGACCAAAGGTGCAATGACAGCTTCCATTCAAGGACACTGTCAGAAGCTGATCTGCAATCCACCAGCTTCAGCTAGCAGCTTTTGTTGCCTGACCAGAAAGCATGGATAAAATTGGAGACTTCAAGATCAAAGTAGCATATCTTGGGGTGAGTTAATTTGCAGATTTTAACTGGCCAGACATTGCTAGGCACGTACAGTTAAAATGCTCCATGTCTTTTCAGAATGTCTTTTCAGCAATTGCCAAATATTTTCTCTTTATATTTAGTTGCAGGAACGTACAGCAAAATAAAACTGTTAAATAAGATAAACGTGTTTGATAATGATTGCATCAAGACATCAAGGAATGACAATATTTCTAGTTTTAAAGCTAAAATAATGCAAAAAAAAGTTAAAAATATAGAACAAAATGTTTTGATGCAATGAGTTGTTTTAAAGAACAAATTCTATTTTGAAATAAAATATTCTGTCCATTGATGTATGGCTGTTAACTCGATTATACTTTATTTGTCATGGCTTTCTTTTTTTTTGGAATTGCTGAGGAGATTCCATATTTATCTGAACAGTTTAAGGGGAAAAAAAAGGTCAAAGTATTCTGACTAAATGGATCATGTTCATCTAATATTTTTACAACCAGAGCCTTGAGAATATGTTTTCAATATCCACTCGTCGCTCTATGTTAGTGTTTTACCAGGCAGCTAGCTGCAGGGGTCTTGACCTCTTCTGTCTCCCAGGGAAGGGTCAAGCTTTGTCAGAAGACTGGAGGCTGCTGGTTATGCGACATGATAGGATAGTGCCTGTTCCTCCCTTCATCTGTAATACGGTTAGCCTTTTAGAAAGAGTTACATTGGTCATACCCAGTAACAGATTACATTACGGTTTGTATGATCAAGATGTAACAAATGGATAGGAGGAACACAAATGACAGCAAATCAATGTTGAAGCAGATATGTTTTGAATCATTCCTTAGATCTGTCTACTAAGGGGGGGATATTTCATTTCTCAATGTGTATTTGTGCTGCATCAGCCCATAGCAGTCATGAGTTTAGTGTAGAATACCTGTCTCTTTGGATATTGAAATCAAAACTGTGCAGCATACTTAAAGGTCTCCCCACCTCCCAGGCTCCAGAATGTAATGTCCCTTTGTTCTGCAGGGGACAGACATGGACAAGGCAATTGGGAATCAGATGTGATTTAATTAACTTCTTTGAAATGAAATTAAAGACACTGGATATGGTGATATTGCAGACCTTTTGTGTTGAGGTTTTTCATTCCCATTTGCTGTCTCCTCATCATCTCCTGTTACATAGCCTGATAGTCAGGGCAGATGCTTGGTGCATTGCCTGATAGGTTTGTGAGCAGCAGACTGCACTTGGCACATTTCTGTTTGTTTTTAAATCTTGCATGGTTTACATCTTTGCTGATTTATAATTCATTGTAACTTAAGTGCTGCCTTTGCAAAGTCAGCCTCTGCTCTTTAAACTTGTAGTGCTTTGGTTAGATCTGCTGCTAATGCCTAAACAGATCTGATGGCCAAAGCATGATTTGTTAAATAATCCACAAGCACTTTGCAGATGACATTGTTGGACTTGCTTTGCGGTGTGTTTCACTTTCTCTGTGTGCTAATTGCAATCACACCGGGCTTGCTGCTAGGAAGAAGTGATATGTTTGCTCTCAGACACTTCTCCTGTTTCAGTGGATGAAGCATAGACTATTTGGCCTTGCTAATTTGAACTTATGTGCCAAAGAAAAAAAATGGTTCAGGAGAACTAAAATGTGGGAGAATTAGAAAAGTGAAACAGTAATTTATACCATGTTTCTGTTTACTTCTGTGAAAGTCCCCACTCATTAAATTGCTGATGTAATAATATTAACTATATCCAGGAGCTACAGACGCTAAATATTAGTTTCAGTATTCTGCAATTGGGGTTTTCCCCTTAATAGATTATGTTGAGCATTGTTGATTTCAACCAGTTCTGTGTTATATACTTATGAGCTGTTTGTGTGCTAGAATTGCCGTAATTTTTGTTTGTGATTTGTTAATTGAGAATGGGACTAAAAATTATTTTGGTTTCACCCTGGAAGATTAGCATTGCTTAACAAACATGAATTAATTCTGCTTCTAATTGTAGACTTTAAATTCTGGAAATTATAACTTACAAAAAAAAAATGACCACCAAGGTAACTTGATAAAATTCTGTTAGTGTCTGAGTGAGTATAAATTACATCCTGTCAGTGAAACAAACCATCTGTTTTATTCACAGTTTGTAATGAACATGCACACACAATCTTCTCTTCTTCAATTTTCAACCCGCATCGAAGGCATTTCGACTGTTTGTGAATAAATCTCCGTATTATGAGCCATTTCAGTTCTCATGGGCAGCAGTAGAGTTTTGTCCCTTTGCAGAAACCACTGTAGATGCTCCTTGTTAACAGAAAGCAAAGATAGCAGAAGTCAGCAAAAGAACATAGAGGGAGGGATATGGTAGGTTGGGAAGGGAAGTAAGGATTGGCCACAAGAACCTTGACAGATAGAAGATGTGAAAATAATCTGGAAAGCAACAAATGGCAAGACTGAATAAAAGAATTGAGAACAGTTAGAAGAATGCATGTTGGATAGAGAAATAAAAGTGTGTGGGGAAAAACAAAGACAATTGATGCAAATTGAATAATGGAGTGATGATGAAAAAGGTTATTTCTAAAACAGCTAATGCAGAGTTTCGGAAGGAACTCCACAATTAAGTATTGTTCAGTCCCATACTGAACCTCCTATCTATCTGTTTTTGCTCTACTGTATGACTTTAATAAAATCCTTGGAGCGCGCAATATTTTCAGACTACAGGTTATTCACAAATGGAGAGTTAATAGCTAAGTATCAGCATCACACTGCTGCCAATTTTCAACCCATTATCTGCACTACCTGCTTCTTGTCCAATGCTGTAGCCATCCATTCTCCTCTTCTGGGATTCCCCATACCTTATTTTCACCTTCATCTTTGGCTTCAAACTGCATTCTCCTTAATGACCTGCTATACCATGTGAACCAATGCAGCCCCATCCTTACATTGCCACAGCATGAAGGAACCAGTGGGAAGCCAAAACATTGAGGGCCAGAGAGTATTGCCACTATGTTACTGAAATACAATATGCAATTTGTGTCTCAGTCTCTTGGACCCATGCTCTGATCTTTCAATTGATGTTTTACTTCCACTTGGTTAGACAACCCAAAGACCAAGATCAAAATCTCACCTAAAGGATAGAATCTACAACTGTGCAATCTTCCTTCAGTGCTTCATTCTAGTGCCAATCTACAATATAAACTCAAATTCTTTTGAGACTAAAACTCACAACCTCCTCATTCAGGTATGAGTGCTATCAGCTGAACAAAGCTGACAATGTAAGATTTGTATGTAAATCTATATTGGGCATTTCCATTTATATGTAAGATTAAATAAAGTGTGTCTTTCACAAGAACACAAGGTATGGGAACAGGATTAGGCCCAATGTCCCCTTGCTCTTATTCAGTAATGGGGCGAAGTGGGCCATTTGGTTTGTATTCCATTTAATACCTTAAATTGTTTACTCCCTTTGCCTTCAGCGTTTAGTGGCAGCATTGTGACACCATCTACACAAAATGCACTGTAGCAACTTGACAATCCTCCTTCAGCACCATCTTCCAAATCCATGACCTTGACCACCCAGGAGGACAAGGGCAGTAGATGCATGGGAGCACTGTCACCTGCAAACTTCGCTGCAGTTCAGGTTGGGATGGTATATGGCTTGCAACTATATCTGCATTCTTTAGGGTCAATATCCAAGGACTCCTATCCTCATAGCACTGTGCATGTGCCTAAACCATGAGGAATGTAACAGTCCAAGAAGGTGCTTCTCCACCAACTGCTCAAGGGCACTGATGAATGGGCAATTAATGCAGCCTCACTAGTAATACCCATGTAGAACAACAAAAAAGATCATGGCTTAAAAGACATGCAACCCGTCTTAATTATGATTATCTACTCCCTTTCTATTTATTGTTCAAATAAATGAACTGTACGTATTTGTAGTCTATAACTGATGAGATAATACTATGTTACCCATTCAGATGGAATTACTTATACAACTTTCCTGCATTAGGGTAAGAAATCTTTTCATTCATTGTTGATTCTGTGATGGGCAAAAAGCACGGATTCCCTGGAAATCTTTACAGGGAGTAGTCAGCCTCCAGGGTGGAGTAAGTACTGTACATAGTAAGCAGAACATGGCAGTCCCAGGTTGCAAACAGGTTCCTTTCTGAAGCTTGTTTACAAGTCGATTTGTATGCAAGTTGGAACACAGTGCAGGACATTATAAAGTAGCTGTTTGTAAGTACAGAAAGTGTTCATCTGTCGGGTCTTTAAAGTTACACTCCTATATGTATCTTGCTGGTATGTAACTTCAGTCTGCATTCTCCTTTAATGATTTGCTATACCATGCTAACCCAATGCCCCCAGAGCATCATTTTGCAGAGTCAGAATGGAGATGTTACTTACTAATGAAGATGTCAAGTTCTGCCAATGCAGTGGGTAGAGGATAAGGGTGGGCAGAGTGATGGTATAATGCAGTGAAAAGAAGGAAACCCAATAATGGAAGAACAATGTGGAGTCTATGGGTAACTTGACAGAGGTGGAGAAGCACTCAAGGCCTTCTGTTTGAGAGCCGACAGGAAGGGCAAGATTTTTGACTGCAGACATCTCATCCCTACCAGTGGACTGAAATGGGAGTCAAAAGCCCGTACTGTGTAGAAAATAGTCACTTCTTGTGGTGTTCCCTCATGTGGACAATTAATATTGAGAAGGTGGTGTTGCTGTCCAATTAAAGACAATGAACGGGCTCTTAAAAGGCCAAATGGACACCACCTGGTTTGAAAGGAGCAGCAGTCTACAATGGCAGGCAAGTAAGGCAGAGGGGGCTTTAAAATGGAGGCATCCTCTGTCAATTTATTTTCAAAATTTAGACACCAATAGACTTTTCTACACAGTTATTAATATGGGGTTGGATTGTCCTGAACCGAGCAGACTGGAGAGGGACCTTTAAACTGGAACTGGAGACTAGCTGGAAAATTCATATCAGTCTCAAAACATTAACTCTGTTGGTATTTCTCCAGCTGCTATTAGACCTGCTGAGATTGTCTCCAGACCCTTTCAATTGTGGCTCCAAAGATGGCTGAAGCTCCCCTGCAGGAACTAGAGAGACGGCACTAAGTTGGTATTTTTATGTTTAAGGCTCAGGATATTGGTGTGCCTATATCTGACATGTTCTGGTCAACACCCTTCAAAAACACCTCTTCTACATGAGAAGCAAGCGGTGTGAATTATAATGGCAAATTCCAATGCTTAAAATAAAGGGTAAGAAGTAAAAAGAAAAGCTTCAAAATGTATGGAAAGCAATACCTTTCACAAAACAGTGAGTGGAATTGTCCTGTGACATTTAAACTGCCCTCAGACTACGTCAGTTAGGTGGTGGGATAGGTCTGTAGTGTGCATTGGGAAAAGAACATCCTCTGTGTGCTCAGTGATGCAGGATGCTATGTCACGACAGGCACAGTGTTGTGGAGAACCATCTTCTCCATAGGCTCACTCAACTTTGACCTGCAAAGGAGAAAACAGGCTGTCAGTGATTGTGTTGTACTATGTTTTAATGATGTGGCTGTCACATCTGGATAGCTAGAGGTACATGCATACGGTGGGAGCTGTCATTGGAATGTGTTTATGGCTGAGGTGGAGTATCTGGATGTTAACCTGAGTCCTGAGCACCCAAGGAGTGCTTCGAGGTGGGACACATTGAGAAATGTAAAGGGTTGATTTTGAAATGGATAGGAGCTATCATGTGACAATGCATTCATTGACCTTGGTCATGCACACAAGTTCATTTAGTGGCACGGCTGCCTGTCCATCAAGACCAGAGTCTATGACTTCACTTCTGTGGTCACCTGATCCTACTGTCTGCTGAGGATTGTAGTTGAAGGTGGTCTGGCCCCTTACAGGATCAGGATTACACTCCTCCTGCCCACCCCAAGACCTCCGTGAACCCGGGAGCCTTCACTCTGCCCAGCGTTCCGTTTTACTTCTTCTGAATTCCAGGAAGAGCATTCAGCAGCCTCCTTAAATTCCAGATATCTTTCCAATAAGATGGCGAGTGTGTCTTTTAGAAAAGCAAGCTGTGTGTGACATGTGCTCTCTGTAACCACTGCCTGAGTTCCTCCTGAAGTCAGGAAGCTAGCAGCATGAGACCTGTTTGGACCAATATTACAAGCAGGTAAATAAGGAGATAGTGCCAAAATTTGTATTCGCCTCACAACAGTAATAGGTGCACACAGGTCACAAATTCTGACGCTGACACCCAAATAAAATGATGTGGACCAAACTCTAGATCCACATTTCTGAAGCTGGTTGCTTTTTTGTCATTGTAATAAGCAGTTGTTAGATTTTGAATGCGTTCATCCTAACTTTGGCTTCAGTTTTTACCTTCCACAATTTGTGTATAGTGAAAAGAAGGTGCTTATTAAGCAGAACTGGAAAAGCAGAACACATATAATGAGACTATTGTATCAAAATATAAAACATAAATTACTAAAAAGGCATCTGGATGGGTATATGAATAGGAAGCATTTGTAGGGATATGGGCTGGGTGCTGGCAGGTGGGACTAGATTGGGTTGGGATATGTGGTCAGCATGGACAAGTTGGACCGAAGGGTCTGTTTCTGTGCTGTACATCTCTATAACTCTAATTGCATTAAAGTAGGGAATGCTCTATTTCCTAAAAAAAACAATGTAATGGATGTCAACCATATACACAGATCCTTAAAAATATAGGTCTGAAATTTAACAGGCAAGTGCACCCTAGCATGAATGCAGTGATGTTGGCAGGGTTGATATAAGGTTGTTTGATTTATATCATACGGGTGGACGCTTGGTGCATTTCTCTACTGTACATATCTATAGGGTACCCATGCCTGGCCAAAACAAAAGGGTGGAAAGTCCATAATTGGAAAGGAACCTCCCAGACATGGCTCCACATGGCCTTACACAATGGGTACTTATGACAGTTTCTGGGATTCAGAAATCATGGTTTGAGAAATCATGGTGCGATTCACCACCACTATTATGCCCTTGAACAAGATTGCTCACTTTTAGAGCCTGTTCCTACCATAATAAATCATTAAGAAGTAACTGAGCCACGCCATTTAGAGTACCTGAAACCACTGACCTGGCTGCTGATGGCTTATTACACGCATATGGAAGATCAGTCCTTCAAAAATCCCCTGAAATCCTTAGGCCCAGGCCACAGTACGACATATTCAATCAGATTCATTGATGGACAACCACTAAAGTTACAGTGAAAGTCCACCAAAATGGTAGTGGAGTCCTTTTGTCTGTTATATATTGTATGTTGACTAGTGGGTCATTAATTAAGCCATTTACTTCTTTAAAAAAATTACTCATTATAACACCAAGTTTAAATTTCAATTTCTAACCAGTCTTTAATACATGATTTGTTGGTAAATCATTTGAATTTTTTTTTAGATTACTTACAGTGTGGAAACAGGCCCTTTGGCCCAACAAGTCCACACCGACCCTCTGAAGAGCAACCCACCCAGACCCATTCCTCTACATTTACCCCTTCACTTAACACTACGACAATTTAGCATGGCCAATTCACCGAACCTGCACATTTTTGGATTGTGGGAGGAAACCCATGCAGACACGGGAAGAATATGCAAACTCCACACAGATAGACGGGAATTGAACCCAGGTCTCTGGTGCTGTGAGGCAGCAGTGCTAACCACTGTGCCACCGTGCCACCCTCAATGCTATTCTTGCTATTCCTCTGAAGCTTTTTAAATTTCCTTGAGAAAAGAAATCAAATTTCACTTTCATTAGAAAAGTATAATTACAGGACAACCTTGCTTATCCAAACGACATGGGTGTGGAGTATTTTGTTCGGATAATCGAATGTTCAGATAACACAGTTTATCCAAGCATTGGAACCTTAAGATCTTGTTTGGATAATTCGAAATTCGGATAATCAATGTTCAGATATACGAGGTTGTACTGAATAACTAAACTCCTGTAATAATTCCTGTTATCTAGATAATCAAGCTAATGCATTGTTAAGTGTCTAATTCTATCTATTTGGATAATGTCTCTCTGAAGATTGCTATCATGTTAGCTTTATGAAACTTCAGTTTTAACAAATCAACAGGTATTCATAAAGGAGAAGGACATGATAGACGGTGAGTCTCAGGAGGGGTATATTGATATTGCATGGCATGTCAATGTAAAAAAGATGTTGGGTGGTTTGAAAAACATTAACATAGACAAGACCCCAGGACCTGATGGAATCTATTCAGAATGCTGAGGGAGGCAGGATGAGGAAATTGCTGGTCCTTGTATGAAACTTTGTATCCTCTTTAGTCACAGGAGAGGTCCCAGAGAATTGGAGAATAGCCAATGGTGTTCCTTTGTTTTAGTAGGGCAAAAGGGAGAATGCAGGAAATTACAGGCCAATAAGATTTATGTTAGTGGTAGGGAAATTATTGGAGAAGATTCTCAGGGATAAGATTCACTCACATTTGGAAAAATATGGACTTATTAGTGATAGGCAGCATGGCTTTATGTGGGGAAAGTTGTGTCTCACAAGCCTGATTCAGATTTTTGAGGAAGTGACAAAGATGATTGATGAGGGCAGAGTGATAGATGTTGTCTACATGGACTTTAGCAAGGCCTTTGACAAGATCCCTGATGGCGGGCTGGTACAAAAGGTGACGTCATACAGGATCCATGGTGAGATGGTTAGATGTGTACAGAGCTGACTTGGTCACAGAAAACAAAGAGTAGCAGTGGTAGGGTATTTTTCTGACTGGAGATCTGTGACCAGTGGTATTCTGCAGGGATCAGTCATGGGACCCCTGAAGTTTGTAATACAAATAAAAATTAGTAGGAGGAGAATGTAGGTGATCTGTTTAGTAAGCTTGTGGATGACACAAAGATTGGGAGAATTGCAGATAGTGAGAAGGTTTGGCACAATGTACAGCAAGAGGATAGGCTGAAGACATGGATGGAGAACTGGCAAATGGGATTTAATCTGGACAATGTGAGGTGATGTATTTTGGAAGATCCAATGCAGTAGGAAGTACACGTAAATGGCAGAACCCTTCAGAGCACCATCATACAGAGGGATCCAGGTGTATAGGTTCACAGTTAACTGAAAGTGACAACACAAGTGGCTACGGTGATCAAGAAGGCAAATGGCAAGCTTGCCTTCATCGGTCAGGGCATAGACTAGAAAACATGGCAAGTCATGTTGCAGCTGCATAGACCTTTAGTTAGGCCACATTTGGAATATTGTGTACAGTTCTGGTCATACTACACAGAAGGATGTGGAGGCTTTGGACAAGATATTGAGATAATTTACTAGATGATGCCAGATTTGGAGGGAATTAGCTATGAGGAGAGGACAAACTTGGCTTGTTTTCACTTGAGTGTTGAAGGATTAGGGGTTGACCTTTTAGAAATTTACAAAATTGAGAGGCGTGGATAGACTGGTTAATCAGAGTCTTTTTCCCAGGGTAGCGGATGGACATTAAGGTAAATGGGGGGCATGTTTAAAGGAGATGTGAGAGGTGAGTTTTTCACACAGTGGGTGGTAAGCGCCTGGAATACGCCACCAGTGGAGGTGGTGGAAGTGAATAAATAACAACCTTTAAGAGGTATCTTGACAGCCAAATAAATTGGCAGAGAATAGAGGGATATAGACCACGTAGAGGCAAAAGGTTTCAATTTAGAAAGGCATCATGGTGAACCAAAGGGCCTATTCCTTTGCTGTACTATTCTTTGTTATTTTGTTCTTTGTACTTTTGGTGCTTTTTGTCTCAATTTAAAACAGTAAGACCATTGGAGAAGCATAAGAATGGACTCTATTACCAATAATATAAGACGGAATTCTACCAGGAATTGAAATCACAAATCACAATAATGTGTCAAATTAAGTCGCAATATTAGAAGCCAACTGCAGGAGTGCAACAATAGCAAAAAAATGAAACATTCTGAGCATTGTTTATTGCAAGGACATTTCAAAATCCTATGTTGCTAGTTATGCATTTTTGTTATTAATATGCATAAGTAGAACCCTGGAAGATTTTGAAGGTGTACGTGATGGTACATGGTTAACAGCGGAGCAGTGCTGCAAGCTATTTTCTGCATTGATCATATTGTGCATTAATTTTGAATTAGGACTTTTGGAGCCACCAAAAGGTTTTGGAATGATCAAACCCTGAAGCTCTGAAACATTTTTCAATGTAAGCTTCAATTTAACAGATGATGCTTCTTTATAGATCTCTTATTTAATTTTTAGCTTCACAATGTTCAGAATTGAAATGTAAGTGAATTGCAAAAATTGCTGTTTGCAATGATTTATTTCGAGGAATAAACCTGTGAGCAAAAACCGCTGCCAAATCATGAAACGCTTACAATCTGTTTTCCTGTCTGTTATATGTTTTGTACAGATTTTTGTATTTGGCTTTTACTGGTTTGAACCTTCGACCCTTTGCCCATCTGTCATAACTTAGTCTGAAGTAATATTCTGAGTTTATATTTCTGTACAATTTTGTTATCTTACTAGCTGATATCCTGTTGAATTGCGCATAGTATATAGGAAATTGTAGTCTGTCTCTTTCCTATCTCTTACTATCTTTATGCTACTGCTCCTCCTTAGAGTTAGAGAGTAACTTACAGCACAGAAGTAGGCCAGTCAGCCCATTAAGACCATGTTGGTGCCCATTGGAGCAATCCAGTTAATCTCAATTTCCTGCTTGATTGCTACAGCCTTGCAAAATAATTCCAATCCAAATTCCTTTAGAAACCATTGTTTACGTGTCTACCACCCTCTGAGATGGCGAGTTCTGCTGCATAAAAAAATTCTTCACATTCCCTTTGTTGCGTGTTTCTCAAAGACAACAGTATATATGTAGAGGAAGATACAGCAGAGACACTTAGCATTCTATAAAACCATAATTCATTTATTAAGCATTTAAATGAATAACTCACATTTTTAACTGATAAAGATATCTCAATCACTGTCTTTCACTGCCCTGGGCTGTGTAACTAAACCCACATGTTCTTACCCCAGTGAGTTGACAGCTGGCCAGGCTGAAACTCTCTTTGACGTCTCCACCAATTCTCATGACGTAGGGTATTTCTTGCATAACGTTAATCTTCGAAGTATTGATGAGCAAAGAGATTTCTTCAGGCTCCTCATACACAAATCTCTTGTGCAAGTGTGTGCCATATTTGGAATTATGCTTGCACATGACCAATCATGAAAGTTTTGTCCAAATGTATGCCTTATCTGGTAGAGACAGCAGTTCCTGATTTCCTGCAGCTTTAACTCTGAGCAGACCTGACTGAGTTAGCGTAATCCCAGACACATAACAGTCCTCTTATCTTCAGCCTTATCCAACACCCTGCATCTCTTGCTCAAAATCTAAAATCTAGGCACCATAGTCCTTGTACAATTAGCTCATGGAAGAATTTTTTTCTGCTTTATCTAAACCAGTCATAATCTTGAAGATTTCTATCAAATTACCCTCAATCTCCATTGATCCAAGGAGAACAATCCTAGCCTTCCAGTCAAAACTTTTAACCTGTACCTCCTCTCTTCCCACTGCCACTACCCCTTTTCTCGACCACTTTGATCAATTTGCTCTGTATCCTTTCAAAGATCTCATCTTTCCAAATATGTAGTGACTAGAACTGAGTGCAATAATCACATTGGTGGCTAATCAGATTCAGTACAACTTTTGCACTTTTGTGCTCAATGCCACTATTTATGGAGCCCATGATTGAAGTGGTTTACTTGCTGCTACTCTGTTAATATACCCTGCCACCTTTGAAAACCAAAACACTTGCATCTCCAGGGCATTTCATTCCTGCATATTTTCTAGAACTGTCCATTAACCTTGTATTTACTCCCTCCGTCCCTTCTGCCAAAATGTATCACCTCACAATTTTCTACATTAAAATCATTCTGTCATTTCTCTGCCCATTCGGCTAGTCTATCTATCTCTCTTCCAATAGTTCCAATATGGAATTCGCCCTCTGGCTGTTAATCCTTGCTTTTCAGAATGTCCTGTGCCCGCTCCTTAACCATGGCACTAGGGAGGCAACACTCCATCCAGGAGTCTTGTTTGTACCACAGAAAAGCCTATCTGTGCCGATGATTACTATTGGTTGCCTGCACTTTGACCCTCCAACAATCACTTCCCTGTGTCTTTCAATGTTTCAACATTTAAATGAATGCATGCTGTAAAATTCTTCAATGTGCTACATGCATCTGAGTTTCAGAGCTAAATTGGAGAGCTAGCAAATTGTAGGCTCACATAAAGTACATTCTTTTTGGATTCCAGCCTCGTGTTTTGTTGTCAACAACTAGCACCATGGATTTAAAAGTAAAATACACTTAACTGTGCACACTACACAATTTAGAAGGGCTGTACTCAAGGAGCCTCCAGTTCTGAAGAGTGTTCAGATCCAAACAAGGGTGTAATGTTATGAATATAAGGTGGATTTGAAGTGGTTCTCATAAAATTTAGTTTGTTTTGGTTGCAAGATCAAATTGATTTGTTTCCTTGATATAATGAAAAGTGTTATTCTTTCGCCTGCAAGCATGATTTCGTTTCTTCATCCTGCTTGGTATATTTAACATGGACCCGTGAATTGTGTGTCTTCTTAGATGTTCGCCATTATGTTAGTGATATCTACATCATGTATATGGACATTTGAAGTCCTGAATGACTGCAGCAGTTAATCAAAGTGTTTTGGACACCTGAGGGGTTGAAAGAAAACAGTTTGGAAAATGTACTAGGCTGCTTTCAAAAGTCATTGCTGGAACCATATTCAAGTTCAAAGGGAAATAAGCCATGTTTCAAGGCAAATGGGAAGTTGAACAAGATGAGAGTTGAATTTGCTGTGCTGTAATCAGAATTGTATTTATTGTTCAGCAGAGGTCTTGAATTCAGTCAGGAACCAGTCTTATAAATAACAGTTAAATCTTACGGATTTTGTTATTTTAAACGAACCTAACTAAACCAAAAGGAAATCTAGCTGTGTTCATGCTTCATTCTCTAAAATAAGTTTATGACCAATGTAATGAGACTATGACTGAGACAAGAAGGAATAAAGTTTGAATCAAAGAACAATTCATAATAAAGTAAAATGTACCAGTTTGTCTCTGCACAATCCTAGAATCCCTCCAGTGTGGAAGCAGGCCATTCTGCCCATTGAATCCACACTGATACCCCTACCCAAAAACCATCCCACCCAGACTATCCCTCTACCCTATAACCCTGTGTTTCCCATGGCTAATCCACCTAGCCTTCCTCTCCCTGGGCACTGTAGCATGGCCAATCCACCTAACCTGCACAGCTTTGGATTGTGAGAGGAAACCAGAGCCCCTGGAGGGAATACATGCAGACACAGAGAGAATGTGCAAACTACACACAGACAGTCACCTGAGGGTGGAATCAAACCCAGGTCCCTGGTGCTGTGAGGCAGCAGTGCTAACCATTGAGCCACCATGACACTCAAAGTCTTGGTAAGGTCTCAGTTGGAATACTGGGTTGGGTTTTGATCTCCACACATTGTGGGGGATGTTGAAGCAGTCGACAGGATGCAGCGAAGGATTACAAAGTTAATTCCCAGTTTAAAACTAGTACCCAGAGGGGCTAAAAGAGCTGGATCTGCATACGTTGGAAAAAGGTTGCCTCACAATTATTAATGAAAAATGAATTATTGTGTTTAAATGGAGAAATGATTTCAACCAAATAAGTTGGGGGTAACAGTGCCACAGTGATAAGTTATGTAAGCACAACATGAGGTTGGTGTTATTTCCTTTCCCAGTGAAGAGTGAGAAAGGTTGGCAGTTCCATGATTAACAGCAATGTGTGGTGTTATTGGGGAGATAATGGCAGAGCAGTAATTTATAAATCTGTAATTGGAAGCCAGTTTCAGTAATGGTAGCCATGAAACTATTATCAATTTTTGATCATTTTATTCATTCACTGTGGATGAGAGTATTGCTGGCCAGATCCATCCCTAATTAATACTGGTGTCACTGGCCTATTGCCCATCCCTAGTTTCCCAGAGGGCAGTTAATAGTCAACCACATTACTGTGGGTCTGGAGTCACATATAGGCCAGACCAGGTTTCCTTCCCTAAATGACATTGGCAGATTTCCTTCCCTAAATGACATTAGTGAATAAGATGGGTTTTTTTTTAATGACAATTGACAATGGTTACATGGTCACCATCAGCCCAAATCTTTTTACCAGATTATTCAGACTTTATTACCATTAGCTGAAAATCCTGAAATTCCCTCTCAAACAGCATTGTACATGACATGCACTACCGCAGTTCAAGAAGGCAGCTCCCACCACCTTTCCAAGGGCTGCTGGGAATGGGCAATAAATGCATTGCCCAGCCAGTGATGCCCAAGTTCTATGAGTGAATAAAAAAAATCTGCCACAGTGGCATTCAAACCCATGCCACCTGAGCATTGGCCGAGGGTTTTTGGTTGGTAATCTGGTTCTAAATTCATGCCGTTCTTTAAGGAACTAAATCTGGCATCCTTATCTGGTCTACCTTACATAAGAGGGAGAAAGTGAGGACTGCAGATGCTGGAGTACCAGAGTTGAAAAATGGCGTGCTGGAAAAACACAGCAGGCCAGGCAGCATCCGAGGAGCAGGAGAATCGACGTTTCGGGCATAAGTTTCCTGAAGAAGGGCTCCTGCTCCTTGGATGTTGCCTGGCCTGCTGTGTTTTTCCAGCACGACATTTTTCAACTACCTTACATGAGAGTCCAGAGTCACAGCAATGTAGTGACTCTTAAAGGACAAAACAAAGCACTCAGATCAAGGGCTAACTAGTGATGGGTAACAAATGCTAGCCATTTTTGGTTGGAACTGAGATTAGCTTCTGCATGAGGCAAATATTCTGCAAAATAAGTTAGGCTCTTTTGACCTCATTGTTATGAAGTTGAAGGTGTACCTTTAAGAGAGAATGAATTATGCTCTGTATTGAGAGCTCACAATCACTTGTGTATATGACTAGATGGCAGTCTCAGAGTGTACTGGAAAATTAAAAATATGCAACATTTGGTTGTGAGATAGATCCTTGATTTGGTTGCTGTTTTGACAACAATTCAAATTTAACCAAGCAGTTTAAATTATGCCCCAGGATACTAAAACCCAATCAAATTTGAATTTATTGTTTGCCAGCATTGAACTAATGAGACAATCCAATGTTCTGGATATAAATAAGGCAGGAATTTTGAAAATCAGACAGAGCAGCTGCCATCAACACAGATCCAAGAAATTTGGAAACATTCTCTATCAAAGGTACCTGCTCAAATGAAATATATTCTCAGTAAAAAGAAAGAAGACCATCCAGAGAGATCTTCAGCCAGAAGAAGACAGATAGTGAAGATGACAGTGGCTGTGTGGTTTTGAAATTAAGTTGATGTAATTTTAATAAGTGTTTTATTGGAACAGTATATTGTTGTAGATTTGGAGGCAGATAAGCAGTTAAGAGAAAGGGGGGTTCAGAGGTTTGAATAGTGTTGTTTAATGTTTACTGTTGGAGTTAAAGAATAAATTGATATATTTTTCTTTAGTTTGGGAATTTGGGATTCTCTGTCACTCATATTTTAGCAGATTACAAGGCACGGTGAGCTTTTGTGGGTGTTTGGTTTAATTAACAGAAGGGGTCACCGCCGTGCCGTAACATCATACACTGGTGTCTGGAGAGAATGTTTCAGATTTTGTTTCCTGGTTTTTTGACTAGATTTTTGCTACTTATAGAATTACAGCCAATGAGAATTTTCCA
This sequence comes from Chiloscyllium plagiosum, assembly GCF_037043375.1. Lineage (NCBI taxonomy): Eukaryota > Metazoa > Chordata > Chondrichthyes > Orectolobiformes > Hemiscylliidae > Chiloscyllium > Chiloscyllium plagiosum. The sequence continues at coordinate 39,747,177 of NW_028270162.1, read as the reverse complement.
AGGCTTCCCTGCTTCCACACAACTCACCCAGTGGATAATGAGTTTCAGTTCTTACAGGCAAAAGGTTAGAGTTTTCTGCTGTTTGAGTCGCGTGGGCAATGATGAGCATATTGAGGAAATAAAGAAAAAGAAATCAGATGCTTAAGAAAAGTTATCTTGGATTCTCCTTTAAAATTTAAAAGGTGAGTTCAGAATCTCACCAACCTGTGGTGCCACTTATTTCCATGCATTTGTATCTCATTAATAGTGTGACAAATACTGTGGCTTTAAAATCCAATAGGGTAAGCAGATTGTGAGTCCTTGGTTTTTTTTAAAAGTTGGAATTGTAAATGCAGCACAAATGAGTGTAGTCAAGCTTCCACAGAGTCAGGATTTTTAGTTTTAGCTTTCGGCAATTACTGTTAGCATCTTGATGAAATGAAATCTATTTTCCCCCCTCCCAGTTACACCCAAAAGCTGGGGTTCTTTTCTTGCTATGGGTGTTGCATGTGTGACAGTCTATTTTCTGAATTTGCCTTTTGCCAAGGGTGTGTTTGTGGGAGGTTACTACATTGGAACAGTTAATTTGTAATAGTTACTGTATCTATTACTTATTAAGCTTTCTCATAGAGTTAAGTTATTCCAATTCCTTCTTTCTTTTGTTGCATTTTAACTATTAGTGGATGAACAATGTGTGTTTTGCTTTAAATCTGGTAGTTCAACCAATTGAATTGCATCTGGAAAGCAACATCTTAAATTTACCTTGAAAGTAAGACAAAGTTAGGGTCGAGACTATCTTTTGAATATTTTGAGGTGGTTTGCTCTGGTCCATTACAATAGGGAAGCTTGCACCTGTCTCCCTCCACCTTCCCTAAGAAACTAGATGGCACCAATTTCTGACATGAAAACTGCAGTGGTTGCCTGGTGCTGCAGTTTGCCACTTGCTTTTCTGGGCCTTTTTACAGCTCCACTGTCATCATCAATTCCCTGCATGACCCATGGACACTGTCCTCTTCCATTCTTCCTCCATGCAACTGGGCAGTGCCCAAACCTACCCGAGAAAATAGGAGCAAGTCATTCATCCTTTGAGCCTGCTCCACTATTCGATATGATCATAGTTGATCCTCCCTTAAGTGTTAGTGAGTTTTGATAAGATTTGTAGCTCAAGTTGAGGTTCTGGATGTAAGTTTGCTCTCTGAGCTGGAGCATTCGTTTTCAGACGTTTCGTCACCAGAGGCTCATTGATGATGTCACCTAGTATGGGGACGAAATGTCTGAAAATGAACCTTGCAGCCCAGCGAGCAAGCTTACTTCCTGATCCTCCCTCTTAATGCTCTACTCCCTCTCTCACCCCTCAGCACCTCTAACTTCTAGAAATCTATTCCTTAAAAAAAACATTCGGTCACTTTGCCTCCACAGCCTTCTAGGTAGAAAACTCTCTAGGTTTACCAGCCTCTAAGCAAAGAAATTTCGCCTCGTCTCAGTCCAAACTGGCCCACCTCCTATTCTGATTCTGTGACCCCTTGTTCTGGAAGCCATATTGCTGGCTAGGGGGTGATATCATCCATGCATTCAGTCTATCCAACCTGTCAGAATGTTGTATGTTTCAACTGATAATTTTCGACCAGCTCACACATGACTTTTGTCCTTCTGCACTTCACTCTGGACCTTGTCAACACTTCTGTTTTGCATGATTTTTCACATAAATTGTCCTCCTGTCCCATCCACTACACAAAGCTGTGCAAATACAAACTTGAAAGTCTCACCTGACTTGACTATTTCTGCATTACTTTCCATGCCTGACAGTGGAACACAACACTTCAGAGCTGCAATGTTTCACATCTTACTCTATGTATGTGATCTTACAAGGTGGCTTCTTTTTGAGAGTGGGTGCTACAGCAATGGGGACATGGATACATTAAAACATCTCATGTAGCATTTGGACTTTTGTTCTGCAACGCACCTTCGCGTAAGGTTAATAGCACAGCGCTCTTTAAGGCATAGTTACTCAGAAAGTAGGAACAGGAGTGGGCCATTCATCTCTGAGCTGGCATTGCTATTCAGTATGATCATGGCTGATTATCCAACACAATACCCTTTCCATGTTCATCCCATGACCTTTAATCACTTCAGTCCTAAGAACTAGATATAACTCCTACTTGAAAACAATCAGCATTTGACCTCAACTGCTTTGTGTGGCAGAACATTCCACAGGCTGACCACTCTCTGGATGAAGAAATTTTGCCTCAACTCAGCCCTAAGTGGCCTGTTCCTTATCCTTAGACTGTGTCCCCTGGTTCTGGATTCCCCAGTCATCAGGAACATTCTTCCTATGTTTATCTTGTCTAGCCCTGTTAGAATTCTATAAGTTTCTATAAGAGAACCCACCTCCCTTGTTACTCTAACTCCAGCGACCATAGGCTGAATTGATCCAGTCTCTCTTCATGTGCCAGTTGTGCCATCCCAGGAACCAGTCTGGTAAACCTTTGTTGCACCCCCCTCCATAGACAGAACATCCTTCCTCAGAGATTGGCCTCCTGGTGAAGGTGAAGCCTACAGGCCGCAATGTGGGAGACCATTCCATGTTGCTTCACTGTGATTGGTGTGAGGGATAAGGAGTACTGCTCCTAATGTGTGGTTCCATTCACAGAATACCTGTTCACTCATGTGAGACAGAAACAGAACTCAGAGGATTCCATAACCAGCAACAAGAGGAAATCAAGTCTCCGGAGGGAGGATCAGCAGCTGAAGATTCCCCAGAAAAGCAGAAGAGAATGACCAGTCCAAATTTACCGGCTTCACTGGCTTCATCTACAGCTGTCAGAGAAGCCATACCAGAGGAGAGTAAGGATATCCTGGGCCATTATACCAAACTCTGCTATTCACTAGAATAGGGCTTGAGGTCAGAAGAAATGGGTGGTCATCAGTGTTCCTGCTATTTTCTTGACTTCTGCCTGGATCTCTGAGGTTCACTCATGGTAGTAACTTCTGGAACATGTTGCCAATACTGTAAACAGTGTTGGTACACCGATTGCTGTGTGAAGATCCTCAGAGTGATTGTGAGCATATGTAGCTGCACAGTTTGGAGGGGATGTTGGTGGTCATTCCATCCCAGTGCCCGTCAAGTTCACAGCTGACCTGAATTTTTATGCCAGTAACTTGGTCCCAGGAGCAACCTTGGAAGATCTGACTGTCTACCCCATCTGACTGTCTACAAGTACAAGCGGAAAGTACAGTGGGCACTTTTTCCAGGATAGGCCAGTTTATAATGTTCCCGTGTAAGGGGTAGAGAGATGCTCCCACATTGCTTTTAGAGCACTGTATCACCTGCAGAGTTCATCACCTGAAAGGGCTTCTACTCCAGCAATATCCAGTTCATCTGTGAACATTGATTTTACCTGTTGAGTAAAAGGTATCTTTCTGCTGAGAGTGGGATTAGTCAATGGCTTTTTACAGGTACGAGATACCGTAGGCTTCACACGGGACTCTGACAGACAGTCGTTGAATTTACATCCACAGCTCTTGTTTTGTAGCAGTTCACTTTTTGGAATTAGAGTCATAGAGTCATAACTGTCTATAAATGTTTTTGGTGGTCTGACCCTTCTCTGTAATATCTCATTGGTTCTGATGGACGGAGATAAGACTGAACTAAACTCTTTTCTTTGGTGAAAATAGCATTCTCAACATGCATCATACCCTGCATCTGGAGAAGAGTTATGTTGGCAAAGCCTATGGATGAGCTGGAGCACTGACTGTGTCATAGGGAAAAAGGTGAAATGATGTGGTCTTTCAAAATTTGCATCTGAAACAGCCTTGGTATGTTTTTGGTTTGACAATTGAGAGATTCCACATAGATCCCCAGTGGATCCTTGGAAGCAGCCAGTTGTACAGAAATTTAGTGTTGCTATCACTTTGACAGCTACCAGGATAAGATGGCCGCCAACACCTTCAGTTCACAGGTCCTGCTTCAGCAAATAACACAGATCTTTAACATGGATCATGATAACACAGAGCCACTTACCTTAAAAGCACCAAGCATCAGACTAAACATTCCAAGCTCCTGGACTGAGGTTGGACCTGTCTCTGACTGACTGTGGTGTCAACCCCTAACTGATGACAGTCCCTCTTGACTTGACCAAGTGCTATTTCCCTTATGCTTTGAAATATGGCCATTGTTTGAAGGACGTGCAGTGTGCTTGTCCATAAGCTGCAACTTCTTGGTGTCAGGGTGACATTGATGAAGCACAGTGCTATGTAGTACTCGTCCACATACTTGACTGGTCATTGCTGGCAAATATGATGGCCTAGTGTTGTGTCTGCACTAAAAGACAAAGCAAGGCAGAGATGCTGTGAGCATCCAAGTGGCACAAAGTGAGTGAGTGTTAGCAGAGTAAGCTAAGACCCCTGAGATACACACTGTTCTGATGCATGAGATGTGTGTGTCAGTCACTGTGGGTAAAGCAGCTGAGTAGCAGCATTGCAATGGTGAGCTCCAAAATGCAGCATTGAAATGGTGCACTGTATTAATTCCACCCATTCTAACATCACACCCATGTTCAAACAGGGACAATGTTAAAAAAAAGCATTCAGTTAAACTTAGGAATTTTTGATTTTAAAATGCACTTTGGTGTCTTATGGGTGTTTTGGAGTGTTAGGTTTCATTCTGGGACCATGGTTGTTTAGGGGTGTCTTGGATCATTGGGACCTGTGAATATTACAGGCACCTTTGTGTTCTTGATGTTTAAATGTTTATCTCCAATTTGTATTATCACCAGGTCCTATGACCTGCAAGGCTGAGAGAATAAAATGTTTCCAGTTCATTTTAGTTACCAATTTCTCTCTCTGCGTTGCCCAAAAGCAGCTCCTTGAAATACAGCTGCTTTGTCTATTCCAGTATCTGAGTTCCTTGGTTTCAAGCTGGATAATCACAGGTGTTTTTTTTCTCTCTTGCTCCAAAATCTGAATTTCTCAATGAAGTGTGAGTCAACAGGAGATATAGATCCGTTGACAGTTTTCAGTCTTGTTTTAGAAACATATACTTTCCATTTCAGATTGGTTCTTGTTTATTGAATGTTTCGTAAGGCTTGGCTCAACTTAGAGTCAGGTGATTGCTCCAGTTACTTGAAGTCAGTGTATTTTCCTTTTTTGAAACCATTTCAGTCCATGAAAGTCCAAGGTATTAATATCAGATTGTGGAGTTTAAATTGACAGTCTGTAGTTTATTGTGGTCATGACATACTGCTGTCCTATCTCATCCCCACACAGACAGCAAGCAAAGTCCAGATACATTTTTATCCCTTGACAGTGTTATCTAAATAATGACTTCTGGTATATTAATCTGCTTTCAGGGGATTTTGGTGGCATTTAAATATCAGTTTCGTATGAAGCACAACTATTGCATGGCTACACTTGAAACCAATACTTAAAAATCATATGAGATGAGGCTGTCAGCTCCTTTTATTTATATGGGGTGAATTATCAACAGTATATAGAAAGTGCTGCCCATTTAATTCACTCATCTAAGTTACTATTATTTTTACATTCAATGGAATTTTGGAGTGAATTTGAGCTCAGTACTAATTGTACTGTGTTTGTCACATCAGTGTATCACTGCCCAAGAAAGAACTTTTTCCTTAAGGGAACTATTTCGACATTGAAATGTAAGTATTGAATAATTTATTTCATATTTTTAGTGAGATCCAGTTCTGTAAATCCCAGTTGAAACCCATTCACCTCCTTTAAAATCCTTAGAATGTGCCACTTTACTACGCTTTGGGTCAGCCCTATTAATATCTTCTTTGTATTATGCAAAGCACTTCGAAGTGTTAAATGCATCACATAAAAGTACAAATGGCTTTTGCTACTGAGCCATTAAATTTCCTGGCTTTTGTCGGTTGACAGATAGTGGCAGTTGTGACGTGGTGTTGACACTTGAGTGTTATTGACATCAGATATTGAAAGCTTGGTATTGTTGAGCCAACCTACGGTCCCAAGTTTCAGTCCAGTTCAGCAGCGTTAGTGATTGACGGAGTGAGAGATGGAGTGCAGACTGACTGTTTCAGCCAGTCACAGGTGCAGCTGAAGGCTGGACATGACAAATGTGGCAAGACTAATCCCTTGGCCCATTTCTATGGCAACATTATTGTCATAGAGGGCATTTTTACCAAGGGGGATAGATATGTAGATTTTATGCTTTAATTTATATGTTACACATTTGATTGGAAACAGGTGTAAAATACACCTAAACATTATATAGTCCACCATCTGAATTAAACTCTACAAGTCTGTACTGGTTAAAAATGAAATTAAGTCCAGGAGACCGAACGTATATTCATCATATTGCCTCAGCAATGAGCCAGTAAAGACATAACTCAATCATAACCATTAGTTAAGGATTATAATATTTATCAAAGTTGGGTAATTATAAGCCATGATGTCTGGTTAGATCTGATTCCTATATATTCTGACTAGGAATCCAGGCCCACTAAAAGCTAACAGCATGTGTGGATATAAGTCTACTCACTAGCAAATTCGACAGCAATAATAACTACATTTACTCCTGTGGTGAATAAAACAGGAGAAACAGTGTATAATTCCCATAGCAAATCAAAGGACTTTATATATCATATTATATGTTGGAGTTCATTGATATGCTTGATAACCCTTTCTGAATGAACAGAAAAACAGTGAAGGAGTCCATATCCTCACCTGCTATGTTAAATAATAAATCACTTCATTACAATATGTTGAAATCACAAAAGTGAGTGTGATGCAGCAGCTTTATCCTCGCATCCCTGTCTCACAGGATTCTGTGGTTAAATCCATTCAAAGTGGATGTGTTGAAAATTTCTCCATGAAATCTAAATAGTTTGGTTTAAATTACTTGGGCAACTGGAATCCAATTGCTTCTGACCCTGGGCTACAACTGAAAACTGGCTATGTTATAAACCAAATTGAATAGGATCTTGTGATGAAGTGAGAGTGTGCTACATCTGGGCTAGAAGGTCAGGGATCAAGTTTTACCAGACTACTCACTAGCAATGTCTACGGACACTTCTGAATAATTTGATTTTAATAAATTGCTGCTCAGCACATTGACTTAAAACTAGTAACTGCTTATGTTATGGGCCAGACCAAAGCCCCCCAAAATATATTAAAAAGATAGTCTAGACCCTAACCATCTTCTTATTTTAAAGGTAAGCACAAGGTGTTGTGTTCCAGATGCAATTCAATTGGTCATACTATTGACATTAAGCAAAACACACTTTATTTTTTACACGATGGTTAAAATAAAGGCAAAAGTTTTTAAACATTGGCTTACTTGTAACTCTGTCAAAATTCTTAACAAAATAATAAATTACTGTTTAGTTTATTAATAATGAAATGTTCCACTATAGTAATATCCCATAAACACACCCTTGGTAAAGACAAATTCAGTAAAATAGATTGTCTCACATGCAATTCCAGCAGCAGGAAGAGAATCCCAGCTTTTAGTGTAACAGAGAGAGGAATAAAAGCTTACACATCCAGCTCAAGACCCCAACAACTGCTACTGAAGGCTAAAGCTAAAAATAATCCTGGTTCTGGGGGAGCCTGACCCCAAACCCATGACCTCACAAGCTGTTTGCTTTATTGGTTTACAGCAGTCCACTCGGTGCCTCCATCTCTACCTTTCTTAATAAAAAATAGGACAAAATACACCTCTTAAAGCCATACAGTCGTCACAGTCAGCAACAAATCTGGGAAAACTCTGATCTTTGTGAAAACTGCATAAGTGTCCTGCAGTGAATACTATAAAGAATACAAGATCTTGATTGATTTCCAAAAAAAAAATCCCTTTTCCTACTTTGGATAGGCTACTGGCATTGGGATGATTTTGCCAGAGACTTTGGACTGTAACAGTCATCGTTGGTGATTGTCAGTGGTGAGACAGCAACATCATTTATAGGGTATCACTTTGTCTTAACGATAGCTGATTCTCAGGTAGGAGAAAAATATAATAATTGTTCATAATGATGTTACTGTCCAGGTAACACTGCTCCCTTTCACTCTGCAGAGCGTGTGGTACTACTGTAGAAAATACCCGTGGTGGGCGGCACGGTGGCACAGTGGTTAGCACTGCTGCCTCACAGTGCCAGAGACCCGGGTTCAATTCCCGCCTCAGGCGACTGACTGTGTGGAGTTTGCACATTCTCCCCATGTCTGCGTGGGTTTGGTGCTCTGGTTCCTCCCACAGTCCAAAGATGTGCAGGTCAGGTGAATTGGCCATGCTAAATTGCCCCTAGTGTTAGGTAAGGGGTAAATATAGGGGTATGGGTGGATTGCGCTTCGGCGGGTCGGTGTGGACTTGTTGGGCTGAAGGGCCTGTTTCCACACTGTAGGTAATCTAATCTAACCTCAGAAAGGCTAAAGGCTGAAGGCTAACCTCCAGTGTAACTACAAGTGTTAACTGGTCAAAAAGAGGTCCCAACAGAGTCTATGAAGTGATCAAGATCCCTCGAATCTGGATACAAACAGGGAATACACTTGCTGCTATTATAGGGGGCAAAGGAAAATATGCTTTCTTCTTTTGAATATATTTCCTCCAGGGATGATGAACAATAGCGCAACCTAAGTTGGAATTTTCTACATCTTTGGAAAGTACATTTTATAGACTTGCTCCCTTTTTCTTGTATCAGATAATGGTTCTAAAGAGATTAATAATCATGTTACATTGACTTCATCTGTTCTACTGATGTCACACACCATCTGTCAGTAAAAACAAGAAGTTCTACGTTTGGAGCAAACAGGAATATCTTTGCCAGTTCCCTAAGCTCCTAGTACTTATTCCTGACCAATGTAAGCGTACTTATTGCTTTCATGAAATATGCTCCTTATAACTAACAATAGTGCTTCTTCTTTAATACTCAACAGTGGCATATCCTCACCTGTTCATCACTAAATAGACCCAACATAAAGTAGGATTGGTGATAGAGAACCACCTCAAACAGCTTTCATCCAGTACCATGCACTGGTGAAGGGAAAGAAAACCCCACAAGTTTTAGGATGGTCATCTGGTAAAATACTCCAGCCATTCTGACCATCCTTATGTATTTTATTTTCCATTGTGCCACTTAAGATAATGTTCTCTGAAAGATGTCGGTAACAGGTATTTTGTCTGCATGAGACATAACTCGTATCTTTTTAGCTCATTACAAAGCAAGCAGCCCATTAGTGTTACATTCTGCCAATACTGACATAACTTTCATGTATGTTTTCTTAATCCTAAAATACTTCAACTGTTCTTTGCACAACTCAAGCCCTTGCTTACCCCATTTTTCACCACTTCACTAGTGACAGCATCTATTAGTTCAGATAACAAAGTCTTTTGGAAATTGCTCTCGTTTTGTCTGGTTGCCTTTAAGATATCCCTTAAAATCTGCCTCTTTGAACAAGCTTTTGATCATTTGTCCTCATATTTCCTTAGATTGCTTGGTGTCAAACTGGGTTTGCTAATGCTTTGCCGTAACATCTTGGGATGTTTGATTTCATTAAAGCACCATACAGAAACAGGCTGTTCTTAATATCATACGCAATTAAAGTTTGTGTAATAAATCTGTCTTCTGTACCTTCACAGAAAGGTCTGCTGGATAGTATGCTATATTTTGAAAGAGAATCTCATCTGTGCCCATGACACCAACCGTGGCTGTGGCCAATTCCTTGATTTAAAAAAAAATGAATTCATAGGATGTGGGCATCACTGGCTGGGCCAGCAATTATTGTCTACTCTAGTCCTGGTGAGCTGTCTTCTTGAGTTGCCAAGACGTGGAGGTGCCGGTGTTGGACTGGGATGGGCAAAGTTAGAAATCATACAACACCTGGTTATAGTCCAACAGGTTTATTTGGAAGTACTAGCTTTCGGAATGCTGCTCCTTCGTCAGGTAGCTAGTGGAGCAGGATCATAAGACGCAGAATTTATAGCAAAAGATCACAGTGTCATGCAACTGATATGATATATTGAACAAACCTAGATCGCTAGGCAAAAGTGAGGACTGCAGATGCTGGAAACCATAGTCTAGATTAGAGTGGTGCTGGAAAAGCACAGCAGGTCAGGCAGCATCCGAGGAGCAGGAAAATCGACGTTTCGGGCAAAAGCCCTTCATCAAGAATGGAGGCAGGAAGCCTCCAGTGTGGACAGATAAATGGGGGGAGGTGGGAGGGGGGGGGGGGGAGGGGGCTGGGGAGAAGGTAGCAAAGAGTACAATAGGTGAATGGGGGGGTGGGGGTAGAGGTGATAGGTCAGAGAGGAGGGTGGAGCGGATAGGTGGGAAGGGAGATTGTCAGGTAGGACAGGTCATGAGGATGGTACTTAAATTCACCTGGACCATCTCTGACACCTCCCTCCCCTTCCTGGACCTCTCCATCTCCATTAGTGACAACCAACTTGACACTGACATTTTTTACAAACCCAACATTTTTTACAAACCCAGCATCATCCACCAACATTTCTGCTACCTCCAAACAGACCCCATCACCAGAGATATATTTCCCTCCCCACCCCTATCCACTTTCCGCAAAGACCGTTCCCTCCCTGACTACCTGGTCAGGTCCACGCCCCCCCCCCAACAACCCACCCTCCCTTCCTGGCACCTTCCCCTGCCACCACAGGAATTGCAAAACCTGCGCCCACACCTCCTCCCTCACCTTCATCCAAGGCCCCAAAGGAACCTTCCACATCCATCAAAGTTTCACCTGCACATCCACCAATGTCATTTATTGTATCCGTTGCTTCCGATGTGGTCTCCTGTACATTGGGGAGACTGGATGCCTCCTCGCAGAGCGCTTTAGGGAACATCTCTGGGACACCCGCACCAATCAACCCAACCGCCCCGTGGCCCAACATTTCAACTCCCCCTCCCACTCTGCCGAGGACATGCAGGTCCTGGGCCTCCTTCACCGTCGCTCCCTCACCACCCAACACCTGGAGGAAGAACGCCTCATCTTCCGCCTCGGAACACTTCAACCCCAGGGCATAAACATGGACTTCACCAGTTTCTTCATTTCCCCTTCCCCCACCTTACCCCAGTTCCAACCTTCCAGCTCAGCACTGTCCCCATGACCTGCCCTACCTGACAATCTCCCTTCCCACCTAACCGCTCCACCCTCCCCCCCTGACATATCACCTTCATCCCCACCCCCATTCACCTATTGTACTCTTTGCTACCTTCCCCCACCCTCCCCTCTGACCTATCACCTCCATCCCCACCCCCATTTACCTATTGTACTCTTTGCTACCTTCCTCCACCCTCCCCTCTGACCTATCGCCTCCATCCCCACCCCCATTCACCTATTGTACTCTTTGCTACCTTCTCCCCAACCCCACCCCACACATTTATCTCTCCCCCCTGGTGGTTCCTTGCCTCCATTCCTGATGAAGGGCTTTTGCCCGAAATGTTGATTTTTCTGCTCCTCGGATGCTGCCTGACCTGCTGTGCCTTTCTAGCACCACTCTAATCTAAACCTAGATTGCTGTTAAGTCTTTCATCTTTTAGAATGGGTTGCAGGTTTCGGTTCCTTGGTATGTAAGTCCCAGAACTCCTTTCAAATCACATTCTCGAGGTAACTTAAGGTTTTATTTTAAAAAAGTGAATTGCTGCAGTCCTTTTACTGAAAGTATGCACACCATTCCATTAGCAAGGGAGCTCCATGATTTTGAACCACTGATGTTGAAGGAAAGGCAAGAGATTGCCAAATAAAGAAAGAGAGAAACTTGCTGCTGGTGGTGTTCTCAAATATCTGCTGCCCTTGTCCTTCTCGATGGTAGGGGTTGTGGATTTGGAATGTGCTGCCTAAGGAGCCTTGGTGAATTTCCCCATTGTGTCTTGTAGATGGTACACACTGCTGTAACTAGGTGCTGGTGGTGGTGGGAGTGGATGCTTGCGAATGTGGTGCCAGTCAAGTGATTTGCTTTATTATGGATAGTGATGAACTTCTTGAGTTTTGCTGGAGCTGCACCCATCCAGAACAAGTGGACCATATTCTATCACACACCTTACCTAAGCCTTCTAGATGGTGGACAGGCTTTGGGGAGTCAGGAGGTGGATCACTTGCTGCACAATTCCTTTGATCCGCTTTTGTAGCCATAATATGTGATGGTGAGTCAGATCAAATTACTTGTTCAGCAATAATATAACCAGACTCTTTAACACTTGCCTCAAATGATTTGAATAAATATGTCAATTTCCCAGTGTTGTTTACCTTGTAGCTGAATTACCTTCATCGACAAGAAAGTCAACCAAATACAATGTAATTTGCATTTTGGTTTTGGTTGCCAATAAGATCAGTTGTATGAAAACGTAGAAATAACCTGCTTATCTAATACAGTTGAACACTATATACCTGTTTGAATTAATCATAATGGATCTTTGATTTTGGAATCATACTCGCACCAACTTCTGACAACACACACTACCTTTCCCACCACTGCACCGATAATTTGAGATGTTGGAAATACAATGTTCCTTACCTTATTGTAAATGTGACGTCATTGCCATGGGGAATTGGAAAGAGCAGTTTGATGGGAGGTAATCTGTGAAATTATTGCCCTGCTTGATTCAAATCTCTCAATTGCTCCAGTTGCCCACAAAACTGCAGAATAAATTTGAGCCTGACCCTATATAGGGGATTGGGGACAGGAGGACAAGCATTCTCAGAAGTGTCCATGAAGGTGTCATGTTGTTGGAAAAGGCATAATGACACTGCTTGAATTTTTCTGATTTCAGAATTATTATCAGTGTCTTTTCTTTTATTTCAAAAGTATGCTTTATTCATAAAAATATATTTATGTACTACGTAGTCACTGAAGCAGTTTGGTTCTGTACAGTAACATATGAAGGAAACAAACACTGGAGTTTGACTCTATCCAACAAACAAACCAAAGGCACCTCTGACTTGTACAGATTATACTTACTTTTAATTGAGGTACCAGGAGGGCTTGATAACTAGAACCTTTTTTTAAATTTCAAAAATATTCTTTGATAAAAAATATCTTTATATGTTAATATGTATACATAGTCACAAACACAGTTTAGTTCTGTGCAGGAGCATATCAAGGAAACAAAGAAGCATTGACTTTTGACTCTATCCAAACAAATCAGAGGCATCTTACTTGAACAAGATGATAATTACATGCATTTGAGGCACTGGAAGGATCCAATAACTGAACAGACCCCAATTAATTATCATATTTATCCCAGCAACTCTTAATGCACTCTTAACTAATTCCCAATCTCTGTTATTTTAATAAAGCCATTAACTTTAGTTTAAATAAGCACCTTAAGTTCTTGTTATTAAATTTGCAGAGGGAACATTGTCTCATACATACTCAACAACTTTACAATGACAAGACCAACAGTTATTTTGTGTGTTTATTTTTTATGTTCTTAAGGCATTTTGCACCTATATTGTGTATATAATTGAAGAGAAGTCTTTGTTATTTTTAGGTAAAATTCCTAGCTTAACTGAAGCCATTTCCTCGGCATGTTGACATGTTAAGCTGAAGTAACTTAGATTCACCACATTCCTCCCTGAGTATTCTCAACTCCCTGCACTTTTGGGACTATGCAATTATATTTTTATTCTAATCACAGCCTACAGATATCTGCAAATAATGCCAATGGTCAGAAATCAAGCATTCTGTGGTGTGTGTTACAGGTGTTTCTGGTGACGAAAAGATTGATCAAGAATCTATTTATTCCCAAGCCTTTTTTTGGGAGAGTGAATAGAACTGAGCAGGTATCTCCTTAAAAAGGAAGAAAGGTTTTGGCACATTTGCCTCTGCTTTTTATTTAAAATAAATGGTAATATGAAATAGGCGGTACCGAAACCCAACCTGTGAATTATTTTCTTTTCCATTTGAACCCAGTAAAGCGCAAGGGTTTTTTAAATTAACTTTAGTTTAAAGGTTGGAGGTGTGCAAAAGTGACTTCACCCAGCAAAGAAGCAATGCTCCAAAACTTGTGATTTCAAATAAACCTACTGGACCACAACCTGGTGATGTGTGACTTCTGACTTGGTTCACCCCAGTCCGACACCAGCAACTCCACATCATGGCTACTTTTGGGATTTAGGCAAAGACATTTTGCTGTCAGTATGTTACATTTGTACTTGAATTTGGACATTCTTAATTACAATGTTCTTCTTGTTCAACTTCAGGTTCACATGGCAAGCTCTGTCTAATAGTTGCACTAGATTTTGATCTTTATCAGCAATGGCTTCTTCCATTGTGACTTCACATCCATAAATAGTCATCCATCCATAGATCACAAACTACCTCATGTTGTCTGGGTGTAAAGTGACCCCCAAACGGCATCCGACTTTACTTGCCAGCAACCATCCTTTGCATCTAGGGTTGGGAAGACTTTTGCCTTTGTGGCAAATTCCTTTAATGATTGGTATTTAGTATTTTCAGAGCTTTACTTAGATACTCTATGTTGATGCATATTTTCAATTCTCCAGATTGTTTCACTGCTACCATATTGCTCATCCATTCCATAAGCGATGTCACGTTTTTGCTCATTTCCACCTTTTCCAGCTTTTCTTTTCTTGTTTTTCAGGTTGAACTTGTATTTTCCTTGGCAAATGCTGAATTGGTCTTACGCCTCTCAACTACTTGGAGATTACATTCTCCTGGAAGATGTCATAACTCTGTAAACACTTTGTTGTACTCCTCTAGGACAATGGTCCTGTGTGCTGTAATACATTGCAAATATCCTTTGGTATGTTGAGTGCTACCCATCCAAACTTTTGACTTGCACTGGCAGACATGTGTGATTTTTGCTTGGCATCAATGAGTTGGAACTCCAGATCTTTGTTCATACTATTGCAAAAGGATTGCAAAGTAATCTGTCATTTTGGCATGTGTATGGTCCCATTATGTAGCAGATAAATTAATTCAAGGGCTCATTTTTGGCTGACTATATTGAGCCACTTTGCTCAGGTCTGTGAAAGTCATGATGTTTCATGTTGTACTGATGTCTGTCTATATTGGTCTGATGTTCTGCTTCTGTAGTGATCATTCCATCCCATTTATCTCCCGTAAAGCTGATAGAAACAGCTTGCAGTATGATGTAGGATTTTCAGCTGATATCTCTTGGGTGGCCTTCTGCAATTGCTTTTTGGGCTTTGTTCCACTGAAATACTTGTATGCAAAAATTATTCAACTTCTTGCTTTCTACTGCTTTCCCCATACTTGATGAATGTTCTTCTCCTTTCAATGAAGTCCCTTGCAGATTTTACATCCTGACCTTTGCCTGAGATTTTTCTGTTCTGGAGGGCCTGGAGAATCTGTCAGTAAGGTGCAAAGCCTGGCCTCTTCAGCCATGAATATGCTCCAACTGCTGATTACAACCTCAGTGCTTCATGTTGATTGCTTTCCTGCAAGTAAGTCTCTCTTCTCTCAAGATGTGCTTTCACCATGCAAATTCATATACTAATACAATCCTGTCTTTACATAGATCATCTTTTAGTTATGCAAATTCACAAGATTCTGCAAGCTGAGTTAATGAAGGAACATATTGATTAATGGACTTTTTTTTAACCTTGGGCTCTAATTTTGAATACAAACTGTTCTTAAGTTACTTGCACAAAGGTTTAAAAAGAGTGTCTGCAAGGCTTTCAAAATTTCTTCATTCTGTTTCTTCTGCTCATTTGATAGATTTAGGGTGAATACACATCAAAACAGTCTCTTCTCAACAATGTTAAGGTTTTGGCAGTGTGGAGTTGCTCTACCCTGTTAAACAGGTCTGTTGTCATTTTGAAATGTTGCCATTATATTTTCATTTCAACTGGCCATAGCCATTGTCACTTATCCGGTTTTTCAGCTGCAGCCTGTTTCTTTATTGCCTCCCCTTAAGTTACTTGCAGCCGTTGTTACAACTCTGAAAATTTCCTCTTTTCAATAAGTGCACTATTTTTGCAGCTCTTTAATATCACTTTAACACAGAATCATAAGATTTGTGGAATTTTGACAGTACAGAAGAAGGCATTTCGACCTGCGCAGCCTGAAGCAGCTCCTGAAAGAGATACCCATCTACTTTATGTTCTGTACTCAGGACAGCAGCATTATCTGCACAGTCTCTTTATTGAAGTCCTGTAAAATGGCCACTTCTGTTGTGTGTGTTTCATAGTAAAAGTAGGTGATTATGACAGATTTGGGAGGGCATTTGTACATAATTTTGTTTCAATCCAAACAACCACTTGTTTTTAGTACTGGAAGTTGGATGGGTAAATAAAGCACAGTCTAGTATAGGATGAAGTTATTAATTGGCATAATTGTCTAAGAAAACTGTATGACTGTTGCATTCATTGCTTATCGCATTTAATCTAGCAAAAGAAAAATTGAATTGTGTTCATTGCAAAACCAGCTTGAGTATTTTATAAATATCAGTACATGCATAAAATTGCCATACCCAATAAAATAGAAGGCTGCACAATGTAGGAAGAACACATTCAATATTTATGTGATAGCAACACACATCATAATTTTCATGTTAGCACCATTGTGTCACATTCTGTTCTGGATTCTCACACATCTGATGGGTGGGCCGCCTGAGGAACTGTTTAAACTGACGAGGTTCTTGCTTTGTTTTGGAAACACCCCAGAAAATCTTCCCTTTGTTTATCTTTTATAATTTAAGTATTTGTTCTTGTACAAGTTTGTTGTGCCTTTATGCTATTTTGACTTGGCTCCTAACAAAAAAATTACAACATTTCATTCTTTTTAAACAGTGGGAAATCCACAAATTTTCATGGGTCAAAAGTGATAAAGAAAATAATTTTCTAGACGTAAGGCCCATTTGGTTAACCACATTATGTCTGAATTAATGAAATGAATCTGCTGAAATATATGTTTGTTAGACATCAACATTAATTTGGATATGGGCTTAATAGCCTAATAACCAAAACTCACAATCAGGACTCATTAGCATTAGTGCCATTATATTCTGCCCCTTTAGCCCTGGGCTTATATTTTATACCTATTCTGATAATGTTTCTTTCTAGTCATTAGATATGAACATGACATTGAATCATTAATGAGCAAACTGAAAAGGCATTTGTGTTAGATCACTAAATCTTTAATAAAAATGGGAATATGACAATGTACTTGTTCGGGTATTTACAAATTACTGTGGAAGCAAACTTAGTTTCGTGATCTTCATAATCAAACCACTTCTGGAGCATTCAGAGTTCTGTTCAAAGTAATAAGATTGAATCAAATAATGTAAATGCAGAAATATTTGGTTATTAATTGCATTTAACTCCTAGGCTTGATAAATGTACATTTTCAGGTAACCTAAATATTACATGTTTTATATGATGTTGCAACATGTAGTAGCATTCCTTCCATTCATAGTCGGCAGCAAGTTTTATAATCATAGATTTTATATGATAACAGATAAGAGCTTTTACATTTCTGTGATTGTATTATTTTGATACATTGGTAGCTTTTCAAAGATGCATCTTCCTAATGCAGATTTATTTTTGCTGATCTGGGAGCATTTAAAGCCATTGTTCTTTATTTATTTTAGTAGGAATTGTCAATCTTATCCTTTTTGGATGTACATAGATGTAGCTTGAGGCTGAATGCAGCTTGACATTGAGTGTGCTGCAGATGATTCATCATGAGGTGAGGAATTTAGGAGGATTCTTACATGGTCTGAAACAAAAATTGTTAGATTTTCACTCAAGAATTTTTATTCTTCAAAAATAGTAATGGCATCATTGCAGTAGTCAAACTGCGAAAGGCATATTGATTACTTCTTCTCAGTCATGAGTTATTGTCATAAGCTTGAATGGACAATTTTATATGGTAGATATATTCCTCATTTTCTATCAAACAATCAGAAGATTTACTTAGAAAATACGGACATGTATTCTTTTCTGAAGCGACCAGCGTGATGAATCCACTCATGTCCAACTCGGACGTAGAAGTGCTGTTCACTGAACTTTGGCAGATATCTGAGGAAACATACACTATCTTCATCAAATTTTTACTTCTAGCAAGAGTCATCGACTAATGTAAAGGAGTGGTAAATTGGTAGCTGGGAAAGAAAGAGTAGTATTTGTACATTTAGTCCTGTTACTGCGTTTTACTCCTGCAGATCATCTCCAAGTGCTTTACAATCAATAATGTACTTTTGAAGTGCAGTCACAGTTTGTTATATTGACAATATCACCCCTGTCAGCATGCCATACCTCGTAGCTGGTTGCTGACGTATTTCACAGCTACCAATCCTTCTTTTATATGTGGAGTTTAAGGCATATTTATTTATCAGTAGTAGATGTCAGACCATGAGAGAATCTTAACTAGTAAAAGCACTTTTTTGTACATAACCAGGTGTAATTTACTGCAGGATAGCAATTGACACTAACTTGTTAGGCATAATTACAACTATCAGGATCTTTGTATGTCATGTCTGTCTCCATTGGGAACTTGTGCACGACTAACAGTTTCTCCCCCTAAAGACTGTGAGACTGGGTAGTTAATGAAACTTAAACACTATCTCTTTCACAAACTTTTCCTTATACAGCATAATTTAAGTAACACAGCAGCTAACATTTCACCCAGCAAATTCTTTCAAACAGCATTGTAAGAATGACCAGTTAATCTGTTTTCGGTGCTTTTTGAGGAATAAGTATCGTCCAGTGCACTGGAATTAACTTCAGCATGGTTCTTTGAATAGTCATATGATATTTACATCTCTGTGAGAGAGCAGGCAATGCCTTCACACCTCTGAATGTGCAGTGCTGTCTCAGTTCTCCACTGCAGCATCAGCTGGTGTGTGCTCATGTTGCTAGATTAGGAATTGACCCTATCACATTTTGATTCCAAGGTGGGAGCACTATCGTTAGGGTATGTCTGACATGTATCCTTTTCTCTCCCTAATCCAGGGAGGTCAAACCTTGTGCCTTCCTGGTCTGTACCTTGACCTCTTCAAAAAATAAACTTGTGGAAACAGTATTGCAACCACAGGCCTCTCTCTGTTTGGTCATTTTGTACTTGTATCCATGTGTTTGTGCTATTCGAAGTGACTGCCTCAGAATGTTCACAAATCACTATCTCCAATCTTCATCAATTACAAGAACCTTTAACTGATATGATTTGGAGGTGCCAATGTTGGACTGGGTGTACAAAGTTAAAAATCACACAACACCAGGTTATAGTCCAATAGGTTTATTTGGAAGCACTAACTTTCGGAGTGCTGCTCCTTGATCAGGTGGTTGTGGAGTCTAAGATCGTAAGACAGAATAATTTCAGTTAGATCACACTGTAAATTTTTGCTATAAATTCTGTGTCTTACAATCTTAGACTCCACAACCACCTGATGAAGGAGCAGTGCCCCGAAAGCTAGTGTTTCCAAATAAACCTGTTGGACTATAACCTGGTGTTGTGTGATTTTTAACTTTAACTGCTAGTTTACTGTAACCTGTGAATGAGATTACATTGAACTTAAACACAATTAGAATTGAAAAAGAGTTGAATATATTTGCATGTATAAATCTGTTTCTCTCACTATTGTTGTAAAACTGAAGTTAGAGTGAACTACATTGTGGGATACAGTCTGTCTGTTACAAGAAATTCCTGCAACAATACTGTTTTAGTTCAGATTCTGCGAGACTGGAGGCTATGAGCAAGCTTCACATTTCAGATTCTAATCCATCCCCTTACCTCAGGGGAATACACTTCTGGGGAGAATCTCAATTTGTGCCATGGTATAAAATGATAAGGAAGGAAATCATCAGGCAGTTTTATACATGAGATGTAAAAGTATGTTTGACAGCTGTGAACCAGGCTATTGAGATGCTATTGAGGGCTTTGCACTGTCACACAAAGTTGAGGTTCACCTCACTGTCCCTCAAACTGGGCCTGCAGTCTGCCAATAACAGTAAAAGAGCCAAATTCAGAGGTGCAAAATTTGGGAGCTGGCTGATACGGTTCCATTTCATCTGGGTGTCCAAATTCGGACTTGGTGTCACTGATTGTAACAGTGACAGTCATTCATTGAATTAGTCACATTGGTTATAATTCACGAACAGCCAAAACGGAAAGGGAAAAGCTGCCAGTATTGGAAGTCCGAATGAAAACCAGCCAATGCTGCAGTCCCCAGAGGATTATCTGAAAATAGGAAAACTAATGTTTTGCTTGCAGAAAGGTATCAAGAAGATTACAACCAAAAGGTTAGTTTGTCTTTGTCATAGATCATGATAGATATCCTGGGCATTTCTAGCATTTGTTTTTTATTCATAAGTGAAGAAAATTTGCTACTGCAGAAGGAGTACAGTCGTTATCTTTATTAATACTGTTCACAGCAGCCTGACTCTCTCATCACTCACCACACCCCTACACTGCTCACCATCGCCCTCCTACTGCTTACTTTATTCCCCACTATCACCTCTGTGTGTTTAATCACACCTGAAAATGTGTTGCTGGAAAAGCGCAGCATCGAAGGAGCAGGAGAATCGACATTTCAGGCATGAGCCCTTCTTCAGGAATGTTTAATGTTCAGGAATGTTCAGACCTGTTTAATCACACCACCAGCTTCAACCTCACACCGGTCACAATGTTGCCTAGGCCCAAGACCCACAATACTTAGTGGAACCCCATCCTCATCCCAACCCTTACACTGGTCCTGCTATCATTAACCTCCCACCATTACATATCTGCTACAGAGATTGTAGCGATCTCTGGAGCTAAAAATTCATTGCAACATTTTAGCCGGAGCAGCGACAGAGATGGCAAAAGATGACTTTTTTGTAAATCAGCAACAAAGTTATTCCTGTCCCATCTCCACCTCTCCATCAAGCCCTGATCATGTTGTACAAATAAAGCTCAATGGCCTGTGATAAATGATGCTTTGATTGAGTGTTTCAGTAAGGAATACATTGCAGAATAATGTCTATTAAATCCCGTTGACATTTGGTCAGGACCTTGAAGTGTGGCTGCAGTAGATAGTTGGCTGCTTCATGGAGGTGGCTATTAGAACAGGTCACACTTGGAGAGCAGTAATATTACATCCTAATGAGTTTTCTGCCTATGCAGAATTGTTTGGTGATTCATATTAATTCTCTCCTTCCCTGGATTCATCAACTTACCAAACAGAACTTAGGACTGTGTGTGATAGAAAAAGTTATAATGGGATTTTGATTTTTTAAAAAATGTTGGCTGTGGTTTTCTTGGCAACAAAATGATATTCAGTCTTATATTACTGTCGAGCCTGTGTGGGCTAAAAAATGTTAGTAAGGGTCAGAGGTGAGGGTGCTCCTTTTAAGCAAGATCCAAATGTCCATGAGGACTATTTTCTGTGGGGGGGAAAGGGAGGGAGGGTGTTGCTGATCTGCTGTTGGTGCGCAAGGCTATTCTTAGGAGACATCAATTGTTTTGGTTCAGTTCCAGAACTATAGCTGATAGTTTGAGCCCAACATAACATGGGTTGGCACGGTAGCTCAGTAGTTAGCACTGCTGCCTCACAGTGCCAGGGATCCAGGTTTGATTCCAGCCTTGGGTGGCTGTCTGTGTGGAGTTTGCACATTCTCCCTGTGTCTGCGTAGGTTTCCTCCAGGTACTCCAGTTTCCTCCCACAGTCCAAAGATGTGCAGGTTCAGTGAATTGACCATGCTAAATTGCCCGCAGTGTTAGGTGTATTAGTCAGAGGGAAGTGGGTCTGGATGGGTTACTCTTTGGAGGGTCAGTGTGGACTTGTTGGGCCTGTTTCCACACTGTCGGAAATCTAATCTCATACCAAACATTAATTCTTAAGCCTTATTAACATGTTGTACACAGATTTCTGTTTTACCTCCATGGGCCAGTCATATTCTAAACCAGTTGAATAACGAGCGAGGTTTTTCACGCACTGTGGATTCAGAGTTGGAGGTGGAGGAATTGCATTCTTGGAAATACATATCAAGATAGTCTTCCAGTGCTTTCCCAGCATGAGGGGATTTGCCCAGAGACAGCCTCAGGAACAAAAATCATCCAGATTCTGCATGCAACTTCTGGGCTTGATCTAGAATCATCTAGATTTAAAGTTGTAAGTGTTTTAAACATAGACAAACAATTTGATCTCCTGGATGGAAGGGGCAGTTGTGATAAATTTGAACAGAGCAAAATCTTTTGGAAACAAATTTTTTAACAGCAATTTTTGTTGCTGTAATTAAATCACTGTTGCCAGGAGACATGTGATGAATTCTATGCAGGCTTATAATTACATCAGGGGTTTGTTTTAATTTTGAGAACAGGAAAATGCGATGGGGCATAATGGATATTATCCAATATTGTTAATTTAGCACTATTGCACATTGATTAAATTCCACCATTACGTATGGAGAGGATCTGAGGAATATATGTCTGTTTAGCCTGAACTTCTGGGTTCCTCAAATAATAACTCCTTTCAATGGATACATCTACAGTATGACAATCTGACACTGATAAAACCTTGTCATAAGCAGCCTATGGAATTATATTTTCTTGCTTCAGGCAAAAAATAATCATTCTCACACATTCTTGACAGTGACACGCTATCTTTTCAATGCAACGTAGGACGAAATAATGACAAAGATTAAGTTGAACGCGTAACATCAACCAGTTCCAAGGGAGTGCCAGCTTTCAGTCCATATAAATAGGATTATGGGATTAATTCCAAACACACCTTTTTGGTTCATCTTTGTACTTTTCTAACCACTGAGACCTTGAGGGTGATCTGAGTGTGATTTCACAAGATGTGTTGATCTTTTCAGGTGCTGAGTTTGCTAATCTTTCACCCACTGAACACTTTAATCTTATTTAAAATGATGCGTTACCAAAGTTCTTTGCATAACCTTACAGTGAGCAACTGATCTAGCAGAGTGTGTGGTGCTGACCTTTGCATCTTGCAATCTGCAAAAAGAAACTTTTACACTTTTAATGCTGCAGTAGGAAAATCAGAGGAAAAACAGACACCTTTAGAGAAGGAAAAGCTTAGGTGAGGTCTTAGCGCAAGGGGTGACACCATATTTTCAGAGTGTAGGTGAAATGCAAAGTAATTCTTGCTCTTACCAGAACAAATCAGTAAATATTTTTGCTAGAACTTATCTGCTTAAGCAAAGGGAAGTTGACACCTCAGGATAATTATTGATCCAGGTCAGGTATGTTGTCTATTGATGAAGTAACATGGTAAATGGGGTGGCACGGTGGCTCAGTGGTTAGCACTGCTGCCTCACAGCACGATTCTATTCTATTCTATTTTCTTCGATTCTAGCCTCCAACAGCTGTCTGTGTGGAGTTTGCACATTCTCCCCTTGTCTGTGCAGGTTTCCTCTGGGTGCTCCAGTTTCCTCCCACAGTCCAAAGGTGTGCATGTTAGATGAACTGGCCATGCTAAATTGCCCGTAGTGTTCAGGGATGTGTGAGCTAGGTGTATTAGTTGGAGGTAAATATAGAGTAGGGGGGGAATTGGTCTGGGTTGGTGTGGACTTTCTGGGCCAAAGGACTTGTAGGGATTCTTAAAAAAAAAAGTTTGTTAAACTGAGAATGCAGTCCTGCTATTTAATTTTTGGTAAGTTAATTGAGAGTTAGAATTTCCTGTTGATGGAATTTATTTTGGCAATAAAACATTGATAAAAGTAGAAAAAATAAAAGGGTGAGAGAAAATTAGCCAGGAATATAAAAGATAAAGATATGAGCTTACACAAGTATGTTAAACAAGGAAGAAAGTAGCTATGCAAATAATGGTCCCTTTAATTCATAGACAGGAGAAAGATTCGACAAAGACAATGATAAAATATTTTGTGGTTATTCTCACTGTAGAAGACATAAGCTGCTGTGAGAAATAATAGGAATTTAGGTGTTAAAAGGAGTATGAAAATTAATTCCAGCAGAAAATCGGTATTGGAGTAACCTAAGGGCCTAAATTCTGACAAATCTGAATGCAGGATTTAAAAAATAGCTACAGAGATGATCAAATTACTACTGACTCTGATGCTCTGGTTATGTTCTAAACTCCCTGAGAATTGAGAACAAAATCAGCAAATTTGAAGTTAACACATAGGAAGCAGCTTTTCAAGAAAGGAGGGAGAGAGAAAATGCAGAACTACAGTCCAACTAACCTAATATCAGTTACAGGAAGGTTTTGGAATCTGTTAGCAAAGATGACTTAACAATGCACTTGGAAAATAATTGCAGGATCAGACAAAGTCAACATGGTTTTCGAAAAGGAAATCATATTTGACAAATCTATTGGAGTTTATTGAGGATATGATTAGAAGACGGACAGGATTGGCTGTTGCAGGTTCCAGGATTTAAATGTTTTAGTAGGGTCAGAGGTGGGGGTAAAAGAGGGGGAGGTGTGGCATTGCTTGTCAAAGATAGTATTACAGTGGTGGAAAGGACGATGGATGAGGACTTGCCATCTGAGGTAGTTTGGGCTGAGGTTAGGAATAGGAAAGGTGAGGTCACCCTGTTAGGAGTCTTTTACAGGCCTCCTAATAGTCCTAGAATCATTGAAGAAAGGATAGGGAAGGTGATTCAGGAGATGAGTGACAGTAATAGGGTGGTTGTTATGGGGGACTTTAACTTTCCTGATATTGATTGGGAAAGCTATAGCTCAAGTTCGTTAGATGGGTCAGTGTTTGTTCAATGTGTGCAGGAGAGTTTCCTGACACAATATGTAGACAGGCCAACAAGAGGTGAGGCCATACTGGATTTGGTTCTGGGTAACGAACCAGGCCAGGTGTTAGAATTAGAGGTAGGTGAGCACTTTGGGGATAGTGACCATAATTCGGTGATTTTTACTCTCGTGATGGAGAGGGATAAGTGTGTACTACAGGGCAAGAGTTATAGCTGGGGTCAGGGAAATTATGATGCGGTGAGGCATGACTTAGGATGTGTGGCTTGGAAAAGTAGACTCCAAGGCAAGAGTGTAAATGATATGTGGAGCTTGTTCAAGGAGCAACTATTGAGTGTCCTTGATAATTATGTACCTGTCAGGCAGGGAGGAAAGGGTCGTGCGAGGGAGCCGTGGTTTAATAAGGAATTGGAATCCCTTGTTAAATGGAAGAGGGCGGCCTATCTCAAGATGAGACGTGAAGGTTCAATTGGGGCGATTGAGAGTTATAGGGTAGCCAGGAAGGACCTGAAGAGAGAGCTAAGAGCAGCAAGGAGGGGACATGAAAGGTCCTTAGTCGGTAGGATTAGGGAAAACCCTAAGGCTTTCTATAGGTATGTTAGGAATAAAAGAATGACTAGGGTAGGAATAGGTCCAGTCAAGGATAGTAGTGGGAAGTTGCGTGTGGAGGCGGAAGAGATTGGGGAGACACTGAATGAATACTTTTCTTCAGTATTTACTCAGGAACAGGGCATTGTCGTCGATGTGAATACTGAGTCACAAATAAGTAGAATGGATGGCTTTGAGGTATGTAGAGAAGAGGTGTTGGAAATCCTGGAAAAGGTGAAAATAGATAAGTCCCCTGGGCCTGATGGCATTTATCCTAGGATTCTCTGGGAAGCAAGGGAGGAGATTGCAGAGCCATTGGCCTTGATTTTTATGTCCTCTTTGTCTACTGGAGTAGTGCCAGAAGACTGGAGGATAGCAAATGTGGTTCCCTTGTTCAAAAAGGGGAGTAGGGATAACCCTAGTAACTATAGGCCGGTGAGTCTCACTTCTGTTGTGGGCAAAGTCTTAGAGAGAATTGTAAGGGATAGGATTTATGCACATCTGGATAGGAATAATGTGATCAAGGATAGTCAGCATGGTTTTGTGAAGGGCAGGTCGTGCCTCACAAACCTTATTGAATTCTTTGAAAAGGTGACGAAGGAGGTTGATGAGGGGAAAGCGGTAGATGTGGTATATATGGATTTTAGTAAGGCGTTTGATAAGGTTCCCCATGGTAGGCTACTGCAGAAAATACGGAGATATGGCATTGAGGGTGAGTTGGAGGTTTGGATTAGGAATTGGCTGGATGGAAGAAGACAGAGGGTAGTAGTTGATGGCAAAGTTTCTTCATGGAGTGCCGTCACTAGCGGTGTTCCGCAAGGATCTGTTTTGGGACCATTGCTGTTTGTCATTTTTATAAATGACCTGGAAGAGGGGTTAGAAGGTTGGGTGAGCAAGTTTGCGGATGATACGAAAGTCGGAGGAGTTGTTGACAGTGAGGAAGGATGTGGCAGGTTACAGCAGGATATAGAGAAGCTGCAGAGCTGGGCAGAAAGGTGGCAAATGGAATTCAATGTAGCTAAGTGTGAGGTGATTCACTTTGGGAAGAATAACAAAAAGATGGGGTACTGGGCTAATGGTCGGATACTTGGTAGTGTGGATGAGCAGAGGGATCTTGGTGTCCATGTACACAGATCTCTGAAAGTTGCCACCCAGGTAAATAGTGCAGTGAGGAAGGCATATGGCGTACTGGCTTTTATTGGTAGAGGAATTGAGTTCCGGAGTCCTGAGGTCATGATGCAGTTGTATAAGACTCTGGTGCGGCCGCATCTGGAATATTGTGTGCAGTTTTGGTCGCCATACTATAGGAAGGATGTGGAGGCACTGGAATGGGTGCAGAGGAGGTTTACCAGGATGTTGCCTGGTATGGAAGGAAGATCGTATGAGGAAAGACTGAGACACTTGGGGCTGTTTTCATTAGAGAAAAGAAGGTTTAGGGGTGACTTGATTGAGGTGTACAAGATGATTAGGGGGTTAGATAGGGTTGACAGTGTGAACCTTTTCCCGCGTATGGAGTCGGGTATTACAAGGGGGCATAGCTTTAAATTAAGGGGGGGTAGATATAGGACTGAAGTTAGGGGTAGGTTCTTCACTCAGCGAGTCGTAAGTTCATGGAATGCCCTGCCAGTAGCAGTGGTGGACTCTCCCTCTTTATGGGCATTTAAGCGGGCATTGGATAGGTATATGGAGGATAGTGGGTTAGTATAGGTTAGGTGGGCTTGGATCGGCGCAACATCGAGGGCCAAAGGGCCTGTACTGCGCTGTATTCTTCTATGTTCTATAAGAGGAAACGAGGGGAACCAGTAGACATAGAAAAGCTGAACTACCAAAAGGTTTTTGATAAGGTGCACACGAAAAGAGAAAAAGGAGAGGCTTAAGATAGATACAGAGGCCTCAGAGCAGCAGAAGCCCCAAAGGACTACATTTAGAATGTGTAAGGGAAACTTGAAAAGGAAATTGGGAGTGCAGAAAGAGGCCATAAACAATCATGGGAGGTAAAAGTAAAGAAAGATTTGAAGTTATTTTACAAGTACACTAAGCGTAAAAGGATAACTACTGAAAGAATAGAGCCCATCAAGGAGCACAATGGTAATGCGTGTGAAGCTGGAGACAAGGGTTCTAAATGAATACCTTGTGTTAGTGTTCACTAATGAGAGGGACAATGTGGATATAGAAATCAGGGAGGAGACCTGTGGTATCCTTAAAGAAATTAGCATGGGCAGAGAGGAAGTTCTAAATAGGTTGGCAAGTTTAAAAATAAAAATCCAGGGCCAGATGAAATGTATCCCAGGCTGTTGAGGAAGGCAAGGGAGGAATTAGCAGGGCAGTGGCAATGATTTTCAATTTTTCTCTGGCCACAGAAGTGCCAGAGAACTGGAGGACAACCAATGTGGTACTGTTATTCAAAAAGGGAGCAAGGGATAAATGAGGAAATTACAGGCCAGTCCATGGACTGGGTGGTATTGATAGATTCACATATCTAGAGACCTCTGGCAATAACAAAACATATCCAAATACCATTTGTTCCAAGACAGTGTATTAACAAAAGCAATCCCACAAAGGAGAAAGCGGCCAAAAATTATTGTCACAGCTGTTACTGGAAATCTTCAAACCTCATATTTAGATAATTCCCATGTAAAGAATTTCATTATCAAGACTACCATCTCAACAGGTTGTGCCTAGTTAGCAAGTGCCACCCATAATGATGGTGGCATCCAAATATTAGACTATGATGGTGACAAAACTAAGTATGACAAGAAGTGTGAGGTGGTTCCCTTTGCTTGTAAAAACAGAAAAAAATAACATTTTTAAGAGGTGTTAGACTTGTCAATGATCAGAGACTTGGTTGTGCTTGTTGAAGGAATGTAGAAATTTATTATGCAATTGGGAAGGCGAATGGCACATTTCCCTTTGCAAACAGTTTGGAGTAGAGGACTAAAAATGTATTGCTACAATTGTACAAAAGTTTACTGATGCCACATGTCTTAAATACTGTGTGTAGTTTTTGGTCTCTAAGTTTAAGAGAGAATATACAGCAAACTTTGTTTTAACTGGCACATTATGAAACGGCACACTCAATGAATTGACAATAGTTATATACCTTAAATACTACCAAGTTTAGTATAGTATTCTGCCAATTATTAGTTTTTTAAAACTTATTTACCTCAATGTTCATATACTTGTTGTTCAATTGATTGGCCACAGAAATATCAATATTTAATTCAATTTTGAGTCAATTTCTCCTCAAATGCAATAATCTGCTGCAACGTCCAAATCGTCAATGCAAAATGAAAAGGCCCTCTGCCAGTAAGTTTTACTTAAGGTAAAGTTGCATCATTAATGAAGTGATATATGCTGTAAATAAAATATAAAAATGATGTGTATTCCCCTTGCATTGTGTTTCAATTACTTGGCATGTGTTTTACATTGGTGATGTGGACCTCTTGATTATCTGGAATATTTGATCAACCAACATACTCCTGGTCCCATAGGTGCTGGTTAATAAAAGGTTTGCTGTACTTACATTGAGGGTTCACTGAGATGAGAAGTGTAAGCTATGACATGAGGCCAAGTGCCTTGGGGATCTACATTCTCTGAAGTTTTGAAGAATGAGAAGTGATCTCATTGAAACATGAATGTTTATGAAGCGGCTTGAAAGGATATTTATTGAAAGGTCATTTCTGTTGTCTGGGATTTCTAGAACACAAGGACACAGTCTCAGAATAAAACAATAATCATGACAGGGTGAGGATAATTTCTTTAATGCAAATGCAGGAAACTGAAATTGAAGCCCACGATTTGTGTCATGATTCCAGAGGAGACTCAGTGGGTTGTATGGTCTCTGGATTAGTGGTGCTGGAAGAGCACAGCAGTTCACGCAGCATCTAAGGAGCAGTAAAATCGATGTTTCGGGCAAAAGCCCTTCATCAGGAATAACGGCAGAGAGCCTGAAGCGTGGAGAGATAAGCTAGAGGAGGGTGGGGGTAGGGAGAAAGTAGCATAGAGTACAATAGGTGAGTGGGGAGGGGATGAAGGTGATAGGTTAGGGAGGAGGGTGGAGTGGATAGGTGGAAAAGATAGGCAGGTAGGACAAGTCATGGGAACAGTGCTGAGCTGGAAATTTGGAACTAGGGTGAGGTGGGGGAAGGGGAAATGAGGAAACTGTTGAAGTCAACATTGATGCCCTGGGGTTGAAGTGTTCCGAGGCGGAAGATGAGGCGTTCTTCCTCCAGGCATCTGGTGGTGATGGAGCGGCGGTGAAGGAGGCCCAGGACCTCCATGTCCTCGGTAGTGTGGGAGGGGGAGTTGAAATGTTGGGCCACAGGCTGGTGTGGTTGATTGGTGCAGGTGTCCCGGAGATGTTCCCTAAAGCGCTTTTTTCTCCTATCTCTTGTGTTCTGGTT
The DNA here is from genome assembly GCF_037043375.1 of Chiloscyllium plagiosum. Taxonomy (NCBI): domain Eukaryota; kingdom Metazoa; phylum Chordata; class Chondrichthyes; order Orectolobiformes; family Hemiscylliidae; genus Chiloscyllium; species Chiloscyllium plagiosum. Next base: position 39,717,569 of record NW_028270162.1, on the reverse strand, counting down.
TGCAATGGAGTGAAAGGCAGTGGGGACCAAGTGGGTAGATGTTTAACTGGATACTTGAGATAAAACTGATATTCAAGTAATTGAACAAATAGAGAAAATGCCTGACTTTTTCATTTCCGTTGAAATATGGAGAAATAAAAAGAAACCAAGTGGTTTCAATAATAGACAGCTAATTCACATCAACAATTTGGAGCTTGGAATAGATAAACTTTTCATCTTGGACAATCAAGGGATATGAGGACAGGACAGAAAAGTCAAGATAAGCCTCATTGTATTGAATGACAACGTAGCGTCAATGCAACAGATGGTTTATTCCTACCATTTTCTATGTTATCTAGTGTGACACAATAACATCACGAGCTTCCTCTATCATTCTGTTTCGTGATCACTAGTTTGTAATACTGATGAACTGATTCAGATTGGGCCTGCTGTAGTTCAGAAAACCCTAGGGTATTAACCCTTTGGCACAGAATATGTTATTATGAAGATGTACCCTGTGGCAAAGAATGATTTTTAACACACTGGCTGAAACCTGAATTGAACTTTTAAAAGCACACTTCAAAAAAAAGCCATAGACTAATTGTGACTTGAGATCTCAGTTAAAGATGGCTGCCAAGATATGTATTGCTGCGCATTCTATATTCCAATTTATTGGAATGGAAGCAGATTATCTGCAAAACTCTTTGGATACAACAGACAAAATCTTCCCAGCCACTGAATGACGGGGACTTTGGTGAGAACATTGGGAATTAGGGTGAGATTGATAGCAATGAGATTTTCAACATCACACTTAATTGAGTTTTTTGAAGAGGTGACAAAGAAGATTGATGAAGGCAGAATGGTAGACATTGTCAGTAAAGCATTTAACAAGGTTCCACATGGTAGACTAGTTAGTAAGGTTACATCACATCGGATCCAAGGGAAGCTAGCCAATTGGGTACATAATTGGCTGAAAGTTACAAGACAGAAGGTGGTGGAGGAGGGTTGCTTTTCAGACTGAAGGCCTGTAACCAGTGGTGAGCCACAAGGATCAGTGCCAAGTCCACTGCTTTTCATCATTTATATAAATGATTTGGATGCAAAGATAAGAGGCATGGTTCATAGGTTTGCAGATGGCACTAAAATAGGTGGTGTAACAGAAAGTGAAGAAGATGATCTCAGGTGGGTTAATGGGCCAAGGAGTGACAGAAGGAGTTTAGATAAATGTGAGGTATTGCATTTTAGGAAGGCAAACCAGGGCAGGACTTATACAGATAACCTGTAAGGCCCTTGGGAGTGTTGCTGAACATAGAGAACTAAGGATGCAGGTACAATGTTCCTTGAAAGTGGAGTCACAGGTAGATAGCATAGTGAAGAGGGCTTTTGGCATACTTGCCTTCATTGGCTAGAACATTGAGTAAAGGATTTGAGACGTCATGTTGCAGCTGTACAGGACATCGGTGAGGTGACTTTTATAATACTGCATACAATTCTGATCATCCTTCCACAGAAAAGATGTGGGTAAACTTGAGAGGTGCAGAAAATATTGACAAGTATATTGCTGGGATTGGAGAGTTTGAGCTAATGGAGAGGCTTAATAGGCTGTGGTTGTTTTCCATGGAGTGTCGGAGGCTGAGGGGTCACCTGATATAGGTTTATAAAGGGAGCATGAAGGGCATGGATAGGATAAATAGCCAAGGCTTTTTTCTTCAGGTGAGGGAGACCAAAACTAGAGAGCATAGGTTTAAGGTGAGAGGGGAAGATTTAAAAAGGAGCTGAGGGGTAACTTTTTCACACAGATGGTGATGCGTGTACAGAAAGAGCTGCCAGAGGAAGTGATGGAGGCAGATACAATTACAACATTTAAAATGCATCTGGATGGCAGTATGAATAGGAAGAATTTAGAGGGATATGAGCCAAATGCTGACAAATAGGTCAGATTGGGATTCTGGTTGGCATGGATGAGTTGGACCAAAGGATCTATTACTGTGCTATATGACTCAAGACGCTATGACTCCTTCAAAATCAAAATGTCCCATTGTCTAAGGAAGACGTGGATCTCTCTAGTGAGTCATAATAAAGCAATTTACATCCATTTGCTTATTAACATCCCATTATTATGTAATGAATCCTCACTTATCTTCAGATTCCCTTTCACCCACACACTAGATAAAAACTACTGAGCAATGATTCCCAACCTGAATGTCAGCTTTCAGGCGAAAGTTCATTTGTATACTTGGCACCACCTCTCAGGGCACAGTCTATCAGCAGCAACCATCTACACCCTAAATCCACACTGATATCAGACATGCACCAGCCTCACGGTGCCTACTTGGAATATTCCTGATCCACTTACAGTATGGTTCTGCAAGTCAGTCTTTCGCTTAGGAATGCATCAGCACTTTCCATTGCAGCTCTGCTGTCTGGACATATTGCACGCATAGAGACGCGCCCAACTCATGGATTAGACCAAAGCACATCTCAGAGTTCCTTGATTGCTCTCTTGGCATTCACTCATTTTGTGCATACTTGGATGCCGACAGCATTTCGGCTTTGCCTTGTCTTGGTTTTGTACTTTTTCCTCTCAGCCACAGCTTAAAAGCTAGCAGTACTTCTATGTTACTTTGCCTTTTAGTACAGACACAAAGCCAAGCAGTTTATCTGGGTTGTCAACAGTCATTAGTCAAGGAGGTGGACATGTTGCTATTCAGCACCATGCTATGTCAAAATCACACCAGCACTGACAGCCCATCTATCAAGCCAACTGCACTTACATCGACCAATTGGCCATATCTCAAAGACTGAGGAGTAGTCTTCAGGTAGGTGAAAGGGGCCAGCCTTCATTCAGGGTGTCCTGCAACAGTATGTCAAGACCAGCATCTGCTTTCATTACAAAATGCAAGCAGTCGCAATTCGCTCTGAGAGACAAACCCACGTTCTGTTTGTTTTGCAATTTGATTTTGTTGCTAAACAAAAGAGAATGGTTTGAACCATTTGAAGGCTTTCCCAGTAAGTGATGGTCACTCACTGGGAAATATGCTGGGCTATGCTGAGCGTTGGGGAAAGGGTAGGTCTCCCTGAGATGGGGTTCAAAGGTGAGATAAGGCTAGGAATGGATAAGCTTTGTTTTTAAAATGCAGTACGTTTATGAATGTGCATCTGTCTGCAATCAAGCGGCAGGGACACAGAGAAGCATGTGTTTTAGGTTTCCCTCCCACTACATAAATTGTGAAGGACAACTGGCTTGCAGCACTTTGCTGAGTGCAGAGCTGGGCTGTAAAGATGATACCAGCACCAGTGATCCCAGGCAGACCCGGCAGTGGGAAGTCCTTCTTTGTGTCAAGAGGGAAGACAAGATGAGCGAGACTCCTCAGAGCAGAGCTAATAATGTGTGTTTTGGAAAATAATGTGAGAAATCTTGCAGGTGCAAAGAACTAATGCAGAGAAATCCTCCATGAAACTTGCCAAAGTGACAATTAGATGATTTCTTGTAAGATTCAGCCAATTACTTGACGAGATCGTGAAGGACACTCCTCCTGTCTCATTAGCAATGCAGCTATGGAAATTACCTGGGGTATTTCATAATTGTGAATGAACCATTTAAGACTAATTATGCAGGCAGTGGGGTTCTGACAAAAAATAGCTTCCACACATAAGCTAATCAAGGTGTTTCTTGGATTACTTGGATAATGCTTTTTTTTAATCCCCCTGGCAGTTGGATGGGGGAGACCACACAACAAGCCTTAGTATGTTTGATGCAAATGTTTCCTCAGCAAAACTGAGGACAAGCAGACTTTGGAAAAGAGGCAAATGTGTTTCCTTGAGCCTCATTCCTCTTCAAACCACTTAGGATGGTTCAAATCCTGTTTGTGGGCTATGTTAATCCAGGCTGCCTTGCCGCAGTTGAAGATTTCTTTGAACAATTCAATCCAGTGATATCATCACCCCAAAGAACAACCAACCCATTTACTGATACTTTTAAATTGGAACCATCAAGACCATTAAGTTTAACTTGGAACCAGCCAAGTCACCAAATTACAGTCTCTGTACTCTTCTACCATTACCACACTGTAATCTATATTTGTGTGTATGTGAACTTTGAGTGTGCAGAAGCCACTGTGTGTTTCATTGTTTTGCTTAGACTGGCTAATGTATTATAAAGCTAACATCTTCCTTTCTTGAATTCAAAACATGTTTTATAAATTATTACAGTACATAAACAGTTAAGTAGTCACTGAATTGGTAGTTATATCTTTTTCAAACTAAATAGCCTGTTGTTGTGAAACAAGGAGAGGGCAATGATGGGAACCCACTGACCCTTCCTTGCCTGATCGTAACAATGTGATTAGGACAAAATCACTGTGGGAAGGAAACATGCTGTCCAAACTGTCATGCAGCATAATTGACTCCAGTCACGTGCTAATGTGATTGACTCTTAACTTCTCTCTAAAGTGGCCTAGCAGGCTGACTATTAAACAGGGCAACTAGGGAAAGAAAATCATTGCTAGGTTTCACCCTGGATCGATACCTAGGATAGTGTAATTTATCTTGACCACACTGAGGAAGATTTTCTCCCTAATGGATCTCCTTTTCTTCACTTCAGTTGTTAATGCACATTATGAGACTTTGATTAATATATATTCTGAATTAGATGGACTTGCTGCCCGAAAGAAAGAACCCACTTGTACTGGAAATTGAATGGGAGTCAGGCTTCGTCCCTACATTCATATATTTCACCTGATCCCACAAGTGAAGCTGAGTTAAAATTCATTCTTTCATGTCTCATAGAGTTCATAATTCATCTGCTGGAGGAAGTGCTTTCAGTGTGAAATTCCAATCCATAATTGTATGATAAACTTAAAGCATGAAACCATTTACACCACACGCTGCATCTGAAAAGCTAAGAGCATTGTGGAAGACCCCACACACCCCTCAGTCAAACTCTTCTCCTTTCTAACATCTGGCAGAAGATACCGGAGCATTCAGTCTCTCACAACCAGACTGTGCAACAGTTTCTTCCCCCAAGCCATCAGATTCCTTAACACTGTATGTTTGGACCCTTTCCCATCTGCAATTTTTGCACGACTTTGAATTGCTGCTAGAACAATGTCTATTAATTTCCATTCTTTCATTACACTGTAATTTGCGTGTTTTGCACTTCTATGCACTTTATGCCACCCTTATTTGTGCTGTCCATGTAGCACCTTGGTCCCGCAGGAATGCTGTCTTTTTTTTACTGTATCAGTTGTTTATGGTAGAAATGACAAACAAAATCTACTCTACTCTAGTCTACTATAAGGAGCTAGCTTAATGTGAAAAGTTAGCCAATCAATGATGTATCAATGAAAAGTACCGTAAACTGATGGGACCCTTTGCTTTTGTACTCAGTGATTAGCAATTCTTAATGATGGGAGCAAATAACTGACGTTGGGTGGATATTAGAGGCTCGGTTTTCTCTGGATCACTTTCACACCTTTTCAAGTGACCCCTGACAAAGTGGATCTGGCCATGAGTCAATTAGCTGCTTGTCTCCCTGAACAAATAGGTAAGAGAAGTTAAGAAAGCATAAAAATGAAGTAAAGGAAATGGCTGCTTGCATTTTTCAAAACCCATTCCTTGAACAGCAAGACAGAAGTCAAAATATATTATGATGGGAAATGGCCTTTAATTTCCCCTTTATTTTTGTTAAAGATTACTATTTATATAACCTATTTAAGTACATATGTGTGACCTGGAACTGACAGGCTCCAGATTTGAATGCTGTTGGCCTCATATGTGACTTGACAAACACATGATGATTTGGTTGAAAAATGAACGCTGCAATCAGTGTTGCAATTTATTCTCCGGAGCAAAGTGGGAACATTTTTCACTACTGTTTATAAGGATTTCTGTTATGAAAACATTTGGAAGTTTATGTTCTTTAAATAGCAGCTAATTGTAACCAAGCAGTAGAGTGATTAAGAAACTTATTTCACTGAATTTGGAGCAGCAGCTTCAGTTGACAAGTATTAATTGTCTATCCAATCAAAAAGTTGAGTTTTGAGGCTTAGGGGATCATAATATTTCAACTCAGTACTATGAGATGGGATGGTGAAGGTTGGTGACGGTGAGGAGCTGGGGGTAAGAAAGAAATCTAAAGCACTATAGAAATGCTGTATTTTCAAAAGTTCATAGAGTGCTGACAGAGTGAAGACAGCCATTCAGCCTATCATGTTTGTGTTGGCTCTCAGTTCCTCACCTTTTCCTATAGCCCCACAAATGGATTCTCCTCTGATAATGATGCAAACTCAAGAGGTCTTTGGATTGTTATCTGAAAAGAAACAAAGGTGCAGGGATATGGGGAGAAGATGGGAGAATAACTCAAGAGCCTGCAATTAACTGAATGGCCGCCTTCTTTGCTGTCGTAATTTGATGACATTGTGATACAATTCTTTTTTCGGAAACCTCCAGTGAATCTGTCATCACATTCCACACTTTCAGGCAATATATTGCAACACTCAGTACACTCACTTTTCCTTATGTTTCCATTTGGTTCTTTTGCCATTCACCTTGAATCGGTGTTCTTCAGTTCTTAATCCTTCTACCACAAAGAAAAGTGTTTCCCATTTCCTTTTCTAGATTCTTCATGATTTAGAATGCCTTGATTTAATCTGCCCTTTACCTTCTCTAAAGACAAATGACCCCAACATCTTAAATCTATCCTTTTAATTGAAGCTCCTCATCACAGGGACCATTCACATGAGTCTATGTGATCTTGAGAAAGTGGCTACAGGGATAATGGATGCATTGGTTGTAATCTTCAAACTGTAAAAGTAACACATTGGTTCAAGAAAAGAGAGAGACTGAAAGCAGGAAACGAAAGGCCAGTTGGCTTAACGGTTGTCATTGGGAAAAGGCTAGAATCCATTTATAAAATAGGCAATTAAGAGGCATTTGGATGGGTATATGAATAGGAAGGATTTGGAGGATATGGGTTGGATGCTGGCAGGTGGGACTAGATTGGGTTGGAATATCTGGTCGGCATGTATGGGTTGGACCGAAGGGTCTGTTTCCATGCTGTACACCTCTATGACTCTAATAGCAGTACTATAATCAGGTGGAGTCAACATGGTTTTGTGAAAGAAACGTTGTGTTTGATAAATGTATTGGTATATTTGAGGATAAAACCAGCAGACATGTCATGGACAAGAAGGAAAGGTGAGTTATTTGACTGTTCTCCCCTATTCCTCTCCTTAAACGAGTTTTATTTTGATCTTATTTTTGTTTTCCCTTTTGAAAATAGGCAGCAATGTGTTTCCCTAAAAGTCCATTCAAGAAGTCCAATTAAAAGTAACTGACAGCAAATTATTGGGAGTTAAAATTAAGTTGGGTTTATTACACATTCAAAATGCAGTGTTTGCAACATGTATTCATACACACTGGCATCCAAGTAAGAAAGAAAGCAAAAGGAATTTACGAATTACTTAAAATCAAAAGTATCAACATTAGATCATATGAATTAGAAAGTCCAGTAATTACAGTGTCCAGTGGAGATTCTTTCAGTTGACTGTGTGAAGCAGTTCTTTTGCAGGAACTAAACATAGTTTGGATCTGGAACTGCTTACTGTCCTGGTGTTACAAGCAGACTGATGAACTAAAGTCAAAACTATATAAACAAACCAGCAGGCTGCATCATGTAACCAAGGCTTTGTGCTTAGCCAATGAGATGGTTTTTGTTATCCTTCATCAAAACTCCATGTGTTTTGTAACAAATAACTGTGGAGTTGGTAAGACCAAATCAAATATAAATGGATATCAGTGGTTTCCTTTATTTTGAGTTGGCTAACATAGATATCTCGACTATAGTTCTTTTGTAATCAAAGCAGAAATTGCTGGAGAAAGTCAACTGGTCTGGTGCCATCTGTGGAGAGAAAGCATAGTCAATATTTCAAATCTAGTGACTTCTTCAGAACATAGTTCTTTGGTGTTGCCTCGCTGAAGCATTCATACAAGGAGTGTGACATTCCAGAAGGTACTGAGGTGGCTTTGGTTGTGTTACTTGTAAGAAATTTCTAGAAGTCCACATGTCAATTCTGTGTTCGATTCTAGCCATTCCAGCAGGAGTGCATTTCAAAAAGAGAAATTAAGAAAGATAACATAACTTTAAAAGAAAACAATTTACACTCGCTCTCGTCTTGCCTTCTGTGATTGATGGTGGATAGAAAGCTAGGGCACGGAAATAGACCATTTAGTGATAATTTTCCAGTACCTGGTCTGTAGTCCAGCAGGTTACAGCATTCACTTACGGATGTGGGTATCCTTTTTTCAAACAAGTTGAGGAGCTCTGCCCCCGACATCAAATTTGATAGTGAATTCCAACCATCCAGCACCCTTTGCGTGAAAAACATTTTTGTCATGTTCCTCTATTCTTTCTTCCAATCACCTAAGTCTGTACCCCTGCCAATAGGGGGAACAAATCCTTCCTTTGTGCACTCCCTAGCCACCTTGTGGGAAGTCTGGCTCATATATTAATATAAATAGAGGATTGGCTAATTAATAGGAAACAAAGAGTCAGGAAAAACTAGGTCACTTTCAGGTTGGTAAACTGTAACTAGTGAAGTGCCAAATGGCTTAGTTTTGGGGCCACGATTACTTACAATCTATAGAAATTACTTGCATGAAGGAACTGACTGCATTATAGCGGAACATTCTGATAATATAGTTGCGAGAAGGATGAGAGCCTGTAGAGGGACGCAGATTGGTTAAGTGAGCTCACCAAAATTGGCAGAGGGAGCACTTGTGCAAAGACATGAAATTGTTCCCTTTGGCGGGAAGACTAGAAAAATGGCATATTAATTATAGGAAAGGGTCTGTAGCATGCTGCGATGCGAAGGAATATGTGTGTCTTTGTACATGCAGTTACAACAAATAATCAGGAGGGCAAATGAAATGTTGACCTTTACTTGAATGAGAGTGAGATATAAAAATAGGGAAATCTGGTGACAAGTTTGCAGTAGATTGGTGCCTGTACATTGACAGTACCGTATGTAGTTTTGGTGTCTTAAGGTAAAATCTACTTGTTTGGAAAACAGTTCACTGAAGGCTCACAGGGTTGAAGGTAATGTCTTATGAGGTGTGGCTGAACAGGTTGGGTCTGTACCCAATGAAATTTAGAAGAATGAAAGCTATTATCACTGAACAATGTAAGATTGAGGAGGCTAGACACGGTAAATGATGAGTTGGAGGATCTAGTGCTGGGAGCATAGATTCAAAAGAAGGGTCAGCCATTTAAGGCAGAGATGAAGTGGAATATCTTTTCTCAAGAGGATCATTAGTCTTTCGAATGCCCTTCCACAGAAAACTGTGGAGACTCTGTTGTTGAATCTGTTTGAGTTTAAATTAAACAGATTTGATTGACAGGGGAGTCAAGGGTTGGAGGGGAAGGCAAATGTATGGACTTGAGAGCATTAGATGTGATCTATATGGACTTCGGTAAGGCGTTCAACAAGGGTCCCCATGGATTAGCAAGTTTGGATCTCACGGAATACAGGGAGAACTAGCCATTTGGATACAGAGCAGGCTCAAAGGTAGAAGACAGAGGGTAGTGGTGGGGGGGATTATTTTTCAGACTGGAGGCCTGTGACCAGTGGGGTGCCACAAGGATCAGTGCTGGATCCTCTACTTTTTGTCATTTACATAAATGATTTGGATGTGAGCATAAGAGGTACACTTAGTAAGTTTGCGGATGACACCAAAATTGGACGTGTAGTGGACAGCGAAGAGGATTACCTCAGATTACAACAGGATCTTGGCCAGATGGGCCAATGGGCTGAGAAGTGGCAGATGGAGTTTAATTCAGATAAATGCGAGGTGCTGCATTTTGGGAAAGCAAATCTTAGCAGGACTTATACACTTAATGGTAAGGTCCACGGGAGTCATCGAGTCATAGAGATGTACAGCATGGAAACAGACCCTTCGATCCAACCCGTCCATGCCGACCAGATATCCCAACCCAATCTATCCCACCTGCCAGCACCCGGCCCATATCCCTCCAAACCCTTCCTATTCATATACCCATCCAAATGCCTCTTAAATGTTGCAATTGTACCAGCCTCCACTACTTCCTCTGGCAGCTCAGTCCATACACGTACCACCCTCTGTGTGAAAGAGTTGCCTCTTAGGTCTCTTTTATATCTTTCCCCTCTCACCCTAAACCTATGGCCTCTAGTTCTGGACTCCCTGACCCCAGGGAAAAGACTTTGCCTATTTACCCTATCTATGCCCCTCATAATAGACACTAAGTGATGTTTTAACTGCTTTCTCAACCAATTCTACCTCTTCAGTGATTTGTATACTTACATCGCCACAATCTTCTGCTCTTCTAACCCCTTTGAAATTATACTTCTTTTTTCTATTGCTGGGAATAAAATTTATATCCATTGTGTATTTTTGTCAGACCTCCAACCATCACAATGAGGGGTATGATTGAAGAGTTTAAGATGGATCCTGCTCAAACTGAGATAAGGATCAACGAAAGAAAGTCAAATCACAAGAACTCTTAAGTACAATCTGCCATCTGTTAATAGGTTGCTCATTTTACTTAAACAACCATTTGTATGTAGGGTTAGTGACCAGGAAACTTATGAGAGTTACAACATGTCCCATTTCAAATAACATGTGCAAGGGTGGGGGTAAGAAGGAGGGAGTTCTCTGGTCTCTCACTAACAGCAAAGGTTTTGCCAAAGTCTGAGGTTTTTTTGGTATGACAGCTTAGACTGCCTCAAGTTAAAGCAGTTGTAGACACAGATGCCAAAGTGCAATATTAAAATAATCCAGAACAAATAATCCCTGAAGGATAAGCATTGCCAGTGTTTGCCATCATCTCCTTATATAGTGTTGCCTTAGCACCCAAGATGTTTCTGTATTGAAGCAGCCAACTGCTTCTCTTCCCAATGCTGCCAATACTTCCTGAGGCTGTCACCTAATCATTTCTTAATGCTGTCAACAGACTTTCTAAAGTTGCGATTGTTTACTATTCCTCTCAGGTTAAGGTGCACAACCAAAAAAAGTGTCAAAAAATATTATAACTATTTTCTTTTCAAGGAGTTCCCTTTGTGTTTTTTGAGACTGAGCAAGCATGATGTACAACATTTGTCTGTTGCTACCTAAATGATTTTCACTTGAATATTTGTGATGGAAAACCCACTCCTGTGTTTGAACTATAATCACTTTTATATGCACCAGATGGTACTGTTTTGCGCATCAGCTAATTTAGAAAAGAATCAAATGTCCAATGAAAATGAAGAATGTCAAAACCTTAGTAATGTCAGTCAAATGGAACAAAAGATTGGAAAAAATGATAACGTCACAAGATTTCATTTTCCTGTCAGCCGACATGTTGATTACAAAGACTTCACTACACCTATATTTTAAACAGTATTAGTCTCACGAAGCATCTTTGCCTGCATGTTCCAGGGGACATAACAAGCCGAAATATTGTCCATTCTTGAATTCCATGAGAATTTATGTTTTATTTATTTAAACTTTACAATGTTCTGTTTCTGTGAAATGTAAGGTACCACTTTTTGTCATATGCCTAGAGGTAAAAGAGAGTGTTTGGGCCTGCTGTCTCTCTGTGCTTCACTACACTAAAACAGTTAATAAGTTCACAATTACTCAATTCGTCACTGTTTTAACTTGAATATTGAAATGTTATGTAGGAAGAAGTTAGCAGAATTTTTAAGGAAGACTTTCAGCTCATCCTTCTTCCTTTCTGGGTTTATTGTGGAGAGGTGTTACTCCAAAAGTACTTGGAGTTGAAATATATATTATGGAAAGGAAATTGATGTGGATCAGGGTTCTTTGGCCTCTGCTCAGATCTGGAGGCTGTATTGTAAATATTTTCCTTCTTTATAGATGATTAGACTGACAGGAGGCCAAGCATCTTTTTTTTTTAGCTGAAATTGCTTGTATCTGGTGGGAGATGTTGCTGAACTATTAATAGCTAGAGGCATAGATTTGGTGGGAAGACTAGGACCCTGCCCAGGGTGATGGTGCCACCCATTAAAGAGGTAGATAGTGGCAGATTAAGACTGTGCCAAGAAAAATTGGCGCCAGCTACATAAACACACAGAGGAATTAAACAGCAAGACAGCTGTTGCACGCTAACATTTACAGAAGGAACGCCATCAAGAAATGACAAATGTATCATTGAAACTCATAAAATACTGGCTGCTATTTTTGTCTCTTCTGCATTCAATTCTTATTCTGTTCTGATGCCATTATATCTCTATGGAGAATGTCTCCAGCCAGCTCCTAAATGTAGCATAATGACCAAAAATGAACATCACAGGCTGTTTGATCCAAAATGGAGAAACAAATTACAATTTCTTGCCAGTACAATTTGTCAGCTTTTCTTGTTCTTCCATCACAATTTCCATAGCCTTCAATTTTCTCCCCTCTCCTTGTACTGTTTGGGGAGGTCACTAACCAATATGGGTACACACTTGGTGTGTCCGTATTGGCAGGATATTTAACAAAGGTAAAATTTACAATGTACCTCCAAATCAAGTCCAGATCAAAAACTGGCTGATTTTCCTGTCTACTATATGTAACACCAACCTGGCTACTATGACACAAATCGATAAGTGAACTTCTATTCTTGATGGGTCATATTGCTCATTGTGTAACACAGCATTTTACCACGGAAACATTGGACACTCATTTTAACCAAGTTGGGTCACACTGCTAATGGAGTTGGCTTAGTAAGCAATGTTTCCTCCATTCACCTGTGCCCCATCCCTGCTGGCTAGGTGTTGTTATCTGCAGTTGTATTTTAGCTTTTCCAACGAGAGACAAGGAAGGGTGGTGCCATCTGTTCGGCTGATGTGCCAGTTGTCATTGATTTCCTGGCAGTGCATGTGCAAGCTGTGAGATGTGACTATGAAGAATGCAGTAGTGTCAAGTGTGTAGGGCTGAGGTGAAGCTGTGAATGTAAGGCTATATGAGTCACCGTTGATAGAATTTGTTGAACGGTGGGCAAAGGAGGGGTGGTAAATTGAATAGTGTACACATCCAGGGGTACAGTTGGTAAGATCTTGCATTTGAAGATGCAAGATCATTGAACCTCTTGCAGCACAGCATCCAAGTCCTTGAGGATGCAATCCTGATGACTATTTACTCCTACTTGCTTCACAGGTTTTGTTTGGAAGGTTTCCTGACCTTTTGTCTCACTAAATATCTCTCTAGCTGTCAACCTCCTGCACCAGATGACCAGTGTTACTTTGAAGAACCTCAGAGCATTTTCTCTGTCACATTGCGCCTGTTACAGGTTAATGTTTTGAATGATTTTCAGCAAATACTCCAAGCAAAATGCAATTGCCCTTCTTAAGATGAAAGCTGGTTTCAAGTAGCTCTCATTTCTACTGATTTCTCTAGTTGTTCAGCCTGTAAAAAGTGTGTTTTGCACTGACTGGTGCAGGAGGTTGACTGCATGCCATATAACTATAAATGGCCAGACAGCACCAAGTTTGCGTACTGCCTGCAACGATATCTACAGATAGAAGTTAATCATACATTGCAATGCCTCAGGGGCTTTCACATTTTTCATCCAGTCTTCCTTTTGGGAATAAAACTTGAAGCATGAACTCTTTTTTTTCTGTTTTAAAGCAGGCAAAACAAAAAAAATTCAAAAATGATAAAGCTCTGTTTGTAAGTTTTCTAAGAGTTCTTGGCCGTTTATACTGATATCCACCCATTCAGAATGTTAACATATAACCATTGTGTCATGCTGTAATGTATATTGAATATTATTAAGGCATTGAAATAGTGCAAAATCTTGTATCTCTTTCCTTGTGTAAGAATTTGAACTAGTGGTGTAAGAAAAGCTTCGATTGATTCTCATTCTCAGTTGAATTGAAGAACAGTTTAAATTAATGGAATGAAAACTGGGTGGGTTCCACAGTCTGGTTGCCAGGTTACCATAAATGAGGCAACATTGTAAATTAGCCTCAGTAAATGACAAACTACTGTCTACTAAACAAACAATGCTGACAAGCTTAAATGTCTCACTGACTTAAAACAATATTTCAAAGACCCTAATGTGCAAAAGTATTGAAAAAAAAACATTAGAATGCTGCCAAGGAGCACCCGGCTTGAAAATAAAACAATCAGGTTGCTTAAAAATACTTGACACACAGGTGGCCATATTACATCCACCCACCTTGACTATATTGAGCTTTCAGTCTAGTGAATAACATATCTGATGAAACAAGTCATGACATTACCCAATTAAACTCACACAACCCACATTCAATATCAAAACAGCTTTCAAGGATACATGTCAACTCCTTCTCATGGGCTTTAGGCTTGCCCTTTGCATCCGTCCCTGAACAAGAATTTTGTTTAAAATATTTGAAACAACTTGTGCAGAGATATTGCACACCTCTGAAGCAGGTGGGACTTGAACCCAGGCCTCCTGGTCCAGAGGTAAAGACACCACCAACATGTTTTAACTGAGTATTTAATGTCTCTCGTGTGTGTACCTTTGAAGCTAAACGCAAGCGCTTGCTGGGAGCATTTTAACATTTAATAATTACCATCAATAATATATTGATGGTTCTGATTTTTTTGAAAACTATTTCAACTTTTGTTTCCATAGGAACATTAATTGGGCAGATCACCTGGCATTGAATTAGGCACTGAAAATGACACATCCAAACTCCGCTCTGTCAACCTGCAGAGTACTCATTACTAACATCTTTGGGTTTTGTACTAAAGTTGGGAGAGCTGTTGCACAAGTTAGTCAAGCAACAGCCTGATATGGTTATATTCATGGAATAATACAATATCCGAGGTACTACCACCATCTCTGGGTACATCCCATTTCATCAGCAGGACAGAGCCAGCAGACACAGAGGTACAGTCATGTACATTTGGTTGGGAGATGTCTTGGGAGTCCTCAATACTGTGAAGACTTCTGCACCAGGTTAGACATGGTCAAGGAAATCTCCTCCTGCTCCTTACCATCTATCCCTCTCTCTGGTTTTCCTCCATGTTGAACACTACTTGGCAGAAGCACTAAAGGTGGCAAGGGCAAAGAATGTCCTCTGCTTGGGACATCAATGTCATTCACCAATTTGCTTGGTAGCACCATTACTGACCAAGATGGCTGAGTTCTAATGGTAATAACTACTAGACTGGACCAGCAGCAGGAGTGGAGGGAACCAACAAAAGGGGAAAATATACTTGACCTTGTCCTTACCAATCTGCCTGTCATAGATATATCTGCGAGGAGAAAGTGAGGTCTGCAGATGCTGGAGATCAGAGCTGAAAATGTGTTGCTGGAACAGCGCAGCAGGTCAGACAGCATCCAGAGAACAGGAGAATTGACGTTTCGGGCATAAGCCCTTCTTCAGGAGGGCTTATGCCCTTCAGGAAGAAGGGCTTATGCCCGAAACGTCAATTCTCCTGTTCCCTGGATGCTGCCTGACCTGCTGCGCTGTTCCAGCAACACATTTTCAGCATAGATATATCTGCCCATAACAACATCAGTGAATGTGATCACTGCATACTTAGAATCCCTACAGTGTGGAAGCAGGCCATTTGGCCCATTGAGTCTACACCAACACTCTGAACAGCATCCCATCCCTGCATTTCCCATTGACCTAATGCACCTAACCCGCACATCTTTGGACTGTGGGAGGAAACACATGCAGACACAGGGAGAATGTGCAAATTGAACACAAAGTTACCCGAGGGTGGAATCGAACCTGGGACCCTGGTGCTGTGAGGCAGCAGTGCTAACTGCTGAGCTACCATGTTGCCCTTAGAGTTGGAGTGGACTCCAGGTCCTATCTTTACATTGAAGATAGCCTTCAGCTGTCCTGAGGCACTACTGCCATGCTAAATGCTGCAGACTTTGAGAAGATCTAGAAAACCAGTACTGGGCATCTAGGAGACACCATGGGCCATCAGCAGTAGTTTCAAGCACAGTTGATAACCTCATGGCCAGGAATATTTCCCACTCTACCATTATGATCAAGCTGCATGATGAACCCTGAGCGTGGGAGGGCATGTCGGGAGCAGCATCAGGCATACCTACAGATGATGTGTCACCCTGGTGAAGCTACAACACAGGACTATTTCCATGAGAAATAACAGAGGCAGCAAGAAATACACTGGGGAATATAATCCCACTGCCAGTGGGTCAGATCTAAGTTCTGCAGTCCTGCCACATCCAGTCATGAGTAGTAGTGGACAATTAAACAGCTAATAGGAGGGGGAAGCTCCACAAGTATCCCATTTCTTAATGGTGGGGGAAACCACCACAACAGTGCAAAAGACAACACTGATGCATTTATAATCCATCTTCAGCTATAAGTGATGAGTGGGTGATCCATCCTGGCTGCTTCCCCAGGTATGAACCATCAACAAAATTCAAACTGATGGAATGAAAGTGGAAGCAGCAGCATTACCTAGGAGATGGAAAAAGGTTGGGGTACACCAGTGTTTTTCATACTGCAGGGAGGTATACAGTGGAGTGTTCCCCATGGTTCAATGCTAGGCCAATGTTTGTGTTTTATATACTTTAATGATATGAAATTGGAGGTAAAAGGCCGATGTTGACATTTCAAGACAACTGAGAACCTGGAAGTCTGGAAAAGAGTGGGAAGACAGTGATAGACTTCAAGAGGCCATAGACAAGCTAGTGGAATGGACAGATATAAAGCAGATAAAAGTTGATGCAAGATAGTTTCTGGATGACTCTATAATACAGTCTCAAAGAGGATGTGAAAACAGAAAGACTTGTGAGAGTTTGCACACAACTGTGTGAAGGTCACAGGAGGCGTGAACAAGCAGTCAGTGCATTCCGTGGAATATAAATCTTGATCAATGAAGACATGGCACTAAAAATTGGATAGCCAGTTTTGAGGTAAAGTGATCACAATGTGGAAACTGCTTGTGCCCAGTCAGATCAAAGTGGGCAACGTCAAATTCATTTTCACGTATGGCACTGACCAGTCAGCCTCCAGCAGTTCTGTCTGCTTCTGAATGTGGTCTATGAGCTGTACACTTTCCAGTGCAAGAATCTTTCCATACAGCTTTCCTTTAGCCAACAGCATGTGGTCCCCAGTAACATTGTTTGTAGACCACATGGTGCAGGCAGCATGCTGTTATCTAAAAAGACAGGCTAGCTTGTAAAGGAAAGCTGGATGGAAAAAAATCTTGCACTGAAAATTCTTACAAAGTGAAGTAGACCTGGCCCGACAGAGGGTTCCTTACTGACTGACAAGATATTGGTGGTGGAAATGATTGTGAGGAGAGACACTGTGATGCTTCCAAACAGCAGGAAACTTCAAGGATCATCTGAAGGGAGCAGCCAAGGAGCTCATCTCTCAAAGTCTGGAGTCACAGACATTGCAGCAGTGCCAAGACATCTAAAACCCTCATCTGGGTGTTCAGTGCCATCTCTTACCCACCACAATGTTAGCCTCTGATGCTGTTCACTGTACCACACTTCCACTCTTCAGCTAGCAGCAGTTCCTGGCACCTGGGACTCAGGCCTAATATCCATATGCCGAAGAACAGGATAAGTGTGAGCGAGGAGTTGAGATGAAAGATAAGACAGCAACATGACAACAACCTGAATGTTTGGCATTGGTGCTATAGGACCCATAACACAGACAACCTCACTTTCACCCAGCCATCAATAATTCCAGCCTTTCTCTCAACTCTTGAACTATATTCTTCCAGCTGTTCAGATGAATCATGAAAGTACAACGCTCAACGATCGCTGACGTTTTGGGAATAAAGGTGGCACACAACATAAAGAAACAAAGCAGAATTACTTGGTAACCAAGAAAGACTGCATTTCTTGAATACTGCACATGAAATGGTTGTCTGTGTTATGGGTCCTATAGCACCAATGCTAAACATTCAGGTTGTTGTCATGTTGCTGTCTTATCTTTCATCTCAACTCCTCGCTCACACTTATCCTGTTCTTCGGCATGATGAGCAAGTTAACAATAGTGTCACTAAGATTGGTCTTGTCTATGATACTCCTCAAGGGTGAAAAGCACACTGTTGACTGTTGACAGACACATGTCTGAAGAATGGCACCCACAGAAATTATACTCCTGCATTTATAGGCTTTGAAAAAAACATAAGTGCAAACATATTCAAAGAATACAATACACAAATTACCTCCATATGATAGGCGATACATAAGAAATCAAACACTTCTAAGTTCTGTCATGTTTGTCAGGTGAAAGTGAGACAGTTGATTTCTGCATTTCTCCAATCTGTCCCTCTCCTTTTTAAGATTCCAAGCAAAATCACTCCTGAAGTTAAGGAATAGTTCACAATGTATCAAAGTACTGGTATAGATGCTACGTATCTCTTTAATATGAAATTTTAACAGTCCTATTTAAGTTATTTTTCTCCATGCTGTCATCTCTAGCGTCTTTGAGCATTGCATTTCAAAGAAAATGATCACCTGACTAATTATTTTATTCAGGTATTGTGATATTAAATACACAAGCTATAAACAGATTGTGCAAACACAAAACAGTTTTAAAGTGAACATGCAAATTTAAAAAAAATGCTGTGTATTTTTGCTAAGTGACAGGCTTCCAAAGTTCCGTCAATAGTATCTCTCCAGTAATTATATGGAAGTTCTACACATTTCAGTATTTTAAAAATAATAAAGAACACCAGGAGTAGAATAAAGAGCTGGTAAACCTTCTCCAGATTGATCAAGTTGCTTGTTGTTTTTGAAAAATAATCGTGGCTTGTGAGGAATTTATTTGGTCTACACAAGACTGTTATCAGACAGGGGCAATGATCACAAGCTGAGACCTCTGATAATCACACTCAGAAAAGATTAAAGCACAAACCAACTCTTCCATCTTACCACCCACCATCCTGTCTAGGTTTGCCACTAAAGTTAAATTTTAAACGTATAGAGTTGGTCGTTTTCAATTAATTTGCTTACTTTGGCACCTATTGAGTTCCTACTCACTGCTATTTTAGGTTTCAAAATTAGACTCTGTTGAAATATATTTGTTTGAATAATGGTTTTGACCCCTTTTCCACCCTTCTGCAGTATCTCACTCCACTGACACTATTCTTTTGCTGCCTTCATTAATTTAGCAGCCTATAGATGTGCCAAGTTTTCAGAGAGAAGTCTGCTTACTGTATTTGTACTGAGATAACCTGGCATTCTTCATGCCTGACTCCAGTGAAATGTTAGCTGAAACTGTCCTGATTCTTTTCCCCGCTCTCTTGATTGTCTTAGCAGTCTCTCTTTGTGAGCGGACTGAACACATTTTGGTTTTTTTGGAATGATACAAAGCTTTCAAACAGGGGATGAAACTGTCTTTGTTTGCTCTCTACTTTAAATTTAGACAATTGCTAATGTTAAAAAACAGCTCAAGGCGCATATGAATAATGCTTCCTCTTCATTTAATAGTATGATTTTTTAAACTCCATAGAATTCAAATTAATGTGCGACTTAATTAAGTCAGTGATTTATTTAAGTTGTTTCATAAATAGGCATTTTGAGCAGTGCAGTGAGAAATTGGAATACAATGCATTTTGAGAAATAACTTACTTGAGGCTAGATTTTAGTCTGCATGGACATTAAGTTCTGCCATTCAAATTTTGGTATAAAATTATTGACCCAGATAATAATCCAACTTACTTTCATTTTGATATTATGCTGAATATTTCAGTCCAATTCTGTGAGTATGTTTTACAAATTCTGGCAGTATCAGACTATGTTACTTAGTGACATATTTTCAACCACTTCTTTTCACATTAATTGAAAGCTGATGTATACTCTATTCTCGGCCATTTCCCTCAACACTATCATATTTTATTATCATCTTTGTTTATAATGTGAAGACAATCTTAATTGCTGTGTTAGAAATTTTTCTATGGCATGCTTTGTTGAATGAGGCACTCCTCATCTTCAGTTTGTGAATGCATGTCATTATATTCTGTAGCCTGATGCAATGGGACAGCCGTTGACATTATCAGTGCGTATGTGTGTGAGGGAAGCGTGCAAAAAAACTCGAGGGGTTGCACTTAGCAAGTGACATGTGAATGTGTGCACACAATTAAGAAAATTCTTGACTTCTTGTAGTGAATTATTAAGAATAATTTTGGCAAGCCCCATATTCCAAATCTAAAGTTAAGCCTTTAATTATGAGACATCATTGACTTTCAATGACTTTTTTAAAAGACTTCTTGTAAACTGATCTTTGCATTACAGTCAAATGTGCAAAGGCAGCATTATGTTCAGCATTTCTGTGGATTTAATTTTTTTATAACACTTTGCATTGCCTCGAGCAAATAATTAAATCCTTTTTTTCTTACAACCAGTTTAAATGCTGCGGGGTAACTTAGAATTTCATTCGCCATCCTTCATCACTTGTCTGTATTTATTTGTTGCTGTTTTATAGGCAAAGATTTTGCTTAAATCTGTTGTGCATATATTGAGTCATATTTTTAATAAACTGAGTGCTTTTTTTAAAAAAGATGTCATCATTTCTTGCTTCTGTATTTGTCAAAAGCAACGTAAATGTCTTTAGGTGCCAGAGCCTGACCATTTTAGTCGGTGCTTCTGTTTTTGAAAGCAAAAGAAATTGCTTTAATAACTAACAAAAAAAGAGGCACTCTCTTCAGTCAGTATGCATTCAATTGCATTCTTGCAATTCTGTTTAACAGATCTCTCACAATATCCAACAAGTAGCTAATTTGAGAACTGCTATGTTCCCTCTCTGATGTCCTAATGCCTGATTAAAATCTCTGGTGAATCTCATACTAGTGCCAACAACGGAGTTATCCCATACTGTCTGTATATAGCAGCAATGCTTGTGCCAGGTCCCTGTTTTCTCATGTGAAACACAGGTCACCACGTCTCTTCTCATGACCAATAGAGAGTTTTTCTGTTTGGATAACACAGGAACTCTACATTGTCGCCTGCTAAATCATTTTGAAAGTCTCATGCCCATTAATGTCTTGACCTTGGAAAACTATGCAGCTAATGGAAGAAATGGATGGAACCATGGTTTGAGCCGCAGCTGTGCTTAACTCTTGTATTCATCTTCATCGCTACTCCATGATAATTTTAGTCCTCCATATAAGGGGATTCTTCACTGAGTGCTTGAAGGCGTCATATATAAAGTACTTAAGTGCATTTTAAATGACGTTTTCAGGCACAATCACATTTTTCCACAATGATCTGGGCACATCCATTATACAGCTTTGAGGACATATCCCATAAAGTAGTTTATTTCATTCTCCCTGTGTACTTTTCTTCACTATTGATGGAAGTCTGTTGCAAATCTCTAGAGGCAGTGACCCATGTCTACCCAGTGATAGTTATTGAAATAACTAATTCTCCAGGATTATTTTCAACTGCCAGGGAAACAACTTGGCTGTTGCTGAGTGGTTCTGGTCAAGTGTGTGGAATAAGAATATTAGATGGTTCAATAGGATTGCCCAGCAATCTTGTGATTTCCTAGCCTCAAAGTGCTCACCGAAATAACTATTAGCCATGCTTCCTGTTTTTATCCAAAGAGTGAATGAGCTGTATCGGTCATCAAGAATCCAGGCTTAGTCCCAAATATGCATCGACTTGAGTGGTCCTAGACAATATATTTTAGTGCTCTTGCCATAGAAAGGGAATTTGGCCAAGTGAAGGATTCCTTTTTCTGATTCATTGTAATAACTTTTGCTAAGAAAGTAGATTGGGTTACAACAGCATTCGCCTTACTGAATGGGTTGTCTTTCTTGCTTCCCCTTAGCCGCACACCTCAGAATTAAACAAGTGCCGGCCATTACAGCTATTACAATAAAGATTCATGTGAGCGTGACATGCATAGTGCTAGTGTCGCTACCTCTGTGCCAGAAGGTCCAGGTTCACCTGCCATTGAAAGTATACATAAGATAGCAAGCAGATTGATTAACAGTACTCTTTTTTTTTTCAAAGACTCACACACTAATGACAGTCGCTGGCTATTTAGTTATGTGATGCCATATCCTCACTATAGAGCCAATACCTTCCAGTGGAGTAAAAGAAAAGGGAAAGAACAAATATAAGTCTAGGGTTTTGGTGGCCTAACAAATATACAACTTTGGAAACAAAAAGTAGCCTCAGATAGAATGGATACCCAGGCAAGATGCACCTTAAACTGTAATGGAGGTAAAAGTAGTGTTGCATTAAGTATTTAGTTGCAACATATTGTCCTTGCGCTCTGATTCACTACTGTAGTGGAATTCCTGAAACAGCTGCCATGGAACACCAGTGTGGTGCATTTTACTGTATCAATCTGTTGATTAGCAGAATACAGAAAAATGTATTGTGTTATAGTGGCAAATTTAAAGACATTTGACTTGTATTTTCATGGGTTCAGGAGGACTCCATAGACGTTTTAACAAATGATAAATCTGATAGAGTCCATTTTTATCAGCAATCAGGCAGGCCGTGGACAGGAGAAAAACATATTTTGGTTTGGTCACCATCATTAATCTGCTGTCTGGGAGTGATGAGTATATACAGTAGATGTAAATGCTCCTAAGGGTAGATAAGGTCTATTTAAATATCACATATTAAGTTTTCTAAATCTCATACCCTCCAAATTTGAAAGAATACATTGAAGATGCCAGTAGAAATTTAAAAACAAGCTCTGATAGACTACTTTGATTGACTGGCCATCTGGGCAAACTGGAACAAGAAACATTGCTATTGGGCTATGCAGTTTCCACAGATTTCTCTCTTGCAATTTCCCCAAGGGCTATTATGATGTTATTATGAATTCGTGGCTGTGTTTTAAAATCAAGACTTATCTCAACAAGGAGTTCACAGTTTGATTCTCAGTTTAAAAAGACTATTAAAGAATTTAATGTTCAGCCTGTATGTTATAATAAGATTAACACTTGAATTTAAAAGCTTTCAATAGATTTCACGAATGGAAGTTGTTTTTTACTGTTGAGTGTGAATAAACGAGAGCTGTGTTAGACTGTTAGATTATTAAAAATCCAATTATTCATCAAACAGTATTTAGCATAAATTAACTGCCTTTTGATATTATTAATTACTTATCTAAATCTAATGTTTGGATTGATATTCTGAAAGAAGGAAATCATGTCCTCCTCATCCAAATCAAGGTAATCTTGTTGTTTTTACTCAACTGGGACTTACTCCAAATCTATTATTAAATATCTTACTAAATAATATAAACTTTTGAGTTGCAGTGTGTTCCTTTTATTTGGAAGTAATGCAGTTTGATGAAAATGCAGCTGATTCAATCCTTTCACCGGCACTTTCTGGTAATTTGCTGGTTTTTGCCCATAAAATAGTTGTGCTGAGGAAAGGGTCAGCTCTTTGCTTCGCAGTTATGTGTGCTAAGGTTAACAATTTTAACCTTTTTGGTTATTATAGTGATGTGAGAGCATGTCGTATTAAACACTGAACTCAATAAAGGGATTTACAAGCAACCTTGTTTTTGAACTTTGGAAAAGCAAATCAAGACTTAACAGAATAAACTTTGCTCTTAATGTAATATTTCTGCTCCTCACCAGCACTGCACATGTATCAGAAACTGTAGGAATGTGAATGCCTCGCTCTTATTCTTGTAGAAATTAAGTATTTAATCTGAAACCATAAAAATATTGAAATGAAAGAGAGCAATTTTAGCTTAAGCTCCCTTTTGGGAGGAATTTGGCAGCACATCAGTGTCAAGTGAAATTTAGGATGAGCTGGAGACATTTCAAACATGCATGTTTGGAAAATACAGAAAATTACTTCCTATACAGTAAACTCTGAAAATGTTTAGTTTAATGTCCTGGCCACACTGTCTGTGATCTCCTTGTTATAAAGTCAAAAAAACCTGTTTCCTATCACACACTGCAAGAGAGCTTGACAGTCTGTGTTGCCTGACTTTGGCAACCAGCAATTAATAGTGGGGTCTCATAACACAAGGAAGTGGCGCTGTGATGTTTATATTCTGTAATAAACACAGTCAAGAGTCTGGCATGATTCTTTGCAATGGTCAGTGCTGCGCTGAAAAGCTGGATGCCTGCTGTCTGATTCTGAACACTTTTTTTTCCTTTTTGAGAGTTTAGGAAAGTGAAACCTTTAAGTGCTTTGGGTTTGGGTACGGGTGAACATTTTGAGTGTAAATATTTGTCAGAAAGAACTCTCTCACACTTGCCTCGTTAATGAGGTTAACTGTGACATTCTTCATGCAATGAAATTTGATTCAGTGAACTCTTCATTTTGAACAAAGCTGCGTTTGGCAGAAGCCAGTTCACTGTACTTCATCATAGCAGGAACAATAAAATTCATGCAGACTTCAGCATAGGGAAGCATCAATGAACGTAAAATAAGACATACTGTTGGAAAAGAAATGCAGCATTTCTGCAAATTTGACGCTCTGTCGTTTATTAACATTGGGAACAAATAATGAACATAAAGTAATTTAATTATTCACGTTATAAGTTATAGGAACGCAAAGCATAGAAACATTAACAAGTTTGTTAAATAAAATAGTTTTGATAGTTCACTGCACTGACAGAACCTTTTGTTCCTTCAAATTTTAAGCTGAAGACAGGGGAATTGATTTCAGAGTAAAGGAAAATCCGTAGCAGTATGAAATGGGTGGCCAACTGACTACTTTTGTTTTTCTCACTTGGTAGAAAAAGTTCAAATAGATGCCAGAGAAATGGTTCCAAAACAAAAATGTAAGAAGTAGGATCCACATGAAGCAGCTTGTTCTCTTAACCCTTCTCCACCATTTAATAGGATCCTGCCTCCAATGCCTCACCTTGAATGGTGGCTGGTGTTACCATTACAGGTAGCATTATATCTGCTCCTGATTTTATCTGTAGCACTTTGCAACAGTGATCTCTAGACAATGACCTTGGAAGACACTAGCCTCTTGTACCTTTCTCTCTTATATAGAGATACTGACACCAATCAAAACAGTTATCTGACAATGTTTGTGACACCCAGCTAACTTAGATAGAACAGATTAAGAGTCTAATTAATTTCCAGTCTGTAAAACTCAAATTGTCTGTAAATTGGACAGTTTATTCACCAACTGAAATATCAAAGTGATTGATAGCCTTGACATAGTTAATTGAGCCTTTTAATTGTAATTGAGAAAACCAGTGGGAGGACAAACTAAAGACCAATAATTTGCCTGTGTCTCGAGTGACACTAGGAATTCCTGTTGGGAGCTTCTCATCGCAGAACATCCACCGACCTTTTACAGAGCTACTGATATACAGGGGGCAGAGTTTACATGAATTGGGATTAGTTGATAATGAGTCCCAAGATATGATTGATGGAAGGAAATCTGATCCCAACATATGTACTGCCCAATGCAAATAGGTATAGATCCATTTAAGTTTCAGGCTGGAGGTGGGGTTGGATTTTCCAAAGGCATGCAGTCCAATTGTTTTTGAGGACAGATTGTCAATGGTCCACTGGGGTTCTTTGAGCATTCATTCTTGAGGAGAATCCCAGCAACATTGCTAGCACCCGCGTCATACTAATATTTGAAGTATTATTTTATCCAACATTCTGATGACTATAAAGTAAATTGTTTGTAACGATCATGAAAAATGGCTAAAGCAGTAACATCATTCCATTCTTACGTGATTTGGTATTCTCAAACAAGTAATCAGCATGAATGATTTAAAAAGCAAATCCTGGTTTTTTTGAATTTTTATTTGCAACATCTGCTACTGCAGCTTTTGCAATCTAGTTTTACAGATCTTTTTTGCCTTATGCTTACTTTCACAAAAGTGCAACAAAATGTCACAGGCAGCTCTCAAATATGATTAGATTAACAAGCAAATCTCACTACTCAAGAAGAAGGCTGTGGATAATGTATGGTAAACCACATGCAAACATTTGCCTGAAAGATTCTGAGTTTATCAATGCTAATAAGATTTTCAATATGGCAGCCAGAGGTTTGGGAAAGATTAGTTTAACAAAAGTACTGTTATTTATTGCACAAAATACAGTAAAAAGAACAGAAGCAGCCTATTCATTCTTACTCGTCTGTGCTGGTATCGACACTCAATGGGAAATGTGCTGTCACATCATAATTTTGAGGACCTTTATCAGGTCACTTCTAAATCTTCTCTTTTTTTTAAAGAATAGCCTGTGTAATTTTTCTCTCTCTGTAATCTGTCTGTTCTCTTATGCCTGAAACGTCGATTCCCCTGTTCCTTGGATGCTGCCTGACCTGCTGCGCTTTTCCAGCAACACATTTTTCAGCTCTGATCTCCAGCATCTGCAGTCCTCACTTTCTCCTGTTCTCCTGTCACCCTAGTAAGTCTTTTGTGGCAGATTCTTCAATGCTTCTCTGTCTTTTTCATGTTATAGAGACCAGAATTGTGCCCAGTACTCTGATGTATGAATTGCCCAGGTTTCTGCACTGATTTAACATAATTTCAACATGTTGGAACTCTGCACCGTTCAAAATACATTCCGGAACATTTTTAGCACTTTTGAATGCACTGCTGACATGTGATGTTGCATTGTAATGATTTATTCAATATGCTAACTTACCAAGCCTCCTTCAACAGCACCTTCCAAGTCAGTAAGGGTAGTAGATGCATGGGAACACCTCTATCTGAAAGCCCCTGTCTGAAATAGGAACTATCGTGAATTGGAGCTGTATCAGTGTTCGTTAGAACAGTTCAAATGTCATTGAGTTAAATCCTGGGACTCCCTTTCTAACAGCAGTATGGATATCCCTACATCCGAAGGACTTCAGCAGTTCAAAAAGGCAGCTTATCATCCCTTTTTCAAGTGCAATTAGAGATAGGCATTACATAGTGGCCTAGTCAGTGATGCACACATTCCCTGAACAAGTAGAGAAAAAAACCTAATTCCCTTGGCTGTCCATCCGCAACATTGCTTATTTTATAAACTATCTTTTTCTTCCCAAAGTGAATAATCTTACAATTATCCACAATAAAATTAATTTCCTCACCTTATTGTCAAATCATCATATTTCTGGTGCCTTCTTGTATTATGTTGCATTCTTCCTGAATATAAGCTACCCCAGTTTGATATTATTTGTAAATGTTGTATTGAGTTACTAGTTCCTAAATCTGAAATATGTCTGTAAATTATGATTGGCTGTGGTCAAGGTACTCCCCCAAATCTGAATAACTACCCTGTTTCTTCTTTTTAAATATAATCTTCTATACATTTGTTATTTGTCCTTTTGTGGGGAAAATCACTAGTCTCAGAGTCAGAATCGGGATTCAACAACAGAGTTTATTGTAAAAAGAAACCGGAGCTCCTGACTTGGCGGGGGGGGGGGGGGGGGGGGAGGGTGCAGAGAGAGAGAGAGATGTCTGCTGTCAGTGTGTGAGCCTTCTCTTATCCTTGGAGCACATGTCACGATATTTTATACATTTCATGGTGTAATGGTCCAGGTATCGAGTATTTGTGCAGCATACTTTGTTTACAGAAAACATTATAGAGTCATTGTCAGTTTCAGCAGCTATGCAGAAGTCCATTGCTGCAGTAATTGGTCATGATCATTCTTCCTGAGAAGGAAGACTGTTTTCTGTTATTGCAAATCTAGGATGCTAGAGTATACAAGCAGTCTCAGGTAGTTAACATTTCTATTGAAGGTGGTGTCTGGACTCAGACACTTTGGTGGGCAGTAGATGCTACTGATGTGTATTCTCTCCCCCACTTGCCTTAACCTATTGTCTATGTTCTGTGTCTATTGTGCTGGTATCCTGTTGGCCTCAGGCAGTATCTGTGTATGCTTCGCTATACTTTTCCATGTAATGGTTCAGCGGCCATCTTGTGTGCTAAGTGACCAACTTATGGCTCAGCAGCCATCTTGGGTCTGTGTGCCCCATGTCAGTATGCTCCGTGTCAATTCCCACTTCAATCCCCTGACTCCACGATCTCGAGCCATTCTCAGACACATTTGTGGTACTGTATCAAAACCCTTTTGAAAATCCATTCTACTTACCCTTTCATACCTTTCAGTTACTTCTGTCAGGTTAGCTGTCTATTGCAATTCATGGAAACTGGTCATTGTTATTATATCATCTATTTCTAGATTTTTTGTCTCTTTTAATACAAATTCCACATTTTCCCTATGACTATGCTGCCTGGTCTACAGCTGTCAAATATTGTTCTGCCTTTTTGGACGTAGGAACAGTGTCCATCAAGCCTCCAACACAATTCACTCTTCTTTTGAACTGTATTATGTGTATTATTGACAATCACCCAGCTGAGACAGAAACTAGGGAGATGGGAGCACTGCACCCCTCCATTGTGGGTTAAAAACATGGTCATCGGGTGTGAGGTACTCTTGGTGTTGCTGTATGTCTCACCCATTCCCTGAACCTGCACCATTGCAGTCACCTGAGCCATTTTGCACTTCATCTGAAGATCAAAGATAGATCGGGTTCCAAGGGACACCATGTATAAAGCTCAGAACAGAAGGGGGAAGTACGTACCCAATATCACCCTAATCCTGACGACCACAGTTGCATCAAGTTGTGTGTAGACCCTCAGTACACAAACGCCAAATGTCACTACGCACTGATGTTCTACCTGTCCCTGGTGTTGGAAAGGATAGAACTGACCTCGATGCCATGGAACGCTCCAAGTAGTTTGACCGTTCCATATCACCTGCCCCTTGTGGAAATATTTGCAAAGGAAAACACCTTTGATCATAAGTCCATCAGGAAGTGGTCAGCATGCAAAGTCCTGAAGACCCTGTGGAAGATGGGGTAATCCTGTTGGGTAATTCCCTGAGCAGAATGTCAAAGACATTTGGCAGAATATCTCATCACCAGAATTTTCCAACAAGCTCCAAGACATCACTTGGTTGGAGGTGAGAAGGGCACTACCTGTGAGATCTTTCATATACGCCTGGATTCTGTGTGCCACTGCACACTGCCCTTGAAGTGGCTGCAGGGGGAAAGAGACTGCCCACATCTCCTTGTGGAAGGTACCTATGCAAAGGAGATCTGGAGTGTGGTTTTAGCCGGGTTCGTCCTGAGGAGCTCCGTGACGTGGGACCCTGTGCTCTACAGTCTGTTCCCCAGGATGCACACCAAGAAAAGCATTGACTGTGCCTGGAGGACTAACAAAACTTAGTGAAAGATGGTGTTTGGTCTGCCTGGAACTTGTTAGTCTTCCATTGCAAAGAGTTGAGCCCGACCGTGTGTTGAGGGACGCACTAAAGCTTGGGGCAGCTGCTGCCAAGGCTCAGTAGGGAAAGACCACTGTCTGAGGCCTTTCTGCCAAAGTTCACTGGAGGTCTGTTCAATTATCAGACTCTCTCAGTGCCTCAATGTATGTTAATACAAGTATAATTAAGAAATGTCTTGGGTTTTTTTTTTAAATAACTGCAGAGAATGCCTAATTCTAATGGTGATTGTTATTCATGTGCAAAGTCTGATCAGAAATTGTGTATGTATAAAGATTTTTTTATGGATAACTATAACTTTGCAAAGAAAAGGGTCACTTGATCCTCGAGTCTGGGTATTCATGTCCCAGCAGTCTGGGGTTTGATAAATGGGACAGTTTTACAGGTCAAGTGCAGCTGTCTGGGGATTGCATTAGGTAGACAGGGGTGTTGTGGAAATAACAGTCCAGAGGCTGTGATATGGTCAGTCGAGTCTCTCATGCTAAGGCAGTCTGGAATGGGCCACAGTCAGTCCTGGAGTATGGTCAATAACTGTTTAGAGGCTTATCAAAGCCTAGTGCACGGAATCTTGGGAAAATTAGCAACTCAACTCTTGGTCACTGCGAGAATGGTGAAAGCGACTGGAAACAGCAGGGTCTGACCTTATTAGTGAATAGGAGGGGACTGGAAGCTCTGGAAAGTTGGATTCAAACATCATGGTAAATTCTGATCTCAAGAGGGTGTCAGGCCAACAAAGGCATGGGAATTTACAAACTCTGGCAGTAAAGTGGGCACATTAATAGTTATCCAAATGGGTTTATGCAGAGTGGTGGGAGGTGGAGGGGAGTTGTGGGAGGTGGAGGGAAGTAAGGAGGTTGGGAGTGGTGAGTTACTGAAATGTTGTTGGATGAACAGAGATAGCAATAGAGAATGGAGCATAAATAGGATAAATTTGTGGCTCACATGCAAAGTCTGAAGGTCATTCACACTGAAGCAAAGTTGGGACCTTGCCATATTGAATCTAAAATCAACTGCATAATAACTGCACAAGATGGTTGCCAACTCATGCTACTTAATCAATGGATTGCCATTCGTCCTCTACTCTTTTAAAGCTCCTTCAACAGTGTCCCCATCAAACACTCCCAAGGCAGGGGCATCATTCATTTGCCTAAGGATGTAGATTATAGCTTTAAGCAATCACAAGCATTACATCAGCGCACACTAATACAGCCTTGTCAAGTCACCTTAACAGGTGCCATGGGAACAAGGAACATAAAAGCAGAAGAAAACATTTCACAACCACATTCCGTAGCAAGTACTGGAAGACAACACTTTTCAGGTGACAGATCCATGTAGAGTGAACTGTAAGTATGAAGAGCATGAGCTATGATGTGGAAAGGATATCACTGTGTCTTATATGGGGTGGTGGGCGGGAGCAGGAATATACTTGTCATTCTGTTTTACCAATGGGATTCTGCTTCCAATATAGTGTGACCATGTTGGTTGTGCAATGTACAGTTGAATAAGGCTGATATACCTCAGAACTCCTTATGGAGGTTTTGACAGTAACCTCATTAATAAGCTTCTATGCCACACTGTGTGAGGGCATAACATGATGTTTCATTGTTATAAATGTCAGGATTCAGGAGTTCCTTCAATAAAATTGCATTATTTTTCTCACAGTCTCCACAAATTATCTGTTCAAGATTCTCAAGTGAAGAAGATTTTCATTGGAATCGTTCTAGTCTTTGTACAACTCAGAAGATAGCGTAGAAGGATATAATGATTACAACTTCATCAGGATCCCTACAAGAACATCAATCTCCAAGGCTGCTGCACAGCCTCCAGAGGGTGAAGCAGCAGGGGAAGATTCATCAAGGATGTGGGAGAAGACCAGAACCTCCATCTACAGGTGTCATTGTCATCTTCTTTCTAAAAGACTGTGTAGGCAGCACTTGAAAAATGTCTTGCCCCATCATCTCTGAACTGTCATCTACTGGAGGAGGACTCACACTCAGAGAGAATGGGAAGTAATCCCATCTGAGTGACTGTCAAGGTCAAAGTTACTTCATTATTATGTGAGTGACTCATTTCAATGTGCAACAGGGGACCTGTGTGGTATCACCCAATCCTTGACCTGTAAATACATTGGTGATTTACTGATGGTCTTTGCACCAGCACAGCTCCTCATATCATTCTGCCTATGACGGTGAAAATCCAGCAGATATAGCACTGGAAATCTCTTCCATCGCTGGCTATCCCCAGTTGCAGAGTGCTATTGCATGTACAAACATTACTTTGACACTGACTTATCACTACCTGCAAAGTTTGCCCAGAGAAAAGGTTTCAGCTCCCTGACCCTCAGACTGACACAGAATGACGATTCATTGCTTAGTGCAAAGGATATGTGAACCTTGAGATTTTTGTGGATCTTGTTATTTTGCAGCCCTTAATCTTTTGTGTTACTAAATCAATGCCCCATTATCTATCCGAATAATACACTTGATATCGTTGGTGATCCCACCTCAAAGGTACATCACATGTACATCACATCACTTGCTGGGTCTTTCAGTAAAACACAGCAATCAGTCGACGCCATGCACTAACATTTCATGGTGCTAAGGCAAGGTGGTGCTTAAGGCATCAGTTAGGAATTTTCTTTTGACTGTTCCCTCATCTGTAACCCTTCAAAGTTTCAGAGTATGCATTGACTGTGAAGTTATCTTGAAGTACCTGAGCATTCTGCAGGACATTGTTGAACTTGGATGAGGCAATTCTTTTTGTGGCAGACCGCTGTGCTATGAAGAATAGTGGACATGTGAGCTTAAATGGCAGGATGCTCCTTTGAAATGCTGACACACAGAATGAACTTTCCCTACAGAATTATCACTGATTCTGAATTGTCACTCATTAGATGGGTGCTAGTGTGGAATGCGTGGATGTGACTTAAGTAGGTCAGACAGCAGAAAAAAGTGCGGCAGACATTTTAACAGCCCAAGTGAGCACACATTTACAAAAATGAAAGGTTATTTGTCATGTTGCACCCATACCACCCATTGGCTCCTCAGTGTTTTCTTCTTTGCTTTCCACTATGTCTAAGCACAGTTCTATCATCCGTAGATGATATTGTGGGAGTCTGCTCTGTGGTTCATCCTATTGATTTGGAAAACTGGGTTGGTCATCCCCGAAGGGGTCAGACTTGCTAGGTATCTTCTGTCCATATGGAGTCTCACCCTCTTTGGTTTATATAGTCTGCAAGCTTTGGGATTCTTGGCAGAGGGGGAGGAGGATGAGCCAGTCAGGACTGGAGTCCTCTCTATGGGCATCTGCTGGCACTGCCCATCTCCCAGAGAGAAGGAAACATCTTGGGTGAGGACAATTCCTTCATACCTTCTCACCTTGACCTTGATGATGCACTTTTTTTTCTTTATTAATTCGCAGAATGAGGGCAACGCTGGCTAGGCCAGCATTCATTGCACGTCCACTGTTGCCCAAAGGGCAGTTCAGAGACTGTGGGTTTGGAGTCACATGTAGGCCAGATCAGGTAAGGATGGCAGTTTCCTTCCCTAAAGGACATGAGTGAACCAGGTGGTCTTTTCCCAACAATTAACAATGGATTCATGGTCATCATCAGATTCTTAATTCCAGAAATGTATTGAATTTAAATTCCACCATCTGCCATGGCAGGATTCAAACCCAGGTCCCCAGAATATTAGCTGGTCTCTGGACTGACAGTCTAGTGATAATACCACTCGGCCATCGCCTTCCCGTTACCCAAGGCGAATGTGATGGAGTGTGAGTTTGTGTTTATATCTGTCAATCACTGAATATTCCGCCAGGCCTGGATCTCTACATTAGTTACTGACCCGTCTATAGTGACAGCCAAGCACACACACGCCCGAGTCATGGTACTAATAATAGTGGACTCCTCAATCCTTTGTTCCAGTTTAACAAGTGCCTCTGGTGAAGCTGCCTGATTGTTTGTGTCTGTCTCAGAAATTTGCTCAGTTCATTAGTGGTCAAGAATACAGGAGTGTTTTCTGCCTGGTCCTGAGCAGGGATCTGCTCTCTGGTTTGCCAGAGGTCCTGGAGCATTTCTCCTGTGAATAACAGTGGAGCCATTATTAGTGATGTGCTCACCAGATTGTGCTCCTGAGTCTAACCTGGAAAGAGAGCTAATCAAGGTCGCAGTCTTGAAGCTGGTGCATCTTGAGGGTTCAGTGGCTTCCTCCTGAGAGGTGGAGTTGGAGCAAGGAATCTCCAGCGCTGTCCCTTTGTGGAAGTTCACTGGGTGCCATTCATCCCTGCATCTGGGAAGTGAATGAATTTGTTGTCAAAGATGCAAAAAAGCTGGTGTAGATTTAAGAATTAGTTGACACTGGTGGTCGCAATAAAGCTTAAATAAAACAAAGAACTACAGATGCTGAAGATCCGAAACAAAAAGAGACATTTCTGGAGAAACTCTGTAGATTTGGCAGCATCTGTGGAGAGAAAGTAGAGTTAAAGTTTCAAGTCCAGTGACCCTTCCTCGGAACTGATAGGAGCTAGGAAAACGTAGTACTTCTGCTGATGACAGATGGTGGGGAAGGAGTGTGCAGATAGATGGAGACAGAGGCCAATAGAGAAAGGAAGTGAAGCAGTCAAAGGGAAGATTGATAATAGGCTAGGGAAGGAGAAAAGCTGATAATGAGGACAATGAGAAGGTGACAATGGTTGGCTTTTGTTGAAAGCAGCAAGTGTGTGAGAGAGAAATGACAATGAGTTGGCTACATCGTGTCAGGGGTTGGGGTGCAGTTGGATGGGGTTGGAATAGTGCTCAAGGACATGAATGAGGTGTTGAGGCTCTGATATTATTGACATTGTTGTTGAGTCCTGAAGGTTGCAGGCTGAGATGGTGTTCTGTGCAGCAGCCCTGAGCCAGAAATATTGGCCAGGGAATACAGTGGTTGGTTGAAATGACAGGTAACTGGAAGCTCTGGAAGCTTCATTTTTACAGCAAAGTGGTCATCCAGTTGGGCGGAGGAAGGCAGACTTGGTGGTCCTCAGGAAAAATAACTGTTTGTTTCTCCACCACCATATCCTTCCTTGCCCGAGAAATGGAGAGTGAGCTTTCCTTTCCTTTCCTTCATGGCATTGTCATGATCAAACGCTGCAGTTTGAGGAGGTGTTCCTGGCTTACAATGTCTGAACTGATGTACATTGGTCTTTAAGTATGGTGCTAGATGCATGAAAGCTAGAAAGCTTCCTCTTTGGCCACACAATGCCCCGAGAAACCCGTCAAACAGCTTGGTTACCTGATGGATGAGATGAAGAGAAACCATGTCTCAACCCATGGCAGTCTGGATCCTATGAAACTTGCTCACAATCACACTTAAATTTGCAAGTAGGCAAATTCAATCCATAGTAACCATGCACCTTTTAATTATATTGTCTTTATTCATTTGATTGAATTCCCATTGTAGTTCGTTATTCATCCACAATGCTACATAATTGTGCTCCTTGTTTTCTTACTGTTTAATTCTCAGAAAAGTAGCTCTACTTAGCATGTCATAGTAATATACAAAAATGGGCTTATGTATACATAATCTGTATACATAAGACATGCAAATGAATCATTAGTTAATAATAAACACTGTCAATGCCCTAAATAAGCATTTAGTATTTAATCAAGCTCCTTAATTCTGCAATATTGTTGCTACTTGCCACCATTTTCAATGCAAAGAATGTAGGCTGAACAAAATCCTGAGTCAAGACAAGTAATCACAGAAATGTGGATTGTTGTACTGACATCAGTCATAAATTGTGTTGTATAAAATGCTGACTTTTGGGGTGTCTGTTGCCAAAATTCCTTAGTAGGAAGTCTCCTAGGAGGAAAACACTCCTCCTTTGAGGTAGAGGAGGAGGCTGCAGAAGAAGAGAAGCAAAACTTGCATTATAGATGCCAATTAATAATCCAGGAATCCTGATCAAAGTCATGATGACTAGTTTTCAATTAGTTCATAGAAGTTGGCATCACTGGCTGGGTCACATCCTTAATTTGCCCAGAGGTTAATGAAGAGATAACCTCATTACTGTGGGCCTGGAGTCACACGTAAACCAGACCAAGTGCCGGATTTCTGTCCCTTTGGATATGACTCAACCGAATGAATTTTGAATGACAGTTGACAGTGATTACAGTTTGCCATTAAACTCATTTTTAAAAAAATTCCAGATTTTTATTGAATTCAAATTCCACTCTCTTCCATGGTGGGAGTCAAACCCATTACACCATAATATTCACCTGGACTTCTGAATGACTGGACTAGTAACATGACCATTGCACAAAGGATTTACACATTCATTAGGAAAATGCACAAGAGGAAGTAATCTCTTGTGGAGAGAAATAGGAGGATTGGCGAACAATATCACTTGTAAATAATTGAATGTTAGCAGGAATGGTGCCGAGGTACGTAATGTCGGAAGGTTTGATTCAAGCTCTATGCTGAATTACTTGACATTAGTTGGAATGACAGTACCGACGCCTGATCTTTTTGATTGACCTCTGCTGGAAATTGAGAACTTATTGAGGTGAATTCAAGTGTGACATCCTTCAAGGATGTTACTGTCAGATCTCGTCTAAAGATTAAGTAATTGGGTAGGCGTGTTTATTAGCGTTGCTCGCATCCATGGGACTTTAGCATAAAATAGCATATTCAGATGGGAAGTGAGAAATAAACATTAAATTTTCCAATGACCACTTAGCAACTTGGACCCATTTGTAATGCATCAGAAAGGCATGTTTTTGTCATTATCTTAAACATGGATTGTCCTCATATTTAATTTCTTATAACTTAAAGAGAACTGACAAGATTGTTTAAGATAGTTGCAAAAGTCAGGTGACTTTTGTTAATTTAACAAGTTCTTGACACATTCACTTAAATGACCATAGCCAGATGGTGGCCCTACCTGTTGGAATTACATCTGCTATTGAAGTCTAAGTTGATCTCTAAGCCTCACTTCTCCAAGCTCAATGTTTACTGAAAGAGAGCTGAAGAGAACATTTATCCAAAAATTAATGTGAAAGAATGCCATCTACATCTCACTGTCGAGCAAAGGGATTCATTTAAGCCATTCTGTGCAGACAATGGCCATTGATCATGTGATCAATACCATCTTGAGATGCCAGAGGATGTTGTCCAAAGACCCAATAGCCAAAGGCAGTCTGCAGAGAATACCACAAACCACAGAATCTGCATAAAAGGCAGCATTGTCTTTGCCTTTAAGTACAGTAAAATCTATGGCAGTGAAAGATTTAAGATCCCCAAGCCCATTTTCTTTCTCTCAAATGTCCAACAGCATTTAAAGAGGGCTTCCTGATCCAAAAATCAATACTAAACAGCTTTGTAATTTTCCTAAAAAATTATTTCTTTGAGGGAATCCTGCAATAATCATGATATCTGGCTGTAGCTATTTTAAACCAGTGAAGCTCCAATTCATGGAGTAGATAAACTTGATTCTTTACCAGGCCTGTAAGGTGAGCAGAATTTGAACCATTAATTATTCTTTTGCTTTAACTCTTGTTAAAGAGCAGTATCTTCTTTAATAGTGCCTTTCTTGAGTGTGTGGTACATGGATGACAAAGCATTTTTTAGGTGTTTTTGAATAAATGATCCTTTTTGTTTCAACCCACATAAGCTTGTTGTTAATGAATTGCCCCGTAAGATGTATTAGTTATATACATTTTAATGTTATTTATTTTAATGTTTGAATTTTGAATTAGTGACAGACCAGTTTGGTCTCTATATGACAGGATTTACTGAGTAACTTGTTAGTATTTTTGGGCCTTTTTAAAGCAATGAGAGAGGGAGTCATTGTTATATTCAGGAATTGCTTTTGCATTTGGAAAGTTTTAGAGATGAACTGTATTATTTTTAAAGTCCCATACCAGAAGTGTTTAGTTAATATTCGGCAGGTGTTATTCAAAGCTGAGAAATGCTAAGCTCAGTGGTGTGAAAAATCAAGCCAAACTCTCAAAACTGGGAATTAAAAGAAATAGTAAAGTAAAATATATAGATATGATAGAGAAGCAACTCATGTCTGGTGCTATAAATAAAATACACTAATACCATTTTCTAGCACTTGCCCTATAACTTTGAATGTGATGACATTTCAAGTGTTCCATCCTTGTACTTTCCAGGCAATGCTTTCCTGGCATGCTTATGTTTCTGTGAACGATTCACCTTGTAAATTTTTAGAAATGATCTATCAAGCCAGTTTTCAGACTGGTATCTGACTTGTCCAGGAATAATATTATCTGGGACCATAAGAAAATTGACTACACTTTTGGGCAGAGGGCTAAGATGTGCTTTTCGTCTACTTGTCCAAACAATAATTCTGATTATGGGCAATTCAAGAATCACAGGATTACAACACAGAAAAAGACCCTCAGGTCCATCGAGTCTGTGCTGGTTAAAAACAACCACTTAACTTTTCTGAACTCATTCAGCCAGCATTCAATTTCCATAAATGTCACATGGCAGCA
Source organism: Chiloscyllium plagiosum (assembly GCF_037043375.1). Taxonomy (NCBI): domain Eukaryota; kingdom Metazoa; phylum Chordata; class Chondrichthyes; order Orectolobiformes; family Hemiscylliidae; genus Chiloscyllium; species Chiloscyllium plagiosum. Next base: position 39,679,898 of record NW_028270162.1, on the reverse strand, counting down.
GAGGAGCTGCATTCCTACCTTTACCAAAACCTAATTTTCAGTTTCTTCACCTTGTCGGAATAGAAATATTTTCTGCTTGTCTTTCCATTACATTATATTATGCAGTTTCACCACTTTGCAATCGGCCTAACATTAATTAATACTCAAAACCTTGAGAACAACAAGACTGGTGTTTTAGCAAAGCAATGTAATGGTTTTACTATGTTAAAGGCACTATATAAATGCAAGTTGTTGTTTTTCTAGGTTTAATTACCCTTTTTAAATCAATATATTTTATTTTCCACCTCTCATGTTCCTATGATTTCCATATTACGTGCGAAATAGATTTTGGCCTTCTCCACTGCATCCCCACCCCTGAACAATTCCAAATATTACATTGTGAGTAGGAATAGTTGGTGGATAAGATGGGAATGGCTTAACTTTATGAAACTAGTGATTTACATCTGGAACTTTCTTGCAAAAGGAAAAGTAAGACTCTTTATTAAATAATGCCTTTCATTATCACAAGCATTCCGAAGATCTTTGTAAAGAACTTTTATCATTATATCATTGTTGCAATATAGGAAATGCAACAATTAATTTGCGCATTGTTTATGTCGGTCAGCGAAGTCTTACAACTAACAGTTAAACACTTTTTTTAATGAAAGTTTGAGTTTTTCATATCAAATAGCATCATGCTCTGTAGGGAAGGTGATAGCCTTGTGGTATTATCACTAGACTTTTAATCCAGAGACCCAGATATTGTTCTTGGGACCCAGGTTCAAATCCCACCACAGTTGACAGTGGAATTTGAATTCAATAACAATCTGGAATTAAGGATCAAATGATGACCATTAAACAATTATTGGAAAAACCCATCTGGTTCACTATTGGCTTGACCTGGTCTGGCCTACACGTGACTCCAGACCCAAACGACATGGTTGACTCTCAATTGCCCTCTGAAATTGCCTAGCAAGCCATTCAGTTGTGCTAATCACTACAAAGTCTCAAAGAACTGAAACTGGATGAATCAGTCGGCATCAACTTAGGCACCAGAAAAGACAACGGTAGAAACAGCCCTGTCAACCTGTGGGAAAAGATCTGCCACCCTGCCAACTCACCATAGGCCCATAAAAGCAGAATTGGCCAACAGTACCAAACAACACCCAGAATGCCCACGCAGGCTCACAAACCAAACCAGACAGCACACGCAGACAAAGGATTACACTTCAAGCTCACTAACAATGACAGAGCACCACAGATATCCCAAAGCCCCAAGGGCAGTTTCACAACCCAGCAATACCAAAGCCACACAAAGAGCAGGTCAGACCGCGAGGCACCAGCAAGGACATTGCTCCGAGAACAAGACAATGGAAGCACCTCGCCACTTCAGAGGAGATATTAACACCTACCTGTGAAGAGGAATGGAACTATCGATACTGTCAAGATGTTGCATTATGCGAAGGAACAGGACATTCATCCGATAACTGTTTTCCAATTAGCATTCTTGTAATTAGATTACGCCATTTCCAGAAACATTGTATTTTCCCCATTTCTTAATCAGCCTTATTGTACAGCATTATTATAAATATTGGTCTCACCCTAAATACTGGGAAGAGAAATTCTTATCTACCTGTACAGACTGTCAGTTCTGTGTCAACCTAGTCAGTTTCTCTTCCAGCGATATTGCTTGTAATAAACTGTTTGTCAATTTCACTTTGAATTGTGCTTTGTGATCTCTAATGTATTAGTCAAATTTCTCAGCCACAACCCAACAAAGTCCTCCTCACTAACATCTGGAGTCTAGTGCCAAAATTGAGAGAGCTGTCTTACAGACTAATAAAGCAAGTCTGATATAGTCATTCTCATGGAATTAAACCTACAGACAATATCCTAGACACCACCATCACTATCCCTGGATATGCCCAGTCTCACCGGCAGGACAATCCAGCAGAGGTGGTGGCACAGTCAGGAGGGAGTTGCCCTGAGAGTCCTCATCATTGACTCCGGACCCCATGAAGTCTCATGGCTTTAGGTTAAGCATCGAATAGATCTAGGACCTCAAGACTGGTATTCATGAAGCACTGTGGGCCATCAGCAGCAACAGCATTGTACTCAAGCACAATCTGTAACCTCATGGCCGGGCATGCCCCCCCTCAACCATTACCATCAATCCAGGGGTCATCTCTGGTTCAGTGGAGAGTGCAGGAGCAGCACCAGACATACCTGAAGATGAGGTATCAACTTGGTGAAGCCATCACATAGAACATTGCACGCCAGGCAGCATAAGCAGCAAATGATAGACAGAGCTAAGCGATCCCACAATCAACGGATCAGATCTAAACACTGTAGTCCTGCCACATCCAGTCATGAGTGGTGGTGGATGATTAAACAACTCACTGGAGGAACAGGCTCCACAAATATCCCATCTTCAATGATGGAAGAGTCCAACACATCAGTGAAAAAGGGAAGGTTGAAGCTTTCACAGCAATCTTCAGCCACAATATCGAGTGGATGACCCAACTCGGCCTCCTCTAGTGGTCCCCAGCATCACAGATACCAGGCTTCAGTCAATTCAATTTACTCCATTTGATATCAAGAAAGTCACTGGATACTGCAAAGGCTATGGACCCTGACAAGATCCCAGCAATAATACCGCTCCTGTAGCCAAGCAGTTCCTGTACAGTACAACTCTGGGCATCCACCTGACAATGTGGAAAATTGTCCAGGTTTGTCTTGTACATAAAAATCAGGACAAATCCAACCCAGCCAATTACCGCCCCATCAGTCTAGCCTCGATCGTCAGTAAAATGACGGAAGGTGTCATCAACAGTGCTATCAAACAGCACCTACTCAGCAATAACCTGTTCAGTGACGCCCAGCTTGGATTCTACCAGGGCCACTCAGCTCCTGACCACATTACAGCCTTGGTTCAAACATGGACAAAAGAGCTAAATTCCAGAGGTGAGGTGAGAGTGACAGCCCTTAACAGCAAGGCTGCGTTCAACTGAGTGTGGCATCAAGGATCCCAAGCATACCTGTAGTCAATGGGTATCAGGAGGCAATCTCTCCAGTGGGTAGAGTCTTAGGAAAATGGTCATGGTTATTGGAGGTCAGTCATCTCAGTTCCAGGACATCTCTGCAGGAGTTCGTTAGGGCAGTGTCCTCAGCCCAACTATCTTTAGCTGCTTCATCAATGAGTTGAAACTTTATTGCTGGAACAGCACAGCAGGTCCGGGAGCATCCAGGGAACAGGAGATTCGATGTTTCGGGCACAGGCCGAAGAAGGGCCTGTGCCCGAAACGTCGAATCTCCTGTTCCCTGGATGCTGCCTGACCTGCTGTGCTGTTCCAGCAATAAAGTTTCAACTGCTTCATCAATGACCTTCTTTCCATCATAAGTTCAGAAGCAGGGATGTTTGCCAATGTTTGTATAATGTTCTGCAAAATTTGCAACTCCACAGACATTGAAGTACTCTGTGTCCAAATGCAACAGGATCTAGACAATATCCAGGCTTGGGCTGACAAGTGGCAAGTAACAGTCATTCCACACAAATACCAGGCTATGACCATCACCAATAAGAGACAATCTAACCACTGCCCCTTGACATTCAATAGTGTTACCACCACTGAATCCCCTACAATCAACATCCTGGGAGATATCATTGATCAGAAACTTAACTGGACTCACCACATAAATACGATGGCTACAAGAGCAGGTCAGGGGCTAGGAATACTGTGGCGAGTTACTCATCTCATGGCTCCAATAGCCTGTCCACCATCTACAAGGCACAAATCAGGAGTGTGATGGAATACCCCCCACATGCCTGGATAAATGCAGCTCCATCGACACTTAAGAGGCTTGATACCATCCAGGATAAAGTAACCCGCTTGATTAACACTGCATCTACAAGCATCCACTCCGTCCACTACTGATGCTCATTAGCAGCAGTGCGTACTATTTACAAGATGCACTGCAGAAATTCACCAAAGATCCTCAGACAGCACCTTCCAAATACATGACCACTTCCATCTAGAACAACAACAGCAGCGGAGATATATGGGTACACCGCCATCTTCAAGTTCCCTTCCAAGCCAGTCACCATCCTGACTTGGAAATATATCACCGTTCCTTCACTGTCACTTGGTCAAAAGCCTGGCAGTCTCTTTCTAATGGTATTGTGGGTCAACCCACAGCAGTTGACTATAGCGGTTCAAGAAGGCAGCTCACCACCACCTTCTCAAGGGCAAATAGGGACGGGCAATAAATGCTGGCCCAGCCAGCAATGTCCACAACCCACAAGAAAAAGGAATAAATAATTTTTTAATTCCTGATTCTTTTAGAAATGCATGTTAAATATAGTAGACTTATCTTTTTAGTTCATTCAGCAAAATCCTATTGTTGCAGGAATTCATTGCCACTGTTGGACTTGATGAGGATGGAGACTTGATGTTGCAAAGACTCCAACATCATGTTCAGGTATTTCTAGGTCATACAGGGAGCACTATTCCTTCCTACCATATTTAAACTTGTCCCAATTAAATTTCCCCTTCCATTGATCTTTTCACAAAAGTATACTTCCCACCATACTCTAATTTTAAATTCACTTCCAATAATGTTATTGCCCTTCCCAGTTTGGTAACGTCTGCAAGTTTGATCAATTTGCTTTGGGTTTCTACAGTGAACCTTTAGGGAAAAATAATCTGTAATTATCCCAATACCGATCCTTGGGCACAATATCTATCTTTCTTGTCATCCTTTACCCAAGTCCTCTAACACGTATATGATGTTTTCTACCTTTCACCCAGTTATTTTTTATCACAGTTAGCTTTCATCCACACAGATTTGTAATAAATTAGCAGTTTTCTTCTGCAAGCTTTCAAAAATCTCTGGATGTCAACGTGCAAAAATGTTGTAAATCTGTCTGCACACTTGGGTTGTAATTTCTTCAAAGACGTTGGGTGGTTTGATCAGGCCTTGTGTTTGTACAAGTGACTGCATGATTTCTCAAGGCTTATTTAGCACATTAATAATTGAAGTTCTTGAACAATAATGAATGTTGGCATTTAAACAAACGCGCTGCAGAAGCTAGTTGTGTTTTCCCATGTTTTGGCACTGAGTGCCATTTCAGGCCCAGATGGTATCAACACCATGATGCACTTAAGCACTTTTGGTGCAGAATGTGCCAGGCACTATTCCGGCTTTAGTGAAGGTGCAAAGACCACAATACATAGGAGCAGAAATTAGGTCATTCAGCTTAAAGAGAATGCAGCAAAAGTGTGCAGAGCAGGTAGATTGTATTGTGAATCTGCTGATTTGGCACCATGCTGACACTGTGGAGCCGAGTCTTTCCAGCTAACCCCTTGCTTAGGCTCATACAACTGAACATGCATTCAGTAACTGGGAGGGATCTTCGCCAGCCCTATTTGAAGTGATCATCAACTACTTACAAGTTAATGGCTGATTTATTTTTTTTTCTGGCTATTGCTGAGTATGCAGAAGTATGTGGATGTTTGTACTGCTCCTTAAAGTTGCTGAAATCTAGAGGAAGTAGTGTGTCAAGCAGTGAATGCCTTAGTCCTGAATTCAAGAGCTGCACTCTACTGTCAAGTTAGTAGGCAGGACAAAATTTGTGTGCTGTTTGCCTGGCAGGAAGGAACATGATCTAATTCTGCAATTAATTATACCCATTTTTGGGAACAATCACATTTTTCCCCAGAATCTCAGTACACTGTTGCTTTTTTCAGTGAACAATATCTAAATCCTACTTGCAAGAAAACGTTAACACTGTACGTTAAAAATTACATCCAGATAATAGTGTTGACACCAGCTTATGTTGGCTACTTCTCCTTATATGTACTTCTATGCATTCTGCTGCCTGCAGGGTATGATTTTTGATTTGGTTCCCTTTATATTTATTTGTAATGAGGCCACAGTGCTAATCTTACTAAGTGAAGCTAACAATTTGTGTAAATCAACATACATATTGTGCCAGTTTCAAATAAATTCATGTTCTGTTTGACTTAAGCAGATTTTCTTTTGTTCACAAGACATGGGTGCCAGCAATTATTATCTATTCCTAATTGCCCAGAGGGCAGTTAAGGGTCAACCCCATTGCTGTGGGTCTGGAGTCACATGCAGGCCACACCAGGTAAGGATGACAGATTTCCTTCGCTAAAGAGTATTAGTCCCTCTAACGGACATTAATGAACCAGATGGACTTTTCCTCACAATGATTTCATGCTTATCATCATTCACTTAAGTTCAGATTATTTATTGAATATTCTGGGACCCCAGTGCCCAGAACATTAGATGAATTTCTGAATTATTGTTCTAGGGATAATACTACTTGGCCATTACCTGAGTTGATGTTATCAACAGTTGAGACAAGTGTGCAGTCGTCAACAAACGACTCCCATCCTTCCTGTTAGAAGAGCATTCGAGAAACTTGGATTAAGGCATTTACATTTTGAAACTGAAAGTATAAATTGAATCAGCTATTAGTTTATCTGTCATAAGATTAACAATAAATCCTGTTATCAATAAAGGTAATCATTTTTGACAATTGCCTAATTTGATAGTACAGTCTTATTTTCAGTGTATAACTTCTCCCCACTACTCACAACATAAAGTGTTATGAGAATTGACAAAGAGGCTCAAAAGTTGTCCTACAGTTACTAGCAGGAAACTGGTAGCTGCTCAAACTTGTGTCGTATAATAGATTTGACCCAGTTTTCTGGCATTATGTTCCTGGACTATAACAATGCTATATGTCGTAAGAAGATTAAGCATCCAAAACCACTGCACAGAAAAGTATCTGCAACCATGCATACTTTAAAAGCTGTATAAATATAATTACAATATTGACAATAATAATTATCTCAAAGATTTAATAACCATTAAGACTGAATGTAAAACCATACGGCTGAGATTTCTCTTGTGGTGATTATACCTTGGTAGCTAAAAGATAGTCATCTGATGTCACAGCAAACTAAATAGACATTTCAATCTTGTGATCCATGTGTCTTAGTGACCCTTTATAATTGCTCCTGCAGATAGAATAGAACATGTCAAAACTGAATAAGCCATGTAATTGAGCAAAATAGAAATTTAATGCCATGTGCAATGTTTCTTAAAGCTGCAGCAAATGCATTTCCAAATGTACAAATATTGCATTCTATATTTACACTGGCTTCATGAGAAATGCTAAATTAAATGTGGATACTGAGTTGTATGACCTTGAAACCAGCCAAACTAAGCTGCAGAAGAGAACAAGGAGAATTGCTACAGTAAGAAAGAAGCTAGAAAATAATTGTAAAAGATCGAGTTTGTAAGTTTGATTTTGAAGATGAAGTGTAGGGAAGCTCAGTTAAAATGACTGCGTTTCATGAATGTTTTCATAGCCTCTGTTTTCCTCTTCAAGAATATACTGCAGGGGATCAGACTTGCTTGTAGCAAGCCAAACATTGAGGGTAATAACAATTATTTTTAGCCTCTAGTGATGATCCTGTATGGAAAGAGGTGGCACTATAGGAAGGGTAAGCACGCCGTACTAATTAAACCATTCACTGTAAGTTCAGAGATGTGTAAGTCTGACATTTAGCAGGAAGATAAGGGAAGACAAGTCGAATCAGAATGGTAATCAACTGCCCTGGGCAGCCTGGCAGCAACTAGCACAATGAAGGCACGGAGGCAGACGCCGCAGGAAGGTCATTACATGTAAGCATTGCTTTGTTGCCATTGCTGCTTTGTTCTTATCTTTCAAATCGTCTATCTGCCATTCACAAGTGGTAGTTACCTGAATCAGCATTCAGCTCACATTCGGCAATTTTTGTTTTGATTTCCACACCAGAGACTGTAAATTTGTCACTGTGATTTTCCAGGCTCTCCCTACACAAGAAACTCAAAGACAGAAACCATATGTCATATGACCCTGTAGTTCATTAGAAAGTCAGAGGCTTCTAGGCTTTTTAAACCTGAATAATTATCTGGAATGTTGAGATGTCATTGAAATGGTGTTCCCTGGGAAAATAACCGCCAAAGAGCAGCGGGAAACTGGACTGAAGATTGGCATCTTGTGTGATAGGCTGGAAGCAATAACATGATGGCTGATGAGCCTGGGAGGACAAATATTGCAGGGTTTATGACTGTCATATTCTGGCCGTCTGGTAGCTTATTCACCAGTCATCAAAGTTGTCTTACCTTAAAGGAACACCCCAGGTTATCAAGAATGTCTCTGTCTACAAGAGCCAGCTGCTCAGTTTGAGCTTTTGTTTCCTGTGCTTGTGCAGCTAAATCAAGAAACTTGGCTTCCTTTCACATAGGAAAAAATAAATCCAGCAAGTCCTAGACTTTGTTTATAACTTGGTTTCATTTTGAAACATGGAGACAGTTGTCGCATAAACATAATGCATTTTTTGGTTTTACATACTGAAGGATAAAAATGTGGTTTTAATAAAAGGTTTTGGAGAGAGAACACAATGTAAAGCCAACCTCTGTTGACCCTTTGAGTACCAGGGCAACGTTGTTCACCTAACCATTCCAACAGCACGTGTACTCCAGACAACAGCAATTAGTAGATTAATTGATGATTAATTGACTACAGCTGGAACCAGTTATCATTTTTGGTTGTCAGAATGTTGCTGACATCATTACTTGCCACAATCCTTCCAGCTGTGGCAGGGCCACTATCTTAAAAAAATGAGTATTTTATGAGTCAGTTTTCTGTTTGGGGAAGGGAGAAATTTCAGAGGAATGGTATGACATTTTTATTTGTTGCAACAGAATAAAATATTTTGTTTAGTGAATGCAAGCCTCCCTTTAACTGGTTGCTAGGCAAATACCGGTAATGAGATATTTCTTTCTTTTCACACAGTATTATTGGTATGACATGTTGTTTATTCAATGTCATCTTGATTTTTTTTGCATTTTAGCACCATTGTGAGTGATTAACTTTGCCATCCTAAATATATCATATATGGCAGCAAGGTCATATAGGAATTATTGTTTATCCTTTTTGTATTAAAGAAGACAGCCAGAGTATATATTTACTTTGCATGGAGTTCTTTGATAACTGATGTGATCTGTTTTTGCCTGGAATGCATGCAGATTGAGCAGTGGGTCCCGCACACACTGGTTTGGGAATCTCAATTTTAAAAGATGAGAATTCACAATTGACATTCACATTTAGCATCAGCACTGTGACTTGGATAGTTGTAGAGGGGACATCGGGGATACGTTTTCATCATGCATTGTAATCTCAAGCACGTAGCTCCCATGTATGCACTGTTTCAGAGTCACTTCCAAGATCTTTCACAAAAACACCTATCAATGATTACGTGACGTGAAAGATCTTCATGAGTTGTTCATGAAGAATTTGTATCACATGACATTGCCAACGTAGCAGTACATCCATAGTCAGAGTATCCAGGCTTGTTCTGTCACTTCTAAAAAAATTCTGGACACGATTATAACAGACAGCCAGGTGAAACTTACAGTTGCTCCACAATTTAAAGGACAGCTTGAACAGTTCTCAGATTCTGAGTAGTAGGTGTGGTGTACTGCTATGACGATATGTGCCACTTCATGTTACGACAAGTGGAATAAAAAGTGGTGACGTCAATTTTCAGCAAGCAAGCACACTCCGTATTGATGGCATACTTTGGTCATTATACATGATGAATCTGCCATTATTCTAACTTGTGTAAAGATTGCCGACAGTTTCCATGAAGTTAAGATAAGCAAAAGTCCAGAGTGACACTGGTAACCTAATGCTGGATTGTGCAACAGTGAAGCAAAGTGCGTTTTATTTTGTGTTAAAATTCCATGTCAGCTATATTTACAGGACAGCCTTTTGACTCATTGTAGACTCCTCCAGAGCTTCTGCTTGTTTATTTGCCTGTTTTACTGTTGTCTACATTAGTTGTTGGGTCATTTACTTTTGCAATTAGTTATCTTCCAACATGAATGCTATTCAATGTAATTCTATTTTCAGGAATAATTTCCTGCCTTCTTGTAGTCTCATCCAACTTTGTTCTCTCACATTTACAAGAAGCAGTTGTAAGACTCAGAAATTATTTTGCAAAGCAATTTGGAGCAAAGAGCTCTATCAACACAACATCCACCATCTTGTCTAACCACATCTTCAGTCTGCAATAATATTGAAATATTAATCAAGTTCAACCACTCAATCTTTCTGAATTTTTATTGGATATTTTTGAAGACACCCTGGTTACAACATTCTAATAGGTTTGTCTTTGTTTGAATTCAGTAATCATCTTCAGCAGAGATAAAGAGCTCATTATGTTTGTGATTGACCTAAACAGGTTGCTCACATTGAAACAAAACTAATTAATGAAACTGAAACATTTTTACGCAGAGAGAGGCACATCCTGTGAGCCAGTTTTTGGCTTGTATCTTACAAGGAACTGTACTAAAATATAAGGGGAAGGGTTTTTAGGTTGGGATCCTGTCATCAGGGTCAAATGCTGAATTGTTATAACACCAATGACGGTCTCTGGTTCAGCCAAGATGGCATTCAGGGCTTGTGTTGAGGAATCCTGCCCTTAAACCATAACTTTTTGCCTGGGGGAATGGAGAAGGTTGTATGAAGTGCATCTATCCTTTCCCACCCCTGAATCAAAAGTGGACAAACTGGGGCACTTTCTCCAGAGTCAGGTTTTGTACAGTCAGTAATTCTTTCGATTCTGCGCTCCCAAATTTGGATTAAAATTTCAAGGTGTCATGTTAGGAGTAGTAATGTTACATTCATCTTGCCTCCATTGACCCATCAGTGATCCAAGTGGGGAGGGAAGTGTGGTCACTTCAAATTAAGTTGGAGGGCCAATAAGAATCCCTGTACCCTGTATCAGTATGGGAGAGAGAAACTGAGAGAAGTAGTTCCATCTTTTTGAACAAAAAGAAACTGATGCCACCACCATTGTGGAAGGTAACATTGTGGATGGTAAGTTTTAGCAGCAACCTTGCACCACATCGGTCAGAGTGGGGCTGAGGGGGTATCAATGAGTGCTGGCTCTTCAGTCTGGGAGCCACCTCCCAGTAACCATTATACTCCAGTTCTCCACTGATCAGTGGCATTGTAATTGCTCAATTGGCTACTGGGTGGTAGCTGTTACAGCCTCCAAACAAATTGCTTGGTGGCAGAGTGTAATGTCAGGGGCAGGATAAAGGTGCAGCAAATTTGTGTACTAGCAATTGGGACAGAATTACATACCACCCCTCCCCCCCACAGACACACACACACGTGTACACAGACATACGCGTGCGCACAGACAGACACCCACGCACATGCATACACGATTAAGTTTACAAAGTTCTCCTTATTCTGTGGGGTATTATTGGGACTGCTGGCTTGCTAAAATTGTTTGAAAATGGTACCCACAGGATGATTATTCTGATGGTCACTTTCTCAAATGCTTCTCTGATAATGGCATGCTTTAATTGATAACAACAGACTTAAACAAATATATACTTCATTTTCTGAGCACTTGTTGTACCAGGATGGCTCAGTTGACAGCTGAATTGGAACCAAGTCAGAGAATCATAGGTTTGAGGCTCACTTGAATAACTAAGACAAAAGCTTCAGTGGAGAATGAAGGCATTACAAAATTAAACCAAGGTAATCTTTTACCCCATTAGAGTAGATACAGTTTCTACAGCACTACTTAGATGATACTGCCAAAGTAAATGAGCAATTTTTCTCACCTCTCGCTTCTTGAACCTCATTGGCAAAAGGCTAGTTTGTGTTAAAAAATGATTGTACCTACCAGATATGTATGAAGATTTTTGAATTGTCTTGAAGGTATGTCACAGATTGTCTGCAAATGTCAGTTCCTTCTCCCTATTGCCTTTAACTGTCAACATTTTATCAGCTATGATTTTGTCAGTAAATAGAAATAAGATTGACATACAGACATTATAGACCTACATACTATTATCAGGTATCTTATAAGAATCACAACCTTAAAAATATTTCAACAACACTGGTGATTTATTACATACAGCAGATGAAGGAAATATTTCTGATTGATCACCTCTCATATTTGAGGAACTTGGTTTAGCTGGCCCTTAGCCAAGTTAAAATACTTGATTAACATGATATATTTTTGTCCCAGGTTCAAGCCTCACTATATTCAGGAAGCAGACTTTTATGCAACGTAAACTTTCCATGGATCGAAAGTGAAGTCATGGAGTAGCAAAGAGTCAATGCACTATTGCTACTGTAAGGAATCATTCAGGGGTGGCCAGGGCATCTGTCAGCTTGCGTTTTGAAAGGTCTCAGGGAAAACGATGGCCCAATGCCAGTTGAAGTTTTTGCTATTGCTCTCGTGTGTGATCCAGCCTGGCGATAGGAAAGAAAAGAGCTGAAAATGTGTTGCTGGAAAAGCGCAGCAGGTCAGGCAGCATCCAGGGAACAGGAGAATCGACGTTTCAGGCATAAGCCCTTCTTCAGGAATGAGGAAAGTTTGACCAGCAGGCTAAGATAAAAGGTAGGGAGGAGGGACTTGGGGGAGGGGCGTCGGAAATGTGATAGGTGGAAAGAGGTCAAGGTGAGGGTGATAGGTCAGACTGGGGTGGGGGCGGAGAGGTCAGGAAGAAGATTGCAGGTTAGGAAGGCGGTGCTGAATTCGATGGATTTGACTGAGACAAGGTGGGGGGAGGGGAAATGAGGAAACTGGTGAAATCCGAGTTCATCCCTTGTGGTTGGAGGGTTCCTAGGCGGAAGATGAGGCGCTCTTCCTCCAACCGTCATGTTGTTGTGGTCTGGCGATGGAGGAGTCCAAAGACCTGCATATCCTTGGTGGAGTGGGAGGGGGAGTTGAAGTGTTAAGCCACAGGGTGGTTGGGTTGGTTGGTCCGGGTGTCCCAGAGGTGTTCTCTGAAACGCTCTGCAAGTAGCCGGCCTGTCTCCCCAATATAGAGGAGGCCACATCGGGTGCAGAGGATGCAATAGATGATGTGTGTGGAGGTGCAGGTGAATCTGTGGCGGATATGGAAGTTTCCTTTCGGGCCGTGGAGGGAGGTGAGGGGGGAGGTGTGGGCGCAAGTGTTGCACCTCCTGCGGTTGCAGGGGAAGGCGTGCCGGGAGTGGAGGTTGGGTTGGTGGGGGGTGTGGATCTGACGAGGGAGTCACGGAGGGAGTGGTCTTTACGGAATGCTGATATGGGAGGGGAGGGAAATATATCCCTGGTGGTGGGGTCTATTTGGAGGTGGCGGAAATGACGGCGGATGATGCGCTGTACATGGAGATTGGTGGGGTGGTAGGTGAGGACCAGTGGGGTTCTGTCCTGGTGGCGGTTGGAGGGGCAGGGCTCAAGGGCAGAGGAGCGGGAAGTGGAAGAGATGCGGTGGAGGGCATCGTCGACCACGTCGGGGGGGAAATTGCGGTTCTTGAAGAAGGAGGGCATCTGGGTTGTGCGTTTTTGGAACTGGTCCTCCTGGGAGCAGATGCGGCGGAGTCGAAGCAATTGGGAGAATGGGATGGCATTTTTACAGGGGGCAGGGTGGGAGGAGGTGTAGTCCAGGTAGCTGTAGTAGATGTCCGTGTTGATTCGGTCATCTGAGATAGAAATAGAAAGGTCGAGGAAGGGGAGGGAGGAATCTGAGACTGTCCAGGTGAATTTTAGGTCGGGGTGGAAGGTGTTGGTGAAGTGGATGAACTGTTCAACCTCCTCGTGGGAGCACGAGGCGGCGCCGATACAGTCATCGATGTAGCGGAGGAAAAGGTGGGGGGTGGGGCAGTGTAGTTGCAGAAGATGGACTGTTCCACATATCCTACGAAGAGGCAGGCATAGCTGGGGCCCATGCGGGTGCCCATGGCTACTCCTTTCGTTTGGAGGAAGTGGGAGGATTGGAAAGAGAAGTTGTTCAGGGTGAGGACCAGTTCAGTCAGTCAAAGGAGGGTGTCAGTGGAAGGGTACAGGTCGGTACGGCGGGAAAGGAAGAAGCAGAAGGCTTTGAGTCCTTCGTCATGGGGGATGGAGGTGTACAGGGACTGGATGTCCATGGTGAAAATAAGGCGTTGGGGACCGGGGAAGCGAAAATCCTGGAGCAGCTGGAGGGCATGGGTGGTGACCCGAACGTAGGTGGGGAGTTCTTGGACTAAGGGGGACAGGACGGTGTCAAGGTATGCGGAGATGAGTTCGGTGGGCAGGAGCAGGCGGTGACAATGGTCAGGCGGAGACAATGGCCGGGGCAGTCAGGTTTGTGGATTTTGGGCAGGAGGTAGAAGCGGGCGGTGCGGGGTTGTGGGACTATGAGGTTGGAGGCGGTGGATGGGAGATCCCCCGAGGTGATGAGGTTATGGATGGTTTGGGAGATGATGGTTTGGTGGTGGGGGGTGGGGTCATGGTCAAGGGGGCAGTAGAAGGAGGTATCTGCGAGCTGGCGTTTGGCCTCAGCGGTGTAAAGGTCGGTGCGCCAAACTACTACTGCGCCTCCTTTGTCTGCTGGTTTGATAGTGAGGTTGGGGTTGCAACGGAGGGAGTGGAGGGCTGCGCGTTCCGAGGGTGAGAGGTTGGAGTGGGTGAGAGGGGTGGGGGAGTTCAGGTGGTGGTTAATATCGCGGCGGCAGTTGGCAATGAAGAGGTCGAGGGCAGGTAGGAGGCCAGCACGGGGTGTCCAGGTGGATGGGGTGTGTTGGAGGCGTGAGAACTTCCATATCCGCCACAGATTCACCTGCACCTCCACACACATCATCTATTGCATCCTCCTCTATATTGGGGAGACAGGCCGGCTACTTGCAGAGCGTTTCAGAGAACACCTCTGGGACACCCGGACCAACCAACCCAACCACCCTGTGGCTCAACACTTCAACTCCCCCTCCCACTCCACCAAGGATATGCAGGTCTTTGGGCTCCTCCATCGCCCGACCACAACAACACGACGGTTGGAGGAAGAGCGCCTCATCTTCCGCCTAGGAACCCTCCAATCACAAGGGATGAACTCGGATTTCACCAGTTTCCTCATTTCCCCTCCCCCCACCTTGTCTCAGTCAAATCCATCGAATTCAGCACCGCCTTCCTAACCTGCAATCTTCTTCCTGACCTCTCCGCCCCCACCCCAGTCTGACCTATCACCCTCACCTTGACCTCTTTCCACTATCACATTTCCGACGCCCCTCCCCCAAGTCCCTCCTCCGTACCTTTTATCTTAGCCTGCTGGACACACTTTCCTCATTCCTGAAGAAGGGCTCATGCCCGAAACGTCGATTCTCCTGTTCCCTGGATGCTGCCTGACCTGCTGCGCTTTTCCAGCAACACATTTTCAGCTCTGATCTCCAGCATCTGCAGACCTCACTTTCTCCGATAGGAAAGAAAAGCCAAGGTGGAGACCACCACATGTTATAAACTATGCTGACAGGTGTTGCTTAGTGTCTCCAAGGCCATTATTCCACTTAATTTGCTAGCTGTTGGGCAGCATGATAGAGTTAAGTGAACTGTGTTCCAAAAACGTGTGTCAGTTCTTCTTAAAAGCACATGTGGCAACCATTCCAGCCAATGGTGCATTTTCTAATTACCTGACTGTCAGTGGAGAGTCTGTCAATATGACAGTGTTCCCTGATAGGTGAACTAGTAATGAAAGATTACCACTATACTCCTATCCAATCCGAGCACATGACTAAACAGCAACCCATTCAATCAGAGCACAGAAACTAGGATAGGGGATTGAAAATGGCTTTCTACTTGACCAACTTTCCATTTCATTTTTCACTGGCTAAATTGGCTAGAAGAATATCATTCCTGGAATTTTGCTGCAGTTCACACCGTTGGATCCATTAAGTTTGTGGAGAGTTCAATCACATTTTAGATTTTATTTTGGTTTAACAAAAAATGGTATTGAAGCTGAGTGATCAACGATGTTTCAGAAATTTGAGGAGATTCAGTAGCTAACAATGCTGCCAATGAATCATCCCAAGCTCAGCATGAATTAGACAATGCTCTTGCTGTTTCCTTGACAGAGGTTTACTCTATTAATAGGAAGTACCATGCAGCAGTCTAGCCTGTACATACTGCCCATTCATTAACTGACACCTATCCTGGCATCAACTAGGCATCTATAGACTAACTATTTTAATACACAATAGGGTTCCTATCTTCAATTCAAAGCATAAAATTGCCTAACATTTATTTTTAAATTGAAGGAGTGCAATTGTACTGTGAACAGCTTTCTCTTATAGTTCAATTTATTGCATCGAAAATACAAGTAAATGTCTGCAAAATATTTCAGCTGGTATCTTGATGTACATCAGCAAAGTAGCATTTTATGGACAATGTTCTTTGTTTCTGGAATCTAATAACACATCTATCACTTCTATCTTCCTTCTTTTGCATTTTGTATGTGGTGCTTTGGGTTGTTTTAGTCATACACAGATTGGAAGAGGAACAACGAGGTAGTTTTAATTAGCATTATTATCTCACCTTCCAGTACATGCCTGCCTGCTGATAAAAACACTTTATTGCAATGAGGTTAAGGAAGGCAGAGCTATTTCAATTTCCCCTGCTACTTTCTCCTTTTACACTTCCATCTGGCACAGCTCTTATTCAGGTGCTAGACTGCAGTAGAGCCAAGGAATTTAGCCACAATTCTTAATACCCACAAGGAATGTGTCTGTCTCAGAAAAGGAGGAAGCAACCAGCTGAGCCTTACCAGAAACTGACTAAGTATTAATTTTGGTGAATTTCATGGAGGGGTTGAATAAACAAGCTCTAGCGAGTTTTCTCATGTTATCTTCCTAAATTTGCCTCATTATCTTTTCACTTACGATACCCTGCTTATTATATTCACCTCATATTTGGTAAAAGTACTGTCTTCTGGGTGCTGCAAAGATTTCAAGTCCACAGTCTGGGAACTGCCTCAGACAAGTCGGACAGAGTGAAATTGACACCTCACTTTGTGCCTGAACAACCTGGTGGATGGAGTGTGGAGATGGAGTCACTGCCAGTGGAGCATTCCCTGAGATGTTGGTACCTGGTGCTCAGAATGGAAGCCCTTAGGAGCAATCGGTGAGCTACAGCCACCAGGTTACCGTTCTGACTTTCGTGTTGGGAATTATTCCCATCTAGTTTCCATCTGGTTGGCTGGAAAGTGGGAAATTCCATTTCAATGAGGTGAGAAGCTACCATAATGAAGACGATAATGCGTGCAAATAGACTTCTCATTGATCATTAGTGAAAATCTCATTTTGCCATTCAACACTTGGTTGGAAAATCTAAAGTTTTGCCCTTGACACTGGGAACCCCCCAATCTCACATAATTCTAATAAATTTCTTGCCATTGCCTACATCATTCAGTGACGGTGAAATTCAGCCAATTAATTACTAATTGCAAGAGGCAGTGACAAAGCTGCACAATTGTCAATAGTTGCAATTTTAAAAAAAAAGAACTTCAAATCTCTGACTGGAGGATATAGCCCTTTTGTTTTATGTGGTTTGTGAACTGGTGTAAAATATTAACACAGCCCTCCAACCTAAATAATGCTATGTCCTAAACCAGGCATTATTGCTCTGTCAAATGAGTATGGAGAAAGTCAGCTCTTGGGTCTCTCAGTTAAAAGCAGCCTGAGGGATATGTCGCAAACAATTTCTGTCCCTCTCACCCTTGGGGAAGCAACTAGCCTCTCGTCTATGCTATTCTCTGTTAATTCCACTGAGAGCAGGCACTCACTGTGTGAAAAATGATAATGCTCATTCTTTTAATAAATCAATGCAAAATCAAAACTTATTCTCATATCATACATTTGAGATTGGACAGACTCTCCTCACAATCACATCCTATACATAGTCTTGCCTTTTACAATTTGGGCCCCATGTGACTGATTTCACAATGCAGGCAGTAGAATGTAGAAGAAGTGTCACCAGTGGATGTAAGGTGGGGGCTGATTGCAGGGTCTGAGATCATTCACAAATAGTGATAAAATTATAAGCCAGTTTTTTTGAGAGCCATCTCATAAAGTCAGAAAAATTCAATTCCAATTGGATACATATTTAGAATTCTGTTCATACCTCAATTTTGATTTTAAAAAGATTATTTTGCATAAAAGAATAAATGTTTTTGTTTCATTTTAAGAGTTGTATTCATTTAATCTTTGAACTCATTGTACAAACACTTTTCCTGGTGACTGCACACACAAGTAACACCATGTTATCATAGCTTGTTTAATCAATTATGATGCAATGTATAAATGTTAGGATATGCCATCATTCCTGACCCCACTATCCTCCTCCCCGCCAACACCCCAGATCACACTACTCCGATCACAACAGGCAAAGAGTTGAAAGTCACTTTGTCCTCAATTAAATGACAGTCTCGAGGTTAGAATAAAGAACCTCCTCAACAAATAATTATTCAACCATAATTGAAATGTACTGAACATAAAAGCTATGCATCAATTGTGCTGCCACCTATTTCATATTGTCCACTCTTCCCATTATTGTACTATTCTGTTTTAGTCAGCGATATTTTTAGGCAACTTTTAACATTTGTTCACTTGGAAGTGAGGCAGGTGTGCATGAGGATTGCAAAACAAAATCTAGTTATTAAGTTATTCCATAGAAGTTATTTGACAAATGTAGATTTTCTGGAAGGTTAAGATAGGATATTGATATTTAAGTATATTCCCCCCCCCCCCCCCCCCCCCCCCCGCCAATACAATTGGTGAGTGGCCATATGCAACATTTGCTGTGAATGCCAATTTTGTTTTTGGATGATTATCCCTTGTCATCCCAGTGCTGTGAATTGTTTGGTTTACATGGATTCTTTGCTGAAGCATCTGAGATTTTGTAGAAAGGTCTGAAAAGACAGACTTTCTCAAACCTCAGTGATCAAATTCCAGACTCATGCAAATTACTTTGTGACGAATGTAATGGAGAACATCTGGGCTGTTTGTGGCAAAACGGAGAGAAAGCTACAAAGAAGCTAAATAGTAGTAATACATTCAACAGGAGATAAATTGAAAAACAGAAGGGAATCAGATCAGGGAAGGTATCAAACGGAAAATTTGCTAAACTGTATGTCTGAAATTCGGGATGTGTTCTAATGATTCTTTAACGCTTCAATGGGAAAGTAAATTTGGAAACATTGCTAAGTAAGAGTTGTGCGCATTTAAAGATTAGATCGAAAGAACATTAAATTTGGTGCTTATTGATATAATTCAGCATTGGAATTATCTGTCCCATATATTTTTATTAGTATTAGGAAAGTGTGTTCATTGTGCCGAGCATGAGAAGTGATTGCAACTTTCTCATCAAACCTGATGAACCTGATTGAAATACTTGTACAATTACTTAGATCAACAAACATATCTAAAATATATTCAATTCCATGGTGTATCAATACTGGGCAGGAATTTCTCACTCGGGAGTGATGTGTTGACTGATAAAAGGCATTATTGCTTGTAATGACCTTATTAACCACCAATTTTGCCTTATTATATTCAGCTTCCTATCCTACCATCTGTGAGCAAACTAGACATCACAAATTCATGACGTAGAAGTCAAAGTGGATACCAGGCACCTTCAGCTCCAAAGGCCCATTATATTGGATACTGGGAAGCAACCTCTCAGGGCACAGTCCATGAGCATGAGACACATGCGCCCATGTCCATGGACATTGTTGTTTAACATGTGTCAGCTTCTAAGATCACTCATGACACATCTCCAATCTAATTACATGCTCGTTCTGACTGTAAAGAAGAGGGTACTGTCTATTAATAAATGTAGCTGGTGTAGTACATCCAACTGTGACATCTTAAATTGATTGCCAGTGTAACTCTGAGCACATTCAAGATTGGTTAGCAAATGTTGTGCATTATCAGAATCACAACTAATGTTGGACACTGGTTTGACTTTTATAAATATGGGCTGGTTGGGTACAGTTAGTACCTTGCCAGTTGCATACATCTGAAAGGGCAAACAGTTTGTTATGATCTGCAAGTCTTTGGGACATACAGCTTACATATCATGCCTCACACTGACATTGAAGTTCATATACAACATGGCATAGTGGGCGGCACGGTGGCACAGTGGTTAGCACTGCTGCCTCACAGCGCCAGAGACCCGGGTTCAATTCCCGCCTCAGGCGACTGACTGTGTGGAGTTTGCACCTTCTCCCCGTGTCTGCGTGGGTTTCCTCCGGGTGCTCCGGTTTCCTCCCACAGTCCAAAAATGTGCAGGTCAGGTGAATTGGCCATGCTAAAATTGCCCGTAGTGTTAGGTGCAGGGGTAAATGTAGGGGAATGGGTTTGGGTGGGTTGCGCTTTGGCGGGTCGGTGTGGACTTGTTGGGCCGAAGGGCCTGTTTCCACACTGTAAGTAATCTAATCTAATCTAATGACTGATTTGTGTAACAGGCTCAATGTCTTTTGGGCTGTGCAGCTGCATTCTGTTATTTGACAATTTAAAATAGGTTACAACCATTCTCCAGTTCATTCCTCAGGGCAATGACTTAACCAATCAGAGTTATGCTGGGCTTAAACAAAGTTTGGCACTATCATCCAATTGGTGCATTCTCCATGAAACTATCTTGCTCCATCAGAGTTCACTTGCCAGCTAATTATCAAACTAATTTCACTCAGCATAAAACTATGTTTCCTTTTTGCAATGGCATACTTATCCTGATGAATGCAAGATGAAAAGCTCCAAGAAATTGTGTGTCTTTTATCAGAAACACTGAAGTTAATTTCTTTACACTCCATTTTAAACATCTTTAGAATATTGGGTTGAGCTGCTGTTTACAGCAGAATACAAAAAGAGGCAAAAAAATTTTGAATTGTTCAACATGAGAGAACTTTGTATTGTGATGTTATTATGGATAGCATATTTGAATAGCATTATGGATAGGTAACAATGTGGCCTTGGTTACTGTTAAATAAATTTGCACATGGAAATAAACTGAAGGCGACTATTTTTGTTGCCTTTTAATCTCCTAATGTTAAAATTGGTTAAAATGTCAGTGACTGTGTACTGGCATCTCAGGGAACCACCTACTGTCAGTCTCCAGTTATTTATTGGCATTATTTGCATTGTCTGCCAGACACCTTTGTGACATTTTAGTTGTTTGCAGCAACACTTTTTAGCAATCTTGTAGTGCCAATTAAGTTGAGGTGTGCTGAAGTAGCTATACAGTGCCCTCATCACCATGACTCATCTATCATTCACTGTAGGTGCTGAGAAATATCAGCATCTTTCTCATCAAGCCAGCCCAATCTTTCCATAGGGCCAACCTCTTTGAAGGCAATAATATATATGATTACTTTCCACATTCTGTATCAATGACAAGGGTGACATCTTGGTCAAAACCTGAGTCTGTCCTTTAGCACGCAGCTCAGGATGATCTCAAATTTGTGGAACATCAAGTCACTTCATCTTCTGGATTTGAGACTGGGTTGTTGTGTGAATGCCAGTCTACAATATGCTACCAACAGTAGCTGCCGTAACAAGTGCCAAGACTCTCAAAGTAATTAATTTGATGTAAAGCTCTTTGGAACATCTTCAAGAGGTGATCAGGCACCATGTAAATATAAGTTCCTTCTTTATTCTTACAAAACTTTTATTTT